>NC_137581.1:5184532-6547687 GCF_963210335.1 Falco punctatus
GAGCTTCAGGTTTCATCCCAGTTATACCAGTATGAATTAGAAGTCCTTTCACTAATCTTATTGGCATTACTTTGAATTTACTGCAATATAAATAGGATGAGAATCTGATCTGCTATTATTGCTCTAGTACTTATGATGGCTTACACGTCACGGACTCAGATTCTGTTGAGTTATACCTGTTCTGTTCTTGGAAAATTTTAGTGCCATAAAACATCACTGGCAACATCATTCATGTTGTTACCCGCACGCAGAAAACCGAACAAAAAGCCTGTTCCACATTCCCAGAGCTTCCAGTCTACATGTAGGTCAAAGTGCAACGAGTACCTGCTCCGCATAGACATGCACGCACACACACACTGAGTCATTTTCACAAGTGCTCTACACCTGCCGTTAATGATAATGGGAGCAGCGTTAGACTAGCAAAAACGCTTTTGAAATTCCCATCCATTATCTTTACCTCTGTCTGTTCTGATATCTCTCCATCTTTATAACTCCTTGCAAAATTGCCACAAAAATTTTCAGCTCAGGCACAAAACCTACCCATCTGCCTTTTCTCTTGATGACTAGTGATAATGAAAAAGAACTAATTATGTTTTATTTTCCCATTAAAAAAATGACTTGCTGCAGATGATTAGGCCAGTAGGATTCTGGAAGGTCAAATCTCAGATGCAGTTTGAGAGACTGTTTACAGAATAAAGACCTGCATAGATGTAACACGCTTATCCATAGCTACCTACTAGAAGAAAAAGAAGAAATGGAAAAGAAACAATAAACCAGCCCTGTTACTATATCGACTACCATTTCAAGCAAGATAAAATGATGTCATTTTCTCCCACACATTAATAATGTTTTCTAAGGCTACAGACACTCTGCTGAGAGAACAGCAAACCAGCTGTACCATACCTCTTCATTATCCTGTCTATTCCAGGCATCAGAAATGCGTTTTGGGACCTGAAGCTGCAAGACAGCAAGGAAGCATTGTCTTTGCAGGAAACTGTAGATAAATGTTTGAAGAACAGATGCACAGGACAATGCTTTGTACAGGTGGGAATGCTGAGGACTCACCTGCAGGTAAGGCTAACATGCTTCAGGCCTCTGTGGAATAAGTTGAGGGTGATTACACCAGAGAGGTTTGTCACTGACATCTGGAAGTCATTAAGGTCCTCAAGAGTTGAAACAGGGTTTAGCTGCTCAGCTCCCTCTAATATCAATACCAAGGCAAAGCATTACTTTAGCTTAGAAAACGTAAAGGCCATTTCTGTCTGTGCCATGTAGAACCACCAAGAGTTAAGCTATCAACCAAATTATAAACAGTGATTTCACCATCTGAATATTATTTTCTTGTGGTTTTTTTTTTTTTTTTTTGTTTGTTTGTTTTTTTTTTCATTGTATGGTCTGCAAATGATCCAAGTGATGCCCTACAGTGAATGGTGAGAAGATACAATGAAATTGTACATAGCTATGACTTCTCATGCCCTGGGATCTTTCACTGGATCCATTAGAAAAGCGAAGATAAAGTGACATTTGCAAGAAGCTCCTGACCCATGGAAGAGCAAGGCGTTCAGGCAGCTGCATGGATTAATGCAAAATAAAATCAAAGCAAAACAAAACTCATGCTTTGATGGTCCAAATAGACCAAAATAAATGTGGGATGCCAGCACCAGCAGCAAAGGAAAATATAGCAAGGTACGATACCACAGAACAGTATGAAGTCATAACACAAAACACTTTTGAAATTTATAAAGCATAATGGTGAATTTTCCTTAGAACTCGCTGCGAAGTTTTCAGACTGAGGTAACACAGGAAGGTGAACATGGGATCAGTGGCTTCTGCATCCCATGTTCTGCAGCAACAAAGCCACAGAGACCCATGGTCTGTGCATGGATTCATGACTCTGGTAGCTCCCAGTGCACTAATATGCAGCACAGTAAGTTCTTCATTATGGACACATTTATGCAACTCTTGGTTTTAAGAAGTGACAGCTCCCTTATTCTACGTATAGCTGTGATATCACCATGGAACTTCATAGAACAAACGTGTTGCTGAATTATCTACATGCAAGGTTTAAAGCCTTGCGTAGAGGGATTACAGCAATTCATGTGCTTTAAGGTCAAAGAGGCTACTAAGATCAGCTTGTCTGACCTCTTATATACACAGGCTGTTCATTTCTTTTCCCCCCAGAACTGGATTAAAGCCTGTCTTTTAGAAAGATATCTCATATATCAAAGACAGCCGATTACAGTGAGTGCCTCACTTCTTCCGGCAAGCTATTCAAATGCTTAATTACTGCTAGGAAACTGCATCTTATTTCAAGGCTGAATTTGTCTAACTCCAATGTCCCACCAGTGGAACTTGTTTTCCCTTTGTCTGCAAGGCTACCAATATTTCCTTCTGCCCTGCATGCTCAGATGTCTTTTCCATGTGCAAGTCCCTCCACACAGAGCAACAATCCATTCCAAAACTTTTCTCTTAATAGCTGAAGAAGATTAAACTTCCCATTGCAAAGTTTATCTTCCAGCCACTGGATTTATTTTTTTTTTCCAGTTGTGTGGCATCCTTTGATTTCTTTCCAGTAATCTCACATCTTTTATTATGCAAGGGCACCAACACTGGACACAGAACTGTGGCAGCAATATTAGGTACAGAAGACAGACAACTTCCCAGCTTTTGGGTTTCTGTACTTCTAAGGTTCACAGGAGCCTTATAGCAACAGCCTTGCACTGAGAACTCATGTTGAGACAGTTATCTCCTGTGACCTTAGGTCCTGTTCCAAGTCATTGCTTTTCAAGAGTCTCCCAACCCATAAATACAACATGCTTTCTTTGTTCCCTGGGGTATTACCTTGCATTTTGCTGCATTAAGACACATTTTGTTTGATTGTGACCTTGTAGTGATGTGAGTCAGATCAATCTGTATCAGTGATCTCTGTGTATCCTACTTACCATCATATCCAACTTCAGGTGACTTAAATTTTACCAGGAGACATTTAAACTGTATTCTGAGACCATGATGAAAATACTGAATAGGGTCGGATACAACAACCAGTTCCAAGGGATCCCATCAGAAACAGTTTCACTCATGGATGCCTTTCAATTAACAAATTAATTCAGAGATCTACCACTGAGCCAGATTTTAAGCCATCTCTCATGTTTCTTATTATTTCCATGTAATGAGAATTTTTACATCTTTGAGATATTTTATGCATCTTATATATACATGTGTGTCCTTTTGGCAGTCCTGCCAAAAATACAGCTCTTCCATCACACCTTCTTTGTCCAAAGCCATGAAATAAATACCTTTCACATTCTCAGAGTTATGGAGTGAATCAAATCACTGCCTTTGTGAAGAGGGAGCCATTGGCAAGACACTGCCACATCTGATAAGTAATCTGGTCAACAGTTTGCATCTTCCACTAAGACTCATGTAACCATAGAGTAAGAAAGACTAGATGGGACCTGTGGAGCTCATCTCGTGACTCCTGTCTCATTCCCTACAGAGAGGGACAGACACAAAGGAGAAAGAACTGGGCTCAGCAGAAAACATTCCTTTTCCACCACTGAGGCAAAAGCAGCTCCAGTTTATTCAGCCAATACTACTTTTTATGGGACCAAGTCCACTTTGGTCAGATAATCTGTACGCCGTATATCACTAGACAGTGAGCTGTACTTTAGGATTACTGCCTCTAGCTCACATCTTGTGGGTGGAGTTGGAAAACTGTTCTTAGAAAGACAGTCTGTCTCATTTTAAAGATTGCAAACCCACCAATCCCATCATTGAGCTCCTCAAAACACTACCTCAGACTGTTAACTCTCTGGAAGCAGAGACTGTCTTTTTATTTTCTGTTCACAAAACACCTGTTCCAGTCCCAAAGGGCTCCGCAGTGCCAGCACAACCCAATGAAATAACAACAGTTCTCATTAAAGCCTTGTAGCTGCAATGCATTTTCAGCCTGTTCTCCATGCGAGCATTGCTCTAAGGAAGGGATTGAACTATCTGTGCTCTCTTGGAGCAGGACCTGGGCCTAACAAGCATGACACTTGCTTAATACCAGCTGGAAAACGCTTGATATTAACCAACTCTAAACACTCTCACTGTATCTACCAGGACAGCTACACTGGATCTGAATGCTGACTTCACTCTGGAGTTTCAGGAGATACTCAGTATCATAATTTGTTTTCTATAAATAGTCACCTGGATACCAAATTTAAGGTGACCTAAAATTACCTGGCTTCTAAACACTCCTCATGACCCATCACTTTCTGAAAATTGGGCCCTTTATGTGTCACAGCTCTATCAAAACCAGCTGGCTGCAACAAGGCTTTTACTACCCCACACCAGGTTAACTTCAATAACTAGTTCCCACACCTTGCCCCAGCACAGCCACCAATCCCCACAAGGTTTCAACAGTTCATCTACTCTCTGTGATGCTTCTTCATCCTCTTAGGCCAGTCCACCCACTTCTCAACTCTGCTGCATCCGGATTCTTCCTGCTCCAGGTTCCGTCTCCAGCCAGCCCCTCTTCATCTGTGCCCCCTGCTTCTCCTTATCTCATCTACATCTAGGGCATTCTCCCCCTGCTTCTTCTGTGTCTCTCTCCATCCAGTACTCCTCTTCCATACCCCTATGAGCTATTTAACTACTTAGCAGGAACCAGCCACAGCTGCACATCATCCACATCAGCCAACCCACCGCCCCTGAAGCCAGCCCACAGCTGTATATTATCAATGTTCATTAACCTGCCTCCATTCCTCTATAATTCCTCTACAGTTATGGTGTTTAAATAGCATGCAAAAAAATACGACCAACCAAAATACAAACCAACCAGAAGTTTTGAAAATCGGGAACTACTGGGGTCATTGTGGAGGACTCAAGGCTGTGTCTTGCTTTACCTGCCCACCAGAGCTTCAGGTGGACAGAGGGATCACTATCTTTGCTATTTACCGAGAATGAGTTGCAGGACCAAAGCCAAACGTCATTTTCTTCTCCAAAAATCCAAACAATAAACTGAACCCGTTCCAGGTGTGTTAGAAGAGAAACATGGTTGGTATGGTGAGCACCACATGTGCCGGGTGGTTGGTTAAACGAGACATGTTCCTTTCCACCTGAGCATGCAGGATGGGACAGGCAATGAGTAACTAAAGGGGTTTTGTGACTGTCTTCCTCACCTGTAAGCCTTCACGTCCAGACCTTCCAGCTTCCCTGAAAGCCTGCTTTGGTAGGAATTGATTGAGATCCTAAAGCACACAACGAGCCACTGCCTGACAGGAAAAACTGTGTGCCTATGGAACACCACTGCTTATTAGGAGAGGCAGGTCTCTTGGCTTACTTTTAAACTATGATGAGATAAGCATGACATATTCCCTCCCCAGAACAAAAAACAATTGTCACACTCACAGCCATTACTATCCTACAAAATAATTACTCTTCAGCTGCAACGGGGCTACTACCACTGCGTTCCTTGGGTTGCCGCTGCACTTGCTGGCTGCAAAGTGCTCACAAGTCCCACAGCAGTCTTGTTCCTCTCTCAAGTCCCAAGCAGTCTGGCTTCCAAGTCCCTCACCCACCACTGTGCAGCGCCAACAAGGTGTCAAGGATTAGAGTTTTGTACAGAAGCAAAGGGCTGGTTTTGAGAGACTGCTTCTGCAGTAAACAAGATCAGCCAAGAGCTATTAAAATTTCAAATTAGCTGTGAGTTTTCCTGGCCCCACAATTGTGTTGGCTGATTTAACGGGCGGTGTCTTAGCTTTTCTACAGAGTTATGGATGCTGCAACAAAAATCCGTCATGCTAACATCAACAATAGAATGCAAACAACCTTCAGCCAGAGGTGTTATTGTGTGTTTAAGCTGATTCTGTCAGGTACTGCACGTCAAGTGTCAGGCTGGAACAGGCAGGCCATGGGTAGGGATGGACCCGCTCCTGTGCAGAGAGCATCCTGTGGATGATGCACATCAGGAGGCCCAGGCACGTGGGCAGTCGGGAGGACGTGAGCCTAAGGAGCCTTATTAGGGTAAATCTGGGAGAGCGTACAAGACAAACTCAAGGGTTGCTCCTGCTAAAGATCTTGAGACTTTTTGCCACTGCCTGCAGTGGGAAGAGTCTCTGTGAGGAACTGTACTAAGCAAAGCAAAACTAGAAAGAGAAATAACAATAAAAGTCCATTGCCTTTCAGGAGTATGTCCATTCCCAATGAAAGCATAACATGCACTGATACAAATAATTGTACCTCTCACCTCATCCAGGTCTTATCATTCACTTTCCTTCCTGTGCCATTCACCAGGCAACATTATCTCTTTTTGTGGGGACAGCCTGTCTTGTCCTGTGGTGCTTTTGGCTGTATTACTGGGAGAGTTTGAATAGGGAGGTTTTAAAATGCAGATGCTCAAAGGTAAAGCTAACAAAGTGTTAGCCTTACCTTTGAGCAAATCAGGTTTTACCCTTCCAGAGCTAGTCTAAACTCCGGTGAAACAAAGACTGAAGGAATGGCTCAGTACTTCTGCACGAAACACAAGTTATTGTTTTTGTGAATGTTTGTGCTGATGAAGGTTTACAGGAGTAACGGTGTTCTGCTCTGAGTTGAGGACCAGCACTCAATTTACTTCAAGTGCATTTGGGGAATAAATAGGTTTTACTCTAGCGCTTTGTAGACACCAATTTTACCTATTCAACAAAAAAGTTGTAGCTTTTGGCCCCACTGTAAGGAATCAAAGGGAATCAAAACACAAACATAAGGAAGAATAGCAACGTGACTGTCAACCCCCTGTGATCGCGTTAGCTCTTAATGTTCTCTTTGCTCTTTCTATCCCACATGCTCTGTTTTGATTTTGCCTAATCAAGCTTCTCACTGGTTGTATCCTGGCTAAATTAGATTACTGGCTGCCTGGGAAAGGAATAGCTCTCACATCTTTCTCTGTGCTCAGCACGTGTTTGCAAGTTCAAAATAATAGTCATACATAATAGTGATCATGTATTTGAATTACAGGAATCCTCAGTCTCTAGTGCAGAAGCAGAGCTCCACAGTGCTAGTCATTACAGAAACGCTCTGCAAAAAGTGCATCCTAATCCAGAGCTACGTTCTTGCTTAAAAAAAACATCTGAAAAGAAAAAGAATGGAAGCAGGAGGAGAAAGTGACAGAAAGCACACGATAATCTCCACTAGCTGGGCACAAACCAGAGCTATCATAATGTGTTTAGAGCCTACAAGTTCACAGCATCCCCCTGCTCATCGTTGCTCTGGAGAATACAGTTGATGCGGCTGGCTTTGTGGGTTTCTTCCTTTCTCCAGGCAGGCTTTTAACGAAGGGACACTTAGTCATTGCACAGCAGCAAAGCAGCGCAGATATCAGGCAGTGTGATGTTTGCAGTGAAATTCATGAAGCTGAGCAAGGTACGTGAGGGCCCTTCCGAGCAGAGGAGCAGCCAGCATTCAGACAGGGCGTAAGTATATGTCGCGTAACCTGATCAATGGGCCTGCAATACCACACCAGAAATTGCTTCCCACAGGAGCCAAAGCACCTCTCCAAAACCGATTCCTCTGAGAAAAAGGGACTCGCAGCTTAGAAAATTTTTGTGGGAACAATGGGTTCACAGCCTCAGCAGCTGAAATATCTTTGTCACCAAGGTCTCTCGCTTTCCTAGCAAGTGTCTCAAGTGTTACGCTACTGCTAATAGTTCACCCTAAACATATTCTGTGGACTGGATCCAAGGCAATTCAAGCAATCACCTCAGCACAGCTCAGCAAGGTGTCTCAGGTAACTTGGATATAGGCAGGTTTCTCAAATCCTGGTCAAGAGAAAGTGGCCATGTGCTCTGTGCACCCTGAGCACACTTGTGGCAAAACCTTAAGGCTTTTAAGGGGACTTTCTGCCCCACAGAGTAGACAAGAATTTGTCTCAGGTGCTAAAGCAGGTCAGCAGAGCTTTCCTGAATTTCTCCTTTGAGCTTAGGGCCCAAACACTGTTTAAGCATCTTTTCAGGGGCAGAAGTGCTTTATGAAATGCATGTCCAAGCCTGTCTTTTCTGAAGATGTCACCTTTTCTTAATTCTTATATACCAGCAGTGCCTCCTTCCCATGAGTAACTTCCCTCATTTCAGCAGACAATGGTAGGTTTCTTTCAACACAGAGGACGCTTTTATGGTTTCTTTCTAAATCTGTTAATCAAAGGCATTTCACTAAGGACAAATCAAAAGTACCAGGAACTCTCTGAAGCTGTCAAGACAACCCACAGCCACTGCTAGACCCTCAGTTCACAACACATCATCCGCTGTAATGGCACCACCTACACCTCTTCTGGATGCTGTAATGCATGGGTTTGTACCCCCTCCTGATGCTGTAATGCATGGGTTTGTACCCCCTCCTGATGCTGTAATGCATGGGTTTGCATCCCCCCTGACAGCCCGAGTGCTAACAACTGTCAGCAAGTGATACCCAAGTGTCACCATCCAACACAGCATCAGCAAAGACCTGAAACCTGAAAATGCGAACCGGTCATTCTGTTCTCTTGCTAGAGGAAAGGTTGATTAGCAGTCATCATAAAACAGAGGAAGAAAACAACAAATTACACCAGCTAGCCAATCTTTTCAGGTACAGCAGACTTCTTCAACTTTTTAGCAGTGCTTTGTGGTTCCTCCAAGATGACGCTGTTGTTTGACTAGATCTATCTGTGACGGCAAATGCTAATTTAAGATGGTTGTTTTCCCAGGTGCGTTCAGATCTCAACACTTCCCTTCATAAATGTAGTTAGCACATTAATGCATCATTTTTTATAGTTTCAAGGAAGCAGACAGCTCCCACACCAAGCCCAGGAGGCAGTCTTCTTGTGGTATAAAAGCCTTGCAGGCATGAAGTAAAGGTTCATATCAGTGTGCAAAAAGAAAAAGAAAATACCAGAAAACACCCCACCACCTTGTCTAGAGCTCATGCATTTGCAAAGACAAAGGATTGCATTCCAGGGTTCTCCTGGATTCTTTACAATTCCCTTTAGAACCTGGATGCTACCTTCAGGTGTAACTCTGTGTACTGGCAAAGAGCAATGCAGACCCCTGCCAGCTCTCTAACACATGATTTGGCATGTGGTGAACAGATGGTGGACACATGGGTGTTAAGAAGGCCAGTGTGCAGTGCCAAAATTTCTCTTGCCAAAGCATTTGAAATGCTGCTGTCCCAAAGCATTATGCACGTCTCCACCTTACTATGAGCACTACCTGATCCTTGGATGGGCAAGCAAGACACGACGCATTACTCTGTGGAGTTGCACCAACGGGCTATGGTACAGTTAAACAAACAGCACTGATTTGCCTCAGAAAACCCATTCCTAAATGACATTGTCCCTGAAGTGAGAGCTGGTTTCTAGTGGCAGCAATAACTAATACTCAGGGCTACAAGGAAAGGGAAAAATCCCATGTGTGGTGGCTTGGTGGCTCTGACCTGCTCGCTGCTCCAGGGTTGGAAAATAGGGAGTTGTTCTGGCCCAGGAGGACAGAGGGCAGGAAAGCGTAAGGATTGCTCTACCTGCTAGCTCTTGGGTAGCATCTGGTGGAGCTCAGACTGAACTTGCAAAGGCAAAACGTGTACACTGGAACCCTGTGCTCACGCTAGGCTAAATGAACTGCACGTAGCTGTCACATAAACTGAGGGGCAGAGGTTTTGCTACTACAGCTCTTGCAGGAAAAGAGAACAGGATGGTTTATTTTTTTCACTCCCAAAGGAAGATCATTGACCAGGTGACATGTAAGAGAAATGAAGTTGCTGTACTTCTGTGTAATGATGTGCAATATACGCTGGGACAGGCCAATGTTATTTGACTGGGAAGATTATCTATCTGTCTATCCATCTGCCTGTCTACCTATTTAAACTACCCTGCAGTAATCACTTATATAGCCTTTGGAAGTGCTTACATTGGGAAGAGGCAGCAGAGAACAGCGGACAACTGAACATCAACCTCTAATGAATATGAAGGGTTAGATAATATTAGGAACACTTATATTCCAGATGTGTTTTTCACCTGAGAAAGACTTTTGCCTTTCACAGGTAAAGTAGATTCACTTTGGGCACAGTTCAGCAGCTGTTTTGCAACTGGAATTGCTCAAAGCAAATGAAAAATGAGGTCAGTTTTACTTCCCAGAGAACCAGAAAACTTTACCCTACTTGGCTTCTCTGGAAAAGCCTAAAACAATAACAAAAGCCCTCAAGTGAAGTTATTGTGTTGATCAGACAGAACTTTCAAACCAAAAAAAAAAAGTGATTTAGTTTAATATCTGTAATTCTCTCATGGTTTCAGGACAGTGTGGTGTATCCAGACAGTGAAATGGGGAATTGGCCAACTCTGGCTCTCAATGTGGAAGGAATTGTCCAGTTACATGATTCCTCTAGTGCAAAAATGGTTAACACAGCATCGTTGCCCAATAGCATATCTGTGAGACTGTGAAGAATGTCCTCTCCCTCTCCACTTTTCCTGTACACTCTGCTCAGAGGAACTAACAGAGGAGTCTACAAATGCAGTGAAGTCCACATTTAGCCTGTAGAATATCAGCCTCTTCTCAAGGCTTTGTCAAATGTCATTAACTCCACTTCTAGGGCTTGTCACAGAAGATAATTTCCTTGGTCTTTTAAACCTTCGAACTTCTTATTCTTCAAGCACATGACAGAGCATTCAGCGTGGGGTGAGACAGGACTACTCTCAGGTACTGAGTTTTTGCGGCCATGAATTAGAGAGGTTATTTTCTGCCAAAGAGAGGCAAGAACCACTTTTCTCAGCTTTTTTTTAAGAAAACACCTCCCATTTGTTGTAATACAGTCAGCCTCTTAGGTCAAATGTGTAAATTCCTAGCCTTTTACCCAGCCTGTTCAAGCTGTGCCACTGCACTGTTGTTCTGTGACTGATAGTGGATGATCACCTGCTCTCAGTTACTTGCCACAACTCCTTTCAAGTTGACGGGCTTTGTGTTTTAAAAGTGTAAATAAAGGGGACCTGGCTGTGAAACCTAAGTGCCGGCTCTGACAAATGACGCTCGTGCGCAGAGAGGGGACTGCTCTCCAAGACACCCGAGCAGAGATTACATTTCACCGTGCCTCTCTTTGGGTGACTTCTGCTTAGCTTGTTATTGTTTACAGGAACAGCCTTCAGATTTTAGAGTCCAACACACCCTGTAATTTGGTACCCGTCTCCCTCAGGGTATGAGTAGGCTGGGATCTAATCAAAGATTCTGACTTCAGCTCCCATTATCCTGAGGAATTTCCGGCTGCAGGGATGTTGATTAGCAGACAGTCCATACCACAGCTAGGGAACCAGCTTCCAACCAGCTCAGGCAGACGGAACCCTTCCCCTAGTGTGAATGGCCCCACGGTGGTGTCTGAGCTTCAAGTGATGTTGCTCTGAGCAGAAAATGACTCGAAGGGCAGCGGTCACCGACCAAATGTGGGCCCCTACGAGGTGATATCTGAAATAGCTTAGAGAGATGATGCCCTAAATCTATTTCTCTCCATTGATGGTACCCGCAGTGACTAGCTCAGATGTTTGACTTGTAAAGCTTCATGAAAGGACTGCCATCTCCATTGCCTACGCTCACGTGCACATAAAGACAAATTCTGCAACAGCCCTGAAACCCTTTACGGTGAACCAAAATAAACCACCTTTCTCCAGCATGCATCACTCCAGAGAATCTTGACAGGATTCCAAAAGAGGAAGAAGCTATAATGTTCTTACACATACTACACACTCTTTTAAGAGGCTGTTCAGGCCTACATCTCTTCAGCGCTCTTTGAAGCACAGCAGTTTCCCAAGGTACAATGTTTGTGGTGACAAAGTGGCTGCATCAAACATGGGCTCAATTCTGCTTCTAAACACAGGTGCCTAGTGTTATTTGAGTTGCCTTTGGATATCTGAGAAATCCAAGGGCAGATGTCACACACAAGATTATCTCTCTCTCTCTCTCTCTCTCTATGTCTATGTCTATGTCTATCTCTATCTCTATCTCTATCTCTATCTCTATCTCTATCTCTATCTCTTTATCTATATCTATATCTATGTCAATGCTCTACTAGAGATCCCAGTTATTGTGAAGGGAAAGCCAGAAGCCATCTGGGGTACTCTAGGATGTCTCAGATGGTCCTGGACAAAAGGCAACAGTCATTAAGTTGGAACACAGAAAATTACGATTAGATATTAGGAGAAAAAAATGTTTACGATAAGGATGGTCATATACTGGAGCAGGTTCCCCAGAAAGGTGAAATCTCCATCCTTGGAGGTGTTCAAGAGTTGAGTAGATGCAGCCTTGAGCAACCTGATGTAATTAAAACTGCTTTGAGCAGGGGGTTGAACTAGGTAGCTGTTGGAGGTCCCTTGCAACCTAAATTGTTCTATTAGATATTCTACAAATGTCTGCATCTGCCTTGCTATAAAAATCAGCATAAAAACTAGGAAACAGGTCCAGAATCAGCCTTTCTTCACAAGTCCGTGTAACTACATTTGAATCCTTGTGCTAAACAAGGAACTCAGGCTTCAAAGCAGAAATACTTCACCACTGCCGGTGCCCCTAAATCTCGTGGGTTGAAATTCTAGATTTGAACCCACAAATAAAAAATGATCCCTAAAAATGTATAAAAATCAAGTCAAGAAGGTAAATGTATTCCCCTGTTCCACTTTCCAGCTGAGGAGAGTCCTTAGCAGTAATGTAGCGAAATCAAAGGAATAGCATAGCATATGATGGATTATCTGTAAACTGTAATGTACAACATGTACATGTATTTTTTTCTTTTAGTGCACCAAGACTAAAGTTAACACTCATCTGTGGGCTCTGACACATGGATAAGCTGTCACAAAGCAATGTGTTCCAACCTATCAGTTGCTCTGCTCTAGCTGTGTACACCACTGCTCCACACAAGTTCACCAAATGCAAGTTAGCAGCTGATGTGCGCTAACTTGTAAACATGTCGATGCCTTTTGTCTTTCCCGTCCACATCTGCTGTCCTGCAGGCTAGTGAGGCAAAAACCAGATCAATTCAAGGTGAGGGTAAACCAGCTACAAGGTTAGAATCTTCAGCCAGGAGCTACGAGGAGATGTTCAGTCTGGTCATGCTCTATTTTGATGTTATACACTTGTGGTCTACATTGTGTGTTAGGCTGGGTTACTCCTTTTCCCTCCCTCTCTTTCCAAAAACTTCACCCTTTTTTATTTTGTGTTTGTTTGTTTGTTATTTTTCTCCATGGAAACTGGGATTATCCTTGGCTCTATTTGTCATATTTTTACACATCTGATGCGATGAACTTTATTGCTGCCCTGTGTCAGCTATAAATAGGAAAGACGAATACAGTGATACTCAGTTTCGTGTCAGGCAAAAAGCGACCTTTGTTTTATAGTGTGTGCTCTTTGTATGGTTCTCCAAATTTTTCAGTCTTTTCTAAAGGGACAATTTGGTTCATTTGCCATGCCAGATGTGCAGCAATATTTTAAATATTCAATCAGAATCCCAGTTGCTGTGAAGCAGATAATCACAGTCTTGGCTTGGCTATTTTTATTTTTTTTTTAAACTATACTGTTCTTGTGAATATGATAAAACAGAGGCTTGCAAAATGCAGTCTCCACTTCACAATCTGGGTCCTGGCCCAGACTTGTGGTTTACAAAGCCTTTTGCTGAGTGACAACAAAACAAATTATGCAGTCTCCCTTATGCCTTAAATTTAATATCTCATCTCCTGCCCTCTAATTCAAACCTTCACACTGCACCAGGGTTTCCTTTGTAATGAGATAACTCTGAATATTAAGTTTGCATTACGCAGAGCTATTATTCACATGCCTGACATCATTACATATGGAACTGTAATCAATAAAACATGGCTTGAGAAAGATTGGATGGCTTGTGGGCATGAGGATCAGTCACTGAAGCCTCTAAGTTTCTGCAATACATCCATCCCAAGTCAGTAGTGACCTACCAGAGAGCCTCGATGAAAACCTCAGGCAGTGAGGCCAAAGTTCGAACAGTCAGGGACGTTTGCTGTCTGAGGTGGCCCCATCGTGTCACTGCTGAGCCACTCGGCTGGGGTGGAGTGATAGGACGAGTGCACAGCCTCTGCCTGCTCTCTAGTATATGGACTTGATTTGAGTATAAACAAATGTCCCTCTTCAGCCCTGGCACCCCAAGTCCAAATCCATTTCATCTGAATTCAAATCCACTCTGGCTGAGTCAGCTTGGCAGACTTCCCTGTCTCCACCAGCTGTCAAAAAACAATCTGCCCTGCAGAATCAAGCCCAGCTGACTGTTCACTGTGCGAGGTTTATAGGCTCTGTGAAGCCTGACATATCACATGTGCTCATGTCCTACCTCCATCGTTGTCTTTCCCATCACCGCATGCTGTCTCCATGGAAGTATCGCAGCCCGCTCCTCTCCAGCCCAGCTGGCAGACACAGTGCCAGCCGTTCATGTCCAGGGTGCATCTGCCATTGCCGTTACACAAACCAGGGCATCCCTCTGCAAGGCAAACAGCCACACATTCACACGCATTGGAAAGATAAAGCAAAACAGCCTGGAAAGGGGCTAATTAAATAGCTTTTTCTCTTTGCCTTCAGTTTATTTCTCCATTCCCACTTGGTGTCTTCCCACCTGGAGTGAACTGTCCCAGTTTGGTATCAGAATGGTGGTGACCAACTAAATGGGCTGTTGTTCCTGGCTCTCCCAGGAAGTCCTCAACGTACGGCCTCACTAATTGGACCGAGGGAATGGTGAGCTTCAGGGAGGCAATGAGATTTTCCGGCTTCATTGGTTGTAAACCCCACCGTGCTCTCCAAGGATTTGCTATGTAAGACCAATATTTGGGGTTACCTAAATTGCACGCAGGGTTAAAGTTCCCAGCGCCCACTGGAATAAAGCAGCTGCCTTTCAGCAGTACTGAGATCTCCAACTGGTAAGAAATCAAAGCCAGCTGGAAAAGGAAGGCAGAAAATATTTGGAACCCCCCCAGTTTCCCTACTGTAGTCATTTTGGGCGGCATTCATCTCATCCCATTATAATCAATCTATAACAGAGATACCTTCAAATCTCTCTGTAGTCAGCAGAGAAACAGACTGTCCCGTGGCACAAGTCTCCCATTACGTGTTTGTTAGATGCCCACATTGATGAGCTGAAGCTTTGGAAACACCCGTTTCTCCCCAGTGACTACAGCGAGCCCGGCACAGAGGCAGGCGTTTTCTTTTACAGGTGATAAAACTTACGGGGGGATGAACACCAAGCTCCCAGTCTGCTCACTGAGGTTTGATTTTCTCATCTGATGACCTCCTGCTGAGATTTTGGTCCTTTCCCCCCAGGAAAATAGCAGAGCAATTCCCACAGTAAGCAGCGGTGTAAGGGAGGCTGCTTCACTTATACAGTTGTGTTTGTTGGTTTTTTTTCTACCTGCACAGCTCAAAAATCTTTACCAAAAAGCCATCAGAAATGTAAGAGACATTTTACAGCTTATGAAACTGAAGTACAAGGGACTGAAGTGACTGTCAAGGTCACTCAGCAGGACTGATTATACCAGGAACACAGTTCAGTCTTCCTGAGCCCTGTTTTAAGGCCCTCTCTATTCATACATCTGTTGGGCAATCCTGCCATGAATTTTGAGTTTCTTTAGGCCCGCCGCTTTGCAAGCCAGGTTTTTTTGTGAAACTGAACAAATGAGACGGACTGATCCTGCCTGGCCTGAAGTGTTACAATGCGATGGCAAAGAGGTGTACATCACTGCAACATCTGGCTGGCCGCATGACGCACTACTGCTGCCCAGGGAAGTGCTGAGACGGCATGCAGAGCACCGCGCGTCATCACATGTCCTGCGCTAGGGAAAGGTCATCCTGAAACACTTTTTCACTCCAAGAGTTGTTTCATGGTGAACTGAATTTTTCTAGTATTATTTTTCTAACAAGTGACAGATTTATAGGGACCAAATAGAAAAAGAAACAAAGGTGGTAAGGAAAACTCCTTTAAAAGTTTCTGAAATATTATTTTTTTTCATTTACAAAGATATTTGTTGAATTTTAGTCTTTTAAAATGTGTATTCTGCAGCTGGGATGGGCATATAACATGTGTGAGTATGTGTGAGCATGCTTGTGTGTGTGTATTTTGGTATTTATACACTATATTAATATTTATATACTACAGAGGAGCTATTTATAGGCAAGACTGCTTGAAATTCTTCATCTTAATACCCTGACTTCAGTTACTTACAGTAGTATCAAACCTTTAACCATCTAACCTGGTATTTTCTTATGCTAGAGTGAATTTATGTGTTTGTTGCCTTTACATACTTTCAGTACAAGCTGAAAGCATTCAAGTGTTTTGGAGAATGAGAGAGGAAGAAGTGCATTACTTGTTAAAATAACCTGCTAAAATTAGTTAGCTAGGTAGGTAATCCCACCCAGGAGTAGATAAATTCAGTTTGGATGGGGCTATCCTGGTGGTCGACAGGACTTTTTTCCCCTCCTTATAAATCTGCCTATATTTGTCTAGATGAAAAACCTCTCGAGAATTCTCACTTTATGTGTATTCTGCAGGGCTCCGTTAGAGCTTGGCTGGTCCATCACCATCGATCACACCTCATGTTTTTACTGCTTAGACTCTTTATAACCATCCTAAAACCTTCTTTTCTATCCTGCAGTTGCAGAGGCTGAGCAGGAAATTCCCTGCAAAGGTGCTGTGGTGTGGACGTCTACAGAAGAGCAGTGAGAACCAGGAGTTGGGTGATGAGAAATTGAAGACACCACTACAGAAGGATGAAAGAAGGTGGCTTGGGAACTGCTAAATTTTTAAACCAACAAGTAGTGTTTATTTTCTGGAGCAGACTCTTATTTTCTGCAATGGGAAGAAGATAGGTTTTAGAAGTTTTTTGCTGAGAGATAAAGACCAAAAGTCTCCTTGGTTTGGTTCCAAGCCAGGACGCAGATCCAAATCCCAGAAACAGTTTAAGCTAGGCTTATGAGGTTTCCGCATATTGAAAATTCAGAGGGAAAAAAGGGATTCCATTTTATTGTTGTTGTTTTAATTATATTTTGCATTTCATAATCTTTGGAACAAAGATACCAAAAGCAAAGATCTAACATTATTAGATAGAAAAGATACTGTAGTGATTGATCACTTGCTCTGAGACTGATAAAAACAAATGATCTTCAAATGTCTCATGTGAGAAGTGTCCAACAAGTATAAGGAAAAACTAATGTAACTGCAGAAATTAGGAGCTCCAATGGAACTGCATGTGCTCTACTCTTCCAGGACTAGGAAAGCAGGAATTTGGAGTGGCAGAAAACAGCTGATATAATTTGAATGAAGCACCTTATGCATCTGAGGAAATGAGAAGAGCTTGATTTGTCTAGCACAGCAAAGGCTGAAAAGACTATGATTGCTTCCCACAATTTCATGAAAAAGACGAACAATGAGAAGGGAAAGCAGCTATTTAAGCTAAAGAGAATAATGCTGGCATAAGAACAAATGGGCATAAGCCAAGCATGAATAAATTCTGGCTGGAAATTAAAAAGGAAAAAAAAAATCATTTGCCAGGATCAAAGGAATAAAGTTTTGGAGTAGCCTCCCATTAGGAGTATTAAGAAACCTCACTTATCTATCCATAGAGCTCGGTAAATTTATATAAAGATTTACACAATGTGTTTGCCCTTGACAGCAGAAGACTGGACTCTTAACTGAGAAGACTGCTTCAGTCCTATGGCTTTGAATTTTGTGTGCGATTCATTGTCTATATGAAATGTGTTTGAGAGTATTTGAATGGACTTTCAGGATTTCCTCTGAATCTTCGTGATCTGTACCCAGCAAAACTTAAGACAAGCATCTCAGAAAGCTGACAGAGGAAAAGAGCATCAGTGAGGAGAGGAGAGGCAGGAGAAAGAGTATCTCATGAGAGTATGCTTTCCACAAATTCCTCTTCTTGACTATTAAAAGAAACCAGGGTGACCAGATGAGAGATAAGCATCTATGCTGTAGATACCTAAAGTAGGATAACTCCTAACTGTAATTTCATACTCCACTATCTTGACATTTTTCAAGTCTAGAAAGTAAGTTTACCCCTTCCTACCAAGGGTCATCTGTGGTTCCTAGCTAGATAAATTTCTTCTAAGGAGTCAGAAAGACCTGCTTCCTAATGAAATAAACTCTTCACAGATTCATGAACATAAAAGTTTTCATATATATTAACCATCACATTAAAGGTACAGCAAAGTATTGGTGCTGTGAGGATTAAATTGTATGTGTCCTATCTCACGGGTTTGGTAGGAGAGCAGACAGGTTTCAGAAATAATGAGAAAAGAAACCATTAACAGAAAACACCCGAATTAAACAGCAGCTGTCAGAGAACTTGTACCTTCAGAAAGTTAGAAGATAACATGGACTTGTAGGCCAATATATTTATGAGAATGGACAATGAGTACTACCATTTCTACACTGGTTCTCTGCACAAAGCTTGACCATCACTGATGTCACACAGGTACAGTACAGTGTTCCCCATTCCACAGTCAGTGCACTACAAAGCACTGGACGGAACGATGATACAAATCAGCTTTATCCTCTCCTTTCCCCCATGCTGGGGAATAAAGCAAAAAGATCGTCTTGTCTCCAAAGTGCTTCTGAACATCAGCACAGCGTGATGGCTTAATCCTCACAGATTCACACCACCACAATCCTGCAGCTCTGATTTCTCATAGCTAGTCACTAATGATCCGTTATTCTTGTTTGTGTTTGTTAATTGTATTTGGGAGACTAAGAGAATTACATATATGAATAGGGCTTTTTGAGGTGGGGCAGGGGAGGAACCTTTGTGTGAGTTTCCAACAGCACATGAAGGCACTGCTGGAAGATGACAGTACTGCAGGACATTCACAAAGACGCCAGGTCTGCCATCCGAGATAGTACAGACCAGAGAAGCAATATAAAAAGTGGACTGACCTTGAACTAGACAAGAAAAGAGTATCGATGGAGACTGTCACCAGAGTAAGAAATTGTCATGCCATTTTAAGATTGTTGGTAAAATAATCTCCTCTTAATGATCTGTACAGTTAAGGCCTTCTCTAATTAGTCCAATTATAAACAATGTTCAATGGGATTTTTCTTCAGGCCAAGCCTCATTGCCACTTGCAATTGGGACTTAAAAGATAAGGCTATTATCTTTCCTCCATTGTCAGTAGGACAGCACTGACGGATGTTCCAGAAAGCCCCAGTAGGCAGTGGCTGAGCTCTGAATGGAGCAGGACATGGCTGAATGCAATGTGAGGATGCAAACACCTGGAGCTTGAGAGAACAACGATTGGTAAGTGATCTGCAGAAGTTCTGTAGGGCTGAAGGGGAGAAGCAAAGCATCAGCTGATCCCTGCAAATTATGAGAAACCTGGTAAAGTGTCCTGAAAAACACTGACTCAGCTCTTCAACTACCACTGTTTTGTAATGGTGGGAATCTTGAAACCGTTAATCAGATGCATTCCATAAAACAAAGATTTCAAAGTTCCTTCCAGAGCTCCCATTGCTTATAACCGTACAAATTTAAGAATCGGCTGTGGTTGGACCTTGGGTTCTCACTGCTTCCCAGACTTCAGGAGCAGGCCAAAGAAGTCACCTTGCAGCCACCCCTGAACTCAAATGTTGTTCAGCATCTTTACATTTCAGGCTAGCTGTTTAGATGCCTCGCTACACTGTTAATGTCATTATTTAAGAGCAAGAATTGATAACCAACAATAGAAATTAATTACGTTGATGTGCCATCAGCTCCAATGGCACCCTGGATGGAGGAGCTCTCTTTAATAACAGGCACCTCTTTTCATTTTAAGAATTACCAGTGTCAATTAGGCTTTAGTTTAGAAGACTCCAATTCAGGTTAGAGCTTCCTGGTTTAACCATGCTGATGTTTGCTACTGAAACTTGCCCTCCACTTTAGAAACATTTCTGCATCTTCTCTGACTTCCTGGTTTGTTGTAAAGCTGTGGGAAAGATTCAGCAGTAAATCGGGCTCACCCTTGACAACACAGGATTACTGGGAAGGGATTTCAACCAGAAAGATGTTAATAATTAAGAAAGCCAAAAGGGCATGAGTAATTTAGTTCTGAAAAATGCACACCATGCAGTTAGCCAAGTAAAGAATATGTACTTCTAATGTTTCAGCTATTGCTAATCTTTCCAAAAGAGGCCATGCGTGGTAAGAGACAATCTTTTATTCTTAGTATGTTCTTTAACCTGTTTCCCATTCCCACTGAAATACTCACTAAATACAATGTGTGTTTATTCTTGGGCATAGAGGTGAGTCAAAAATCTATCCAGAGGAAAAATGACAGCTATGGAAGGCTTAGTAAAAAACAAACAAACAAACAAACAAATTGGGCCACTGATTGGGCAAGTCAGTACTGAAGGTCCCTGGACCAAGGCTCTGCAGGTTGATTTCTCTTCTTTTCTATCCCCTTGGTGCTTATCTGCTACCTTTTGACCCAACTTTCTCCAGTATATGCTGAGATGAAAAGGAGGAGCCTGGGGGTTTTGAAATGCAAAACTCTGCGATGTGGAACATTAATAGGAAGTTCTGATGACACGCCCTAGTGATGGCCCATTATCATCTTCTAAACATGCCACCGCTATTATTTCATAAGGGCACAAAAAGTGACCCTCTTTCTTTGATCTAAGAAGGAGAATATTTTTTTTTCTCCTAATTTAAATAAAGTCAAGCATGTTTTATGGATGCTAAGCAATGACAGAAAACTAACTACCACTGGACAAATCACTGATCTATAAACAGTGTTCCAAGGACAGCTCCCAGTTGCTGCATGATGCTGAAAAGTCTTACTTAAAGTGTGGACATTTCCTTATCGTTAATATTTGTTTGTCTGTTCAGAGATTTTCCCTGTTTGTGATTGTACCTGAATCTGTCTTTAAGCCTCAATGGAAACAAGAGAGAAACATTAGATCGTAAATTCATCCAGAGAAGTGAAGTCAGTAGGGCAACCGTGTTTCTTGTCACACCACAAGAGCCCTATATAGCAGAGACTTCATTTTAACTGCTCACGGGACAAATATTTTGGCATATCTGTCCTTCTTCATCAGCCTCTCACAGCTGCTATTCCTGATTGCTCACAGTCTGAAGAGGAGGGTAATGCTATGGAAGAAACTGATTTGTTCAACTCGATTTTTTGGTTTGTTTAACCAGCAAACATATGATGCTGCGTGGTGTCAGCACTGTGTTGCTGTTAGTGTCAAATCAGCCATGTAGAAAGATATTTGTGTCCAACTCAATCATATTTATTGTCAGATTGTTGTATTTAACTAGATCTGTGCTATTTCAATATTTTTAGAAAGCTAAGTGCATTGTGGAACTGTCTATTTCTATTTCAATGTTGTAAATTAATTTAGCTCATTGCTCTGATTAATAAACAGATTTTTTTTTACAATAGCAGATTATCTATATTCTGTAACACTTTAATGCCTTTGTTTCTTAGTTAAAGGAGGACCTGGGTGCCAGACTTGATTTGCATTTACAAATAGGAACACAGGGCTGAATTTTGTTGTAGGGTACACTAATGCAACAACAATAACGTCAATAGATTTTGAGGATTTATACAACCACAGGCTTTGAGGTCATAACACTTTTGTATCAAGAAAAAAACCCATTACTCATATATCATTACTCAAAGCTCCCATGTAAGACTTCGCCATCATGGATCAAAAACATGAAGACTCCACACAGAAAGTGCACTCACCTGCTTGTTACAAAATGGATCATAGACATTTAATTAAAACACATCACTGTACAGGGCTCCTGCTGTATTCACAGACAATTTTTTTTTCCTCCTGACTTGTCTTACCTGGGTAGGAGGGGTGAGGATGAGAGATGATTCAGAGGGGAGGGCAGGGACAAGGGGACGGGTAGGAACACTGATACGATGTTAACACAGGGTCACAGCACTTACGGAGGTGTTTCCTACCTAAATGACTGGAAAGTTCACCCTTCCAGACATTAGGGAGCACTTTGGTGACAATGAGGAAGAGATGCAACCTCAACACAGCATGTTCACGGTGCATTTTTTTAAAAAGAAACACAAAGACAATAGGAAAAATAGGAAGGAAGAGCATACCTTTCACTACCTTATCCAGATAGTGAGCTTGGGAGATAAAAGACAGGACATTTAAGGTAGGATTGAATAAGTGCGTTGCAGCTTACTATGAGACTGTGCAGGTGCTAGAAAGGCAAAGGAGAGTTCGCTGTGATATGAAAAGAAAAACCTTGATTATGAGGAGAGAAAAATAGAAGAAGGGTGGAGCACAGCCCTCCTCAGTCAAGAAGCTCAAGAAGGCTGTGTTTAGGCATCCAGTCATCTTTGCTCATTAAGATCAGGAAGAGAACCCGGAATGTTTTACATATATATATGTATTTATGTGTTTATATATATAGAGAGAGGTGTATAAATGTATAAATATATATATATATATATATATATGGCAGAGTATTGTAATGCTTTGCTCATTTGCAAGTCTTCCTCTGTTTTACTGACTGCTTTGCTTTTCATCAGGAAAAAGAGAGTCCTTTGAAAGTGCTCCACCTCACCTGATTGTCTTACAGAGGCACAGTCCTGTGATATTGCCAGACTGTGAGAGGGTTTTCCCTGGATCTTCTTCATGGTAATACATTGCTGTTATACAGCATCCTCTAGCCCCAGATCAAATTACTTTACAAATATTAAATTAACCTCACGGCAGCTCTACCAGATAGGTAAGTACTAATACACTCATTTCAAGGAAGGCTAAAGACAAAAAAATAAATGTTATAGATGTCGTGGGAGCAGTCATGTGCCCAATTCCCATGGAACATTAATCTGGAAAACCACCTTCTAATTGATTTTCTGGGGTCAAACAGAAAGCTGGTGGCAAAGACACAAGCAGAAGCCTGGAGTCCTGCCTCGGAGAGCCCGTGTTCATGGCAGCAGGCGGCACTCTCTTCCTGACAGCAGCTGGTCTTTATTAATAAATAAGAGGCTGGGAGTCTTGCATTTCTCTCTTCCATTACCTGCTTAAACGTTACTTCCCTCATTCTCTTGTCTGCTCCCTGCATTCTCTCTCTCAGTTGTGTCCTGGTGCCCTTTTGAAGAGGTTTTTGTTTCAGGTTCGCTCACGCAGACCGCCCACCTGCGCAGTCACAGCCCTTCCAGGAATTATTTTTCCATCCTGTGAATCTAATGGATCCGCTGAAGCACTATTGCAAGTAAGCGGAGAGGGCTGGGAGGATCAGCACTAACCTAGTGTGGGGCAGTATGAGGACTGGGAACGAGATTAGCTAATGACCCTGGTGCAGTGGTAGTGACGCAGGAAGCACAGCATCACCATCCACTTGGACGGCGGCTGAAGCCTGGGAACGTGTCTCTTGGATTTTGACATCAGGAACAGCCCAAACTGTAAACTCAGGCATCAGTCACTGTGCAGATGACGGCGGTGGAGGCAGTTGCCAACGCTGACCATATGTCACTTATGTGTCAATGTTTTCTTGGCATTTGAAAAATAATGGGAGCCTTCTACAGCAATACTCCACGGCAGCATGAATCGTTCTTCTCTAAGCCTGTACAGTTTCATTCCCATGCTATAGTTCTGGCATTAAAATATCTTATTATCTACAGACACTCCTTTGGAAACTCTATGGGTATGTGGGACATGCTGAGGAACTACGCAGCGGTTCAGAAGAAAAACTGATTTTCTAAGGTGTCCTCTGCAACCAAAGGCACCGCACTCAGCTCCACGTCACCACCCTGCTCCTGGAAGCCACTGTGCCTTCAGACCTGCTATGGGGGGAGCTCATGTGAGCATTTTTTAGTCTGAAAGCCCCCTAAATTCACCAGCCTCAGCTAACTTGGTTTGTTTTGTCTCAAATGCATTGGGAAAGATAACATGAATGTTTGTCTTGGCTCACAGAAAAGGAGGAAGGGAAAAGGGAACGGGGAGGTGCTGGGTCCTTGAGCAGGACTTTTTCCCCAGCACACTCGCCTTCATTTTCCAAATATCATTTTTCCCTTTATCTTCCCCATGGGGTGAGGTGGACAGATCCTCAGTGAAATCACTGGAGTTAAACTGAGATCACACAAATTTGGAAGGGGAGGAGAAAGTAGCCGTTTGTTGCTGAACCAGCGATGGCACAAGAAGTTTATGCCACAGCAGCAGGGAAAAAGCCTACCTTTGAAGTTCATCTGTGCTTAATATTCACTGTCAAATACACAGCCAAACTACTTAAGGCCAGATTACCTTCAACTCGATGTAAAATCATGTCAGAACAAAGCAGCAGGCACATATCTTCCACTGACTGCTATAACCGTGGCCTTCTCTTGCACAAAGGTACCCGGCTCAACCAGGCAGGGAGAGCAGCAGGGGCTTAAACACAGCTCAGCTGTGGAGAGCTGACTGTCTGTCCTCTTGGGCTGGGGGTAGTAAGAATCTTCGCCAGACACCAGTGGGCTTATTTTATGTTGGGTTGCAATATTTTATTATGGGCTGAGCTGCTTTATGGATTTAAATGGCACAAGTGGTGTGTTAGAAAGCTGGGGAAAAGAGACCAGGATCCACCTGTAATGTGCCTTGTCTGGATTCCAGCTGCTCCAAGCAGAACTGGAGAGGCACTGATTACAACCCTGGCTATTCAGCACGTCTGATTATTTATGCAACAAGGCTGATGAAAGGTAAACTTCAAGGGGCAGATTTCTCAAAAATAGGAGTTTTGCTAAGTGAAACAAAAGCCACCCAGTGTGGGATGGGCTCGCTGCCTGTCTGTCTCGGCACTTGTTACTGCATACATCACCAGTGTGTGCCACAACCAGATTTTGAAAAGCAGATCAGCATGTAGCTTTTGTGGAGATCAATGGGAATTGGGCACTGAGGTGCTTTAAAAACTCTGCTAGGTAGGCCATTGTGTGTTTGGAGAGCTAACCGCTGGTCCCTCAGCACTCTAGAGACCCTGTAGTATTCAGGAGCAGAAACTGAACTTCAAGTGATGGTTCTGGTCTTGTGTCCAGGCTGTTCAAGGATGATGAACATCCCAACTCCACCACACAGGGAAGCCCTCTCTGTCACTGTTTTTTCTAAATAATCCTAATATGAATCAAAGAATTCAGGCTTAGTGCTATTAAGTACCATACGGAGAGATTCACATACCAGATACAATCTCAGAGCAAGGCCCATGTGGGCAGAGTGAAGTCTCCCTTTGCATCTCCGAGGGGGGAAGCCTAGCATCTGGGACACTGTCCAGGCCGTATCACTAACTGTGTCAAATTTGAGGCCAGGTTGTTATTAAACCCAGGATGTTTTCTGTGGTGCTGCCTGTGAATCAATTCCATAGAGTAGCCTACCACAGAGCCGAGCCGTATTTTGGCCTTTCGGAGCCCACAGTAAGAGGGTTTATTTCACCTTCAAACTCAACTCTCCTAAAACCCGCTGTACTCCCTGGATGTGGTTTTGGACAGAAGAGAAGAAAGTTGAATTGTTGCAATGTTTCTAACTGGGGGCAAATTTGGAATATGCTGGAGAGCCCATCACAGGAGTCTTGCATTGTGGCTGTTGTCATGTCTGTTTTTTTTTCTTTTCCATTAAGAAATCAGAGTAAATCGATTGAATCATTCTGCTGGTTTTCAGGATTCCTGCAGTTATATAATCAACTTTCTGTTCTACTCTTTTGCCTGGATGCGCTAAGTTTGCTGAATTAGGATGATGAATGCAAGCTTCTGCACCAATTTCCTGGTTGGGAATTAACTGGGGTTCCTCTAATGAAATCTCTGAATGTAAGCAATCAAGCTAGTATATTTGGTAACATGACTCTTTGTATGAGCAAACAAAATTAATCCACTGGGATCAGAGTTCCCTTGAACACCATAGGAAAGAGCCTCCTATGACCTACAAAACAAAAAGATTTCTTACTCTCAAACATGCTCAACAGGAAATGGAAGAAGTGCCCTTTGCTTGTATCACCCATTTCCACCATGTCACCTGCACACATGGCAATATTGTTAAAGCATCACTTCAGCAATGGGGTTTTATGCTTGTCAGTGCTAAAGCAAACCGGGCCATGACATAGACAAATACAGAATTACTGTCAACAGAACAAGTTGCCATGCAGGGAAATTACACAAGGACAAGGGGAATGCTTTCCACATATTTAATGTAATTCCAAGTCAATGTCCTTTCATCTGTGCCAATATAACTAGCTTATTACTCCTTCTAAAGCTATTCAAATTTCTTGGATATTTATGACTTTGCCAAATCTCCTTTACATTCTACACATTTATCAATGAAATATTCTGTAGGAAATACTGTTTACAGCTTCAGAGGCATGAGACTATGTACAGATTTGTTGCTAAATCACCATGCAAGAAGATGAGGAAGTGGGGGGGTGGGGGGGGGGGGGATGTGAAAAGAAACAGAATTGCTCCAGCACTCTCTTAAAGAATGATTCCTAAACCAAGGCACCACTGCAATAGGAAGGTAGCACCACGCAAAATGATAGTGTGCACCAGTAAAATCTTGATGCTGACTGCATTGCGGTGCTGACCTTTCCCATGATAACATGGATTTTTATACTTCGAGTAAGGAATACTACAAATAATGGGGTAAATTTAATTACTATGAAAGATAAAAGCTTGTTCAAAAACAGTGGGTGTAGCTGTGCGGAGAAAGATCATATACCGAACTAGTGGCATTTTGGTTTTGCAGCAGAACTAATAAAATAGCACTGAGGGTATGAATCAGGCTTTTTTTTTTTTTCTTTTTTTTTTTTTTTTTTTTTTTCATAAATGACTTTCACATAAAATTGTCCCCTGGATTCGGGGCCTTTTGCTGAACTATTTTTTTTTTTTCTTTAAAAACCCTTTCATGAATATGTGTTGCTTTCCAAATCAAAGTGCTTGAACACAAGGCTATAAAATAATATTATAGAAACACAGGATTCCAATTAACACAGGACTGCTCTCTTTTCATTTTAAAGTCATTTGAGAGAGGGTTTTTTTTAATCCCTTCCTCATGAAAAGAAATGAAAGTTGCTAGGGACATAGAAGAGAAAGCAGAATGTAATGTCTAATGAGACAGAGGAAGTTTTAAGAGCTAGATATTTTTCATTAGGGGATGCATGTGGAGACCATAATGTGGTAGGGTGACATTAGCATAAATAAATGATAAGTAGAATTGAGCCACAGATATAGTTTGCACCATTACCCTAATGCTGGAATTAAAATATTGTGATCAGGCATCATTTCCTGTCTGACTTTGTGTGTGCAAACTTACCTGGTGTTCAAGCAAAGTCATGTCTACATATAACTTAAGTTGATAATCCACATGGATAACTAGGCTGACATTTTCCCAGGCATTGCTAGTGGTTAATTTTGATGTAGTGTAATTTATATGTATCATGGCATAATGAAAGCAACATAAAGGTACATTTTCCTATCTTTCTTATCTGATTAAAACAAAATGACTGGAGAAGAATTCTCACTGTGGACCAACTCTTCTAAAGTCAACTGATTTTTTTCAGGTCCACACAGGCATTATTGAGAGCAGACCAGGATTCACTTAGTTTTCCATTAATGTATAATAAATGATATCTGGGGAGTTTTAATGCTACTGATTTTATAGCATGACTATGGAATGGGGACTAAAGTGGTTGAATTCATGACAGTCAGAGAAAAGGAAGGGAAAATGCATCATGGAGTTAAGTGGGATGAAGGAGGAAGGTAAAGCCAAGCCAGTTCATTAATGATGCTGCAAATAATTGTATAATGTGATAACTGCACCTCTTTGCATGATTTTGGCATATTGTTAGAACCTTATTAATAACAATAACAGGCATGACATGGAAAGCTGAAGGTAAGTGCCAGGTGCATGAGGAATACAGAACCAAACAGAGAGTGAAAAGAAATGGTTGGAAAGGTAGCAGAGCAGACAAGGGATAGGCAAGACAGGGTTAAAAACCAGCCAGAAGTCATCTGACTGCAGTTCCCTCTTTTATACTGGGGAGGAAAGTGACAGTGCAAATAATGAAGTAAATAAAAGGAAAGAAAACTTTCAATCAGATGCATGTTTTGGAAAAACGCCATAGTAGAGAGATGTCTTGGAGGCTACAGAAAGACCTTTTGAGAAAGGCAAAGTGGGATGTTTTGAAAAGCATCTAGCTGACATTTGACGGCTTGTCACTATGAGGTCAAACATCATATAGGTGTGCTTCATATCTGATAATAAAAAATATAGATAGCCATGTCATCAACAAATGAAAGGACATTTTGTCTTGTTCCCACATGAAAATGTATGATGTCAGAACTTGAAATCCAAGAACAAAGGTGCTCATGCTACACTAAGTCACACATATTCAATTAAGCATGCGCCTTTTCTCCTCCTTGATCATCAATTATTCTTTTAAAAGTAGACGGTTTTTCTTTCTCCCTACCAATAGTGCAGTGCTCTCCATTCCAGCCCGGGCTGCATTCACACTTGCCATCCCGGCATGTCCCGTGCTCATTGCAGCGTGGGTGACATGCTCGCTGATCACAGGCTGTGCCCATCCATCCCTCCTCACAGCGGCAGGTGCCTCCAACACAAATGCCATGTCCTCCGCAGTCTGCTGCACAAATCTCTGTGGGAGAGGAGAGAAGAGAGAGGAGGGGATATGGGTGGAGAGAAGGGGGGGGGGGGGGGGGGGGAACCAGAGCGTTATTGTTAAGAAAAGCAGCCACACTTCACTACCTCGACTTATGGGGCAATGAAAGGAATTCCTGGAGCTCATAACACTAATCCTTCCTGACAATAAGAATCTAATAAGTATATTACAAAAAAGAGATGGACATGGATTGCAGAGGTCTGCTGTGATTGATCCTCCTATTTGCTTTCTAATTCTTTTGCACTCCTTGAGCTTTTGTGATCACCAAATCCGAAGGGGAAGGCTCTTCCAATAAGCAGAACAAAAGCCACATTTAATTAAAATCTGGTTAAGTGTGGAAACAATGTGCCGACAAACTACTGATGCTGAAGTTAAGTGCTGGCAAAGCATGTTTATGGCTTGTTAACCCATGGCTCTGGGGATGGGATTCCTTAAACCCCTTCTTCTCTCTGTAAAATTAATACAGAATATTTCTATTTCAACTGAGCCTGCACATCTGTCATGTCCCTGTTCCCATACCGCCCTGCTAAAAATCCCCTCTCAGACATTTTGGAGGTAGCATTATGCTCTTTTTGTGAGCTACATGCACTGCAGTTGATAGGATGGTATTTCTTCCCAAGTCTTACTGGAGTTAATGGAAGCATGAAGTCACAGCTGGATATTTTGGTACTTAGCTCCAAAAGAGAGAAGAGTTAAAAGACACTGGCTTTTCAGGGGTGCTGGCCTTCCCACCCTCCATGAGGACACAGATACACATAATATTTTTGCCCAGCACTAGGCTTTTGGCTAAAACCTGGCATGCCCTCGGTATGAATTTGTGAGACTTCATGTTTTCATCTGCACTGCATTTGTCTGGAAAAATTGAGACTTGGTGGAGAACAGGTACTCAGGAGTCAGGCGGGTACAGTGCCTGCTATCACCACTACTATACAGGGCTGATTGCAAGGAAAAAAAAAAAACCACCAAGAAAACCCACCAAATACTGATGTGGTATTATATTGCAGATGAAATGAAATGAATCTATTTCTTCTTCTCCAGGCTCATCACCTGACTGCTCACTTCTGACCTCCCATAAACCATGACTGCACTCTCCTCAATCGGAGGAGAGGCAATTCTGACATTATTGCAGACTGCTAGGCCTTCCCCTTTCTCTCTGACTTTTGCCTGGTGCTATCTCAAATGTTTTGGACTCAAGCCTTCTGCTCAACTCAGACATTTTATATATTTTACAGAGTGGGGACACAGTTCCTCTTGGGGAGAGTCAAGAGAAATTGCGAACAGAAGAAATGCTGAGCAGGGCTGGGCTGGAAGCCCAGAAAGGGGTACCAGGGTACTCCGCAGAGAACATTTTTCTCTCTTTCCCCCCAGCTATGTACCTCCAGAATTAATACTTCAGACACCAGCTCATCTCCGGTGCCTCTCTTTGTGCTTATGAGTATATAAAGTGCAGAAGTCAGGCCCTGAGGCTTGTGGTGGAGGGGTGACTGGTATTATACAAGACATTTATTCCATGTCACTGGCTGCGCATAAAATATTCAAAACTACTTAGCCTGCATTAAATCACACCTGACCGAAATCCAGCCTTACTTAAGTTGCCTTTAGTCTTTTGCTAATTAATACTGCCAGTAACAGGAAGCTTGAGCTTTTTTTTTTTTTTTTTTTTTTTTCCAGAGGCTTTTGACATGCTCCCAATATGGGGCTGGAACATCCACTTCAACTCCAGGGGAAAAGTTTTGCACCATAGGAGAGAGCTGCAAGGTCTCCAGCCCCTGACACTGAAAAAGACTCTTGTCTTCAAGGACCATGTTAAGTATGATAATAATAATAGTGATTGTTTGCATGTTTAGAAAACACTTCATTTTCCAAATGTGACATGAACACAGTATCTAGCTCCTGCCTGCTGTACAGCTCAGGGTGGCGGAACAGTTTCCAGTTGAATTGCTTTTGCTGCAGCATCTCAGATGTCTCCAAAACCTCTCATCTATTTTTACATTCTCAATGAAAGAACTCTGGAGTTCAAACGTGCTTAAGACACTCAGGAAATTCTCTGTCTATCCCATCTAGAGTCAAACTTACAAAAGTATTTGGGTTCCTTGGGTGCTTAAACCAAGGTTGCACGCACACCACTTGCTGCTGGAATGTAACAGAAGCTAATGTAAGCTTTATTGGAATTCAGTAGAAGTTACACTATCAAACACTTAAGACATGGTTGAAGAAGGACTCTTGAGTTGCTGTCAGAAGTTTTTACTTTGCATCTGGCATTGAGACACAGATTTTCACAGCTCCTAGATGCGAGGGAGGTAATATCATACTACAGTGCCCGTTATGAACATAAGGGATGGGCAACATTGACTTGCTAAAGGGCTGGAGCCTAGCCGTGTCTGTTTTCTACCCCTTTTCCCAACTGCCAGACAGCACTGCAATGGAGCGTGGGCCAGTCAGGATGGTAATGTGAACACACAGGACCTGCAAGTTTGCAAGTTAGCAAATGTAGCAATAAAGCTGCCATTAAAAAAAAAAAAAAATGGCTCTCCTTGGCTGACCTGATGAACAAAGTCTGGGGGAGGATAAAAGAAAGAGCAGATAAAAATAAAAAGTTAGATTTATGGTACCAGCATTTCAGCAAGCTGAGAAGAAATGTCTTGAGAAAATCCTAAGTCTGAGACTGCTGGTATTTAAGTCCAAACTAGAAAAGTATTGTTTTAGCCTCTGGTGCTTCCCAGCAGTCTTTCCCCATAGGGCTGCTACAGTGAAACCACTCACCTGGTTATTGGTTTACATCCTTTATTCATACATGTTGAACTTTGCACCTCAGAATACTAAATAACATACATTTTTCTTGCTCCCAGTTTACCAAGCAATCCAGAGAATGTACGCTTGATTACTTCAGCTCTTCATTATGTCCCGTTCCCTAGCTTTGACCTTCAGGGTTCCATCTCTAAAATGGGGATACCACCGGTCAGGGACATCTTCAACCAGACCAGGTTGCTCAGAGCCCCGTCCAGCCTGACCATGGATGTTCCCAGGGATGGGGCATCTACCACCTCTCTGGGCAACCTGTGCCAGTGTCTCACCACCCTCACTGTAAAAATTGTTTTCCTTATATCTAGTTTAAATTTACCCTCTTTGTTACCCCTTGTGCTGTTGCTACAAGTCCTACTAAAAAATCTATCCTCACATTACATGTTAGCCCCTCCAGGCACTGGGAGCTGCTCTAAGGTCTCCCCGGAGCCTTCTCCTCCCCAGGCTGCACAGCCCCAGCTCTCCCAGCCCGTCCCCACAGCAGAGGGGCTCCAGCCCTCTGACCAGCTCCATGGCCTCTTCTGGACTCGCTCCAACAGTTCCATGTCTTTCTTATGCTGGGGGCCCCAGAGCTGGACACAGTACTGACGGTGGGGTCTCACCAGAGCAGAGGGGTAGAATCACCTCTCCCAGCCTGGTGGTCATGTGGCTTTTGATGCAGCCCAGGATATGGTTGGCTTTCCAGGCTGTGAATGCATGTTGCCAGTTCATGTCCAGCTTTTCAGCCACCAGTACCCCCAGATCCTTCTCTGCAGGGCTGCTCTCCATCCCTTCATCCTTCAGCCTGTATTGATACCGGGGGTTGCCCCTACCCAGGTGCAGGACCTTGCAGATAAACGAGGCATAAAGAAGCAAAATGATGAGTCTACAGGTATATGAACTCTGTGACAAGCACAGGGCCTCTTGGATGTCCTGATATCCAGTTTTGTGTCCTGTTGGTAAGATAGGGAATGCAGCTTATAGTAGGTCAGATATCTACAGGGGGGTGGTGGAAGGTGAAAAAAAGAAGCAAAGACAAAAGGAAGCTATTTGAAGTGATAGTCAGTACCCTTGGAGTTATTTAAAGGTGCAAAAACTAGGATAATGGAGTGACATTCAAAAATGGTGAAGAGTAAAAAAGGCACTTTCTGAAAGGCAGAATCTCTGTGGACTCATTTCTATGAAAAGGGGTGGAAAATCCACTGGGACATTTACATCTTGACTGAAATGTTTCACAGACAATATGCTGCCGAGGAACAGTTCTGCACATGTGGCCAGGGACATGCACTGTACGATCTAAAGCAAACAGGCTAGCCCAGAAAAGGAATGCTGGGAACATTTGGGGTTTCATCTCCCACCCAGCTGAGACCCCAGTCACACCCTCCCCAGAGTGCAGGCTCCAGGCCAGGGTATGAATGTATAATTTTTTATATAATGGATATATAAGGTGGTTTGGATTCCCAAGACCCAAGAGCTGTAATAAAGACCCTCAGCTGTGAAAAACACTTGTGAAGCAAACTACTTATGACAGTCTCCCTAAAATGTAGTTTAATTATTTCTGACAGTGAACCAGGAGCCAGGAACTCTCAAATCTAAATCTTCCATTTACCTGCCAGTTTAAAGATAGATGGGAGCCATACAATTTAAATAGCCTTACAACACACATCCTGCGGTACGCCCTGGTGCTCTTAAACTGGTGTAACATCGTGCTCTTAAATGCTCACAGGTTTCTAATGGGTGATTAAATAGTCAGAGTAGCTTTTATTTTCTGGTGGCGCTCAAAGAAATGATCAAAATGGATTTCAGATTAAGTTTCCACTCAAATACAGGTCTTTTCAGGCAGCCCAAGATGACTAAGGCTGATTTACAGAAAAGGGCGGGTGAATTGTTTCTCCGTCATTCAATCCCAGGGACAGAATTTGCCACCTCTGTTCTCATTACAAGCTGCATTTTTTGGGGGGTCCATTTCCCAATTCTGTTGTTAAAATTAGAGGACATGATTAGCTACCATCTGAGCTGCATGAGCAAATGAGAAGGAAAGCTTTCAATTCTCCTATTACAGTATTCATAGACTAGCCAGCTGCACTATATTGCTCCTGCCTATTTAAGTTGAGTTAGAATGCTGTGCTTGTGCATAAAAGACTTGCCTGTTAAATATTTTCATACCAGCTGTTCCCAAAAGGTGACTAAATATTTCCTTTCATCTTTAATCTCTTCCACTGTTTGTATGAACAGCCTAGCCATTCCTTATCCTTTCCAAAAGGTGCATTGTGTTTTACTTCATCTTGCTGTGCTACTCTCGAAACTGCCTGTAGTTCCCTGAAGGGAGGAACAAACCTTGTGCCCAGGTCTACGAGCAAATATGAGGCTTTCTGTCTTCAAAAGATACAACCAGCCCAACCTCTGTGGGAAATACCTGGACTTTGAGTAAAACCCTGTATTTTGCTCCCTGACACCTGTGCTTGCCAGTGGACACTGATGGACATTAATTGATTCATGGATGCAGGGTTTTATCTACGGAATCACGTTAATTCCTATTCTACCATCTAGGGGGTTGCCATTTTATTGCCTAGGATCGATGTCCTCTGTTGCCTGGATTTCATGTCACATTCTTACTTGAAGAACTAAATTGAGCTTAGTTGCCCTCTGTGGGTCAAGGACGAAAGACAGGTAGCTCCAGAGGATGATTCACCTGAAACCTCTTTCATGGAGAACTTCTGGAGCAGACTGTACTCAAGGCCCTGTTGAGTTTGGGTGGTTCATCCAGGGGTCTCAGGTGCACCACAAATATTATCCTTAGAAAAGGATAATGCCATTCCAACAGGATTGTGGTTATTTTTCATGCAAATAATCAAAATAGAAATTACTCATCTTCAGTTTCAGGGCCTGCTCTATTCCATCACTACTCACCCCCACTGGGAGCCAGCCCATGAGGCCACCCTCAATTACTGGCTAGTTTTTAGACAAATGGCTTTTTTTCCTCATTATCGCCTCATGACTAGGGGAGAGGTTTCCCTCTGGTCTGTAAAGACTGCCTCAGAATTCCTCAAGGCTCTCTTAGAAATCCTAATCCACCTTGAAACCTACCCAAAATCTTGACAGTAGCTGCTGATGTGCCTTCATTTCTCCATATTGCACTGATGAAAATTTTACTGTAATTTTATTCTACCTCCATCAACATGTCTCTGTCTGTTGTTGTTCACTTAATGCTTAAGAATCTCAGCTATCTGAGGCCAAGATTATCTTTTTTGTTCTGGGTTTGCTCTGTGCCAGGTGTAATGAGGTCACACTCCATTAACAGCGCTTCAGAAGTAAGAATACTAAAGCAATTACTCATACAAATAAAAGCCTTGTACCCGATTCTTTCTTTCTCTCTCTCTTTTTTTTTTTGGGGGGGAGGGGGTATCCTGCTAAAAACTGACCCAGATCTGTCCCCTGAAGAATAAAGTCTGCTATGTTGCCTTTGATATTTCAGAAGAAAAGTGGGAAAAGAAACCTATCAAACACTAGCCACCAGTGCAATGCTTTGTTCATGGCCCTTTTTAATTGATACAACAGAGACGGTAGCTTCCGACACAGGATGCGGCATAATCCAGAATTCTGTATTATTTTCACATTACATTAAAGAATTGGGTTGGGAAAGGGATAATGATGTCAATTTGTGCTTCATTTATGGCAAATCCATTTTTACATGTTTACCCCTATCCCCCCAAATCCTAAAATTGGCTTGACAACAGTTTAAAGCTTTCCAGCTTAGAGAAGAGCAATGCAGATGAAAATTTTTCTTTAGCATTCATGTGATGCAGAATCAGAGATTTAGCTGCTTCTGACCTGCCTGCTAAATCCTTTAATAAATATGGATTTAGTGCTAAAGTATAAGATCAGGTGAAATTGCTCAGAGCTTCCTGAAAACTGGGGCAGTTCCACTGACCTTCAACATATTAATAGAAAATTTAATAATTAAAAATCTGTCTTAACTGGGATTTTCCTGTTTTAGGTTGGCTCATCTGAGGCAATTTCCAGCCTCAGACAGATTCTTCCAGAAAAGAAGCGCAGGAGAGAGGCACTGCACAGAGCTAAAAGGCTGAGTTTAGTTAGGAGCTAAGCCTTGTTTTCACAGCCTGCATTTTCTTTAGAAAGCAAGTTATGAGGCATATCTAGGAGAAGCATCTAGTATGAAGATATGAATGGAAAAACCAGAAGGTTCATGATCGGCAAGATTTAGATAGCAGCGAAGTGCTAAATACATTCTTCATAATGAAACACATTTTGCAGTGTTATGAAACTCTCATTTATGTGATTTGATAACTCTGTAGTGACACATGAACTGCTCTGCTGGAACTGAAGAAGACATAAAGCTCATTAGCTTTTAAAACCATCCTTTTTACAAATGTTATAAGGACAGGTTCAAACTATGGAGCAAGATAAAACCTGAAAGGAGAGGTCTGAATTTTCTGTCGTTGCCAGTAACAAATCTGTAGCATGAAATCCTCTGAACACCATCCTGTTTCAGTAGCAGCTGGGGAATGCTTGTGCAACCTGTGTCAGTGTCACTAATTGGAGGTCATGTGTTTTTTCCTTCAGGGATCATGTCCTAAAAGCAAGGTCTGCATAATTTAATGCCTTTATACAAATAATGTTTACCTATTTTTAAAACATCCATAAATTATGCAAGTGTTACTAATGTAGACATAATAATTATTATGTCAATAAATAGAAAACCTGTTGGCTTTTATGAGTGCAATTAAACTTCTGGTACTAAGACTACTGTACACTCCACTCAAGGATCTCAATGCCTTTTACATAGCTTGGCAAACTGAACATAGCTAAAAGGTAACGGTTTTTTATTTTCTTTCCATGAATGAGGAAATCAAGATTAAAGGATGCTCTTCAGAGACTGAAAATGAATCCATCAGCTTTGCTATCATCCCTCATCTGGAAGAACAATGACCTTCAGCGATGGTTTTGAAATGTGACTCAGGACACCTGAGTTTTCACCTACTGACCCGAAGCCCTGAGGAGCATCCTGGAGTGCCTTCGCTGGGGAATGCACATCCTGTTTTACAGCGTGACCCTAACCAGGATACCTGAGTCGGTCTGAATGCTGATTCTTGCCAGGCTCTGCAGCACCCCAACGGAGTACAGGTCTTCAATACATGTGCAGAAGGGACAATTCTGCACTTGCAGAAAAGACTGGGTATGCACAAAGGAGATACAAAACGTGCATGACAGAAGAGAGAGATTTTACTCTAAGTAGTTGAGCTGGCTTAACTGTCTATATCTAGGAGAAGGGTCAGTAGAGATCCCTAATAAAAGAAAGCACCCATCTCTAGCCCCCAGCTAGACACGAACGTTTAAACCCACTTCAGCCCTTTCCCCCATTTTCCTCCTGGTATTTAGTTCTTTGCATGCATAAGCAGCTTTGTGTTTAACCGAAAGGCTTCTGCAAATCCTCATCTAAGTCTCATCTCTCTCTGGAGATTCACATCAGGAATCTAGGCAGCTCTGAGCTGCCTAACATGGAGATGAAGAGTCCACAGAGTTGCTGCTCACCTGGTGCTGAGAAGATCCAGGAGATCTGTCCCATAACTACCCTGGAACCCCCCTTCCATCTCTAAAATGAGTAATAAATGAGTTTGGTATCATAATATACTTCAGCTGATATATATCTGTCCACCAAGACTGAGCCACTTACTTTGTAAACTTAGAGCACCTAGCACAATGGGACTGTTGGGAGTTCTTGCTGGAAATAGTAACAGTAAGAACCAGAGCAGTTATTAGCAACCCCCATGCTAATGGATCACAGCTCTTACACAATCTCTGCAGCTGCACAATGTACAGTGGTACAGTTGGGATGTCTGTTAAAAAATAATAAATAAATCACTTCCAAGTGCAATTTCAGCTTGCTTCATATTTGCATAAAGGTTTTCCAGCTCCTGTCTGAAAAGCTATAACTTTGTGAGATGAAATTCCATTAAACTGGTCTGCTGCCTTTTATCAGCCGCTAGTTTCTACAATATTTATACCCTATTTTCATTTTTGCCTTAAATGCTAGGGACTGACCATCACATTGTGTCTACAGCATCTCCTCTGTAGCTGTGATTTACTTTTGTACTCATGTCAATCTTCCCCTTATTTATTATTCTGAACTTTATTTTAAACTGTCTCTGGCTGCTGAATAGCAGGACATGAAATGCCAGGTATTGATGGACTTCAGTCTTGGAGCTGAGATTTGTTGAGTAAGAATAAATATCCCAAAGTGCCGGATTATGTTTTTTCCTTTGATGCTTAATTGGATCTCTATGCTTTCTGGGATGTGTGTTAATGCTTCCCAGTGAGGAAACACTTCCTAATGTATTAAATGAAGTTCCTAACAACGACTCTTCTCTGGACTAATTTTAGTTTCCTCTCTGCGTCCATAAGAAGGAAATAATTTGACAGTAGAAAAACCTTTTGCTCCTGCTTACAGTCACTAAAAAGAACTAATTTCTTTTCCAGTTCTGTACATTACCAAATGTGTGTGCTGAAGTAATCACAAGCTAGATTTCCTTAGGATTCCCTTACTCAGAGCTCGGCACTACTACACAGACAGTCCTAACATGGTTTCCGTTTTCTTCAGACAACATTTCACCAAGAAACTTTGAAATTTTATTGATATTAATCTTCTTTAAAAGGAGACACAGAACATGTATGAAATACACTGGACTGACATATCCAGAAGTTAAGATGTTTGCCTATCCACATAAATGGGATGCAGCAGCAGTGCTCCAAAAGCTTTGTGTGTGTCCTTACACCTCGTGCCTTATGTCTGTCGTGCTGTCCATATGCCTCAGCACTGGTCTAGAAGGATCAAACTTTCATATGTCAAGATCATTACAAAGGTGCTCATTAATGCCATTCGTGATGATAGTTTAATTTAGAGTATGAACACCTTGCAACTTGGGAGGGGGCAGAGAGGCTATATTAAACCCAGTGCATCCACTTCAGACAGCTTATTAAATCACTGACTTCTGGCCTTTAGTAGACACTGATTCACTATATGACAAGTCTTACGTGATTTTTGCTTGATCATTTTGTATGTTATTCTGTTTTACTGACTCCTAGATTATTTTCCCTATTATTTAATCTCAGCCATTCCACATTGGAATGAAACATGATTTGATGAAGCTAAAAACATCCAATAAATCTTTACAGAAACTCTGATCATGATGATCTCCAGCTGGGTTGGAGTGTAAGGTCACAGTTGCAGGAGCTACCCACCAACTACAGCATGGAATTGACTGAATGCAAGTGGAGAAGCCGTAACGTGGAACCTACAACTATTCTTGCTGAGCGAAATGAGTGAGGTATGAGAGGACAGTCTTGATCCAGCCTAATCGAAGTAGATCACAGGCAGAGCCTGTCTACACACAACTATCCACCTTGCTGACATTCCAGCAGTATTCTGGTTAAAAGAGGGAATAGTCAGAAGCAGAAGTGTAAACTCACAAAACTAAGAGGATGTCTACACAGTCTTCTGTGAGCTGATTACAAAATGGCCAGACTTACTGGACATTGTATATCTTCAGTTCAAAAGCTGCACAACTGCCAATAGAGAAAATAAAAACCCCACCTGCAGAAATACGCACTGATTCCTACAGTTTTATGAGCACGACCTATTCCATGCAGTTAATTATAACATTCCAGATTCTCATGGTCTTGATCAACTGGTTTTATCCCCAAAAGAAATTGAACCAGTTCACACTAGCCTTGCAGGATTGTAGTTTTGTCTCCAGTGACAGCTGGATTACACTGACTATGTCAAAGAAGTTCCTTAACATTATAACAAAACCAACCAACCAACCAACCAAACAAACAAACAAAAAGCAGCAACTTCATGACAGATATTGTATTGTAGAGAAGGGGCTAAATTATGACCAGCCCCCATGCTGGCATGATGTGAGTCCAGAAACTGCAAGGACTCTAAGGCTCCTCCTTTCAAAAGCAAAGTCAGAGAATAAGCCAAAATTCAGTTATCTGAGACTCTAAATTTTCAGTGATACGACCAATCATGCTAATTGCTTAGCCACCCTCAAAACATGCTGTTTTAACAGTAGCCTGTTTTAAACATGGAATTTAACAGCTTGTTGTGCTGCTGGGAAACATCTATTCTTCAAACTAGCCAAGTTAACATGGACCTCACAGATTCCAGTACATCACTGCTGTTTTCAGTCAGAAAAATCCACAACACAAAGCATAATTGATCCAAACAAAAAGAACTTTTCAGCTCATGGTGTGACTGCTGAGGTCACATTTGGAGATAGGGAAGAATGCTGAACTAAAATTGGCGTGCTGAGAATTTGCCCTAATTGTTGCAGAAAATAAACAACGGTAGCCTACCATTGCCCTTTGAGGGAGTATACAAATTTGCACTGATGCTGGTACAGCTGAGACAAGAGAAAGAAGCTTCACTCATCACAGTATGCCTAAGGGCAGTGAAGACCAGGGATTGCTTGTTACACCACTGGACATACGCTATTCTCAGCCTGAGACATGACCTAATCAGACCAAACATTTTGTGATCTAATGGTCAGAGCCAGACTGATGATATCACCATTTCCACTGGTTTTGGCCAAGTTTGAGATAACAGCTAGAGCACAAGTTTTCGGGTCCTTCAATCTCTCCCTCGGTCACCCTATCTGACCGAGACCACAAGGACTGCTGCAAAGAGAGAAGTGGCTACAGGATCCTAAACGTGTCCTGAAGCTGACAGGTGTTTGCTGGATCTCTGCTTGGCCAGGGAAATGTGCTAAGACAACATCTCAACTCTCAGACTGTAAGTAGGAATCCACATTTGAAACATAAGCTGTATTTTCTATCTTATTGGGAGTTTTCTCCCTCCCTTTAGAATGCCATTTTCTTCTGCTAACGACAAAGATATTTGGACTTTTGAAGAATTGGAAAATTGGACTCCCCACAAAAATAACTAGAGCTCATATCAACTGCTACCTTTTTCCCCACCACACCAGGGTCTCCTTATACATATTTTCAATAAACAAAGGGAAAGGGAGTTAAAGGGTATTCAAATGAAAGCCTTCCTGAATACTTTTATTTCAAATATTTTGGCTGGTTTTAGTCTTTTATTGAATTTTTAATAAAAAGCTTAGAAGACTTTAAAGGATAAGTTCATTTTGGCAATGGGTAGGCTAAAATCTGTACTTACAATCCCAACTACATCCAAAACTTTGTTTTGTACAATGACAGTTCTTGTTAACACTGTTGATTCTCTGGATTCACTTATACCTTCATGATTCACAAAGCAGATACCTGCCAGGCAGAGCCTGTGATAGCCCTGTGTAACAGTGCTGGGCTGCACATATTTTATTCCCTCAGAGTGAAAACTTACTTCTCCCCATGCAAATAAAATGGGGAAGATCACAAGTTCACAAATCAGCATGTTATGGTCCTGCAAGGCTGAGGATGAAATCCTTGCTGGTACAAAACATTTCCTGGCCTTCAATGACTGTCAAAGGACTGAGTTAAGGACCTCAGGAGTGGGTTTGCAGTTTTAGTATTGAGCTAGAATAGGTTTTGATGGCATCTTCTGAATCCTAGCTTTGAAGGCCCTACGCTCCCATCATTTCAATTCCCCCAGTCTAATGTTTCCCACTACACTGCATGGGTAGTGAGATGAACAAATTACATACAAGCTGAAGGAAGGTCATTCCAAGTGGCATTTGATTACATAGCTGTGCCCAATAACTTTTTCTTAAGTCATTATGAACTAAAATATATAGATGTTTACCAATTTCAGGTGTTGTATCCTGAGGTTTAGTTCTCTTGTTCTTCCCCATGTATTTTAAAGCTAAGAAAAAGACAAATCAGCAATTTCTTAGGCATTTAAAGGGGATCCTAGTCTCTTGTAAAGTACAAGTCTGTATCATGTTAGAGCTGATGTAATATCCACCTTTTCCAGAGACATTTTTACCCCTTAATGAAGAAAATTATTGTTTAAAGGAATAATTATATGAACATTTTCCAGTAATGGAGTTTTATCTTGGTGGCCTTGGGCATGACATGAATTTAACATGAGGTTTTGTTTTGTAAGGTTGACAGCAATAAGCCCAAGGAAATAATTTTTTATCACACATGTTGTGTTAATGCTGGTGCTGTTTGACCAACATGGGATGTGACGTTGTCTGGTAAGATAATATAAGAACTGTGTTTCTGTGTGACTGTATGCATGTGTGTGCAATAATGTGCACAATTCCTGATGAAAAAAGACACTGGAAGGTAAAGATGCATTTCTAGCTTTCCTCTTTAAAAGTTCATTCTTCTTGGTCTCCTTATCTCCTAATTGGAATATAGAAAAGATGCCAGCGTCAATGAACTGTACACCTTTGTGGTGGGGAACTCTGTTGGGTGCTATCTGAAAGATTTTCTCCATTGTTAATTTATACAGCTAAATTGGTACTTAAAAATTCAGTCACTACCATTAGCTGATCCAGAATCTTGTATCTAATCATTGTTTGTGAATGGACTCGAATTGACCCATACTCCTGCAAAGTAAACAGGAGCTTTTCCATTTACTTCAATGTGCTGTGCGAGAATTTCTAAGAATACAGCTTCCCTGCAATCAGAGATGTGGATACACGCACCATGCCAGTTTTATTTCAAATCCAGCTTCTCAGCCTACCAAAAGAGTAAAGCCACAGAGGATTACAACTGATGGGTCAACAACTATTCCTCTGCTAGCCCACTTTTTTTTCCCACCTTGCTTGGAGGCCAGGTTTATCTAGGCATACCTGCAACTATTGTGCTCACCATGTGGCAGTCTGAAGCCCCTCTTAAGCTGTTATTAACGAATCATACAGGCTAAGAGGCGGTTTCCTATTTTTTATGTTAAATGCCACAGTTCTGTAATAGCATCTCTCCTGAGGAACCTATGATCACGCTGACTGCTGAGCCTTCTACAGTTATTTGGCAGAACTGAGAATCTCTCAAAACCTGAAACCCAGACTGCTTTAAAGTTACAAGATATACCCAAGTAAGAAGGCAGCTGAATTGATGAGGGATCAATTCAGCTCTCTTTCAAGGATTTCCACTTAACTAAAATCTGAACACCCCTCTCAGAGGCTTCTCTTCTCTAGGACAACTATCCCACTAAATTGGTAATGTCATGGGAAGCCTAAAAGCAGGAGGGGATGGCATAGAGCTGGGCATGGATCCAAATCCATTTTTTTTTATTTTTTTTCTGTCCACTAAAGACATTTATAACACTCCTAGACAGACTAAGTATGGCCAGGATGAGTGCTGCAGTGCTGGAAATTCTGAGGAGATGGATGGTCTGAAACCGCTCCTCTCCCAAATGACAGACACTCTGTGCTGTAGAATGATGCTCAGCTGACATTAAAGTTCAGGGCATGAAACCCCTGCCCTCAACTTTGTCATCCCTTTGGGCACAGCCCGTTCATTCTTTTCTTTGAGATGACTGCTTGTAGCATCTGCATTGACCTGGTAGGTGGGATACTCTCCCACAAAGTGAAAGAGCATGTTCATTGCTTTCTTAGACTGTGGGGAAACCTGCTGTATGGGCCACAGAAGAAATTTAGGTACTTAAGATAGCTTTTCAATGGACAGCTCTAAGGCTGTGGGATGTCTCAGAAGTTGAGAAGTTTTCTGCAACACTGTAGTAAAGTTAGATAATATGCATTTCCTTAAGGTAAATCGTAAATTCCTAAATATCTTTGTGATCATAGACCTTAGTAACAAAGCTTGACAAGCAGTATTTCCTCCCTGCAACAGGGTGGGGGAAAGAGCAGTCAAAGTCAAATGACATATCCTCAGAAAACACTGTTAGCAGCAGAAGTGATAAGGGAAACTATGGATAGGATCAAACTACTAGATTTCATAAAATATGACCATGCAAGCTCAGCCTCAGTCTCTGGTCAGGCATGTTCTTTTAGCCTTTTCAAAATGTGAAGCAGAACATCATAACCTCTGACTTCTTTACTGAGTCCCAGCTTCCAGTTCCCAACTCTTACCATTAAATGTACAGCCCATGATTTTACACCTCCACGACCAATTTAGGACCACTATATATAAAGTACTGTTCCTATTACTGCTCTTCTCCAGTGTACTTTTAAGGGTCTGAAGTAGTGCACTGGATGTCAACCTTGCATAAAGTGAGTCATTACAAATGACCACGTGAGAAGGAATCCTTATCTGTATGCGAGTCAATGTACAACCACTATCAACTGCCTGGAAAAAACCAGTACACTTATTACACAGAGAACATAATTTCTACTGCAGCTTTGTATAATCAACTTTCTGATGATTCCAGTGAATATCATGCATGTCAAGATGTCAACTACTAAACAGAGAACAGTGCAACAATCACTGATTTTAATTTGAGGAGAGTGAAGGACAACACCAGGTAATTTAAATCCTTTAAAAAAGATTTGGCATCCAAACATAATACCATTTTGATGGGCCTGGGATTGTACTGAGACATCAGTGAGATCCCTCTGGGAAACAGCGGATTCCCCAAATGCAGATAACCTGACTCACCTATTCATTTCACTGCACTCAGCAAATAAGTCTTACGGTACGTGGCTTGCTGCCTCTTGATTAGCCAGAAATACTTGGTCCAGTTTAAATAGGTCAAGAGCGAGACTATATCACATATTAAGTTCTGTTTCATGTTGTAGCACAGGCCATTTCCTTCTTCCCACTATACTCAGACAATAAAGCATTTAAGAGAGCTGCCCTACAATACCTTCATTAGTTGCCAGAACTTGGGAGAATGAAGTCCTTCGCTAGGGCTCATTAAGAGGTGAAGGGAGATAGCACACCAAAAGCCTAGGATACAGAGATCTGTGATAGCAGATCCTGGAGAAAGGGAGTTAGGATAAGTGGTGTCTTAATTAACTTTCTTATACTAAGCATTACCTTGGTCTTTTTAGCTGAACTGGATGAACTGAGTTATAAAGGATCTTCTATTTGCTTGTGCAACAGTACTAAGATGCAAAAGGGAAGGGATTTAATTCTCCCATGGCAGAATCACAATGCCACTTTTGCTGCTCAGTACAGGTTATCTCTGGGCTTACCTCTGCACTTTTCCCTAGAAGACTTTTTTTTGGGGTTGGTGTTTTTTGGGGTTTTTTTGGGGGGTGTGTGGGGGTGTGTGTGTGGGGTGTGGGCTGAATCTACCAAAAAAGAAGTGCATAGTGAGGGAAAGGGGACCCTAAGAACCTGTCCCTTGCATGAAAGGGTGAAGCATGCTTAAGAAGCATTTTTGCAGAACGAAAAATCTGAGGTAGCATGGCAGCAGTCTCATCTCAAGATATACTGGCAGCGGGCATACACATAAAGCAAAAAACCAACCCCCCATATCATTGCTTCTTCCTACAGTGCAGTGCAGAGTAGAATTCACAAGAAATTTAATTGCACAGCTTGCTTATGAAGACACAGGCTAAGTGGAATAAAAAAGGTAATATAACCAAGAAACAGAAATCTCTGTAATATTATTTTATCGTGAAAACTAAGGGGTTTATCCAATAATCTGTGTTCCTTTAAGATTCCTGCTAAAGGCAGGTGAAATTTACCTAATCAGCTGAAAGACTGAGTCTAAGGTTTAAAGATAGTCTAGTTTTACTTTCTATATATGACAATCCACAGACTTTCACCTAGATGCTTCCGTACTGACAGGTACCTTCTAAATGAATACAAATACAGCATTTCAGATAGGTATTAGTCTTGACTCCAAGGTGTTAAAAGCTGCAAAACCCACTGTGCCTCCTCATATTTTATTGTAGCTTTCCAGATGATTATGCTGTTCTCAGGGTCTGCTTCTCAATGTGGTTTAGGGAAGGGGCCATCCTTGGCACTAGCCCATGTTGGCACAGTCCTATAGAATTCATGGGGACTGAACACAGTCCTAACTGCTTTGCTGAGCTGAGGTTGATTTATGCGAGTACTTAGTCCTTTCACTTAATTCTTCTATTCTGTTTGGTCCTGTTTTATGGGACAATAAAAATCTGGCCCCTTTAGTCCCTTCTACAGAACCTCCACCCCACTGGGCTGGGCTTTACATTGTTACATGTACTAACATGCTTGCTCACTCTATTTTAATCATGCAAGAAGAGTACCATGCATCCCGTGAATAAATCTGTCTTTAAAATAAGTCATCAATTCAGTGGAAAGGTCTGGGTTAGAAATGGAAGTTTACAAATCACCTTAGCTGCAATTTTAGCTGTGAGGCACAATAACCTGAATGTTACAAGCAGCCCAGTGAGGAAAAAGGTCTTGGAATGATGCTCAAGTTTGTCTCAAATAACCTCACACTGCCAAAGAAAGTTTGCACTAGATGGATTTATAAAAGCAGTATAAGGAAAGCTTATAAATCATCTGTACATGACACTGCAGGTTAACAAAGGGAAAGTGAGAACGAACATTTTTCCAAATCCATCCCTGCAATCCCCAAACCTCCACAGAAATTCAGAATAATGACTCAATTATGAGCTACGCTACAAAATCACTGGAAAGGCACTACTACATTTCCCCTTATGGTAGTCTTATAAATGAACTCGGAGAGTATGGCATTGAAGATGTTAATATGGGGAAAGAAATGCCTGACACCAAATTTATCCTCCTATCAGTGCAGGGTATCTTTCCTCCCTACACCTGTAAAAGTTTCGATCAACCAAGCTTCAGCTCCAGGAAAGCAGGCCTCCTCTTTTACTTATACTTCAGCCCAGTCAATTTTACTTCACGACAAGCTTTCTAACATCTAATCTAAATGATGATTGCCCAAAAGATTTTCTTTTATATCCTTCGCACCAGTCTATTCAGTTTGCCCCATCCTCAGAAGATGCTACCTTAAAATACTTGCAAGCCTGATTTGCTTTGCACTTGATAGCAATTCCTCAGGGAAAATATTGGTCATATAATTTTTCTACTATAGCCACTTGCCTAATGGGTTGGGGTTTTTTGTTACTTTGCTGAATATTTATTTCATTGAATTGCCTACACCGAGCTGCCCTGGGTTTTTGGCCTAGTTCCACCCCAGCTGCGTCAGGTGAAGAAGCTGTTACTGCTGTAGTCTCTTGTTTGTGAGCACAATATACAGCACAGAAGCCAAAAGACTGATGTTCCATAGGTTCTGACCATTTAATGTACTATAGCGTTTCTCCATGTGGCCTCTATAAGCTAATTGTGTTTGGAAGAAAAGAAAAGGCTCCTGAATAGTTTTTTCTTTAGCCTTCATTTCAGATACCTGATGCATATTTTGAGCAAGGTGCCCATCCAGCTGAGGAATGAAGGAAGGTCACAGTTCCAAACCTCTACGTAAAGCTGACATAAAAATCTGTCTAATTGGTAGATGCTGTTATTATTAAATACTTCTACTCAGTAAACTTATTTTTTACTTAATAGAGGACAGCGCTCAGAGTCTTAATAGGAACCTCATGTGACACTCATCCACCTCTAGCTGAGTCTAGAAAAGCACACCCTTTGAGTTCAGGAGGTAAATGAGACCTGAAGGATCGCCACCTCTTCCTTCTTCTTTACAGCCACCTAAAGAATATTTAGTCATCTCCTAAAAATCAAAACAGACCCTTTGGTGGCCACTGGGATTCATCAAGAACTAACATCAGAACAAGCAGTTACATGTAGACGATCAATTACATTCATAGCAACATAATGAACAATTGCAAGCCTAGGTGGCTTTAATGGGGTTATTTATTATATTACTCTATGCTCGGCAATGGAAGCAGAATTATTTATGTAGTTGAGCTATGGCATTTCTGCTTCCAGTCATGCCCTACATGTGCTTTACTGGAACATATTTATAGCATGCTTTTTGCAGATCTAAGTCTGAATATTTTACAAAGTTTAAATAAAATAAAAGAAAACAGTAAGCCACCGCTGACATTACCAATTGAGCAATCATGTCCAGTCCAGTTGGGATCGCAGCTGCAGAGTCCAGTATCTGGGAGGAAGGTCCCATGACCAGAGCATTGGTCCAGACAAGTGGCTCTTGGGGTCTCACAATTTGTTCCTCCCCAGCCAACCGAGCAGTGACACTCTCCTCGCACGCACACGCCTCGTCCCGAGCAGGTAGGATCCATGCAGTCCACTATGTGTGAGAGGGAAGAGGAAGCACACAGGGAAAGCAAATGGTAATTGCAGAAAAAAAACCCTACCAAATTGCCATCTACACAAATATATTTATATAGTGTCTCAAAGCTCCAACCAGAAAGAAATGCCCCGTTGGGCACAAACCAGATGGTTCATGCAAGAACATAGCGGCCCAAAAGGCAGTGAGACCCAAAACACTTACATGAAAAACAGAGAAAATTTTAATTATGAAATCCATTCTTTTCCTACACTAATAAATGATCTTTCTAGTAAGAACAGGTTAATATCAATTATGAACAGAATAAGAATACTCTCTTGCACACATATTGGGCCTCTTATTCTATTAGAATAACCTAAATTACTATTACTCATTAACTGAGAGCTGAGCTCTATTTTTCTAAGAGAGAATTTTACATAAAGATTCAGCAGAAGTTGATGTCCTTATTCAGCAAAATACACACTTAAATTGAAGAATGTGCTGAAATCTATACAAGTTTCAGAGACACTTACATAAATTCCATGTTAAACATACCCTTAGGCAGTTTTCTAGAGTAAGGATTAAACCAAAACAGTATTTTTTTTTATATAGGTTTGTTGTGCTGGTTTTATTTCTTACCAATTTACACTCTTTTTTTAAATGTTTTGGGGTTATTTTCCCCGAAGGGGCACTTTCCTAACAACACTGGAGACCATTCAGTTAGGTGCATGGTATAGCAATGTGCACCAAAAGCCTGAACATACAGCTGCCTGATTCCCCAGTAACGGGTTTTGTAGGCAACTGTCGGCTCCTCTGCCCACGGGGGAATTTCACCCAGCAATGCAAAAATATGAAACGCACCAGACACCCTCCCAAAAAAGAACTGGAGGAGTCGATCGTCTGTTTATATATAAAAGCTTTAGAACAGCCTAGAGAAATTCTTGCCATCTCTTGAAACGGTGTGTGGCAGTGCCCTGGGGATCAGTGACCAGTGTCAGCCCAGCGAAGCAGCACAGGGGAAGCTGTCCAGCCCCTGGCTCTAACACAGAAGAGCAGAGCACGGCCACCGCACACGCAGCAGGTTTGTGGTTCACTTCTTTTTCCTCCCCCGTAAAAGCCAGTAAGACTCCCAATGACCTGTTTAAGATCCAGGAACCTTAAAAGGAAACACAACAGCTGCTCTGATAATTCCCTGGATTCTCAAGCCTTCTCAGGCTGACAAGTAATGGCTCAGCTATTACTATCCCACAGCATGTGAGAGCATTTTCTGTTTTGTTTGATTCCTGGAGACCTGCTCATAGCTGGAACAATCCTCGAAAATTGTAAGAGGCTGGAAAGGATGAGTCTATAAATCTCCTTCGCTGTTAGCGAGCTGGGAGCTAGGGTGCCAATTTTACCATGAGACACTTGAAGCCCTGGCCCTGCTCTTTCTCAGCAGTAATAAGTATGAAAAGGACTAAGAAGCGGACTAGCAGCCTCGTACGTTCTCAGCAGATGGTTTGAACGTAGAGAACAAAGATCACAGGCTAACTGACAAGAGGCTACCTCCAGGCAATTAATCATCCCCTCTGAAGGTCAATTGGGAAAAAGGTGAGTTTTACAGGGGGCTCCATCACAGGAGGCAGACAATCTGCTATCTCAGCTCTAACACAGACGATTATAGGAGGGGAATGTGCATGTCAGAACCCCCATTTATCATAATCCCAAGGCCATTTTTCATGTTGAAATGAGCCCTTTCAGAAAATGTCACACACAATGGCTACTTTAATCTCAGCCTTACTAGCTGTATCTCTTTAGGCTTTCTGCACCATCGGAAGGGCCCTGGGACAGGATTACAGGCTTCTGCTTTCTTCTTAATCAGTTGCTTAGTGGATTTGGAGGACAATGGTATATTTTTAGGGGGTTCTGCTTGACAAATTTAGCTGCTCAGCTTTAAGAGAAGCAGAGATGGGGAGTGGGGTAGGAGGGCAGAGCTCACAAAATCTAGTATACTGGAAAAAGAGAGGGAAAAAAGAAAAGGTTTGCATATATTTGTGTTGCTGCTTGGAAAATGTCTCAAATGGTCTAATTCCTGGTTGGAAAATGCCCCATTTATAGTTCAGCCTTGTGCAGAATCTTTTCCAGGAAGATAAATCATGCAACAAGCAAGGTTAGTGCCTCTTCTACACTTTTCCCCAGTATGCTTCATGCTTCATTGGTCACACAAGTTATTAGGCTTATTCGGTACCCAAAGAGTAACTTCTCATTTTTCACTGCTTAAATTTGCTCCCCTCCCTTTAATGTCTTGCTGGCTTAGCCCATGCCTTATAAAATATGGGCCAATAAACTAAGGAAGGAGAAAAGAAAAGCTCATGTAAGATTGTTGACTGATGCTTTATAAACATTGCTGAACTTCTATGGGGAAAGAGAAAAGACAGAAGAAACCCTGGAATGAAAACTCATTATGAACGTGGACTAAACAGTGAAGCTACGAGAAGTGAGAAATAATAAAAAGTAATCAATACCAGATGGTCCTTCTTAGAGGATAAATTAAAAAGAAAAAGCAATTTTAAAAATAGTATAAATCAACTTTTTTACTAGATCTAAATATATATGTGTGTGTGTATATATATATGTCCTCAAGATTTCCCACATGGCATATTCCTGAGTTACTTCCCCCCTCACAACACAGTACAAATTATGCCTTGAATATGAAAAACAAAGGCATTCTTGGAGAAATACTAAACAGCTCATAAGAAAAATCATGTTCTCTTTGTTCTTCATGCTTTTTCAAGTTTTTACGTAGTGGGGCTGACACTGTCCCCCGCTACAGTGATAACATAAAATAACTGCGTAGTGTCTGGCTTTTCTGCTTTAAACATGGCCAGGGAAAAAAGGTTCCTGTTAGAAAAAGGGCAAATCCTACTCTGATTTACACATATTAAACACATTTGGCTGGAGGCAAAATCAGTAAAGATATGATCTATTAAATATGAGGTCTACAGAGATGCTTTAAAGATACTTCAGTAGTCACCGTCTTTAGGTTTTGCATGCCCCACAGCTTCATTGAATTGTGCTTTCTTAAGCCAAAATGAAGGTTAGTCAAGAGATGGCTTCTTGTTGTAAGAGCTGATACTGTCTCCATTCCTAGCTGATACTGTCTCCATCCCTAGCATTTACTGACACTGAAGCCATGTTACATCAGAGATGCCCCACTCCAATACGTTCAGCTCATCAAAAGAATTGCTAGATTAGGTGCCATTTGAACATCTGAATCCAATTCAGCTATTTTCATTGTCTGTAAAATAAAGTCATTTCAGACAAATCTTTATCCCACATATGTGAAGACAACCATTAATTAATTGCAGCCATTGTGATTCTTATACGTGTATCAAATAGATGACTTAAATTGTTCAGGTAGTGCAGAGGCCTTACATATGTATTTGTAGAAGGATAATTTAAATGTAATTATTTATCCAGTCACCTGCATAGAATTTTGAGAATAGTTTTTGAAAGTATTGAACATCATTCTTTAAATCAGGCACCTTTGGATGTATTTTTATAATTGTCCGAATGATTTGTGCACTTAGAAAACTGTCCGCTTTTTCATTTAGCAATAAGGAGCAGTCACAGACTCGGGAAGATAAAGGTTTATGGTGGCAGGTGATTTCCTACACAAAAAGATTCAAGATAAGTGCTAAAAGGCACTGTATTTCTGAACCACAAATCTAAATGTAAATAAAAAATGTTTGGGGGCTAATGTGAGCAAAAAGCTATGGAAGAGCCATTAAAATGGCTCTGATTTTGAAGCAGAACTTAGTTCAAATCCTGAGCATTTCTAAGCTTTTAAAGCTGACAATAATCAGGGACTTTCCCTCACATGCCACCATTTTGTGTATAACAAGCAACTGAAATCATTTGGCATAGCAGAGCAGAGAAGAAAGCACTGTAAAAGTAATTATACGTTTAGATGTGTAAATGGAAATGATGCTTTAATAAGAACATTTGAACATATGATTAGATGTTCTGGTCTTTCAACTAGATTTGTCTATCCGAAGCATTTGATGGCTTTTCATCCAATTATTGAACAAATATGATAGCTAACGACAAGTTATGACAACATATCATTTTTATGTTGCATCCTCTATTGTGTCCCTAAGGTGACTATTACTGTTCTGTTTAAGTGCCAGTCCTATTCTGAATTGCCTCCATCCCTGTAATTATATAATGACAATCAAAGCAAAAGGCTAATTGAATGCGTCTTGCAAATACCTTCTTCACAGCTTTCGCCTTTGTACCCTGGGTTGCAGATACAGGTCCCCATGATGCACGTGCCATGGTTATTGCAGGAGACGTCAATGCACTGGTTTGTCGGGACATCGCATTCGGCTCCTTTCCAGCCGCTGTGGCACAAGCACCTCCCCTTCATGTACTGCCCATTCCCACTGCACAGCACTGGGCAGGATGCTGGGGACAGATAACAGAAATCACATTAAACCACAACTCTGCGAAGAGGCTCTCACTTCAAAAAAGAGCGCAAGAGTCCAGCATAGGATTTATATCCCCTATACCCAGTCTTCAGTGGGGTATGTTCTTCCTTCCTTTGCCAAAACGAATTCTTTTGCATGGACAACACCCAGCTGTTAACTGCATTCTCCTATGACTGTTTAAAACAAACAAACAGTGCTCTTGAGTTAGACTATCTCCTTGCTTTGTGTCTCTGATAGTTTTTTTCACTAACTAAACTCAGAATTTTCTTGCATTCTGACTTCTCAATGTACTGGTGTCTTCTTTCAGCAGCACTGCTGACCTTAGATGGCTAATCACTATCCCTGACCCGCTGCCAGACTTCATACTTTCCTTGACACTGCCTCTGCCGTGGACCTTAGCGGTACACAAATCACTCCCCTGTTTTGCTGCTGTAATTCTCAGATTTATGGGTTTCAGTTGCTTTGCTTAGAGTCCAGAATGCCACATTGAGAATACTTCCCTGATTCAGCTCATGTCATACCACCAAGTTTCTTCCCCAGAAGGGCCGTCAAGCACTGGCACAGGCTGCCCAGGGAAGTGGTGGAGTCACCATCCCTGGGGGTATTTAAAAGACGTGTAAACGTGGCGCTGAGGGACATAGTTTAGTGGTGGACTTAGCAGTGCTGGGTTAATGGTTGGACTCCATGATCTTAAAGGTCTTTTCCAACCTCAACAATTCTATGATTCTAACTGAACCTCTAGCCTCCTTCTTTGATTATCACCTCTGCTAGTCTCTCATCACCAGCTACAATACAAAACTGGCCTCTAGTCCTTCCAAGATCCCTGTAATAAACATTCTCCAAATCTATCCTCTGATCTTTCTGTCAGTTTATTAAGGACTTTTAATTGTCCTTGCTCTGATTACCAAGGCCAACCAGATACAGGATGTCTTCCCTGTGAGAAAGGGGAGAAGAGGAAGATGACAAGCTCAAGCTGTGGCATGATGAATCCCAGGATTAAGCATTTTCTGGGCTAATTGGAAAACGTCAGATAGAGTGGGGTGGGATGAACTGAAGGATACTGAGAAGGCTCCCCAAGGAAGGAAAGGTCATCAAGGACCAGACCCCAGACCCCATGACCAAAGCTCTGGTAATCGCTGCACTCTAAGCTTCCTTCAGATCCTCTCTGATGACATCTTCTCCCTTCCCCATTCCCCACATTCTCCATGCTCCTTTTGTCCTCTGTTCTGATTTCTGTCCCTCAGAAACAATAGCCTTCCCCTGTTCACTGTGCCTGGAAACTTCTTCTTGCTTAAGCCCTGCTCTCTTCCATTTCATTTCGTTGAAACTTAGCTGCGAAGACATACATTCATCACAGACTTCTCTTGTTCACCGTTGCTCATCATCCTTAGGTGAGAGCATCTGGGGCTTCTCACCTGCCTCTCAGAAAGGCAATTTATGAACATTTTTATGCAGGACAAATGTGAAAGGAATATTCCAGTCTGCTGCTTAACTGCATTCGGGGTGTGATGAATACAATGTACCTCTTATGCTTCATTCCTGACCCTGATTACATAGAGCAAGAGGTATTGACATGGTTAAGGGAAACGTTCCTCTCCTCTTCCCATTTTTTCAGATACTAATTGCACAATGCACATCCTCTGTTGTTTCCATGTGTCCTTGTAGTCAAGTCGGTTTGAGCGTTACAGAATTATAGCAACCTCAATAAAATACAAAGCATTGCCAGCTCTGTTAAGCCAGTTTGATATGCAGTGAGCTGTATTTGCTTGACCAAGATAAAAGAGGTTTAGAAAAGAAAGGAATTTGGCAACTGCTCACTTTAAAGGAAGCACATTGCAGTGGTGCATTGCAAGTGCATCATTTGCAAGGAGATATCTACCTATATATACAGTATGAGACATAAATTGCTTAAGATACATTGTGCTGTGTACATGGTTCACAGCAAACTCACTCTGTAATTTCACTTTTCAGCTAGGCTGATGGAATTTCCCCCCCTGCCCCCCCCCCCCCAGTCTCAAATTTCAAATGCTCAGTAATGGATCCTTTTCTTTCAAGGCACTGGAAGAGGAGTCTGCAGCTCTTTTCAACGAAAAAGAATAATTGCCTTTAAAGTGAGAGGTTGCTGAGAAAGACTTACATGTTTTCTGACAAGACAGCTGATCACTCAGTACAAGATCAGATAAATTACCGGCCATCTGCAATAAGACTGGTACTCTACAGAGCCCTCTGTGGAGAACACCTTCAGAATAACCTGGGAAGTACTGCTGCAGAAGTCAAGGCAATGGCAAGAACAAGACCTCCTTTGTAGCACATCACCATGAACAGAGACAAAAATGGGGTTTGGATTTTTTTCTGCTGCTACTCGTGCAACTTTTTTCATATATAAAGATATATAATTATTGTTTGATCATTCAGATTTCAGCAAACAATATGTAAGATACTGAAATTATAGTAATTCTCTAGTGTGGTTGTGGTAGTGACAACCCAAATGCACACCAATTTTCTTGTAAAGTTTAGCATCAGAGAGTAAGATCATTCGTTTGTTTATATAGAACTTTAAAACACCATCTCCTATGTTCAAGTAAGCCTTCACAAGGCCTGTGAATACACCTCTGGTGATTTGTTCTCATTTACTTTGTTTAAAGTAATTGGCTAATAATACATTAATAATTAAACCGTTATTAAAAACAGACGGGCTTTCTGCTCCACAGTTTCCCTCTCGTTTGGATGGTGAATTACAAGGCTGAATTGAAACAAAGGAACACCCAGGAAATCTGTAACCTAGAAATCTTCACGTGGGCAGAGACCTGCTCATTTAAGCATTACTGCTCAGTACAGGGCCCGATGTACAGCTGCAGACGGATACTGTAGCAGCCTTACACATGCCATGGTTGCTGCCCTCCGAGGGATTTGTAGGTCAAAAGCAGCATCTTGAGTCCCCTGAAAACCAAGAGGAAGCCAATGCCAGGCCCCCTGTACTTATGCTCATGGCAAGATGATCCATTTAACAAGCCCACTGGGTGGAAATGCATACCCAAATATCGTTTTGACACTGCAGTTATTCATCTGTCTTCCTAAAGGCAGAGAGTAATCTGTAATCTGGACCCTGGTGACTGAACCAAAAGCCAGAGGAGTTGAATAAAAGGTGTCCAAATCAGCCAGAGTAAGCACTCTAGTGAAATGGAAGACACATGACTCAACTGAAGTGCCTTGGAAAGCTAGGTGTATAACCCATGGAGGGAGGTAAGCTCCTCTGAAAGTGGACTCTGACTCACAGTGAAGGTGCTTCTCCTTCTCCACCGACTACAGTGAGCCCTGGAGGGAACAAAACCTGAACTTCTGCCCCTACCTAAAGTTAGGAGGTGTGAGCAGAAATGTGCTGTAGGAGATGGAAAAAAAACCCAAAACAAAACCCAACCCTCCTTTTGTCTCCAGCTCTACGGATTTGAAAAGAAGCTTGGAAATGCAAACCAAGTGTAAGGAAATGCAAACCAAGTGTAACCTGAGTCAGCAAGAAGTTCCACAGAACAGCTCTCAGGGATGCAGATTGCCACATCAATCTTACTGAGCTGTGAACTCTGAAACACCTCTGGGGTTTTAGCCTGGACCACACTCCCTCACAGAGAGCTCCCCCCCTGTGGGGTGTGTGGCCAGCCTTATCTCTGTCTCTTGGCTGGGCTGCAGTGATGTGACCCAAGCTCAGCTGGAGGGGGAGAGGACATGGGGTTGGACAGAGTTTAGCTCTCTCCTGGGAAGGAGCCAGCCTGCTTTCCAAAGAAGCAATGGGCTGGAGTGAAGGCCTGACCTGTTGCCTTTAGCAAAGCTCCTTGTGTGGGCACTAACTTTTTACACTCCCTCCCTCCCCAAATTTATAAATCTGCACTTAGTTTGTTGGACTGCTTGAGCCAAAAAAGGTCTTGAAAAGGTTGATGCACAGCACTCTGGCATTTCCCACATGCAACATTTTGATTTCTCAGTCTGAAAAATGCTCTTACTAAAAGTACTTCAGGTTTTTATTTTTGGGTTGTTTTTTTTTTTTGTTGTTGTTGGGTTTGGGTTTTTTTTATGTTTAAATAACCTAAAAATTTCAGGTCAAATGAAAATCCTTTCAAAACCATTTATTAAAAATACTTATCACTTGAGCAAAAAAATGTATTATATTGTTTGCTGGGGTGAGCCTCCTTCCCAGTCGCCCCAGCATTTTCAGTTCTGGCCAGAGTGTCAAGTTCTTCCTGCCATTACTCCACTCCCTAACTTTATTCTAACCCTGCCCCTGTCCCCACAGCCAGGCTGTCAGCAATCAGACCTCAGGCAGACTTGCAAAGCCTGCAGCATTGAAAATAGTACTTAATTTTTGTATAATCAGTGTCTTAAAAGAAAGTATCATTATAGGGATCATACCACACAATGACAGAGTGCTTTGCTAAACAAACAATAATGCCACATTTATAAGTCACATTTTCTAAAGTTGCTTCCAGAGAGAAAATTCCCAGCACGACATTTTGCCTGTCCATTTGCAACTAGGGCACTGTGTTGTTGCCAAGGTCACAGCAATCACGACTAGTAGCAAACAAATCCACAGATCTGACTTGTTTCTTTTCTGCTGCAGCATCCCCGAGCTGGGTGAGGTGTACTTTGCAAAAGGCACAGGCATGAATATAATTTCAACATGAAAAATATTAACTGAAGGGGAGAGGGGAAGAGTTAATCAAGTATAAATTCCTACCTCTGCCGCAGTCAGGGCCCAGAAAGCCAAGGAAGCAATGGCAAGTCCCAGACACGCAGTCTCCATTCCCATAGCAATTACTGGGACAATTATCCACTGATTCTGGAAAACAAAAGAGAATTCAGATACTTCTTTAGGCAAGTAAACACCAAGTTTTCGAGGGCTCTGGATGGCAGGACAGCTGAAACTTCAAAGCAATTGCTGCTCTTGGGGCTGAAAGCATTAGTCTGAGCTCCACTAAACAGGACTCATCCATTTTCACCAATGGATGGTTCAACCGTAACACATTAGTGAGGAGCAACTGCAAATCCTATGATTAAATCTCAGCTGCTCAGTACCCACCAGGCTTTGTCCTCACTCAGTACCTGAAGACTTCCAAATGTCTTTTCTTCCTGCTTATTTTTCCAACCGTTTTCACTCTTTGAATTTATTGGAGAGAAGCAACACACCCCATTCTCCTGGCAGAACATGCACATTTTATCGAATTTGCTTGACCTGGGTAAGCGAACGTGGGGCATGTATTTGTGCCAAATGGAACTAAGCTATGATAGAAATGTTCCCCTATGAAGTTCAGAACACAGACCATTGGTTTACTTTGTCTGCCTGTTGAAGGATTATTTCTAACCAAATGCCTTCTCATTTGTTCTACAACATTATCCAAACAGCCCAAAATTCTGGGGCTAATACTGCATCTTGGTGGAACAGGAATGGGACTTATTCCACACTTGGTTTCTAGTTATCATCTTAAATTCCCTGACTTTGGCAAAACCATTGGCTATTCATCTTTCAAGGACAGTTAAAAGGTAAGCAAAATGTTATCTAGCACTTCTGTTTTGAGGACAGCTCAGAATACTTGTGCTAAAATTATCTTTCATAGAAGAAGAACACAAGCTGATAAACATTACATATCAAAAAGAGAATGAAAATCGTTTTATTTCCTTGACTAAACTGTGAGTGAAGACTGAGTAAGTTTGAGTGGGGCTTGGAAGGGTGATGGAATACCTTGGCTCATTCCACACTATTTCACATTTTCTCAGAGGGAAACGCTTATCAGATTAAAACGAAATTCAGCTGTACAGGAGGGGCCCTGGTGGTACATCTATCATGGAGTGGGGTGCAAATCTCAGCCATGTGAATAACGACTGTGCTTTCACAGACCTACTTCACTGGGCCTTGTGGTAGCAAAGATACTTGTAAACTCCCTATCAGTGCAAGTGAAGAGGAACAGCTGCAGCAGAGATGCGCAAATTAATTTCTAATCACAAATGAAAGGAAGCCTGTTTCTGGATGGGTGTTCTCCAACCAAACAGAAGAGGTTTCTGAAGGACATTTTAAAGATACAGTGTAATTTAATCATTCATAAAAGGCAACAGCATTTTTAAATAATAAAAACCATTTCAAGTATTTATGTTTTAAGACTTGGCATCACACATCTCATGATCAGATAGCTCCATGCAGCAAGGAAGGTACAAGGCAATGCTGTCAGTTTTCTAACACTTAACATCTATAGTTAAGCAGATATCCACTTTGCAGTGCATGGAAACACAATCACAGCACGCAGTCTCAACACTTTGATTGGAATAAAGATGGCAGCTCAAGCCCAAACAGCAGCCATGCTTCCTAGAATAAAGAAATAGCAACTCAGGCCTTGTGCATTTATATTGATATTTAGGTATACTAACTCTCATTGAATAGCAGGTATAAACACAAATCTATCCTGCAAACAAAAAGCTAATATTAGCCTGTATGTATATAATCTTCAGAATTTTGTGATGTTTAAATTTCACTGCTGAAAATGAACATAATTTTGCTTTATGCACTTTTCCTGGTTTTTTTAGATGTTCACGTCTTTCTTGCTTTCAACAAATATATGCAGATTTTTTTTTAAAAAAAGTTGTTTATGCACATACACATAAGATGAACATACAGAGTGTGAGTACTGTAAAACAACAAGATGAGATGGGCAAGGAGATTTAACATCTTTTGCTGAAAGGGTCATTCCTTTTCCTCTAATTCTCTCCTCCTAGGTACAAGTCTAAGCTCCCTCTTCTTGTGCTGTCTCTGGTACTTGTCAGACCCTTTACTGAGTTGTTTTGGCTCAAAAAGTGGAGAAAAATTAATACAACAGAGAAAAAAAAGCAAGCAAATTGGTTTCTACTGCCTGAAAACTGGGAACAGAAGGAGCAGGGCCACACTATTCAGCATCAGAGAAGTACGTAGATGTCTCATAAAACCTTACCATCACACCGTCACGCTGGGTTGGGGTTTGCAAGCTGTAGGAACACTGCGTAGACGTTTACCTATGCATGACCTTTGAAGTCAGTGGGAATAGCTATGTCAGTGCCTGACAAAGGACAGACTCCCAGTGTTATGACAACACCTATAGTATACTAAAAAAGTATTTTTTGAAGCTTTTTTCAAGTGTTTGCTTTAAAGGACTAAATTGAGTCCCTGAAAAGGAGTAAAATAACCATACAACTTTCTTGGTATATTTATGTAATGTAATAAATAATAAAAAATCAAAGCAACACTTAAAAACCAACATAGCATCAGGCAGGGCAGCTGTTCCAAAGTGTAACAATGCACCACATTAGCTGAACGGGAATCTTTTGTTACTAGAAATTTATAGTTACTGCATTTATAGTATCATCCAATTGATGCACTTGTGATGCCTAGGACAAGACAGGCAGGACTCAGTACACCAGTTAGATGTCTACTGTGGGGTAAACTGAATGACTGTCATCCACTATACTGACAATGTATAATGGGATCTAGACGTTCAGAGTGACCACAGAAATGGAGCATACCTGTACTCAGGTAACCAAACTCTCCCAGATCTTAGGGTCAATCCATTTAATGAACTTTGCTCCGGTGACGTATCCTTTCCTCCTCTGACTAGTTCAGATGTAGATATTGTCACCAAAGACATCTATAGTTGGTCAGATCCCATCAACAGTGACTGACACTAATGCATGTCAAAAAAATATTAATGTTTATTTTGTGGTTCATCTACAGATCTGGCATTTTACTTCGCAAAAATGCAGCGATACGCACACATATCACTTCCTATATCACTATGTCCTCGAGCCCTGACTTCCCACTCTTCTTTGCCAATGTCCCCTAACTGCATCATACTGGCATTCAGGCCAACATGGAATAAAACCACAGATGAATGAAACCCATTGTACCTGAAGCACCTGTTAATTGTGGCCTGAACACCCTATACTATTACTAACAGAGTAAGCCCTTAAAAATCCCTTCACCTTACTTCATTGCTTTCTCTGATGTTCCCTGTTTTTCTAATACAGCCAAAATTAACTTTTCTAATGCCTTCTTATTTTACACTGCCTCACTTTGCCCTGGAATAACCTGCCCAATAGAGATGAGATGAAGTGAAAAGAAATTCTCCCCCCTCAGTGGCTAGTACCATTTACCATTCTTATAGCAGTTAAGGATACAAACTTGCCCAGTGTGACTCAGGGCAATTAAAATCTCTGCACACTCCCGAAAGTTCTTCACTACTGAGAATCAGCTCTGAAAAGTTGAAAATTCATGCAGTACATCTTTGTCTCAAAGCTGCTCCCAAAGAGCTCAAAAGTATTTCCATAAAGGAAGTGTTAAATGAACCTCCTTTTTTTTCTCATGAACTCCAAAGCTAATGAGAAACAAGGCTTGTGACCTGGGCTGGTGAGCAACCAGTCTGAGTTGTGTGTGCAATACTAAGCACCGTCCTATTTATATTCTTAGGTACAATCACAAACAGGAATTTCTTTTTACTTTGAAGACTGCAGGCATTAGCAAGTCATATGTGCTTACGACTTCCCATAAAAACCTCTGTCTTCATCCCAGGACTGAATTTCATTTCAGTGGTTACAGACTGCACTGGTTTGGCAGCTGAGTCGATTTTCTGGCCCTTCTGAAATGCACACATAACGTGTACACCCAGCCACACACACTGTGCTAATACCTACATTTCAAACTAAACAGGAGGAGGTGGGTGACTTGGCATAAGAAATTGGGCAGTAATCACAGGGGAACTCCAGAAAGAATGAAGAATCAAGCGGACAAATCTTCAGAAGTTAGGACTTAGCCAAATTATTATCTAATGGGGCTTAGATGATAGAAGAGAGTAAACTCTTTTAACACTCAGGGAGCCCCAAAGTTGGTGGTACAAAACAACTGTCTGTCTTTTAAGTATGTCCACAGTCAACATTGGTACAGAGGTGACAAACTGTCAATCAATAAACAAAAGCAGGTCACTGCAGTTATGGCCAGGTTCCACTCTCCATTCTACAGCTTACCCTGTTAGCTGTTCACGTAATTATATGGATATTTTCCAATATATACAGAATTCCATATGGTGTTTTATGAATAGTGCCATGGGAACTGCTTTAGAGAATCGTGACCATGTTTTGTTTTGTTTTGTTTTACTTAATTGTTAAAGTTCACTGTGAGACCATGGACAATTCTTTTTTTAGAAAGAGATATATGTTCTCTGTTTTCAGCCTGACTCCCACTGCTTTCTCTCGGCTTCCCAATCTCTGCAGTGATCTGATTGACACCAGCTGGTAAGGGCAAAGACTATCAATTTGAGAGTCAGTCAATGGATGATGCATGATGCTTTCATATGGTTTTGCTATTGTGTCCAAAGAGAACATTGAAAATGCGGCTCCCATGCCACCTTTCAACAACCAAAGGCAGCAGGAACAAACCTCCTGGAAGCAAACAACTCACACTGGGAACAGACCTGCAAAACTTGAGGCAGTGGGGCTTCTAATGGGGACTGCAGCGGATTGCGTATGGAAGTAATTGTCCTGCCAGCTTCAAAATCTAATTAGCAACTGAAAAAACAAGTAATTTCCTGAATAAATATTGTAAACATCCAAATCTCCTCTGAGAGAAGGAGTAAATGACATAATGAGACACATGGTCTTCAGATCCACACTGTCCCGTTTTGGAGAATGGCAGAGAAATGCCTCGTCTGACCTAGCAGATACCCCCTACTCTGGTCCAGCCCACCTCACTCAGGAAAAGGAGGGTGTACAAAAATGCTTCTAGACTCACAAAAATGGAGGGATGGAAAACATTATATAAGTGTAAAAGCCTAGACTTCTCCCACAGCAAGACTCTTCTTCGAAGTACTCTTTGCTCAAGAGTTTTAATTATCAGAGCAGAGAAAGAAACAGATCATGGTCTGGAGCAAACCAGCTTTGCTTCATGCACCATGCTGACTTGCAGCTGCTGAGGATACCTTGGGATTTTTGCCATTTGTCTCAGGGGACTTTTTTTTTTTTTTTCCAGTACAAGTAATCCCACAGCTGGTAGATTTTGAGGGAAACTTGGCCGAAATCTTTATCTCATCGCTTGTTTTCCCACTGCAATTGCTCCTTACCCTGAGAGAAGCTATAAACTGGCATGATCCTGCCCATACCCATAATAAGACTTCACACCCCACTACCTTTCATTTAAGGTTATCACCGAGTTCAATAGGAAACTACTAATTGTTACCATTGCCATTTTTTTAGGGCTGTCATCTGGGGCATAGGCAAATACACCATTTGCTTCATGTCATAAACTGACTCATGGGAGAGCGACAAAGCTCCCAGGCTAATGGTCCGCTCAGGGGACCACGTTGGTGCTGACAAAAAGCCCCCTGAAAACCATCTCTACTGCGGTGAGCTCCGTAAAGACCTGTCAGCTGGGCTTCCAATTACCCACATGAATTACTTTTATCCAGATGAAATACAATAAACGTATTAAGGAGGCAGACAAAGTGTTAGACTCTTGGTGGACTTCTTTTTTATATACTCACCATATTTGTTGGTCAGCGGTATAGCTACTTTAACAGTATTTCCGCCTTATTTATTTACTATGCAACATTCGACTTAATAGCTTGTTTCTCTATCTTTGGGCCAGAGGCCAAGGCAGATGTTTGCCTGACACCAAATCCTATTAGAGGCTGCAGTAACACAATTGTGTGTTAAAGATAAATATTTTATAGCCTACACTTGCCACCAAGCATCAACATTCCCTAGGCATTTAGAGGCAACTATCTATTGGCAAAGAAAAAAATAGTTATCTAGCTGGCAACTGAAGGCAGTAGCTTTCCTGGGAGTTAATAAGCACCAGGATTGCTTTCTACGAACTGATGAAATGCCATTCTGTGCAGTGAAGTCGTATGAATTCAAATATAACTATTTTATTCAACAACCTCAAAGAGTTGTTCTGGAACTGGCAGTGTTTGGTGTCAGAAACTTGTAGGAATAGCATGGAAGTAGAAGACTTAGACTTTAATGAATCAACGCTAATCTCAGTTTCTGGAATGAATGTTCAAAGAAAATAGAACTTGTACCAATTAGAATATTCAATAGTAGAAGTGAGTTGCAAAGAAAAAAGCTGGGTTCCTTAGGTATCCTCACTGTTTGGCCTATTCACCTAGTAGTCTACTCCACCTCTACACCAGAAATGGCCTCAAATTCCTTTGCTCTGTGCTGGTGAGAAGATATACATAGCTGCTCAGCCTAAAGTAAATTGGCTCAGATGCTAACCTACCAGTCCAGGGAGATACTGCATACCTACTGATAGGTGTAATAAGAAGTTCTACCCTTTCCTTATAAATTCCCACCCTCTGTATACACAGATGCATTAATTTAAAAACAGTAAATTATTGAAAAAAAAATATATCTGGAGGTAAAACAAATACTTAGAGGAGAATTGTTTACTGCCTCAATTAAATACATATATTTATTGTCACGTGGAAAGAAATTGTTCCTGACTGTCCACTGAGCTATTTTCTGCCTAGTCATGTTCCCCTGGCTAAAGAAGATGGTTTGCTGTGAGGGAGGGAGCACACATGGAGCACGGCAGCAGGTAGGTAGATTCCATGGTTCATATCTAACCTTGAAATCCCCTGTGTGAGCCACATCAATGCAAAAGGGCCATGAAGAGTGCACAGCATCTCTCTCACTGTACAATGAATTACATCCCATGGGAGAGTGAAGGGACACCGTGTTACTTCACCTTATTCTCTGCTGCTACATCAGAGCAACCTTAGCAAGACACATATGCTCTCTCCTAGATCTGCTTGTCTAGGATAAAGCTGTCACTTACAAGTTCATTGCAATAACATCTCTCTTCCCAAAAATGCTTCCTGTCACTGCCCTGACTATGTTAGCAATAATTTTAATAGGAAGTCAGGCAGTATAACATGGAAGGCAAAGAAGATGCTGAAGCTCTGTGAACACATTTAATTTACTTCCCAGTTGCAGTGCTTGCAGTCTTGTTTATTTTCCAAAGAAATTATGGTACTCAATTGAATTTCTCCGCAGGATAGGTTGGAATCTAAGCCTAGAGAACTGTCACCTGCTCTTCTAATTGTGATAACAATGCCAAGAGAGACATGGAGATGAGAGGGGATAAAACGGGTTTCAGATATCTCGAAACATCAGATTTAACATTATGAGCCAAAAGGAAAGGAAAAAAAAATGAAAAGGAGAAAAAATACCCTGGAAACAAAGGAAACATGGAAATGCCTCCTCTTCCTTTACCAGCTGAAGTTTGAAATGACTGATTCCTTCTTATGGTACATCCTCACCTGCCAAGATTTTGATTTTTCTGCTTCATTTGTGTTTTATAAGGCTTTTACATTTCTACCTCAAGTAATCCACACCTGGAAGCCAGGGATGGGAATGTCTTGACAGTATCATGGAAACTGAGGCATTATTTTTGAGTGTTCTTTCACAGCTTCCTCTTCTGTAGGGCACCTAGCGTGATGCTGATACTGCTACTGCCACTTGATGTTGTGCCAGATATTTTTTTTTTTCTTTTCTAAAGGCTGGGAGGTCTGTTTTAATTAAAGATCCATGCATATAACCCTGTTTTGATATCATATCCCAGTGGAACTCTAACCTTCACATGCAGGTATAAGGATGCTAAATAAGGAAAAGGGCAATGGGCGGGCAGTCCTTAAACCAATCCTTAAATCACTCCTGATTCTGGAAAGTCAGAGTGAAGTACAGTAACCATGGTATCCAATTGCATGTTATTCTCCCTCTACTCTTCCTCTGTAAGAACTTTTTTTAAAAAGCACTTTGTAATGGCAGATACCCCACATCTCCATTAATGTACTGACAGCAAGTACCTGCTCCAGCCAGCAGTGACTCTAGAGACTGGATCATTTTAAAAGGTGATGGTGAAGCATAAAAGGTTTGGCATTCAGGATCAGTTTGGGTTGCTTATTGAAATCATCAAGAGCTGCTGAGTTTGCCAAATTTGACAGTACATCATGTGAACACATTTTCCCTTGAGGTATTTGTACTTTTGCTTCTAGGTCTGGCTTGAGATACCTACCCAGGTACTCAAATGGCTCTCACCACAATAATATCAGCCTTTCTCACACTGTTTCAAACACACACAAGTCCAGGCCCAGCTGGAAACAGTACAAAACCAGCTTTTTTTGTGCACTGTTTTTGAACTTCTGTTCTACAGAAACAAAGACCATGTGGGAATAGTTTGGGGAGCAAATAATGAAGAGAACAAGCCCAACCATTTCAGAAGCCTATGCCACATTTGGTCTGAATTTGGTTTGCCCTTTGAGAGCGAGCTTTATCTCACTGATTCATTCCTTTCTCTTACTGCTTCCTTTTTAAGAAGAAATCTTTCCAGTACAGAATGCCTTAAAATCTAAAGCTATCAGATGGTTGAAAGTATAAGGTGTAGTGGGATTTCAAAAGCACTTGGGCACTGGTCTACATACACTAACATTTAAGTTAGTGGTAAAATCTCCTTTGACTTCACCAACTTTTAGAAAATCCTGCTAATGTATTTCTGCTGCTCATAGGGATATGCAGGGAACACTGCTTGCTGCCCCTAGAATGTGAGCAATGCTAAAAGCATGAAAGGGTCTATGAAACGCACTTCTTAAGGAATTGTACATTGACTGTCTGAAAAAATCCTCTGTTCTAAATCACTTGAAATGTGATCACAGGTTAGAAATCAGCTGGGGAAAAAATCCCCCAAACCAGTGAATGATTTTAAACAAAGAGTAGCTGTTGGGCTGAAGCTTTCTTCTTCCTTCTATAACGCAGCTCCTAAGCACAATAACACTTTAATCCTGTACTTGTAACACACATATGACAAAGCTGTGGAGATCGAGGAAGACACTTTGCAAACATTTCTTTTCTTCCTCATTTTTCTTTTTTGCAGCTGGAATATTTTTAAACCTGAATCTCACTCCAGTAAATGAAATTCTCATATCCCAGATTTGCCCAAGGGATTGCAAAGATTTTTTTTTTCGTTCCTTCCCACTCTCATAAATTGTTACAAACTAATACAGGAAACAACAATTATTCAGCCTTCAGGGTTCAGCTTCTGGAGCTGCACTAGCAAGCAGGAAGTTACTTCACGTTCACTACATTACAATTTCTGCTCTTGTAGCTCAGGGCAAGGCTAAAGCTGGCCTTGAGTTTCATTTTAAATGATGTTGTAAGCTGGTATATTCTCAGGGGAAAAAAGCAAACCATTCTTGCATACACCCACAGAGAGGACCTCAAATGTGATCTCATTTGGTCAAACAGATGCCACGAAATCTTAGCAATGCTATAATTTTAGGTGCATTAAAGATTAAATTTAATCTTACACAAGGTCTTTGGCAAATATACCCAGCCTGGTAAATAAGGATGTTCTGGCTGGAATGACTGATGTCTGAGGTTCAATTAGGTAGGCGCCTGGTGTTCGTCACATGCTCTTAAGTATGATGCCTAGTTTCCAGCCACTGCTACAGAAGGGCCTGAGTCTCCTGTAGGTTTTTTGTTGGATCTGCCCCCCCCCCCCCCCCCCCCCCCGTAGAGATGCCTCAGTTCCCTGCGGCATCTCAGGTGCTGCTAGATGCCTGTGCTCAGGCGACTGCATTGAGCTCTTGGTGATGTTTGATCAGGGCCAGAGAAAAAGTAGAATTTATAGCTCTGTTTCGGCCTCTAGCACACTTGCCGCACAAACTTGGTCAAATCATGTTTCTTCTCAGAGCCTCCAGCAAGCCCTCTACAAACCAATTTAATACAATTTATGTCACTTTTTCTGAAACTTTTGCAGCACTTACTTAAAAAAAGAAAGTAGTCACACATCTAATACACAGACCAGCCATTATCATTTAAAAAGTCAATATACGCCAGAAGTTACTGTACGGACTGCATCCTTATCCCACTCAGCCCCCGTGCAAAAGGGGAGATTGGTCCAGTAACTCCCAAGGTGCCAATGTTGTTGGCTTTTCCTTTTGTCGTTGGCGTTCCTTTTTGTGGTCTTGCATGCAAATACATACACTTTTATACAACCTTTGGAAAATTAAGTCTTTAAAAAGTCTGTTGTTCTAGTACAGAAAGGGTTCTCGTTTTGTTTGCCAAAGTGGACGAGCAACTCCCACAACCTTATTTCTGTGCTTTAGCAGGAGAGCATTCATGGAAAGAAAAGTCTGCACAGAGCTGTTTCTAGCAGCTCGGTAATACGACACAGGAATAAAACAAGCTGTGCTTACATTAGCCTGCAGTCTGGGGTGCATGGAAAGAGCTATATACAAATGTGTAAAAACGAAAACCATATGCACAGTTTTACACATTTCTCCAGAAAACCCGCAGATAGCACTGTATGCCGTGTTATTAAGGCAGAATTCTGCTGTTCTGAAGAAAGTGAACTGAAAAAAAGGGACAGAAATAACTGAAAGAAAAAGGCTTTAACTTCAGTATTAAATAAACCCTTTCTTGACCCTAAAACTGAAGTAATTACTCTGATCAATAAACCTTTTGTACAAGCTCTGTCAGATCAAGAGAACTTGCCTGCCTGCAAACAGCACCCTGACAAGCAAGTTCAAGGCTACCAGCCCATGTAAGTACAGATGTAGGCAAATCTTTTCAAAAAGACAAATCTACCTTCATTTTTCTACCACTTTAAAGCATGATCAAAACCAGACAAAATCTGGTTCATTTAAGACATTCAGACATCTAACTTCTACTGAGATGAATACTTTTGGCATCCAAGCAGTCTTTACAAACATCATTTAATTTCTTCTGTACAACAATATGAATGAATATATGTGTCTGCTTGCCTGTTTTTCCCACCCAAATCATCACTTGCAATCGTAAGATCTATTGAAAGAGGAGCATACATAGAAAAAAAAATCCAGAAAAAGCTCAAGTGTAATATTAAATAAATTATTCCAGCTCTGCTTTAAAGCTAAGCTAGTTTTATACAGTGTAATTTTCTACTGCTAGCTTTTACTCACAGAGCATCAATGAAGAGATACACTCTATAGAGAAAGAGCAGCTATGAAAGTTTTTACAGCCAAGCATCTGACCTTTCCAGGCTGCTTATTATTTAATTATCTTTGAGATGTGTCCCTAATTTCCCCTTTATTAGAGATGCCTTACATCTTCAAAAGAATAATCCTGAAATAATAATTTTGCCTGTCATTATGGCTTGGGAAGCAGGGTTATTATGTAAGAATTGTTTCAGACACTTGCAGAGAGAAAAAAGGTCATCAGAAATAACATCTAGATTTGAAGCAACTGATCTGACTTTAGGTTACTTGGAAGTGGTGCAGCTGCAGAAAAGCAGGCAGAAAGCTGCAGGTAACATTAAGGGAATGGTGTGCCACAGGATCATGTACGAATATTAACTGAAGGGGATTTAAGAACCAGGAACAATGCCTGATCTGTTAGGAGTCGTCTGAAAAGGCAGACAGGGAGATAAACTCCAACACTGGAAGATGCTAATCCCCTTGACTCACCTCACTGGGAAATGAGAATCTTCATCAGTTTGGGCGAAAAAGGTGAAAATACTAAGGGGGCACTTATAAAGACATTGTTGACTTCCAGGTGCTACAGTTTTAAGGGCCATATCATTATCCATCTAAAAACATCAACACTGTGTTACCGAGGACAGCAAACAAAATCCTCTGGGCACAGGGAAAGCAAACTAATGTGAAAAGTTTCACCTCTGCACAGCCGTCTCTCCATTTCCAGACCCAGGCTCAGGCTATATTTGCTTTTTATTAAGCCCTATAAAGCAAACAGATTAGATTTACACGTGGGCTGGATGAAAAAGCAAAATCTCACCAAGCACACTACTACACCTGCTTGAAGAGAGGAATTCTTGCAGCTCATAGAAAGCTCAGACAGAGGGAGTTCACATTTCTGGCTCTCCAGATGATACCTTACCAATCAGGCGGGGATGGATTTGGCTAGGATGGAGATGGCAATCTGCTGTCTTCTTGCCATCCTCCAGCATGGACTAATTCAATTCTCACTGAAGGACCTTAAGTCCTGTGGCCAGCTGGATGTTTAGTGGAAGACACCTCGCAGTGCTGAGCATAACCTGAGGCTACCCTGTGGATAAGCATTAAGTTTTCAATCAAGCAAGCCTGTCAACATAGCATCATTCATGAGACCAAATTCACAAGGGAAGAAAAAGCCTAGCACAGCCTGGCAGGGACTCATAAATGTCCTTTTTGCCTCCTACCTGAATTGAGTGACTGTATCTTTCCTAAATACTACCTGACTGAAACCTACAAGTTTTACCGCACTCAGACAAGCTAGCTAAAAGCTGGAAGTGGGAAACAAAGCATCAGAAAAGGGATGGTGGCAACAAGAGGGTAATCAAAAAAGGCATTGACCATCTGATAAAGTGTCTGTCAAGCAAAGGCTTGTAATGGGACACCCAGAGCTGAAGGCAAAAAACTATCTGCAGAGCATGCAAAGCTCTGCTGTTATTTTCCAGGAGATCAATAACATCAAAAATAAAGTGATTTTCCTTCCATGGTTTCCATATGCCTCTATATTTCTTTTTCTGTGCAAAGCAAGGTAAGAGTCTGGGAAGGAACAGGCTACTAATGAATTATCTGTAGAGGGTTATCACAAGGTGGAAATACTCACAAGTCCCTTTGTGAAACAGGGGAAGGGCTCAGATGACCACATTCATGCAATAGGGGAGAACAACACTTGTAGTAAATGAGTACTTCCACATAGCAGCTGGAGTCTCATTAACAGTTAAAGGGTCCTGATTCAGCAAAGTACTTGCTAAACTTCCAGCCTCTTTAGTCTAAGGAGAAGTTCAGAAAAGGGCAGCCGGGACATTAAAACCACTTTTCCTCATTTCAGTTCTGAAGATCTAATTGTACATGGGGGAGTTTTCAGTCGAGCAACTGAGGCACTAAGGAGCTAAAAGGAAGTGTAACCCAGAACAGATCACACCCCGTGTTAGTCCGCGTGGTATCCTGATTCCTTAATATTTACATGAAACCAATTTAGACTTTTCCAGACATTAGCAAAACAAGTGTAAATAACATGAATGGCTTTGAGACTGTAAGTGGATCACACTTACGCATCCCCTCTGAATTGGAAGTCGATAAGGCTTAAGTTAGCCTACACATAGGCAGCAAAAATAAGGGAAGCAAATCGGAGTGACTCAGGCTCTTCCTTTTCCCTTTGCTAAGAACAAGCTAAACACGAAGGCGCTTTCACTTGGAGCTCAGGAAGATTCATTCTTATCACCTCTCCCACAAGGAAGGTTTCCGGTCTCGCCTCTCTACAGTCAGTGCTACCGCGAAGTGCTCCGCTGCCGGTATCCTTCTTGTGTGTGAACTGCTGTCCTAGGGACTGAATGGGCGTGGGTTATAATTTTGGCTATTGCAGGAAGGGAGCTTGCTTTTCGATGTACGTTGCAAAGTGCTTTATGTGCTGGCAGCCCCTTACAAATAACGCTGCCAGCTGCTTTGCACTTTGATGGAGGAAAGTACTTAGTTTTCTTTACAGATAGTAGAGGGGGCAGCAGAAACAACAGTCCTTTTGTTAAACTTAAGTGTTGTCTTTTGCAGAAGATAAAAGCGAGACAAAACCTTGCATCTTATCACAGGTGTTCTACATGTGTTTCCTGTTGCTTGTTGGGTGACATGCTGGTAAAGGGAGATGCTCTCCTCTTACAGACAGCTGATTTTGCTTTTCCTTTGGATTTCTCAGTGGCCCTGCACAGCCAAGCTTGCCTGAGCTCAGCAGTAACAGCTGCTGGAAGACACTTTCTCTCTGATTCCATAGATGCTGTTTGCAGGCTCTCAGATGTTTCCTGCTTCTACTGGGATTTTTGGCCAACATCTCTGTCTCAGATGTGCTGATTCCAGCTGATTCCTCAGCCTGTTATTTTCCTCCACTTATACAAGATTGTTCTGAATAAATCACCACTATCAGGCAGAGGTGAATCCACAAGGTGCTTTTCAAAGAAGTGTTTCTATTAGAAATTTCAGAAAGTGCCACCGATGTCATTTACAAAAAGGTTAATTTATTATTGAGAGACCTTGATTGTCCATTCCTTTTTAATGTCTTGCATTATAATTCAGAGGAATGGGATATAAAAATGCTATGAAAAGCTGAAAACTTTCCCAGAATAATATTTTCTTAGCTCCACCTGAATTGACTGTATTATGCAGAAGTATAAGCTCTGACAGGCATTATGATGCTGTATTCTCCCCAGGTTTACATGCAGTGGCATGTAACAGGCACACATTGTGACACCACCTAACTCTTTAGTGATGAGATTCCATATCCTTTTAGAAAACAGGCTAAACTGCCATCTCCTGCCCTCAAAATCATGAGGATTTAGTTATAGCTATGTGGGATTCAAAAACTGCATGATGGACATGCCTCACAACTTATGAAATTAACTATGTGTTATCAAACTGGGAATACAGATGAGGGTTTTTTTCCATTTTTTCTCCAGTTTTCTCTAGAATAATGAAGGCCAAATGATTCCAGGCAAACAGTGCACAATAACTGCAGTTGATACTGTCATACACAGCCTGCAATGATTTTACTGGCTCTCAAAAGTTCAGTCTGTCGGAACATAGCAGATATACCTGGAAAATCAGCACCCTTTTCATTCAGCATTTTTTTTGCTGAAGGGAAAGCTTTGGTCCTTTACTCAGGTGAGTCCTCACTTGCAGGGGAAGTTTGCCTGAAGGAATCACTGCACCGTTTGGCTTTATGAACTTATCATTATGATCTCCATTATCAATTTTGTGCCTTCTACTATTATCCGTGATTATTAATTAATGCTAAATGTATTTTCCCAGCAGTTCTATCACCCTCGCAGCATCTCTGGGGAAATGTCACTCCGCAGTTTTACATGGTGAGCAGCTGAAGCATGAGCCTAGTCGGGGTCAGAATTAGCACATCAATCAGAATTCAGGAGTTCCAGGCTGCTGGTCCTCAGATCACTGGATCCTACTTCTTCCTGCACCACAGCTATACTCTTCAAACATGCTCTCACTGTAAGCCCTATGTCAATGCAATAATAAAGGGAGATTTTCTACATGCTCCTGCCACAGAAATCAAATTAAATGGCAGCTTGCCTCTGACAGTCAGAGCAACTCCCCTGCACGTTCCTCACCCCACACAGATAGATCTAAGGCTCCCATCACATGTGATTTGATTTATTTGTTTGGCATTGCTATTTTACACCCTGGTTCATAAACACTGTGTCAGGTTGCTGTATCCTCTTTACTCTGGCACTGGCAAAAATTATAACACCACAGTACTATAGTATTTATAGACTTAAAATCTAGTAACCATATCTTGCCAGACCTCATGAATATACTAGAAAGGTTCTGAAGTATTACAGTACATTTACACAAAACACCTGCCTTGATTTTTTTTTTTAAACAAGCTGTTGAAATCTAGACTAAGAAGAAAGGTACCAACTTGTTAAGGTTACCATACTTTTTTATAGTACTTACAAAAATGCTGCATTTATCTAGTCAAATTCTACCCAAGAAGCCACATCTTCCTATTGAATTGTTTTACTTATCTCACGTGAGTTTCACGGTGCATAGCTTGTAACTAAACAGTTTTTTCCTGTACACTATAGCTTTGTGTTCGTATACAGCTGCCAGTGGACAAACTGATTCCCATGTATAGGGCAAAGCTCCCTCTTGTACAGCAAAAGAAAACTTCATTGTACTGAAACACAGAATGATTCAAGGTCAACAGGGAATATATAGAATATATCATGGACTGTATATCATGGACTGTTCTGCTTATCATGTGGTCATGAAAGTACAGCAGAGTATGAACAAAATAAATAGGCCTGCCTTAAAGACATTCTAACATGCTTTTCTAACCCACATCACTCCCCTGCTGTTCAAAGGCAAATTAAGAATGTTTTGGCTCCCCTCACCCCCCACATGTTATAGCAATAAGGCCAAAAGAAAAATTTTGCTAGAACACTTAGCATCACTCTGAAAGCAGGAACAACTAGTGATGTGCTTTAAAAGTGTTTTCCATTGCGAAAGCCTTACCAATTTTACTGTGATGGGAAATTTTAAACAGAAGAAATTCTTAGGTAAGGAAAAAAAAAGTTGCTTTCAGAGGAATATCTGGAGGTACTTCTGGGCAGAAGGTTGTCAATGTGAGTAAAAACTTGAATTGGTAAAGTAAACTAAACGAAAGTAAATCTGCATTCTATAGAGCAAGACTTCAATTTCTTAAGCTAACATGCAAGTATTTCTGGTCTTGCTTAACTGTGAACAGGACTGAACATGTGCATTTCGAGACTTTAAATTTAACACAGAGTATTACAGCAGTGTTTCCACTTCTGCATTAGATAAACTTTAACGTTAAAATGGAATATTGGGATCTTAATGACTTTGCTTTAATAAGACTTAAACTTTTAATTAACCTGCCAAGACAAATTACAGCTCATAGCTCTTAGGTAACTATTGCAGACAGCTGAGACTCAACACCAATGCCTCTTCTGGGAGGGAGATTAATGGCAGCTTTGGAATGAGTCTGGTTTTTTCAGCAAGGAAAAAAAAAGTCCATTAAACAATCACTGTGGCTAGAAGAAAGCTGAGTGCCAGTTTTATGGAGCAATTACAACCAAATGAATTTGGGTACAGGAACAGTTTCAGCAGGTCAGTCAAATTTAAATATTATTGAATCAGAAACGGATTCTGGTATTTACAAGGTGGAGGAAGAATACCCAAGTGTGCTAGACTGTCAGGCAGCCCACAGGCAGGATCCTTTCCTCCTTGGACAGCAACAAATCGGTGCCTGTGCACTGAACTGGCAGGGCACTTGACTGACAGAGAAAATGAGAGACTTGTTTAGTTAATTTGTTCTTCTTAAGAAATCTCAGCTTCTTTCTGTTAGTAAGAAGAAACAGAGATTCCTGTTCTTGTGGTTCCTGCTACTAAGCCTTGCAGTGCTCTTTATGGGAGTTTTAATCCAAATACTCTGCCTGAACTCCAGCCTGAGTAATTTTGATGGTGCTCAAAGGCAGGACTGTCCGTCACACAAAACTGTTGCATGGTGATGCTGTGTGCTCTTCGATCATTCCTGTACCTCTGCTCCAGAAACAGAAAAAAACCAAACAACCGACCAACCAAAAAAGCCTAAATAAAAAGAAGAACAAGGGAAGAGAATGAAGCAGGGAATTTCAAGCTTGTAATCCATCTTTGGCACTGGGTAGAATCTTGTTACGGATATAGTTAGTAAAAAGGCCTACAAAATACTTATGAGATGTTTAAGGCCTAACAGTATTCAGCTTGTTGCAAAATACAATCCCCTACAAGCATTCTCTCCAAAACCACACAAAGCCATCATGCAATTTGAGTATGTGTGTTAATATCTGGCCTCAAGGCATATTTAGAAGCTTAGGAATAATACAGGAAATCCTTACCAATAGCAGTAGTAAGAAAAGAAACCACTTCCGATTCCTTGCCGTCATTGTAGAAGGCTAAATGCCATATTCCTGAATCTAAATACTGGATAAACCCTGTCTCATGGCTGGACAAGGGCACAAAAGCTCTGTGTTGCCGCTGAGGTCCTTCTAAGCTTCTCGCCTCCTGTGTCAGTAGACGTCTTCCATCAAGGAGCTCGACAAAGTCAAACTGAAACATAAAACAGAGTGTTGTCTATGTGTACTTCAGGCTTCCTCAAACTCAGTCTCTTGCTCTGGGTTTACAGAAGTGTCATAAACAGGATTTTCTCTGCTAGCACAAGTATGTTGCTGGACTACCTGCAAGTGACCATTTTGGAAATAGCTAGTATATAAATGTATTTTTCTGTAATTACATGAATCAAGAAATCATCTTTATTTAGAAGGTGACTTGGGGCATATTGACCGTACTGATATGTTCTCATTCTGCAGAAACATAGCCAGGGAAACATGAGGTCCAAGGACGATGCTGAAATTGCGCTGTAAGTATGATGATAAGAAGCTTATTTGTGTCTTGGCTAATAAGGCAAATAGAAAGAAAAATGTATCTAGCCTAACGAGGTTGTTTGCTAGAATTGCTATGGGTCACCAAGGAAAAGATAAGAGGTATTTGTACATAAATTCTGGTAGAGGTTTTGCAGAGGCTTTGCAGCCAGCAAGGGTTTTATTTTAAAGCAATAGCAAAAGTAGTTAGAAGACTGTAGAAGATGAAGATGGAAAAGAGATACAGCAAAATGTAAAAGTCCCGTTTAGGGGGTGGCTCTTGGAATTTTTCCTCAAAAGGACATATTTATGTTTTGACAGGGTAACTTCAGCTGAACAACTGCTTACATTTTGCTACAAGTATTGCAGCTATCTTCAGTTCCCTATTTAAATTACTTTCCACTGACTTTCTCCAATAATAGTATTTTGTCTGGTAATATGTCAACGATCAATGGGATGAGTCAGATACCAGCCTAGCAGACATCACAAATGTTACGTGAACCTTATCTGATCTGACTTTTATCTGTGTTTAGGAACAGGATATCTTGTGAGTAAAATCCAGCAGCTGATACACAGCTTAGCTTTTCTAGTCCCTGATTTCACTTGGTTTTGCCTCTCTCATCCAGTTGGTCAAATACGCTTGTAGTTTTTGGCAGGAAGGAGGAAAGTAGGCAAAAAGAAACACCACCATTATTTTCGTACCAGTAAGTGCTGCTACACTGACTGGTTGCTGAGAGTTGGCTGAGTGTGGCAACAATATTTAGGCTTCTTATCCCTTTTGACTTAACTGTAGCAAAATTTGGGTGCTTCTGTTCTATTATTAAGTTTCTGGTATGGTCTTCAAAGTCAACCAAGATAAGGACTTGATGACTTGATGACTTTCTTCTGCAGTCATTGCCATGTTTAAAAAAATGAAGCAAGTTTATTTCCAACAACATTTTGAGAAACGAGCTATATATGACATAGTTTGCACATGAAATGACAAAATTTGTTCCTAGAGTATTTTAATTACTGCGTTTTAATTATTTATTTACATGAAATAAGGTTTGAGCCTTGTTTTAATTTTTTTGTTATATTTCAATATATAGATCTCTCAAATTTGGTGATGAAGTGTCTTTTGAGAACACAAAAGCTGGCACATGGGCAAAGGGCATTCCTTTTGGGTGTCTATCCAAGTTAGGTTTGTCAGAGATAGAGTTGAAAATATGGAGTGTAAACACAAGTTACTAAAATATACCATATAAACATATAAAACCTAAAAATGTAGTGCAGATATAAATTCTAAAATTATATAATTAAAAATGTAAGTTTCTGTTTTGGAAAAAAAAAAAAAAAAAAAGATTAAAGACGATGCTTTGAAAGGTTGGTTTGAACGACACTTTGTGAGCCTGACATTTGTAGCTACTCTGAGGGTGAGCTGTCGCCCAGGCTGATTCCTCATCAGATCTCAGTGTGGCCATGACTGACACAGCTGACAGTGGACAGAGGACATCACCATGCTGTCTGATTGCTGGAAGTGTCTCAATGGAGTTGAGTTTTACTGAGGAACACATTGGACAGGTATACTGAAGAAGTTAAAACCAGTAACAGAAAAAGCTGGTATTTCCATTTCCATTTTGGAGCACGCTGGAACAGATTGACTAGATTTTTCAAAGGTAACTGCAGACATCATAGGTAAAGTTCATCTCACCAAGTGCTGACATCTCCATGACAGCTTGAATTAGTTTTCTAGAACCACTGGGTTGCAGTCAAGGAAAGAGACACTTCTAGAATGCAATCTGTCTCATCTTAAATTTGACATCTAAGAAAAGTCCTGTGGACTGTGCTTTACCAGCCTCCACTTGTTGCTGCATACTAGAGGTAGATGCTCCAAGCTTAGCAAGAATGAAAACAATTTTAAGGCACCCAGCTATGGTAAGCTGCTGTTGTTACAGTCCAGTCTGGCTTATGCTTACTTGGACCTTCCTGCCAAAATTAAAAGTTTATTTTTATATGTATTTGCAAGATGCTGCTGTGGATGTTGATGACTTTGCAAAGTTACTAGCTACTGTTCATAAATATTAATTGATCCACAAATGGATTGTGTTTTATTGCATTTTGATACATTCTGAGGTTTTAGTACGCAATTAAGAGTTATTGCAAACAAGGAAATCATAGATAAAATAACATGTTAATAAATTCAAATTGTACAAATGGAAAAATACCTCCCAAAAGCTGTGATGGTCAGTCCCTAGAATTTATGATTTAACAGGATTTGGCCTAGGTTAAAAAGAGTTTAAAGGATTTGATCTAGGAAGATTAAATCCTATAGACCATAATAAAATTGTGTAACTTTTCTTACAATTTGTTGAGAAGAATGAGAAGAAATTCCTTTAGTTAACGGTAAACTGTTTTAGGCTTCTACAGGCTCTGTTTCTAAGACTACAGAAAAATGGAGCTTGCATTTTCTTCGTACTTATTGGTGTCCATGGTTGTTGGCAACCTTAACTAGAAGACAGGTCACCAAAGGCAGAGAAGGTTTCCAAAGAGAATCTGGAATAGTTCCTTGTTTTAGCATGGATAAATATGACTTTTACCATTTTACCAAATTCAGGAATATATGCTAAGGGTCTACAGCACTGGGATCAATTAAAAGATCCTGAAAGAGAACAGACTATCTTAAGGGTCACACTACAGAAGATGGATTATCTAAATAGAAGAAATATCTAATTATCTAACAGAGGAAAACCTGATTATCAGCTAGAATTTTACTGCTGCCATCAACTAGATAGGCTAGGGAAAAATAATTGACCCTTAAATTCTTCTGCGGTAGACTGTATCACTGCTGTAAGCACACATTTTGCCAAAATCTTGTTTATGAAATTCCTTACAAAATTTGAAAATATAAACCTGTTTGGGTAGAATTATTGGGCGCTGCAGATACTCCGGATTATGCAAAAGAATAGTTGAGATTTGTGTAATATGCATTAACTAAGAGAGACAAGTGTACAATTTCAACACAGAAAACAGATTACTTACTTAATGACTCTCAAGACTCCTAAGACTAATAAACTATGGTGAGATTAAACATCGTATAAAAATATGCAGGAGACCAATGTTTTAATTGACAGAAGTTTTATAAAATAATAACTCTAGGAAAAGGGGCAATTTAAAAATTAAATTAAATATTAACAAGTAAAAAATCAACATTGATTCAATATCTGCAGGTTCATTAAGTTATTTCTTCAGAACAGGATGGGTTTCATGACCTGTTTCTATTAGCATACCGTGATTTTTACTGTTTGAATAAAAATGTCCCTCCAGTCATTTTTAGTGATGTTTTGGTCCAGATGATGATCTTTATATACTTGCCAGCTCTCAGTTACTGGCTACACAAAAAGCAGCACTTACAAGGATTCTGAGCAAGTGCATTGCCTCCTCCAGCATGTAATACTGACAAATATGTCCCACATCCCACATTCAACATCTCATTCTCAGCTGAGGCTTCAACTAACACACAGCCATGCTGTTCTAAATAGGAAAGGTCCTGACACTGACAAATCACTCAGAATATCCCAGCAAACCTGAGGTTAAAGAAGAAACTTCTGAATTCCTTAAAACATTACTATGGTTGGGTATAGTGCCTTGCTACATTTAAAGATTTTGCTTTAAGTTCAACAGACCTGAGGTTTAGGTGTTAAATTTTACATTTGTTATTCAAACAATTGAAACTATTCATGCAATAACTCCAGTTCCACAAGAGAAATTAATAATGATAATAAACAAGTAAAATCAATACAGACTTCTGATCTACAGTTAATGTCACCATGACTTCAGTTTTTATTTAAATAAAACAGGAGTTTCAAGTTTAAAATGTTCAGATTTCCCCATAAAAAGAGACTGATTAAAAATGGGCAGTAACAGCCCTACTGTGTCACTGAATTTATGACTTGCTGATCCTATTGAAATATTTTAATTCTGCAGAGAAGTAGGCAGAGAAAGTAAATTTATGACACTTCTTTGACATAAATAAGTTGCAGGTGTGTTAGTAAGTAGAAAATAACATATTACCCAGAAAGATTACAATAAACGTATTTGTTCAAAAAGAAAATAAAGGCAATACATTTCTATAGATCTCAAATAGTTGTGTTTGTTGCTAGGCTCTTCAGTTAATCGTGGAAGGCAAGGGAAGTTACAACATTCAGATAAACCTGGTAATACTTTGATAACTTGCTGATGCAAGTGGAAGTAAGATACTCTGCATTGTCAGTGAGAGTTATGTCCTAATGTATTACTCAATCTAGTTAAGAGCAGCTCAGAAAGTGAATCGGAAAGTAGAGAAAATAATGCACATAATCCTTATTTAAGGGGATGGTTCTTCAGAGCTTTTCCCAGAAAGTGATTTCTTGACATGGCTTTGGTCACGTTGTGTCAAGAAAAGCAACCACTTCAATTTAGATGCTACAGAATAATAACTATACCTTGATTTCTGCCTAAGTAAGCCAGCGGCATTCTGTAAAAATTGTTTTTGTTTGGTTGTGCACTAATTACTAGGCCCTGACCAATCTCAGTCTAATCAGACAGTCAACATATATAACGTGAAGAGGTGGCTCAAGGCATTTCAGCACAGATGACAAAAGTGAATTTTGCTCTGTGAGGGTAAGCGACTGAGGTCTTGCTGCTCCTCCCAGAACAGAGGCAAGGCAGAGGCTGAAAGAGGGAGACAGACCTGAGATACACCAGGCTGCTCAAGAGACGATTCTTTTTGATGCAGTTTGAGAGGGGCTGCTGCTGCAAGGGGCTCTGGATGGAGAAAGTGTTATCTCATGCTGTTAGGAGCCATCAGCCCACAAAGCCCTTCCCTCCTGTGGCAGCTTGCAGGCAACTGCCTGCTTCGCCTGGGTCAGGTGCGTGAATGTTGCAATTGCCACTTGATTATCTCTTTCTGGATAGACAGCTGACCTTTAACATCTTGCAAGCATGCAAAAAAAGTCTTGAAAGACATAGCTGAAATAAAGCAGTAAGCCATATGAACATACAATTTAAGACAAATTTATTTAATTGAAATGCAGTCCCATTACCTGTGTATGTGATGGTGGGAGGCCTTTTCTACCATAGATGCCAACCAGAGCAGCCTTTCCCAAAGACACATTGAATTTCAGATGCACTGGGTGGTCGATGAACACCTGAGATCTCCAAAAGATACCAGGAGGGATCTTCTGTGTGGCTCGTCTGCCAACATCAATTTCTCCGGAGTCTATAAAACTGTCGTCTGGAAAGAAACTACTGGGCTTTCCTGCCAAAACACAGGAACAAAAATCTTGGATTAGCCTTGGATCCTAAAAGTAATCCAATCATACTGGTGTCCTGACACTTAACTTGAGAAACTGTCTATTAGTGTCCTGAGGTCTTCAGAGTACTTTGTCTAGCCAATCCACATGATTAAGGGAGGAAAACTGGCAGGGTTATTCCTGGCTTCAGTAAACGTTTTGTTTGAAAACATGAACATGGGAAGAGCAACCTGGAGAAAAATGGCCTTTTGTTTAAATCTGTAACATCACAGAGTGTATATTTACATTCTGAAGATAAGTATTAATCATCTGACATTATATCCTAAATGAATATAAGTTCATGGAGAGAGAAGTCATCATTAAATTAGCAAAGAGAAGTGTACTAAGAATGAGGTAGATGTGTCACAGATGGAATGGTAGCGTGGAGAACAGCAGCATGAACAATGCCTAAGTGGGGAAAGGAAAATGTTTATCTATTAAATTAATTCTTGACAGCGGTAACAGTACTTGAAATTTGTTCAACACTCCATAGAAAGTTAAAGAAAAAAAAGGACTGAGAATAATGAAGGAAATCATACCCTGCACTTGAGTAATATCTACTAAGAGACATGAGAGGTTTTAACTGGGTTTCAATACAATCTGTAAAGTGTGTTATGATTATCCGTCTTCTTTCAGAAGACAAGCAAATGGACGTATCTGTTTCTTAAAGTGACCACCAGGTTGGAGAGCCTGGGCATCCAGATGGCAATCAGTAAGGGAGCCAGCAGGGAGCTCGGCATCCCTGGAAAACACAACTGAGAAATTCCAGGTTAGAAATTCATGCACTCACAGTTTGCTAAACTGGTGGCTGCTTCGAAAAATGTGGACCCAAAGGAAGCCCAGGAAATGAGGGGCAGGATGAAAACTAAAAGTCCAGAATGTTGCATCTTTAGCCTTTGCTATAACCAGTGGCCACAGCTTTACCTGCAGTGCATAAAGACAATGAAGAAGGAAACTGCTTGGCAAGCAGCCTTTATGTAAGGACATTTCCAGTTGAAAAGTATGCAGTAGTGTCACCTGAAAGATTTCAGCTTTACTAAGGACAGCATCATGTCACCAAGAAGGACTAATTATAATTTTAGAAATTTAGATAAATTTGTTATCTCATTTTCATGCCGTTACAGTACACTATGTTTCACAGATCAAACAATTCTAACAAAATGAGAAGGAAACTTCCAGGTACATACAATCTTTTGTAGGAAAATCACACTGTGAGATTTTTTTCTTCCAGAACCTACAGCTGGGAAATGGGAAAGAAAAGTATCTTTTCCCATCCATCACGAATTCAAGTCAAACCGTCGTACGGTTTACTTGTTGTATTGAAAAGGTGATTGGTAGTACAGCCTTTCATTGTATTGTTTCAAATTATAATATTTCCTTTAGTATTATATAATATTAATTATACTATTTCCTTAAACTTCTCCATATACCATCACAACATAAACTCTCCAAAAGAAACAGATGTAATTTGTTAGCTGTCTCTGAAAATCCATATAGAAATTATATGCATATTACTGTTAACAAAAGAAGTCTCTGAAAGTGTTTTTTTGTCAGATGGAGAATTTTTCTGGATTTATTTTTTTTTTAAATTTTATAAATCTTTTTAGCAGAACTTTTGGTCTCAATTAAGACTAACCCCTGATTTAGTTAGTAGTTAGTAACTACTTAAGTACACTGTTGGAGCAGGACTTGACGGCATGTTTCGTTTCTGTGCTGTCTTGTGCAGACGTTCTGTATATACCCGCACAGTCTAGAAAGCAAAGTGTGTACACATGTTCATAGAAAATCAGCAACTGGTAATTTTGTAAGAGACTAATTTACATTTGTTCATCCCATTCAAATAAATACGGGGGGGTGGGGGTGAGGTGGGGTGGAATCTGCTGACTTTTTATCTTTTTCAGTCAAAGTGTATATTAATAGTGAATTAATTTCTTAGGTAAATGGACATTCTTTCTGAATCATTTTGTGCTGATAAGAGTATGGTTGTACAATGAAAATCAACTAGCTTGATTCTGAAAGGGATTACTTTATCAGCTGGATTGTTAGTATTTATTTGGCATACCAAAAATTTCTTTTCCCACTGTCAGCCTTAAAGGAAACAATTCCCATGTCTTCATGCAAAGTTCATTATTTCATTACTGTAAGATGAAAATATTCAGGATTCTATTAAAAAAGAGCTAAAGACATCACATGCTTTGGTTCAAATGAAGGATATGTTTTTCTGATTACTACTCACATGTTTTATAGATTCTTCGAAATGCAGATGAAAACGTAAAGTATTTGATATACACCCTGATTGTTCTTTAATGAAGACTGTACATCGGAGTGAATCAGGGAAGGTGAGAATGTAGTATGATAGTTATTGCTATGCAAGAGATACTGGGAGAAAATGAGCACAGGACGTATTCCGCCTGCCTGTACAGAGAGCAGCGCTTGCTCATGCGAGCAAAAACGCTTCTGTGATTGCAAACCACAATTTCACAGAAAGAATTGTTTGTACACGATTACCAAGTTTATGTCTCCTCTTGGTGGACAGTTTTATGTCTGAGAAGCTGATACCCTCAGAGCTGTCACGACATGTTGCCAGTGGCTGACATTGATGCTGATACCGAAGTCCAAAGAAAGGCTCTCCTCGCCAGGCTGGATTCAGACCCTGAAATCCCTCCGTGTTTCATCAGTTCTAGCCTGCAGTAAGATCAGGCCCTATGGACTGGATACTTCATAAAGGAAGTACAATAAGAAAGCCATTTCAGCTTCTAACCAGAAATTAGGTTTTAATCAGAATATCTGTCTCCTTAAAATTAACTTCAGGTCTGAATTCTTAATTGGGCTGTCAATTACTTTGCTCTTTCCACACATTACCTTGAACTTCTTAGTTGCCGTAGCAACTATTCTTGATTTATTTGGATATCAAAATGAATTATTTCATTTCAGGCATTGCTGAATCTGCTTGTATTTTTTACAGCAAGGTACCCTGACTCACCAAAACACTTAAGAACACATATTCCTCTGACTTCAATTACAGTTAATTATATGCTTAAATGTAAGTATATGATTAAGTGCTTTGCTAAACAGGGATGGGCTTGAACACAGGTAAATACTGTGCTGGAGCACAGCCACAGAAGGGAAGTAATGACTATTACTGAAAATTGGCAAGATACTGGCAACAGTTCATTCAGATCAGCTGTAAGGATATTCTAACACATCCCAGCCTATTTCACTGTAATCAAGAATACTTTCAAATATATTTTAATCAATTTTTCAATACATTTCAATCACATATATCCTGGTTTAGAATTAGAAGCCATGCAACACTGTTAGTCCAGAACTGGTTGCATAGTCACCTGACGGGGAGAGCACTGCATTTTAAGGCTGGACAGTGTTACTTCTGCAAAAAAGGTGTTGTCATGATGTCTTTTTTTTTTTTTTTGTCAGGGCAAGATATTCTCCTCCAAAGCCAACAGATACCCTAAGATCCATACAAAGTACTAACTTAAGCGGTCTTCCAAGGACATAACTAGGGTATTTCCCAGATTTGTCTTTTAACAGAGCTTTCGGGCAGCAATCAAAATTTCTATTGATGTCACTGTAAGCATGGCTGAAAAAGAAATCAAGTGGAGGCCTTTCACTTGGATGGCAGTTTTGGATACATCCATTTGTTTTCATTTTGACTTTTAAAAGGAAACGGACAGATCAAAACTAGACCTTTCAAAAATGAAACATATGGCAAGTTAGAGGGAAAAAAGACAGGATCTGTCGTGAAGTATTTTTGAATACAGCAGCAGGGGTACCTGCAGCCTGCTGTAGTGTCTAGTAACGTTTGCTGAGAATAACCCAGCTGATTTTTTTCCTTGTAGCAACTTGATGTCAACCATCAGTTGCTAGTAAATACACTGTTTTAAGGAACACATATAATTATGGCCTTTATTTGGACTAATAAAGACAGATAAGCTCCTAAAGAAATAAATACTACAATTAATTTAAATTAAACATGTAAACATAGGCTCTCAGCCAAAGTCTAGGGAACTCTGTGGAAACTTCTACTTCAATGAGTTGCCAGAACAGTAGCATACTTCTTATCTCCTACCCACAAAACTTCTTCCCCTACAATAACTACCAAAAATAGCCAATGACTTCATTTTTACTGGGATCTGTTAACCTTGTATAAAGAAACTCGACATGCAAACAAAAGAGCTTTCTGAAAATTTGAATTTCTCATTTCTCCAGCTACGTCTTGGAAGGGATAAACCAGCTCTCCTTTGCAGAGCTTACAGGTACTTTTGCAATGCTGTCTTTATGCAAAGCACAGGAAGATGGAGAGCTGCTGGATAGGGCACTGCTAACTTCATGACCCATCAGTTGCTTCTAATTTCAGTTAAAATTGCAAGGTGTCGACATTGTGATACTTTGTGTAGACCAGGCCTTTTATCTGGCTACTTTTGCAAAGAGATGTCCAACCCTGGAGTGCCAAAACTCACAGTGTAATAGCTCATAGTATTTTGGTCTTCAAAACATTTGGTACTAGGTGGCAATGAATAGGCAAGCTCAAATATTTTTGTACTGTTGTAGAGAAAGCTTGATCCAGTGCTCCAGGAATCATTCCATTTTCAAGACATAATTTCTTCTCATGGAAACAGCCACTCGAGGCAAGGTTTTCACGGTGGCCTTCTGTAGCCTGTGAGATACGGTGCAGATGGTTCCACCTTGAGAATGCCTTAGATGTGTGGTGAAGGTTGCACACAGTTTTATCACATTAGTGGACATCAGAAGGGTATGAAACTTAGAAACATACAGAAACAAGACTGAGTACTACTAGTTCTAGACGTGAAAGACTGGAAAAAGCACCTGGTGATGGCAGCATTGAGGGTAATGGAATATGAGATTGGATGGCTGGAGTTCAGAGGCAGACAGAAGACTCACAACACGGACACACACCAACCATACCTTCACTGGTTCCTTTGCCTTTCCTGTCAGGTAACTCTAACCCTGTGCCCCCCGAAGGATATAAGGAGACGTCCGTTGGCACTGGCCAACTGCTGGCTGTGTCTTCCGTGATTTCATACATCTGCCCTTCCATCGGCTGCAGGTGCCAGTTTAGGCCAAACAGGTGCATGGCTGTGGTGAGCAATGAGAAAAGTCATCTTTTTTCTGTTTGGGAGAGTTTCAGAACTACAGGGGCACTGTCTAAAGCCCTTGCTCCACTGCCTTATTAGAGGTCATTGCTTTAGGACAAGAATGAGATTAATTTAATTAGACAGCCCCTGCTGTTTCTACCATACCAACTCCCTATGTCTTTCCACCCACTTAAACTCATTTTAGATCACCTGTACCAATCCACTCTGCTTCTTTCAGTAGAACCGCTCCTGACTCATGGCCTGTGTGCGAGAATAACCAGGCACAGTGCTTCAGAATCTCCCAAGGCTGGGGTGACAATGCAGTGAACACAGAAATGCTAGGAGTATTATTTATCAACATACCAATAAATCCCAGAAAGTTGCACTCTGGTTTGTTTTGATGTATTCATAGCGTATTATATAGGTTCTTTTTCTTTTCTTTTCTTTTTTTTTTAACCACCAATTAAACACAGAAGCTCTTACAGACATCTCTGACACTTTTTCCTGAATAAGACCAAGTAGAAAACTGAGGTAATTTAAGACAGATCTTGCACATATGTCTTTGTGCTCAGCACCACAAATCCAAGCAACTATGACTGAGCACTTCTTAGTGCAACTCATCTTCTTGTATTCAGACCAAAGATACATCCTCAAGATTTGAAAACAAGCAGCACCTTTTAGATTTGTGTGATATCAGGGTATAGTTCTCTGTAGGTTTCTGGGCCATGCAAAATCATTCAGTGCACATGTGAATCTATTTCAAGGCATTACATAAAGACAAGTGAAGTTAAGGAACAAGACAGAATACTTAAAAAGCAAACACATGTATAAAGACGATGGAAAATCATATGCTTATACAACTAATACATGCCCCTTGAAAATATAAAGCAAAAGAATGTGGCTTCCCATATTGGTTCTTCTGTCCCCAACACAAACATTTCATACTCAATCAGTATCCAGTTTAGCTTGAGGCTCTACACAGCTAAATAATCTGATATTTGCTACACTTGGAATGACATTTCTTTTTTAAGGGAACGCCTTGATATTTTACACTGTAATTTTCTCAAGATACTGTACAATGGCACTAGCATCACAGCCATTTAACATAAACAAAACCCATAAAGAAACAGAGCATTTCCATTGCCTATAGTTCTCATTTTATTCACAAAGATAACATCTGACCTTGGCAAACACTGTTAGGGACAAGTGGCTAGTTTATTTCAAACCTGTGCATCAGGAACAATATTCTCAAGAGGACTGAAAAGTAATCTGAGTAGTGCTGAAAAAAACCAGTATGTCTAGGCAATTTAGCAAAATCCGTTATTTTTTCCACTTCAGTCTCAATTAGGTCATCTATCATTTACTAACATGAATAACCTTGTCTTTTCACTACTACAGCATCACAAAACACAAGAACAAAATTCTCCTTTTACCATGTAAGAGGGGACTGTGTTTGTTAACAAAGTCTTCACCATTAAGAAACAAAATACCCTCTTAAAACTCCCAAAGAGCAAGGAAGGTCTCCTGAGGACCTGTTGAAAAGTCAAACATTTTTATACAGGTACACATACCAATAAGGAATGCCACCAACACAACTGGCAATTCAAGCAGCATAGATTAGGCAAAGGAGCCAGCATTTTCACCTGTCAGAAGTATATCTACTCGGCATAGAAACTGCAAGGCAAGAAAGGAGATCAGACTGGGAGCAAGGAATTTGCATCAAGCATTTGGAATTGCTATGCTTGCATAAAATCTTTGTGTTTATAGGGCCCTCATCATCAGAGTGCCTGGGCACTTCATAGCTATTAACCTTATAAAACCTCATCAGGTAGGAATCTATTTCTACTTCACAAAAAGGAAAAAGAGAACTACAGCAGATTAAAGGACTGACTCAGTTCACTTGTTTGGGCATTAAAATGTGATTGTGTGTTAATTCACTTAACTTTGTGCTCACAGGTTCACAAACCCTAACAGGCATTTCAAGCGCTCCTCCACCAGCAGTTTTTGTGTTAAGCTCAGTACTGGATGCTGCCTGAGAATGCCATCCAGGGCTCTCCATGGACCAGAGCGTTACCCAGGTGCTGCTGACCTGTTACAGAGCTCAGGGGCTTAGGTGCTCTGAGCGTGCAAGTTCCCATGTTTAACCACATGGATGCTTGTAGTTCCAAGCAGAATGAAAACTATACCGTTTGCTCCTCCACACTCAGCCAATCCTAGAGAGCAAGTAGGTCTGCTGGCCTGAAGTGCTTAAATCCAACTCCATCTGCCAGATGTCTTCACATTACAATGACTTGCATGAGCTTATACTGAGCATCACTGGTACAGGCAGAAATTGAGCCAGTGTCTGGTGGTTTTTTTCACTACACCATTCCACTTGTACTGTCCTTTGGATATCACAGTCTAACTGCCACACACGTTCTTAGGAACACATTGAAAGCCATTATTTCCCTGAAAGGACATTGTTTCACCTCCTGTCCTTAGGAGGCACTTGTTGCTTGTAGATCATTATTTACTACAAGAAAATGAAAGTGAAAAACTCAGCATTGTTTTGGGCGTGGTGGAAAAGCTATCAGCAATTCTTCCATGCACATAAAACACATTTAAAAACACCTGGGAGGAAATGACTTATGAAGGGAACATTTTGCTTCAGTGTAAGCTGGAATTGGTACAGCTTTTTTGCATATTATCCGTCCCTTTGAGCAAGTGAATCAACTATCCCATGTTACAACTAATTTCTAAACATTTGCCAAGTGTCTTACAGTGTCCCAACACAAAAAATATGACAGAATTATCTGTAACAGATACTGTGTTAGCACACAGAGATAAAAGGCTTGCATCAATATGTTAAAATTTGTCTTTGGTCAATAGATTTTCTCTAAAGCAAAAGACTTTCTGTGTACATTGAACCCATAATCACATAGATCATAGACCCAAAGGAACATGAAATTTTTGGGGTTGGAAGGGACCTTAAAGATCACCTAGTTCCAACCCTCCTGCCATGGGCAAGGACACCCTCCAGTAGACCAGGTTACTCAAACCCCTGTCCAACATGGCCTTGAACACTTCCCAGGATGGGGCATCCACAGATTCTCTGGGCAACCTGATCCAATGTTCCACCACCTTCACCATAAAGAATTCCATATATGAAATCTAAATCTACCCTGTTTTAATTTAAAACCATTAGTCCTTGTCCTGTCATTACATGCCTGGTAAAAAGTCTCGCTCCATCTTTCTTATAAGACCCCTTTAAGTACTGAAAGGCTGGGAGAAGGTCTCTAATAACAACCCTCGAGAACGAGATCTGTGTACATCATGCATACAAAAGCACAAGAATCTGAGAAAGATGGAATTATTTTAAAGACATTTTGATTACTAAGTGGCTTTAAAAGAATCCAGAACACGCAATGCAAAAGACTGGAGCTATTGCTCTATCAGGGTTTCTGATCTGACGTTTCTAAGCACAAAATAAAAGCCTATAAATATTCCCACCCATAAGGCAAAGAGCCATCATGCGATTTTTGCTGCAGGTAGGTAATAACCACAAAAGCCTTCCTAAAACCATAACAAGGAGTCTAACTTACTTTGGAAAGACACTCTGATAGCAGGTATGTTATTAGGAAATCACCTGATTAAGTGTTTATCATTACTGTCTTCCAAATATCAATAGTTTCTGATTGTCAAGCTGATGGAAAATGCATTCTTCTCCTCGCTCCCCCTAACTGCCATACTCACGCTAAACAGTCAAGTAGTAACAACAGCGGATGGTTTGGGTCTCCGCATCTCAGTGGGATGTGTAAAACTGTTGTTGCACACAGTTTACAGGTTTTAGGGCAGGCACAAATCAATCTTGTTCCATGCTAAATTGATGCAAATTTTTTTCTTGTGGGGGAGAGGGGGGGAAAAGTCAACCATAATCATGGAAGAACCCTGGAACCATGGATTGGAGGCACAACCATATACTTTGAAGTGTTAATGTTCCTCAAAGCAAAGTGAAGCTGTAAAAGTAGTTTGAGATTCCTGACATTCTCAGTCTCCAGGTCAATGGAACCCACTGTTGACATTTTCTTTGGCTTTTTTTTCCCCCTCTGCTCAGCTAGATGCCAGATGTGGCTCACAAAGAGAAAATGCCCTCCTAAAAGCCCCCTTGTCCTTCGCCCTCTCCCTCCCCAACATGATGCTCTGTTGATATTGAGGTATTGAAGGCTCCCCATGTATTGAAAGAGCACACTGCAATTAACAATCATTAAACTGTACCCTTTTGTAAAATACCATGTAGCTTTCACTGCCTAGGAAGCCTCATGACATGCTCTCTGCAGCAGCTTTGGTTATATTTCCCATGGCTAATAAAACTCTTTTGTCTGCCTTCTCTTGGAATGGAAACAATACTTAGGGGAAACCCTGCATGTGTCCTCTCTGGGCTGTTTGAGCACCAACAACTTAGATGATATAATGGTATCTGGGGCTTCTGGCCCATTATGCCCATGTTTTGACATAAAATCTTTGACTTGCACAACCTTTTAACTGTAGCTAAGTGCTAGCAAAAAGTGCCCTGAAACTTGCTGAGTGAGTAATGGAATTTTCTGTGACAGAATAAACCACCTTATCCTCAGTCCTAAGTCACCTCTGGCTGCCTTCTTGGTGGGGAAAAGAAGGATACTGAACTCCAGTCCTTCCAGGGTTTCATTACTTTGCTGAGTTCAGCATTTCAGCCATGGCAGGGTAATGTGGCTATTCATTTGTGGGACTCAGATTCACTTAGCAAAGCAAATTTACAAACAATTTAGTATCATTTGAACTATTTAACCATCCAAATAAATCAAAGTCCATACTGGTGGTACCAAGTATGCAGGATCATGATCTTTTAGGTTTTAACACATTATTTCTTTCTGTATTGCATTATTCCTACCCCATAGCTGTCTGTGGAGGCCATAAGCAACATTAGCTGATGCTACTAAGCCAATTAAAGAGAAACATTGTTTCCAAGTTTGTTTTGAAGAGACCCAGGCTTTTGGGTATCTTTGTATTATCGCCCTTGCTTATGACACAGCAAAACACTGGAGTCAAACCAACTTACTCAGCGGAGCAGAGAAGAAAGAAACTGTTACAGCATTAAGGATGAAAAAGAACAAAGCAAGATAATCTTTCACATGGTCAACAAAATGGACATGTCTTGGGACAGGTTGATGGAGCGAAGGAGTTAGCAGAGAGAGGCAGATGATTGTGATAGATCACAGGGAGAAGAAAAGACAAGGCATGCTTACTGAAGCATATGAGACCCCCAGAAACTGCATCAGTCAGCAAAAAAGTGAAAAACACACTGCTGGTCCTTTATTAGCTTGTTGCGTTGCCCAAAGCAGCAAGCTAAGCGCAATAAATAACCAAACCAATCAACTGAGATGTTTGAAACTAAGGCTATGGGTGAAGCCACCAGCTGCTTCGATAGTGTTCATTAAATGCATTCTCACAGTGGTTCACAGGCTCTGCTGCTGCTGCCTTGCCTGTCCTCTCAGAGCTAAGTCCTGCAGGTACTGCTGCTGGCCTGGTGATACCTCCCCTAGGCAAAGCTCCTAGAGAAGCTAAGGAATGAATAAAATAACAACTGTTTTACAGCTAACAACTGATCTTGCCCTGAACAATGAATAAAGAGTTTCTTAGAATGGAAGCTCAACAAAACAAGTTAATCATCACCACCATAAGCGTGGTACACAACCTGGATTTACAGCAAGCACAGAGAGTAAATGGCATGCAGGCAAGACAGAAAGTCTTTTGGGCTTCTCATTTGAAAAATCTAGCCAGTCTCTTTGCACCAATAATGCTTCATATTTTGAATCCATTTTTATATAAGAAAGTCAGTATATTTTGCTTAAGTAACACAGAGGAGTGCACAAGCTTTGGGAATGCCAGGCTTCTCCACACAGCCACCCCACCCTCCTCAGCTCAGCTTTACTAATACTGGGTCGATCTGGAGAAGAGTTTGGCTCCACTACTCCACTAGTTTCTACAAGCAGCTCACTGCACTGGTAATAGCAAAGCCAAAGCCAACATAAGACAAAGGACCACTCCTGGTAGGGAGAACAGTTTTCCAAAGCCCCTGCAGTGCAGCATGGGGCAAAGGACAAAATGGGAACAGCGTGAGAAGGAACAGCTGCCGAGGCACTGATGCCATAATGAACAAGAATAGAAACAAAAAAGAATGGGGAGGAAGATGAGAAAAATACAGAAGGAAACAGAAAAAATGAGCAGCTTAGGAAAGAGCAAAGAAAAGCTAAGAAAAAAAGTAAAAGGGACTTCGAAAAACAGCTGGAGCTCAGTCAGCGGTTCAGAAGACACTTATAAAACTTGTTTCTTTGCTCTCCCCTCTTTTTGTGGTGTAAGATATGTGGTGGTTACATATTCCTCTTTAACCTTTAGGTACGACAGTCAGGTTTACAATAACACACTCTCTCAAATGAGACCTGAGGTTTGCTTTTTCTCCTAATTGAAAAAACCCTAAATTTCACCACTGAATTACTCAGGGCTAATTTTGACTCAAGTAAATGTATTGCTTTCACTCCCGTCTCTGGAATAAACTTGACTGTAATTATCTGGATAACTGTCTCTCTCTACAGTGAAATCGTATGATTTCTGAGGAAGTGTGAGAATTGACTGTTGCAGAATTAATCATATTTTTGTGACATTCAGTGTGATCAAAAGGAGCTTTTCAGCATGAAATAATGACTGGTTTGTCAATCTTCAATAAAGGAAGGAAGAGGCACGCAAGCTTAAGGAGGATAGAAACAGTAAAACAAACATTAAAAAAAGAAATCAATCAGTTTGTTTTTCTCTTACATTACTGTTTCATTTCAGTGCTGGACAAGGCTTCCATGTCCCAGCATGGTGGAACATCCCAACACAGCAAGAGCTGAGGACTGAAGTGGCTCTATGTCCCTACTGGTGTCAAAAGAGTTAAAAAAGCAGTAAGCCCAGATGCAGTGCAGTGTACTTGCTCTCCTTGTTTGTAAGGTCAAGTCCTGAGGCAGACAGATCTCGTTGTTCATATAAGGGGATGGGACACTTTGAGTGTTGCAGTTATTTAATATTCAAGTACCTAAGACGTTCTCAGGTTTGGAATGGAAATCTAGGATCCTGACTAAAGACCCCAATGGTTCATAACATCACAAATTCACATCACCCCTATATACATACCCAGGTCCCTGAGCCAGCTACCATGGGGCAAGGAGAGAGGGGATCCTGCAAGGCCAGTTCTTGCATGGACTTTGGCAGTTACCTTGCAATCAAAAACTCTGCACAGCACTCTGTGTCATTTCTAGTGTCTGAGATCACTTCCTATGCATAAATGCTTTCCTTCTGTGGATTACAGCTCTTACTCAAGGAATGGGAAACCCGACTTCAGAAATCATCCTCTGCCTGAATGAATGCGAGCTTCCACACCAGGATGGGACTACAGCCGTGCTGGAACAGCGAAACCTGCACACAGAACTCTCCACAACCCAGCTGGACTGGGGCTGCTATGCAGTTAGAAAAGTCAAATTTCTAGGTCACAAAGGAATGGAGCCCTAAAGGCAGCTTGGTTTACATGTTCTTTAAGTGAAGACTCTCAGATTGCGGTTGGGAGGTCCCATGGCTCTGCTTCCTGGCCTGCTGATTTGACACAAGACAATAGTTAATAAAAAAAAAGAAGGCATAAGGAGGAACTTTTAGGGTAATGCTCACTATTATAAATTCCCCATTTGCTCCCATTCCTGACTGCTCAGTAAGCCACCTTCAATGAGAAAAAATGGTTTACAAGCCTTCTTCACAGACTGGAGATGAAGATAAAGACACTCTGCTGGGCTGGGCTGCAAGTACTTCATACTGAGAACTGGAGAATCCATATCCTTCCCTGGGTGAAGGGATTAGGACAAAGGATTTAGGTGATAAAAAACAGAAAGATAGCTGTGTTGTATTTGTTTGTGGGTTTTTTTAGGACCCCAAATGTCTACTAAGCGGTAGGTGCTTTCACAGCTAGCTCAGTATAGATACATGCTATGGGATACATCCAGTAATACCTGGGACCCTGCCTGCTGCCTGACCATTCCCCCACGTTCAGAGCTCAAACTATGCAAGTACCAGAAGTGGTTCCTTCAGAGATAATTCAGGTTTCCTCCTTCCCTCAATCAGAATTACCATGTGCAAAGGAGGCGTGCAAATGACGGAGAGCTTCCTGCCTCTTAAAATTTTGCCACCAAAGTGGGAACTGCCTCTCTGGAAAACAAAGTATTGTGGTAATCACCTGATGTCCTGGCTGCAAATGCATTTACTTGCTTTGACTGGTCACAAACCAGCTATTCCTTGACCTCTCCTGACTGAAGAGCTGTATCAAAGATTTCCAAGACAGAAGCAGATGGTCTACCAAATAGCATTAGTTCCTTCTTAGGAGAACACTTTATGTTTTAATTTAGTTCCCAATTGCTCTTAATAGGGAAGAAAAAAAGCTTCCAGCTAAAGCACCACATTTCTTTGAAACCTTCACGGAAGTGACTAGAAAGACATGTTATAAAATGAAGCAGTTAAACTCAATGTTTGTTCAATGCAAAGAGTCAGCACTTCCTATTCAATGTCTTCCTAATTACCTCTGGGGATCAAAGACTTTGAAGTGATTGTCTGTCCATTCAAACCACTAATAGATGACCACTGGCCCCTCCAGTGCTATAGTAGCTTGCTGGACGATTGTCATTTCCTGCAGGAAAGGGAAAATGCAGTTTTAAATGTGAATATTTAAATATTTTAGGGGTATTTTTAGGAGGATTTTTTAAAGCGTCAACCTGCAGAAAGAAATAGACATACAAGATGTACGGCTTATCCAAGGAGCTGTCTGCTTACATACAATCTGTAATTTCCTCACCATCTACACCATTGTGAAAGCAGAATAAAAAGCTGAAAGATGGACCTCAGCAACACTTTGCCGCTATTAGGCAGCTTACTGCACTGAAGAATTTTATTTCAGCCCCCACAGATCCAGTAAATTTGGTGTTACACATGCTCAGGCCTTTCTCAGCTAAACAGTATTTTCCCTTCTAGATACCCCTTCTGGCAGAGACCATATTACTGTAAATATTACTGAGATATTTCTCCAAGATCAAAGTCAATTACAAGATGGTCCCACTGTACCTCTAAATGGAGTTTTAATTTGTGTATATAATATTAGAAATAATGGTTTTCCCATTGCGGTACTCACTTCAATTAGAGAAATGAGGACAGGTAGCCCTACCGGAGGGCTTCCTACCTTGCTTTGCAATTACTAAAATTCTGGGCTATCCTGTTGTGGACAGTATAATTTTACAAATTCTGTTTCATTATACACATACAAACTGTGAGACCCTAATTAAAAAGGGTGTAATTTACATAGGTAAATGAACAACCTCTCACATGCTTCCTTCCTTATTATCTCTACCAGATATTATCAGGAAATGCGCTTTCTCAAATTAATATAACAGGTTGCTTAAATCTAAAAAATACAGTTAGCTGTGTAAAAGTCACAAAAAAATACCTGTCTTCTATCACCTCAGCACAATAGATGTGAGATCAGACTTTAAATCTAGTATGCCACTTTAAGGGTTAAGATATAAATATTGTTGTAGAATTTGATGCATGAGCTGATCTCTCAGATGGCTATCTGCTCATCTATCCTTCTGAACACGAACATGATTTTATTATAAAGGCAAGGAAATGATTTGAGAGTGCTGCTTGTGGTTTAATCCTAAAATCAGCTGAAAACTGCATTAATGTTATTAGTCACCATGCACATTCTAATAGCACCAGAGCCCCAGTTGGGCTGTGCTAGTTGATGCAAGAAAAAATTAACAAAATGACAATCTCGAAATCCCTTGATGTCCAAAGCACGGGTTTAATTTCAGCTTTACTTAGCCTGAGTAAATCTAGTGACTTCAAGAGTGTGATGGAGGTGCTTCAAATCCAGTACGAATTTACACATTTTGTAGATCAGGGCCAGAGTGCTCATCAGCACCATGAAAACTGAGCTCTAAAGCAGAATCCTGTCAGCTTGATGACTTTTTGAAGAGATCTGAAAAAATTTAATGTGCATATCTATTCAGGAGCATCTCATTGTTTTGACTGCTTTGGACAACAAATGCACAGGTATGTTTAAAGCAGGCTAAGAATGTTTTAATTTATTTTCTAATTTTTCTTTACATAAACTTGAAAAACAAAGATTGTTCCATCAGGTCATTTGGAAAGGGAAAAATTCCTTTTTTTTTTTTTTTTTTGCCTTTACAAAAGCTCAGCAAATGGATACAAATGTACAGGCTGGGAAAGCTGATAAAGTGGGTGACATGGCACAACTAATGACACAAGAATTTTTTTTTCTGTCCAGAGACCATGGGAAAAATCCAGAACAGTATTTTCAGGTACTATAAATCTATGTGAATGGTTCAGATCAGTGTGAAAAGCTCTCTCAATAACGAAACTTCACACAACCTGATGATTTGTTCCCTTGGACTTAGAACTAAATCCAGCACATAGATTAAGGCAAGTGCTGGCAAGTGCAACCCACAGCATTCTCTTAAAAACCCACAGCCATCCTTATATCTAATTACACCTAAAAAAATAATTTGCTAAAGAAACTCAAAGTTCACCAAGTCAAGCACTCAAAAGTGAGCAAAGAACAGAATTAAGATTGCTTGTGTGATTTTAGATCAGCCCCTGTATGCATATATACTCTGTAATAGCCTTTAATTCCCTCATCACGGGCTATTTTTTTTCCACTGGTCCAATGCTGTGCAGAACAATTGCACAGAAATTGCCACTCAACCCTGGCAACTCCAGCATTGTAGCATGTTCAATTGCTTTCTAGGGATGCCATATGTGCAGCCTGCTTGGTAGCAGTAGGAGGGGGTTGGAAAGGGAAGGAATACACTCAGTACAGACAATTTTGCTACTGCACTCCAAACAGGTCCCTACTGAGCATGTGTGAGCTCAGATTTCCTAGCTTTGTGGCAGCCAGCTCTGGGTGGATCAGGGAAATGATAAAGCACACACTATTGTTTGCTCTTCCTAATAGAAAAGAGGTGTCACGATTCTCCATTACCTCCATGCTTCTGCAACACGAATATAAACTAACAGTAGGTCCAGCAGCAAAGTTTTGCAAGTGAATGATGACATTGGCCGCAAGGGAACCAGACCCCTACTCTCACAGGACTATTTAGGATATGTTCACTTGCGATTACTTAGGCTGTGATAATTTTGTTTGATTGTTAAATAAGAATTATCAAAATGTTTGCTCAGGGACACAGTACATGGCCTTGTCCCTTTATCCCCAAAGACTACGTTGATAGTCGTGAATTAAACAGTACCGAGCAGTGTAACTTGATAGTTTATACCATTTATTTGTTAGAAGGGACTCTACCATGATTTTGGCTCTAGTCAGCCAATACCTTCTGAATTCCTGTGCACAGTTCAGCTAGCAAGAACCAGAGATCATTCTCAATAGATAGTTTGGGTGTGACCATCCCTAAGAGTTTAACAGTACAGAAATGCACCCACCTGGACCAGACACACCCAGAATTTCAAATTCAAACATTTCAAAACCTGGATTAGCCCATGATCCAGCTTGGCTGGAGAAGACATACTAATACAAATAAGCTGTTATTGACCACTTGAATTGGTGCTGTTTGGAATATCATTATGCTGAGATTGTGGGACTTTTTTTCACCAAAAAACACAGAAAGCCCTTTCGATCCTCAATTTCATTATAATTTCTGCCATAATTAAACAAGATTCTGCTCCACTGATAGTCCAATTAGAATTTCTTCTGAAATACTTGGTGTAAGTGTAGCCATCATCTCCACTCATCTCATTAGCTGTTGGCCTTGATGATCTTAAAGGTCTTTTCCAACCTAAATGATTCTATGATTCTATACTGACTGCCTTGTTCTGCTTTGCTTTTTAAAGAGTCTGTTTGCATAATGAAGTGATGCTACAGTCGTACTAAGCAAGCAAGGTGCAATGCTGCTGCTGTGTTATGTGCTACCATATTTGAAAACAGCTAACATATGCTGTTCTCATCATCTTTCTAGGCAAAAGCTTCTGACTGCAATAAGGACAGGCTTGGAAGTTAAGGCATGATAAAATCGAAGTGGAAGACAGAAAAAGCTGGTAATGGTGGGAGAGTTTATTATTTTTTCATATAAACACACAAATTCAATAACCTCCAACTACCTACTCTATTGAGCATCAGATTCTGGTATCTCAAAGTGAACTGTGTAAGTGGTTCTTCTGGAGCTTTTATGTTTCAGCATAAACAGGGGTGTTGAAATCCTGTCACAAAGAGGGAAAGAGTGGATTGGAGTTTTTGTTCTTTATTTTACAGGTCATCTAGTCTGTTACCTAGGTAGTATACTTAACAACAACACTTCACTTAGCACTATAGAGATGTATATCTACCACATAGCTCAACTTTAACTACAGGTAAAAACCATAGAGAAGGCATCGCTGCACATATCCGAAAGAAATGTATTACTGGGCTGTAAATCAGGCTTTGAAACCATCTTCTAATTTATGCTAGAAAAGGATGGGAGAGAAACACTAAACCATAACTGAGGAATATTTTTCACTGTCAGTGACATCCCTAACTGAGCTTACTCTCATGACTAGTTACCCACAAAAAAAGTATGGTGATTAAAAACACTGAAAGAAATCCCATTATAGGAAATCTTTCTGTCTACACTTAAACTGCAATTAAATTATGTTATTTCACACTAATTAGTATGAAATAAAAACATGGACTTGAGGATAACTCCTTCCAGTGGATATTAAGAACTGTAAAATTGATTCCTTTCCAGCATCTGTGTGCAAAGGTCAATCTAAGCCGTGAAATGAAGATTATAGCAGCACATCTGTGCCACTGTCATAAAGGCAAGGCCAGCACTTTTGGTGTCATCATGCTGTTATTTTCTTTTCTAGGGGCTTATAGCAACTATAAAACCTCACTAAAAGCAACTGATGAAAGCTTATAAAAGCTGAAAGCCCATATCTTACCATTTAATAAAAACACATGGAATTAAACTTATCCCTCCTTGTACTGAAGATACTTAAATTTAAGAAAAGATCAGGAATCTAAAGGGCTAACTGTGATGTTCTGTGACTGATGGGTTGGTTTCATGGCGCACCGATGCAAACTCCAAGATCAGATGGAGCCCTCTGGATATACAGCCTCAACCTGCTTTCAAACAGTTAAAGAATCAGTCATATTGGTGGCCGCCTTCTAATTGGAAGTCATTCATCCAGTGATCCCCCAATGATGAAAGAGGATCAGACTTTGACAAAATTCAGTGTCAAAATAAAACAATAAGCAGAAATAAAAAAGTAATATATAAAAAACCCAGAAAAATAGGGAAACAAAAAGTCAATTCTATAGATCTATGACCATGCAGAGAACTGAGGAAGCTGAGGACATGAAGAAAAAAAATTCATGGCTTGAAAAAAATAAAGAACAATAGAACATTTTTAAAGTGTCTTGAAACCTAAAACTGAGCAACAATATAACTATTTGCTTGACGGAGATGGGGAAATTGTTAATAATGTTATATTGAAGGCTAAAGTGTTCAGTAAGAATTTTTGTTCTGGTTTTTGAAAATAACTACAATAATGCAATTATTTCACAGGAAATAAGTTTTTTCCCAGTCCATTAATAACAAAGAATTATATTAAACTACATCGATTCAAGGACAAACATTTTTAAATCTGCAGGCTCATTTAACTTGAACCCAGTAAATGAGATAGCAGAAGAGGAATCTGACACAGTGATTAATACTGAACAAGCAACCAAGAGATTAGAACAGGGTTAATGCTGCACAAATGTTTAAGAAGGGAAGAGAATGCAAGTCACTCTGATCAGTTAGCCTGACATATATTACAGACAAAATAATGGAAAACAAAGCACAGAATTCAACTGACAAAGCAAAAAAAGTGAATGTATGGTAACTCAGGCCAACAATATTGCTTTTCTGAAAAATAACTCTTAAGTAACAGTTACTCATTTTTTTACAAGATTACACTTTATTAAAATATTTAATTGGGTATGACTTTCTATTAATGAAACAACCACTTCCCAATGGTAAAAAGCAATGTATATATGTGCTTAAAAACTAACTGAAGACCTTAAAAATATCATCACTGGTGAATAAACATCAAATGTTAAAATTTCTTGTGAAATTCAACAACTGATAGTTGGCCTGAAATTATCGAACATTTACATCAATGTTACGTAAGTAAATGTAAAATGATGGATGACTAAACAAGCAGATGACTCAAAGACTATTCAAGTGACAAATACAGTGATGACAGAGCAAATAAATACAAAAGCTGGACAGCCACTAAACTTGAATGATTCAAACAAAACGCGCTTAAGGTTCAAACAAAATGTGTCAAAGGCCAGCCAATACACTTAGGATAATGGATCACAAGTTGTGCCCATGAAATGGGACACTAGCAAGGTGACTTTCAGAGTAAGCACAAGAAGATGCTGTATAACAATATCCTAATGTGATTTTTATAGCCAAAAAGGGCTAATGAGATCCTTGCATGTGTAAGTTGGGAAAAGTAGGTCTATGACTCACCTATGTGAAAATGGTAAAGCCACTGGAGTTTACTAGCCTTCAGTGTCCTAAGAGGGGGAGGTTTAGGCTGGATATTAGGAAAAACCTCTTCACTGAAAGAGTGGTCAAGCATTGGAACAGGCTGCCCAGGGAGATGGTGGAGTCACCATCCCTGGAGGTTGTTAAAAACACGTAGATGTGGTGGTTAGCAAAGTGGTTTAGTGGTTGACTTGGCAATACTGGGTTAACGTTTGGACTTGATCTCAAAGGTCTTTTCCAACCTAAATGATTGTATGATTTGATGATGTGATAGTGTTTATGACTTTTAACACTGAAAATTCAGAAGTGAATTTTTAAAAAGAAGACTATGGGAAACTTGCTGCTTCTTCCTGCTTCCAATAAACACTGAATTAGTTCTAGCAGATGCAGTACTTGACCAGGCTTTTTATCCGTGTAAACTCTGATGCAGTGTTAACTGCTTTGCAAAGCAGAAATTTTGCCACCAAGTTCAATACATGTTGCCATCAAATGCAATACCAAAATTTTAATACTTCTCAGTTTGGACAACTTCTTCAGATTGGACAACTCTAACAAATTATTGGGTTTATATTATCTTCTACTATTCTCCTCCAGTAACATTTTCTGGCAGTGTCTCTCTTCCAATAGCATATGCATCATTGGATATTTCTCCTGTCCCAACACTTTTAGTGCCAGGTTACAGATTGTATTTAGGTCGAAACAGTGAATGTTCTTTAATGGAGTTTCTACGGTGAGTTTTTTAACACCCACCTGACTGAATTGATCTTCACAAAAATAGCTTTAAAGTGAGATCTTGTACCTTTATCACCTTAAAGCTGCAATTAAACCACTTGTACTTCCTTTACTCTAAACTATAAAGCTAACAGTAGCTGCTATCCAAACATGCAATGCAAAATCCAAATTTAAAAAAATAATAATAAAAAAAAATGCATGCAATCTTCTAATAATACAAACAGCTCTTTATGACTTCGCGGGAAATGGAAAGCAACATCTGAGTTATAATTCATATCACCATGCACCTAAGGCTGCAATGAAGGACAATGAAATGGGGAAATACAAGACTGAATATAGCTCACCCTGGTTTTAATTTTGCGTCTTTCTCACTTCTCTGATGATTACTATCTTGTGTACAGGTACTGCACTAACAACCAACTGCTTTTTCTTGGTCACGTTGGGCAAAATGTATATGTAATATTCCTTAATGTAGCTACACTGAGCTGTACTTTGGGGATGTATCTGTGTTTTATACAACACTGTGTGTGTGTGCACATGGAGAGAAAGATGGGGGGATGTCAGTAATGTGACTGGGGCTGAGGCATTTGAGTGATTCACTATTCCATTGTAGATTTGACCAGGGAAAGTTTCTGTTGCCAAATTCCCACAGGCAGCTTTCCGGAGCTTGGTGCTGCTCAACCAGCCTCTTGTAAACTTTACACACAGCAGCTGCCCTTGCTTGTTCCTTAACAAGAGTGAAGTGTGATTAAGGCTAACATAAAGCCCTGTGATCTTCCCATCTCTCTGCTATGGAACAAACAATGCAAAAAGTTTCCTGCAACTCCATGCACTTTTGAACAATCAGTTGGAAGCTCACATTGATGGTATCTCTCAGTGGGGCTGAGACTATTTGTGTGTCTTAGCTTTCCTGAGATAATTTACAAGGGCAAAATTCAGAGCTCAAGAACAAAAAAGACAAGAAGATCATTCAAACCTGGATGGAAGGGTCAGCATCTGTCTTGATGTATTTTCTGTCTTTAGTCAGGTCAATCTGCAGTATTTGGAATATATTAAAATACAAGCAGACATTTCCAGGGTTGGTCCAGCTCTTGTTGCAGACACTGGGACCAATGCCATCAACTCTGACTGCATTCAAACCAGTGCTACAGTAAATGGAGTTGCTGCAGTTTAAGAGGAGCATGTGCATGAGAAGAATAAGGCCTGTATTCCCCAAATGTCACTGGGTATGAAAGAGCGAGCTAGATGTCACTTAAACCGAATGACTTAGGGAGAGGGACTGTCCATGCATTTGGTACAGTAAGAACCAGCTTTCACCGAAAAAAAAAAAGACATATTCAGGTTCTGTTATAAAAGATAAAAATGGTAGTACTGGGTCATGATGATGGCCCCTCTATACCAGTATCCTGAAATGTTATGTTTCACACACATCTGTAGTACGTAAAATACATTAATGATAATACTATAGCACCTTTCAGACTGGATCTGACAGTTTTATAGATTAAGTGTAAAATCAAGTAAATGAGACTCAAAGTTACTGAGTGAACTGTGTGCAGTAATTTTGTGAAGAGGTGAAAGAACCAAGAAAGGTCCTCGAAACTCCTCTTTAGGTAACAGATTGACTTCATAACATAAAGGCTTTTCTAGAACAGATTGTTTCACTCCCGTTTCTGCATATTATCTAAGATAAGATGGAAATAAAAAAGCACAAAAATATCCTTGTAAATCAAAAGAACAAATGGCAACAGTAGCAAAACAGAACTTAATCTGGGATCAGAAAAGAAATATTGAAACAGAGAACGAAAGGAACTTGTTGGCAGGGTAATAAATTGGTTTATATTTTAACTTGAATAAGAACCTTAATATCAAGGTATAAATGTAGGATTAATAGACATAGCTCAAGTTTAATAATTAACCGTTAGCAACTTTTCCTATTGATCTCAAGTGGCATGTAAACACCATGGTAATTGGTATACTAGATGCCCCTAGCTGACTTGTTAGTTAGCTAAAAGCTTTGGAGAGCTGCTTTCAATTGGGTTTATTACAGAGCATCAAAGAATCGTGGACAAACTGAGCTGAAGTTAGCTTTCAGGGTGATGCCTAGACAATAAAAAGAAAGACACTTTATAAACAAATCATAGTTGTAACACAGTTTTACTGTCAAAGTGTTTTGCCTGTAGCAACCACCACTGTTCTTTTAAGTGAAGCTGCATCTGTATGGAGTTCAAACAAATGCAGACCTGAGAAGTAGAGAGAGTTTTGACTCCAGTCTAGGCTTCATAATATGTTTTCCAGCCCTAACTTTAATCTAAATCAAATGCTCGTCTTTCCTGCTGTTGATGCAATATAACCGCAGCACATGCTTAAGTATAGGAAAATGGCAAGTGCCTAACTACATCAAATTGTACTTCCATCTAGTCTGGAATCTACATCAGGCAGAGGATAATACCTTCTGTTTCAGAAGAAAGAAACTATTCTCCATCACTAATTCTTTTAGAAACTGTTCCACAGGTCTAGCCAAACAGCTGCTGGGCATGGAGATCAGGACAATCAAACAGGTCTTTTCTGTTTCTAAACTCAGAAATTTTCCTCCCAGGCAGTGGAGCAATGTCAGAGATTCTTTACAGTGCCATGCTGACAGGTCTGGTCTCTACCAGGTACAGAAACTCCGCTGGCAAAGCATCTGGACATCAACACACCTCGTGGTATTATCTCTGCCATAAGAATCTTGTCATAAATCAGCTGTCTCAGGCAGAGCTCCGTGGCATACAGACCCCTTCACATCCCAGCAAAAACCATAAAAATTTTCCTTGTTTAGCTGTCAATTGAATGGATAGTCCTAAAATGGGGAATTTAAAGTGGTGTCTCTTCACAGCCTCCTGGAACAGCAAATTTGCAGGTCAGTTACAAGCTGCTTAGAGAGGCCTTTCATTTCAGTGGTTCCTGCCATTTTAATGTTACAGCCCTGATCTGCCACTGCTTTTCTCTTTGGTGTTCTCACCCCAGAAGACAAGCTTCTGCAGAGCTCACAAGATTTGCATAAGCTGTGTGTGCACAAAACTTTGACGTGCATTGTTGCCACTGCCTTAGTGTGTGTCTCTGAATATTTGAAAAGGTGGCAACAAGTCAATCAAAAGCTGGTTAATTCAAATGAAAACCAGCTTCTGGTGTTTAATATACCCTGTTATATTTTGTTTGTCATTATCTCTCCAGACCAGTGACTCAGCCCTGTAAAACCTTCAGCGTGATCAGTGTTGACACATGATACCAGCTGTTCGGCTTCCATGGACTTCTATTTATGCTACTTCTCCTCTCCTTTGAAAAAGCCCAGCAAGATAAATGAACCTCAGACTACTAAATGCCATAAAGACTTTCATAAAATAATGGAAACTCTGCCTTTCAGCCTTAAACAAATGATTTAGCAAGTGCTTCAGATGAATTTCAAAAATAACTAGCTTCAGCAAAGAACTTCAGATATGACCCAATGCTTCGCAGTTTCCAGGTGGCTCTGCCTGCCTCAGATGGTTGCCCATCACAGCTGTGTCTGAGCATCTGTCACACAAAAAGTATTGCCAATAGCAGGACTCCCTCATGTATCTTTTGATGTCGCTAGCTCCACACACTTGTACAGGAAGGTAAGGCCAGCAACGGGTTGTTTTTAATATTTATTCAGAGGACTCTGAGTTGCCTGATGCTGTGAAGAGCATCCTGAATCCCTAGGCATTACTCTGAAGTATTTCCATTAACCGACCAGTGCATAAAAAAATAGAGTAAATGCCAAGCCACTGCCATGGGACCCGATCCAAAGTCCATTCACTTAAATGGGAGTCTTTCCAGTGACCTCAGTTTGCATTGGAAAATGAAAATGGTCATTAAAAAGATAATTTCTATGGTTGTTTTAACTAACAAGAGCAGATGGAATATAGCCAAGTTCCCAACACTCATGAGCTGTTCTATAGATTAGACCTTCTTACTCATGATTAAGTTATATCTTACCACTCAAATAGTCCCCATGGCATCAAAAAGAGCAAGACACTGCTTACATGAGGAAAGGTATCTGTAAGAAAATGCAACTATGCAAATATAGGGAGGGAAAAAAACAAAAACTGGAGGAAAAATGGTGATTTGTTTTAATAACAGACCAGGTAATTTAAAAGAATGAACCAATTCCTGTTAAGAACTGTGTAATTTTTATAGAATTCAAAATGTCTCAGCTTAACTTAGTAAAAGTACAAATATTTTGACTCCCTGATTAATTTTTTTTCTTTTGGTTTAGGTGATACAATTCTCATCTGCAACTTGACAGGATGTAGAAAATAATTACAAATGAAAAGGTTATTCATAATTTTTAAATGAGTTAATTAGTAAGCCCTGCCAGAGTCACTCATTACAGTAATTAATAATTGATTATACTTGAAATTAAACACATTTTTTCATCAAAATCTAATTAAATATCTGCCTCTTTGCTTGTTGATTAGAACACTGGGTCTGGTACAGACAATCTTTGCTAAGTATGTTTATGCTGAACTGAACCATCGAATTTGATTTTTAATAATTGATAGTTCCTTTAGAAATTAGTAATTATGACCCATAATTACAGCAGTTCAACCTGATCAGCATTTCTGGCACCTTGCCAGCCATCCATCGGAGCCTGGCAAATGCCACAGAACTCATCTGAATGGAGAAAAAAGGATGGGAGAACACTCAATGGACCTGTCTCTTCAGTTCATTAACTGTGATTTTAAAACAGGAGCCCGATCTTTCCAGAACCCTGAAACAAAGGGGTTTGAGTTGGAGAACACAAAGTGGCAAACCAAACTCTTCTCCATCTATCAAACGGCACAGACCTCCTCCGTCAGAATTAACAGGCACGGCTATTCTGAGTTATAACAATACTCCTCTGCCACACTGAGATAATGTCCAAAGGAACCATGTTCAGGGCATAAGGAGAATACCAGACAAATGAGAAAGGCGAGTCCAAATGTACATAGCAAATGATGAAAATTGACTGCATATTTCATCAAACTGCTGCTGATTTAATGTTGGTTAATTAATCATTCCTGCTCCTCTTACAGGAGACATAAAAGTGACCAGAGTATGATGCAAGGCAGAAGTGGAAAAGTATCAGTCATTTAAGAAGCGTACATAAAAGGAACACAGCAAAAGCAGTCCTTTGTGGTAGTGCTAATTATACTCATGTGAAATGAAAGCAAAAAATCTTTCGATCCAGGCTAAGATTTGTAATTCTAACCACAACCTTTTATAGATCATTAGTGTACAGGAAGTCACAGCCAAATCAAAAAAGCTCATTTGTGCCATGAGAAATGGGCTTTTTTTACCCATGATCACATCTGTTAAGTGTCTGACAACTAGAGCTTGCACCACTGACAGTTTAAAACAGAAGTCTAGGACTGGACCTTTGACAGACATTTATAACACAAATATCAAATCTAACTGAAGAAAAAGTAATGGTAACACCCCAAATTTACAGGCTGAAAAACACAATTTTCACTTCTAACAGTTCAATTACTTTTGCAACAAACACTGAGAATGCTTCTTTACAATGAACAGTGACAACATTTATAAACCAAAGAAATTCAGATCATGCACAGCTCAAGAAAAATCCACTTCTACACCCAAGTAGCAAATTTCCCCAACTCCTCCTACTCAAAAAAGGACCTGTTGGACCATGATCTAAACCCAGTCTTTCTCCACCCTCCCAGTCACCCTGTGGTCTTCAATATAGTTGGTTAAATGGCGGATGTACCACAAAAAGACAGAATAAACATGTATTTTTGTGTATCAGGATCTTAGTTCTGATGTTGTCCCATCAAAGCCAATGGCAGAAAACTCGCACAGACCTGGATGTGACTGTGACTGGAATACAGACTTCAATGCCGGTTTTAGTGGGCTGCTTTGAAAAAAACTGGCGAGTTTATCTCACTCCAGGTATACTTTCTTCTTCAGAACATAAACAGTCCATGCCACCGAAGGGAGCACAATGTATGACTCGTGTTCTACTAAGGTCTTCTAGCTCTATGATATGTGTTAGACTCCCTACCACAGCACTGCAACCACACTTAAGTCAACAGAGGCCTTATTTGTACCATAATCTTGACCCTCTGCTTCCCAAACATTACCATTACGGGTGGGCTTATAGACAAATGAAAGAAAAGCAGAAAAAAAACCCCACAGAAATAAGCTTACCTATGAAATACGCCAGCAGGATCACCAGCGTGACCGAGATGACAATGGCACTCAGAGCAGCGCATTTCCAGTTACAGTACTTATAGGGTTTCTTCAGGTTAAAGGCAGGCCTAGAGAAGGTACTTCTGGGAAGGGGCCTAGGGGGAGGTGAGTACACAGTGCTGGACGTCAAGGGATATCCCGGCGATGTCGTACAAAAAAGGGGAGAAGTGCCTCCAGGTTTGAAGAGGAAGTGCCTGAGGGAAGAAAGACCAACAGCAAGTGACTCCTCACACAAACTGAAGCTGAGGGAGACAGACGGGAGGATGGCGACTGCTGCTGGAACGAGGAAAGCAGCTCCACACAATGCTGGCTACGAACATGGATGGCATGCACAAAAGAGAAGAATAAAAATCAAAGGCAAGTCACACAGAGTAAAGGAAAACAAAACGAAACAAAAAATCACAGTGCCAACAATGCCACAGAGAACTCTTCAAGGGCATTAGTCCCCTCTGTGGAAGAGCTGACGTTAGAGTGAGATGAAGACCCCAAGCACAGCTACAACAGACTGGTGGCACAGGCAGCACCGGGGGCCTGCTCATACTCCCACAGAAATGCCCTACGGAGACTGAAGAGGAGCGTAGGTCAGATTAAAGAGGGGAGGGTGTTTACCAATTCATTGATCACTGCATGAGAGCGTTTTTTGTATGGCATCGGTGAATGGAGATGGGGAAAGAGAGCTTAAGCCATTCCATAGCACCCAAATTGTCACAGAGGGGAATATTCACACTGTCCCCACCCTGCAAATTTAACAACGGCATGGCTAAAAGCATCAAAGCCCAAATATCAAGTCCTGTGTCTCACTAGTGGGGAAAAGCACCTGCTTCCAGGAAGCAGTCCAGAGCACCTTAGTTTGATGCCTACCTTTAAAAAGTGTGAATCACTGTCAAAGGCAACAGCATTTCCTGTCCAGTGACACATTGGGAGGCACCGTATTTTGCCCATTACTACAAACGCAGCCCGAGAGCCAGCCTATGAGGACCTTGTGTGAGACTCATGAAAGTCAGCACACAAGGAACCCACTGCAGTCCATGAGTTCCTGACATGAAATGTCCCAATGGGAGTTCTCTCCATGGGAATCCTAAATGAAAAAACTAATTTCGGTGGGACATCATGAAGTATAAGGCATTCAGATTTTGGGAATGAAACTTGGGAAACAGATCTGACTTGTCTATCACCATGCTGATGTAAAAGAAAAATGCAGCTTGTGAGGACTGAGAAACAGCCCCAGTGCAGTCTGCACCTTCTGCCATGGTTTATGGGGCCAGATTTGCAGCCAGCATAAATGCAATCAGCATGGATCCATGGGAGTCAGTCAAGCCATCAGATGAAGATGTGACTCTATTTTCCCCTTGAAGTCATTTGTGCAGTTACAGGGGGAAATGTCACATGCAGAAAGACCATCATGCACAAAAGCCACCGATATGTACAATATAAAGTAACACATAATTCTCCCAAACAGGTATTTGTAGTATTACAGCCATGGTTTTATCGGTACTAGACTAAGCATGACTGCAGAGCATTAGAGAAAGATTCATTATTTCTACTAATGCTCTACATTGAAACAGTAATTTTCACAAAGAGCAGATACTATTCTGTGTTTTGTAAAGTATTTACTTAGACACAGATGTATCTGTTCTGAGCAAAGAGGTACCTGCAGTGTTCAAGTACACCAATTAGATCTTCAGTTAATGATGGCTACCAAGTTAGAAAGTGCCAACACAAGGTCAACGGTTTTGGCACTAAGTGTCAAGTTAAAAGCTGCTTATAACTTAAAAGTTAAGTGATCAAAAGTTAAATAAAGATGCCAGAATAGGTGGTTACATCACAATCAAAGGCTTGGCTTACACACACTGCTAGCAGACACTTTTAAGACACGGTATGTGGAAAATAATAGTTCAACAATGAAGTATAAGGCTGCCAGCACAATAACGGTTTAAGGTTTTTATGAAACTTAAATTAATCTTCGTTTATATGGGACTCAAAATTGCTGTAGGTACTTCTTACTAATGAAATGACTTTCAAAACAACAAGGGAAAAAAAGCAAATGGCATGCTGTGGCGCACTAGCATATTAATGAATCTGAATTAATAGGTACAGGACACAGCGCTCCAAGTCCCAGAACCTCATTTGTTTAAAGCCATCCTGGAAGAGGCCAGCAATGGTGTTGCCCTTAGACATCACTAATATGACCAAATGCTTTCATGCAAGGATCATAATGACTACAGTAAACAGGAAGACCACATAAGTGTCACATACCCATCATTGTAAGCACCGTCATGTCGGGAGGAGGTGAGAATGTCCATCTCAATGAGGTTGTCCTGCAATGTCTCTAGGAATGTCTGCTTTGCTATGTTTCTACATACATATGGAAACATGAATGAAGCCAGTGAGTCATGCATATATGAAGTGTGATCTTATAAACCACAATGGTTATAGTGCAGTTATGCGTGGAATTAGAATGATGGACCATATATTTATATGTATAAGATGCTACACATATACATATATAGCTTTTAAGAATGCTCACTTCTCTATATATACACTATATATATGCATATACACACATACAAGCACACACGCCCATGGGCATGTATAAAAAAAAGTTGATGTCTCTCTTCATTTCATGTTATTTATTGCAACTGACACATGAAACCTTCTGAATGGCTTGATTCAGAAGACTAGATCCCAGTCCAGCACAGCTGTAACCTCATTATACTCCTGCATCTGTGTTATTGTCACTCTGAAAAGGCGTAGTGCAGTATCTATATCCCACTGTGGCAAATACCTTGGTAGCACACTTCCATCTAATGTCCTCATGGATCTCCAGTGAAAATCTGCCACTCCTTTGCTTAAGTTTCAGTTTTGCATTTGTGAACTTTTTAGTTACCGATTCGATTAATTTGTTTTCCTTTGTGGAGCAACAACTTGCTATTTACAAGTTTCGAAATGCAAGTTTTGCTCAGTGTGAGTATTCCAAATAAGTCTCCAGTGACAAGCAGACAGAAGCTGTAGAAAGGTTATGCTGTAACCCAAATTCCAATACCAGAGTATTGGTTATAACCTGGATAATACAGGCAATAGGCAAGATACATAGGGCCTGCACGTGAAAAAGCCTGGCTTTGACTTCACACACAATAGCGGCATTTTGCAATATCTGGCCTCCCCAGCATGCAGTTTGATGAGTCACATTTTGACCTATATATGCTAAACTGTTTTGTACTTTTTGAGGAGAATAGCAGGAACATAAAGAATTAAGTCAGAGGCACAGCTGGGAACACACTGTGTCTTTCTCACCTTTAGGATTGTTTCTCAAGGCCTGACAAAAGAATATTCTTCCCATCTTTTTTAAAACGATAAACAGTCCTGATTTTGCCCATGTCTGTTTTCAGCATCTAAACTGATTCTAAGCCTGAATGCGAATAAATTCCTTGGGCAAAAGTAGCAAAAGGAACATAACAGCACTGTGACACTTTACCACTTATGCAGGATTAAGTGCTTACAGGATATAAGTGACATGATGTGAACTCAAACGAGAAGTCCTCTGTCAAAGACACTGGATCCAGGTAACATGTCTTACCAAGAGAAACCAACCATGTCACATTATGCAAACCTTGATACCGTCTCTTCTAAAATGTCCTCAACCTTAAGCTTCATTTCTACTTCTTCCTCTCCCTGCCGCTAATGCCAGCACTTCTTCAGCTCAACTCACTGATTTTGGAGGCCTCTGGGCTGCTTTGACAGAACAGATCTACCCCTTGATCTGAATGAAAGTAAATGACTCCTATTCATAGCTTTGGAGTGAAGTGAACCGACATGCATGAGCTGTGTGCCATAGCACTTGAGACATCAATCCATCCCCAAGTGTTTGTGGCTTCCTCACATTCCCTGGGAATGCAGGAAAGGCTGGATGTTGAATTCAATGCAAAAAGAAGCAACATATGTGCATGCACTGAGCATTTAATGGGTAAGAGGCAAGGCATCTAGCAACACACCAATCAATAAAAGTTCATCAGTAGTTAAAATCCATGTCAAATTGGTTCCATGAATTTCAGTTGTGGATTGTCAATAAAACAGAAGAGGGGAGGGTTACATAATCTTATAATGTATGCATTTGTAACAGAGAGGTCGCTGGGTCACCGAGGTGACTAATGCATGACTGTCCTCCTCACTGAAGGCTGGACAGAGCCTGCTCCCTCAGAGGTTACCTGTGAATAGCTGTTTCATTAAAAAACTGTCTCCCTTCTCATTATGAGTTGTGGTGGCAGAATCTCTACATGATTACCGCATGAAATTCTCTGGGAATGGATGTCTCCTGAAAGCTGTTGGTTTGTCAACTAAACCTCCATCTAGTTGGCATTTATTTACTCCCACAAGGGCAAATGCAAGGGAACAGAAAGGAGGTCACAGAAGAAGGAAGAGTGAGGAATAAATATGGGGGTAACTGACTTACCTGTCAGGAGTGACTGCTGAGCAAAGATCTTCTCATCACAACCTTGATAATATATTGCTTTTAAAGCAACAAAAAAGGGAGCAGACAGGAAAAGAAAGCGGAAAAAGGAGAAACAGAGAAAAGGGAGTAAAGGGAAACTAATGAAAAGGAGGGAGAGAAGAGGAGGGGCTCTTCCTCTTGCAACATACAAAGTTCTCAGACACAGGATATGCTTATACCTGTGCTACACATCTCTGCTTGCCTTTGCATTACAGTATGGCAATTTCCAGGCAGTGACAAGCCACCCTAAATTCCCAGTTCTGAACACTTCCTGGAGTCCGTGGAAGTCAAAATCGAGCCTCTTTAAACTCTGGGGTGCTTAAAATCTGTAACTGTAGGCATGTTTCACAGCCTGTGACAATCCCTGTTTAAAAGACATAGCTTTTTCTTCATGTTTTCTCTCTCTGTTGACTAATATGGGATTTAAAAAAAAATAGATATTCAATGGAAATACAATTCCATTTTTGACATGAGATTACTATAATCTCCTATTGCTGTACTTCAAAGGCCTTAATTCTTGGATTAATGTCCTTGGCCAGGATTTATTCCTTTACATGTTGGGCATTTTATTCTCTTAGGTGGAGGTCTTTTTTTGGTTCTAAAAATCTTTGCACTGGGGAAGGTCAACTTCATCGGAGAGGTGGAATTGGGCATGCAAGTTTGCTAAACAGCTCTCAAGCCTGGTCTTTTACACCTACAGCATTCCCACCAAAGGAAATGGAAGGCCTCTCCATGTCAGAAGAACAGACTATCAGAGTGAAGATTTGTCACAGATTTACTGACTGTGCAGCACAGCCTCTTTGCATTATGACACCATTATAGCACATTTTATTTTGTTAATGTTGTTTAGTGGAGGAACAAAAGTCTATCAGTTGTGCTCCGTAAATGTGCTTATTTGCTGTTTGGCATAAAATTACATACTCTTGTCCAACATGTTCATTCTCTGAAAGGACACTGGCAAATTTATGCCATTCCAATGAGTGTGTCAAAAGCCACACCAGTCTTGAAACAACCTATTTTTTACCTAATTAATAAAATGGTTAAACTGAGGATCAATTACAAATGTGACTGATTTGTGATGCAAGTGAAATCATCAAATGATGCAGAAAGATCTCTTCATGCAGGTAGACCGCCAGCTTCCAGTCTGGTTAACAGCAATAATATGATAAACGCGATAGGCAGAAAGAGCAGTCTGCTTCAGATCTTGAAAAATGATTTTGTGGAGAAGAAATGAGGACAGTAAGGATGTACTCATTTGCAGTTTAACAGGAACATTGCAGGACTAGCCAAATAATTGTTCTGTCTGTGAACTCCTGCATTTATTAAGCTGTGGCAGGGTTGTCTCTTCATTTCCCTCCCTGATTGCCACCAGAACTGGACAAATGGGGGGCAGGATGTTTTCAGCTAAGAACTTTTATCTCTGACATTCCTCCACTGATCCAGCAGCAAGGACGGTCCTTCTCAATTGCAAGGTGGGTTCTGAGAGACTCCAGTCAGATGTGAGGATGTCTTGGCACTATTAAACCAGTATATTATCTCTTTTCTGAAGAATTCATAACTTGGTTTAGAAAAAGGCACAGGGCTTCCTTCAGAACTGTAGAGGATTATTCACTAAAGGACTTCAGGAGAGTGGCCTAAATATTTTTTTAATGGGTTGTTTTGTTGTTTGGGTTTTTTTTTAAATAACACATAAAATGTGTTATTTAAGTATTACTTAAATACTATACCCAATGCTTGGGTATATATGCTCAAGAATTAGTAACACAATATAATTACTGAAACTGTTGCCAAATCACACTTGCAGCACTTGCTTACAATTTTGTCTTAATCTTTTGGATCTAGCTTCTTAGTTGGGTCTTTTTAATCAAGCAGTCACAGAGAAATTAATTATCCTTAAATGCCATAAAATGTAATATTGAGGTCTGTTTTGGAAGTTTCAGAGGGCCAGCACACATATCTTCTTCTCAAGATCAACAAATGCGCTCATTTTTAAAAAACATTTTCTTAGCAGAAGCTGGAAAAACTGGGTACATTTTATCCCAGGATACAGACAAAGCTACCACTGATGAGATTCCCACAAGTTGTGCTGTGACAAATTTGGCCCCTGGCTCTGTTTTCAGTTAGTATATCTTTTTTAACTGTCTAAAATTTTTCTTGTTGGCTTGAGAACGTAAGAGAAACAAGGCAAAAAAGGCAGCTAAGTAAGTGCACCATGTTAGGCCTGGAAGACTTCACTGTAGACTGAAAAAGATACCATGTGTGGGGGCTAATAAATCCAGCATCTCCAGTGGTTTCTCAGTAGCAAAGGAAACGGTGAAGCAAAATCTCTGGAGAATGCCAAAACTGAGCTTCAAGTGGGACAGCAAGAAGTAGATGCAGTCACCATCAAATGGGAGCCTGAGGCTGAGGGAGTATGACAGCTCCCTTTTTGAGAACCTACTCAGAACCTAAAGAAATCTATGAACTAGAACAACTCAGTGCACTCTTGTCACACCCTTCATGTGTTGCATAGGTAGGAAAGAATTTAAGAGCTAAATGGAAACACTATTAACTGACTGATGCCATGCTATCCAACATTTCATGCTTGCTAGAGCAATGTTGTAGGACAGTAAAATGCAGCAGCTGACCTCATTAGGTAAAACAAGATCAACCTTTCCTGAATGATGTACTACAGAAGTATCTGCTTGACGAGGCACAACTAGAAGGCTAAATCTTTTCAATATATTGATGGATTGCAGTTTCTTAAATAGGATATTGATTTATCCTACCACATAGGAAGAAAAGACATTAAAGGAAAATATAAAAAAAAGAAAACCAAGAACATTTTAATCTATGATCCTGATTCCAACTTCAAATGAGGAAAATAATCTTATGAGTAGCTGTTAAAGACAATATTCTTAGTTTATGAAAGAAGAGCAATTTCCTTTTCTCCTAGTCCAAATAAAAAGACACAAAGAATAATAAGTACAACTCAAAATATGTAAGCCAAACACTAGTTCACAAACTGAATGGCTAGCTGTATAGATGTCTCTATTTTCCATAACATCCTTAGCACACACAGTCACAACATTGTAAAGTATTAAAGAAAATGACCTACCTAGTCTCCAGTGGGATGTTACTGTTAAGTAACCAGTTGTCCTGGGCATGGGCTGGCTCTTGAGTACTGGCTGGTTGTTCTCCAGAGAGAGAGTGATCTGTAGGAGCTGGGCTGGGGTTGCTACGTGGAGTGAAGTTCCCTCTGTTTAGGGAATTGATGGAGGCCGCGTGATGTTGATTTGGGGTGTGAGCATGTGATATTGGAGGTGGTGGAGTTCTAAGTCTTGAATGATTTTGAAGATTTGGAGGATGATCTAAAACACAAGTAAAATATTTTTAAGGTTCATGATTTGAATTATTCCATACTGTGCTCATTTATGTGCAGGCACTTCTTTTAGAAGTTTGAAGGTTTTCAAACCTTTTAGAGGTTTGAAGGCTGGCATGCCACATATCCCAAATCAAACACAAAAGGGTAAGATAGCCTTGGTTCCATATGCTCTAATGACATATGCATTGATCCCCTCCCAGACGGCTAGAAAAGTAGTTTGGTTTCATGCACAGAAGTTGTGAAAGCTCACACCAAGTTATGATAAAGCATGAAAAATATAACCAGCCTGGATAGATAACATTTTAGAGTAATTTTATGATGGATATACAGCTCCCAGTGAAGTTTGTTCTGTTTTGCCCTAGAACTTTAAATAGTTAAGTCAACAAGAAGGCTGAGAATATATTTAATCATAGACTGAGTTTAGGGAAAGCCATAAAACTGTGTCAGTTACACAATTTAACAAAATCCAACAGTTTGTACTTAGAGATGTACTCAAACTGAGTAAAAAATGCAAGCGGCATAAAAACTGAAGTGTCAGGAAAATGAAACAACATATGGTGAAGAAAGATGTAAAGATCAGTGATATGGCTACTTTGAGTAAAACTCAAAGTATTTGTTAGCCAACAGTCTGAGGGAGGTAGACTGTGGAAGGCAAACACTTTAGAAAGGTCAAGCTAGTACTGATTATACTCGTATTTGTGTTTTGTGGGTTTTTTAAACTAATCATCAAAGATTTTTTTCACATGTTTTCTGCAAACAAAGAAAAACTAAAATATTTGATGGAACTGGAGGAAGACTGACAGTTCAGCATACTGCATATGGGATACAGGAATCTTATTCCTCTGTGATTTTAGTAGGTTTATGCTTGAAAGTCACAAATGCACAACACTTATCCAATACATTATCTGAAAAACATGTACATCCCATCAATTTAATACTTACCAGACAGACTTATGTATCATGAAAAACTAACACTCATTTACTGTCTAATTAGAGAGCTCAGAACTGAATGAACTATACATAGTCCTAAATTACAGTGAATGGTATCAAAACTACCATGACATTTAATGACACTTTTGAAATCTAGATTAGAACTTAGATTCAGTAGAGGAACAGATAAAGCATTTACAATATCTCTGTAGCCCCTTGGATATTTAGACATGCAAGATAGAACATTAAGAGGTATGAGAGACATCCCATCCCTTCTCTCTTCACCCTGTATTGACTCACACTACCTTACCATTAACTATGGCTGAGCATATAGAAAACTTAGAGTGGTTGAGTTGGTCTAGCAAAAAAATAGAAGGTGTTAATTACAAAGGGGCCATTATTTTGTTTGAATGTGTATTTACCTCTGGCTCTGTTAGGTTAGATGTGGGACTAGGGGTATATATTCCATGGAGAGAACTGAGTGCTTTTAGGGTCCCAATCCATTTTACCCTATACTCCGAGAAAGGTCAGAGAAATAGTGTATATATCTCTATATCTATATATCTATCTATCTATCTATATATAAAAAGTATATAATATATACTTTATATACATAGTACAAATATAAATAGCATTCATATACAAAAGTGCTCTATTGTATATCAGTACAACAGAGAATGCCACACTCCACAAAAGGAGGTCTATACTGGTCATTACATTTAGACAAATAGATTCTTCCCAGTAATCTAATGGAGTATTCAGAAGTCTGACTTAGCAAAGCTCATCCAAAATTAATAATGCCAAACTGGACTCTGACCTAACACTAGCTAGCCCTGGCAAATTCTGTACATCAACCAGCAAAATAAAGGGAAGGATGGAGCAATGACCAGGGACTGTACAGACAAGAAATATCAGAACTAAATCATGTCTGACCTCAGCTCTGCAACACCACGTGAAGCAAGGTGTCCAGCCGTCCTTGGTCTGGATATTACTGGGGACTGTCATTTAACTGAAGCCCTGACCATGGAGATAATAAAAACAACAGTGGAAGAATCTTACTGCTGGCTTAGTTATATTAGTACTCCTTTTCCCATGAAACAGACAGCAGCCGTGACTGCTCAGCCTGGCCCCCTTTGCTGAGAGGCAGCAAAAAGACAGGAGGATAGGCACAGAACACACCAAAACCTGCTGTCTTGCAAACGTGTCTGCTGGTCGTCAAAGGAGGACAGGGACAGTTTATTAAATCCAGGCTGAGAGAGATGGATGCAAATAGAGGATTTCCAGCTTTTAGGGCTGTCAGTCTACCACCGTTCACAAGAACGTATTTCATCCCAGAGAAAATGACTTGTCTAATCAGGAGCAACATACCAAAGGTTTCCAAGACCAGATACCACAGTTTTCATTCCAATGGATGCCTGAGATGAATACTCTGTGCAAACAAGAAAGGGGGGCAAATGGGTGAACCCTGGACTATACAACAGGCACTTTGTGAAGTTCTCCTGCTATGAGTTGACTTTCCCTACTGGAGACACTATCTTCAGACTGTGAGTCAGAGCCTGTTTCCAAAGATCTATTATGTAAACTCCAATTTACACCCTATTATTGCAGACACATTGCACATGCTATTATGGATAATGCTTTCGAATCAAGTAAAAATGTGTCATTTTCATTCTCGATTTGCATACTCTCTGTGATTTCTTTGCTAAGTAAAGACAGCACATCCATCTTATTCTGGTTTCACAGGATTTCATCGCTTGTATTTCTTTTTTTCTGACATTTAGGTAGCTTTTCCTTGCAGAATATTTTTATTTTCATTCATATACAAATTCTGAAAACTTACGTCATGTCTGAGCATTACTGAATTTAATATACCTTGACTAGGATTAGCAACTATTTCCCTTGCTTTATGATTCCTTTTTTTTTTTTTTTTTTTCCTTCTCAAGTTAAGGAACATTAGAAAAAAGGTGTAGATGAAAGCACAAGTTATGAAATCTTACTACTGAAAATTACTGCAGCTGTGCAGGATTTTTTTGACGTGACAAAAGTATTGAGGTTCTTACCCTCTGCGGTTACCAAAGATCCTATGGGATTTGCAAAGGATAAGAGAAGCTCACAAAGTTAATTCTTTCTTGATTTCCTAAAATCACAACTGTCCCTTTATTTGAACACGCTCTTTTCAACTTGTTCCACAATGTTTGAGTAATATAAACTGTGCAGTTATATTTCCCCCCAGGAAGGAGAACCGTAATGCTGGCTGCAGTGGCTCTCTTACATCATGTATGTACATGATTCTTATACAGTGGTAAGATGCTCTGATTATCCCGCTATACATTATATATAAACACTGTATTTTTATAGCTGCTTAGGCAGCACTGAATTCTTGTAGATCTCACCACCTAGGCAGGGGAAGTCAGATAACAGCTTTCTACATGTAGCAGCAAGCCTGTACTGGGACAACAGCACCACAGGAATTCAGAAGGCTTTATAGAGGAGCCTCTACACAAATTGTACTAGGTTCCTCAAGACCATTCTTAACAAACTATAACATGGCTAACTGTGATTAATTGTACGTTACCTTGGCTTACTCAAAAAGAGATCATTTTCAGCTTTTGTCTTCTCACAGTTTTCCTCTGGTTTCCAAAAAGACAAGGAGTTTATTATTCCCTTTCTACTAGTTGGAATGAAAAGCCTAACATAAGCTATTCAGGACCAGCTAAACTAAAAAAGTACTGAGGAATAAAAGAAACACCTTGTAAAACACCCCCCACCCCCCCAACCCCCCTTTAAATTTCTAATAATTTCCAGAACCAAGCAACACTGTTTATGGAGTGACCACTTGGTGGATAAGGATTTGGCTGCATGGTTGCAGTCAAAGAGTTGTGGTCAATGGCTCAATGGATTGAAAAAAGCCTTGAGGAGATCTTGGGGTGCTGGTTGATGAGAAGCTCAAAATAACCAAGCAATGTGCACTGGCAGCCAAGAAAGCCAACAGTATCCTTGTCTGCATCAAAAGAAGCGTGGACAGCAGGTCAAGGGAGGTGATTCTCCCCCTCTACCTCATTCTCATGAGACCCCACCTGCAGTGCTGTGTCCAGCCCAGGGGCCCCAACTCAAGAAGGACATGGACATGTTGGAGCGAGTCCAGATGAAAGCCATAAAGATGATTAGACAGCTGGAGCACGTCTTCTATGGAGACAGGCTGAGTTGGGATTTTTCAGCCTGGGAAAGAGAAGGTTCCGGGGAGACCTCAGAGCTGCTCCCAGTGCCTAAAGGGGCCGACAAGGATGCTGGAGAGGGGCTTTGGGCAAGGGCAGGTAGTGATAGGACAAGGTGTATTGGCTTTAAACTGAAAGAGGGTGAGTTTAGATTATATATTGAGAAGAAACCCTTCCCCGTGAGGGCGGCGAGGCGCTGGCCCAGGCTGCCCAGAGCAGCTGTGGGTGCCCCATCCCTGGCAGGGCTCAAGGCCAGGCTGGACGGGCCTGGGAGCAGCCTGGGCTGGGGGGAGGGGGCCCTGCCCCTGGCAGGGAGTGGGAGTGGGTGGTCTTGAAGGTCCCTTCCAACCCAAACCATTCTGTGATTCTATGATTTTTGCCTTGAAGAGACAGCAAAAGAGCCCTCCCAGTCTTAGACATCAGGTGCCAATGAAATAGAGCACCAGAGATAAGTTCAACCTTTCTAGCAGATAGGCTGGCACTGTGGAAGTCTAAATAGCTCAGAACTTAATGAACACCCCTGTAAGCCTCATTTTCTCTAAAGGGTCACCAAAGTGTGTCAAATATGAAATATGTCAGTATTCAAATGTAATGAAACACTAGAAATCTGATTGCAAAAAACACCAATAGAAATCAAGTTGTCTTTGTGTTGCTTTGTAGGGGTTTTGGGTTTTTGTTTTTAGGTTTTTTTAAACATTAAAAAGTCATTGACTAAGATTGGCTTGGTAACCACAGAAAAAAAAGAGCTGAAAGATAACTCAGTTAATGAAGCTTGTACTTGGCACATATTAGAGAGTCTTGACAGAATCCTGTGAATGAAGAACTGAATAATTGTGAATCATAAAAAGATTACCAATGAGGAGCCAATATGACAAAATTTGAATAAAAGGTCTGAACCCCATGTTCCTTTCCTTTCCCTTAATCTTTAATGAGTAGCACTGTTTTGAATTTAGTCTATGTAACAGTTACACTTTCTGATTCATTAGGTTTTGGGATTGTATTTAGGGCAAATGTGCTAACCTCAGAGTGAAAAATATGTTCTCATTTTTTTCCCAGCTTCTCCTGTTCCTCCACACATTTGTCATATGTATGTCTGCTCATATTCAGACGGCCTGATGCCTGACTGGTGTCTGGGTTAGGTACAGGAAATACTTCTCTTTACTCACTGTATATAGTGCCAGGTGGAATGAATCACTTATTGCTCCCTTGAACTTAAACTCCACAGTAGTCGTGATGACTATGTTGGTAGTGTGACTTTGGGCAATCGTGCTTGTACCCACACACAGAAAAATCCACCCCCCTGTTGCAGAGGAAACAATCTTTTTTAAAATAATGACCTCTGCATTCAACTGACAGAGCAGCTAAGAGCCTTGCTTCAGCTCCAGGACCATCTTTCAGCCTGCTGCAGATGTACAGTCACAGCACTCACAAAACCAGCCAACTGAAATTACCTTCATAGGCTCCTTGTCCCTTTGGGTGCCCCTGGGTATGGAAGCTGGGGTGCTTTCACTCATTAATCTGATGAGCCACCTAAGGTCAGGTGGACTACAAAAGACTGAACTGGGTCTTCCCCAGCACCCTTGTAGCGGCCACAGAGAGTTTGCTTTTAAAGTGAGACAGCTTGCCGGAAGCAGGTACCCTATCAGACACATGGCAAGCCAAGGACAGCATTTACACAATGAAAAGCAAGCAGAATATTTAACTCCCAAGTTGCCAGATAATGAAAAAATATCAGGAGGTAAATCAGAGTGGGAGATACTGTCTGCACAGAGGGTACCTTGGTGGCTTCTGGTGACAGCCAGGATCAGCTGCAGACCAAGCTTTCCTCTTATCTGCATAGAATCCAGCTGAATATGCAACACCTGGACTGAGCTGAAGCAATATGCAAAGGTGGCACCTCTGTCCTACCAAGCAGGTCTGTCTCAGGGCTGTTACTGATATTCTGCAATCTAGAGGGGAATTTCCCCTTTCAAGGAATGTCCTACAACAGGCTTTGTCTACATGAGACAGTCAGGCAGTCTAATGAGGAAGCCCACAGAATGGTGACAGAGATGCAGTGAACCAGGTCACTGTATTCAGATGATTTATCTGTGTAGAGATGCCCATATTCCCCCACTAACACTTAGAAACTGGAATTAGTGGTACGATTTGAGTGACTGAATCTCTCCTTAAGAAGCACATCCACTGAACTTAAGCCTAGCTTCTCCTACTATCAAGAGCAATGTTTGCACCATGCTGTGAAATACATCCTTTTCTGTAGCAACATCTTGGGCTGCTGGTTTTCAAAATGCTAAGCCAAACAACACTGAATAATAAAAGGAAACAGAACTGATGAATAATCTTCATTAAGTAACAAAAGAACAATGGGAAAGCTACCTTGATGGGTTTTTTTTCTTTTCTTTTCTTTTCTTTTCCTTTCTTTTTTTTTTTTTTTTTTTAAAAAAAAAAAAAAAAGTAACAACAGAATAGGGAGCTCTGTTTTACCAAAGGACTCTCACCAGGGAAAAGCATAGTCTTCACCATGCTTTAGAATCAACGGTGTGTACATTCTGGTTCTAGAGAGTATTCTGGTTCAGAGTCCTCTCAAAGCTGAGCTCTTTGAATCCCAGTCTTCACAGCCTTGTATTTCACTTGTACTTTATAATGTTATCTGCACAGACATACAACCGACTATGTTTTATGGATGATTCAAGCCTAAGAAAAACCTTCCTATGCACACCTGTATTATAAATTTGGTGCAGTCTTTTGTTCAGAAAAATCCTACAAGCATTGGAAACCATTTAATAGAAGCAAATGGCTATACAGATGTAAATACTTCCGAACGTTCCTCTCAATGTGCAACTTGGACACTGCATTTGCAATAACCAGTGCAACAATAAGTGGATACCTACAAAGTTGCAGAACATAAGAACTGTAGTGAATTTTCATGACAACACTACCTACCTGTGAACGCCTTCAGCCACTACCCATCCACAGCTATTTTATACACTGCTGGTAAAGCTACATATACCAGGACCAGTGAAAAAAAGACTCTCTAAGTATCAAAATCTAAACTTGACCTCCAGCAGCATACAATGTCTAAAAAATGCAATCATTCTTCATCTTGCAAACAGACTGCAACCTCTAGCAAGTGGAAATGGAGGACCTAGAAACCACACAGCAGATAAAATCGTACCTTGTCACTGACGGACAAGTCTAGGCTTTATAAAATATAAGGACTCAAAACTGAAACATTTCCAGGCTATACCTATGCTTAAGTAGCTTCATTTGTTAGATGAATTACACAAAAAATCAGGCCCACCTGGATGGTACATATTTGCATGTAAAACCAGTTGAAGCTCCTCTCTAGCTGCACAGACAACACTTAATAGGCTTTACTGTTTATAGAAAACAATAGGCACACCAAATCAAGTCCAAAACAGCCATCTCCCCTGTATTTTTCTCATCAAATGTGTACATTACATGCAAACTTTCCTCTCAAGTGCCAAAGTGCCTTTGCAAAAGCAAAATATTGACTTTTGGGTTTGAAATCAATTTTTTGTTTGATGCTAGGCTGTCAAACTTTGGCTGTACATAGTCAACGAGAGCTCTGGGTGGTTGTTTTTTCATCAGTATGCATCTGATTGAATCGAACACCCTACAAGTAATGCTTTTAAAAAGGTCCAGGTCACTGTCAAAGGATGATATGCAGACTTTTAACCCATGGTGTTCACTATTTAACTTAGTAAAAAGGAATCACGGACTAATAAAATCAAGACAGAGTATTACTATTTAGACTCTTGACACTTTATGAAGAGTCACTGCCTTAAACAGATGAAAGTGAAAAAAAAAAACAAACCAGAAAATCTGGCAGAGTGAAAATGAGTTAAATAAATTTAAATAACATTTTTAAGTTCTTAAATAGCTACTGGAAACATGGGAAAGTAGACTTTACAGTGTTGAAGTAAGAAAATTTTCTTGCAGCCCTGGATTTTCTGCTTGACTTACTGAAAAGGAACACTTTTAACCACCCTGATACCATTCACTGCAGGCAATGGTACCCTTTGAAGGCTCAAGGTGGTGAACTGCTGGCCTTTCTGGTCTAGGCATATATACAAAAAAATAAACATATATTTCTATACATAACAATGCATCATTATAGATCCTTCCGCCTCAAACATAAAAACTGACCATGACTCTCGCTACTCTGGTGAGATGCTGCAGTCACCCATATTGTGCCCTCAGCTCCTCAGGTCTGGAAACTCATAACTACAAGTCTCTTAATTTTCAGAAGGATACTCAGATCACTCTGCTGTGCCATTTTACTAGCACTGATGGCTTCCATGAATTCCCTTCCAGTTAAGTGACTGAGGATTACCCACCTCCACTGCATCTTAAGGGGAGAGAGCACCTTCACGTGAGGCAAGAAAATCCATTGACTTGAGTGAAGGATGGCACATCCATGCTGTGATTTTGAGTTGCTACAAATCACACTCATCAAAAGTTTCTATGCATGTATGCGTAAAACTGCAACCTACCTCCTGAAGAACTGGGAGCCTGCAGCTCTCTTTTTTCTAAGAGATGTAGGAAGCCAGTAGTTCTGAAAATGTGTGCCTTTTGGGGAGTGTTAAAAGGTGTATTCAGTTCCCCATGGTTTATATATTGCAATGCTATATATAAATCGTTTGCAGTCGGTCAGGATATCTCAGTAGCTGTGGTTTGCGCAATGCCTGTGCCACTTGGAGGATTACCCCCCACCAAGTCTCCTTTGAGGAGTGTCCAACTTGCACAGGCTCAGCCCAAGCAGCTGCCTTCCATCGCTCATGCATAAAAGGCCTGGAGAAATGGAAATAACTCTCAGACTTGTTCCCCCTCCCCACCCTGTGAATTGAAGAAACACAACTATTCTTACACCTAAGGTTATCCTTCTTGAAAGAGATGTGGCACATTTCTCTGATGTCTGCAGTTCATTGACTTGAGGCACAGAGGAACTCTTTTGTATAAAGGGAGTTTAACTGGTTTCCCTGCATATGGTGTCTCCCGTGTCTGTTGTGTGTTTTTTTTTAATACAGTTACATATGGAGACAAATACATGAACAAACAGAAAACCACACAGTTCAGCCTTGTCCAAACCAGACATGATTAGCTGGTACAGTTACATTGGCAAATTTCGGAATTGTTTGTGTAAAGCAGTTCTCCAAACTAAAGTACATCCACAAAAGGTGCCTTTGGCTGCTGTAATAGCAAATAAACTCAGGATTTTGCCAGCACAGCTCTGTCAAATATTGTTGGGGTTTTTTTATATATACCTATATCGGTAAAGCTTTGAAATATAGACCTGATCTTTGCCTGTTTTTCCCTAAAAATAAAATGAACAAACAGTCTCTATTTTGCTTACGTCCTTCAAAAATCTTATCTAAACTGCAGTGCCATTGTGACTTAGCTGTAAACAAACAAACAGAACTGACAGATCCCCAGCTCCATCAGCAAAGCTGACTATTTATAGTAGCCGAGGAAATAGTCTGTTTTATATAATTTTTACAATGTTGTGACAATCCAGAGACCATCCTTTTGTAAATATGAAGCAATACAACTTCCATGCAGTTTGACTGTGTGACAGGATCAGGTCTGCACCCTTAGCGGTCTGGGTGAAAGATTGATACGTTGCAAAGACATTTTCAAAATTTACTGTATTCAGTGTTAACTTGCAAGCTTTAGGTCTGGATTCTGACCTCCGAGGGGCATACAATTCCCAGAGCCACCAGGCAGCTGCACAGCACAGACATCAGAGGGAGGGTTTTGTCCCTTACTTTTTCATTTGTACATGTCCCAGGCTTGTGAATGAATCAGTCTCTGGAAATGCAAAATTCCGTTATTTCACAGCAAAGGGCTTATGGAATGTGACATGATGTGGTGTAGCACAATGCCAATGAGCACTAATGATTTTAATTATTTACTCTAGAGAAAAAAAAAAAGGTTGGCAGCAACTGAAATAAACTAATTCAAGTCTTTGCCGGCAAATGGAGATTTTTTTTCATTACTTTAGATTAACTTCTGCACATGCTGCCACCCAGGTGCCACCAAACAGAGGCCCTGCACAGTACAGAACTAGTTAAACAGATTTTCCTTTGTTAACCCCTCCTTACCCCCATCCTCCTTTTACCTCCTTTTAATTTTATTTTTTTTTCTGCCTTTAAAGTTTTAACAAAACCATTTGTGTTAAATACCTCCAAAGTGCAATGCAAACTGGTGACGATTCTATCTGACAGCTGTGACGGATGTGACGTCTGTCACTGTGATTAATACCTACATCCCCTGCCCCATCCACTGTGTATACAAAAGCCTTTGATTTCCTTTGGTGAAAACCATGGGTGCAGTTAAGTGTAAAATCTCTCTGCACAGGTGGAAAACCTTATTCCCTTTGGCACAGGAATCTGATTTGTGAGAGCTGGGCTCCATGACCTTTCCCTTCAGGTTCTATTTGACATTCTCGGAAGCACGATGGCAGAAGGCTGCACTCCAAATAATTCTGAAACAGACATAAAACTTTTATATTTTTATTAACACTTGAAGAGGCCACTAAAAGAAAATCAAAACTATGAATCTGTCAAGACACCTTCAGCAATGCTGCACTTTGTTCACTAAAGTACCATGACGGAAGGGCAATGTAGTTTATCCAGTGTGTATGTTTGTCTGTCTGTTCATGATGTCTCCACCCTTAAATATCTCAGTACTGATTAATACAGTCCCTCTGGTAACACACTTTTGAGAGGAAATATTTATGATGAGTCTTTTTTATGATTAGTCTCATTTATCACATTCTTTTTATTTTGCTTCTACCATTTTATGATATAAATCTCTAGCATGTAACAAAGATCATCAAAACTATAAATACACATAGACCTAAATATTAATAGATCTTGAAGCCTTTTCTGCATGTTCTGATGTCAATTTTTTACCCTATTATTCTGAATGTACCTTTGTGTATCTCTCTGCCTTGTTAGAGATAGACAGAGATGTACAATTGTATACAGTGCTACAGAGACAGAAAAGACATGTTACAGTTGAAAGGTTTTGATCTTTCCTTAACTCCCGATCTTAACTTTTTTGTTCGCCTACGAGGAGGTATTGCCTTTACTGGTATCACACATTAAAGTGATGCTTGCTGCCCATTAACTTTCATCTCAGAAAATGGGCTAATTTAAAGTGAATAAATAAAAAGGATTCTTGTAGAACAAAAAGACTGCCTTAGCCTTTCTGCAAAAAATTGTATCAGAATTATTCTTCACTATCCTAATGCTTATTGTGGTGGTGGGTTTTTTTCAGTACAGAAGAAACTGAGAAAAACCACTATAGCAGGTGATATACAGCAGTTACTGTCAAGTGCACAGGACAGAAAAAAGTTCGAAAGAGGCATACCTATTTCTGCAAGTCATACATTGTAGACACAAGTCTACAAACTGCTCATGTGTGAAAATGCCACTGGATTACTGATACCTCTAAGTATGCAACAGGGAGATTTTCAGGTGCACAAACGGAAGTTAGACACCATCTCCCTTTTACGCCCTTGGCACTGTGCTGCTCAGTGACATCTGCGACCTTGAAAACTTCACCACAAAAATTGTAAGATGAAGCCTGGAATTACCAATATTAGTGCAGACCCCTGAAGCCAGGTGCTTAGATTGTTTAATAATGTACTTTGAAAACAGATAGTCCTAGCACTAACTGAAGTCCAATGTTAGCTGAAGATTCCCTTAGCATGTGGACATTCAGGAGAGTGACAATGCACTCAGGTAACACTTCAGCATGAAGTGTGTGACTTTAAAGCTCAGATTATCATGAAAGATGAATTTTCTAAGGTTCTTTTCATTACTTTCTGTAAGTGCTCTTGACATTCTCTGAAGCAGTTTAGGAGAGCTTCCTAGGAAAAATGTCAAAATAAAGTCGTAATTTTCTTATAATATTGTTCAACAAAATGTGAGCATGGCATGATTTAGAAATGAAGTTCAGCAATTTATGAAGACGGTGCACACATGCACACACCTATATATTATTGAGGGCTTCAGTGTGATCAAAACAATAAACAATAATTTCATATGTGCATTGTCAAAGAGCTAGAATAACTGGTTGATGTAAACGGGATTTTATATGACCTTCAAGTATTCTAACAACATACATTTCAACTATATATGAAACTTCTGTTTCAAATATTGGTAGCTATTCACTGATCAAACTGATTTATACTGGCTTCATACTGGAAGCATTTGCTATAAAATCTATACCACTTCTAACTCTTTTTAAAAACAGAACAAATAAGGTTCAGTATGAAGTCATATTAAAATACCACCTTGTATTTTTAGGAACAATCTTGTTAAAACTAGTTCACTATCTGCCACAGCCACCAACTGGCACAACTCCATGAGGATGATAAAATTTTTTGGTTTAATTAAAGAGATGACCATAAAGTTATATTTTATTATTGGTAACTCAAGAACTACGTGTGATAAAGGTGTTGTTTATTTGGGTTTGGTTTTTTTTTGTTCCCTTTATAGTCCCAGAGCCTCACCTACCCCCAAGCTGAATGATGTACGGTCTGGAACAGACCCATCATAAACCCAGGCTGTAAATTAAACAGTGGGATAAATAACTGGCTGGAGCGTTTTAGGAATGCTAACATAACACATGTTAGTCAGTCTACTGTGAGGGAACTTCTTTCAAAAAATACATTTCTCAAGTAGAAGTACAATTACTTAATAACATGATTTAAATGAATAACGACTGGGTATTTTTAGCTATAAGGCTTAAATTTCACGGGTTGTGTTTATGCATAGAACATTGGATTACTTACTTTTATCCTAAAGGTTCCTAAATCACATCAAATATTTACCAGATTGAATATCCAAATTACAGGAAAGAATCATATAACTCATCACTGGAAGGCCATCATGCCTGCCAAAGAACACAATGGCTGCTGCATGACGGGCGAAGCCCTGACTCCACTGAAGACCAACTGCCAAACTCTGGAAGACTTTAGGAAGGTTGGAATTCTACAACTCATCTTCTCAAAAAAAAAAAACCAAAAAAAATAACAACAAAACCCCTTTAATACTTGAGGGGAACTTTTAATAGTGGAAATCAGGCAGGACTTTCTTTATTCTTAAGTTCCAGTGATCAAACCATGACAGGGTCAGTTCTGTGTTTGCCATTACGGATCTAGCAACCTACCTCCCTGTCAGTGTAGCTATTTGGAAAGAAATGTGCAGAAACCCCCACAGAGATACGCTGCCCTTGATCTGCAGCAGAACTCCTGTATTGTCAATACTCGCCTTGATCTGCAAGGTAACTCTTGATGTCAGCAGCAGTTTTGTGCACTGTGTGGGCAGTATATGGCTCCTGAGGAAAGTTTTAGAAGCTGGGGATGCATTGAGATTCATGAGCATTTGATGCCTCACTGGAGAAAAACAAATGAGCCGGGTTTGTGGATACAGTCAGCGAGGAACACGCAACTGCAGCCAGAAAAAAACCCATCACACTGAAAAATTACAAATGAAGCTAGAGAAGAAGAGCAAGAGAAAGGAAGAGAAAGGTTAGCCTTGAAGAAAGGATCATTGATGGAAGGATCACATTGTCTTCTGACCTATCAATTTCCTTCTAGACCATCCCTGACCTCCCCCCATCAGCCAAATCGAAACTCCTCAAGCCCAGCCAAACTGCCCTTAAAACCAGACCTTAGAAGCCATATAAACCAGAGGGCTTGGAAGCGGATGCTCAGATTTCTCTGCACCCCTCTGCTACCCAATCCAGCCTGTTATGTACTGGAAAATTCATACACAACACACCAGACTTCTCCCTGAAGCGAACCCACAGACCCAATGCTGATGGGATCTTCTGAACTAAGAGATGGCCTGTCCTCACAGAAAAACTGGGTAGCAAGAATTTACACTCTCCATTTCTTCAAATTCATGGCAGTAAAACAGTCAGTTACAAACCCCCAAAACTTCTGTGTAATTGTACAGTGTCTAGCAGAGGAGTAAAGTGATATTCTCCCTGTTTGGGACATGATGGTTTTAAATAACCTATCTGGTATACACTGTAGCCAGAAACATAAATAATATTTTTTATGGCATAGCAACTTTCACTCTAGATTTTCCAGGTAATTTACAGCATTAATTAGTTAAGAGCATCTGATAACAGGACTCCATATTAAAATGATTATGGCTATAATTAAAGGTAATGAAATGATGAAAGGACCTGTGCTCAATTTGTACATTAAAATAGTGAACTCTGAAGTAATGAAAACAAAATCGAGCACAAAGATTTGTGACTAAGTAAACATGAGCTTATGTATTTCATTTCTCTAGGCCAATCCTGCCTCTAGCTAGGAATATGCATATGTGCAATCTGAAAGATTTGGTTAAAGCCTTGCTGTGGTACAGAGATTAACACCAGAAGAGCAGCGAAAAAGTGAGACCAGTAAGGCTCGCAGGGTCCTGGAGCAGCTGTTAAAATTGGATGACTGAGCTCCAATGTTTCAGGCTTTCAAAAGGAAATGGTTTGGATGGCAGTGATGGGAATTCTTCAAGATCTGTTGTCCGTCTTGGTCCCATTCTTGAAGGTCACATATTGCATGCATTTAGAATCTTTCTCTTTTGGACAGATATATTTGCTGAGATCAAGGATGCACCCTGAATAAGCTTTTATCCCCATGTGTGAAGCACAGTGGGCAATGCAGGCCAGCAGTTGCACGGTCCCCCTGCAACTGCTGAATCCAAATACAACATGGTGCTGCTGTGGCAGGGTAGGAAGGCTGGCCAAGAAACAGCTTTGTGCAGAGGTCAAGAGTCCTTCAACTGGAGGGAGGAGGGAAAGCACAGACCTACAGATAATACCTGACTGAGAGTATGGCTGGAATCCAGCATTCTGGAGGTTTTTTTTTTCATGAATCTCAGAAACAGGTTATTTCCAAAACAGCACAAGTAATAATGTGTGGCTTTCTGATGGCTGGTTGGTAGTGTGCATATTTTGGCTGACCTGCAGGCCAGTGACAAAAAGAATGGGCATCACTGTAATTCTTCTTGTCCTTTCTTCCTCAAACTTGTAGGAATTTGGTATGAGACCTCTGCTCCCCCATCAAGCGGCCAAAACTGACCAACAGCTTAAAAAAATACATGCAGAGTGTCAGGCAGACAGGCAATACAGCTATTCAGGCCTTATTTCCTTAGGAAATACAGTTTATAAGGAAGGTGATTGCATCAGGAGGACAAATACAGATTGATATGCATTATGAAATATTCTTTAACAAACCTCCTGAGATTATTGCTTTTCTTTAGTCACTACAAATGCAGACAGTGTATGGTCTTCTTTTGGTAAGATGTTGCCTCCACCTTGAAGAATTCAAGATTTTATGGGGAGAAGAAGAAAGTGGTGAAGATCATCTTTCTGTCTTGGAGGAAGCTCTGTTTTATTTTAGGAATTAGTATAAAAGCTCCAGTGAAGTGACACATGACCTAAGTGTTCTTCAGTGCAAAAAGAACTTTTTTTTTTTCTTCCTTCCTCTAAAAGATACTAGGATCTCCATGAGATCATCCACAGAAGACAATATACAGCTTATGACGAGGGACTCTCCAGTCAAATGGACTCCTTATAACGATGGAAGGTGAAAAATTGTGGATGAAACACTGGGAGTCATCAAAACTGCCTGGAGGGGATGTATTCTCTATACACATACTACTGTCACCAAAGTTTGCAGTAACTCTAAACTTCCCTCTGCAGTCCAGTGGGAATCAACAGATTCTGAGAATTTATGTTAATTAAAAGTTTGTATCACACCATTGAGGTCTGATAATTAGCCATTCACAATTAAAGGCTGGCAGATTAGTAACACTTGTACTCAAATAAATCAAGAAACTGATTCATCCTCTCCAGAAGCTGACTCTGGCTGTCACTGCAGGCATCCTTCATTAGAGACCACTAGCTCTAGCAAATCAAGCAAGGATCCATGCACAAGTATCAATAGTATTTCTATCTCTGAGCTGACTTGGAGTTACTGATAAATATTCTGCTGACTCCAGAAGGGTTTCTACCTATAAAGCATGCCAAATGAACAGATACAGAAGCCGAACAAGAGCTCTGGCCAGTGTGGAACAGCATTGTGGCTCAAACAGCTTATCTGAAGATGAAGGCAACTGAGCCGTTAGAGCTGTACGAGCTGTGGAAGGCTGTCTGGAAGCTCAGCGTCTGGCACAACAAACAGAACGGAGTAGATTTCTGAGGAAAAAGTAGCAAAGACTCCAGCTCACTAGTGATCTGAACAGCCTTTCTTAAGCTTTCGTGTGCTGTACCTTTCTGAGCACACACAGTGCTCTAAGCCATGGTGTGCAAGTGTACAACCTGCCCCATCTGTCTGATGCCAAATCCACCCACCTGGGCACAAGAGATTGCTGCCGAAGGGGTCCATGCTGTGACAGCTGGCATAGTAGTGTTTGATGATGGGGTATGACATGAGGCCTAGCACCTACCACTCAAACCTCAGTACCAGAAGCAATTGGTTTTAGTTGTGAGCCAGGGTCACAGTTACACCAATGTGATTCCTCACAGCTCTAGCAAAACACAGCTTGAGCCACAGGGATGTTTGATCAGCAGCAAGAAGGAGAATTGTGCCTCTTTATATGGAAAAAAATCACAAGGGGGGCCCTTTCCTTGTTTTCTTTTTTGTAGCTGTGAAGGCAATTCTATACATGTACATACTGTGTTCTTATGCTTTTCCCTAAGCATTTTATCTGGGCATTCCTGAAGACTTGCCCAGATGCTGCTCCGATACAATTTCTAGAGGCAATACTCAGGGCTGGACAAGTTAAGATAACACTGGAAAGAGAACTCCAGCAAGATGTAAAAGGGGAGGAAAAGGAAGCGGGTGGACTACTCCAAAACTGCCAGGCGTCCAGAGCAAAGTATTCTGAATTAATAGGAGTATGTAAAACCATCAGCAAAAATGGGAGCCAAATTGTGTTAATATATTGTTTGTCAAACATCTGCATCTACGTCAATATCCAGAAAAGATGAAGCTTAGAAGCACTCAAAAAAAAATTGTGGTGGGGTTTTTTTTGGTTGTTTTATTTGTTGGGTTTTTTTGTTTGTTTTGTTTGGTCTTTTTATGCTTGTTTGTTGTTTGGGGTTGTGGTTTTGGGGGTTTTTTTTGATGCTGATTTTATGCTATGCCTATTCCCACTAGCTCAAGTGTATGAAACAAATAACCTGACTGGTGGAGAAACTTAAACACACGGAGTAGGCATGTTCTCATCTTTTGGCGTACTATTTCTGTTTTCTAATTTATGTTACTAAAGTTGTCAAGAAAAAGAGTACTCTCTTTGCAAATCAGAATGAATGCAAAGGAGCAATCCACAACATATATAGCACACAATTCTTTGCACCTAGCCTCCCAGGGACTGGAAATAAGTTCAGGTTTAGATAGAATAGCCCAAAGGATTTACACCTATAAATATATGTAATAAACTCAGTAAAAACATGAAGTGTGAAGTAAGCACTTCATCAAAAGCCTATTATCGTTTTCAACAAATAAGAAAATTAAAACTCCTGCTGCCCACATGAGTCTGTGTGTCTGGACCTTTCTGGATAGATAAAATTATTCATGGCATATTAAAGGCTCTCAGTATGTTTAACTAGAAAAAAAAGACATATCATTCCTAGAGAAGATCTAAACAACTCCATTATAAAACCTGTGAGGGAGTCACAATACATTAGGAAGAATAAATGTAGTCTGCAGTGGTTTTTCCGTTCTTTCTACACCATTGACTTACCAGAGGAAAGTACTACTAATTACACCTACTTGCATTGATTATTTTTTTTCTTCAGGATGGATTACCCTGTCCTCTCCTGAATCTAATGATTTAAATTAGAATGAAACCACAATCTGATGGAGGTTGGAAGTTACCCTTGAAAGAAAGACATCAAACATGACATTAAAATAAATCCCCTTTCCTTATTAACTGCCCTACCAAAACAGGCTGACTAAGTTTCAAGCTATGTGATTTAGCAAATGCTACAGTGATATAATATACCACACATTACAGGAAATGCCAGATATATTTCTCGTGGCTAGATAAGGTTCAGTCATCTAGACCTGGATCAGATATGATCCTGTTTACACCAATGTTAAATCCAAACTAAATTCCACTGAAGCTAAGGAATTAGACCAGAATCTAGTTCACTAAATTGTAAATGATTACATTCTTAGGCATACCCTTGTTATCTGTCTCCTGCTTTTCCCCTTATAGACTCTCCAGTTTTGCTGCCAGGACCATGAGGATCATCTAAATGAAAGTCATATGCTATGGGTCATAGAATATCTCCCAATCATTTCTACATCAAACCCAGTCATTTGCAGTTGTGGTAGAAAAGATCAAACATTTTTGCTGATTTTTTGTTTGTTTTTCATTTGTACTATCCCTGTGAGAACTCAGTAATTAAGAGACAATTGCCATGGTAACATATTATGCTCAAACCTGATCATAATTGAATCAGTGGCAAAATTTCTATCAGGTTCTTCTTAATAGTCAACCTCTCTCTCTACTTATACAAGATTGTATCTTACTGGTGAGTCTGAGACACTTGTCTGACCTGATTGTTGTGAGGTCAAGCTGAGAGATGGATCTTAAAGAAAATTTCCTGACTATTAGCCGAATTATCTGCTTCATCGTTTACAAGATATTATAGCAACTACAAGTGACTTTTTTGTTTTACATCCCCCTTCTCTTCATGCCCTTTCTGTAGGTATTCACAGATCATTCTGTGCCACCTTCCCATTTTCTTTTTAATCCCTGGCTCTACATTCTTTGCAAACACAGTTACAGTGCATACTTTCCCATGTAATAGCTACTGTTCATCTGTTAAAGTTTGAAAACTTTACACCTTCTCATTCAGCTATAATGCAGGTGCTGACGCAATCAAAAATCCCATGAAAAACAAGGACATTGCAACAAATAGTCTGATATGGATTTAAAGCAACTGATTTAGTGGGTCTTCATATTGTGACCTGACAAAAACCAGGCAGTGTCAGAGGTGTTGGCAGCATATTGAAGGATGGGGGGGTGGAGGGGCAAGGAGGGGGAAAAACACTACAAAAGCTTATCTGGATATTGCATAGAACACATATAAAATGATGAAAAAAGAGATCTGATTGTCAATACATAGTACAGGAATCAATATATGCTAAGGAAACAAATGATTGTAACTCTGAGATGTCAAAGTGTACTGAATCCTGTGTACAGTTAGGCAAGTGCATACATTAACCTCAGGTTGGTGTGGAGCTAATGGCACTGCCTGGATAAACACACATTCAAACACTTTTTTTTTTTTCAGTGTTATCATAGATTCATATATTTCTTATTCCTCTTTATCCCGCTCAGTTAAATTGGCAATAAAGGAAATTAATTTCCCCAAGTTGAGTCTGTTTCCCCTGTGACAGTAATTGCTGAGTGATATCCCTGTCCTTGTCTGACCCACGAGCTTTTCATGGCATTTTTCTCCCCCTGTCCTGTTGAGGAGGGGGAGTGACAGAGCAGCTTGGTGGGCACCTGGTGGCCTGCCAAGGTCAGCCCACCACACCATCAAACCCACACCTCTCCCATTTAGCCACAAGGATGTTGTGTGGGACCATGTCAAAGGACTTACAGAAGTCAAGATAGATGACATCAGTTGCTCTTCCTTTATCCACCAACGCAGTCACTCTATTATAGAAGGCCACCAGATCGGTCAGGCATGATTTGCCTCTTGTAAAGTAATGTTTGCTGTCTCTAATCACCTCCTTATCATCCATATGCCTTGATACAGCTTCCAGGAGGATCTGTTCCACGACCTTACTAGGTACAGAACTGTCTGACTGGTCAATAGTTCCCAGGATCCCGATTTTTATGCTTTTTAAAAATAGATGTGATATTTCCCTTTTTCTATTCATCGGGGACTTTGCCTGACTGCCATGACTTTTCAAATATGATGGAAACAGACTCAGTGACTACATCTGTCAGTTCCCTGTTATAGGTAAGTCATTATCATATGAATAATAATGCTCAATACTGTCCTATCGGATGAAGGAAAAGATGAGAAAGTCCAGGCACTGAAGACCAGAGGCAGCCTTGCCTTTACAGCACAAGTGCTATTTCCCTTGACTGACCTCATACAAAATTTTTACTTTATTTTTCATATCTTTCTATTTTCTGCAGCCCCTACTAGCTTAGGCATTATATAATCAGAGCTTTGAAAGCTAGGAGAATTACAGGCTCCTGAAATCTCTTTCCCTGTAGATTATTTTCTTCATCTGCATGATCTTACTGACACGTGTAAAACTCATGCCCTAGATTTTAATGATGGTGACCTTTGGGAATTACAGTTGAGTCAATGCCATTTTAAACATGAGCCTGCTACTGTATTATATCTTTGCAGCTGTAGCCAAGTGAGAAGATGACAAGTGTAATTACCAGTTCTTTCTGTGAAGACTCCTGGTCTGAGAAAATGCAAGAACTTTTACAAAATGAGTGCATGGATGTGACATGACTTTGTATCACTAGCGCAAGTGGAAGTATTTTATTTTTCACTGGTTTCAAAATGAAATGCATTTGGTCTAGAAAACAGAAGTATACAATACATAGTTAAGAAAATTAAAATTTACTGCACTATACACTGTTCTATAGGTTTTATGTTCTTTTGGAATAGGAAATGCTTTCACAGAATTGCTTTAAATCACTATTTTGGAATACTTGCAACAGTGTCCAGGTAGAAAGTAACACTATATTTATAGTTTCACATCAAGCATGCCCAGTTTACAAGTTTAACTTTATAAACCAGCTGACATAACCTGGACAGTAAGAGCTAAACTGGCTTCTTTGAAACTCACCAATAAAACGTCTGAAGTCAAATTGCTGTAAAGACAATTTGTTCATTTTCTGGGTCAACCTAAGCATATGTGATTGGAATTTGGTTAATTATTCTACTGAGGCATCCCAAGACAGAACAGAGTCTGCAGAAGCCTTGAGATGACATCTCTTCCCTCCTGATCTTCTTCACCTTTTCTTCCACTAGCTGGTGATGGCACTGAGGCACCTACATCGCAGCACTGAAGCTGCTCTCAGAATCTCAAAATCCTATTCCTGTCTCTGTGGGAGGTACCTGTTTGCACAGGAATAACTGAGAAGAAAATTGAGATTTCTACCTAAACTATGACAATGTGTTTGAGAATGCATCAAGGTTCGAAAAGTTTCAGTAACGAGTACTGCTACGAATATCGGCAGTTTTAGAGTGTCGAAAAATATCTTTATGGCGGTAAATATTTTAATCAACTTTTGATGTAGCACTTCAAGTCTCTGACGACAATGACTATTTTTAGCATCTGCTGAAAGACAGTTTAAAAGGTAGGCCCTTGTGCAATGGTATTTCTTAAAAAAAATAGTACAGCATGCACACACAGGGGAAACTACTGCTGAAAAGGAATTTGACAAGTGCTGCCATGAGGTGTTTCTCAGAGATGTTAAATGTCTCCATTCCTGCCAAGTTCAGATTTTATTTCAACATCCTTTTGCTATTCAGTGTCAATACATAGACTAATTGTATGTTACTGTAGCAATTTTCACTGTGGAGCTATTTCACGATATTTTATACTAACTTGCATAGTTATTACTGGGTCTGACCAGAGAAGAACTTGATGGTAGAATGAATTCTCTATGAGAGAGAATCTGATCTGTGGTACACTTAGCGTTAGCCTAGAATAAATCTGTTAACTTCAGCAGACTCGCACTGGTATAATTCAGATGTGACTTACATCCACACTGTGTATTCATAAAACCGCTCGCTGCTGGAGGGAATCAGACCTGCTCATTATGTGTCGCAGAGCCTACACCAGTAGCACTGTCCTGTCTCAGCCAGCTACTAGGAAGATAAACGTATTCACGTGAAGTGCTCAGATCCTACTTTGCTCACAGGGACCTCGGAACTACCCATGCAGCAGAAAAAGGCTCAACTGTACTGGTGACACTGGGCTATACGCTCCTGGTATCTCAAGCCCATAGTGGCTACAGTTAATCACAGTTCCTCAGGCCGTAAAGATTATGTTGATGTGATGCTCTAGAGTGAGCTCTGTTTTCCGTTGCTTGCAAAGCACTGAGAAGGTACACAGGCTGGACTTCCTCAAGGGCTACTGCAAGTCACAAAAAAATCAAAGCTGAGGACCTACCAAACTTCTAGTTAAATTTTAAGTTCAAGTTAGAATTACTAATTGATAATCCAAGGAACAGCCACAGTCCCATTAATATAGTCAAATGATTGTATCAGTTTTAGCTACTTAAGACTAGCCCTCCAGTCTCAGCTGGTTCTCTAGGCTCCTTCTACAGATAGCGGAGAGACCCAAACATTATTAAATGCTTTTATAAAATGACATGAACCACTTTGTGCTTTTTGTCTACATAAATGACTTCCAACCCATGAACTTGGTGTTTATGAGTTTTTTACTTGGACAAGGGGATAAACTAGCTTCTTGTGGACAGATGGCTGAAATGTTTTCTCAGCAAGGATATGAAGGAGGTGGGTTAGTAATCATTACAAACCTGGGCAGGTGCTCTGAAGCCATTACAAGGACAGGAGCGCCTGCATGGGAAGGTGGCCCTGCAGCTGGCATTACTGGCAGGCTGGAAGGCTTACAGGGAACAAGGTAAAGGGCAAGGACCTGAGCAGTACTTTGGGGCTTGAAAAGCAAGCAAAGGAAAGCCAATGGAAGGAGTTAATGAAGGACTGGCAATAAACAATATCAACCACCAAGCTCTGAGCAGGCAAAAAGGAATTTTCTGTGGGTTAAGAAGCTCAAACAAAAGAAGGCTCAAAAAAAACCAGAAAAGGAAAAAAAGGAACATGAAAAAGCATAGACTGGAAAACCCAGATGGTGCATTTGGTCACAGGCACTGAAGACTTCATGAAATCTATGCACGTGTAACTGCAGGCAACCATCAGATCTGACATCTGCATTGCCAGATTCCCACACTTTTGGAAGATAAATAACTTATTTTGAAGGGAACATTTCAAATAATGGTATAGATATTGCTGTAAATCACAGTCTTATTCCTTAGCTGTATTTCATCAACTTTACCTTATGTACCATCTTTCTATCATATGCCAGACACAATGTTCCTCTATCCTATTACCTGCTAACAACCACTTCTAAATTCAGTATTTCATAGTCCTCTAATTCTGCTGTCTTTCAACCCACCTATAAATGTCCAGTTCTACAGGCTAGTGGTAATATTTCTATAATTGTCCCCAGCAGCTCTCAATACCAATGCAAGGATGAATAGAGTGGAAAAAGCCTCACTCTGTAGTGTATCCTGAGCAGGCTTTCAATGCTCTGTAGCCATCAAACTAAATCACCATTTTTATTTCATATTTTTGATGTAGGTAAATCTCTTAATGCTTCAAGAATAACTAGAACAAGAAGAGTGCCATCAAAACATTTTTGTGAGTGTCTGTCCAGTTTGCTTTTGAATGAAAGAAGTATTTATTGTATTTATTAAAACTCAGTAGCACAAGATCACAAACTCATTTACAACCCAAGTTTAATTCCATGACTGAGCCTCTCACAGGCTGTATCTCCTACACCAAAATACAGGTCAAGTCAGCTCCCATTGAAATTTTTGAGAAACAGGGGTGTTGATTAATTCTGAAAACCAGGCTTTTCTAGGTCAAAAAATCTTGATGGAATAGGACTTGGGTTCAAGTACAAAACAGGAAAAATGTGCTTATGAGGTGTTTTTAATCGCAATTCTTGACCTGAAATCATTTTCATACTCCTCATTCACTGCTTACTCCATACCTATGTAGTAAATATAGATAAGTAATCATGAAATGTATTCTAGTTGATCTTAAGTCGCCTTGCTTTTTCCATCCTGATTTCAAAACTGTAAGACTGGCATCAGCGCTGCTTGAATTTTAGAAACTTTGGTCCTTGAGCAGTCCACCTTCTTACCATGTAAATCCATTATAGCATTTGGACTAATCCTTTTGTCAAAAGGATTCCTGGGAATACCAAGAGGCAGCTACTTTTACTAAGTTCTTATTCTAGGCAGTGTCTGAAAACTGGATGTGTGGCTATTAAGAAAGTAAAATTCACTCAGAGAGAGCTTCAAATAAAGAATAATCTCCCGCATAATCATTTCTGCAAGTCTTCAGGAGTAGGTCTAAGGTTCAGTAGGTGTCCTAGAGCTTACAACCATGTCTCTTTGTTTCCCTTGCTTGAATAAACATTTGATAAAGGAAAGATGAAGAGAAATGCTAATCCTGAATTTGTATCTCAAGACATGCAGGGATGAAAGAGAGACAGAGATCTGGCTAGATTTTCTTACAAGGTTATAAGAAAAATAAATCCAAAGATACTAATCAGGCAAATTATCTCTCCTCTTATCTAAAAAGCTACTTTAATGCAAAGTCAAGAAATAACTGGCCTTCCAGGAAGACTTATGTTTGCATAAAAAGGAAGATATACAGGCCTACTCAGTTTAACAAAAAACAACAACAGTGAATAATGGGAACAGCTTCAGAAATGTATAGAGTCTGGGGACAAATCATAGAAGGGGCTGAAGGGCTCCAGAGATTCCTCAGTGATTTACCAGTCAAAAAAATCTAAATATAAACCAGGGCAGCACGAGCCTTCCTCTCACCACTGACTGTCACTATCCTTGTAGTCCAAGGCAAGCTGTTTAACACATACAAATCTTTCCATCTGTGCAATAGGTTAATAATATTTACCTACACATGTCTTTGGAATTAAAACATCATTATTTTTAAAGTACCTCAAAGATGAATCATGCTACGTGATTGCTAAATATTATTATTACTAAAAATGTGACATATTGTTTGAGTTAAAGAAAATAGTATATCTTTATCTTAAGAAACTTGTCAGTGCATAATGAACTGAAATTGTGATTGCTTAACATAGTTACTGCAATTTCTAGTCTGAATGTTCTGTATTTATTGTTTCCATTGCACTGACACATATTAAATTAACAAGATTATACTGTATGATTGCTCTCCTCTTGAGACCCTTAGGAAATGAGGTTGTCCTAGGGAGCACAGTGTTTAAATAAATATTACTTTATGTATTAGTTTATAAGAATGGACTGTTGTTTTTCTGCATCTTCAGATGTGTTTTTAATGTTATGTAATTCCACATTTTGTTTAAAGGAAACTTCATTGCTTTCAACTTTAAAAACAAAAGAATACAAACTATATAAAGATGGACTGCAGGAAGCAATCCTGCAATGGGGGCTGAAGGGACTGACTGTTCTATTTCAACTTTTCTTTCATGAACGTCTGTTCTCAGCTGTACCATTCCTACCTTATATAGAATTATAAATAAATAATATTATAAATACACAGTTGCGAAAACAGCGTTCTCGCTCACTTATGCATTCACAAAAGCATTTCCTATTCTTTTGACATCACTGAATGAAGCACATATTAGAAATCCATCACCCAGTCCAGCTTTAACCAATATGATGTCTGATTCTACACACCCACTGGCATGCTGCTCCTCTTGGTGGGGTGGACAGTATCACCAGCATTCTCTGCAATAGTTTTAACCACACATGACTCAAGAAACCCAGGAGCAACGCCCAATGGCCTGTGCACCCCGTTTTCTAGGCTAGCAGATTTACTTGCATGGATGGAGGTTGCTGCTTGACACCCAGTGTCATTACGCAGGAAAGTTTCAGTTCCGAGTACAGACATAACCAGACTGGAACCACTGGAGAGGGCTGCATGAACATACTGATGGCAGCTGTGGCTCTTTGAATACAGACAACACTATTTAGGTGCAGCCAGAACTAAGTTAAATACAGCTGGAGTCAAATGCTAAATTTCCTGGCTTAACACCATTACCATACCTCTGAATCTGTCAGTGTGGAATCATTATTCAAAGTGTCAGTGGTTTCCATACACTTTCTGGGGCATATTCCACACCTTTTTATTCTTGTTGAATAGAATTTACTTACCCATATACTCCCAAATGAGTACCACATATGCTCGACTCAAAGCAAAGGTTAGAGGAGCTGGTCCACAATACATAAATACAGAAGCCTTGCACCTCCACTCTTCTGTGAACTTAGAACTATGTTGTGCTCTTGGTTTAGAAGCTTTTAAGGCTGCAAATAAATCTAGACCACCTCGACATGACTCCCACTGCACAAGCATTTCATCTAGAATAAATTCAGCTGTCTAATTTAAAGTTGAACTAGATCGGACAAAGAATCAAACAATCAAGCCATTTCCATGTAAGTCAGGTAATTACAGAATCTGTTAAATCATAGTGATTAGACACTGCTAAGAAGAAGCTCCAAGAAATCTCAAGCAACTTTTGAAGGGGGAAAAAAGTTTAATTAACAGCTGCAGGCCTCTTGCAATTGATTTTATTTTTCCTTCCTCCCCTCCCCTTATAAAAAGCAAGCAGGTTAACTCACTTAACAAAAGGCAGATAAGGGAGTGTAAGTGGATCAAGGAGAGCCTTGGGAAATCCTCAAACAATGCATCTGAATCTGGCATTAAATGGTTCATTTGGTGGTAAGTGATTAAATGGGAGAGGACTTTCTTTATCATGGAAATTGGTCCTCTATACTGTTGGACCTATGCTAATGACCTGAAACTCAGAGAAAAGGATGACTGTGTTATAATGGTTTATAATACATTACTTCATGTTGGACTATGAGGAACATTTACATGAATACAGTCATGCAAGGAATCCAAACAGCAATAGATTTTTGTTTGGCAGGAATTATTCTCATTGGTGTCAAAAGTTCACAACTTAGAAAACGCTGGCTGGCTATACATCACCTTAGAGCAAAATGTGCCATTTTTAGTCACAACACTGAGAAAACAAAGGCCCTTCATGGGATCCTATTTTACTGAGAAGTCTCCATTTCCAAGTCTAATTAAAAGTAGCCTGGCAATGGGAAAAACTATACTGCAATCACTGGGGGAATTGCAAACTTGCATTTAAACCATTTAAATCCTTTAGAGCACTAATTAATATTTTACGATGTAAGCTATGTCAACAGTGATATTCCTTCAAAGAAGGAATGCCCACTTGCTCAGCACATCAGCCAAGAGTTTCAGAGTGACTGGAGGTCCTGTTTCCAAACTCATTTAATAATTCCCTTGCCACTATGAGTGACTTTAGATTAAGCTCTCACCATATAACCTCAAATGACTTGATATATTCATGAAAAATCTGTGTAGGAGGGCTGAAATGTCTTTAAAATCCCACCGATGCTGTACCAAAAATACTTGTAACTTTGAAGAAAAGGCAGTTTCATATGGCTGTAGGACCAGAACCTAGGATGGAACCAAAAAAGCCACACATTCAAACCATTAAAAAGCTGGAAAGCACCATTAAAAGGTCATCCCTTTCTGTCTTGGCTTCCTAGACACCAGTGGAAGAATAACAAATGATTATGGTTTCATTTTACAGTGTAGCAAGGAGGATTTGAGATTCCACAGGGCCTCATCTGCTGTTTCTTAAGCAAACATATAATGTAATTTTAAATTTCACTTCATCACTGTGATAGCTTCAAGCAAGCCTCTCCTGTGTGCCAACCTTCCCTCTCAATGGCACACAATGAGTGTCGCAGACTGACAGAAACAGCTCTAAATTATCAGGTCCCCTATAACTTTGATTTGTGACACAAGGTACACTTGTAGGGACATACCCCCTCAATCTTTTTCATTTCCTTTTAAGTGGCGTTTTGCAGTTTGTGTGTATGAAGTGCTGAAGCTAGTTATTGTCACTGTGGTAAATTATAAGGTTTAATGGGGTGCAAGGCCAAGTTTACAAAGATATTTAGGTGTGTGAAAGTGCAACAGATAAATGATGAGGTTAAGACTTGTGAAAGTGTTGGAGCTGTATTTTCTAGAAAGCTTTAAGCCCAAGTTAGGCTTCATTTTCAAAAGTGGTCCATGCATTTTAGAGTCTAAGTGTTCCCAAAAGTTACTGTGACTTAGGCTCATATATCACGCAGGCACTTCTGAAAAGCATACCTTTAGTAAAATGTATAAAAGTGTCTGTACCAGCGAGCTACCTCTCTTTAAGTGTCAGGAAAGTGAGGCTACTTGCCTGGTAGGCACTCTTTATAAATCCCCTGGGAATCTTTCTGCATTTTTATGTGTATAAATAAAACTCACCTCGTCCTCTAGTGTCCTTTAAAAGCAACAGGACAACTCACACAAGGCCACTATGTGAGTATTGATAAATCCCTGATAATCCAGTCTCCCAGTGATTACTGATACGGACTTGCTGCTAAGGCTGGAGCAATGCCAACTCAAACACAGCCTACCAGCCTCAGCAGCCCAACCTGATGTACAAGTGTTAAAGCAAAGGACACAGACATCTAGAAGGTGATCTACAAAGATGAGAAGAGGTCTGCTAAAAGAGACACACCTGGCTAGCCTGATGGTTCTCACCATTGCAATGACCATATTCCTCTTGATGTTCAATGAACACACAGTGAATAAGGCCATAAGCCCTAATTGCTGTTCTTGGTGTGCAAGGAAGTCTTAAGATGCACTTTTCTGGGCAATGAGCTAGAGAAGTAAAGGCACCATGAGGATAGCATTTCTCTGGTACTAGCATTCCCACCACAAAAAAAAAAAACAACAAAACAACACTCATGCCACTTGGTCTTCCTCAGAGTTCCATTCCTCTACAGCCACAATCAACTGGCCAGAAACCTCCTCCCTCCTTAACTCACACTGTAACTGATGGCAGTTGTTTGGAGACGGGACTGTTGCCTCTACACTATATCTTACTAAAGAGAAAGGAATAAAGGTCTGAAGACCAAAAATGAAACATTAAAATAACCAGGAAACTTTTTTTTTCTTTCCACATGCCAACTACGTACCAGCAGGTCACATTTGCTATTTCTTCAGTAAATGAAGATTTGCAGTCTCTGCATCGTCTAGAGAGGACAGAGTAGATGAAGGAGCGGGAAAACCCTCACACATGCCACATCAGTTCTCCCTTAAAAGAAAAAGTACCCAGCTATGGCCTAGTTGGCCTCTGGGTCTCTTTCTGGGTTATCTGACACCTAAGTATGTGACTTCAAGCAGCAAATGTAGAGGTCAAGAAAAGTCCCCTGAGATGAGTTGCAGTCTAAAATTGCAGCATGATGTTTGCTCAAAACTGACAAGTGAAGTCCCAGACTCCTCTCTCTTTCCCTTGTACTCACTTAACAAACAGACAATGCAAGTGAATGTTCTGGGCAAAGCCAGTGTTGGCTGTGCTCAGGAAGCCCCATGCAGTCATCAGAGGTCCCCCTTTGATTACAGAGACACAGTAGGGAGCAAGGAGAGAATTACAGAGGCAGACAAATGATTATTGAAAATAATCATAACGGCTTTTTATGGAATAGTTGGTGCTAGCTCCAGTTGTGGGGATGGAGGGGGAAGGATCTCTACATTAAATTCACATGATCCACTCTGGTTCATTCACATTGTTATATAAACTTCCCACTGGCAGAAAGCAGGATATTTGTAAATTAAAAGAAGAAAATCAAGCCATCTTAGTACAAATATGTTTTGCTGATGAAGACTATTTATGGTAAAGATAAACAGATAATAAAGTAGCTAACGTGGTGGGGCTGGACTTCAACTAAATCCTTGTGGAATTTCATCTCTGATTCCATCAGTTTCCAGTGCTTTAACAACATAGCTGGGGCACATTGTCCTGCACAAAGGAGAATGAAAACAGAATGAGTAACTTCTTAATTACACGGTCTATCAGATGCAATGTTCTCCCTAGCAGCAAAATGTCCATTGACTTTTACAAGGTATGGCTGGACAGAGACAAAATTATAGCAATAACTCTGCCCTAAGGAGGAGGCAAAGGCTGCAGTACTTAAGGCCTTCTTTACCTCAGTCTTTAATAGCAAATTCACTTACTCTCAGCACACTCAGCCCCCTGAGCTGGGAGACAGGGACAAGTAGAAGAATGAAGCCCCCACAATCCAGGTGAAAATGATTAGTCACTTGCTGCTCCACTTATATACACACAGGTCTATGGGGTCAGATGGGATCCACTCAAGAGTACTGAAAAAGCTGGTGGAGAAGCTTGCCAAGCCACTCTCCATCATTTATCAACAGTCCTGGAAAACTGGGGAGGTTCCAATTGACTGCAGGTCAGCCAGTGTGGTGCCCATCTAAAGGCAGGGCTGGAAGGAACATCTGGGGTACTAGAGGCCTGTCAGCCTGACCTGGGTGCCGGGGAAGGTGATGGAGCAGATCATCCTGAGTGCCATCACAGGGCACATCCAGGACAACCGGGGGATCAGGCCCAGCCAGTGTGGGGTTATGAAAGGCAGGTCCTGCTTGATGAACCTGATCTCCTTCTAGGACAAGGTGACCCACCCAGTGGATGCAGGAAAGGCTGTGGATGGTGCCTACCTGGACCTTAGCAAAGCCCTTGACACCGTTTCCCAGAGCATCTCCTGGAGGAACTGGTGCCCAGGGCTGGGACGGGTGTGCTCTGCGCTGGGTAACAAGCTGGCTGGGTGGCCGGGCCCAGAGCGTGGTGGGGAATGGAGTCACATCCCGCTGGCGCCGGGCACAGGTGGTGTGCCCAGGGATCAGCGCTGGGGCCAGTCCTGTTTGATGTCTCCATCAGTGACCTGGACGAGGGGCTGGAGCGCACCCGCAGTGGGTTTGCAGAGGACACGAGCTGGGGGCAGTGTGACCTGCTGGGGGGCAGGGGGCTCTGCAGGGGGTCTGGGCAGGCTGGGCCGAGGGGCCGAGGCCAGTTGTATGAGGCCCAACGGGGCTGAGTGCCGGGCCCTGCCCGTGGGTCACACCAGCCCCCCACAGCGCTGCGGGCTGGGGGCAGGGGGCTGGGAACTGCCCGGCGGGGAAGGGCCTGGGGGGGCTGGTCGGCAGCCGGCTGGGCATGAGCCCCCCGTGTGCCCAGGTGGCCACGGCGGCCAGCAGCGCCCTGGCCGGTGTCAGCAGCAGCGTGGCCAGCAGGGCCAGGCAGTGCCCGTCCCCCTGTGCTGGGCCCTGGTGCGGCCGCCCCTCGAGCCCTGGGCTCAGCGTTGGGCCCCTCACCCCCAGACAGACCCGGAGGGGCTGGAGCGTGTCCAGAGCCGGGCAGGGGCTGGGGAAGGGGCTGCGGCACAGCTCGGGGGGGGGCGGGGGGAGCTGGGGGGCTCAGCCTGGGGAAGGGGAGGCTCAGGGGGACCTTCTTACTCCCTGCAACTGCCTGGAAGGAGGCTGCAGCAAGGGGGGAGGTCGGTCTCTTCTCCCAAGGAACAAGTGATAGGATGAGAGGAAACGGCCTCAAGTTGCACCAGGGGAGGTTTAGATGGGGTGTTAGGAACAATTTCTTCACCAAAAGGGTGGTGAAGCACTGGAACAGGCTGCCCAGGGTGGTGACGGAATCACCACCCCTGGAAGTGTTCAAAAAACATGTAGATGTGGCGCGTGGCGATATGGTTTAGTGGTGGATTAGGCAGTGCTGGGTTAATGGCTGGACTTGATCTTAAAGGTCCTTTCCAACCTAAATGATTCTATGATTCTAACTAACTGAAGGAAATGTCTTCCTTCACTTCCCAATTTGGGCCTTGTTCATTTTTAATGAAGACAACAGAAATTCTGTTTTTAAGGTAAACTTGAGTTGACCAGAGCCTCCAGAACAGCAAGCACTGGACAAATTTTGATGTAGTCATATACAGATCTTTGCCAGCAGCTGGTCTCATGGGAGGACATCCTGGGCCGAGTTCAGCCTTACAAGTACTACCCAAATCTTCACAGTTTCCTAGAAACAAGGTTCAAACTCTTCATGCCTCAAAAGCTATGAAATAAAGCAAAAAAAAAAAAAAAATATTCACAAAATAGGAGCTAAGGTTAAATGCTGAATGCTATTTTCCATATAACGTTGGTAGGCTATAAGTTACCCCTTTAACTGTGAGAGGAAGCATTTAGGGCATAGCATATATAAACACAAATACCCCAAACACAGGCAGTGCAATGGTAAGTGGGAGCCTATTACAAAGAATTCACGATTCAGTAACTCAAGCTCCATATGACCGCTGCAGGATATGCACTACAATCTGATCTCAGCGTTTGTCACATGTCAAAAAATTGAGAACAAAGAGCCAATTAGCTGTGGTTTGTTTTCTTTTATTTTGCTTGAAATAAAAGCTGAGCTATGATACAAAAAGAATTCCTGGTGTGTGCATGAGGCAAGGAGGGGAAAAAAACAATAAACAAACATTTTAACCAAAACTCAAATCATTGGACTTGCAAAACAAGGACAGCTGGGATGCATAATCAAGAGCATTAGAAAGATTTTATTTTACACAACTGAAACTTTCCTCTTCTGGCATTTGCTCTCTCAATATACAGTACAACCAGCAACTTCTACTGAAAATCTGCAAAGATTTTAAAGGCAGCCTAGCTGCAATAAGTGAGAAAGGGTTTTGAGGCTATGTGAAAGGCAGTGAGGGGCATATAGTGGCCCAATGATTTTCAACAATTAAAATAACACTGGTTTGCACTTAGTTAGAGAGGATGATGTTAGACTGTTTTGTCACAATTTAATTAACTGCTCCTCCCCATCCTCTTCTGCAGCAGGTAAAGAGACACAGGAGACACATCACTAGCATTCAAGTGCCTCTGCAGTAAAATACATCACAGCCGCCTAAGACCATGAAACAGCACTGCATAGATTCGTAGGTCTTAAGATAAAAAAAAGGCCACCTTTTCTAGTCTCATCTCCTGGGTAACCCAGTCCACTATGTTTCACTCCACTGAACAGTAAACCAAAAGTTTCAAATACAAAATGTGTGGGAAAAATAAATAAATAAATAAAATAAGACTACTTCAATTGCAAAGACAGGAAAATCTGGAGTGGTGGAATAGAATTACTGAAATTAGAATGTAACTAGGACAGAGGAGCTGCGATACCCATATATTACAGAGACGGCAAGAGATCTTTACGGAACCGGAAAGAAGTAGTCAATATTTTGTGTCTCAGTTAAAAAGAACACCCTATTCTGTCCCAGAGCATTGGCTCAGCACTGACTGACAACGAAAACTTATAGTTCAGGAAGTACCAGCAACAATTCAAACAGGATCAGCAAGCATTCCTGGGAAGCTTTCTATCCAAGGATGGATCCAGTCCAACATCTGATAGCATCAAAGATAACAATACACGACTACTTTATTAGGACAACCTGGTGTAACTCAAAAATATGTATATAATGCTGCTTATGGTGAAGGAGGTAGCATGCAATTTGCTAAACACTCTGCACACAAAAAAGCTATTAGCAAATTAATTTTTGTCCCCACCTGGAATCTAGCAGTAATAAGAAATATATTTCTGTATTAATATTGTTTTGTTTTGCGCAAGGAATTGGCCAGCAACGGCTTTTCCATTCCTACTGATAGTGATGGGACAATTTTATGACTGGCAGGTGTAGTGAGTCTTTCCATTATTTTTTTAAGCTCTATATTGAATAAGGAAAACCTACTGCATTTGCTACTATCACAACCTTTTGTCTTTCAGTGCTGTTCATGAACTACTGAAGCTTATTATGTTTAAATAATAAAATAATGCAGACCAAGAGAGTAATTCTGTACAAACACAGATTAAAGTTCTTTACCTAGAGCCATTCTTAGGTCACTCCTAAGGGGGGCTGAAGGGAACCAGCTGTACACAACAGGGAAAACACACTTCATGGTTAAGGACAACTGCCTTTCACATTGCTGCTTTTTAAGAAGCAATGGGAATCAAGCAATGCTGATTTCTAAGAAAAAAAAATCTAAATTTGCTTTCGAGCACAAACAGAGATAATTAAAGTACTTGCTCTAACAGGAAGCTGCATTAGAAAACAACTTTGCACTTTTGAGGATGCACACTGTGTTTCTTGTTATGCCAATTTATTTTAATTAATTCAAAAAACATTTGTTTGAGGTATTAGCAATACTGGTGCTTAGCCTGTCATTTTGCCTCCCTCTAAATGCCCAGAATGGCAATTCTAAAGCAGAGCACATCTGGTGCAAGGAGGAATCTGTCCTTCTGGCAGATCTCGAAAAAGGAGCAGTATAAATTCAATGGGCCAAATCTTTGTCCTTCCACTCACCTGGAGTAAAGCTGAGCTATGCTGGAGTTCACCATTGCACAGAAATACGATTAAATGCTCAATGGAGTGCGAAGCGGTGCTCATGGTGCAGGAGCAAGTTCATGCTTTCCAGGGAAGAAGACCATGCAGCTGACAATCCATGCCACCTCCCACTAGGCAACCTGTGACTCAGATTTAACCCCGGAGCATCATGTGTGGTGGTAGTTGGCCCACAGTCTCACTGGGAGACAGGAGTTGACAGTATGGGGATGCTGGAAGGGCCAAACAAGCTAGACTGCACCCAGGTGATAGTTCTGGCATACAAAGGGAAGATGAAGATCTTCCAAGGCATTTAAAGACAAAAAGGAACCAGAGAGTAACATATTCACCTTTCTTGCGTCCCTGCTCCACTTCCCATTTCTGAAATCACTGCTACATCTATAATATCTGCAAAAACAGCTGCTCCTCTCCAACAGTCTCTGGAAAATGGAAATGAGAAACACCATCTTCCATGTTCCTTTTTGCATGCTTCATTCAAACAATGAGACTAAACTGACCTGCCTTCACCAGCTGTTGTCCCTTACCTTGTCTACCCAATCCAAAAGAGTTGAATAAGCCTTCTCCAAAGAGTTGGGCCCCCAAAATATGTGTGATTGACATGACTTCTTAAAACTTTCTCTTTTTAAAGTTTAAAAATGTAGTAAAATTTTCACCCCCCAAATCATTAGATTGAAATATTAATATTTCAATATTTTTCAATCTTAAAATTATTATGAAAATGTATTTAATAACATATTTTTTATTTTATTCCTCTTCAGTTTGACTGTCTGTTGCTGTCCTATGTTTAAACCTGTTTAAATAAAATAAGGTGCACCAACAACTTCACTTTACTCTTCTTTTAGTTGGACTGAAATTATTGGCTAATTGGAAAATTCTAGGGGCTGGCAAATTGAAATAAGCACCAAACACCTCTAGAGGTAGCAAAATCAACTGCAGGATTTGCCCTGACACATGCAGAAAAAAATTCTACTAATATCACCAGTAATATCACCTAACTGGAACTGTTTATCTTACCAGAAACACTAACAAGCTGGAGAAAAAAGGAAGTTTTGACAGTTGCATAGCAACGATAAAAAGGCAAGGTGGACATTCCCTGAGGATGAGTGTGGCACAGAGAGAAGGCAAGGAGTAACTTGGCACCAGCTGAGCTTGTCGGGTGCTGCCAGCCTGACCTTAGACCAGCTACAATCCAGCAGGCAGCAACTCCTGTGGCATGACTGCCAGCTCTCTGCCAGAGCCTTTTGCATGTGATCCGGCCAGCTATTAGCATCCAAATGGTATGAAAGCTCTCAGAATAAATAAGCAAGAAGACCAAGTCAAACAGTATGTGCGAAATGGCAGTGTCAAACAAGAAGTTCTCCAGCCAAGGCAGTTTCAGCACTCAAATGGTTCTGCGGTAGAGCATGTGAGGAGCTATGGCATGCTACAGGCTGAGAGCAAGAAGTGATCCATCGTAAACTCACAATGGAACAGCCCACAAAACCATCAGGAGAAGCCAGCCTTTCCATGAGTCACTTAAAAAGAAGACCTGAAAATACCTGAGCTTGCATATTTTGCTCACCTTAAACTCCTGCTAAAATCATTGAGATCAAATCCTAAGTCACATTCAATTGTTGATTTACTCAGTGAAGTACTTTCCTGTTAACACATGAGAAACTATGACTTGCCACCTCCACAACTACCACATGGTGCTGTGACAGTGCCTACACTAACTAGTGGGTTTGGTAGATTATAACCATTATTAGCAAAGGTAATTTATCATATAGAAGAATTTACCATATTTCAGAAGAAGAAAGAAAACAACCTATATGTTGAAGCTAATGAAGAGCAAGCTTTTCTTTTAATTATAAACCAGTGAAGACGAAGCAACAAGGTAAGTGTAACCAAGGAGAAAAATTTGCCCCTAAACCTTTCATTCTCTCTCACAATAATCTTACTTTTTTCTCTTCAATTTTTAACCTTCTCTTGTCACCACCAGCACTAAAAGCTGCTTTTTTCCCCACTTTTGCTGGAAGAACAAACAAACAGTTGCCGTTTCAGTCAAAGCAATGTTATTCTTCAGCTGGCTGGCACCGTTTTCAGCTCACAGGGCGGTCAGTTCCTTTGGCCCCCATCCAGCAAGCTGAATAAACCATTCTGGCAGTAAGTGCAACTCTATTTGGGCTCAGAAATTGGTGCTTCAGACCTGTTTCCAACCTGAGCGCTTCCAATTTACAGCACTCCAACGCCACAGGAAGTACACCAGACCAATCTGAAACTCAAATATATTTGAAACAAAGCTTTCTTCCGTGCTTTTAGGTCTTTTCCTACTCTCTTCTTCCCCCTTTCGTTAATGTTTACAGGTTGGAATTTAATGTTCTTTCTTCTGCCAGAAGTTTGGCTTTTGCAACAAGTACTTCATCCAAGTGAGCCATTTTCTCCAAAATGCACAGCAGCGGCAGAAATCACAGACAGATCCTTATAATCTTTTCTCTTTTTCTCACTTCCAATCTTTTGTATGGAGCACTCTGAGAGTCAAGAATAATTTTCCCGAAATTACAAAACCCATGTTTTTACAGACATGCAGTCACCCAGTGCAAGACTTTGGACTCTCACAGTGCAAAACGAAAAACACAAGAAAACCTGTAGAACAAGAGAAACTACGGTTCAGTAAGTGCAAAGTCTAGCTGGAAGGATTGCAACTGCAGGACCAGGCACTTAAGGCTACTCTTATGCTACACACTCTGGCAGAATAACACTAACAGCAGAATTCCACTTTACTGGGATAAGGGATGGGCTTGTGAAAAGGGCAGCACATGTGAATGCAAAGTTTGAGAAATTGTTTTGAGCACTGTGTTTCAGTGCTCAGGTTATTTCTTTGTCTTTCCTCCCCTCATTTTTCACACCATTAAAATTCCAGCTCAGACACCAGACTCAAAATGAACAAACAAATTTACCTTGGTTGGTATCAAAATCCACTGGCACTCCTGCGGCTGCTGCTGAAGCTGCAGTGACACTTGAGCTGGGCCAGCAGAAACCACTCAGGCGATTCATGAAGGGAATGCCAGAGTGACAGATTAAGTACAAAACTAATCCACACGTCATGTTTCTACTGCACAGGTGTGTTCAGGGATTATCTTTCTGCCATGCAAGTCACTTATGCCAATCTCTAAAGATCCTTTCTCTTTCCTTCAGCTCCTCAGACTACCTGAAATAAGTCTTCCATGGCTACTGTGCTGAAAAACTTCCAGGGAAATTAATTCTGTAAAACTTCAAACGTTATCATTACCTCTTGCATACAATAATTTATCAATCATTGTAGCATGCAAACAACCTACTCTCTTAGCATCTGAGCAGATGAAAGTTATCCACATTCTTTGAAGGGACCTTAAATGTTACCCCCTTCCAGTGCCCTGCAAAGAACAATTTGGGGAAAAAAAGAAACATGAAAGCTTTAAGATCACCTCTAAATCCTGCACATAAATATTACCCTAAGCCAGGATGGAGGTAAATAGTAAAAAAGATGCAAGAGCCCTGAGATGTGTTTGAAGTTGTCAGATAAAAGTTAGCATATACAAACTCCCATTTAGCAATTTGAAGAGGTTCTACTTAATGGATTACACAGCAAATATGGGTTCTGGTTTCCAACAAAAAGTGACATGCAGTAAAATATTTAGGCAATCTTTTGAGTACTATGTAGCATTTCATAACTTAAAGGGCTTTAGTCAGCTTTCCACGTGACAGCAACAAACCCACAGTTCAGTCACAGAATTGTTTGTGTTTTATCACAAGATAGATTGGAGGATCTTCTGGCATGGACTGACACTGATATAAACCGCTCAAGAGTTTTTGCGGAGAAGAAATGGAAGACAAACCAAACTGTTTTAAACAAAAGCTACCACAATATTCAGCACAAGCCTAAATTCCCTTTTCAGAAATTAATGTGAATAAAAACCAGGACAGAATTTTCAAATAGGTAGTTAAAGCGCCTTTACAAATTTCACAACTGTGTTTGAAAACCCTTTGTCATTCCATTAGCAAACAGGATATTTGATGCAGATCTAGATATAAGTAGTACTGTCCATATTTGTGTATTTTATATGAATTCCATGCATGAACACTGTGGTTGTCTATAAACTGGGGAAATTCCTAATCATACTAAGCCATTTTCAGTGGGTGAAATCAGGTGTAGGAAATTCCTCGCAGACTGTTAGAAATCAATTGCGCCAAAGCGCTCAATTTTGTTAAGTGTCTCTGAGTAGCTTTTGGGAAAGAACATAGTGTAGTGGTTGTTTCAGAAAGAGGAGAATAAGGGGGGATGAATCCCACCGTGATGGTATCACAGAATGCCTGGGTGACCTCAAGCTAGTCACTTGTGACCTCTGTAAAATGGAGATAATCACACTTATCTGATTCAAGGAGGTACCAGGAGACCTACTGTTTCCTAATTGCTTAGAGATATACACAGGCAAGGTACAATATAACTACTTCTATTAAAAACAGTTATATGGGTTAGGTTTCTGGAAATATCTACTGGTGACACAACAGATTTTACCCATCTGTAGTAAAAGTGTCAAGTACTGCTATTATTTTGACCTCATTGATAAAGAAAGGATGGGTGGTCTGGTAGACTGAAGAACATTTTGGCTGGAAGCTATTACCCCTTGAAACGACCTCTTGTTTCAAGTTTCACTGGTGTATCAGAAAAGTTACAGGCAGCAACAGTCAGGCTTTCTGTAACTCATTCTACAAAACCACTAAAATCTGCTTTGTGTCCTCTGACTTGCTACTCCTCTATACTAGTCATAATGATATTTTTCCTAATCAAGCATACATTAATAGTAGGAAGCAATGCCACCTCCTTCTGTTTTTACTTGACCCATCTGTCTTTGGGTACTCATTGCATATGTGAAGCTACACCAACCTCAGTTGTCCCACACTATTAGAGAGGCATAGAAAAACTGCAGTACAAAGAAGGACAGCAAAAATGATGGTAATTAAAGAGGAAGCCTGAATTTAAAAATAAAATGCCTGAATGAGGAACAATATGGCTTGAGGTAGAATGTAGAACCTTCTGATAGTCTCATGTAGCCATTCAGTTTCAGGGAGAGAACTTGTCTAAGGTGATTTTAAGGCAGAATTTATGTAAACTGAGTAGCAAAGAAAAGAGCTGATTTACATTAAAACATAGGACAAGCAACCATCAAGCAGTTGTAGTTTTACTGTTGAAATGTGACTCTGGAGAATTTTTACAAAATCTTCACATTCAGCCAGGCAGGGTAGGGCAAGGAAGGGGTCAGTGTGTAAGTATTAGTTTTAACCTGGAATAAACCATGCTGATTTCCATTTCACCAAAACAATTTTATACCAAAAATACCTATACAGAATCCAAATATCGGCACCTCTGTCTAAAGTGCTCATTTGCTACAAAGTATCCTTGTTTTACTCAGTGTGTTTGCCAGAATGAACCACTCTGTCATTTATATCAGTAATGAAACCCACACCCACACGTGCTTCAACACCAGACTTGACTAATGGATGAATCTTTATGCCACGCTCCTTATGAAATGCTGTGTCCTATCACGTTGCGACGATACTGCCACTAGATTTATAGCTATAACTAAATCATCCGATCATACCACTTCTGTGCTGTGCTTCTTCCATTACCACCTAATGTATCAAAAGCATCGATTTTACACTTGCGAGCTTTCCTGCTGAAGCACTCCAAGGTCTTGCAGCACTTTATTATATCCCAAGCCCACTCCCATAGCTGTCATGCTAATGAGGCATGTGTCGCTACTTGAATTTTTCTGAAGCAGGTCACAAAGCTCAATTCTCTCCTCATGTGGGAGAACCTGGAGCCCAATTCCTGAGCTGTCAGGGCTGGCTGGTTTTGAATAGTGCATATGATGACACAGACTCTCATCTTACCGGCCTGGCCACTACAACACCCCTTCCCCCCAAACGCCAAAAAGAAATATGGCCACTTATTTCAGAATGCTTTTCCCTATTCGCAGCATGTTGTACTTATCGAACACCTCTTATTCTGAGGTGTCCAAAACACTGAAATTATAACCTGCTTAACCTCAATAATTCTGAGAGGCAGATTTTTGTCTCTACAACGCAGGTCTTACTTAGACAGAAAGAAAATGAAACACACCAAGATTAAGAGACTAAATTGGCAGGACATCTAGAAATACCCTGAAAACCTACAGAAATTTAATGCAACAGAAAAAGGCTCAGATCCTCCAGAAAGGAACAATATATTTTAAGACAATAGGTAAAAATCGCCTGTAATTATGGCTCCCTTCCAACTCGAGATAGTCTATGATTTCTGTGAATTTACTGCCCCGCTAGGGCATCTTCAGTTAGAACAGGTAAGAAAGACAAGTGACAACAGTAATTTTTAGGCTCCTCTGAAAGGTACCCCAAACACTCTTGCTATATTTTGTGGGTTTAATTACCAAATAATGCTGATGACCTAAGAAGTGAAAGGTTAGGAACAATTAGGAGGTTATTAATCAGGGCCAGTCTGGCCTTCTTATTTTGACCACTCTTAATAATAAAACTACTTGGTGTCTGAGACATTTGATGAGCAAAGAGGGCAGATTTAGGCTTCAGCAGTTCAAGTAAAATGGAGTCACTGGTCTTTCACCCCACCATTGCTGCTTTTAGTGAATGGTTGTATATTTTCGTGCTACTTTGACATGTCAATATCAGCTGACCTATTGTAAGCAGAAATGTGATATAAGTCTGAATTTTATCAGCTTCTGTCGTACAGTTTGAACCATTTTGTCTTTTTGCTACACTTTCTTTGCTTTATATGGAATACGCTTTAATTAGCAGGCTTCCATTAATAAACCTAATTATCACATGGAAAGAGAAAAAAAGCTCCATTTAATCTTCCCCGTTAGAAGTCAGGGAAGACTTTGAAGACATGATAGAAAAAGAGTGCCTAAACTTGCCAGCATCACCAGCCCTTACCTGTGGAGATGCGAGCACATGTTAAAAGCCAGCAGTAAAGCCCTGCAATGCTGTGGACCTATCAGCAGAATGGAGTGGGAGCATAACAGTATTTTTCATTTTCAAGCAACAATCTACTAATGTGCAAAGCTTGTAAGAATCAAACAATGATCATGATCTCCCATTTTATTCATGGAAGAGTGAGGCACCAGCACTTAGGTCACTTGGCCGAGGTCACAAAGTGTCACCAGCCACCAATCTTCTGACTCCCATTTCCAAGCATTACTTACAACAAAATACCAAACTCATAGATTTTGAGCTAATGCCGATCATGCATTTAAAACACTATACCAGGTATTCTATCTCTTTTTGGGGGGTTTCTCTCAATTCACATAGCAGGAATTAAAAACAAACAAAACTTTTAACCCTTCAAATTCTGGTGTTTTCCAAACTGCCAGCAAAATTAATTCTTATGTAGGTTGCATATACTGGGGCTTGTAGTCCTCAAAGGCTTAACCCAATTGACTCTAAGGAACTGTGACAGTCTTTCATATAAAGCCCTCCAAGATCAAAGGCTTCTTCTGTGCCATAACTGTCTATCACATCAGCTTTACTACCAAGTATGGGCACTAAGGGCTTGGTCCTGCTGTTAGACACACGGTTAAGGATTGCCCTCTCTTGCACAAAACAACCCTACTGCTTTGCACCCAGGTACACATGGGAAGTAACTTCAAAGGATACACCGTGGTTCATACACACACAGCAAGAAGCTGCACTATCCCCTCATGTCATGTTCCAAATACCATTTTTCAGAAAACTCATGCTGTATTCACAGAAGGCACTTTTTCCTCTGAGTTACTACCTCAAACATTTTAACCTGCTCCTTTCCCTTCTACTCACACTATCAAAGCTTCTGCCCAGAATACCTAAAGCTATCACTGCTTTAGCTGAAGAATTTGTTGGCGGTCACATGATGGCTTGAATGCTGTGGTTGAGATTAATAGTGTGTTACAATAAACACAGCGAATAATGCAAAGCACAGAAACGATGGAGGAGGAAGTAGGGGGAGACATCATCTTCTGAGGCTATGCTGTTATTGATGTTTAGTTTGAAAGAACACACAGGTCCGAGTGAGACTTCTGGCATCTTCTCCCTTACAAATTAATCACTGGTTCACAGTGACCAGCACGTTTCAACTTATAAATAAAATTCAAAGCCCTCAGGTCCTCATTTTAAAATGGAGACATATGGCTTGAAAACAGCTAATGGAACAAGCTTTCCCAAAGTTTGAGATTGTTCCCAATTGAGAGATCCGTTTCACAGTAATAACACAATGCAGCCACAAGTACAAGAGCATCAGACTTCCTTCCTGCATTTTATAACACTTTGCACTTCCACACTAGCTTTTATCTGGTGAACGGAAAAAGTTCTGATGAACATCAGCAATAACTTTTGAAAGTGTAGAAGACACACAACACTGCAGGAATTGAGAGCACACACAGATCCTCAGCCATACAGGCATCAGCTCAGAGATGATACATACCCAGAAGTAAGTTCAATGCTGTGTACCCAAAAATCTGAAAAGATTTGGGGGCAGGGAGAAGCAGAGAAGCTTACTTTCTGAAACCTGATGTCTGCAAGTATGGAGCCACAAGTCCCTTTTTGTCTACTTGTTCACCATAGTCTAAACCACAGCTAGCTCCAGTAATATCACACAGATGAAGAAACAGTTTGGAAGGATACTGAAGCCAACAGCTTGCTCTATCTTCCATTTACAATGGAGAAAACCAAGGCTACGGTTTTTAGCTGAGAAGCCTGTGGCAGAAACCAGAAGGCTGAATTCCTAGCACTTGCTCCAATCTCTGGACAACTCTGCCTTCAATGTTTTATTCTCCTAAAGCTGCCCAGAAGCATTTTTTCCACACAGAACCTGCTCCTCTGGGGGCTTTGTTTCATGCTAGTCACAAATCTCCCAGTATAACCTGAGGTAGACCAAAACACTGGCAGTCCTGCAGTGAAAAAGCATCTAATGGGCCATAAATTAATGTTTCATTTCCTTTAATAGCGTAATGATTAATTCCTTCTTCAGAGCAAGATTTTGTTGCACATTTGGTAGTTACACTGTAAAGAAAGAAACATATTTTTTTTTAACATTGAAAAAGATCAAAGCCAGAATGCTGCTATTTTTGTTTGTGCTCTCGTAGCTGGGCTCTTTAAACTGATTTTTCTCCCCAATTTTGTAAAGAAAAAGGTAAAAAAAAATCCATCTCAGATGAAACCTTGCACAGCTTGTCAAATTTCAACCCACAGCGAATTTTTACTGAAGATATAAACCTCTGAAAGTAGGGGTTTCTAATGGAAATGCTGACATAACCTTAACTATACCAATGCTGCTGTAATGCTCAGGTTACCAGGAATATTTCTGCTGCCAATTCAGTTTAAGAAGTCTGAATGCATATAATTTGTTCCAGTTGTCTTTCCTCAGAGTGGGGCTCCTTTGTGCACACTTTCCAATGTGGCTTGCATTAAAAGGAAGAAAAAAACCACCCTACTCCTATGTAAATTCATATACACACTGATACGGTTTTATCACAGCTAAAAAGCTATAAATCTGCTTTTAACTGATTCAGTGTGTTCCCCACTGGCCTGGAAAGGTGACTCATTTCATTGCTGCCCTTCACTGAATGTGACAATCATAACTTTGCTTTGTTCTCTTTGGGGTATTTATTCTTTGAAAAAAATATATATATAAAAAAAAAGCACCAAAAAACCCCCTCAACCCTGACTTGTTGTGTATTCATATTATCCACTCCTGACCAAACGTTACCCTGTTTGAACTAAAAGGATTTTAGCTGGGTCAGGATTTGACCCTCATTATGCTAGGAATCTAATCCAAATGCCTCCCACCGATACTGGCGATAAGAATCTAGTCCTATAGCAAATTATTTGCCTCTCACCTTTGGCTCATCCTGAAGCCAAACAACTGCCAGGTTAAACAAATACTCTCAGGATGCAAAGTGAATTCATGGGGCCAGAGCTTAAGTGACAGAAAGGTGAGCAGGCATTTCTAGAGCTTCATGTCCTCTGAAAGGTCTGCAGCTTGCACACTGAAATCTTTCTGAATTTTCCTCCTGGTAGGAAGGGTGAAACTGGAGGAACAAAAGCTCAACGGGACAGCTCCAGCACTAAGTGAATAGGAGTAGGAATAATTAATGATCTGAGCCTCCTCACACCTGCCAGTTTACAACTTCTTACTTGATCTTCAGGGTCTAAGAGGCAATGACTGATGCTTGGGAATTCAAAACATGAACCTTGTTGCCATCTTTACAACAGATAAAAAGTTGGAAGAATGACTTGAGGACAAATTTTCAAATATGCCAGTGAATTTCTGGACGGTTCTAGTGAGTTCAAGTAGATGACAACTGTGAAAATCAAGCCAAAACGACCTCCTAACTGAATTCTCAAGCTCCTATGGACCTACAGTCAGACACAGCTCTTTCCACAATAAGTGGAAAAGGAGGAATCTTCTCAGGATGATTCACACCCTGATGGCCTGAAATGCCTCTAAGTAAATTGAAAGCTTATAATTAATTAGTCTATTGTTTAGTTTTCTCACTAAAATTAAAAGGGAGGAATTTGGGTCACAGGTTCTCTGGCTGAACTCTGAACATGTTCCCAAATTAGAGGATAAATTCAGTGAAAAATTATATAAAAATGGTTTTCAAAAAAACTTTTTTTTCCAGGCACCTCTCCTACCATTGTATTTTTTTCATTCATCACCACAGATTTATAAAAAAATGTTATTTTATTAAAGATTGTTTTAATACTATCACTAAACTAAACGTCTTCAAATCTTTCCTCTCCTTAAGATCTTTCACCCTGAACTTGCTTAAATGTTGTGGGGGTGTGTGGTGGTGGTTAAAAAATTTTAATAGGGAGCACAGTAATCCAAACAATATTTTTAACTTTTTTAAAGACACTTGGAAAATGATTGGCTGTATTTTCCTATTCCTCAGTTTCCCTTCTGTAATTATGAATTACCATTATGAGTAATGGTAACTGACTGCTAATGGACTCTGCAAATTTCTGGTAAACGATGCAGAGATTAATAGTTATTCTTAACATGCTTAATCAAGTAGTAAAGAAAGAAACAAAAGAAAGCACTATGCAAGGACAAAACACAGCAAGAGAATCAAACCTCAGTCCACAAGCCTTTTTGGAAAGAAAAACAACCTACCCCTCACATTAAAAAATATATAATTTAATTGGGATTTATTAATAATTATTAGATGAGCAAAATATAAATTATTAATATAACATTATAAAAGGTTCTTTTGCTCTCTTCAGTTAGATCCCTGAAAATTCTCCACTTCTTAGAAGGCTTGCATAGAATAACAGAATGGTTTGAATTGGAAGGGACCTTTAAAGATCATCTAGTCCAACCCTCCCTGCAATAAGCAGGGACATCTTCAACCAGCCCAAGTTGCTCAAAGCCCCGTCCAACCTGACCTTGAACACTTCCAGGAATGGGGCATCCACAGCTTCTCTGGACAAGTTGTTCCAGTGCCTCATCACCCCCACTGTAAAAAATAACCTCACGTCCAATCTAAACCTACCCTCTCTCAGTTCAAAACTGTTGCCTTTTGTCCTGTCACCACAGGCCCTGGTAAAAAGTCTCATTCTTTCTTTGAAATGTTTCAGTATTCCATGTCTTTTGGGCTCCCTCCTGCAGTCTGATTTCTCTGTGACTGTCTCTTACACCCCAGTGTTGTAAACACCTAAGCCTGTGCTTAAACAGGACTCCTACAGGACAACTCATCTGTCTGCAGTCAGACCTAAGTTCAGAGGAGTGACGCCTGATGCAAAGCAGGCTGACGCTAAATTCAGCTTTTCAGCTGGTCACACTGGCCTGCAGAATGAGTCTGAAACAGCAGCTTCTGTGTGGCAGAGTGTGCAGCACCAAATACATCAAGGATACTAAGGAAATAAATACCTAGCACAAACATAGGTAGATTAAAAACTTGTAGCAGAAAATGCCCTCTGTTTCTGGAAGATGATTTACTTTAGGTCCAGAAGAAATCCAGCCACAGCATCACTAGCGGCAGATGATCTGGTCAATTACTCAGTGTAAAGTGCCAGAAATGCACAATTTAGATCAAATTAAACTATTGGACAAAACACAGACAAGGCTTTAGTAGTCCTCATCAGCCTTTTTGTGAAGGATTTACTTCCATAAATCTTGTAATAAAAAGGTGGAACACTTTTTCTGAAGGATAGGAAAGGGAGGTAAATTACAAACGGTGTTTGTCTTCAACAGCTCAAGGCTGATCATTAAAGAAAAAAAAATCCTAAACAGAAAATACGAGACATTCTTTAGGTTACAAATCAGGAGGCTTAGATTGGTCCAATTTAGTTAAAAATGGGGAACTTACTGCTTCAAAATGTCCAGCACTCTAAACAAAGAAAAAGTGGCAAAGGCAGTACACAAATCTGCATTAACTCCCTGACCGCTGATTTTTTTTGCCAAGTGGCTCATTCATGCAGATATCACTAAGTAGAAGCAGCACATTGTGGGGTTTTTTTTCAGCTTCTGGGGTCAAACTGGTCTTGATTTGGCCTATTTTGCACTGAAATCAAGGACCTATGGAAGTTGCACTCATCTCCTGGGATCTAACCCTGGAATATTTATGTATGTACTCAATATGGTTTTCCCTCCTCTCATCCACTGACATCACAATCTGTGCCTGAGGTGTGGGCCACATTGTCCGTGCTTCACACAACACTGAACAGTCCTCTTGGAATTCAAAGTCTAATAATACTGTGAATCATGCCTACCTCCTGTCTCTCGCTCTCTCCATCAGCAATGTCACTGTGGGTGACTGACAGCGTGACCCTCCGCTGCTGCTTTTTTTGTGAATAAATGCCGTTAGTGGTAGAAAAGGAACAGGACTTGTTAATCAGTGGGGAACAAAGAGTTGTTGGAATAGGGATGTATATGAGGGAGAAACCAAAGAAACTGGGGCACATATATTCAGAAGTGGTTGATAAGACTCCAAACTGTATTAGTTCCTTCCTATGGAGACTACAGTAGATGTTACCTCAAGTGTCACCTAATTCTAGGACCGGAGAGTCAGTTTTAGATGTTCTTACAACTTTCTAGCATCTCCTCACCTCTGCTAGAATTAAATAAAGCCCATGCCCTGGTCTTCAAAATCGTGTTTGGGAATATTAAAGTGCCCAGAACAAGAGGTTATTTTGGCTTTTGTGGCTGCCTTCTGCAGAAGTTGTTTCAAACGCCTACATCCAGCCTTCCTGTCTGCCTGATACGAGCAACTTAAAGAAACACACAAGACCCCACAAAATGGCAAAAGCACACTTCACATCGAGTGACTGCTCACTGACGAAACAGCTGGAAGAAGCTACACACTTTGGCTTTGACTATGAGGCAACGTGGTCAGTGTTCTGAAAGGAATTTAGATGCCAGCTTTCCATGGATTTAATGTATTTTTCAAAATCTGTTCTTTGTCACTCTGCACATTAGCTCCCGATGGGTCTAACAGCCATTACTCTACCTCATAGCTGTGCTAAGCAGAGCTGTACCTGCTATCTCCCCAGTGCCACAGCTGTGGATGCTGAGGGAAGTGAACAGCAACAGTCTGGCTGATGTGCTCTTCCTAAACACCATTCTCCAGAGACACTCTATTACTTTTATTTTAATTTGTTTTTCCTGTTATTTACTGATTCAAATGGAGAGAGCTGCTGCGGCCAAGCCAATCACCAGGTTCTACATCCCTCCCCTTGGCTAGTGCTCAACCTTTCCCAGCCAGTCAGCATCCTCCCTACAACCCTACTGGCTTTTGCTTCTCCTTCCATACCACTGCCTACATGGACCAATGTTCTGACCCAACACAGCATTTGCACGTTTCTTAAAACAATCAGATTACAAGTTGGATGTCTTCAGATAGTTCTGGCTTCTCATCAGTCATATACATATATACCCACACACCAGTATATACATATACTGACTGATGAGAAACCTGACGAACTCGTTAGTGTTTCTGAATATTCACCAATATACCCAAGGCAGCCTAGTGCTGAAATCCTCAAACCAGGATATTTCCAAGTTCCTGAAAGGAAACACCTTGAGATATTTGAGAAAGCTGGGTTGTTTAGCCTGGAGAAGGGAAGGCTCTGTGCAACTTTTCAATACTTAAAGGAACATGGAGATATACTTTTTACCAGGGTCTGTAGTGACAGAGCAAGGGGTAACAGTATTAAACTAAAAAAGGATAGACTTAGATTTCATATCAGGGAGTCATTATTTACTATGAGAGTGGTGAGACATGCAACAGGTTGCTTAGAGAAGTTGTGGATGCCCTATGCCTGGAACTGTTCAAGGCCAGGTTTGACAGGACTTTGAGCAACCTGGTCTGGTAGAAGATGTCCTTGCCCACGGCAGGCAAGTAGGACTAGATGACCTTTGAAGGTCTCTTCCAACTCAAACCATTCTATAATTCTATGACATGGAGACATTCACATCCTAGCTACTTTGAGTAATTTTCTGGAGTTGACATATATAAAAACAAAAGCAAAAATGTCCCAAGTCTGGAAAGTTATTTTTCCTTAAAAATAAGTGCCTGCTGATAGTATAGGTACAATAAAAATAGGGAACTTTTAATGTTCTAAATTACTTTTACCTTATAAGAAAAAAACCCAAACAATGGCTTGTAATACATCCAATAGAAAAATAGAAGCCCTAAGACGCCTGCATATTTATACACTTATTAGTTTTTTCCAGCCTTTATTTTAAAGTTTAGTTGGACATTTTCCTGGAAGCGTAGAACTAATACTGTAGGCATTATTACCTTTCTGGAATGAAAGGAACTTAGATAAAGAATAGCCTACTATATCTTCAAAAAGTAGCATGTTTCTTGAGTTCCATGTGCATTATATTTCCAATTTACATGGGGATTTGTAACAGCGGTGCTGCTCCCTGGGTGTTACTTACTTTGGATGGACTTCTCTAAGGCTGAGTTTACACAGCTGTGGAAGGAAAACCTAGCCACAATCAATTAAAAAGTGCAACACAAATCCTTTGGACAGCATTCTCAGGCTGTCCTGCTGTTGAGACAGCTACTATTCTCTGAGAATGAGTGCTCTAACTGTATTAAACTTAGTCCTAACCAAAATAAGCTTTTACTAATTTTCACTATTTAAGGAACATAAAGACCTGCCTTTGTCATTTAAAGTTTAAGCTGACTAAGCCTGGTAGAAACAGAACCTTAAGGAACTAAAGCAATTAGATCCATTTACAGAAGCCAGAAGAGTCTGTGGGTTTTAGACATGATGGGCTTGTATAGTCTGTACTTCTTATTCATGTGGACTCTCAGATTATGGGTTGATAGGTGGCATAATAAATCACCTTTGTTTTCCTCCTGATAGCAGTGTGATGCTGAGCTGATCCTAACAGGTCACCAGTGTGCTGGCATTACCTGCACTTCTGATTACTGAACAACTAGAATAAGCACGCAAATGAGACCCCAGACGCCCTGTCTTTGTGTGGGACATATTTATTACCAACCTGCTGAATCCAACACACAAAGAAGGCCTCAGGGAATGTAGTATGTCTACAAGCCAATGCAAAAAGCACTGAGAAAAAAGAGCATAAATAAGCAGGCAGCTGAAAAGCCTAAACTCTAACTCACCAGCACATCAATAATACAATAATGTCGTCAAGCCACTGTGGACTCTGAACACTGCTTTCTCTGTTGTTCAGCTAATTAGTAAAAGAAGAGATTAAGGTCTTTAATCTCACTTGCTTTCTCTTTCTTCCCTCTTTTTACCTGAGAGTGTGCATGTATGTGTATATATATATTCCCTAAATGAACAAAGATAATACGCACATTTCAATGTTGAAAACATGGGGTGGAGCACGAGTTTGTCTTTGCTTCCAACAAGAGGGTCATCTACATGACTTCAAATTTCAATGTACTGCGACTGCAAGGAGTCAGATGTGTGTGTGTTACAGGGTGGGAGGGGAGGGGGGATGCTGAACAGAGGATATGAATTTTAAGAAGTTTCCCGAATGAATATGACACTGTATTTCTCCCTACTCTCCTTAGGATGACAATCCAGAGGAGATAACCTCCTCCTCTGAAGGTAAAGTTAGTTTTTACCATAACAAATCCAACAAAAGAAAAGAAGAGGGAAACATGGGGGGTGGTGGGGTTGGTGGAGGGAGACACAAATTAAATGTCAAACTTTCTTTCCTTACTTGGAGATAACAGCATACTAAGAAACCTTCTTAGAAGCTTAACATAAATGCCTTTAAGCTGTTGCCAGCTGCAGTAAACCTCTCTCTCACCTTTGTTTCTCTCTTTCAAGATATCTTTGAATGCCTTCTCCTTCATCATAAATCAGACCTGTGAGCAATTATCACTCAAGCCGGATGGCAGCGGCCTGAGTGGCCACTGCTATTCCACTGCTGTAATCTGCACTTCGTCAGGTTACACTACCCTTGATGAAATTTCACATTTCTTTGCCAATGAGCGTTACCTCTCTGTTTATGACTCATTGTCTTTGCAGCAGAGAGCTGTGAATCTCATTCCTCTTCTTGAAATTGTTTAAGCAGCACAGTCCATCCGGTGGTGCTAAGCACCCTCAGCTCCCCGTTGGGGAGTCTTAGAGCATCCCAGAAGCACTGGGTTGTGCTGCTGCCTCAAATACTTACCCTGTATCTCTCAGCCACCTCTGAGGGAGGCATGGACGCAGACAGCCTCCTCTGGCCTCTGAAGCTGAGCACAGGGTGCTGATGCTACTGTCGCAACTCACAAGGAAACTCCCAAGTTTTCAGCATTGCCTTTTCCATCTATGCAACCCCTTTGGTGACAGGTCGGTGACAGCAGTGGGAGCTCCAGGCCGCTCTCAGATGCTGAGGGGCTGCGGTGGCAGGACCCACCTGGCCGCCCTCCCCTCAGCCCCCCCGCTGCACCTGGCCACCCTCACAGAGAAGGGGGTTTCTTTGGTGAGTTTCTTAGTCAGGAGTTTTTTTTAAAAAAAAGAAAAATAAAAAAAGCCCAACAAAATCAAACACACACACCCCCCAAAAAAAAACCAAACCAAAACAAAAACAACCAAAAAACCAAAAAACACCCAAAGAACAGGGGAGAGTGCTCCAGCCTTCAACTCAGGGAAGTTTCTGGAGCTCTGCCCAGGTACCACCGTGGGTGGCTCATCCCTCACCACAGCCACCCAGCAACACGCGCAGCAGCCAGCATGAACCTTTCCAACACTGCGTTTTGCAAGCTTTATGAGGTGATTTCCCCCCCACACACCACCATTCCCCTTAACCCCTCTCCCCAAATTACTTATTTATTTTTGAACAAAATCCCCAAACCAACCCAAAGGGCACATCCGCACCCTCAAGCCAACCTCCACCCCCGCGCACGGCTGTCGGACCAGCGAGAAAAGTATGTAGAGAGAGAAGTCACTCACCGTTGGCGGCGACACAGAGGTTTCCAGAGCCACTTTTAACTAAGAATGAATTAGGGACAAACTCTTCCTCAGAGTCAGAGTCCGCGGCCGGCTGGGCCGCGCCGTTGCCCAGCAACCGCCCCGGGCCCTCATTGGCCGGCGGCGAGGGGGGAGGGGAGGGGGACTGCTCGGGGGGGGTGGAGGAGGCGGACGAACAACGCAGGGGAGGACCTGCGGGCCACAAACACACACGGACACACAGAGAGAAAAGGGGGGGGGGGGGGGGGGGGAGAACGACACAGACACACACACACACACAAAAAAAAAAGAAATAAAGTAAACAAATAAACCCGACAAAACACAGACAGAGAGACAAAAATGTTGAGTCGGGGAACGAGGGAAGGCTGACCCCCTCGACTCCTGCCCCAAAGGGGCAGCTCAGCCTGAGAGGGTCCGACTGCACATATCTGCCCGCCGGCGCTGAGGGGGCGTCGCTGTCCCCCGGGCGGTGACCCTCCCTTAAAACTCGTATCCATCCGAATTTTTTTTGTAATTTTGGTTTGGGAGGGAGCCCCTGGTGTGAGAGATGCTTCGTGCCACAGAGCAGGTACTTGCTGTCAGCGAAGACGAGCATCGACGCCGGGCAGCGTTGTGCTAAAGGGAAAACTTTTGCCTGACGTGTTGTGAGGTAAATTATTTCTGATTTTGTGTGAAAAGGGTAAGGTCCTTTTGGGGATTGGGTTTAACCATTCCCTTATCGAGTTTATAAGGCAAACAGCCCAAAACCTCCCTCAGGCGGGCAGAAGGTGGAGGAGGGCGCCAGGCATCACTATGTGGTGTTGAAGCATGTCAGCGAACCAACGTGCTGACACAGGGCAGAAGCAAAGCTCTGTGCAGTGTCATTTCATTGATTAAATCATAAGAAATGCAGCAAATTATGTTCTTAGATAGTATTTTACATAAAGCTGTGTCTGATCGAGGGAGACCTACTGGCTGCAAGGAAATTGGATCAGGTACATGGAGGTCAAGTAGATCCAATTCAAAAAGCACACTGTAAATAATGGTTATCAGGGTCTTATTCCAATCAGATTTTTAAGCAAAACTGGGAAATCAGAACCCCCAAACTGGTGAAAAAACTATTGGGCAAACGTGGAGGTCAGATATGTGCAGTACATCAATAAAAACAGGGGGAATATGAACACAGACATATAATAGGTTAAAATACAGGACAATGCATTTAAACATGAGCTTTTCCCCTTGATACATTTGATCTGGAAGTCATAATGATTAATCTCCCATATTTTCCCAAATACTGAAATGTTATCATGCAAAATCCATCAAAATAAAAGAATAACAGTCAGCACAAGAAAACTAGCAAACGTAAAAAATGATCTGTTTCTAAAAAAATACATTTTGAACATAACAGCACACAACATAGCTGTACAATATTTCTTATGAAACACAATATGAACACTTTAGAAAAGGACACAAACCCAAAACAATAAAGTGGGTTTAACATTTAAATCCCCCAAAGCTGGTTCTGCTAAGTTTCCTTCCAACTTGGTCATCAGTTTTTCTCATGACAAGCCCTTGGTTGTCACCTCCCTGGCATATACAGATCTTATAAATTGTGAATTATAATCAGAGCAGAAATTGTGGTGTGGGAGGCAAAGCCTGGGAACTGGGGAGAATATAGGACTGTACCTGTGCTCAGAGACACTCAAGTGGCTGTGGTCACCCAAAGGAGAAGCCAGTCTTGGCAGAGACCCTACGCTTTCTTGCATGAACTGCAGTCTGGGCAGCATGCAGACTGAGAGCAGAAGTAGTGAGCCCTGTGCGTTTTGTTATGGTCAGCAGTGGAGTTGTGCCGGTCTTGTTCTTTCTGACAACCCTCCAAACAAAGAACTTCCTCCTTTAGGAATGCAGCTTTTAAGGAATCTGCAGCCCACTTCACACTCCCTGATCCTTTTTGCGGTGCCAGAGCTGTAACCTTCCCATTGTGTTAACTACTGGTAGGAGCTGGAGAGAGACAGCAAAAAAGGGAGCTTGTGCAAGTGGATGAGCACGGCTTTCCCTGTCACAGACCCTGACGCGCAAATAGAGATTCAGCTCTAACTCTGATGTGCACTTGAAAAGAGCAAAGTCTACTTTGCGTCATCCTCTTTGCTGCAATGGAGATTTGATGAGCCCTGACATGTAATAAAGTTTAAATCATGACTTTGATTTGCTGTGCATTTCTAACAAAACAAGATAGTATGGTCAGAGCCTGAATCTAGCATGATGATGAGTGAAATGGAAAGAAGGTGTTAAACCTATGTCTTCCTATAGACCCATACAGTTTTTCAGAGTCCTTTGTAACTGGACAACACATTCTTCGAGCCATTAAGAGAGACAAACTAGATTATTTAAAAAAATATTTCTCATCTCTGACTCACTTACCCAAAGACCAGTAAAAATGCTTACAAAGGAGGTAAATGGTGTGACTACCTGTGACAAAAATTTGTGTGGTAAATTACAGTAGACCCGCAATGCTATCCCTGTGTTTTGGTCAGACAGAACGCTTGGCATATCTGTACATGTAGTCTGTAGTCTGAACATAAAGACCAGGAGCAGAATGAGCTGAATTTGGAATCATAACCCTAAAGCCAAAATGTCAGTGCTTTTGTTAGCCCACATCAGAAACCTTCTGCCATTTCCACATGGTTGCAGGTTGGGTTTTTCGGTATGAGCTTTTACCATCTCCCAGTATTGCAGTTTTGGCAAGGATAAAAGAGAAATTATGAAAAAGCCTGAAACCTTTCTTATGGAAATTTTGGATTTTAATCAACTGTGCCATTTCAGAGTGCACATGAGAAGTTCCTGTTGTTACACACACTTCCAGCAGTGCATGAGCTGACCTTTACAAGGGAAGGTTCCCTAGGAATCGTGAGTATTACTGAGGGCTGCGCCACTGTGAAGGCTACTGGCACATACCACTGTGTTCCCTGGAAAATTTTCTTTCTGGCACACAATATTGGTGTGGACGAGATTTGGAGATATTGAAGATTTGACAAGCTGCTGGATGGAAGGTGTGCACTGGTCTTCTGTGCTGACAACATCCAATTAAAACATATGGGGAGCAAAGCAATACCTTTCTTCTTAACATATCAGCCACTCTATTTGTAAAACAGGGATGTCTTAAGTTGTGGAACCTTTAAGAGATTGCCTCCTTTTCTCTGCTTGGACAGAAACCCAAAAATTAAATCTGACCTTTTTGCAAAAAATAAACCAACAGAAAAATGAAAGATACAAGTGCGTATCCTTCTCAGACAAGTATCTCATTGAATTTACTGCAGCTGCAGGTCCAAGTAAAACAAGCAGGATTCGGCCTGTAAACTTTCATTCCAGCTGCCAGAGCAAAATTTCTAATTGATTAGTACAAAATGAATTCGCAGCAATCCTGGGTTGCTATGGAACCTGAACAAGTAGGCCAAGTCACTTTGCAGTATGTGCTGTTTCTCCTTCAAAAATACAAAACAGAAGGACTAGATAACACATTCATTATGCACACTCTTGCAATTTGGAAGCTAACTCAAAGAAAAACAAAACGGATTCCAAGTATGGGCCCCTTGGCATCAATTTGTAACAATCTTGTATATCCGCTTGCAGTGAACAGTCAAAATTATGTTCTTTGGACTTGAGGCAGGAATAATATAAGTTGAATGTCTCTGTATGGATGATACGTTACTTGCACATATTCGGAGGAAAACCGAACATAAACTTTTATTTTATCTATGTACCAGTATTTCAGATTAAGATTTTAAAAAATTGGGAAGATATCTTACAGTCTCTGGTAGATTTATGAAAGCACTTACGAAACACAAACTTTGGAAATAGATTAACGTGAAGAATCTGTTCCCCAACTTAACGAAAGAACTCTGCAAAATTCAGGCAACAGCTTTAAATTTAGGGAAAAGACAGCCAGAGCAGACTCTAAATAGTTAGGGAAAAGAAAGACAAACAATAAACATGCCTTCAGTTTATGCTACACATTTGGCTGTAATATTTCAGACTGTGTGTGTTTCTAGAATTACTCTGTCTCTTGCAGGATTTGGCCTTCAGAGATCAAGGGCTGATTTAAAACGGGTGTATTCATGCTAGTGTGAATAGAAAGGCTGCCAAGAATATAGAATACTCAAGGAAGTACTTTTAAATGAAGGACAGTAAATTGTTTCATAGACTATATTCGGTGGATTATACTCATATGTTTACAATTTGTCCCAGAAGAGGTGGAGAAGAGTGGATATACAAATGCTGACTTTTCACAGAACTGATACAACAAAGCAACAGGATTTAACAGTGTTCAATAAACCCAGAATGGTATTATCTGAAATCAATAAAAATAATAATTAATACAGCTTTTTTCCCATAGTACCTTCTTGTGTCAAACTTCAATCAAGAATATTTAAGAGCTTTACAAGCATTGAGTAGGTAAGATTTTAAATCCTGTTATCAGATCTATTGGGATCTGTTATCAGTTTGGCTGACAAAATTAGATTGACTGGGGAGCAGACTTACACTTCTGACAATTATGGAAACTGAGGCGCAGAGAAGTGAATTAATTTGATTCAACATTCTGTTTTTTCCTGTATCTGCATACTGTATCTCTAGCCACCGAAATACTCTACAAGGCTGTTTTCCACACTCAAAATATTTTAAATTAGCAGAATTCCTGCCATAAAGGAAGGACAGAGTGTGGGCAGAAGTACTGTCAGCACAATTACCTCCTCAGTACAGCAACTACAGTAGTTCTCACCTAAGAACTTTTGCATTAAGTCATACCACTGAAAATGCTTGGCCTTTGTACAACCTTAAAATATGGAAGTTTCAAATGGTGGTACCGGTGCACCAGTAACGGTAAGCACCATTACTAACAAAAGATATCACAATACAGCTCTGGCCTTTAAAATGTAGGGCACTGGTATGTGTTGTGTGCTCATAGGGAGGCTGTGTAAATGATAGCAGAGTGTATTCTGTAGTGTGCTGGGTGGGTGCATTATCCTGTCAAAAGAAAAAGAGTGGAAACAGATGCACTTCTTTTTCTGTCTTCCCCTCACTTTGCGCAGTGGTTTTGAGTGATTTTTATTGACATTGAAACTAAATCTTACTGATCTATATTGAAACTGTAGCTAGTCTTGTGCTGGAGAAAACCATCACCTGCTTATGCAACAGAAATGCTTAGCTACCTCTCTCTGATAAAAGAAATTAATTAATAAATAAATCTAAAACTCAGGCAACTTCATCCCACAACACATCTTATTGATTGAAACCCCACAAGCATGAAGCAGTACTGCAGGGTTGGGATCTTCTTACATGAAAGAGCTATATTGGAAAAATGGCAAGTGGAGTGGGTACCAGGACATCCCAAGCAGCCCCTCTGAGATGGATTGCTGACACATGGGACAAGGTGGGAAGGACATTGCCTGCCTGGCAGTGTTCAGTTCCCCACAGAATATAATAGGCAGTGATTTGCTCCACTGGTATTTCAGGACATCAGCGATCCTATTGGCTTGAGGAGGGGAGTGGGAGAGTATCTGGCATTTTGCTTTTCAAGGTGAAGGGGAATGAACTATTTCAAGATAAGCCCTAATTATCACATGGCGAAAGACTGTTCCAGCATCCAGGAGCTTTGCTCTCTCAGAGACAGAGAAAGGATTTTTCCTAAGGGACAAACAGCATTCATGCCTTTTTCATGGCAGCATATCATGCCTTTCCTGTGGACAGTATAAAACACCTCTGGAAAAAGAGCAAGCTCAACTAGCTGTCTGGCAAAACATGTCAGTGAATCATAGGAGTAAGGAATTGTTGCACAGATTTATTGCGGTTCTTTAACAATAGGTGGTCACAACATTCTTAGTTCATCAGGGAATATATATCTTGTGTTTAGAACTGATTAAAAAAGCAGTCTTGGAAAACTACTCTTAGTTATTTATATTTCCTGAATTTCCACCTGCATTTATGTTTATTTTATTTAATTTAATTTTGTGTATTTGATTTATAGCTACAGAGCCAGAGGGGAAAATAAATGAAATAAAGGGGACAAATTAATATCATCTTAACAAGAAAAACCTGGGCAGCTGCCATGTCACCAAAATTAAGAAATGAGTAGTTTAGCCTCAAAAATGAGAAATAATCACATGCCCTGTATGAAGACTGGTATATTGGGAAAAAAGGGCCATGCAAGGTTAAGAAGAAATGAATAAATTCACTTGGACTGAAGTGGAGTATGCAGAACACATGTTACATGAACTTCACCTGCCTTGCAGGTGATTTGTGTTACTCTTGCAAACTGTGCTTCCCCCCCCCCCCCCCCGCCCCCACCCCGGCCCCGTGCTGTGAAGATATGCAATAATTTTTTTTATCCATTTGCCAGGATGGTATAGTTTCTAGCAAGGAAGTCACAAAGTCACCATCAGCAGGAACTCAGGAACATTCTTGCTCATACAGGGCAGACCTCCCTTCGGGTGGAAAATGTCCGGAATGGTGGCAGCTCCGTGAGGGACGATGTGATGCTGGGATGTGTAAGAGCAACACAACTGTATGCTGTTCCCTTCCTCTGTCCCAGCAGAACTCATGGACCAAGCGGTTAGGCCTTGTGCAATTATTCTCCAAATGAAGCAGAAGGTAGAAAGGGACAAGAAATAACCCAGACCTCAGATCTCCTTTCCCACAGCTCCTGAGGTTACTAACCTGACCCAAACCAGCAGAAAACAATTATCCATTGAGCAAGATGGAGAGGAGCAGGGAGGAAATTGTTCCCTTCTGAAATGCAGTTCCTCCGGGGCTTGGGGTTCTCTGGAGCGGCACAGCCGCACTTATAATTTTTTTGCCAACACAAGAAAATAATATGGCAGATTTTCAGAAAATTACACGGGCAATTGCCTGAGCCGGATACTCAGCTTGCTCATTTGTAGGCACAACAGTAGAAACAGATTGTATAAGTTAGCTACACGATTTTCTGAAACATCGGTCTCCAAGGAAGAGATTGTGTTGTTATTCAAAAGCACAAGCAGGTAATGTAATTTCCAAGTATATGGGAGATTGCTTGTATCTCTTTCAAAATCAAAGAAGTAAGGATCAAGAAAGAAAGACTCTCTTCTGACAGAGGCAGTATAAATAAACCTAATCGCCACAGAATATTTATATCATTCCTTGAGAAATATTTATGCAAGTAATTCACATCATCTAAAGTTTTAAGGAAAATGCAAGCCCCTAATTATGGATCAGCATTACAAAAGCTTGTGCAGCTTTACTCAAACCCAACGTGTAAAAGAATAATGTAATCAGTAGGAAGGCTGATGAGCTGCCCGTGAAGTGGCCTCTCTCAATCTGACACTAATGCTCTATCTGATCCAAAACACCCGATATAAAACATGAAGTTCTCTGCAAATGATTACATGCAAATCTCCTAAAAGATCCATTTTCCCATATTTAAACACCAGGCTGTAGGCTTTGTAGGAATTGCTTTCTCTAACCTTAACGCTAACAGAAAGGTTTACACTAGCCTTGCAAAACTTCTTCTCTGTTGCCCTAGCAGGGAACAGTTATTATACACAGTCATTACAAGGCTTTTTCACCTGCCCTAGCAAATAAAATTTACACAAATATCTTGCAGGGTGGTTGGCACTAATTTTCTAAAATTAACTTCTGAAGTAGTGCCAGAGGAGACAAACCTATGGAACACTACAAACCAACCAAAATTGTGTGACATTAGAACCCATGTACCAGGGAGCAAAACTAATTCATCCTATAGCCAAAGCACCAAAAAGCCACAAGTTCAGCTCATGATTAATGATACACTCTATGACATTCCTGGCCAGTGAGGATGGGGTTTACATACATTGTATGTATGTAATACATACCTGGTGAGGCAAACTATAAAGAATAAAATATATATTTCCCAATGTTAACTAGATAATCACAAATGAGCATCTCTTGAAAGGAATGGAGGTTGCAGTTGTTAAGAGAAATCTGGTACTTGTCTGTGGAATTGAAAGGGTAATGTGACACTGTGCGGTATAGTCACTATAAGGTTTCCCTGCAGTCAGGGGAAGTACAGCCTTATCTTCCAGAGGCCACTTAATTCTGTCTCCGGTCTGAATTGGAGTGTCTTATTTCTCTTCATCGATTATACAGGGAGCCTTGGGTGATCCTAATTGAGGTGCATAAGCGAAAGTGGCATGAACTTTGGGCTTAATGTCTAGAACCCACCTGAAGATAAGGCAATCTCACGGGCACTTTTTTGGCAGTGATGTTTCGTTTCACTCCACAATACCTAAGACCCCATCACATGTGCAGACTTAACACTTCCCTGGCAAGCTCAAAGACAGAGGTGCTGTCTAGTAGGGATGGAAGTGGAGACTAAACACGTAGGCAGCTGGAGATAAAAGTTGCAGTGAAGGAGAACTTTGTAGCAATGATATTTTATGCTTCTCTTGGGAAGAAACATAGTCTGCCTGTGCAAGTAACAGTCCAAGGAAAACACGCAGCTGCAGATCTCTGGAGCATGACAAAGGGGTATCAAAGTTATACTGCAGTAAGAATCCAACCCATATATCCCTAAGCAATCTGGGGAGGAAATCTGGGGTGAGAGGAATGTTGCCTGAATAAAGAGACTGTATCTGTTCCTAGTTCCGTTAAAATTACTGTTGGCTTTGGATTTCTGCACTGCATAAAGCTAATGAACATACTTGTCTAGCCTCTTACTGGGACAATTTCCTCATGATCACACTTTTTATCCCCATTAGGGCTGGATGCTTGCATCCCTAAAATTGTATGGACATAATTGTCCAGTGACTGTTATTTCTTATATTATGGCCAATCTCCCTTAATTTTAGAAGACCTTATTTCCAGTGCATGATTTCAAACACAGCAAACAGTATCCCTTCAGCATCAAAGAGTCATGGTTCAGAAGATCTCTTTCTTCAGCTGAGAGAAGAGATCAAGGCAATGTGGTGCTAGAAGACTTCTTTTTAGATGGACTTCTAAAGGTATCTGATTAAGAAGAAAGATTATTTTCCATAGCAGTTTCTTTCTGTAAGGTAGCCCTGGGCCTCTGGACTTGAAAACAGTAGAAAATGTGAGGCTCCTGCAGAATGGGAAGCAGGATGGCTGTACTGGAGTGATTCTGAGCCTGAGTTAATGTGCTCTATGCACAAGCTAAAGGGGCTGCACCCCACGCTAGCACCTCTGCACAGCACCATGCTGCAGACCCCTAAGTCCAGCTTTCTGCATGCAGGTTGATGGTGGGTGTAATTCCTTTCCCTTTGACCCTGAGAGAGACCTGCTTTGTAACCTGGAGAAGAGCTCCTCAGACCTGTCTGGTCTGATCCTTATGCATTGGGCTATCATTTAGCATCCACCTCATGCTCCCCGAGGAATGCATTTGTATCTTGCACATACCCTGTGCCTAGCACAGCTCATTAAAAGTCAAACTTATCCTGTGTCTTCCAATAGTTTTGATCATTTCTGTCTATTTATTCTGCAGGATTTTCAAGACATGGGCTGCTTCTCCCTGTATGCATGTGAAGCTAGCATAACAGCAGGACCTTGATCCTGTGGCTGGCCATTAGGTGTTCTTGCAATGCAACCTGTGAGAGCAGGGAAGTTGTTTGTGCTCGAGTAGCTGTAATTATTGTGGAGGGGAGCTGTTCACAATGTTCTGTAGGCAGTGAGAGGCTGAGAGTGTCCCTTTGCTACAATCTGAAGGTAAGACAAGTGCTATGTTTCCAGGGAGGTCGAAGTGAAGACCACACACTTACTGAAAAAGCTGCGAAGATGTGCAGCCCTCATTGCTTTAATCAAATTCCCCCTTATAAACCTGTACTTCAGCTTTGTTTTCCCAGAAAACTTCCTGAATTTTTGCTAAGGCAAAGAGCCAAAATAGAGCTGTGCTTCTGTAGGGGATGCTGTTCTCTCCCGGGAAAGGCTGCCAGTCAGTGGTATTGCCCAAGCCGGTAATGCAGGAATATGACAATATTTTGCCAGAAAAAAACTGGTGTTGGACCAAAATCTGTGATTGACTTTACATTTGTTTCAGGCTTAGAATAACATTAGCAAGTAAAGAGCAACAGTAACCTGCAAGAAAAAAAGGAAATCAGTAGAGGCAAAGTTTCAGGTTATTGAATGGCATTTCCAGTCCCCAAATGGGAACAATTATTTTTCCTCCAGACAGCGAACCAACTTGCAAATGCAATAGAAAGACTTCAGAAAATTTCAGAGATATCATTGATATTACTGGGTTTTTTCTCCAAAGCCTTGATTAAGATCTTTAAAGCTGCAATTTAAATACCTTAATCATTACTTTACTGACTTCTGCCCTATAAGAAAAAAATCTTTACCTTGACTTTTGTTCAGTTCCCTGCTCCATGAAAAATGTGAGATTTTTCAAGTCACTATAAAAAGAAAGGTCCCAAATAATTGTCTGGATACAGACAGATACCAGAGATTGTCTGGATACAGGGATGGTAATGATAATTCAAAACAGATAGAAGGCACATGACAATTAGTTGTAAAAAAAATTAAAATCCCAGTAGTTTGGAGAAGGATTCACAGAAGCATGAGCTATAAGAAGTAGAGCTAGATCAAGAGAAAAGTATAACCATGGTCCCATTCACTTATCAATCTCTCTCTCTCATTCCCATAGCATGTCTATTTTCCTGAGGGATAGTTAAAGAAATCTGCTATCTTCAAGAAAAAGCTGATTTAGAAATATGAGGGTGGTATTAGAAAATAATTCAGTGCTTGGAAATATGACACCTGGACTCCTGTAAAAATATGCTACAGGTTTTGCCAGAACACAACAAGCTACTGGTCCACCTGATTTACCATCTTTTCTCCATCACTGAATAATTCCAACCACGCAGTGCTCCTGTAAAGCAGTTAATTACACCCTTATGGTACAGGGATAAATCTCTTTCTGGTACTATATAGTAATCAAGGTTGTCACAGAATAACAGAATTGTTGGGACTGGAAGGGACCTCTGGACACCATCTAGTCCAACCCCCTGCTAAAGCAGGTTCTCCTAGAGCAGGTTGCACAGAGCCACGTCCAGGTGAGATTTGAATGTCTCTGGAGAAGGAGACCCCACAGCCTCTCTGGGCAGCCTGTGCCAGGGCTCTGTCACCCTCAAGGTAAGGAAGTCTTTCCTCACATTCAGATGGAAGTTCCCGTGTTGCACTTTGTGCCCATTGCCCCTTGTCCTGTCGCTGGGCACCACTGAACAGATCCTGGCCCTGTCCTCACTGACGCTCACTCTTAAGATATTTGTATACATTGATAAGATCTTATGCAAAAAAGTAAGATGACTAATAGCCGTTATTTTTTCCTGACTGCTGAAATACTATGTTGTATTTGTGTTCCAATTTATAGGTAATTATTTTCTCGGTCTAAGGTGTTTGCCTCAAAACTAACACGTAACAGGTAATTTCACATACTAGCAGTGAAATGTTCCCTGCTTTTTTAAATGTAATGGTTTTGATCATGATAAAATGTTAATGGGAGCTAAAGGTCCTTATGATTTGGGTAACAAACAGCCCTCATTGGTTATCTTGTCCATCTCTGAGGTAGTTATTCACTAAGGCATAGAAGTCCTTCCTATAACAAGTCTAATTTTAAATTCCTGATAAGTTAGGTTGGGCAGCCTATTCCAGAGTTTTAGAGGTCTAACAACGCCTACTCTCTTATGTTTATGTTAAACTGCACTGAACATGCTTCAATAGGCTGGTGAATGGACTAAGAAATGTAGTGGTCTCTTTTTATCTGTATTTTGAGGATTACCTGCCTGACCTCTTTGACAGGCTTGACCTTCTGTACACTGTTCAATGGTTTATACAACTACTTTCTTTCTTACGATTCTTTTCAAACTAAAGACCCTGATCTGCAAGCACCCTGCAGACCCAGCTGCCTTTCATCAGATTGCTACATAGTCCACATGTGTGTCAGCCAAATGTCTGGAGTGGAGAAGATCTTGCTAAACAGACCTTGAGGCAATTCTGCAGGCTCTACCATGTTTTAACGAGCAACTCTGGCTTCAGTTTTGCCCTAATTTTTACCTTTTGGCTATCTCTGCATACATTCATATGAGCTACGTTTTCCCCATGCTCTCCTAAATTTTGATTGTGCAGCACCTGTATGCACAGAGAAGAGGTGCGCTTTTTTTTTTTTTTTTTTTTTTTTTTTTCCCCACTTGGACAGTTTTTTAAGTGATGCTTTTCATTTAAAAAAACCCACGTCAACACAACACAAAACCTTGAAAACCTAGAAGTGGAAAAACCACTTTTCAAAATATATAACTTTTTGGCTCTATATATCATGTTTTCTTTTGGTCATAAACTGTTAAAAATCACAGGAGATGGCAACATGAATATAAATGATGCTGTGGAGATTCCTGAAGTCCCGGATGGTCAGCAAACTTCATCACTTCTAGGGGCTACCCAGTTGTGTAGGTTTCTGTGCTCATTAAGCGTCTTGCTACTTAACCTGCTGGTTCCCTGATTTCTTAACACTAAGAAAAGTAATATCAGAGAGAAGCCTGGATCTTGCCTGACCTTGCTGGAGTGTACATTGAGATGTAGATGAAGATTGAGATGAAGAACCCTCTAAAATCCTCAAAAGGCCTTAAAGTAGCAAATCCCACCCAAACTGAATGAAGCTAGAATCATGGTTCCCCACTTTTTGGGGAAAAGCTCCATTTCCTAGATTATTTTAGAAGGGATGGGTGCTGTCATCACACACCCATCTTCAGAAGATGGCTAGAAAGACTGACACTTGAAGGCTTCCTGTTAGTTTCACTGGAAGATTTAGAATATTCTTATAGGAAAACACATAGGAGACACGCAAGCTGCCTGTGCCATCAGGGTGGGAAGCAATTCTGTGTGGTAGGTTGAGTAGAACTTCCTCTGCTTATCTCCAGGGCCACCTGCCTCCTTCACTTCCACTTTCACGTGCAAAGTATGAAAAGCAAAATTTAGATGGCTTTTCCATATGGGGTGACTATCTCCCAATCTCTTTGGGACCAAATATCCCAAATTTCACCAGGTTTCTTAACTCCTAAATTATCTGTGATGGATAGCACATAAAAGTCACAATTTGCAGACCCCAGTCCTTAGAGATAAGAACGAGAATTCACCTTTTCTTACTTAAACTGAGATGCTGAAGTCGTCGAGTGTTAAGTCCCTGACAGCAAGTAGATCTGTATTTTTTTATTATGTTGGAGCTTGATTTTTTCACAGGTGCAGAGAACCCAGAGCTTATGGTGAAGACAGTAAGTGGATTTTGCTGTGTGTCTGCTTATATAATTAATCAAAGAAACAAAATTATGCTTAAGAGCCAATGCTTGAAATTGCTAACATGCATAATCATAAATATGGGTTATTTGCAAATATATCTTAAACGGTCAAGAGTCCCCTGCACACAGACTTTGTACAGAAAGAATGAGTTGTATTTTTAGTGTTACTGGCTGAAAAAAGCTGTTGTCTCCCTGTGCCTTTGGGTATAAACTAACCCACCACAACCCATGGGAAAACAACACACATTTGGAGATGCTTTAAGAAAAACAAAAGCTCATTGGTCCCTGTCATAGGCTCAGTGTATAAAGAAGCTACATTAAAACTCATTTACGTTTGGGATTCTAGCGATGGACAGGTAAAGGCACTGTTGACAAACTGTTTTGCACCTGAAGGTTCCTGAAGGTGTTCCTTATCTGTTTCAAAGGCAGTTCTGGTTGAATCTGTCAGCTGTTACACAATAACTGTGCTGTCTTGTGTTTTTCCTTTTATTTTCTTTTTTTTTTTTCTCCTTTTTTTCTTTTTCTTTTCATTTTCTTTTATTCTGAAGCTGATGCAAACATAAATGTGAAAAGGCATGACATTTCCTTTTTGTTATATGCTTGTGATTTTTATTATGCATGTCCCTGAAGGCAGCTAAACCAGCACCTGGCACTATTTGAGTATTCTGGCATTCCAGTCAATGAAAACAGAGGCTCTTGAATCTGGGAGCAATACAGCTACTTCATAATTAAAGTGGTGGTTCTGGTGTGAACATTAAAAGTCCTGACACACACACACACACAAAAGGGTTCTGGTAGCCATTATTCCATGCCATTTACCCTGCAAACATACATACACTCATTTAAGCTCTGTTATAAACTCTAAGCAATTTCTCTAAACTTGCACTTAGCTGTGAAGTCTGCTGTTTCCATTTCAGATTTGAAGAAAGCTTGTCTACTTTTTCCGAGTATATCACTTCTAATAAAAGATACTACCTGTGCCTATAAGTGTTTTCGTGACTAACTGCTCAGATTATCACACCTACAAAAATATGCCACTAGGCTGATATTTCAAGGTCTCAAATGGCATACAGATGCTTTCTGGCTCATTTTGAGAAATAGTTTTCTACTACAATATAAGTTATATAAATGTGCCCGTAACAGTTATAATCATTTAAAGCTCTTCAGGTAGTAACGCACCAAACAGATTTCTCTACGTCTTCCCAGTTTTGGTGGCGAGTACTCACATCCAGTAATAAAAGGATATGAAATACTGATCTGAATGACATGAAATAACCCTATTATTTAAAACATAAGAAAATCAACCACAGGTCTAAAACAGCACAGACAGAAAGAGAAGGTCAGTAATCTGAATGTGCCCATTTATGGAAAGATCTATACTTTGTACAGTGATTTAATTTTCAGCCTTTGTTGTACTGTGTCACTGATGCCATCCATGTGAGCATGTAAGCATAGGCAACAGAAGCAAAGGCCATTTGGACTGCTTTGAACAAATGGGAAACTGAAGGCTGAGAACACAAAGAGCACAGTGGCACTAGAAGTCAAATCTGCTGCAAACAGAGCAGGGAAGACCCCCAGGAGCTGCTAGAGAAAGGTTACATGATATGGGGAAGAGACAAAAAGGTGGGAGAGTTTTGTATGGGCACCACAAAATATGGTGTACAGAAAGGGAACTGATGAAAAAATGCTGATGAACTTGGCCATTGCACTCACAGGATGGGAAATTATAGCATGTGCAAATGATTTTCCATCTGGTTTGCTCAGTAAAACATATGTATGTTCAGAAAATGTGTCATGAAAAAAGCTTCAGCTGCTGTAACTTGTGAGCTAAGTCAGGTATAAGAATCGAGATTGGTCTGTGGCTCAAAATCTCCACAGCAACAGGCATATCTGTTTCTTTTGTTAATGCTGGTTGGAAAAAGGAAGGGGCAACATTTATTTAGAGAAAGCAATTGTGTTTGATTATACACTAATACTAGTTTAAAGCTCAAACGAGCATGGATTTTCCCTAACTGTGAAAACAACTCTCTAAGTCATTAACTTCTGTGGTTCCTCAAGAAATAGGTATTTTTTAAATAATTTCAAACCTGCATGGCCAGCTATTCTAAAAATTATTGACGATTTAAAAAAAAATAAAAATAATTCAGGGTCTGCTTTTGCTGTGGGCAAAGGCCAGCTGGAAGAACAGGAAAGGTTTTATGGTGTATTCTGTTCCTTTTTTCTTCCTTGCTGCTGCTGTGATGCTGTGGATGGAATCAGCCAAGAGATGGATCAATGAGTGACTTCTTTACACTTCCCATTTTATCCTTCCCAATAGTACAAGGTGGCTGTTAAACCATGTAATGGAAAACTGGACTAGAAGGGTGATTTCTGTACCCATCACTGATGGAACTGGCATTACTGTTCTTGGAGCAGTACTTTGCAAACCATTACCTTTTCCCAATCTCATTTGTTCATTAATTCAGTAGTCTCTTTCACCACGGCCAGTACTAAAATCCATACAGAAATGATCCATCTAGCAAATTGCACATTGCTGTACAGGCAGGAATTACTCCCTTCAGATTCCTGGCAGGTGATAAGAACGTGCCCTTGAGCACAAATTTTTTATTTTTTTTTTGCAAATCCCTGTTGTGTTATGCAAATCTCTACAACTGATTAGCAACATTTTCTGGATACCAGCATCTTATTCTGCCACTTGTTCACCAAGGCCTTAGGAGTCACTGGAAAAAAGTCAAATTCCAAACTCAATTTCCAGAGCTGTCCCACCAGGACAACGCTTAGTGTTTACACATCACATTTTATCTGACAAACTGACAGAAGCAAGTTTGCTTCTCAGAGGGGAAAATGGATGGGCAGTAAAGCTACCAGGACAAAATATTCCAGTAGATCAGACAGGAGCACAGCACATCCCCTGATTCCCACCACAGGGCTCTATCCACTTGATCATCCCATTTGCTTAAGAAACTCTAGTAGTATTGGAACAAGTGTCATGGAGACTGAAAAGAAAGAAAATGAAACCAATCTACCACTCCCACCTTGGTGGGAATCTGTAATGAATAGATGTGACGTGCGGAATTAGACTCTATAACTCGAAAGTTATAAAGTAGGTATGTTTATTGCGCGCAGATGCACGGGGGATCGCTCCTCCACAAGGGTGCATACCCGAAGTGACGAACCATCCCACATTTATACAATGAAACAAATGATTATTCAATTAACGCCTATACATATTCGTTACCTAAACCCCGCTTCGTATGTTAATTAGCTTATCAGTCCGTTTCCTGGAATGTGGTGGTCTTGCAGGTTTGTAGGTGATTCATGTTCTTGTGACCATCCAATCTTCTCCAGCAAGGAGACTTAGCACTCCCTCCCTCTAGATAGCATTTGAATGTCTCTCATCTTCTCTCATTCTCTTTTAAATAGCCCCTTTGTTAGAGAAAGAAGGGCAGGCGTCTCCCCGTCTCCCCTTTGTTAGAGGAAGAGGGGCAGGCGTCTCCTCAAAAACTGTAGTTGTCTCCTCAGAGCTGTGTGCCTGTGACCAGACACCGCACCCATGACTAGTCACCATACCCACATTCCTGAGTAGACATATACAATCACAGTCGGTGTTAAGCGTCCCCATTTCACACTATTTCTCCATATCAGATGTGTTTTCTGAAAGGTCTGTTTTAATAAAACCTGCCTTCATCTCAAAAGGGGCTAGAACTAGAGTAAAATGAACACTAATAATATCAGCTGATCGGCTGTTCTGTAAAACCCTACTTATAAGCCTATGGATGCTAATTAACTGTCTTGCAATGTCAAGCAGAATTGTACATTATTCCGAAATGAAAGAGCATGGAAAGTGTTAAAGATGTCACCACATTGATTAATGCCTAAGCCAGGTATTTTGTGTACCCAGACTCTTCCTGTCTGACAACTTTCTCCCATTATTTTGCCTTTTTATGCAAGGCTCCTGTAAACTCTCTCAACAGCCATTCTTGTCCTTCCTTAAAAGACCACAACTTGGCAATAGCACAGTGAGCCTCTAAGATCATCCCCAGGTCTAGACTTGCCAGAAATTATGCAGAAGCCACTATGAATAATCAAGCTGGAATGAATTTATGATTGACCTTTGAAAAAAGATACTACCTGGTAACAGTGGTAAAAAATATTCTCGCCTTTATGAAAAAGACTTGTAGGTAGAAAAGTTTGCTATAAGCAATAAATATGTATTTATAAGCAGCACGACAGAAATTGTAGTTACAATGTAAGATTGATGGAACAGGCTTAGAAACTGTGAGACGCTCAGGAGGCAGAGATGCACAGAGCTGGCTTCAGACCATTCAGCTCTGGAAATGAAAAAGCCACATCGATACCAATGGGATGCTGCCTCACAGGCACCTTCCCGTGGTGTGTCCACAAGACAAAAAGCAGTCCTTGGCTCTTGAGGATTGCCAGGGGCTAAAGAGACTCACCAGCATAGACTAGTGCCATCATAAAACCCTGCTGCACTGCTGTGTGATGCATATAAGCCCTCAGACTTTTCAGGTCTCTGGAGAAGTACAAACCAGGCTAGGATTCAGATCCTTCAAGGTGTGCCTACATACATTGCTGGATAGGGCTTGGGAGGGAGAGGGATTTCTGAAATTCTCAGTTTGAGGTCCACCACTGACAAGGGTGAGCATCTGAGCTCTGCTTGCCATGTGCAAAATGTGTATTATGCCTCAACAGAGCTGATTACCTGGGGTCATTTTCCACATGGACCAATCTTATTGATTTTAATTGAATTACTAATAGCATAAGGCACTATTTAATGAGACCCAGGAAAAGAGGGGGTTGGAAATCACTATGTCCCAGATCCTGTTGGCTGTGTGCATGCAGATGTACATTTATTCTGTGAACCACCGCACTGAAATCAATGTGCACCCCTGTAAAATAACATTTTGCCCAGTCTGATTAAGAGAAAAAAAAAAAAAAACCCACCTGGCTTCTTTGGTTGAGAAGAGATGCATGGAAGTATAGTAGTATTTTTGTACCCTTTCTTATTAATATGTTAAACCCCATATCATTCTTCAGGGGAGATGAAGCATACCAGTGTTCAACATGAGTGTAGGTTACAGTCAGCCGTGTCATTCTCTCAGATAGATGGCTTTTACATGGTGTATCCTAGATAGCCAAAATATCAGGAGGGTAATTTGTCTCTAAATTATGGCTGTTGGTAATTAATCCTCTTTTTCTCCGGACTTGAGTGACCTTTATAAAGAAGCAGTTTCAGTTAAAAAAAAAAAAAAAAAAAAAGAAAAAGAGGAAGAAATGAACCATCCCTCTACAAACAAATACACTTCTGTCTGAAGCTTGCAGTAAGAACTACAAAAAGACTCAAAAGAACCCACAGCATACCCAAAATATAACGCAGAAGATGTGCACTAACCAACTTTTGCTGTATTTGAGGATAAAAAGCTTTCCTGTAGCGGCAGTGGGAAGCCTGTGACCTATCCAAGACTTGCCAAAGCCAGGTCATCTCTGTGATAAACTGCTCAGTCCTGCCTTTCCATCTTGAAAAGTTTTCTGATGAAGTGAGAAAGCAAATGTCTGGCCTCTGTAGATATGGTGTTTCTTAAAACCTTGATCAAAATCAAATGTCTCTCTCCCTTTATTAGGAACGTTAAACAGAAGCAGCTGTGCTAGGGACATGTATGCTGTCAGTGTGACCTTCAGAACTGGTACCTGCTAATACATAGCGATAGCTGTTGATCATATAGAAAGTGAATCCAACACCTTGTAGGAAATACCTCTGAGGAAACAGAGTCATGATGAAATGCTGCCCTGGTTTATTTTTGCGAGTGAATGCTAGCATTCATAAAAATAAATGACTGCCATGACATATAAGAAACAGACATTGTTTTCATGCAGATTTTGTGCAGACAATTTTGGGTGAGACATCTCTGCCTGTTTGTGTGATTGTCTTACTTGCATGGTTTTGGCTTGGACCCTTCTTTTTGTTAAAAAAGAGAGGAGAGACCTTTCTGAAACTGTCCCAAATGTGTGGAGAAGGGCAACCTGTTAACTTAATTTAAAAAAAAAAGATGTAGGAGAATAAGCAGAATGATTTGTGACAAAACCATCCCTGTGTTTGAGCTGCCTTGTTTATTTGGTGGTAGGCAATTTTGGTCAGTGAACAAGGGCCTGGTGAGTCTTGCTGGGAAGGTTAAGTAGGGAAAACCCTTTTCTGCAATATTTATTTTTTCTCATCTGAAAATCTGGGAGCTTATCTAAAGAACAGTGGCGACTTCTCTTTCAAATACAGCAATCTCTTCCGTCTCAGATTCATTATATGTGATTTTAAGCTCTGTCTAATTGAGACTGCCTTATCTATGTTATTCTTAGAAACCAGAAGTTAATCCATAAGAGCTACAAGTTTACCTTTCTCCTTTCTAGCCACATCTGAACTCGAAAAAGCCCATGCCATCACTCTGCTTTGCCTCATTTATCAAAATAATATGGCAACTAACCCTTCTGGAAGGACATAATGTGAGAGATGCAGGGCAGGACACCCACATTCCCAGGGCCTTTCTTTGGGAGTGGGGGCTGAGTGCCCATGCTATGTCTCTGGTGACTGGGAGGTTCGGTTGGGTGATTGGGATAACCAAATACAGAGCATGAAGGGAGAGATAACAGCCCAGTAGGACCTTAACCCTCTCCAGATCCCCATCTGAAAGCCTGTGACTAGGGAGAATGACCAGAGATTATCACCTCTCCATGGGGACTCAAAAGACTAAGATGGTCTCTAGCCTGTCACTATGTCATCGTACCCCATCCTGTTTTGTGAATTAATGCAAATATTCAGTTTTCAGAGTTGTCAGCTCAGCACCGGTTGCCAGCACAGAGAAAGATCATCCTGCTTCTCTCCCAAAACCCAGCGTATTCAAACTTGAGTCAAATGTCCACATGGTAAATGATTATATTAGGTGTAAAGGTTTCCTTAGAGATCTGAGACCTGTGTTTATTTGCAGAATAGATGAAGTCTTCTGTTAAGGTTAAATGTGGGAATGGGATATTTGCAGGAAAATGTTTAAATAGTTCTGGTTCAGTGAGTATAGATTCCTAGTAAACGCTGGAACAGAGGTGGGTAAAGGGTGTTGAAAAGTTAACTGCTTGGCCAGGTTTAGGCACAACTTTACTCCCCTTTAACAATTGCCTTCTTAAGCAATTATTTAGTTTTCTGAGTGTAAATATGGAGTGAAGCAAGCTTCCCAGTTGCTTGAAGAGAATGGTTACTTCTCAATTTTTTCATACAGACTTTCAGGGGTTTTTTTTGGTCATGATGAAGCAGAAAACCAAACAGCTCACAGGGACATGAATATATACACCTAATGCATCCAAAGCTTAGATCAAGTCTCTAAATATGAAAGTACCAGTTCATGTATCTCAAACCAATTTATTCCTAGGACTCAGGGCTTTCCCATCCAATTATGTCACAGAACATGATGTTTTAGTCTTCAGCCAAACCTATCAAAATATGTGGTGGTGGACCATTGAAGGAGTAGGGTCATCTAGAGAAATGGTTAAAAAGCACATGTCAGGGAAACTGCTCTATTGGCTTGGTGAATATGTGAACTTCAGCATAAGCCAAGTCCTGAAGTACAAAAAGTGCCTTAAGATCAGTGAGTCGAACAATGTTGTTGATCCCTGAAGCAAAGAGAAAAGGTTCGAAAGAGCAGCAACTATATGAACGGCCCAAACATGAATACTTAGTTGATGGTTCACAGAATCAGAGGCATTAGGAATGGAAAAGACCTGCAGGGTGAACCGTGATTATTTTGCTTCAGTGCTCTGTCCTGTGTTTCAAACTGGACACAGACTTCTGTGACCCAAATGTAAATTTTAATATGTGCCTTCGTACAATCAGTCTGATTTAAGGTCCTGAGTCAATCTCTTGTAAAGGGAATATTAAACTGCAAAGCATGAACAGGGATTTAAATAACAAGAAGGGGGGGTTAGTTTGGTTTTTTGTTTGTTTCCCCTTCCCTCCCTTCCCCTTCCCTCTCTTATGTTTTCTTTTTAATAGGTTTTGAACACCAGCATGCGTTAAACTATCTGCAAGGCCTAACAAATATTCTCTTCCAGAAGTGAAACATTTTCTTTCCATGGTGTTTGAAACAGTAACATATGATGCAGGGATTCACACCAAAAAAAAAAACCCAACAAAAATCTGCTAAACAAAACTAGCTGTTTCACCAGCTGAATGCAGAGTGCAGATCCTTTCCCCCAGGACATGATTTTTAGTGGTAAAGGTATGTAGAAAAAAAGGTGATATCTGACAAGAACAGGAAATTGCTCCAAGTCATCCTTAAGGAATCAGGAAAGGAGAGGAAGAAGGAAGTACAGGAGTACGTAAAGAAATTTTTTATCAAAATTTCAGCTTGTGGCCACGTGTGGCACTCATAAGCTCAATATGTGGCTATATTATACATGGTGATTTACAGAACCTGTAGGAGAACTTAAGTCTGAAACAGAGCAGAACAATTCCTGCCCCAGCATTTTCTTTATGGCATTTCAAGACAACCAACTTGCACAGTTAGAGAGAAATTCAAGAGAAGTCGTAAGAACCATTGCTATACGAGAAACAGTGCTAGCAATTTATTCACAAGAGGTCTAGATTGTTCCTGTTGCCTTTCAGAAACCCTATGAATCTAGCTGTCATTTTGATTCTGGAGATTGACCTCTGATCAAAGTTTTCCTCGGCTTTTCCCCTTTTTGACAAGTGCCCAGCCTTTGTGTGCTGAGCTTCAACCTTTCTTCCAACTCTATTAGTTTATGTAGAAATTTCAGACAACAGGAAGAAGGCAAGCTGCAGATGTCTTGACTGTCAGCAGTTCAGGACTCATGGAAGTGAAGGCCCGAGACAGGAACATAAGTATAATGCTGGAGAGTCAGCCTAGGTGAATAGCTGTCCTAGATGCACACTCGAAGCAGAAAGGAATGAAATAAAATCCAGAAACAGAACACAGAAAGTGTTTTATGATGAGGGTGGTGAGACACTGGCACAGGTTGCCCAGAGCGGTGGTAGATGTCCCATCCCTGGAAACATTCAAGGTCAAGTTGGATGGGGCTATGAGCAACCTGGTCTAGTTTGAAGATGTCCCTGCTCATTGCAGGGTGGTTGGGACTAGATGACCTGTAAAGGTCCCTTTCAACCCAAACTGTTCTATGAGTCTATGATTTCCACATTTCTCAAGATCTTGATTGTATTATGGTAGCTGCATTCTTCCTGCCATGTGTGCTTTGTTTCCTTCTTAGCCTGGCTTAAACCTGCATTGCTTCCTAAACAGACTGACTTTGCTACTGCATCCTAAGGCTGGGTACTCTCCACTTTTTTCTCAGATTCTCAGGTTAAATCTGTCAATAAATATATTGACCATAGTATTTGCAATAACACCTGGGCTTGGTCTGCCCATGCACCAAACCCATCAGAAGCAGTTAAGTCATAGACCTCTCTTTTACTGTGGTTTAACTGGCTAGCCTTAGCACTGTGGTATGTCTGCATGGCTTTAAGGTTTACAACAGATGTGCATGGGGCTGGCAAAGCACTGGGGATGCATGAGCTTATGCAACAAGCCAGTGTGATATATTTACTATCTCCGAACTTGTTTAGATTTTCTTTGGATGGGAGCCTTTTGAGTGCGAGAGACACTTGGAAAAGGTACTAATTAGAAACTTGCTGAACAACCTAACAGATGACAAATGTGTCCAGCCTTGAAAACTAGAGGTGAAAAAGACCATTTTCATCTTGTTTACCTTTGTTTACCTAAGATCGGCTGTGACTCTATCCTCATGTATTTTCATGTACTTTACCTTGATAGGCTTTAAATTACCCAAGTGATAAGGCCTATACACCATGCAATATGCTGTGCAGTAATTGCAGTATTTTTTGAATGGACATTTATATTCTAGATAGACTGATAATGTTAGTGATGTAGCTGAGGGGGTAGAACACTACTCACTTTTTATCAGGCTTCAGTCAGAACTGTAATTCTCATTAACAGAAGCAATAGAATGCTGTACACAAGGTATTTAAATGCTGTCATAAAAGAAAGAATCTATCCAAATGCTCCTGAAATGTATACCAAAAGATGTTTTTGTCACCCTGGTTAATTTCTGACAAAGACTGGACTGATTGCTGAAGTTCACCTCGCCTTGAAAATCATCTGCATAAAAATCAAGCTTCAGGGGACCAGCAGGAGAGATTGCATCACAAGTATTAAAAAATAGAAATAATGTCTATCCAACTATTTTCTCCTGTGTGCTAAAGATATTTCAGTAGTATTTACACTTCAGCCGTACTGGCCATCCAGTAGAGATTTTTGCAGAAAGTTGCTGTTCTTTGTTACTCTGATGAGAATCATAAAAACGACATTCAAAACCTTCCTGGGTGCAACTCCGTGCAGCCTGATCTAGGGTGAACCTGCTTCAGCAGGGGGCTGATCTCCAGAGGTCCCCTCCAGCCCTGACCATGCTGTGATTCTGTAATTCTGTGACTTTGACATAATTCAGGCTTCAAACCTTTTCCGAGAATTTGCTTTAATTCTGGTGACCAAGCTAATGCTTTAATTCTGCTACAAGCTAATGCCATCCATGAAGTAGGCAGTTATATCTGAGGAGGAATCAACACCAAAAAACCAAATCGAAGTTATGCCGTGTCTTCAGGCAAGCTGCATAATATTCAATCTATACCACTGAACGTGCTCTTCCAACTTTCTAATTTCAGGTATTTGACACTCAGCCTGAAGTCATGCCAGTGATTATTTGCATCACTTTCCAACCCGCAGCACTCTGTGTCTGTTATCTGAGTTACTGTCACTACCTCTGTGAACAGCACCGAGACCCATATGGCTGGATTTACTGCTTGATGGAATTAAATAAACAGCACAACATCCACAAAATTGCTTTTTTTAAGAAAGATTCTAATGATTCTCATGCACTTCGTATCCAGTCCAACTGATGCAGACATCCCTCTCTGTTAAGCAGTTTTCCCATTACTGAATATATTCTGCACGTACTGAGCCTTTTTCCTTGGCAGATCTCTGAGCTGCTCCCCATGCAGCCTAACCCCTAGAATATGTCCTATGTGCTTACTGAATTTTTCATGAATCCCACATTAAATCTGCAGGCTTTGAGGTGCACTGGGGAGCTGACATATTTACCCTTCAAGATCAGCACCACCGTTATCTTTCCTAAGGAAGCACAGGAGCACCTTTGTTTTCCCAAATAGGTGTGGGCAAAGGAAAGACCATGGTCCTCACCAGTCACTCAGCTGCCACATCATCATTCTCCCCAAGTGCATTCCTTATGTCATTTATTAGCATTGCTAATACCAAGCAGCTCATTTTTATGCCACTAGCAGCGATTGTGAAAGCCATACTGAACTTTCTAATCCATTTATCTATTAATTTATTATCTAATTAAGGCTCACAATGACACTGCTATTTGTTTAAAAATGCCCTCAAACTAAACCAATACAAAACACACATGCATTCAAATCAATTAAAATGGTTCTTGCTAATGTTTTCCTTAATCAGTTGATGACTGTTCCACTACCGTTTAAGGAAGGCAAAATTCATTTTAACTTCATCATAATCGTGTGACCTACTTGCACAGTGCCAAACTGATACAAATGGATGTTACTGTCATGTCATAAGGGCACGGAATAGTACCAGCCATGAATTTTGCAAGAGCCATCCTAGGAATAACGCTTTTTTGCATAAAAGGGCCCTAGAACATTAGTTTAAATGCATTCACTGAAAAGCAGGCAGGCAAAATGGAGATTTGTGAAGAGTTTATTAAAGTTTACATCATACTTCGTACTGCATCTTTGGTTTTTTTTCTCCCATGAGTTGTGTCTTTTGCACAGCAGCAGCAGAGTCTAGTGCCACATGCCTAACGTGTCATGTTCTTTACAGGAAAAAAATGCACTGGTCCTCCTATGTTGCTTAAACAAAGCCTGACCTTACTGTTTAGCTCCTGAGCTGTGTGAGAGTGCCTTTTCACCGCAGCATCCACACACAGAGAAATCCGGCATAATACCGTAATGCCATTTGTTTTGGCCACTGACTTCAAAAGTGGTTGTACCTCTTGTTTGGATGCAAAATGTGCAGGCACTGCACATCCAAACCAGGTGCAGATGTTACACCGTGTTCTACCTTCCTGATACTGTGAAAGATCAAACCTGATGTTAATTGCTTACTGTAGCAGAGGATTTCTGGGGCACAGCTGGAAGAGAGCTGTGCTCCCTTACCTCTTTCCCTGCCCCCAGAGCTTGCGGTAGTAACAGCACAGATTATCATGCTGGAAAGATTTGCTCCATTTGGTTATTTAGAAACATTTTAAGAGCATCTTTCAAAGCCCACAGTAATGCACACTGACACCAAGGTCTGAAATGCAAATCCCCGTGGACTTAGTCTATCCTGTTCAGCCTGGAAATGCATGGAGGGACATTCATTCATTCTCCAGATTTGTGTTTGAACATGATTAAGGACAACCACTGCTGTTTTTCCCCTCCTGCATGAAGCATCACTTTCCCTTCTGCTTGTTATTTATAGTACCGCAGAAGATATTTTTAAGATAAGGAAAGGCAGAAAAAGCCAGATTGAAGATACATATAGCGGCAGTTTCTTTAACTAAGAATGACTAAATAACATTTCTCAAGCAATTTACTTCTTGAAAGGTTGGGTTTTTTCTCTTTTCTTTTTAATACTAAACAAATAAAGAAAATGAAATGTAATAAACAGGATATTTGTACACACTACAAGTCAACACTCATATTAGCAGAGTTTTAAAACTCCAGCTCTGCAGTGCCTGAAATGACACAACCATACCTGGGATGGAAATCACTCTGCCTGAATTTTATGCAACCCTTTTAAAAAGCAGGGAAATAAACCTGAAGAGACGACTTTTCCTTTGCAAGGAAGCAAGGGAGCCGAGAGAACTCTCAAGATCTGATCTTGCTCCTTCTGAAGTCCAGAGGAGACTGTATCTGTGAGCTTCAAACCCTCGCTGCCTTCCAGCACAAGTGTCAGCCCACAGGCTTGCAATCTGGTTTTCAAGCGACAGCTAAGCCACCTGAAGAGTTGCTCTGCTTTATCAGTTCAGTGGGGATTTGTTTGATCAGGTTTACTGGATGATGTCTTCCTGAGTGACAGCCATGGGTCTGAGTAGCAGATGTGTGTTCAATAAAGCACGTTCTACTCCCAGAGCTTATTTCTTTCCTTTTGTGCTTTATTTACCTTGGCTGACATTATGACACTCAATTAGTCTTAATATTGGAAATGTTTTTTGGATTAGAGATTTCTGTTTATTAAAGCCTGGGAGGAAGTGCTAGGTCTGATTAGCGATGCCTGACTCAAAGGAAAATAAACTCCCCCAACAGCCTGCTGACAGCTAACCCAGAGTCCTGAATACTGCTGGACTGGGAGAGGAAACCACCACCGCAAAGGATCGGGACCTATCGCCGTCGTGTACCCTCAGTGACCAGACTGAACAGTGGCCACGTAAGAAAGCTCTTGCTTATGTGGTGACTGATGGTTCGCACAAGCAGCCTGAAGGTGAAGCTGCACTGGTATGCTTTCAGTAGCAGAAGAAGCTGTGCCAAGCTGCGGCCAGGCTCTCCCTGGGTTCTGCTTCTGCATCATGGTTCACTGTCTCTGTTGGCTGCAGTGGGGATGCTCTCTGTGGAATGGTGCTGCTTACTGTATTACTGAAATAGGTCAGTTCAAAATCAGGCAAAAATAATTATTTAACTATTATCCTGTCCCTTCAGATCTTTTCTACCAAAAGGAAATCAGCAGCAGCATTGCTGCCCTCAGCAGAGAGATCTCTGCTAAAGCTCCTCACCAGAGGAAGAGGAGGTGAGCTGGGAGGGCAGGACAAGGTACCAGGCGAGCAGTCCATGAAGAGGGTGGTGGCTGAAACCTTGACTGAAGGGATGGCTGGAGAAAAGCCTGGGATAAATGATGACAGAGAGCTCATGCTAGGAAGGGAAGGGTCTCCCCATGAAAGGAAGGGTCTTCAGAAGGCCAGACACCGGAACTGTAGAGGAATGCAGCTGGGTTAATTAGCATTGATAACATACAGCTGTGGGCTGGCCTCAGGGGTGGCAGGTTGGCTGATGTAGATAAGGTGCAGGTGTGGCTGGTTCTGTTAAGTGGTTGGGAGCCAATGAAGCTGAGGAAGAAGTGGAGAGAGCAAGAGAACATGTGCCCTGGATGAGGTGAGACCAGGAGAAGGCAGCAGAGGGACTGTATGAAGCGTATGCTGGTATGAGGTGGTAAAAGACCTTGTTGCAGCGTGATAGTTTGGAGAGTGCTGTGACATAGGACCTGACTTTTCTTTTTTTGGAATTCAGAAGTGGACCTTGTGGGTGCTGTTACAACTCAGTCATGCCCTGGTACAGTCAACAGCATTGGCCCATCTGGCTATCAGTCACAGGTAAAATCCAGAAGGCAAGTGGGTGCAGACAGCAGTCCTCTCCCCCACAAAGTCACACCGTTCCCTTGGATCATGCTGCTCCAATCTTGTGTAATCACGAGTAATTACACTCTACAGGGAGGTTCCTCACACGTACCAAACTCAGATGCATGTCTACACGAGACTTAACTGCTGGTGAATGAAAGGCAGAGAACATGCCAGAACCCTGCAAACCCAAAAGGGAGACGGTGGCCCGGCCCGTGGCTGTGTTTGGAGGTTTGCTGTCAGTACAGTGTGCAGGTTTGCTCTTGAGGGCAGCCTCAGGGATTAGAGGTATTTAGTGTCCAGCTCTGAATATATTTTTGCAGAAACTTAAGCAGTAGCAGACTGCAAACTTACTTGGGGAACAGGACTATGGAGAGCCACGTTCTGCTATCCAGCGTACTAAAGTGGAACAATTTATACCAGCATCTAAATGTAATAATAATATAGTAATACTTCAATTAATAATGTGCTCGGGAAAGGATTGGTTGAAAATTCACAAAGAAATAATTGCAGTGGCATGTCCTGCCTGTATTTTGGTCATTCTGAAAATCTATCCATACACAATACCACATGTATCGATACGCAGTTGCCACAGCTATATCAATATATTGGCTGAGGGAAGTGTGCGAGGATCACTTTCTAATATTGCTTTACAATAACTGCTGACAAAGAAATCACTGATATTTTAATGGGATTTCTATACTGCAGAGAATTCCAGGAATATGCTATAAGAAAAGCAAAGATCTCCTGTTGTTCAGTTTTCAGTTTTCAATTAATTTTATAGTACAAGTGATGCTGTGCACTAGAGAAGCTCATGTAAAAACAGGTTATTGTGGAAAGTTGCTACTAAATGTTCAGCTAGTATTGTTAATTCTGTTTTAAAACAGCTATATCCCTATGCAATTATATTTCAATAAGCAAAAGGTTATCTCTGTTGTAAAGACATAATGGAGGAAACACTCAAACTGTTGCAATGTTATCACTGCAGTTTATCCTCCAGTGTGACTATGTTCTCAATTACAGCAGAACAAATGTATTAAATATCAGTCAGATAGCAACATCATCCAGTAGCTGCATATTTCTGATAAGTTTTTCGATCCCAAGGAAAGAAGATTTTTTTCGCCTCCATTATGCTTGCTTTAGGAAAATAAAATAGAAACTAAATAGAAACAGCTGAGAAAGAATAGGAAAAATCTTCACACTATGACCGAGAAGGTGAACCCAGGATTTCTATTTACTAGAATTATTATTGGTATTTTTACAGTATCATCCACAGCACACCAAAACCCTTTTAGCGTGAAGTTGTGCAAGTCACCAGTCACCTATGATTCACTTGCCTCATATATAAAGTGGAAATAAATGTCCTTCCCACAGCTGGGTCTTGTAAAGACACATTTGCAGGATTGGAACACCAGTATAAACCGGTTTCTTATTCAGGGCTTTATAAACTGTAATGAAAAAAGGCTGAGTAATCACCAACAATGTTGATGTCTTATCTGAGATTCCCCCTGAGATCCTTCTAGTCACAGGAAAGTGACAAATTATTTTTCTTGTGTTTCTAATAGAGTCAAAATGAGTATGGCTCTTTGTAATAGTCAGTTCCTTAACAAGCTCTTAAACTTTCATTATGTCTTGCTCTGCCGAAATATTTGTGCTGCAGAACCAGACATCAAAGATATAATGTAGTTCTGGACACTGGGACTACTTCACCAACTGCTGCTCTTAGGTTATCTGTAAGAGAGAAACATATTGTTTTGTTTTTATGAGATCCTGTAAAAGGAAAGCTGGTACTTAGAAAAAATGAAATGCTGCAAGCAATATATTGCCTGGATTAAGTTCACCTCCAATACTTATAATTTCAAGGAATCTCTACCAAATTTCAGTATAAACACACTGTGGCTGTGCTTATGTGTAAAGTAAAAGAGGATGCAGGCTCTGGTTCACATGAACTTCTGGCTTAATGTTGCTGTGGCTTGGGGTCACAGTGGTTGTAGTTCGAGCCCACCGTGTCAGCCCAGCGCCCAAGGCTGTGTCTTGGGCCAAATCCATCCTCCTTCATTTATACAGCTTTCCAGGAGAAGTTTTCTTACTTATTTCTTCAAGCCCAGTGTGTGCCCACTTGTTTACAATGAATTAAAAATATTTGTTGGTTCTGACCCATCCCACTGGAAAAGACCTCCTGATAGGCAACTTCTTCCTGAAAGTTGGTAGCCACTGCCGTGTTAAGAAAAGTCAAGCACACACCATCCCTAAAGCAATGTTCACCAAACTGCTTGGTTGCCCTTGTACCAAGGAACAGAGTACGGTCCTCAGTTTTGCTCAGTTTAGAATCAGAGGAAAAATTAAAACCTGCCAGCTATTGCCTTTTGTGAGGATGCATTCAGAAATGCTGTTCTGTCAAACAAGTGTCTCCCTGAGATGGAAGGAAGATGGATTGATAAGTATTTCATCTCACACCCCACTAACACTGCAGAGAGTCACTGACCAGCAGTGCAAGAGGGTGACTTGGAAGTGACAAAGACATGTGTTTCCTTGGAGTAGAGAATCGATAACTGGTGGGAAACCAGGCAGCAAAGAAAGAAAAGGAAAGAAAAGCAAAGCAAAGCACAGTTGTAATTCAACTTCTGGGAGCATAGGCTGATTTGAAAAGTTATGAGAGATTAATAGGAAGTAGGTCTGTACTTTTATAGCTAATCTCAGTTATTAAGTTTTGGTCCATGCACCCAGTATTTATTTTTTGTTTTGCTACTTTTTGAGAGGGTGGAGGGAGGGAGAAGATTATGGGATCTTCAACACAGAACGAGACAAAGCGTTAATGGGAAAGATTACTGCCACATAATCCTTAGCAAATGGCATAAAAGCGTTAGATACCTGCACTGCTACTACGCCTGCCCGCAGAGATATGTCATTGCCAGAAATTTAGTTGCTCTTTCTATGGCCTCTGTAGCGGTAAGAAAAATTCAAACTGAAGGTGTTATTCTGTAAGGTCTCCTTGCAAATCTGTTGGATTTTGCTCACAGGACCATATAAAATTGCCACGTCGGGTCAGATCAATGGTCCATATAATCCAGTATTATTTCTCTGACAGTGACTAATACCATATGTTTTGGTACATCACAGGAAAATGTAAGAAACCTTTCATGACCAATTATGGAACAACCTTCCCATAGAGAAAAGCTCATCCTAACCTCTGGCAGAAAATATAGGGTTTTTTGCTTTAAGTCTGAAGGATTTCTTTTAGCTCCTGTCTAATCTGACCCTGGTTATATTTATTATGCATATAAATGGCCGTTCCTTTTTCAAATCTGATTTGAAACTGATAGGTTTTAGCTTAATGATACCATGTTGCTGTGAATTTTACAGGTGAAATTCTCTTTAGAAGTATGTCTTTTATCACTTCTAAACTTACTGCCCTTCAGTTGCACTGGATGGTTCTTGTTTTGATTTTATGAGTGAGAGTAAATAAGGCTGCCAATTTACCTTCTCTATGGTACTCAGGATGTAATACACTTCCATTTTTAACACTTTTTATGCACCTTTTCTCTAAACTAACTGTTCCTGCTATTTTCTGTTGCCCTCTTTCCTTTGCATTTTTCCTAACATTTTTTTGTGCTGTGGGAGATTTCTACCTTGAAATCCTTCTATTTATTTAAACATCAAAAGAGTTATTTATTTAGATCCGTTTTATTCCGTTCTATTTTACTTTAAAACTGTAATGACTTTGGCATTGAAATCTGATTTCTGAAGGTATGATGCAAAATGCCCTGAACCAGTCACTGTATTCCTACCAAGCACCTGCCACCATGGCAAGGTATGCTATCATGCCATTTGTGGTATTATTGTTAAAATCCAGTTTTAATATTCTAGCAATGTATTTATTTTCATAAACACAGTTCTGCACTGAGTGCAGGATTTTCCTGAGCTGTTGTTCATAGTGGCCAACCAATTCTCCACCAAAATCCTCCAGAATATATCAATGTGCTTGTCCCTCCAACCTGTGTATTTTAATCTCTGATTTTCCCATCTGTATTTCTCCAGATGATGGTCAATTGTTCCCTTGCACTGGGAGATGGCTCTGGATTTCCTCCTTAGCCTCCTCTAGCCCTGTCACTGCTTTTGTGCTATCTGTCAGTGTTGCTCCTTCCCTCATCTCTGCTTTTGCAAGTCAGTAAAGGGCATATGAAGCAGAGTCCATTCATACCCCTTTTCCTTAATATCTTCTATCGAAGACTTTTTTTCGAAGTCCATACTAAACACAATCAACTGTTTCTTTATCCACTTTTTTGTTAAGTTCAAAGTAGACTGGAAAAGACTAGCAGAGTGGAAAAACATGTTTACATATGATCCATCATGTACATATGGCTAATTTGTAATCTTTTATAACACAGTTATAACACTATTTCCCTTTCTAGCAAACTGAGTAAGGTTCATTGATCCATCATGCAGAGATCCCAGTTTCTTTTTTTTATAAGCGGGAAGCAGTTCAGACCTCCAGTTCCCTAAACTCACGTAAGCAGCTTCCCTTTCTGTGTCCGGCATCAGCTCCATTTCCAGTAGCGGTCAGAGAATGGGCACCTCTCTGTTAGAAGAGCCAGACAGTGCACTTGCTTTTAGCTGTCTATTCTCAGCACTGCCTGAAATAATGAGAATAGAAGTACTGTAGCACCTTTGGAGTGTGAGTTGTTCCCCGAGGCACTTGTTTGGTGGTAGATATCACCCTTTCTGCTGAATACCAGGAGTGCCTAGAGGACCAGCTTGGATCTAATGACTGCGTTCTGCCTGACTAAAGTTGCCTGAAATGGATCTTACTCTAAGTGACTTTAGAATCTTTAACTTAATGCCTTTATTATGGTCTTCTCTGGCATTCAAATTCAACCCTGATGCTGTTTTTAAATGCATGAGGAACTGCAAGGCTCAGAAGACTGCCAATTAGCTATGGAAGCTGTTAAGAAAGGAAAAACTTTTTGACTGGGAGGTTGACCAAGTGCTGGAACAGGTTGCCCAGAGAGTTTGTGGAGTCTCCATCCTTGGAGATACTGAAAGGCCAGACGGTCACCGTCCTGGACAACTGGCTTTAGGTGGGCCAGCTTCAGCAGGGGACTTAGACCAAATGGTCTGCAGAAGTCCCTTCCAACTGCAACCACTCTGATTCTATGATTTTGATTTAAACTCTGTTAGGGATGGCCTGAGGTACATTGGTTTATGGACTAGTTTGTCAATTCCACAATAGGAAGACAGGAGTTAAGAACCTTCCAGCTTAACACCAGATCTCAGAGACTTGTTGGTAAAGATTGTTCTAGTCCTGAGATCTGCACTCATTCTCTCAGAAATACTGTCCAACTTGCTACAGAAGGAAAAAGGTTTTAAAAGTAAAGTACCATGCTCTACTGTACACAATATATGGTCAATCAGAGAATTTATGTCCAGGAGTCTCTCTCTGTTGGATGCTTTTCAGAAGAATGTTTAGGACCCATTTTCTGTAAAAAAACAACAATCGAGTAATGGTGGTATTTGCTATTTAAATATGTATATAATGGCTAAACATCCTCATACAAGCTGTATTTATATATATATATATAAATATAAATATATTAAAATAAATATTTTAAAGGTAATTGCTTTCATTTCTCTATAAAATACGTAAAAATTTAGTAAGTTGTTTCATTGACTGTGAATATTAAGTCCTGGCAGTTAGAAACGCAGCAAGGAAATTGTGTTATGTGATGGGATGAGAAAAACCCTAAGCTGTCTCCCTCAGGAGAAATCAATGCACTGTGTCTTTTAACGTCATAAAAAATACCTCCCAACAAGATGTATTCAAAGTAGTATTAGCAGAAAAGTGAGCTTCTAATGGCCTTTATTGATTAAGGCAGAAACAGCAGACAATTCTGAGGATGCTGCTGTTGTACAAAACAATTTGAAATACACCTTACTGTACTTTAAGTAGATTTAGTGAGGATGCCCCAAACTCAATATCCACAGAACTGCCATCAAAGTAACCACAGCCCTTTGCTTCAGTGAGAAAGTGATTTGCTGAGCATGAAAGAAGCTTTCCAATTTCTTTCTTTGAGATGCTCTTTTTTTCCAAATTTTGCTTTTTTTCTGAGTGCAGACCCTCCTTTGTCCTTCTCAAAGACTTCCTTAAAGATCCTGTTCCCTTCCTTAGCATCAGTCAGAAGTTTGCACGGGGGAATGAGGGCAAGAGTCCCTTTGAGGGACAATAGCCCTAATGACTTATGCCATTCATAAAGAAAAAATGACTGCTATGGGGAATGAGTCCACAATGACTGTAGGACTCTCTCTAGGAAAGAACACGTGGTCAAATACAGCTGAGTTATGGAGGCCTGACAGCATGCCATCAGCTGATCTGTTTTAACTCAGAAAGGTGGGTGCATGTTCTGTGTGTCTGGGGGGGGACAGTGTGGTATGATGCAGAAGTGCACTGCACATTCGCTGATGCTGAGAGGGACAGAAATGCACTGGTGGTGCTGCCGCACTGGTAAACCTGCTCCTGCCTAGAGGCACGCTCCTAATTGTGAAATAGAAAATCTTGCTTTGCAATTCTTTCCTTATGCTCAATTCCTCTTTTTTTTTTTTTTTTTTCAGAGAGTGAGCTAGGATAAGGGCGCCCCAGCTGCACAGTGGTAACTCATCAAACTACGCTGATTCAGTGAGGTTTGACTGCACCCAAGTCCTCCAAAAAACTCATGATCAGCACAGACCGTGTCGGTGGCCTCTTGACTTGCTGCTCTGCTGCATTATTGAGATGAGAGCTGCTGAAAGCCATGGCCAACAGCATTAAGGGCCCTGCAGCACATCTGAACACCTGCCACACAATGCTGTAAATGGGCCAGGATAGACGTTTTGGATAGGAGCCAGATCACCGTAAACTCCAGCCAAGGAAACCAGTTTGCAGCTAGCCCCTTGGTGAATGCACGTTTATTTGGTGCAAGATTAATATACCTAAAGTAAACAGAGAGACAAACAGACAGACTCTGGAGTGGTGTGAAGAGGTGACAATAAATAGGAATGATAAAAAGCATAAAAAAATCTGCAGCCAACCATAAAAATTCCCACTCCCCAATGGCTATTTTACAGAGAGCTGTTTTTCTCTTGCAAACAGTAAATAATGAAGGCAGGTTTTGTAGCAGGGTGAAGAGCACTGAAGCAGTGGTAGGAACTGATGAGGAAGAGTAAGGTACTCAGCATCGCACGGGGTTATGCAGACTGGAAGCAGACAGCATCACTGCTCTTCTGCTGTTAAAAACACTGGAATCACCCCAAGCGATTGAGCCCTTGCCAAGTAATTCACCATTCTGTGGACAGACTCTGCTTCTTGTTCGTGTTTGCTGATCTGATGCAATTCCTAGTGCTTAGTGGTTTAACAGAACTGTTTGGGAGACACTCGATTTATCACTGATAAATCACTGATGAAATCTAAAGTTCAGTTATAAAGTGAGGGCTCAGCCACAGCTGTATAAAAGGCTTTCCCCTGGCTTAGAAATACACCAGTGAAGATACTTAATATGATAACCCTGCGGAACCACTGCACCGTTCAGCCTTTGTTTCAGGCTTTTGTTCTTAAGGTGTAATTACTGTTTCTGTCTAATGATTGAAAAGATCTGTACATTCCTACCATGCACAACCGGTACTCACTATGTCCTCCACCAGCTCTCAGCTCCTTTATGCACACAGCAAAGCAGCTGAACTCAGCAAAGAGCTCTGTTTTAATAGGAGCATTTTGTGTTTTCAACACTGCTGCTGCCATTGCCTCCTTTGCAGAAAACAGGTAAGTAGCTGTCTTAGGATGTTTCAGCGGTCCTTTCTATTTGTTGTTCCAGCAATGCCCCAAAAGCAGGGTATTTTCACCCTTTTAGTTCAAAACCTTGGCAAGCCCCCTCATCTCACTGTACAGTATGCTTCAGGTATGGAGATGGTGATGACTTGCTTTCCTTACAGGTGCAGGCTGGGGATTTTGAAGCATTCAGAAGAATTCTGGATCTTCATTCAGACCAGGACCTCCATCTATCTGCTTCTCAGCTGGTCAGATAAGAGATGACACAAACAACTCTACAAGCTCTTTTTCGAGCTGCGTTTGATATGTACCTAGAACATGGAAGCATTACAGAATAGAGAAGAAGATCGCAGTACAATTTTTTTAATTATTTTTTATTTTTTTACCCCATGCCTGCAGTGTTCATCATACAGGCTTTTGAAATCTGCCTTACACATCTCACTGCACATCAGACCCAGATCTCTAACCAATGCATTTCCCAGTGCACCGCTTCAAAAGCAGGTTTTGCCCTTTGATCCAAATAGGCACTGAAACCAGTTTGGGATCTGCAGGGCACAGCACTGCCTGATTATTCCTTTGTGCGTATCTGTTATTTCCCAATCATGGGTAGAGTGCTGCTGCTCTAGATCCTGATCTCTGTTATACAGACACAATGCAGCAACTCTACCAACTTTCTCATTTATGTCATCCAGAAAGGTGCTGCAGTACAAAACGTGGCCCCGCTACGCATTCCTCTTCTGTTTCCATGCATTTCTTGCCTGGTACCAGAGTGGAAGTAAAACCAGCGCAGTTCAGCCTTCACCTCTTCTTGGCATGATTTATATGCCTCATACAGCAGCTCTAGCAGAGATTATTCTCATTTACACTATGCTCCAACATATTTTCTCCTCAAACTAAGCTGATACCTTTAAATACAAGCAACATCTGAGCAGAGAAATGAAATGAGTTGAAACAGTGGGAAACAAAGTGCCTGGGCACCGCTGCATTAAAAGAAAATCCCACACTAAGCCCATTCCCACTGTGATCTCTGTAAAGTACAGACACCATGTCTTTGGGACCTTGTTGCTCCAACATCAGTGTACAGGGGTTTTGATATTAAAAAAATGGAAATGTATGGATGTTGTTTATGGGCTATATAATGGTGCTGGGAATCTGTTTGGACTGAAGGTTGGTTTGAAATGGGACATAAACCTGAATCTAACCTTCTTCAGTCAGCTACATGCTGAAAATTGAAGAGACGTGCTGGTTTGCCTTTCTCCCAAGCTCTTTGTTTTAGCATTTAATAGGCTGTCTGTTATTATAAGAAAGGGGTATTTAAATTGCAATTAGTAGGTTAGGGGTATCTTAATTGTAATGTAGTGGTGAGCACTGCATCTAGAATACAGTTTCATCAGTGTGGTGTTACTTCAATGACAAGCCATGATAGGTGGCTTATTCTGATTTAGGTAAATTTGCTCCTAAACAAATAAAATTAAATGACAATAAGTCACTCCTAAACAAACAAACAAAAAACCCAAACAAAACCCCAAGGAAGATAACTACCTGTTAAGCTAACTTGCTTGTCTAATATAAGAAAACGAAGGCAGACAGGGAATATGCAATATTTCAAGCAGGTAAACACTGGCAAGAGAGAAAACTGGCTGAACTAAAAGAGATTTTTGGCACTGGAGTAAATTAGTATAAAATGTTATGAATAATTTGAGGCTGAAAATGAGATGAACGTTTCTAAGCATCTGAAGAGTAAAGCAACTGTTTCCAGTAAAAGCAATAGGAGTGAGGCACCGATTCGGCTTCCAGACAAAGAGTTTATTCCTGTCTACAGTGTGAGTCTGGACTTGGTGAGTTGGTAGGTGTCTTTGGGTCACAGGAAGGACAGGGCATGGTTCTCAAAGGTTTGGTGAATTTCCTTTCTGCTGTGTCATCATCAAGATAATTTAAAAAATAAGAAAAAGAAGGGAAGGAGGGAGAGGAGGAAAGAGAAAGAGAGAAGGAAGGAAGGAAAAGAAAGAAAAAGAAAAAAAGAGAAAGAAAGAAAAAAAGAAAGACAAAAAGAGAAAGAAAGAAAGAGAAAGAAAGAAAAAGAAAGAAAGAAAGAAAAAAAGAAAGAAAGAAAAAGAGTAAATGAAAAACATAAAATAAAATAAAAGCAAAAGTCAAAAAAAGAAAAGAAAGCAGTAAGGAGAGAAAGAGCAAGAAAAAGAAAGAAAGAGGAAAAAGAAAAGGAGAAAGTGTAATAACCTTTTAAACCAAAACCAGCTACACCTAAAGCCCAGATGACTTCAGAGAAACTGATTTACTAAAGCTTTCTAACGTTTCACATAATCAATTGCATCTCACCATTGCTTGACTATTGTTTAACATACAAGAGCAATATAGTTCCAGACCTTGCTTGGGGCAGGTAACGATGGTGTGTTTGTATGGGATGGAGTAGTAATTCATTTCAGACACGGAGGTAATTCATTGCAGACACTCTTTAAGAGACTTGGGGGAGAAAATAAAATGACAGATGATTTTACAATGGTTCAGAATAATTTTTTTTTAACTGCTGACCCTGGAACTGGTAATAGCAGGAAATGGAAAGATTACCATAAAGAATGGTCATTGATATTTGGAGTCTGATAGCCATTTTTGCTGAGCCTCTATACTGATTTTGAAAGGAATAAAGCATTAGAAACAGCCAGGGTTTTCTTTCTTGCACATATACAGTATTACAGCTCTTATGGAAAGTGTAAAACGGGTGAACAGGAATTATGCCAAAGGGTTCCACAGGAATAACTCCGAACTCACATAAAACACAACAATGAATTAGATCTTTTTTTGTTCTAAATTGAGTTAGACTTCTCAGAAACCTATAGAGAAGCCACCATTTTCCATTAAATTCTTTATTTTTCATACGAGAAGAAAGGATAGATTTTGTTTACTGTCTGCTTAGTAGTAGAAAGTGGTTCTGCACAGCAAATGAGAAGAGCGGCTATTCCTATCCCGACAAATACCCTAAATGTTAATAATATAGAAAAGAGGTTATTCTAGGAAAGTCAGAGATGGGCTCTGGAGAGGGTATAGAGAATCCACCTTAAACATTGTAAGAAGCAAGAGCACCCTTTAAGACATGCCCTCAGAACTGGTCTACTTTATAGACAAGTGACTGTTAAAGGATATTGTAGGGAACATGATTTAAGTCAGGTTCAGCTCTGCAGTGTAAAGATGTCTGTCCAGTCAACAGCAATTCCACCAGAATTACTCTGTATTAAAGACGAACAGAAGTGGATTAGACTCATTCACACCTGATCTGCTCAGTGCAGCCAGCAGATTTACCTCTTGCCTCAACAGACATTCTTGTAGCTTAACCTCAAGTCTGTAAATCTTGCTGTGCCTTTTCCCTATAACCATTCAGAACTTACTGGGCAATTTTAGTGATGCAACAGGTAATCCACTGCCCTTTAACGTAGCTGTGCAGGTTAAATATGCCAAATGAATGATGCAACTTGAAAGTCACATCCTAAATAACCTTGTGTTCATTCACTTTTTCTAACCTCAGGAGCCTGGTGTGAAAAATACTCAAGAAAGGATGGACATGCCTTAATTTGAGGGGAATATCATTTGCGGATGACACCAGGTACATAACTTTTAACAGTTGCACTGAACCAAGCAGTTAACAAAACTGATGTGATTAATAAGAATAACAGACAACTACTTCTGTGGCTTCAGACCTTTCGTGCTCCGAGTTCTTAGAGGAGCTAAGGTGAGGAGATATGGGATAAGGAAATGGGAACGGCTGAAAATGGCCATTTTTATTTTCCTGATACCAAGTGTAGGAAAACTCTGCAGCATTCTCACCATAGTGTGAAAAATAAAGCGGTCAGATGTCATACTGCTGTCTTAATTGTGGTAATCATGCATTTTTGCCAGGCACAAAGAAGGATGCTGCTGCTTCTACATTAAAAGGAAAGTGAGTTTTATGAGTCATAAAAGAGGAGGAAACAGTGATGTTAGCTCACTGGCTGTAAAAAAAAAAAAAAAAAAAAAAAAGTGTGAAGACTTTTAGGGCTTATCCTGATTAAGGTGGAAGCTGGAGGTGTTCAGCAGCTCTCTCGACCAGACTTTTTGTCAGGGGGTAGCAGTGGTGACAATACATTTTGAGCTGAGGATTCATCCTAGCATCCCTAGAAGTGAGGAACAGGGGCCTTACTGCACCGGGACTGACTAGGACACCACTTAGGAAGGGAGTGTGCATCTGCAGCAGCTGAGGCATAACACATCTCCCAAGAAATGTGCAAAAACATGTGTGCCCAGGAAATTTCTTCCTTTTCTCATACGCTGTTCACTTTAAAGCCTGTTTCTACAAACACTTGCTGCTTGACTTGCTTCCTGACACCACAAGAAGTCCCATTTAATTAACCTGGCAGCCTACGGTGGTGAAAATAGATTGGGGCTTGTAAGTGTGGAGATTGACAGTCTCTGCAAGCTGCCTTGGTTTGCTTAGCTACAGAAGTCATTGTTTCTCAATTATTTTGATCTTATGATTCCGGGTTGTACATCCAGTGGCTGGCTGCAGCTGCAACAGTAGTTGAGGACCAGGAGGGGGGGAGGGGGAATGGGACTGTCTGGCATGGAGCATCAGCAGTTCACTCCCCCACGTCTGTATTATATTGGGTATTGCATCGCCTCTGGCTAATCACAAGCCTTCTTAACATTTTCCTCTGAGAAAACAGATGATCAAATGCAAGAAAGCCTACTCATTAAAACAAGTACTGGGAAGGTTTTGTTCTTTTCAGACCCATCCCTGTGTTCGAGTACCTAGAGAACCAAGCGCTATTAGCTGAAGAGCATCTGTTTACCATCAGCTTTGTCTGAAACTTTTTTTTTTAAGTTAATAAAAATAGGGTTTGAAAACTGATTACACAGGTCAAATAATGAAAATACTTTCAAAGGCCAGAATCTTCCTGAGGATCCCATCGCAGAGCAAAACAGCACATAGAAAACACCAGAAGAGTAGCAGAACAAGGCAGACAGGAGTGGCCTGCTGGGTGCTACTATGTCTGGAGGTGCTGCCATGGTGCCACAAAGAGAGGTGCAAAAATTGTGGGTCAGATTCAGCTGTCTGAATTTCTGTGTTAGGTGCCAACACAGTAGTATTAGGGCCTGGGAAGGGCAAACATAAAGGAAGATTAAAAAAAACCTCTCCCTACTTTTTTTTAATTTTTTTAAAGGAAATACTGCCTGCTGCACAAGAGTCATGGTGGCCCCAGGAAGTTTATTTTCTTCATTTCTTTCTGCCTGCTTCTCTTGTTGGGGCTGCATCGTGCTCCTGTCTCCTCAAATGAATGCGACGTTACCGTTTTAAATGATACTTACCGCAATCAAATCCTCTTGCTAACCTTATCAACAACTGAGACAGACTGATGGGGACACAGTCAATTGCTATACACCACTTCCTCTAGAGTATTTTCTTTCACACTGTTATTAAGAGAAATTGCCTATTATCAAAGTAGCTCTAAGGAAGGGGGTGGGGGGTGGGGAAAGTGTATTTTCCATTACAGTGCAATCAGTTTACGTTGCAATTGGCAGCACGGTGGGTATGTCACTCCCACCAAGTCCCTTGCCCAGCTGATTGAGCCTGTTCTTTGTGTGAGGTGCTGCTGTTTGTGTCGGTTCATGGTGGCTTTCTCTTTTAGCAGGGCTGTCTTTCCTTTTGTTGTAGGAGATGGACAGCCACAGGGAGGAAAGGCAGTTGTTGTCTCCATTTACCATTGTTAGTACTGCTACAGGAAACGCGATTTCTTCTTACATGTTTGTGCGCTTTTGTGGGTGCTGCAGGGTAAAACTGTAAATTCTAGTTATAAAAATAAAACATGATGCACAGGCAAAGCAGGTGAGACAGAGAGAGCTGCTGAATGCTGGTATTTGGGTGGTTGGCTGGCTGTCCATGTCACACAAGCTTGTCAGAGATGTGAACAGCTTGCAGCTCCTACTCTGGGGGACAGGGGCAGCATCCAGAATTTCTGATGTCTGGACTCCCGAGCTACATCTACTTCAGCTGACACCCCACTGTGACTGGCCTGTCTTTCTGTTACACTCCAGGGAGGGACGCTTGTATCCCTGTGCCTGCTGATGGCTCATACCTTGGCTCCTTGTGTCCATCTGGGATAGCCAGCTTGGCCACCCCAGAGAAGACCTGAAGCCATGCATGGCTCACCAAAAGCTTACCCACACCTTTGCACCTCCTTGCCATACCTGACATGTTACCAGTTGAGTCCTGTCATGATTCTGTGTCACTCTTACTGCTCTTGACATCTTAAAAAAGATGGGCAGCACTGCTTGGGATTGTGCTTGAATCCCTCGCCAGGGTGGCCAGGAGTATGAATTCCCCTCTTTTCCATCCATCTGGGACACCTCAAGGTGCACTGCTAAAATGGTCCACATTTCCTCCTAGCTCCCTGTGGTCTTTCCGTGGGCCTTGGACAGTTGAAACAGATTTTTTTTTTCATGTTATTAAAGAATTAATATATTTTTATAGCATGCCCAGGAGGGCTGCTCCCTAGCCAGTATATCAATGATGATGAAGGTATGGAATGTCTTCACAGAGTCATGGAATCACAGCATGGTCAGGGCTGGAAGGGACCTCTGGACACCATCTAGTCCAACCCCCTGCTAAAGCAGGTTCTCCTGGAGCAAGTTGCACAGAGCCGCGTCCAGGTGGGTTTGGAATGTCTCCGGAGAAGGAGACCCCCCAGCCTCTCTGGGCAACCTGTGCCAGGGCTCTGTCACCCTCAAGGTAAGGAAGTCTTTCCTCACATTCAGATGGAAGTTCCCGTGTTGCAGTTTGTGCCCGTTGCCCCCTGTCCTGTTACTAGGCACCACTGAAAAGAGCCTGGCCCCCTCCTCCTGACACCCATCCTTGAGATTTTGTAGACGTTGATGAGATCCTCCCTCAGCCATCTCTTCTCCTGGCTGAACAGGCCCAGCTCCCTCAGTCTTCCCTCACCAGGGAGATGCTCCAGTCCCCCCATCATCTCTGTAGCCTCTGCTGGCCCCTCCCCAGTAGCTCCCAGTCTCTGTGGAACTGGGGAGCCCAGCACTGGACCCAGCACTCCAGATGCGGCCCCACCAGGGCAGAGCAGATGGGAGGACCCCCTCCCTCGACCTGCTGGCCACCACGCTCCTCCTGGTGCCCCCCAGGGTCCCACTGGCCCCTTGGCCACAGGGCACACCGCTGGCCCATGGGCACCTTGCTGCCCACCAGCACCCAGGTCCTTCTCTGCAGAGCTGTCTTCCGTATTATCCATGTTCTCACTAGAACCATCCTCGAAAGCACCTAGCCACCAAAAGTCTTTCAACGTTCTACTCCAAATGGTCTCCTGTGCACAGTCTGTGCAGACCCTGCGGTGAAAATGTCCTCACAGCAACACCATGGGCCCATCCCGTGTGCACCTACCAGAGACAACAAGAATATTCGGCTCTGCTGGCTCCCAGATTCACATCAAATCCACAGGCTTCCCCTTTTATGTTAAGTAGCCTGGAATTGCTTCTCTCTCCAGCGTGCACAAATTGCTTTCAAAGAAATATTTGAAATAAAAGCTCCTTTCTCGGTATCTAATGTAGTGCAGATTTCTTCACAGAGTTTGTCTGTGAGGAGCCTGAGGTCCCAGAATCTTTTATTGCCATCTGACCAGAGCCAGAATTTGGAAATGCCGTGACTAGACTAAAACATGACTTTGAGAAATCATAAGATGTCTCTGCCAAGTTTTACAGAGAAATCTAATTCTCAGATTCAAGTATAAAAACTGGGTTTAATCCATTACCGGCAGAGACTTGAAAACAGTGTAACACTTTCTATATTGCCGTACCTCCAACACACACACAGATTATTCCACTTTATAAGTGTGGTATATTTGAGACTTATTGGAAGCTACATAAAATTGCAGAGGTTTATCTACCGCAAACATGCGATCAGCATCTCCATGCATCTTTTAGGATTTAAAGGAATTTCTTCTTAAAATTTATGTTCCTGCTTAGGAACTAGTTTTCATTTGCATCCATAGAGAAATTTAGAGTCACCGGGAAGGATTAGCTTATTGTAACATGCAAGGCGAGATGTACAGTGGCTGTGAGGTTGCATTATGCAATTTATATTTTGTAGTGTAAATGCTAACATAAGATGGGGATACATATGGGCAAATCAAGTCCAATATAAAGTGTATAATAGCACCAGAGAGCTGCAGGACTCATGCAAAACAAGGACTTTATTTAACGGTAATAATGTTACTAATGTTAGTAAACAGAAGCGAATAGAGTATGTGATGCAATAAATTAAATAGGATCGGAAAGAAGTCTCATCAAATGGATTAAAATAACCAGAAGCTAAGAGCAAGGATAGTTCAATATACTGCATGCACATGTTTCTGTTTAGTCATCTCTTCATTGTGTCCAACACAAAGTAGGTTAAAAAAATTTAACCCTTGTTGCAAAGAGTTACTTCTATACGTAGAGGCGTAGAAGCTGGTAGCATTGCTCTGATCCATGCCTATATTTGTGTCTAGGGGATCAAGTTTATGTGTGTCCTTCATTGTAACTCAGAATATGAAGGTTTTTTTAAATTAAGCCTGCCACTAACCAGAATAAAGATCCAAAATCCCCAGGGAAAAAGAACAATCTCTGTAACATGTCACAATATAGGAAAATACACTTGTTTTCCTTCCAGAGTGATGGCATGAGCCCACAGAAAAATTAAAGGACTAAATTCAAAACATATAGAAGTCCATGGGAGAAAATAAGCCTTCGCTGCAATGGGCATTAAATCTTGCAGGGCCTCAAACAATACAAACTCTCCCTTCTCCAACCACTTCCCATCTGTTTAATGTAATTTTCTAACATACTAACAAAACTAATAAGCTCAACTCAAATGGAAAAATAAAAAGACATAAACACCACTGTATCTATGGGTAAAAGTGCTCTCTCAATCTGCTGTGGTCAATTGCCAGCCTCTGCACCCCATGCTGGCAAGAAAACAGCTACAGCAGAGAAACTCCTTATGCACTAAGGGAGAGTGTGCTGAAGGGTCTCCACCCCCCCCCTTGCAAAGTGAAAATCGTCGTAGGAGGCTCTAATTATCCTGCAACAAATTAAATGGCAAAAGCAGCGTGAACCTCTAAGACTCTGTTGCAGAGCGGAGTTTCTGGTGGGTTTTTTGTTGTTTTGTTTTTGTGTTCTGGCTTAATGCACAGCTCATTGTTGCCAGACACTTGGGTTTAGCCTGTGCATTGCAGTCGGGGTCAGGAATCACATGGATGTGATCAATATATTTCACCTTGAAAGCATGGGAAGAGAAGTGTCTTTTGCTAGGCAAAACAAACAAGTAATGGAAAGAAAAGTTCCTGAAAATTAAGCTGAATTATCCTCTGTCAGCATCCTTGGTTTGAGATTGGTTAAGGTGTAAAATGTCATGCAGCAAACTGAGGGACTGCAATGGTGAAGCTGAGACTTTACCAAACCATCTAGCATATGCTTGCAATTTACTTCTCTTCATTGCTCGCAAAGTCCACACAAAGTCAGAACCAAATATTAAGTTATTTGATCAGGAGAAACATAACATCAGCAGTTTGGCTCTGTGCTTGGCAGTTGGGTTGTCTTCTCTTCAAGGCTTCACGAACCCTTCAGTGCATGAGCTACCTGTGTTGCCTGAACTGCTAATGCAAACTGTCAAGGATCGAGTAAATACCGTGTCTGCCAGACTTAACTTTTTGTAATAACAGAACATGATCCGAATGGTGAGCTTCAAAACTAACAGAAACAGAAAGGTTTTCATGTCTATGTCAAGATACAATTTCATCTCTCTCTTTAGCTGTAAAATATAAATAGAGGGTGATGCCCTGACAGCACGAGCTGCACAGCAGAAGTACAGCAGCCCCATGCAGGGTCCTGCTCTGACCCTCCTGCCATCAGTAGGTCTCATCTCATAGGAAGCAGGATCTGGCCCTGGTATGTAAGAACAAAATAATTATACTGGTCAGTTTAGCTTCACTAATGCTGAGAAACTGGTAATTCCAAATATGAAATACCATAGAAAAGAGCAATTGGAATTCAGAGGATCTGACGTGGAGGCGAGTTGGACATGTGCAACTTTAGCCACTGAGCCAAAGCTCCGCTTGATGCAAATCAATATATATCTTTGCCAGTCAGTCACTTAAAAAAAAAAAAAAAAGAAAGAAAAAGTATGTGCTTATATGTGTACACAAACGTGGTTTTTCCTATTAAGGGAATTTGAGCTTTTGAACCTTATTCGGTATTTTATATCTAACACTGGCTTTAGCTCATGCTTTTAGGGTAGACAAGCAAACTCTCTCCCTTCTTTTCCCATCAGTTTCCTAATGGTCTGGTATTAAAAGGATTCATTTCTCTGCTTTTGCTGGGTACCTTATAACTAGCTCCATGTCAATATTTACCAGCTGTAACACAGAGAAGTAATTTCTGGCAGCTAATGCATTTCTCCTATATGCCCCTGTCACTCTCCTGCTCCAAGCCAGCTCCCTATGTACAAGATAAGGCAGTGTTACAAACTTCACAGGTGTGCTGAAAATCTTGGTCTAGGCAATGATTTCTTAAAGCTTTGGCACTTTCTTCAGGTGCCTGACTCTGTAGGGTTTTTTTGTTGGTTTACAGGAGAAAGCCAGAAAACATATGCTTGGCGAGCTGAAAAATCACAACTTAAAGAGAAAGAGGCAATCTGTGTTCTCATTATGTTAAAGTCCCTGGATTGCAAAGTGAATTTCATGTCTTTTTAAAGGAGATTCAAGGTCTCAGATAGCTGGTCTTTGACAATGAAGACAACAGTCATTTTAACCACTTGGTTTTGAAATGTAAGCAAGTTTCCCACCAGAATTTTCAACGTGTGGGTGGCAAAATTTCCTCTGTTTGAGGAGTTATAAGCTTCTAGAGTTACTTCCAATCTATACAATAAGCAATAAAGTAAATCCAATAACGCCTACCGCTGTCTTCAGTGCTGTGATCCTCTTCCCTTGCAGTGCATAATTTAACATAAAGCTCCATCTACTATTCGATGTAATCTGGCATGCCAGGAAAGTGCACTGTAGGATAGCAGTTATATCATATAGTGAAGGCTGAAAGAAGTATGTTTTTTCCCCCCTGTAGGGTTCATGACACCATTTTTATTTATTTTTCTGTGATGCTTCAAGAAGTTTGCTTCTGTGGAATGAGGCTGCAGTTTGTCTTCCCTAAGAGCCAGGGGCTGTGCTCCCCAAGATGCCATACATGCTGTCTGGGGTGGAGGGAGAGAAATGACCTCAGTAGTTCTCCTCACCTACCTCTGGTCAGCTGGCAATGACTCTTGGAAACAAAGCACAGATCAGAAATGATGCAATGTGCCTTTGCCTTAGAGTGGCCAAGATGTTTTGCAAACGCATAGGACCAGGTATTCCAATGGCATGAACTGCTCTCATCTCACTAGAAGTGCAGCCACAGAGGCCAGCATCAGGTGAGGATGTGGCCAACTGTCCCACTGTCCTTGGTATTGGTTAGGTCTCACCTTCCTACCCTTTCCATCCTTAAATGGGGATTTCACCAAAAATCCTTTATCTTGAGTTAAAATTCTCTGCTACGTAGTGATTGCTCAGAGTAATTGCTCATGGGATCTGTGAAGTGTCACCTCTAATGGGGTTCAGCTGCAGGATGGGTTGGTGGGTCAGGACAGAGCTATTAGATACCCGGCGACTGATGATTGCTTGCTTTTCACCCACTTTTCTCTTGTGGTGTTACAACAATCAAGACTGAAAGACAAACATCCATTTAAAGCCTGATTTTGATGTTGCCAGAGCAGATTTCCATTTAAAAGCAAACCAGGATGGAATCATCCTCTTGATCTGGAATCTCTAGAGACAAAGAAAAAGCCATGGGCTAACAGGCTGGTGCACATCTGTGTGCTCCTGAGTGCTCCATTTCTTGTCAAGTGCGGAGGTGGAGGCAGGCAATGATGAACTCATTCTGAATTTTGGCTGCTGACGATACAAAGGCCACTAGGACGGGAGGAAGGAGGAGGAGGGGAAAAGCAATGAGAAACCTTCCACAAGAAGGTGGGTAAAAATCTCAGGACAGAATGGAAATTGGTGGGAAAATCTGCTTGTGATTTTCCTGATCTGAAGAGGAGGTGGATGTATTTTATGCCACTGTGTGCTCTTGTGTCATGTCGTTCCCCACCACCCCACCTCAAAACTCCAACTTGCTGCAACCTTTTAACAGTGAGATATTCTCAAACGTGTATATACATGTATACATATATATATGAGCCTTGAGCTACAGATTCTGAGGTAATTTGGGAAGTGCAATAAATATTCCTCAGTGGAATATAAATTAATTCTTCTGACTCAGAAAAGTTAGTAACATATGGTTTGAAAAAGACTGCACACCGTTAAGAAAAGTAAGTTCTCTGCGCCAAACCTCCCACATGTCTTGCATGTAGAAATGGGGAAGAAGATGTAGTGACACAAAGACCCTAAACTGGTCCTCTAAGGGTAATGGAAAAACTTCCCTTAATGTTCATGCAGAACTAGAATGTAATACAGTTAAATATAAATTTAAACCAAGACCTATTTTTTAGTTCTTTCTGCATTTGTTGGCATCACCAGGATACCTGGACTCAGCTCGTCTGATGTTGGCACCTATTAAAATACACACTTGAAAGAAAGGCACTTGAATAGCTTTATGAATAAAATGCTGGGCTGGCATCATTGAAATATAATATGTGAACAAGAAAAGTACACAAAGCAGCAGAGTAGGTAGGATCAAATCACAGACAGCATATTGTCTCTGTTTTCAAGTGTTTTGAAAGGGGCAAACCAACCAGGATGCTGGGATAAGACTTTGATCCTTCCTTTGTAACAGTGCTATGCTTTTAAGTCTTTTTTTTTTGTGAGTGACAAGCAACTCATGAGTTAAGAAAACACCACGGTGCAGTCCAGCATGAAAAAAGCCCCCCCCCACCCCTACCGCACAACAAGATATAAATAATTCACTGCTGCAGAGGAAGGCTGCAGCATTATGGGGTAAAGTTGATGGGAGAATTCAGTGATAGCCTTTATAAATGTGGGCATGAAGTTTTTACTTGATAGTAACAGTGGTGATAACAAGAGGGAGTGCCTCTGTGTGTGTTTCACGAGGCTAGAAAAGACTGTAAAAGGCTCTGCGGAGACATGCATGTTTTATTTAGAAATCCCAGAATCCAGCCCAGGAAATCTGGCCTCTTGGAATAAAGATGTGTTAGATGACAAAAGCTCCCGAGCCACACATGAGACAAAGGGGAACACATTCCAGAGGGTTTTTTTCAAGGTACAGCAAGGATCTTGAAAGGCTGATGAGTAAACAAAGAAAATGTGGTAAAGACCAGCAGTGGCTCTTTCACCTTCACATTAGACTTGACTGTAAGAGAAGAAAAAGCTCTAGCTCAGAAGGATCTCTAAGAACTCATCCCCACAGTACCTGATGAGCTTGATCTGGATAATTGAGCTTGTGCAGCATCTCCTGCAGCAGGCAAGCACCTGCACACTGCGTTTGCAAACCAAGGCACCATGCCACCAAAGTTTCAGCGAGGCACAACCATGAAGCTAATGGCAAAACCAGGAACAAAATTCATTTGTCCTGGCCTTTCATGGCAAGACTCTATTTTCTCCTACATTTTTACAAGGCATTTAATACCATCAATGTTAAAGGCAAAAAAACCCCCCAAAACTGCAACCCACCCCAAAACCAACAGCAAGGCTAAGGTGAGCCTCATGGATCTTAAACACTGCATGGCCCAGACTGATCTTCCCTGCTCCCAGAAACAATGTGAGCTGAAGCATCAGAAAAGGGCAGCATCCTTATTTGCCACAACATTTTTTCATGATATGGGCATTTTGGGAAGTTTACCTCTGCGGCACAAGACATTGAGCACTTCTTTATCTGCCCAGCAATGGACTGAATACGACTCTTAATCAGAAGCAGCAGATCATGCTGAACTGACTTGATGAACATCTATAACAGAATATTGCTATTTTTTTGTTTGTTTAGTGATACTTTCTCTGAAGGTTGGATTTTGCAACTAGAGAGCAAACTCTCTGGACTATGGATTGCCCTTTCTAACCAAGTGTATCACACTCAGCACAGCGGGATCCTGATAATTGCTTGAGGGCTTGAGGTGTTACTGAAGTAAAAGCCATCGCTGAAGTGCCAAGCACAACAATTAACATTTGAATTATTTACAGACTACAGGTGGGCTATCCATATGCATCCCTCCATACACTTATAATCTGCTTGGTATGAAATACTTCAATAAAGCTTTTAGGAAGGTGAAATGCTGCATTCGTGGAATGGGTTCCCATGTGAGCCAAAATGGGGGATTCGAATTTGAAATAGAATTAACACTCGAGGAAATTAGGGACAGGCATTTAAGGTCACATCACCACTGTTAAGGCAGAAAACGATACACTCGCTTCCTGCAATGAGAGCAGACATGATCCCTCTATTCCACAGGCTGAAAGACTTGATCCAGTGCTTCTGTATCCAGCCTCTCATTTCTGAGCAAGAAAGACAAAACTGCAAGCAAAAGAGCAAAGGCGGGAATGGAAGGAAGGTCCAACAAAATTTGTAATCAAAGCAGTGTGTTGCCATTTTTATAAGTCTAACAAACAAAATGTAGTGCGGCAAAAAAAGTAATTGTGGTTCAGGGTAATTGCGCAGTGAAAAGCATTCAGCTGTTTACATTTCAAGGGCTGTTAAACTGGGGGAGCGACACAAGTGGCATTTTCACCCTAATTGATAGTCTAGCGATATCACAATCTTTTGAGTATTAAAAGTATATAGAGAAGCAAAGTCTGTATGTCTGTGTTTGCAACACAGGTCCATCATCCATCTGTGGTTTTATCGGGCACCAGTCACCATAGTAACCCCACAAAGCCCCTAACACCCCCTTGAAACCATCCAGATCAGCAAAAAAACCAGAACACAACCATCGCTTCCCAGCTCAGCTCATAGAGCTCTGCATCATTAGCCATCAGGTAATGACCAAGCCGTAAATGCTCCCCCCCCTTAAGTATATGAAGGCTGTTTCAAACAGCTAAATACAGTGCTTGGGAACAACAGCCCCACTGAAATGGGCTCTTAATGAATGATTTATTAGAGTGACGGCAGCAGCTTTCGCTGGGATCATTTCTTAATTAACAACCACTAACTAGTTATGTCTGTGTAAAAAAAAAAAAAAAAAAAAAAAAAGAAGAAGAAAAAAAGGTCTAAATATGTTGCTTTTTTGGTTTGTTTGTTTCCTCCCCAAGATTTTAGAATTCCGTTGATTTTCCCATTCTACTTCCATACTGGAGCCATCCCGACCCTGGTCAGCCTGAACGCTGTAAGAAGTGATCTCTGTTGCTTTCTCTACCCACGTTTGCTCATCCCTGTCCCCATCCCGCCACAGGGCAGGATATCACAGCTGGCTTTCTGGTAAGGAGGCAGGACACAGACTTTAACTAGCAGGTTTTGCCCCTGTCAGCAGCACTGGTGCTTAAGTTGCCACTGAATAAAGAGGAGGAGAGAGGAGGGCAGTGGGAAAAATGCTCCACTGTCTCAGGTCCAAGGCCTTGGTCACCGCAGCAAGAGCTGGAAATGTAAATAATATAAAAAATGTAAATTAAAAAAAAATGTTGCAGAAGGGGTTAAACAGTCCCTGCAGAGATGAATCCAGCTTCAAACAAGAATATATTAAGAATGGGGCTCTGTATGAAGGTATTTGTTTCAGCACTTAGGTACCTTATGGGATAATGGGGATGACAAGCTTGGATGCTTAATATAAAGTTCCAAAATTTGACTATGCAGTAATAATAATGCCTGTCTGGAACACCTGAGAAAGGCTTTGGAGGACAGAGAAGTTGGTCCTAGTTGAGAACTTACTGTGTGTTAGCTGCTTCCCAGAAATCCTCTGAACTTTATGTGGCCTAATTTAAAACTGAGATATCAGAAATCTTACGTAGCCAGTTGTGAAACAAGAATAAACTACCTTGCGTTAACCTGGAGATGGGAAGAAGTGCTTGAATCATACGGCTGCTTTGCCAGACTTCCACGAAAATGTTGCTGGCGCAAGAAAGCTGTTCCATCAAGCCCCTCCCACCAGCTTGCATTCTCTCTGTATTACGTTGTCAAAAATGCAGTCATGGGTATTTATGACCTGACTGATATTTGTTGATTTGTTTCCGATGATGCCCGCAGTGTGCCAGACCCACCGAGCTGAGAAGGGTGAAGAGGGGAGGTCTTTCCATGGCCAAGGTAGAACCTCCTTTTTCACGGCTCCCCTTCTTCCAGAGGTCCTCGCTCTGACACAGAATGTGTTAGACCCACCAGCCTCATTCCTAGAGGAAATCATGGGCTGATCTATCATGCCAGGAGGTACAAACAAACCTTTGCTGAGGTGCAGTGGGAGCTCTGGGAGGCATCTTTCCAGGGTTGCCTCTGATCGATGTGGTTGGAACCCCAGCAAACACAGCCTAATTTGAAGGGGTAAGGATGCTGCTCCCTGGACAGTGCTGTAAGAGGGCGCAGAGCTTCCCTGTGCATTTGTAGAAAGCCAGGGATGCCCCATCTGACATACCATGCACCAGCAGGCTTCATTGTGAGCATAAAAAGCCCAGAAGTTTGCGTGATGTCTGCTTACTCATCTATCTGCTTATCGATCGCCATCAGTACTACTCGCTCTTCTCACCCACTCCTCCCTCCCCACCATAAATCCCATTCAGAAAAACCGAAGAGAGGACATGGGTATTGCGTAGGCACAGATCTAAGGCTGGAAAGGCCCATCGTGAATAAATGGGAGGACATATAAAGCAAGCGCACAGAGAAGAGTGGGTTGCCCGTGGTGTTTTATGAGAACTGTGTGCGTGGAAACAGGTCCAGACACAATATTCAGTATTTGTCACACGTTAAATATCAGTTTGTGAAAATAATGCAATCAATGCATTGATTTTTCTGCCTTTCAGTCAACTTCCCAGTCAAAAGCAATTGGCATTCCCTGTTGCCAACTGGGGCTGGACACTGGCAAATTACCTCCGAGGCTTTTGACTATTAGGGTCCCAAACGAAGCAGTTTGCTGCCAGTATGCGAGCGGGGTCCCACCTAATGCTCCCATCTGCTGCTGTCTTTGGGCTGACCTGGAGAGCCTTCCTCTGCCCAGATCACCTTCTCCTGCCCTAACCAAGCCAGCCCTGCTGAAAAAAAGCTCAACTAGTTGTTTGCAATACAACAACAACAAAAAATATAGCCGGGGTGGGGGGAGAAAGGAGAAACCCTGCAAGCTCGGAAGAGTGTCAACTGAAATGTGAACCTGGTCTGCTCTCAGTGGGACAGGGAGGAAAACCAGATTGCCTCCCAGACGTAGAAATGAACTCTTGGTAGGATGAAATGGGAAAGCAATATGGTGGGAAAGGGAGCCTGTGTGTGGTTGCTGAGACAGCCACAAGTTTGCCACCAAGGCATGGTAATTGCCACTAACTCTGTGCCTTGGGTCGCATTGGCAGAGGCAGATAAAACTCCAAAGCCCGTGTTCAGTTGCTCCATCGTCCACCCGCGATCCCTCTGCCACAGTTTGCTAAGAAACTCTCGCGCCCATCACCCAGCTGCCTGCCTCACCTTGTGTGGGCACGGGGGAAACCTGTTTATTTATTTTCTCTTCTCTGAATTGCATTTTGGCAGGGTTGGTTTTCTTTTTTTTTTTCTTCCTTTTTTTTCCCCTCTGAAAGTTATTCATCAAAGGAACCAGAGCTGGGCAATATTCCTGTGTAGGGGCCACTAACAACCACATCAATTTGCATGGCTGAGCATATTTCAAAGCATTTTGCTGTTGTTTGTATGTGACATCTTGTACCAACCTTGGAGAGATGCTCAGGGAGAGACTTGCTGCAAAAGGAGAAATTTAAGAGTTGCTTTTGCTTTGCTCCTTTTCCTGTTGCCGCGTGGGTCATGTCAGATAGGAACCGCTCTACGGCCCCTCACCCACACTCTGTGCAGCTTTAGTGCATTGAAATGTGGATGCAAATGACTTTTCCAGGGTCATGCTGTGAGGCAGGGGCAAAGCAAGGAAATAACTGTGAATTCCTGATACGTCTTTCATGATGTAGCTAGAAATAAATCCCCTCACTGCCTGGGAAAGGGCAAAAGGGGAACCGAATTCCTTTTCATACCTAGGGAGAAGGAAAGATATTGCACAAGACAGGGTTGTTGAATGATGGGCTGATAAGGAATAAAGGGGCTAAAACTAGAAACACCAGTGCCGTCCTCTGTGCACAGTGTGGAAGGGGAAGGATGCTGGAGCTGGGACAGCAGTGTGGGATTTCCCTACCTACAGGGCAGCAAGGTTTAACGTAGGCTGGGGAACGTGGAAGATGGAGATGGAGCCAAATGGGTCTTGTAGCAGTGAGGGAGGTTTGGATGTGTGTGAACATGGGTTTTCAGAGGTGACTTAGCTCCACAGCATCAACAGAGGGCTGTGAATGGTGTGTTTCTCTGTTCTCCTTCAGATGCAGCCTAAATCTGCTCAGCAGAAAACGCTGATCTTGCTGTAACTGTAACATTTTTTGACTTAAAATAATGCCTCATTTATTTTTGTCTTGGAGTGTGAAAACAACTTCATTTCTTGCCTGGACCTAAATTCCAGCACAACTGAAAAACGCCTTGCAAACTTACCAGTTTACGTATGCTAATAAGATGAATTCTCAATATGCTCTAGATGAGGTGAGTTTTATAATACAAAGAAAAAAAATCAATTTTCAATGACAGTAAAATCACTTTCCCTGCACTAATGAAAAAAGACCACAAATAAATTCTACTTCACTATTCTTATCTGTCATCTTGCATGGAGTTATGCAAGTGCCAGGACATTTGAAGCACGGCATTTAATAACTGTGAAAACAGTACAGACCAGAAGCTAATTTTGTCTCTGTATTTCTTCATCATCCTCACAATGGCATTTGGCCGTGTCAAATAACACAGAAAATGTAATTCTTAATAGTTTTGGAAGTGCCTTCAACTTTTCAAAGCTTTGGTTGTTAGACATCTTCATAGCGAGTGCTTTCAGCAAGCCTAAACTTACTCTGGCAGTGATGAGATAATGAACAATTTAAACAAAATGAATGAGAAAATTAAAATTAACAGTCCAGAAAACTCTAAATGACGAGGGAAGAGCCTCTGATGAGTTAGAAATATTCCAGCTTTTTGAAGGATTTTAAGTATTTGCCCGTGAGTATGTGTGTGTATAAAAATTCATAACCTTGTTCATAATAACCATTATTACTTGATAATCTTGAGAGTATACAGACCCTATGCCTCATATTAGCAATAATCTTTCTTCTGTTTATGGCTGCACACTGGAATTACATTCATGCAGACACTAGAAAATTATTTACATTAACTGAATGAATCCAACAATCAGAGAATCATTTAGTCTGGAAAAGAACTTGAAGATCATCAAGTCCAACCATTAATCCAGGACTGCCAATCTTCTACATCTTTTGCAAAAGTAATTTTTTTTTCATTCCTTGTCATATATAGACTCACGTTGGAGCCTGAGCAGGTTGAAAACAGGGTCGTTGAACCCCTTCGCATATGACTGAATGCTCCGAAAGAACCTCTTTAAAGAGACATTAGAGATCTCTGAGAGACACATCATTGTGCATTAAAATGCAGCTACTTCTGGAGTTGGACAGTGTCTAGAATAAACAGTACTAGCGATTAGGATAAAAAGTCAGGAACAATATAGAAATAAAGAAACACTGGAATAATAGGGAAATGGAATCTACATTCTCAATTAACTTATTTCATCTATTGTCATCCGGACTTTACTGGAGAACACGAGAAATATCCAGCATTTTTGTTCCCAAGCTGTATCTAGGAATGTCAGACGCAGAGGATCACAGAATGCGGATATAATAAGCCTAGTTTACAGCTCCCCTATCAACTTAATAACAGTATGAACCGGGACGATGTCCAAGACTCAAATGCTCCTTGCAATTAGGCACCAAGAGTTACCAGCTCCTATAGATGATGCCATGGCTTGAATGCCATTGTTCTGAAGCTTTCACAATAGATTTCTGACTCCAGAAACCTCATACGCACAAAAAAAAAAAAAAAAAAAAAAAAAAAAAAAAAGCGATTATCAGGCAGCCCTAGCCGATGTTTGTGAAAATTTTTAGTTGCAATCCCAGCGCTGGGGTGGGGTTTGCCAACAATTGCTCACAGGTTTAAGAATGCAGACTGAATCTGGACTAAGTCACAGTATCTATGGCTATGGAGGCAAATAATTCAAATGTGGTGTGTTTGTCTTGTTTCAGCAAAAGATAGTTTAACCTAATGAAAGCTGAACGGCTGCAAATCTGCAATAAGTTTTTTCCTTCCCCACCACCCTGGGTCTGCAAAACAAGTCTGAATTTATAAATCCTTCCTTTTCTCCACTGTAATCTGTGTTCCTTGGGCCAGATCCTCAGCTAATTTGGCAGAGCACGAAGTATCCCAAGAGCCATTGACTTAAAAATAACCAAGGTTCAGACTTGATTCACTGGTTCTTTGCAACATGAGAAGCGGTTTATGTCAATGCAACATGAGTTAAAATTGTACTAAAATGCTCCTATATAAAACTGAACATTTTATACCCACTCTGAACCTGATTTTTAGTAATATGCAGCTAGTTAAAGTACAAGGCAATGAAAAGTCTTCTCTTATGTGGGTTTTTTAGGTTCCAGCTGGTAGCAGCAGAAGAATCCTTCAGAAGCTAGGCTGCTTCCAATTCAGTATTAACTTTACACATGGGAAGCCTGATCATGTGCCGTTAAAGTCAATAGGATTTTTATCATTGACTGTAATGAGCAAACCATCAAACTATATGCTTTCTTCTCTCCCCTCCACTCTGCTTCTTGGTTTCCCATAATCTTTCTTCAAATGACTTTCCCCTGATTTTCTGTACTACCTTTCCCTTCAAGTTTTCTGCCGTCAATGTCCCACATGCAAAACCTTGCTTGAATAGGAACTATTGCAAACTTGTGCTTTAAAATTGCAGCTAAAATATGTTTCCACGTTTCCAGGCAGAACTGGGTAGATTGTGGAGCTCTCAGCAGAGTGCCTTTGGAGGCTTGGTTTTTGTTCAAATCAAATTGAAACGGGGCATGAACACGAGTGAACTAAGAGCAATCGAAACCAATATAACACAGCTGGAGAGGCCAGCTTGGCAAAAAGCTGAATATCCTACGCTCTTGATGATTAAATGAACCATAAAGGTTTTTGGCATCTTGTAGCATTATGCTCTGAGGTCCTGATCTTGCAGAGGGCTTCAGCTATGCCTAATTTTAAGCTCTTGCTTATATCCCAATAAGATCAACAGGGTTTTGCTCCAGATTCATGCCATCTAACTATAGGCATTTAACTGAAGCAGAGAAGAGAGGAGCAGTGGTCCTTGGCTTCACTGGAGAAGGACAGACAGCTCTAGGATGTTTTCTGTGTTTTGCATTAAAACCGTTGAAGTGCTTTACGTGGTGTGAATACTTATGTGAAGAATGATGACACTAGAAAGGCAAACCCAGATGATCTCAAACAACACCTCAGGGGCCTCGAACAGAGCTTTCCTCCCTCTGCCATTGTACAAGGATTAGAACCCAAAGTTTATACAGACACCATTATGTCAAGTACTCAGAAAACTGCGTCAGCACTGCAGAATAGAACACTGCAGTACCAGGTAGCTACATACAAAGAGATGGTGTAATTCTGGTGTAAACCCAGTTAAAAGTCTTTAAGGAAAAGAAAAGTTTGGGCACAAAACCAGAAAAACTAGAAAAGCAAGCATGCATGCAATCTCATTTTCTTGCAGGCTGTTTGTATCAATGGAAGGAAATGCTCTAATTAGTTTATGGACAGTGTCTGTCCCTGAAGATCACAGCATGGACTTGGGGAAAAAGTAAGTCTATCTGAAGCAGCTTATGTTTTTCATATGCTAAGTGAGTTCTGGTATCTGTGAAATGAGTTATGTGAAGTAAAAATCATACTTACAAAGTCTGATATCCACCCAAAACCTGGTTATGGCAGAGGAAATGAGGACAATCGGTTCCAAAGATGCTAAAAATAGTTTTGTTTCCAGGTTTACATGCATAGGGACTTGTATGGATGAAGAAATAACTGTACCCCCTAAAGCCCAATTTTTGATATCCAGTGAGTAAGACAGACCTCTTTTTGGATGTGTATTCTGGGGGGGGGGGGGGGGGGGGGGGCAGGCAGCAACTTAGTCCTGCACCTTTAAATGGCCTCCATGTGCTCAAAAAGGGCAGGCAGAGGTCACATTTTTTTCTAGTTGTGTTGGAAAACGCAGACTTGAAGTTTGACAAGAACATGAGAACACATCATAAGGGGTGGACTTGTCACTGGCTGCTTCTACCTCTTGGTCTGTTCCATATTTCTCAATAGATTTATCTTTATCACTCAATTAATGTTCCAAACCCCTCATTTCCTTATTTGTGCTCATCAGTGCTTCCAAGACAGTTCTAGGAATGGAGATGACTGATGGAGTAACAACCACTGTGTTGCATCCTCTCAGCCTTTAAGGATAAGGCAACAGAACAATTTTCTAAGGTATGTGAAAACATCAGATTTTTTTTTCCTTCCTTCTTGAGGTTTTCTTTCTGATTGTTCTAAATGGAACTTGAAAATGGTTGTGGTGCAATTCCTGGGCCATCATGAATCATGGGTGGTTCTTGTTTTAATTTTGGCTTTCTAGGATGCCTCGCAAGGATGTTCTGTCTTGGGAACTTGTGCATATCTCTTTTGTGCTCCCTGCTCTCTTGTCCTGCCTGCACCCTGACAGATCGTGTTAGCAAAGGAGAAATTGGTATTTGCAGAGTGTAGAGGGCATGGTATTGCATTAAACAGATTCAGGTTCTAGGGCCAAAGCTGGCATTATGAAAATCACTGGAAGGGAGATGAGGCTGCACTAAAGTCTCCAAGAACTTAAATTAGAGATGTTTGTGCTTTCTCTGATAAAATTAAGCAGCTGGTCTCTGACCTGTAGATGACAGGAGCTTGCCTAGTCCATTATCACTTGTGCTGGCATTTTACACAGTCAGACTTCAACAAAATACCTTCCTGAGTGTGTTTCAGCCACTCATACTTTGTATTTATAATGGTTTCTTTCATCCCAGCTTTCAAAGCCTTCACAAACACTTGTGTATTTAGTTTCACATCAGTTCTTTGGGTATTATTAGACCCAATTTAACACTGAATAAAATGAAATGTGTAACTCCAGAGCATCTAGTAAGTCAGCTTCACAGCTTGGATGAGACAGTGGGAGTCCTGACTACTAGGCTGTTATTCTAACCACTAAACCACATTCCCTTCTTTTGCCTTATGTCTTCTGGGAATCATCCATCAAATAACTTTCCTGCATTTCCTTTTATTGCTTCCCAGGTAATGTTTATTGCTTTGAAAGTAACTAATCGTTTGTTGGGCTGTGCTCAAATGCAATTAAAAGAATATTCCACACCCCCGCCCTCTTAAAATGCAGAGCAACTCTGAGATTCCTAATCATCTGAGTTTTATAACTCTGTTTTATTACTTTCCAAATATACAATACTCATAAAAAAGGTAATTGGGTCTTTACAATAATGCCATTTCCTAATGTTCACCAATGAAGGGAAATTATCATCATGTAGCAGAATATTATGTTTTAATTGTTTTGCTCTCTTATCCCGTGTCAAAAGTTTTGAGGGCAAATGCTAGGTAAAAGTACTAAGCCATCACTACTGAACAAAATGGTCGTCAGGGGTGATGATAATTCTGTTAAGCAGGGAGCATCAGTGGTGAAGAGAGGGACATAAAAATATAGAGACTGGATAGCTTGAAATAGTAGAGAAAAAATATGAAATAGGAAGTTTTCAGATTAAAGCCATTGCATAGGAAAACTGAGAGCCACGTTTTTGCCTCGGTTCTTAAACTACACAGTGCATGGCCAGGCAGCTCTGCCTGATGGAGGCACATTAAAATCCCTCTCTTTGCTCAGTCCTGGAGGAGGTCAAAAGTGGCTTTGACAGCCACCAGGCACAAGGAGAAACACAATGCAGCAGGGGTGGTAGGCTGGGTCCAGGAGTCAAATGGTGTAAGAAGCAGAATAGCAATGCGATTACTGAAAAAAAAAAAATTAAAAAAAAAATTGGTGTCAGGCTTTATACTCAATTACTCTTATTTTTCAGAGAAGCTGAAAGTAAGATTGAGCCTGCAAGGGCCCAAGCTGAGGCCATTTTAAGAAATATTAAGTCCTAATGAAGCCCCTGTTGCAATTCCCCATGAGCAAGGTGGGGACAACAACCATAGAATCACAGAATGGTTTGGACTGGAAGGGACCTTCAAGATCACCTTGTTCCAACCCCCTGCCATGGGCAGGAACACCTTCCAGTAGACAAGGCTGCTCCAGCCTGGCCCTGGTAATCTCTTTCTCCAAAAGCTTTGTAGTTCCTTTAGGGTGAGGATTGTTCCTTAACATGAAATGAGCAATGCTTTGCCCAGCAGGGCTCTCACTTCTCATTGAATGGCTCAAATTTGCAGCCAGGCAAAAATACATAAACCAAAAGGATAACAATATTTATCAATTTTAACAATTGGGTGGGTGGATTTCAAGCTACTTTCAAATTCTCCTTGCTCCTATATTCCCATGCTGAATGCAGAGACATCCTTTCTGTCTGGGATAGCTTGCAATTAAAAAAGCCCTCTGCTCTCCTGTACAGGAAGAAAGCCTTCCAATACGGCTCGCCTTTGATCCGTTCCCACTGCTGTGGCTCTCAGCCCTGTGTACCCTGTGTATTAAAACAGGGGCTACTGGTATGAAGAAGTGACCTGTCTGACACTGCTTTCCCTGGCACATTGTACAGGACGCTGCAGGCGTTGGATGTCGAAGAAAGGAAAGAGCGATGTGGGATTAAGGGGGATGTTCAAGGTCACCAACTCCATCCCTCAAATGTGAGAAGCATCGCCCCATACGAGCCTGCTCACAACTGTCTTAAAACTAGTTATTTTCTTGTCTAATTAGACTGGGAAGGAATACCAAAACTCATTCTCTAAACAGAAAATTTCTAGTTTCCTGTCTAATTCTATTTTTGGTCTATTTGTAGTCATCCATTCTCATGCCCATATCATCTTTTACCTTAAAGACCTCTGCTCCTTCCCTGGTGTTTACCTGGCTGATGTATTTAGAGTCTGCAATCACATCCTTCCCCTGCCTTCCTCCTCCAGTCCTTGCTGTGACAGATGAAACCCAGCCAGGCTTGGGAGTAACCCCAGGTTATCCTGTGCCATAGCCATCCAAATTGCCATTTTTTTTTGCAAAGGTTTCAGTTTAAACTTTTCTTTCTTGGACATGTTCATCAGAATACAAGGCGGAGGGGAGGGAGAAAAAAAGGCTAGAGTTAGTATTGCTGTGAGGGAAATGAAAGTCCAGAGAGGAAAAGAGATTTGTGCACGTTGGCACAAGAAGTGGCTGAAGCAAGAGGAGAATCTGAGTCCCCTGACACCAAGCCCCGCTACTGTTAAACACTTCTATTCATGGCATACCTCCATCATAGCAAAGGGTTATTAAGGTGTGAGACACTTGGATCTCAAAAGCAGCTTTTCACCCTGTGATCTTCTAAGTCTCATCCAATTTGCTCATGAAATGGAAATCTAGCAGGAAGTGTTTGATGGCTGTGCATATTAATATGCGCTAAAACAAGAGCTTTCATTATGATCTTCAGTGCTTGTTTTTCCCTTTTGCCACTGAGGTAGTGTGAAGGTTACAGTTAAGGTCAACTGCAGTCCATGTTTATTGGTTTATTCCCAGATTTTGAGTTATTGATATTGAGCTTGTCCAGGAAATCAGTGCAGTGCAACATAAGGCTAATCAATAGCCTGCTGCTCTTTTTGCATATTAAAAAGATAACCTTATAGAGTAAAATAAATTCTTAAAAGATAGTCTTTCCACTACCAATTCATAGCTTTACAAACTCCTGGGCAGCTGTTTTCATTTATTTCTACACATTCTTTTCCCTAAAGCTGTCTTTAATGGTCAAAGCAGATTTTGTCCTTTCCTCTTCCCCCCTCCCCCCCGCTATTTCTCCTGAATATGAAACAAATGCCCACCACACAGATAATTCAGATAGCTTTCCCGCTTGGATTTGTTCCATGCATATTGCCAGAATGTCTTCCAGCTCGCTGGGTCCCAAGCATGGAAACAACATCATGTGCTCATGGTATCAGCAGGGCCGTGACCTCTGGCTAAATGCTGCTTCCCATCTTGCTGGATGGTCTCCGTTACCTGCCCTTTGCTTAAGGTTCACCTCAGCCTGGTGTGTCACTGTTCTTGTTTTTCTGAACACCCACAAATTCACCAAGACTTTGCTTTTTATGCTCCTACTTGCCCGTATTGCTCCCTGTGTGTGTGTTTTGTTGCTGTGCAGCTCGCCTCCTTTTCCTGTCCTAATGTTGTTATAGGATATTGGTGTTTGCTAAGAAATGAAAGATGATATTTAAAAGGATGCTAGTACTAGGTTGACTGCTGTTGAATTTCAGTGTCGCTGGTACAAATATAGAATTGTATTACTTTCATGGTAACGGTCTCCCCAAAGGATTCTCCTCTTGCCTCTGATGCTCAGTCCCCGGTCAGTTCAGATCTGATTGCTCATCTGTTAGATGTAATAATAGTATCGTGCTGTAGCTCTACGGTGCCTTTCATCTGATGTGTTTTACAGAGTCTGGGCAGCTGTTGTAGAGGAGCAGGTGGGAAACTGAGCACTGAGGTTCTTTCTAAAGTAATTTCAGTTGACATATATTTAGTGAACCCATCCTGCTGATAAAGAGGTACAGTGTGTATTATATACGTGGATATATACACACAGCTAATTAAAATGACAGCGCTGGCACCAGTGGCCAGCTGGGACAGATCTCTCTCCATGGCACCTTTCTTGATCAGCCCCCCCCTGCCCCACAGCTGGTTGCCAGCCCCCGAGGTGCGCCCACCATCACTGCGGTTTCAGGGCATGATTTTTGTTGTCCTGTGATGACTGAGGGCATCTGTCTAGAAACAGCTTGGGAATTTGGCTGTGTTTTATGATGTTGCCATTTCTCTGCCTGCTTTGATGTACTGTCAGTGAACCAAGACCAAGCCATGAGCAAAAGGATCCTGTTTGCCCAGAAATAAGTCATAAATGTGATGACTGCAATAGCCACATTACTGGAAATGTAAAAGAAGATGGCAACTGGAGCAAACAGCTTATCTGTCAAAGACCTATTCTTTTGGAGGGTAGGAAGTTATCTCAGAGAAGCATTTAGAGGCATGGGAACTATCTGCTTTGCTTAGCACAGCTGAGCTTGGGACACCTCTGAGTACTGGGACAACACACACACACACACACACGATAGAGCACAGTGTCCTCCCAGGTTATTTATGTGATCTCTTCAAAGCTGGGCAATGGTTGTGACTGTTATTCTGCTCAACCGCTCTGGTCGCACCAGAGTCATCTCATGGGCACTGGGTGCCCCAGCTCTCACTAGCTGAAGACCAAAGCCCCAGGGATATCTTTATTTTTCTTAAACCCCAAAAAGAAAGTTGATGTGCTAAGAGACAAATCCTGAAGCTGTATAGTAAGAAGGGGAATTCAAGTGAAATTGCAACAACTGTGACTAACTATGGTAGGAAGAAGGTTGGTGAGTTTCAGTGCTGAGGTTGTACCGGCGCAGTCCCTGGTATAGACACAATGGTCTCCGTGGACTGTGATTTCCCCTTTCCTTATAGGTGCGGGCTATATTTGACCGGTTTGTGATCCATTAGTAGGAACCAATTCTTGGAGAGCCATTGCCTGTTATGATTTTGCAGTAGTGAGGCTGTGAGTGGCTGAGATGTGCGGGCCGGAGGAGAAGAGCTAAAGAAGGCGAGAACGGCAGTGACCTCGTCAGGCACAGAATGGCAAATTTGTGCTTTCTAAAACTACTGCCTCGCCCTTCCCACAACAGTAACCTGCACTGCAGCTTCAGGTTTGCTTGTAAATGTCTCCTCAGTCACACGCAAACCCACTTGATTCAAACACAGCAACACACTAAATTTGAAGTATCAGAAGCATATGCAGGATGGCACTCGGAACTGCATGACAGGCCAGCTGCAAACACTGACCGTTGTCTGTCGTGCCTCTCAAGTAATGCCTGTCCTCAACACCTTCCCACAGTTCCCTCTGTATCCCCAGAAATCACAGGCAATTTCTTTTACCGTTTCTTTAAAAATCTAGAGCGAGGCTCAGTTTTATGGCAGTGGTAAAAAACAAAAGCTTTGCCCCCTGTAACTCTAAAGCCACGCACATCTGACGATGTGGCAGCACGGGCACCAGGATTCGAGTTATTTTACAGTAGTGCTGCTCTTACTCCAGCTTGAGTACTCCCAATTGAAATACAGTTTTTCAGTGAAGACAGATGCTAAGAGCGAAAGACCCTTCTGTTGTGTGTGGGGGGGTGACCAGCATGACTATACATTCATGGAAACAGATGGAACAGTTTATACTGCAGTACTCATGCATATTTGGTTTGTATTTGAATGAAGACTAACAGATGCAATGTGCTATTTTATTTTTTAGGAAATATATGATTAGATATGGTTAATTTGCAGAGGGTAATGAGCTACATGCCCTTATTAAAAAGTCATATATTTATGTACATTTCTAGCAGAAACATCTTTCTCTTGAAAAAGGAAGGTCTGTTAAAAACAGAAAAGTTGACCTCTTTGGATTTGCCTGTTGTATACCTGCTCCTCCTTTTCAGCCATTGCATGCTGATGTTTATTAAGAAATCCAGACAGGGGAATATTGAAGACTGAATTGTGATCCTCCAGAAATTTGACCTCTGCAGCGGCTTAGATTTTTTTCATATGTATATATCTAAATCATTTTTTTTTTGTTTTGGAGAACATCTCCAGGAAAACTGCATTTCGTTCTCACCATGTTGACAAGCATCTTCAGCATCTTAAACTAGACTGACCCTGATATTTCAATCATCATATAATGAGACACTAGGTGAAATATTACTAGCTAGACACCTTTAAGGCTGTCACTTACTTGGGTCTTAAGCAACTAACACGGCACTTTTATTTTCATTAACATCTACTTTGGGCTACTTTTTCTTTTACATCTGTGAAAAAGACAGCTGCTGTATGGATGCTTTTCCCCTGTATTTAATAAATTAGATTCACCATCTCCCCAAACCAGAAACCTTTTTTTTTTTTTTTCCAGGCTCATAAATTCAGTGGACTAACCACGTTAGAGGTACACACTGTCATTTCTTGAGTGTTTCAGAGGGCTGGAGTCAGTAGTGCCAGATCAATTCCTATTTACTGAGGATCTCAATAGCATTTTGGGTAAACTCAGAGGATGGGGTGTCGGAGCCCTGGGCTTGAGTCCCAGCCTTGGCAATGAAAGAGCGTGCCACATCAAATATATAGAATTATCAGGGCTGGAAATGCATCCCAGCAAACCACCTTGGCTTGCAGCTGCCCACGCACACACACACACACACACATACACACTTTGCAGGCTTGCACATTGCCATTTTGCAGCATTTTCGTGAGGTTTACTCCTCTTAACCTTTAGTAACAGGTAATTACTGCTCTAGGATGTGGATGCCTGGAATGTTGAGGATGGTAGCCAGTTGGTTCCGTGCTAACTATATGTTGCTGATGAGAAAGGCTCCTTAGCACAAAACACCTGAGTCAGCCTTCCCATTAAAGCCCTGTGAGATTTTCAACATCCATGCAGAGCAGATGAAATCAAAGCCTCCTTCAAAGCAGTGGCTGACAGTGCCACATAACTGTGTTTTCCTGTCCTGGTGGGATGAAAAGCTGAGCAGACTCCGCTGATGAGTTCAGTCCAGTGGAAGTGCGAGTTCCTCCCAGCGCCTGGCCCCGGCTGCAGCCATTCTGCTCCACTGTGCCGAAAGCAACGCTCGCACCAATGCATTGAGCAGGAGCGACATGGCCTTTTTTTTGTGGTGTGCATTATCACTTTGGTCTATCTCAAATAAATCATACCGGCTCACACTGTCGTCTCCTTCAACCCACTTTTTTGGGTAAAACTTCCATCAGCCAAGCCTACATGCACTGAATTTGAGCAAGGGGTAGTTTGCCAGGAGAAAAGGGAAAAAAAAAAAAAGAAAAAAAAAGCACAAAACTTGGCTTTTATATGAGAGATAGCTTCCTTTGTAAGATTGGGAAAGGAGGAAGGATTGTGATAAATTTCATTACTAGCAAGTAATTTTTCCCTTCCTGATGCAGTACTGCAGTCAGTTTGTTATCTGCCTGCCTGAAAGATCTTTTCAAGATGTTTCTAGTCCCCAAGGAAGTGAAAGACTAACAGAGTCTTCCCAATGATAATAAAAGGGGGATGTCATGGGGGAGATGTCTTTCTTGTTCCTCTAACAGTTGACAAAGCACTTTCCCCCCTCTTCCCAGCACTACTCTAAGCAGTTCGGAAGGGAAATGAGTTTGCTGCAGATATTTTTGTTCTCTAGCTAGAGAAACAAATGCGTTCACTGAATATAGCTCTGCCAAGAAAATAAGAACATGGGCAGGACTTTGAATGGAGTCACTGATGGGAATGAAGGAGAGGAACAGTTTGCTGTCTGAATTGCTCATCAGGAAGAAATAAAGGTGAAGAAAGGGAGGGAGGAAATAGAGTTGTTTGAGTAAGGATACTGAATGCAAAATCCAAGTGGAAGAAAATAAATACTTTCAGTAAATGCTGATAAGGAGCTGGATGAGTCTGAGTCATGCAAGAGATCCCTTCCCAATTCCCCCACCCCACCCCAAAAGCTGTGTCAAACAGATGCTGCAACAACCCACCTTGGAAACCTTTCATGCAATTGCTACAGGAAAAATGACCCTTGGGCATGGTGACGCCTTCAACAGGTGGACAAAGCCAAGATCTTCTGTTCTCTGTCTTGCCCAAATGGGTTGGGATCAAAATGGTTTCATGGCGAGTCATTATGAAGAGAATTACTGACTGCTTCCTAACTCCCTGCAGGGCTGCACAGGACCTCGACAAATCCTAACTCCTGGTCTTCCTGTACCAGCCTTCCTAGAACAGTGATATTTTGCAAATACTCCCTGCTAGTGACCTTCTTAATTTCCCATAATAACTAACTTTCTTAATAATATTAGAAAACAGAGTCACTAACCAGTTTTCAGACAGTATTTTTATAAGTGGAAGGTGCATCTGCATACTTCAGAAAACATGCAAGTAAAGAATCTATTAATTTTTAATTATTTTTTTTTCCATCCTATTCTGGAATCCTTTTCATAGGCTTATCTATACTTGGAAATTTACCCATATAATTATTCCTGAAAAATTATCTGGAAATACTAGTTTTGAAGTAACTTTCTACGTGGAATCAGAATTATCAGACAGATGCTTGTACCAAAGGAAATGATGATGAAATAATTATTTTGTAACATCCATATCAGTAAATTTCCAGTTGGAGAGGAGCTTGTACACACAGGAAGGAAGCAAACCCTATTGTCTCCCTCCTTCCTTACAGCCCTTGTTTTACAGCCAAATAAGCAGTAATGAGGCTGTAGATCTATGTCTTCTTCTTAGAATCCAAAAGGCTTTACAGAGTCTGTTGGATGAATTTCAACACCCTGTTCAAGTCCAAGGAGGAAATAAGCTTTTCCAGAAACTCACCAATCTTCCTTTTTCTTCTTTAAGTCTGGCTGTAGCTCAAAGGAACCTTATGGACCATCTGTCCCTCCTATCCTCTCAACCCCCACATGCCACCATCGATAAAACATCAATCTGGGAGGCAGCTCTGGGAGATATTTTTTTAGTAGTTTCTCCAGGAAAGCATCCGAGTGATTCCTCTGCAGACTCTGCTCTCTGTGTCTGCTGGGGAAAAGGGGTATTGACCTCTCCCCACCTCTACCATGGTCTGGACATTCTTCTCTTGAAGGACACAATTGTATTTGCAAGAACTTTAGACAAAGCCAAGAATGAATTAACCAATCCAATTCAGGGAGGACAGTGATAAACAGGGAATAGCTCATGAGAGCATTAAAGATCTGGAAAACATTACTTACAGTGAGACACTCCAGAAGAAAAGAGCTAAAAGAAGTTTAAGGACTCCGTTCATCACTGTCTATGGGGACATGACTCTATTGGGGTACTCCTCAGGGGCAATAATAGATGCCGGGGTCTAGGGTGTCTTTGGGAACACTTCCTGAATATTGTCTCTCACTTTTTGTGCTCATGTGGGACCAACCATAATCTGATGCTGAGAATGCAAACCTCACATGCCATGGACAGAGTTAAAAATAAAATGATCAGGGGCTGCGTTTGCTTCAGAGTCCAGACTTCCCAAAAGTTTCCCAAGAAAGCCTCTGCTCTGAGGTGGTAAAATATCTCCCTAGGAAAAAACACTAATCCCTTCTCAAATACACCTTCGGAAAACAAATTTTTTCCATAGTCATGCAGCTTACAGAAAGAAGCTAGTCTGAACTCCGTTATATCACAGCTGCTTTCACCCAGTTGTCCTGTCCATTTTGTTTACCTCCCAGCAAAATATCCAGGCTTGAGTCGAAAGACACTAAGAGCATCTCATAGAGGTGCTGCTGGGAGGCTGCTTCCCCTCACCCCATGATTCTTTACAGACCCAAGACCCCCGGCCTGTCACCCTGCTGCATTCAATAGCTTCCCACACTGTACAGCTGTAGATCATGGCATCCGCCCACACTGCACGGTGCCTTTTTAAGCCCTGTCCTTACAGCTTTTGTTTTTGGGGGTTTTTTTGGCATTGTTTTACTACTTTGTCTAATTTTAATGTCCATGTGCATTACCAGCCATGAGCTTAAGTTTCCCACTAGATAGATAACCACTAAACTATTGAAAAGCACCATACTGAGTTCCAATGCCTACGGCTCCAATACCTACACTTTTGGCCCCAGAAACTGTCTATCCAATGGTCAATGTAGCAATATCTTCAATATTTATTGTTCTTCCCCCCACCCCACCCCCTCCCCACCCTCCTTTTTTTTTCTTCTAGGTTTTGACCAGATAAGGACTTGGTTCATCCATTTACACTAAAGGGGTAGGACTGTCCCCTGATGTTTCACCAGGCTCTGCTTTAATTCACACAAATCCCAAGGTCTAACAGGAGCAGGAAGAGGGTTCGTAATCCAAAATTTGTATGGGAACCAGCCTGTTTGCAACCGGCTCACGTGAAAGAAGGTACCCCTCCACAAACACACGTGATCCCCACCAGAAAGAGTTATGAAAATATCCCGTTCAGCCTTAGTAGGACCCATGGAGTTTTTGTGAGTTGGTCTCTGCTTTCTGCTTTCTCCATTCACAGCTCCAACATAAGGAAAATGACCAAAGAAAGCAAATTTATCATGATTTGAGAGCAAACAGCATATCAGTGGAAGGGTTCCTATGCAGACACACTGGACAAAGACTCTGCTCAGGGGGAACCACACTTGGTGGACAGTGGTTCATCCTGCTGCTGTGTATCCCAAGTCTGGTTTAGGCATAATTTACAAATACATATATATATATCTATATTCTGTTTGCATAGATATCTATGTCAACCTTTATCTAGATGCCTGAGCCAATGCTATGCAGAACTCAGTGCTTTGCAAACGCGTAGGTAACCCTGTCCTCACCTACCAGGCTTCTAACATGCTTAAAGACTGAAGCCCGATTTGCCTGAAAAGACCTGTTTTTTTCCGTAGATCCATCAGGTGGCATTCCACTCAGCCCTTTCCATATTCTTATTTGCAGACTGATCCCATGCCAAGTCTTCTGCTCTCCTGACGCCAGGGTAAGTGTGCAATGACCAAGGTCATCACCTTCCTTGTCCCGAGAAGTGGCCCAAGGTGAACACTCCTTCAACCCCAGCACTCATTCTGTGGCAGTCCCCCAACACGTGATGGGTCAGACCATCAGTTTGGGAAATAGGTTTCTTTAAGGAAAGCTGAAGAATGCATCCACCCAACAGCACGTGTGCTGCCTTTACCTGCCATGTCTCCCAGAGGGAACAGGCAGTATTAAATGCCAAGGAGAAGCAGAACCAGCTATGGGAAAAGTTTGCTTTGTGGAGCATTAATAAAACTAATGGGGTATGTTTATGTAGCACCTTTCATTCCAAATGATCAAGTGCCTTGCTAGCCTTAATCATTTCACCCATCACTGAACTACAGACACCTCTGGGGTGGAACATTAACAGCTGCTCGGCAGAGCACAGCAGCAAAACAGAGCAATTTAATGGAGGAGAAACACCCCATCCAATTGCAGGTGCAAAGGGAATTTTGTTAAGTGGAATGTAATTATCCAGAGTGGTGGTACCTAGGAGAGAGGGAGACATTTCCTTTCATACTCTAATACGGGGCTACAGCTGTTTTTCCAGCCCCCATGTTACAGGGGAATCATCATCACAGCCTGGCTCTGGGGGTGCAGTTGAATCTCAATTTAATTTCCACCTCAAAGCTCCCGAAACAAAAAGCACCTTGGAGGTTTGTTGTGGGTTTCCAAATTCCCACTCTTTCCACGGAGGATTGCCATTTGCCTATTTCAAATGCCTAAACCAAACTGGAACCAAAGAAAGAACATGGCTGGGGATGGAGGCTCAGCATGTCCATGTCCCTCACCAGCAGCACGAGGCTCTGTCGCCTCTCAGATCTGCAGATTATATAAGAGGAGAGAAATCATTGTCCCCAAACTGTTCATGGCTTTATTTAAATTGTAATCATGGTTTAAACAGCAAGCAGAGAATCTTGATTTAAATAATCAGTTTTAATCTTGTTTTACATGTGTGCTTTTCAGTTATTTTCTTTTAAAACTCGTTGATTCTCACTGATTGGTATAATTTGCTGCTTCTTTATGCTAAATCAAAGAATACCCTATATCTATACATATTTATTTCAGCAATTATGTAGTTTATTTTATGCATTTATTCAGATTCCTACTTTTTACATTTTTTATGAAGAGAAAATGGTGAACAACAGATTTCTTATTCAGTAGATGATTGCAGGATTTTTTTGTTTTGTTTTGTTTTTCATGTATTTGGAATTCATGTCAAGCTGCATTTAAATGGAAACTGGAATTCAGTCATAATTTCACCCCCCTCCTCCCAAACCGAGTGTAATAAAAGTACTTGAACCTGCTGGAGATACGAGAAGAAAATAAGTCTTGCACAGAAAATGAGTTGGCGTTAGCAAAGGCAGTGCTAGCTGTCCGCTGGAGAACTGGAACAGAGGTGCCTTTCCAAGGGAGCTCGGCAGCTCTGCTCTCTCGCCGGCAATGCCGCCTGGAAGAGCTCCCAGGTGCTTTTGTTACGCCACACTCAGGTATTGGCCCATCTTTGACCCAGATGAGGAAGATTTTCTGTTGGATGGGATTTCTGCTGCTCTACCCTGAGTCGAACAGGTCCCTCTATGTGGGGCAGCAGCGGTCCCCCGGGAGCTGTGAAACCAGAGCGCTGACACCCCGTCCTTGAGGGAAGGCTTTCAATCACACGCTTTTGGGGTGTAAATCAGAGCTGGGCTTTGTGAGCGGCTGCATCATCATGACTGCAGGGATGGAGAACCCCTGCAAGGGCGTGGGAATGGGTACCCAGGGTGGGAACCTCTTAAACCAGTGGTCTCTCCAGATGTGTCCTGAAGGTTGCCCTAATGCATCTTGCCTCTGTTTTTATCCATGCAGCTTTTCCCCTCTCCTTTTCAACTGCGGGTGGATTTCTCACTTCTGAACATGCTCATTGATCCACTTGAATGACTTGCTGTGAAAAACCCCTCCCTTTCCAGCTGCAGAAGCAGCAGTTGCTGTCAGGAACTGAGCTGGCACCTCCACAGACCCGCTTTAGGTTCTTGCCCAGAAACGCAGCCAATTCACCACTTTGACTTGCCTTAAGACTTTGACGTAGTTGCTTGGAAATGATCTAAAAATTAGTTACTAATTTTTAACAGGTTATTCTGACTTTAAACCTTAGTTGAGTCTGACATAGTTTCTCATTTTGTTTAAACTGTTCATCCATTAAAAGAAGAAGTGTGTATTTAACTTAAACTAAGTTAAAGAAGAAGAAGAAAGAAAAAAACAACCCTCCAAACAACATTTCTATCTCCCCCACTACAGAGCAACCAAACCAGGGCAGAAATCAAAGCGCATGTCTTTGAACGCAGCAGAAAGCTGTCATCATGATGAAGTGGCTCGTTGCTGAGTTTGCCACCACTGAAGTTGGTTGTGGAGGCCCTGCGGCACGTGGGGCATGTGTGTGTGCGTGTGACTAAATACAGCAGCGAGAAGAGGCTGTGCTGGCTACCAGTTTGTGCTGCTTGGCACGAAAGGGTCTTCCCTACGGAGAGAATTGCAAGGGGAAAAAACAGCTGCCACCTGGGTGCTGTGGCGAGGGAGGTGGCACATTTCGGTGCCTTTCACACTGTTTTCAGCACGTGCCTTGGGCACCCGGGACCGTCAGAGGACCCGGGAAGCTCTTGTGACCTTCAGGAGAGCTTTTTGTATAGTGGCTCGTGCTGCACACTTTGTTTGACGCTCTCCATCTCACACTTGTTCAACCCATGGCTTGTAAATAAATGTAGCAATAGCAACAACAAAAAGCAGGGTCTTTTTCACTCCCTAAGGTATTCAGTGTCTGGTCAAGGGGATACCTAAGGCAATATTTTAAACACTTCAGTGCTGAAAATTTTACTTAATATATTAATGGATAGAACTGGAACAAGGTTGCTTTATTTGCTGCTATCCATATGTTTCATTACAAAATATTTGGGTTTGTAACTGAAAAGGTGGTGGACAAAAAGAAAAGAAAGAAGATCCTGAGACAAAGAAAGAAAGAGAAATGAAGTGATGCAGCCAAGGTTAAGTGCTGTCTGTAACAGAGGCGGGGATTAAATCTCTGGAGCTGCAGGCCAGTGCCCACCCAAAAGCAGCCCTTTTCTGAGTCCCGTAACATGTCTGCTCCCCAAGTGTCTTTGTATAATTTAGTCACATGTGGCAAAGAATTATTTTTGATCAGGCCATAACAAAATTAAGTTTGTAACATGCTTAATGTGTGTGAACACCAGATAGGAATTATTATTTTCTCTTTATACATGTTTCAAAATGATACGTGCCAGGATTGACAAAACAAAACAACCTGCCTTAGATTGTACGATTCAAGTTTTTAGGGGCAGTTCAAAGAAACACAGAAAACTTTGCAGAATTAGGGCAGTGCTGCATTTTCAGTCACTGCCCTGAATTGAATAAAATGGCATTTTTGCTGGAAGTTAATCAAAAGCCTCTGAGAAATAAAGCAATGAGATTTTAATGAACAAATTCTCATGGCAGGAGCTGTGCTTTCCTTTATTTGGAGCTCAGTGCACACCTCTGGGCATGGATAAAACAAAAATAACGTGCTCTTTCCTCTCACTTTGTTCTGCTAATGGGTGGAGAGGCATCTTCATGGAAAAAAGCAAAGCCAGGTACCTCAAGGGGCATTTGAGGAGACCAGACCAGATGTGGACTAACACTTAGTGTGCTGGAACTAGAAGTAGATGCAGTGGTCCAAATGGGAGTTCAGAAAACCAGACGTGAGCATCTGGAAATGCCAGATGGGGGAGAAAGCCTGGTATACCTTCCCCCTGTGCAAGGAATAGTGCTGTACCTCTCTGAAAGGCTGGGATGGGGTATCGATATGTCCTGCCCCTTGCAGCTTGGTGTGACCCCTACACATTCAGGACGAATGGCACACGATGACACACAATGACACACAAATCCCACCCCAAAACCAGGCTGGAAGCAAAGTATTGCTATCAAAAGAGCAATAGGTCTTGTGCTGCTGATTCCTGTACTTCATATATATAAAATATATGCTGTATTATACATATAAAACATATATAATGTATTTTATATATATATATAGCTGTATTCCCCCTAGGGTGTTTCACACTGAACAAAGTTGTTTATGGCACTTGGAAATAGTATTAAAAAATGCACAGATTTACGTCCAGAATACTTGGCAGCTTGACAGCAATATTAATGAATGTAATTACTTTTGTTACCAAAAAAAATTATAAAAATCTCCATGACAAGGCAGTTTAAAGTGGCAAAGGAAAGGATAAAAATTCACGGTGTAATTGAAAATAACAGTAAAATCTTACCTGTTAATGTTGTTTCTACAAGTTTTCTCCCCCAATATCAGGGCTATTCATGAGTTTCTAGACTTTGGGCCTTTTTTTCTTGCTTAATGGCTTCGCCATCATCACAATAACAATAACAATGTGAAACCTACATACTAACCTATATTGAACTGCAGCTCATTACAGCAGAATAATGTTACGAAGGGTTTTAATATCAGCATCCTTTCAGACACAGATTACAGTAATACAGAAAATGCATTCTCTATGGGACATACCATATGGGAATAAAAATAATACTAAAAGGAAATGCAAAGGCTTCTTTTCCTCTAGAGGCAAAGAGAACAGTGATGAGATAGATTAGCCTTAGAAATCAGTGGGAATTCTTTCACCATGGAACAAAATCAAGATACTGATCACCGACGCAGCAAGTGGAGTATTAAACTCGGATTAATCCTGTGTACTTTCACCTCCTAAACTGGGAGCGCGGATGCTGCTGGCTCCCTCTGTGGTCCCTGGGGTGAACTAGGTGCTACCAAAGGGACGATCAGCCCCGGTGTGGGTTAAACCCTGCCTGAGAGACGGTGGCATCCTCACTTGAAAGGCTGCTCTACACCCAGCGGACAGGGCAACAGTGGAGGGAGATTAAGGGTCTGTTGGCCTAAACCCTAAACCCTAAACCCTAAATCTATTTACTGTCCCATCAAGGCAAAAGTTTCTCTGAAGTTGTTGTGAAGAAGTGAGGTGGTGGTTCACCTTTTCACTTTCAAGAAGTGTCTCAGGGCTAATACCAAAAAAGGATGAAAAAGGTAAGAGGACAGAAAATATGAGGAATCCATCATCAAGAATGTCAGTGGCTGGAAAGTTAGATCACAAGTAAGGGAGATGTAACAGCCTTCAAGGGAGCCATTTTTCAGTGGAGAATGCAGCATTTGGGATGGTCATGCAGCTAAAGTCTCCTTTTTAGGACTAATATTCTTCATAGGAATATTGCTGTCTTTATGGTTGGAGAGCCTGAAGGTAAGTTCCTTCCCCTGACCTTCACATTTCAAGTGATCACCAAGTCTCTGAATATCTCTATAAGGCAGCTTCACTACATGGCAATATCCCGGCAATCCCCACGTACTGTTAAATGGGGAATTCCTCGCAAATCTTACCTGGAAAGGAGCGGTGTAAGCATTTTGAGGCGCTGAAACAAGGAAGGGGTTTAGTGAAAATTCCCTCCTGGATCTGCTACTCATTTTTTTAGTTCTTCACAAACTTCCGCAATTGATGATGGATCTATAGTGGTAAGGGTTCTGGCTAATTTTTATTTCAAGCTGAAACATCTAGTTAATATTAAGGTTCCAACTGAAAGGAGGCAAGTGAAAGATGACAGCCAGCAGATGCCTGGTCTTGACCGGGTAATTCTAATTTATTCTTGTCTTCCCCTACTCAAAAGGCATACAGGAAAAGTATAGCTCATAGCACATTCCTCATTTTATTTATTTTGAAGAAACATTTTTTAAAGAAAATCTCCTTTCTGAGTTCTCCAGAGTCTGAGTATCACATTTTTCCTACATGGTTTGCACAAGAAGCATGTCTGAAGCACACAGTCATTTACTGGAAGTACTTTATAATGCACTATTTAATTCAAAGGGGGTAGTGGTGGTGGTGGTGAAATAAGATGGTGTTGCTGCAACCAGGGTAACAATATTAACAATAGAGTGTATGAAGTCTGAAAGGAAATTACTCAGCAAAACATGGTAATAAAAAGAAAAGTCACCATGGATTATCAGATGGGGTATTAACAAACAATTTGTAATGCTAAGACTACACAGTAATTCTGGCACTGCTAATTGCACTGATACAGTGAATTGTGTTTTGGCCCAATGATTTGGGTCAACATGATCTGGGAAACTGGAAGGTCAGTGTAAAGAAGACTGAGTGAAAATCATTCCTCTGCAGAGGGTCAGACCTATTTAGGAGAACCTTGCAAGGTCCCTGGTAGCAAGTACGGACAACGTTAGGAGATGGGCTCTTGACAACCAAAGAGAAAAAGAAAAACACACAGAAATAATTGCTGTTTGCCTAGAGCTCCCTAGCTATTGTAAAACAGCTCTGAAGAGAAAATATTTGGAAAAAGCAGATGAAATTCTGGAGCATGTGGCTGGATCATCAGGACAGCTTCCTGATTTAATAAGAAGCCAAAATGGAATCAAGAAATCTAGTGATGAACAGCATGTTGAGATGTTTAACAGAGAGTACTGGGATTTATACCACTCTGGCATGCTGACTATTTAGCAAAAACAAATAGTTACAACCATACACCTAAGACTTGGTGTAACGTTACTGATGGCAATGGGAGTCTTCAAAGGCTTCAGTGAAGTCTGTATCATGCTACTGAAGAAGTGAAAGCATTAGTTAGATTTTTTAACTACCCAGGAGAAATTAAATTATATAATTTCTTTGGTGTTCCCTGTTTGAAAGACTTGTCTTTAATTATTTCCTGCTGTAATGCACCCCTGTGTTTCTAAATGTCTCCTATAAGCATTCAATTCTATCGAGTCCTAATTTCCTATGCAGTTTCTTAAGCACTCTTTCCAGCAGCAGTAATGGCTTACGCAGTGTGGAAGCAGAAAGTGTGGTGGTTACTGCAAGAAATGCTCTTTAAATCATGTATTATGTCAATTAAAATGGCTAAGAGTTGGGTCTGTGATGGTAGAGCAGGCAGAGATATCATGTCAGCTTTCCAGCTCCTGATTGCTAGCACGCTTCAGTTTTACAAAAGCCTATGAGAATTTTCCAGAAAAGTGATTTATTTGAAGGGAAAGCAGAAGTTGACCATACCATATCCCCTACCTTGATGGTCAGGTTGGTAAGGCTTGGAGAGCAAGTTTGGATATGGGGCTGATTGTTTGCCTGACAGTTTTAAAGCTCATTTAAATGCATCCCAGAACAGTAGTGACTGAAAGAAAAATTATTCCTCTCTGTAGGATGTGGGTCCGGCACAGCAGAAAGAATCGGTGCTCTTAATCTTGTCACCAGTGAGTAAGTGTCTGTATCGCTATAGTCACCATGCCACTTTGGCACTGGCTGGTGATTTCAGAGGTGAAACCAAGGACAAATGAACCCCGAGATTAAACTGCTCTTCCTAAATAGAGGTGACCAGGAGCTGTGTGGGGATGATGGTATCTCCATCCAGTTCATTTTTAACAGAAGATTTGGCTCCAGTAGTGGTATTCTCACTTCCTTTGGGCACACAGAATGCATGCAGAGTTGGTTGCAGGGTGACATGTTTCCTACATATTTTTGAATTGTGAAGATGGAAAGAAGCAGCACAGCACAATTTGACAGCAATGGTCCTGCAGGCTGAATTTTGGCTTCCAGGGTGGTTAGGTCTGGAATTTTAGTTCATGTCTACTAATCTCTCCGTCCACTAGATAAGAAAATGCCACCCTTCTGCTGCAAGAATTTCTTTGCACAATATATCACAATCGAGCATCTCCAACTTGGTTGAACTGTTTGGAGACATCTGACATTACTCATCCCGCCTGTGAGATCCTTCTGGCCACTTGACACTGCCCACATTCTTCCTGAGAGGAGATTATGACAGAGGGGAAACATCAGCTCCACTCTGCACATGTACACAGCATTAATCACTGCTGGCTTGTCCTGCTAATGAAGAAAACTGCTCCCGCCACCCCCCCCTGCTCCTTCCCATGTTTAACCAACTACGTGCCTCGGTGGATATTAACTCTAAATCCAGATTAAAACTAAAGTGAATCCTTAGTCTGCCACAGCTCCTTTGGAATCGCTGAAAGCTAAACTGTACTTGTGGGTTGGTTTGTTTGGTTTTGTTTTTTTTCAGAAAAGGGCTACAACTCCACTTGCACAAAGACAAATTTTAAAAAAGCAGTTGGCCCAGGTCTAAAACAGTCCTGCAGCAGCTCTGCTGGGTAAACCAGTAAACTCATTACCACACTGAAGGCAGAAAAAAAAGCGGTTTGTGTTTTTCTTGTGGGAAGGGATTCTATATGGGAATATCTACATGTCCTGCCCACCTCTCGTGTTCGGATCTATCTGGGACCTACCAGCATGATTCGTAATGGTTTGAGCTGATATCCTTTGCAGACCCGACGGAAATATTCAGCACCTGGTTCATGGGTGCTTACACACACTGTCTGTCTCTACGACTGTAAGGAGTGCCCTAGGCAGTACAAAAGCCTGAGTGAGGTGCTCAAAGCCCAGTCCTGCATGGCCCTGAAGCCAAAGAAAGCATAGGAATGCTACAAGCTATTGAAACTGGAGGAAGAGAGAGGATCAAGAGGCCAGCAGATACTGCCACTCTGACCGAGGCAGCATCCCATCTAGACCATTCTCAGTTTGTCTAGTTTACACTCAAAAACCTTCAGCACCAGAGTTCCTCAGGCTCCTCTGATTGTCTCCTCCACTGCCCTACTGCCTACAAACTCTTTGTGAGAAGAGGAGGATCTAGGTGGCTTTGCTCAGCTAATAGAAGAGTTGGCTAAAGGGAGATCAGCCGCTGTCTTTTAAGCATGGATGATAGGCAGAAGATGGTCAAACTGTTCTTGGCAATGCTTAGTGGCTGGACTACAGGCAACGGACACGAGTTGCGGCAGTGGAAATTCTGACTTGCTCTTAGAGTTGTTCAGAGCAAACGTGGTCAGCACCAGAACCAGGACGCAGAGGTTGTGGCCTCTCCATCCTGGGAGACAAAGTGTAACTGAACAAGGTCCTGAGCAACCCGATCTGACCCCAGAGTTAGCAGGAGACTGGACCAGAGACCTTCAGTGGTGCCTTCCAACATAAACTGTTCTGTGGTACTGTAGTTTTATGATGACTTCTTTACGTTTAGGAGTATTTTGCTTTTGGTATGTGACAGAATTGCCACAAAATAAGTCAAATTCTGGAAGAGTATTACCTTGTTCTCCTTCACTGAGCTCTTCTCTATATGAACAGTTTCTGGCGTGGTATAGACTGTTCAGGGTTACCTAAGGTAACACCAGTGAACTCCAGGCTCGGTTCCAAATGACCACTTCAGGAACTTCTTTTCCTTGAATCAGTCTTGCTGAGAAACAGTGCAAATTACTATAGGAAAGAGGTTCTCCTAACCTTATTGCTAGGCTTCCAGGAACCAAACTCCTCCCTGTGCATGGGTCTGAACTGCTAATAGGAGCTTACTATTTCAGCTTAGCCTTGATGGCCACACTGCGGAACAACCCTTGAGCTGTATGAAGTGCCTGCTACATTAGCAGCACTTGTGATTGCAAACAGTGATTGCACTATTCTCAGAGAAGGGGCAATAACCTGAGCTGTCCCCTCTTGTCCCTTCACTCCGCCAAGTGACCATCCAGGTCAGAGCAAAAAGCACTGCCCAGCGGAGGGGGAGCCTTCGGGGGGGGGGGGGGTGCAGTGTCTGAGCTCAGGGCAATGCCAGTTACAGCTCAAGCTAACTCTTCAGCAAAAACAAACTCTAAACCTAAGTTACAGCTCAAGCTAACTCTTCAGCAAAAACAAACTCTAAACCTAGCAGAAGTATTCAACCTCCTGGAAAGCCTGGGAACAGTTTAGATGGCTTTTCATGCCAGCTGCCTGTGCAAGTGATTTATGGACTGTAATATGCCACAGAACCAGAGCACATCATCGATTTCCTTAAAGACAGAGGTGTGGATTGTGGCTGTGCTTACTGAGCAGTGAGGCTGTTCCTTCATGGCATCACCACTCCTGAAATAAAAGCAGACCTGCTTTTTGGGGGAGCCAGACCTTTCATTTTTGATGGACACAATAAATGTCTCGGTATAACCGTGCTTCAACAGCTTTGGATTTACAAACATCAGAAGTAAATTCTGATTATTTATTTTGGATAAATAATGAACAGCATAAAAATTGTTGATGTTAACTTTCATTGGAAAAGTTGGTTTAATGGGCCCCATAAAATCTTCTCTTGATGGCAGGTTCATAAAGCTCCATATTGACTTCAGCTAGAGGCTATAACTTCTATCAATACTGTCAACAATTAATATTGACTAATAAAGGTATCCTGCAAACCGAATCCTAGCATTATGTTACTTTATGCTGCCATTAGCGAAATCCCACGTCTTCTTGAAAACATTTCTCTCATGAATCTGGGATTTCTCAAAATAGCCTGTGTGATAGCTAGCAGCGGAGGGCCCCGAGTAACACTGCTTGTGTGCAGAGGGAGGAAGCACACAACCACCTCTGTGTCTCCTAGACAAAGCTTCTGAGATGCTCTCAGGCTTCATTTGCTCCAACAGCAGGCTTCAGGCTGTGAGCGGTTTGTGCGCAGAAGTTTCTCACACCTTTATCTGTGCCGAGTAATTACAAAACCAAACTGTCCAAATGTTGTGTACATTTAAGATTTTTCCTTAGTTCTTCTTCTCTTCCTCCCTTGCAACCTTTGTTTGGGTAAGTTGATACCACCATTTCAACTGCAGCCCCTTTATTGAAATGCTATGCATTTTTCTCAGCTCTGGACCAGTTTTTCTGACCTGAACCCGGCTGATGTCTCTGACATCTTCCCAGGGAAGTCTGAGCATCAGATGAAGCTCCTCAACAGCACAGTTTGGATCCTAATATTTTCTCTCAAGCTCCACCACCTCTTTTTTGTCAATATGAACAATGCACACTGGACACCATCACTCTCTAGATGTTATTTATGCTACACAGACTTTGTATTTTTGAGCCTGATATAGCCTCTCTCATTTAAAGCACTCACACTTAAGACTGCAGATGCTTATGGCTCAAAGAAACTCCTTCTACATTTGTACAGCACTTAAAAAACCCTGCAGCTACATTCTCCACCTTTCTGTCTTCCCTTTTCTAATTGCTATGAAATGATGGTTCAACAAATGGTTAGTGTGCCATTAAATTTAAGGGAAGAGGAATTGAAGGTTATCTCAGTCCTGACATGAGTACTGCTGCTACTGTTATTACTCTCAGTAAAGCTTTTCAAGACATGTGCTGTTTGTTCCTAATGTGTTGTCGCTAATATAATTTCGTTTGTAAGTGATCTGTAGGTACAAAGTTGCATTTGCACATGTAGAGATAGCATTATGTAAACCAGTGAAAAAGACTCCAGCAGCTAATGTAATTCTTCTCTCTTAAGGGGGAAGAAAAAAAAGAAGAAAAAAAGACTAAAATTCTGTACTTCGCTTTTCTTAGTAGGTATGGAAAGAAAAATGCATGGGATAGGATCGCAGCTGCTCATATACCACCATGGAAAGCACAAGAGAGGGCTTTGCATACAGAAGACTGGGATGGAAGTTCAAGGTGTTAGCTTTTGGTTGTTTCCTAGCGATTTCTTGGGAGTGTGCAAAACACTAATTGACCCTGATGATCCCTCTGATTTTTCGTCAAAGCACAAGGCTTGGAAGGAAAACAATATAATCTGGCACTGCGTGTCTGCCCGGCCTGACCGGTGCAACCCTGTAAGATACTACACTAAGAAACTTAAAAAAAATATAGTAAAGATAATTTTAAAAGGTTCTTCTGTACATCCTTTAAACAGAAGGCCATTTATCTTTGAACTTTTCCTAATATATCATTATCTCTGAGCAGAAACTTAATAAGCTTCTATTGTAATTTTGTTGGAGTTAAACATAAAATCATGTGGGTGGTGTATGTCTCACCATGTCATGGCTTCCCAAAGAAAAGTTATCATCATTTGTCACTATAATACTATGGCAAAATGCGTAAAGAGAACAAGCAATACAGTCATTTCACATCAGCTTTCTGTGCTGAGCTCAAGTGCCCGATGACTTGTACGCAGCGGCTATATTAAGAAGCAGGCTGTTCCGTAATTGAATTAAAGGTGCAAAGGCATGTAGGGCTGTGTGAACTCCTGGGTCAAGCTGCAATTGAATCAAAATCCTCTCTCCTTCCTACACTGCTTGCAGAACTGCTGACCAAAAGGTTCACAGACCTACAGAATGCATGCAGGAGTCCCCACAGCTGGGGACGCAAAGTTACAGAGATAAAAAATCTGTGACCTTCAGCTTTTATTTCGCACAAAGAAAAAGGCTTCTAAAAATATTTCACCATCGTTTTCCTTCAGAGAGCAGTCAGCCAATTTACATAAATGAAATGGCTCCTGTCAAGGAACCAGCAAGGAAAAGAAGGAAATTATCTGCCCTGAAAATCTGTAGCAAAGATAAGAGCAGAATCGGCCAGGGGAGGGGAGATTTAAATGCTTTTTGTCTGAAAGGTCACTACAAAAAGCAGAGAGAGTATTACAGCCACTTAATGATCTCTGTCGCTGTGATAAATACGTAGGAGCTTCTCCAGCAGTTTATTAACAAACACTCTGTAGGACAGTACAAAAGGCCATGACATGGGGCTATTAGAAGAGTGTTTTCACTGAGTCTGAAAAAAAAAAAAACCCAAAACCCAACACAAAACCTAAGGAGGATTAAGGCAAAGTGGTAAGAAGGGGCATTCCTGGTAAAGCTTGAGGCTGACATCGCATGCGCCGTCGCCACTTACCTGTTTCAGTGTTCTCGTGCTCCGTGTCAGTGAGGGTGAGGTTGGAGTTGGCCCGGCTTGACAAGCAGGAGCTGCGTCCAGACTTGGTGTTGCGTCCCCAGAGCCTCACGGGGTGCTCAGGTGACAGGACCACGTCTGCCTCCGTGTCGGCATCCGAGCCGGCGCTGATGGAGTAGCCACAGTGAGGCAGCCCGATATCAGTCCGGTACAAAGTCCCATGCGTGGGTGTCACGTCTTCAAGACCCAGCTCTCGCAAAGAGAAGTTGGCTCCTGGGAGAAAACACAGCAGCCTGGTTACTCTTTAATAGGGGATGGTTTCATGTAGCAGAAGGCAATGGCAGAGCTGTTCATCCTCTGTCTCCGTGTGGGGCACAGCAGCTCCTGAGCCCTATCATACCAAAGATTCCCCTTTTTTGTGGTCTTGCTTAGTGTGAAGCCAAGTGACCATGCCAAGACCAAAAAGCAGCTGTATTCCTGCTTCTGGAACTTGACGGAAACTCAGGGTGTGTTCAATGAAATCATCAGATATGAAAGCAAAGACAGTGGAATTCTTTAGGAGAGGCAGAATGTAATCTCCTTGGGAGAAAAGTAGAATGAGGCATGAGATGATCAAAACTCCTACCATACACCTGGCAACTCCACTACAATAGGAAATGTGAGTGAGATCTGCTCATTGAAATCCCTGAAATTACATACTGGGGTTCTGAATTGTCTTTGGCGATCCCAATTTCCCCTTGCTGACCACTCACACGTTGACTCGGTTCAGCTATTCATTCTGATACAGTCATGGCAGAGGTTACTTGGCTGCATATAGATGCAACTGTTTGGCTGACTAAAAATACAACCTGAAAACTACTCTTGAGCTTGTGTCTCAAAACTTCAGAATCAGACCAAATCAATGTGAACGAGGCTTCAAGTATTAGCGGGCTTTGCTCAGAAAGTTGCATGAGGCGGCTGGGGAAAGCAATTAGCGACTCCATTTTAATCTGCGTTTATTTATTAATGCATGCTTTTATTTTTCAGCCCAGAATGTCATTAAAAGATTGTGGCCACCTGTGAATGCCTTCAGCTGCACTGTGCACTTATAGGGCACAACTCACCCCTGCTCCTGTAATGCTCCACCTTGATCAGATGGATTAAGGAATGGAGCAGCGTTTGCAGCTCAGGCATGCTTCGACAAGATAAATCTGAATGCACGGGGTCCGGGGAAGTTCAAGCCCAAACGTACCTTTGAACAGCGAAGTTCCTATCTGCTTGATTACTGAAGTCTGTTCATGAGGTCTGACCCTCAAGGTGGTATCCAAAACTGAGTTACGATTCTCTCCCTGCTCAAAACCCCCACCATCATGTGGTTCTTCTCACCTTTCCCTTTGTTGATGTTAAATATCACACGGTGGAGAATGTGTATCCAAGAGAAACAGCCAGGTTTCTACTTCTCCAGAGCCTGGTTTCACACCCCTGGAAACACCCTGGCTTCCCTCTGAGCCCTGCTGCATGGGGAAGGTCTCTTGTACTTATAGCAAACGTGCATTCAACGATCAGCTGGCCCGCAGTAGATGCTGTTTTACTACGTTTTGTCATTCCATTGACTTTGCAACTCGTAGTGCACAGAGAGATGTTTGAATGCAAGGCGAATAATGGGACTGAACAACATTTCCACGTGAAGCTCAGAGGAGGAACTGTTTGACATCAGGAGGAAATACCCATGGTCCAGCTGGTTACAGATCTACAGCAGATAACAAACTATATAAGGTATTCAAGAAGTTTACACCTTTTTAATTGACCGAACAGGATTAAAGCTTTCAGACAGAGCGACTAGATGAGGTTGCTTGGGGCTCACACCTCTGTCAACCCCTAGGGTCTTGCTTGGGAAGCACGGAGCAAGCTTGTGGCAAAGTAATCCATTTAACCTGATTGCAAAGTGGTCTGAGAGAGTGTCCTCTAGCACTCCACAGCCTGAGGAACTTGACCTGAGTTGTAAAACCAAGGAAGCAGCATCTCCCCAGAGACCTTGCTCTACTCTTCCAGTTTTGTCTTTTGTGCAAGGCCAGGATAATTTTTAAACCATCCTCCATGGAGTACTGGAGAATGTCAGCTTTTGGTTTTGCTTGTGCATTTGAGCCCCTGATGGTGAGTTCCACCTTCCCCTGAAATAAGGCACACTCAACATCACCAGACACATCAATGTGCAGCGTGACTGATGCTCTCCAGTAACAGCAGCTCATAAATTATGAAAAATGACTGCTACAATTAACTGAAAATCAAATTTATTTGCAATAAACAGCAGGAGATGCATCGATTTTCATATTCTATGCTCACTGTTGCCTTTTAAGCTGGAAGAACTCAAGTCAATAAAAGGAAGATAATAAATATCTGAGACTTTTTAATTCAGATCTGGTCTATTTTTTCCTGTGCTGACTTGCACGTTTGCTGGCACTCTCACTCTAGCTAAAACCATTTAAATGCTGACTTGTTTATTTACTGAATTTATTTGGTCAATTTGAAATGTTTCCCTCCTCTGCCTTCCAAACCAATGCAGGAGAAAAATTCACTTTGCCTTGTTGATGTCGAGCAGGCTAATAAGGCTTGGTTTCAGCTGGCATGAGGCCAAACAGCACCACAAAGTGAGGTCTGCTTATGGCTTTCCGCCAGTGGAAAATGTGGCACTGGAAGTCTGGGGTTATTGTTTGTTAGCAATTTTCAGGCCAGTTTGGGGACTCTCAGGATAAACTGGGAAAAAAATTACAAATTGAAAAATCTGTGGGTCATATATTAGAAATAGTACTGCTGCCCTGACACAGTTAATCTTAACTTTTTCTCAATTAATCTCAGCCACTTAGACCAGTGGTTTTTACTATTTCTCAGTACCCTAAAAAATTTTCCTAGGGAAGTATGAACTTGTGTGTAGCAAATTTATACTCGCAGTCAATAGACTGGCTTTTCTTATTTATCTTTTGTGGGCTTCTTAGAAGTCCATGGACCTGCATGGCCTCGTAGACCCTCAGGTTGAAAACCACTGACCTGTACTAATTCACATCTATCCTGCATGGTGAATATATTGTATGAAGTGAGCAAACTCAATGACCTAAAAGGTTGCCTTTTCTTTATAACTTCATAGATTCCTTAGAGAGGATCAAGTACTTCAGAGTTGCTAAGAGGGAAACTCCTTTTATGATTGCAAAGTAGTACTTACAACACCTATTGGCCCTTCTGTTAATTATTGCCTGTTGCAGTTATCCTGAAATACAAACACAAAACCCATGTGCACAACAATACTTCTGCGAGTCATTTTGCTTGTGCGTGCCATAAAGCTGAGTCTTGCACCAAACCCACAAGTTTGTGGTGTTTGAAGAATGAAATTAAGCAGCCCCAAAGTTAAAGGAGTGCAGTTATATGCATCCCCTCTGGGGAGTCAGCTTCTCCAAACTGCAGAGGGTGTGCTCAGTGCAGCCTGGGTCAGCTATTCTATGTTCAGTGTCTGGAATGCTGCCTGCTCTATTTGACTCACTTTGCCATTTTAGGCTTTTCTTGATGGACTTCTAAAAATAATTTATGTGAAGCCCTGCCTGGTTTCAGAACTAAGATACTCATGTCTCTACAGAAAAATGAAGATGAGACTACAGCAGGGGCCAGAAATCTACCTCACGTAGGCAACAGCAGCAGTGAAAATGTAATTGCGCTGACTTCAGGCTAGCAATAAAAAGAATACCTGGCATCTCTGTTAGGACTGTGAAGCCTATGCTGACCCATGAACTTCCACATCTTCACAGCTACTGTGACCCAGATCCACTAAATGGACTCCTGTAAGTCCTAAAAGTTGTTCCTTACCACTCCTTTAATACTGGAGCATGTCCCCATCTCAAACCTACTCCCTGCAGGCCATGTACAATGCCAAGGGCGGTTCATCCTATCAGCAGCTCAATTGCCTGCCTTCTTCCAGGCTTCAGGGGTTTTGCTGTAGCCCCAGGTGGACATTGGCGCTCTCCCTTCATTATCTGCTGCCTTGGCATTCTTGTTGACAGAGCAGGCACATGACAATGAAAAAGTCTCCTGAGCAGGCAGGGACTTTCCACACCACGTCAGTACTGTGCAGCATGTGCTCATGGTGGGAAGCAGCAAAGGGCTGCTGGAGTCACGAAAACTAAGACACAGAAAATGTATCTGAGTATACACTAATGAACATAGGCTAGTGGTATCCCACCTAAGGATATTGGTTTGCATGCATCCCACGCCTGTGCAATGCATCAAAGATGTTCCTTGTTGTCCTCTTTCCTCATATCTTGCTTTAGGGCTCAGGGTCCTTCAGAGGTTGCCTCCCCCCCAGCCCCAGCTCTCAGCTGATCAACACACACTGCTTGCAGCAGCATCTGCTGAAATGTGCTCACCTGCTCGGCAGAATTCATCGGCCTCCTGGTGCACCATGTCTTTGACTCGATTGCCGTAGGTCAGCCTGGAGTCTTGATCATAAGCCTTCAGGGTCTCGCTGGAGCTGTAGGACTTCTGGGGTACCTTGTTGTCCTCACTTTCGGCTGAAGAGCTGGTGTAGCGGCGCTCAGTGTCGCGGCGCCGAGTCAGAGATCGATACGGTTTTCTTTCTTTTACATCCATGGCACCCTTGTCTGAGTATTGAACATTAAAATAACGACGTCTTCGTGGTGGTCAGATTGGAATAACCTGAAAGAGGCAATAAAAGAAATAGCATCTAGGTTCATGCCTTTGGGCACCTAAAGGCTAATTTGCCTTCTTTATACGGTCTTGCGCTGAACAAAAGGGATGTTCCTTAACGGACTGCAGGAAAACCCTGTTAGAACAAATACCAATGGGAAGGAAATCTCAGTTACGTGTGAGTCATTTAATAACTGCCACCACTAGTGGGACACGTACATGCAGCAACCTGCATCTGTCTGAGCTGGGCGCGCACTTGGGGATTTAAAACTGATTGTGATTTTGCTGTGTCTTCTTTCCATGGGAAGTGATTCAGACACCTCCAGGAGGCATGCATTCCGTACATCAGTCACCTAATCTCTGGGAAATCAGGCCGTGCTGAAATGTCTCTATGGAGGCAGCCAGAAGACTTTGGAAAAATGCTGTTTTATAGTTTTACAAGTGTTTTGATAGATAGTGGGGTTAGGAGGAATGAACAAAAGAAGTGGGAAGGGAGGGGGAGAAAAGAAGAATGAAGGGGCGAGGTATGGATGGAAATTAGATGAAAATGTCTTCCTCTTCAGAGGGCTCATCTTTACTCAGCTGGAAATACATTAGAACTTAAGCAGAGCTGAAGAAGTGTAAATAAATGATAGTTCTCTGCTTTGTGCGACAGCATGGCCTAGGATTTATGCCTGTGGGAAAACCAGTGTATATATGCACCAGTATGCAAGCATACGTATCTGCACACAGAGAAAATTGATATCTGAAATTAAACATGTTTTAAAAGTATTTTTGTCAAAATACTTAATAAATTGCCCTTTCACTTTATTAAATGCAACAGAAGCCACAGGAAGAACAGTCAATGATTTGCAGCAAGGTGGTAAAATATGATTTTGAATACCTAAACTGGTTTATGAGGAAAAATACTGATAAAACCCACAAAGCAGACACTGAAATCTGTAATTACAGGATTCCTTCTTAGGAACTGAGTCCTCCTGACTGCTAGAGAACAGAAGCCGAGTCCCTAAATGCCCCGCCAGGTTATTGTTGTTTACTAGAGTACTTAAAAACAGAAAGGAAGAGGATCAGAGAACACCTATCAGTTCTTGGTCTTTTCCATAGCAAATACATATGGAAATGCATTGTCAAGGACTGAATCACATTCCGTTAGGATTTCCCTCTTGAAAGGCTAAATTTTAAACATACTAATAAGATCTTACTCCTCCATGACTCTCAGACCCCAGCTTTGCTTCAGATGCTGTGCCCTGGGTTTGCTTTGCAGCACAACAGAGTTTGGTGCAATAGTCGAGGATGGATGCACTGTGAGCTTCGCAGGTTGGTTTAAAGGGATGTGGTGTAACACAGCACTTATGGTTCTCAAAACCAGGAGCCTGTGAAGTGTGGAAGACTCTTACCATAGGTTCTGATAACCTACAAATCATAACACTAACGCAGAAGCCTGAAGACAAGATTTTATTAATTCCTCACTTGCCAAGCGGTCTGGCACAAGCATAACTAAGCAAATTCTTGAGTTGATGAGAGACTGCAGGAGGGACCAAGAGCTGCAGGATGGCTGTGAGATACACCTGTGGCTGGGCAAAGAAAAAAAGGGTCCCATCCCTATTTCTGCAATTCTGACTGTGCTAAGACTACTCTTTGGCTTTTCTCCCTTTAACCTCCAAAACAAACTTTTCAGTGACAGAACCCAGTTCTGATGGCTTGTATAGTTTCTGTGGCACTCTTCCAGGAAATTAAGACACTACTTTAATGAAAAAAAAATAAAATTAAAGTCTACTTAATTCTCTCCCAGTCTATTCCAGTGATGGCAGCTGACCAAGTTCACACTTCCCTTTTGTCAGCAAAACACACAGAAAGTACTGAACACAAAAGGAAGGGTGGTGGGGAAGGGGGGAGCGCCTGATAGTTGAGCTTTACTTAAGTTATCTGCAAAGATTTGAGCACCACTTTGCTTTTAACCATGTGTAAACCCACCAAACTTACTGACTTAAATTCATTCATATAAGTTCAATATGGTGAATGCAAATGGGATTACTCACCCGCCAAAATTTACAAATGTTACATCTTTTGCAGAGTAAAGCCCTGAGAAGTGCAAAACCTAAGGCCTGAATGTAGAAGCAATAGTGAAGAAAAATATGTTATCCTAAGGACCAGTAGCAGTGTGTAAGAGATCAGCAAAATACTGGTAGATGTTTTGCTGCATCAAATCAAACGTATTGGCACTTTCACACTGGAGAGACTTAAAAGGAACAGAGCACTTGATTGCTTTTCAGTGCACTGTCTTCCACCCTTAAAAACCCAAAAGCTTTCTGTAGCTTGAAAAATTATGCCCCCCCTTCCCCGCCCCCCCCCCCCCCCCCCAGCAATTGTTACTGAATTGGTTTGTCTCCTTTCTACCATCTCTGTTTGTGTAAAATCCTCAAAAGAAACAGGTTTGTTATACCTTTTAATAAAACACCTTATAACAGGCTCCTTCACCACGGTGCTGTAGTAAGAGCTGTTATAATGAACACTGAAATTGTGGTTTACTGTCACGGGGCATGGAGATAGCAAGATGTGAGCAAGAAGCGGTTACTATATAAGAAAGAAATGAGGAAAGGTGGCTTCTGTCTGCTCGTGAGTATTTGAGTATTGCAGCAGTTCCCACCAAGGGCTAGTCATTTAAAAACCCTCTAGTGCGAGAGGTGCACGTGCCAAGAAAACCTTTCTGCACAGTTAGAGCCACAAGGTACAAACAGGGTCTGTAATTACCATTAGTAACCTTGCAGCTTAGGAAATGGCCAAAAAACCATCAGGAAATTGACTGAATTCCCACCAGATGAAGGTTTTTCTTTTCGTAAAGAAAGGTGCTGAAAAAATGAAATTCCTCATACAGTTCATCAAAAATAGCCCTGTAAATTTGCACTATTCACATACACATTCCTCCAGAACAGTGCTCCAATTCCCAATTCATTCATGTCTTAATAAATTTAACTCTCCTCAGCCCTTTCTCTCTCACTGCTTGGCTTGACTTTTCAACTAGAAAGGTCACCCCCAAAACACATAATGAAGAATATATATTTTTTAATATTTTTTTTTTAAAGAAGGAACTGTTGCATTTAACTGACTTAAGTAAGTTTCCAGCACCTCTCCATGGACATGCAGTTCTTGTCATCTCTTTTTATGGCCCAATTCCCATTTGGTTTAGATACCTTGCCTTCAATGGGATTGTGTTGTCAGGGAATTTGCCTCATAGTGTTTCTGTGACAGATTATTACTTTTTATCTCCTACTTCTTGTGTCTTGATTTCATTTCTGCTACGATTTCATCCGTGCCATCAACACCTCACGTTTTTCCTGACTTCTCTGGCACACAGCAAATACAAAGCATCACACTCGTCTCAGTTACATACTCAACCACCAGTTTCTTTCCGCCTTTAGCTCATGATTGCGCCTCATAATTTTAAAAGCTTCCATAAACTTGCTGGACCTGATATAAAAAAAAACAAGGCTTCTAATATTGTCCATTCCATCCCTTCGCTGCTTCTCCCTCCATAAAAGCACAAAAGCCTTCTGCTCTGAGCCATGTCTATTTGGAAAGGGCTTTCTTGTCCCATAGTGCAGTGTTTCTGGCTCACTTTGATTCTTTCATCCTACTGCTGTCTGCATAACATATCCAATTTCACTTTTTTTTTTTTTTTTTTTTTTTTTTTCCTCCAGGCCAATTAACGACAATAGCTATTCCTATTTTTGTCAGCCCTCTGAGTGTACAATCCCAGCTGGACCACAAGCTGGTTTGGAGTACAATCCACAACAGAAGCATCCTTAAGGCTTTATTTATTCAACGCAGAAAAATCTCACTGACCCCAGAAAGGGTTATTCACATGATAAAGCCTGTAAAATCAGACTCCTTGACATAGTTATATTTTTCAGAGGTCCGGGACTCTTCTGGAATCCTTGCATATATGTCAAGAAGTGGAACAAAAAATCAGCTTTCTAGTTCTGCAGTAGTGCAGTAAGCACAATGCTTATTTGCAGCTCTTTTTATTTTGCTTTTGCTTTGGTTGGCTCCCAAATAATCCTTTTTATTATGTTTTATCCTTTATATCTATCCTCCTCATTCTCGATTCTGTTGCTTTTTGTTGCTCTTTGGAGCTTTGATTAACCACACCAGCTTTGTGCTGCAGCATCGCACTCAATGAATGGCAAGGGGAATGATTTATTTTCTGAGTCACCGCTCAAAAGACAAACTTCCATCAATCAAAAACCAGACAAGAGAGTGTGACACCACAAAGCGATATGCTAGGAGGCGCTTACAGCAAAAGGGACAGGTGGTCTTTGATAGCTGACTTACATTGCAGGTCACTAATCACTGAGATTAGCAGCAAGGTGATAGACAGCGCCTGTTCTGGAAGGCAGCATGTCACATCATCCAATTTTCTGTCAAAATGTGAGGGTTTAAATGGTAGAGATAGCTTTATGTGTTTCCTATATAGTTATGGCAACAGGGTGATTGAGAAAGCTGGAAGAGTGAAATATACTGTCTCCATGAGAACATGAGCATGAATCCCGTTGAGTTGATTCAGTCCACCTTTGTGCTGGAGGAAGCAAAGTGACTTCCCGTGGCCGTTTGTTTTCCTCTGTAAAACTGCCTATGCAAAAATGGCATCATCTTACTTGGCAGGACCTGCTTTTTGTCTTCTTAAAGTAGATCTTCTCATTCCATTGCTTCGGGCAATTTTTCCCCCTCTTTTTTATTGCTGCTGCCCTTTGTAGAATGAGCACAGCCACAGAATACCGAGCAGCAAGCTGGATTTTATTTTCCCTTCGTTGGGCTCCACAAATTGAATCGTTAACTAAGACTTAACGCTGGTGAGCAGTGAGAGAGTATCCTTTTCTTCACTTTATAGAGGGAGAGATGAGGCAGGGGAAGTCAGAGTGACTTGCTTAAGGTCGTACAAGAAGAAAGCAACACAACTGAGAGCAGACTCTTAATCTCCTGGACAGAGTCTGATAGTGAGCCCTGGATTTTTTTGAGAATCAAGTCACATCAGCACAGCAGAATACTTAATTGAAAAAAAATTCTTAGCCAATGCATGTCTGAAATCTTTGTGTGAGAAGAGTAGTATGAAGCTCAGATATTATTAACAAGATGCTCTTTCATGTTTGGATAGTGTCCTTCAGTCAGAAAGACTGTGGAGCATGTACAATTGCCGTTGGGTCTGACCAGTGAAAACCCATGGTGAATGATGAAAACCTCACTCAGAGTCAAAAGAGAGGCAGCTTCTTGCCACGTTGTACAGTAATCCTCTCCAAAACACGAACAGATACCACTGGGGTCAGACCAGCAATGTTATTTCGTTGGTGAGCTCCAACTCAGGATCCTAAGCTGCAACCAACGATGTTGTGAGTTCAGATGCTTCTGTGGCTTTGTGGCTGTGGTTATTAATATCCTACACCAAATTAAGTCATCACTTGACATTTAACATTTTATCTGAAAAAACACGGTCCACTGTCACAGTCTCACCACGTTTCCATGAGGATGCAAATGCCTGCTTTGAGGCTCTGTATTCTGGTTTCATGACACAAAATGTTGAACTTGGGAAATCTTGTTTGGTCATTTCCATTTGTCCAGAAAAATCTGTGATATTGCCTGCCATTCAATGTCTGGTCTAAAGCACAAAGCCAGCAGAAATGTATGTTTGAGTCTTCTGAGGTATTCAGCAAATATTTAGGCATGTACTTAGGGGTGATTCAAATCAAATTTGTATTGCTGGGTGATCAGAGGCTACAACGATCTGATCTTAGCAAATACGCAACCACAGCTTAAACAGTGTGATGCTATTTACCAGGTTTCTGGGACATTCCTCTATAACATAAGAGAGTCCTGTGTTTTTTATTAAACTTTAAGCTTCAGATTTATAATAGAGGTTCAAATCCCAGGAGGCCTTTGTAGGAAATAAATTAAGCTGTAGGTATAACATCCTCGCATTTTTGGCAAAGGCTTTGGAAAGAAGCAGGCACAAGAGAGAAGAATGAAGAGTCGAGTTAACAGTGCTTGGCTTCAACCCAGCGCACAAAGAAAGTAACAAAAACTCCCTTTTCTGGTCTCAACCGCTAAGCCTTTCTTCTACTGGTAAGAGACTTGCTAGGCAATTGGTAATGTCCTGTCCAAAAGATGTGGTTTGTGACCTTTTCATGAATAAATCTAAAACTCCAATGAACTGGAGTCCCAGAAAAGCTTGAAACAGTAGTTGAGATTTGAAGTATGGTGGGAAAGCATGAAGAGGGCTGGAATGCAATTATCTCATTTTTTTCTGGTTTGCAAACCCCTAAGTCTTCTCTCACGGGCTGTAGCCTTCAGCCTGTGCTAGGGGAAGATTTGGGGGCCAGAAGTTAAAAAAAGCTTTCAAATAGTTTTTGACTAATATAAGCAGTTTGCAGCTGCAGTCATCAGAACCCTACTCTGGCTTCTCCCAGAATGGAAATTACTTTGGAAACAACCATGGTTTTACGTTGAAATACTCTTTATGACTCTATTAGCCATTCTTGGACAAAGTGGGTTTTCTTCAGAACCTCAATTTAATAGATAATGCATAAAGGTATTTAAATAATAAATGCCAGAAGAGCCAGCCTGACAATGTAGACTGATTTAGGTTCAGCCTGCAATTTTTTCCTGATTCACTATGTCAGACTGAAGGTTGGGTGTGTGATGTGCCAGGCATCCAGAAACTGTGTGAAACCAACCTGTGTTTTAGCAGGTCCTAGAGTGAGAAATTGCTGGTGGCATCAAGTGCAGGTAGTCACTGAATGAATCCCACTAAAGCATTCCCATTCTTCCTCCATCAGTCACCAGCTGCTAATGTGGGCTCTTACCAGAAATCCAGGAGACTGAGATTTAAGTCCTTAATTTGAATCAGACAGCAAAAGGTCTTGAATGTGTCTCAAACACCCTAGGTGAAAGCCCTAGGCACAGGTTTCCTCAGTCTGCTTGGGGGAGTGCTTTTTCTCCAGGAAACAAACAAATAAACCAGAGTCTGAAAAACAGCCAAATGTATTTGATAATGTCTATTCATCTCCTAGACAATAAGGAAAGACTGGTACAAGGTTCACTCAAGGTGGAAGGATTTGCATTCGCTCTTGGGTAAGCTTTGTATCTAATCCTTTGTAGTCTTCTGTGGCCTACAAGGAACTTTTATATAAAATCATAGAATCATTTAGGTTGGCAAAGATCTTTAAGATCGTCAAGTCCAACTGTTAACCAGGACTTCCAAGTTTACCACTAAACCATGCCCCTAAGCAATACATCTATACATCTTTTCAGCACTTCCAGGGACGGCAGTTTCACCACATCCCCAAACAGCCTGTTCCAATGTTTGACCACCCTGTCAGCGCAGAAATTTTTCCTAATATCCAATCTAAACCTTTTCTGATACAACCCGAGGCCTTTTCCTCTTGTCCTATCGCTTGTTACCTGGGAGAAGAGATTGACCCCCACCTGTCTAGAACCTCCTTTCAGGTAGTTATATAAGGTCCCCCTAGTAGTGGCCCATATGAAAATGTAGCAAGAATCTCAATACAATTCCCATGCATGCCTTGTGTCATTCAACCTCTTCATCCCACAATGTGGTGAGGGAATTCCCATGCTTAGATACGCTCCCTTCGTATCCCTGCTTCTCTGCTAAGTAAACTGAACAAGGAAACTAGGCATCTTTATTACTCCTGCATGGACTCGATCAGTCATAGGCAATGATTACCTTTTTGTGAGCTTCTAGGAAAAATAGAAAGAAACAAAGGGTCTTAATTGTATATAGCTATACAAAGCAGAACTAGCAAACTTCGTAAGACATGAGAGGCCAATGAACTCTCTGTTACGCAGGAAAACTTTTTTACAGGGTTGTGCATTAACTGCTCAAATAGCTGACTATACTCAAAACCTTCTTGCCTGTTGTGTGTCAGGCACTCATGTCTAGCTGACCATTCTATGAGGAGCTCCTGAAATCATGCACAGGAGAATGATTGTACTGAGTCAAGGACCATACAGCCCTGTATCCTGTCTCCCAGTGGTGGGTGTTTTGGAAGGGAAGAAGGCAAAAGTGTTTGGGAAGAGTGATTTAAGGAATACAGTTGGTCCTTCCCCTCGGTACACTTCTAGAAGGTCAGCAAATTTCTTAGCAGGACCACTGGGTTTGACAGTCCATGAACCTGTCCTCTGAGAGTTTGTTTAATCCCATTTGACTCCTAAATACTTCTGGCCTTTGCAAACCTTCTGTGAGCAGTCCTCCAATGTGATTATGTGTTGTGGGAAAAAGCACTCGTCTCCTTTAAACTTGCTGCCTGGAATGCACAGGTCTTGCCTCTTCCATGGGGATATTGATGAGCTTACAGCCCTTTCCATAAGACCAAGGCTTTGAACTCATACCCTCTCTCAGACGTACCTTATTGATCACTATTGTACATGATTTCTGCTCCCACAGAGGAGAACTGAGTGAAGGCTGGGACTCTTTTAAGAAAGAAGGCATGCCTGCCTTGTTTCCCTGCAGTCACCACTGCAGGCTTTAATCCTGCCTCTAAAAACATTGACACTATCAGGAGTGGCTGTGCTTGCTGCAGTAAAACTAAGAAAGAGGAAACTGCTGGCAGGTAAAGTTTCAAGCGTAAAGCTTGTCATGTATCTGTATCCCTCAGCAAAAGTATCACATGGGTGTGCACCTCGTACATGAAACAGAGTTCAGAGCGCATCTCCTGCGCTATATCCTTCAGATGCAGCCCCGTGTCTGAGCTGCTCACAGGGTGACAGCTTGAATGGAAGGAGAGGTGTAATGTAAAATTTGCAGTATATGAATTCTTTCTCCTATTTTTTCCTTCTTTTTTTTTTTTGTTTTTTGGCTTGGCTGTGAAAATAATAGAATAATAGCTTATGCTTGCCTTGGCTGTCACTACTGCAATCGAATGGCAGGGAATGCCATAGGCTCAACTGAATTTGGATGAATATACTCAAAGCTACGCTCAGAAACTATTGCTAGGGACAGATCCATTTTGTACCTGCCTATTTATTAACGCTGCTTATATTAGAAACTTCGCAGAACAGTATGACGGAAAGCTTCCTGCAGCAGAGGGAAGCTCTCACCTAATCAGTCAGGACAAACAGCATAGGGGAAAGTGATTATTACCGTCTGTCTTGCAGTCTTGTGCAGGCAAAGGCAAACATCTTGTCCAGGTCACAGGATTCAAGTAACTAACACCCAAAACTCCTGCAGGATTAGTCACGAGGCCAACTCGTCCTTGTCTTACTACAAGATAATGTGTAAAATTGTCCTCGCTCTTGTCGCAGATGCTGTGGTACTGGGTAATCTTTCCTTTAGCAGGAAAAGAAACAAGCCTGTTTTCTTGTTCTGATAAAGTCCCCCAAAAGATCAAACTTCAAACTAAGTTTATTAAAATATGAATTATCTGTAAAAAGACCGCAAAGGCCCATGAATTGATTTCTGATAGTCTATGGATGTATGTTAGGAATTCTTTGTGAGATAATCAGAGAGCACTGAGAGATGCTAGGGATTGATTAAGCACTATAACCCCTACTGCATCCAAAGCTTAACTTTAAATTACACATCAAGCTTATGCAGTAAGCAGTATATTTTCTTAGGTAAAATGCTTATGGGGAAAATAGAGAGATAAAAATAGTAAATTAGAAATAGAAAATAATCTTTATTTGTTCTTTTCTTAAACAAAGGGTTCCCTCATTGAAATAACGAGGAGGCATATCACCTGTAAGAAGAGATTTTAAGCAGATACAATCCTTCTTAGAAAGAGAACTCCATCCAACTTCCCCACCTGTCAGGGAGCATCAGTCACTGTCCTCTTGACATAGACTACAGTCTGGCTAAAGGACTTCCACCTGATTGCTGGGTTGCAGCTCTGGACAAACATGTACAGGATACGAACCTCGAAAACAGACCTGGATTCACTCTTCCAGGTGTACATGCAGGAGGATGTGGGACTGCGAGAATGTGTTAAGGAGGGCACTTAATAAGGTAATGATAAGCAATACGCTAGCTCAGGTGATAATATAAAACTTTGCGCTTATACTATCCTTGCAAAATTCTGCTTTCCTGCTTGCCTAAAGGTATCAGAATAACAGCAGAGTTTAGTTTTATTTACTTTCGGGTTTTTTAACACCATGGTAAAGAGTCAGAAGGTAAAATTTAGATTCTGATTTTATGCTGCAATTGTAAATCTATATGGCTGAGAGAACAGGCCACCCATAAGAGAAGCAGAATGTCTCACCTAACTTTGGGTATCAGTCCTGCAAACACCTACAGCCAAACTAGTCACACCTGATTCCTTCTACAATCAGTGAAGGGAGGGGGAGAGTCATTTCCAGAGCAAGATTCACAAAAAAAAAATTAAAATATTAGACATCTATTACAGATATAGATAAATTATTACCTGTAAGTGACTCTTTCCTTTTACTGACTCCACTGGGACCCTAGGTTGACTCGTTCAGGAGTAGGAGCCTAAATTAACCACACTGTGGAGTTCTTCATTCACGTTGTTGCATGACTGTGATTTCTTAACGAATTAGCCCTTCGAGTGGGTACATTTGCACCTCTCCCATGCTGCAGGCAGCCCAGACGGGTGGCAGGGAGGTGGCCTGAATAGGGTCACACAGGACATCAGTGGCAGAGACTGCACAACCCCCAGCTCTTATTTGCACTTCAGAAGCCTGTTTGCTGGAGTTCTTGGATTGTGTGCCAGTATTCATGAAAGCCAAATATTTTTCACATTTTTCAGTAGATAAAATGTTAGGTAAGGGCTTAAGAGGTTTATCCAAGTCCAGACTGGAAAATACATTCTGGATTATTGGTACTAAAATCACTAATTTAGTGACTAAGCGATAAGTCATTCAGTTCACCCCAGGAAAACATCTTGTATATGACTCTCTGTTGCAAAATAGAATGACTTATTAGGTCATTCTTATAATGAAGAGAAAGTTTTTATATCATTCAACAAAATAAGTGGAAAGGCTCACTGCTCTGCTGAAGGACGAGCTTTGCTACCATGCTGAGGAATACAGCGTGAGGAATATTCAGCAAAAAGGCATTGTGGTAAGAAAAGAAAAAGCAAATGAAGGACTTGGGGAGGGGAGAAGGCAATTGAAGATGTAAATGACTCTTCTTAGCCATACCTTTAATGACTAGTTAGACCAGAGATTAGAAGTAATTGAACTAGCTCTCAGTCAACAAAAGATGCAAATAGATTGTAAAGCAGAGCAGGATTGCATTAATTTACACTAAACCAAGAGTAATTAGTTAGTGTTTGTGCAGTGCTTAGAAAGCAGAAAGTGCTATATAAATTTTAATTATTACTATTTGTTTCAAACAGATGCAACAAACACAATCTTTTATATGTCTTAGGAGGTAAAAGATGAGAAAGCAAAACTCAGTAACAGGCTCCATCATTTAACTGAGATGTAGCAGAGCTTGTTTGGGAAAACACACAGAGTTTTATTCAGTGGCTATCTCTGAATCATGAGCATTTCTTTTGAAATCATACAGTGATTTTCTAGCTCTGGAAAGCCTGTCTTCTGGAAAATGACAAAAACACCCCACCCAAACCACCGAGACTAGATGCTTATCACAGACCACAATCTCTGCAGGGTACTGTGTACACTTCTGACCTTGCACAAGGTCAAAAGACAAGAGAAATGAAAAGATTGAGACCATGGGTTTAAGCAGCGAGTAAACCATCTTCATTTTGGACCATGCAATCATTCCTGAGATTAAGAGATAGTTGTGTCTACTACTTGAGAAGCAAGAGTCTGGGAAACAGCACTAGTTTCCCTTATGCCTAGCCGTGCCGCTAATTGATTGTGTCATCCTGCACAAGGCGTCTAACCTTTTGGACCCATTTTATGAAAAACAGATATAAACATATTTAGCTGTTTCACAGCCAAGTAAAGGGTTTTGTATGATGCTTTTAAGCATGTCATTTCAATAAATAATCTGAGACATGTATCACTATTAAGATGACTGAGAGAGTCTAGGAGTCTAACAAGAAACTTATTAGGTGAGATCATATGGTTTCAGGATGGATTCTGAGCCATGACATGCTAATGATTTTCAAAGATTATTAGGCTGGTCAGAATCATGGAATAAAAGAACCCTAAAGTAAAATGCTTATCTGCTTTTTTTGCAATAAATTCTTGGCCCAATTTCCTTCCTACCTTGGCAAACTCTTGCAGAGAAGAATGATAGCAGAGGTCCAACCACTTTGTATGTTTTAAAAATCGCCAAGGATAATTCAATTAAAAAAGTAATTAATATAAAAGAAATATTTTACCAGGATATGAGCTAATAAAAACCTATATTTGGTGCTCATGATTTTCAAAGTGGTGTACAAATGCTAATTTATTAGCTAACAATTGTATCTGTAAAGAAGGAAGTGGTACAGATGGAGACAGAGGAGATAGCAACATCCTCAGTCGTAAGCTCCTGAAGCCAAATGTCTCATTGTACATATTATTGCCCAAGTGAAGCTGGATCAATGCTTACATCTGTTGGATGCATAAATCTGCAGGAAATCCAATTGCCAAGAATCCTTTAAACTTAAGTTTGTTTTTACCAAAGTTCAGGCTCCTGGGTTTGAAAATGTCAACCTAGGTGGAGGATCAGTTCTACGTTTCAACGTTTCTGATGACAAACCTGGCTTGAGCTCTTCCCTCCTGCTAGGGCTCGGCCACCCTGCTGCTTGCTGCCTCCCTGGGGATACTGATGCAGCTGTTTGTAAAGCCACACCATAAGCAGATCAGGGAAACAATCTGGAAGTAAAAAGAAAAAGAGCCCTTATCTGCCAAATCCTTACTTTTTTTGTTGTTGTTGTTTTTTAACCTACACCAACTTAATTGGCCTAGATTAAAATCAATCCAGTTTTATGCTGGGGTTTCATAAGTAGTTGCACTCACTGGCTCCGGCGAGAGGGCAATACACTGGGGTGGGAAGGAAAACAGACTGGGAAAGTCTTTCCTACCATCTAAAGTGGAAGACGGAACCATATCCATTTTCGGTCATGGCGTGCAATATCTCGCTTGATCTAAAAATCTGTATTTCTAAGTAATTTTCAAGCATAAAAACAAAGGGTTTCTAAGAACTCTTTTAATGCATCTTTTCCAGCTCTAGCCCCTACCGCCCATGATCAGATGTGAGAGTTATATGAGATAATATCGTTCCATTTCTGCCAAGAGAGCTGCTGCTGCTTCATGGAAGCTGCCTTGCCGAAACCCCTCTGCTTCATGCCCACACCTCACCCATTTCTCCTTGCTTACAGACCAAAGTTTCTCTGTCTTTAATTGGAATTTCTATTACTACTTCATTCTCTCTGCTGTATCTTTACTACATTGTTTTCAAGAAAAGTTGAAAACTGTTGAAAGCAAAATAGTCTGATGCAGTCAGCATTTTTTCCCTCTTTTTCTTCCCTTTTATATCAGCAGCAGTTATTGGTATCCTATATAGAAGAAATGACTGCAAAGAAAAAAAAAAAGATATATCCTCCCTACTGCCTTGGAGCTTTTTGTTTTGTAAATCATGCTGCGTGTAAGCCATATTTTAAGGTACTCCACAAAACATTTTTTTCTCCCTGTATTTGTGACCAGTGAGGGCTGAATTTGTTGTGTCATCTCTTGACTGGCATTGTGTTTTACACTAGCAGTGGCTTCTATGAATTGTGCATCTGATTCAAAGCCCATTAAATTGCATGGAAGTATTTTCCATTCATTTCACTTGGGGAGTAAAATGGGGCTTTATAAGCTCAGCTCCCTGTACAAAACCTTTTAATGTTCACATTTATGGTCTGGGCTGCAATGCATCATATTTCAGCCTTCAAAAGTGTCAGTGCTGAGGATGAAAAGGAATAAAATTAAGAAATTGGAGTCTTCTGGAAATCTCCTTCCCGGAGCGAGCCAAAATGAACCTATGAAGAAACATGTAAGAAAGCACATTGGCAATTTTTTCAGATGTAGCCTGTGACGTTGGGAGCCTCCGATTTGCAAAGATCACCCCTTGAGGACCTTCAAGGGGAGCTGGGTTTGATTGAACAGGTAATTCTCCAAAATTAGGCTTCTTTCTGCGATTATAAGCATGGTGTCTACTATAATTAAGGCATTTTTGAAATTTTCATTCAGTAATTATATGTATCGGGGGTCTGGGGCAGCATAGTGTTCAAGCTGTCACTAAACAGGTCCAGTGCTGCACTGGGTCATTAGGCTTAAAAACAGGTGGAGTCTAAACACTGGGGTCTGTGCATTTAAGCTGATTTCTTGGGTAGGTAAAGAGATATTTATATTTTCATTTAGCTTGAGTGATACCAGCACCTGCCACTTGCTCTAAACAGAGCAGTTAACCCATAACTCCCTCTGTCAACTCCCGTTGACGGAAAGCAAAGCAGATAAATTAATGGCTCCCCTGAGAGCAGCGAACGGTGAGGACTTGTGTAAACAAACACCTCACAAAATACAAGTGTATTAATGGGAATGGAAATGAAAAAGCAAATGCCTCTCCCCGTCTTTGATGGGCACAGCAGGCTGGAGGCAAACGCTCACAGTGATGCTAAAGGTGGGGAACATACACCAGACGCATCGCAGCTTGTGCAATGGCAATTAGTGCATCCCCAAAGCAGACAGAAATATTTTGGTCTTGCTGATGCCAATGGCTGGGATGTCTTTGCAGCTTTCTTGAAGCGTGTGGATGTGTAAATAGGACCCTTGCCCCTCTGTGTGGGCATGCACGCAAAGTCCTGCTGCTGGCAGATGCACCCTGCGAACAGTAATTAAAAGTGAAAGAAGACAGAATATGTGTTCCTTTTAAAAATCTGATTTGCTCTTAGGGAAAACCAGAGGCTGATCTGCGCTCCTTGGCTTTTTCCCTCACCTGAGGGTGGGTTCAGTGTCTCCAGCCGCTCGGCCCCAGATGTGCTGGGGACATAGTGCTGTGACATAAACGGCAGAGCACTCAATTATTTCCTCTGTCAAGGGATACTATTGAGAAACTTAGATATCCTGGTGATGGCAACCTTATAAAAAGCCAAATCTGTAGGTCAGTTGCTTGGGCCCTGGTCTGGGGGTAAATCTAATTAAGAGATATTTTTTCCCCCACCTTTATGATCTTTCTCTCTAAAATCCGTTTCTCCTCTTTTCCCTGTGATGGGAAACTTAATTTTTTGTGCTTTTCCTGTGACTGCTTTTGAGTGGTCCTGGGCACTGCAGGGTTTATGCACCTCACGGTCTTCCGAGGGAGAGAAATGTTTGCACAGACAAAAAATTAAACCAAAGACCCTTCCATAGCTCACCCTGGCTGGCCATATTTACCCATGCATGTCTCCTTCCCTGAGATAATACAAGCATCTGTGTGACTCTCATCTGGTATAAAACGATTGCAGAAATGAAAATAAATCAAATGTATTTTTGCAGTCAAAGCATCCATTCTGGTTCACTGCTGCACGGTGGGATTTGGCATAGGAGAGCCAGGATCCACTGCTAGCCTCAGCTATGGGCTGAGGGAGGATTTACGAGAGACAATCATGCTCTGTTTAGGGTAAAGGCAGGTCCCGTCTCCCTGTCACTCTGCTGCCCTGGTCAGAATTGCACCATAACCCCCATCTGCTCTGCATCCCCAGATGTTGCAACATCTGGATGGAGAGGGTGTGAAGATTTTGGCCAGACTGGAGGATCTTCAGTGTCTTTTTGCCTCCCTCGCACCTCAACTCATCCAGGAATGTGGAGGAGAAGCCCGTAGCTGAGCTTTCTCAGCTGAGCCCGGCCTGTGTTAGGCTACAAATTGTAATTGAGGGGAGGATGTGTGTAAGGGGGGACGACTACAGCATCAAAGCGAGGAGCTGTAAATGGAAATCTTACTCACATGTGTTTTACCTCCTACCCTGGCATTGTTTAGTGTCTGTGTGTTGGCTTGGACTGAAGCCAATGAGTCAAACAATGTTCTCTGTGTAATTATATGCTTAATGGAAACAAGCAGAGGTCTCCATGGCCTAGATTTGGAGAGGATTGTTTCTTAAGTAGTTGCCTCTGAGGAAGAGGGGGGAGGCACCTCCTTGGATGGTAAATAAAGAGCAAGATGTTGCACCAAGTGGTCATCTTGCCCTGCTGAGGGCCTGTCAGCTGCAGGTCTGAAAGCACAAGGTGGCATCGATGCCAAAAGCAGAGACCAGAGGTGTGACAGAGGGGATCTGCCTGGATCCGTAGTGACATGGTGTATTTCCCTCCCACCTTGGTTTTCCACATCACCTTTTCTTCTAGAGGTTAATGGTCCTGTAAGGGCAGCAGCAATAAATAAATGTGCCTGCCCTGGAACCTTGTTAGTGTAAAACCTAGCATTATAATTCAGTTTATTAACCCTGTATAAGATGGTTTAGCATGAGGATGGCAGGCATGAGACTCCTTCCACCTTCCCTGCCACCAACTCTGCTGTAGCAAGGGTGGGAGAGCAGACAGAGAGCTGGGCATGGTAATATTTTAATCCCCTGATGTTACGCAGCTGTGCAAAGTTGCTTTTTGCAGGACGGGTCTGCACAAACGTACAGAGAAAGGGCATTAGGATCACAGACGGACCCCGTCGAGATCCTGTCCCAAGGCAAACATGCCTGTGGCTCTCTTGCTTCGTGCTTTGCAGCTCAAATTAGCTGACCCATATTGGAGTGGGGGGAGGAGGAGGAGAGAGAAGGTGTAGACCATGTCTCTGACTCCAGGATTTTGGAAACACTAACTAATCGCAATGGGAAAGGGGCAGAAACAATGGCTGGGATCCCAGCACCAGGCTCAGGGTCCCACCAATGCTTTCTCCTATAGGACTGCAGAGGGAGAAGCACTCCAAGAGAGTGCTCAAGCAGTTTATTAATTATGTCAATATTAGTTGCTAGCCTTTCTGTGTCCCTTCCTTAGCTGACACGTCCCATCCCTTTTCTGGCCTGTGTTTGCATTTTATAAACTGGTATGAGAAGCATAGCAGCTTTCCAGTTGGCCCGGGGTTTTATATAGGCTAAGGCTGAAATTAAAGCATTTCACTAGGACATAAGAAATAGCCTCAGTAATTTGTAAGTTTGGAAACCAATGTATTTAAACTTTTTTCTTAAAACAAGCAAACAAACAAACAAGCAAAGAGCAATAAAAGCTGCAAATGGCTTTGATGGTTACATTTATTGCTAAACAGGGATACTAATAATATATTGTGCTCAACCGGATTTTTCACCAATCTAATCTGGGAACAGCTCAACTGAAATTGGAGACACAAAGGAGATATCTACACTAGTAAATTAAATATTTTATTACAGTCAATAACAGTCTGGGACTGTTCCCTGCTACTGAGGCCAACTGGCATGGAGAAGCCTTCATCTATATAATAAACCCTCCTAGTATCCAAAACAGGGCGGTTTTAGCCTTTTGCGCTTTGGGACTGGTCCCTGGCCTGTGATGATGCCTGAGCTGTGCTCAGAAATTGTTTGGCCCAGGTCAAAACATTGCCACGAACCTCTATTAATTGTTGTTTAGCTGTTATTCAACAGCATAAACAATAACTCCCTGCTATTATGTACTTTAGCAGCAGAAACAGAGCCAAAACTGCAGCTGGTCAAACTGCAAGGAAATAGGTACTTCCATATTTACAGTAGTTTTCAGATTCTTTTTTAAAATAAAATGTGCTTCTTGTTTTGATTGTAAGTTAATTGCACAAGCCATGGAATCAGCGTGATATCCTGCTTCTTAACCCATGCTAGCACTGCCTTAGGTGCAGTGCAGAGACCTTGGAAGAGCTAGGTGTTGGTAGTCTCACAGCTGGCAGGCTCAACTGTAACAATAATGGGGACCTTGGACTTTTTTTGTAAGGAAATCCGTGCTTCTTCCCTTTCCTCCCAAGACTGTTGAGCAGTGTAATTTTTCTCATCATTCAATTTAATTCTTTTTCTTTCTCTTTGTTTTTGTGGGTTTTTTTAAAGAGTAAAAAGAGCAAATTAAATGGAACTGATGTTTCGTTAGAAGAAGTCCATTGATGGAGCAGATCTCATTTAGAGCAGGTTTTCTAGGAGTGAAGGCAACACCAGCCAGAGTGGAAACGCTGCCAGGTTGCCCTCCTGGCTCTAATCTCTGATTTCAAGCTATTACATGAAGCCCTGCAAATCAACAAACAATGTGAACAACAATGAAAGGGTGTTTAAGAAAGAAAGATGCCATTTGGGGGGGATTATTGGACATGAATGCTATCTCTCCCAGCTGTTGGCAAAGAGTGAATTGGAATCGTGTTGTCATCAAATCAAATATTCTTAAAGCACCCCTAGGGATTGCTTTGCAATTTTGTTAATATTTTAAAAGCATCCCTTGATCTCACCCATGCCTGCCTGCAGCTATGATTTCATTATGCACTGAAACATTTGTCTTCTCTCTCTCTCCCCCCCCCCCCCGCCCCAATCTCTCCCTTCTCCCTTCTCTGCCTTGAACTTCAAGTTTTCACATTAATAAGGTGCATTATGAACAATTGAGTTTAAAGCCCACGAGCACGTGGAATCCACCAGGAGCCAGAGCACTTTAATCTTGCTCTGTTTGCAGAATTGGCCTTTTCACCAATGCTGGCCAGACATAAGTATAAGAACTTTCCAAAGGAAAAACAAGAAAAAAAAACGAACAAAAACTTTCCCTCGTGCAGAGCCATAGGACAGAAATGCAGAGCCATAACTGTTCAGAGCAGCTTGGTGGCCTGTTTCTGAAAGTCTGTCTCCAAGCCAAATTCCCAATGTTATCTTAACTTACCTACACATTACCCATAAGTGTTTTCTGAATGAAAGCTGAATAAGCAAGTATTGGAGGGGCATACCAATGAATGAATGAAAGCCTGGGTTCTTTGTACATTTTTCTATGAAAAAAACATTTAGCAGAGACCTAACAGGATCAAGGCTATCCACCTCAGCAGTATTTATGCTGCTGTTTATCTTCAGGATGGTTGACACAGGGGTGGGGTCTGCCTGAAGGCCAGGGCTGTGACTTTGCTTGACATCCGTAAAGTGCCATCCATCAAGTGAATTAATCATGAATCACAAGATGATAGAAAGTGTGGTCAAGACAGGTCAAAAGATCTAGCCCTGGCCAAAGAGCAGGCAGCTAAGCAGTGCTATTCCTAGAAAGAACCCATGCTCCTGCCTATCCATCACCATAAAAGGGACTAGATTGTTTTCTGGCTAAGCCCTTTCTACTTACGAGTTTCTGTTTGTTTTTGTCAATTTTGTGGTTCTCAGGTGTGGGCATCACACCCAGGTAAACAGAAAGGCAGAATCATAAAGGATTGTGCTTTCATTAGTTATAGAAGTTTCCTTGTCAAGCTGTCCGTGTTATGAATAAAAATGTCTTCTCTGTAAAAAAAAAAAAAAAAGTCTGTGAAACGACCGCAGATGGTGTGTTGGAAAGCAGAGCTCCGGTTACAGCTGGGGAAGCAGAGGCAAAGAGGAAGAAAACTGAGGGACAAACCCATGTGGTGAATCACTCGATGCCTCAGCTGGCAGCAGAACCAGGAACTGAACAGAGATCTTCTGTTTCCCAGTCCAGATCTAGTCTATGCCTTGCAGCTAAGCTGATCTCAACTTGGAGATCTTTATGCTTTTCCGTAACTGTGGGGGAAGCATTACCCGCTGGAGAGCACATTTTCATCCCAAGATTGAAGAATTAACAGCTAAAATCCCTTCCTCCCTCCCCTCGCTACATGCCTTGGCTTTTTTCCTTCCTAGTTAAGTGTATTCAGATATGCAGATGCTTCAATGAACTCAGAAGTGGATCTTTCAGTGGTGACTTCACATGCTCCTTTCTAAATTTGACTATTAAGATATTTTCTTTCTTTAACTGTCTTTTAAATAAAACAGAGCTGGGTTGTTGGATGTTTCTTTTTATCTGTATTCTTTTAAGGCCTCAATTAATATGTAGATTCCAGACAGCAACTGTCAGACACATGTTTTACCTCTCTAGAAAGATACCAGTTTGACACCAGAGGACCGGGCAGCTTCCTAAATCGGAAGCAGCCTGATTTGCAGAGTGAAATAACTGCTGCTTTTTCAGATCAAATTAGCTCTAAAGACCATATGAAGACAAATCTTGTCTCTGGGAGGCACCTGCACATGGTGACTTGGTTTTGGGGATCCTTCAGGCATGCTGGTGGTCCACAGTTCTCTTGGAGAGGACATTGCGGTCCCAGGACAATGTGTGAAGGTCCTGCCTGCAGGGCTCAGACCTCAGCAGGAAATGTTTTCATATAATCTAAGGATATGTTATATCCATATATATATATATATATATGGATATATAAGTTTATTTTTATATATATATATATATATATAAGGATATATAAGTTTATGCAGAGAGTGAAGGAGCCTGCTCGTTTGGTAGGCACAGAGAGATAATAAGATGCACACTAACCAGGGAAAGCTAAGGAGAAACCTTCAGCGGGTGTGGAGTCTTTACAGCGACCATGGAGTTTACCTTCCCAAATCCAGAGAAACAGCCTCCAGAACAATGAAAGGAGGAAACGGGACTGAAATGTAAACAGGGAAAAAATCTCATGTTGGAGCTGTAAGAAGGAGTAAATGTTGCCCGAATGAAGGAGGAGACTGGCATGGTGGAAGAAATACACAGCAGAATTACGAGCTGTGTATCAGGAGCATTTGTTTCTTTAAGGCTCAAGCAGCTTGAGGCTGGCAAGCCCTGATAACCACTTGCGAGCTGGCTGATAAATGGGTCAGATGCGTTCTGTCACGCTTGGCTGGGGATGCTGGCCATGAAACAGAGAGGTGGATTTGTGTGGGGTAGAAGGTCCATGTAGCCCATGCTGTTTGTGTCACTGCCCTGTGAGTCATTGCTGGAGATAAGAAATAGGACCTTGAAGAAGAGCCCAGAAAACGCTGTGCAGTGGAGACAAGCAGTTTATGCCTGCTGCAACGTGATGTTCTTCAAACTTTCCTTACGTTATGATCTGAGCCACTGAAATGCATGTCAAAGAGTGGTAGCAGGGCACTAATGTAATGATCATACCTTCTTAATCACAGCGGAAATATTAGATGTTTTCTTACTACCTTAAAATAACAACAGCAGCAACAAAATCTAATTTTTAATCTATTATCTTAAGGAGGGGAGGTAGATGTACATATCCAGAATTTGTTTTGGGAATAGAAGAAACAGGTGAACAAGACTGCCTGAGCTTGTCGTGGCATATTAGAAGGTCTGAGGTAAGGGGAAACTGGCTTAATTCATCCAGAAATGTTTGTTGCCTTGTCCCAGATCAGTAAATGTAGACCTAATCCAGCTCAATTGAGTCCCAGTGATCCCTGCGCAGGGCATGTAAATTCAGATCCTATTACAAATGCAATTAATATAGTTTCATTATTTCTCTAAAGCTCAATACCCACAAAAAGTTGCCTGAAATTCTTTCCATACCTGTAAAACAGGAGGTAATCTTAAAAGCAGACCAGAACCAAGGACTGCTCATTCCTGTACATCTGCTTCATAGTGCAGAGCACAGGCCATGGGCATTCTTTTTCATCAGTTGTTCCCTGTCTTTCTCTCTCCCAAAGACAATCACACCTCCACACTGCCTGCACTATTGCTTGTTGGCGGTTTCTGTTATAAGAAATGTGAGGTTTAGTCCCTTCAGGCTGAAGGGGAGAGTACACCAAGGTCTCTTGGTTCTCAAAAGATGTCCCAGCTGCTCTGCTACTCCCCAGCATTTTACAAACAAACCGTGATGAGGTTTATTTGCTGTATTACAGTCCTACATCACAGTCCAGCTACAGGACATGAACAATCGTAACAGTGGTGGTGTTGCTTTGTGTGTTTGATGAAAGGTGTTCCTGGGAGGGCAGATGGGGAAGGCATTGTCCCCTTCTGTTCAATTCATATACCTGGTGGCATCACTAACTGTACAGACTCATTAGTACCTCCTACAGCATGGAAGTGTGTGTCTCTCTCTACATGACTCTCCTACAAGTAGGCTTAGATTGTGCAATATATCCCTAGGTGGTTACCAAAAGTATATCAATATGCTGAAAAGAGTTTGGATGGAGGAAAGCTTCAAGGAAATAGGTAAGAAGAACTGATCTATTAAACATCTGCATAAATGCATGCAGACTGGCAAGCAGTAGAGCCAAAAATCCACAGAAATCTGAAGGGCCAAAGCATCAAGACCAAAAAGGAATGGGTATCAGTGCTACTATTTAGTTCAGAAGAAGATGATTGAATTAAAAAAGAAGAAAATTTCTGATTACTATAATGAAATATTTTCCTAATGATCAGATCCCTTAGGGAAGTTGAATGAAATAAATAATAATATATATAAAAAAAATAATCAAACACCTGAAACTGGACTTCCCAAAGGACTATAGAAACATGGTGTTGTATATAAATAAGCAGCCGTATGTTGGATTGGGAATGGAATAGCCCAGTAGATTCTCTTCCATTTTTTAGGTTTACTATACTGGATAATTCACAGTGGAATTAGGTGACTGTACTGGTAACTGCAAAAGCCTGTCTCTCCCCCTGAGTGCCCCAAACCAGGCAGATGTGGGCCGAACTCCTAACCACTTTGCCACTGCCCAGTATCATCAGGGAAAAAGCAAACAAGATGTTTCCATTTAAGGGTGATCCATACCCATATCACAATGATGTGGTACCCTTCATACAACTTGAATGCCATTCACTGACCCAAAGAATGCCTGAATTTATGGCTTTGGCATTAGAAGATGAATTCTCTGTAAGGAAAACCTCTGGAGCTTCAGAACTGCCGTACAAGCCTCCTCCCCGCCCCCCCCCCCCCCCCCCCCCCCCCCAAACATCTGCTTGTTATTTGTATGGAGCATGGGCTAGATTCCTTACTCCATGGCAATCCCCAGCAGTTTGTAATGGGCCCTAAATAATCCTTAATTTATCACAACAGCTGTTGGAAGGCGGCCCGGGAGGGCGGTTGAGATGATAGCTTGACTGAAGGCAGGAGATGCTTCTCATAGCGGCTTTGACAGAGAGGAGAATCAGAGCCACTGCGCAACATCACTAAGCTTCGAAATATCCCAGTGTTCTTACTTTTGTGAGGCATATTCATTGGAGATCTGGAAACTGTCAGCTTGTTCCAGCTCTGTAGCACCCTCAGGGAGGAAGCAAATACTCCGCTGACTATGAAGATGTGCAGCTATAACTGCAGTAATTCTACAGGAACAGCCAGTCAGGGCGAACAGACCTACCGCTACAGAGAGGACACCAGAATGGGAAGACTTTTAATTGGCAGATGTGCACTGCTTAGCATTAGTGAAGACAATGAAATTTCACATTCGTGAGCATTAACGCAGAATTTATCTGATCTACAGTATGTCTGTGCCTTAAATTTCCCTCCAGAGCACAGCTGGGTGTTAATCCCCTGTTCATGTTATACCCCTCTCTGGCAATGAATACACTTGTCAATTAAAATATGTTCTTTGAAGTTATTTCAAGCTTCCCAGAGCAAAGAACTGTGGAGTCTCGCTATGACCCAGGATTAATTAAGAAGGGCCAAATTTGGTTTCATTTATGGGAATGTAAATATGTTGTAAATCTATTCCCAGTCTAGCAAGAGAAGGCATTTACTTTTGGTTGTTGTTGTGTTTTGTTTTTTTTTTAAATAATCTTCGGCCAGAAAAAGAGGAGGCAGTTTTATCCTTCAGCTAGTGCTCTGGATTGGGAATCTTCCTGTGGATTTTGGTGTTGCACAGCTACAAACACTTTCCTTAAAATAAACCCACCACTGAGACAAGTTATCCAGATGACCACAACATGTAATCTGCTGAAATATTTACAACAAAGTGAAAATTTATCTTGTTTACCCTCTATCTTTTGAAGTGCTTCATCTCTAGGCATCTCTGGGCTGCATCTGCACTCAAAATCTTTCCATTGATTGGTGTGAGGTGGACACCGAGGTGAAAATCACACATCCTCATACTCTGATGTGTGCTTTTATTATGTATGCCATGCCAAAAGGGGATGTAATCAATTGTTCATAACTGGTAACTATTTGCTGTATGATGAGATATTATTCAAAATGATCATGACTCTATGTTGCGTCTCCTGGAGAAGAATGAAGAATCCAATATTCAAAGTGGTTCTGCAACTGCATGAAAGCTCTCACGGCTGGCTGGAGACAGTCATAGGCAAGCCCAGTTCAGCATCAGATGTATTGGTCTCTGCCACATGAATTGAAGCCACAATTCCTCAGATGCAAGCCAGGCACTGAAAAGATTCACGATCATTTCCAGTTATATAATGATGGCAACCAGATCCTCCACACTTGGCTATGGATGGAGTTTGCATGTGGAAAGCATGCTGCATACACAAAAACTAAACGTGGCATGGAAATTTTTCATGAGTAGATTTGCAGGAGCAATTAAAGACACCCCTTGACCAGCTCACTAGTGTGCTACTGAGAAGACCTTGAGGGCATTTGAAGAAAAGAAGGATGGGAGAGAGACTGACCTCTAAACTGGTAAAAACACAGAAAAACAGAGGTCAGTTTGATAATCAAACAGTTTCATTATGTGTTTGAGATGTCTCCAGTCATCGGAAAGGTCTGGGAAGGAGCTGTCCAGGAGCAGGGAGAGCAGGGAAGAGCGCAAAGCTGTGTGGCTCATGATGGCAAATGCAAACAGAAAGCCATTGCATACCATTCCCATCTGACAGATTTTTACATCATTTTACAAAAGTAAATAAGCACAGGACAGAGAAAGTGTTGATAGTATTTTACAGTAGCAGTTCAATTGCACAGCAGTGTCCTTTCAATAATATAGAAAGAAAAACACTAAAAAAAGAAATCACCAGCTGAGTGCTTGGACATATTCCTTGACTATTTCGTTAATCCACCTTCATTTATTTTTAGCTTGATAGTGTGATCCATAGCAGCTGATTAAACTGTAGAGAGTGGTAATTTCTTCAGCTAATGTGAAGTAAATGAAAGATAAGCACACGTTACATGAGTCCTGCAAAATTTGATATAATAATCCCTAACTCTGTGTACTGTCTTCAAAACATTAAGTATCATCACACTTCTGTATTGAACTACCACCAGGTATTATTGCCGAGACATGGAGATGCATAGAAGGATTAGAGGATCAGTGATCTCCTCAGGAATATATTTTGAAAACAAAGTACCTGAAGCACCCTCATTCACCTCTGTATTAGTTCTGTGTTTACACAATTAAATTTTGCTGCTTTAGGAAGGTTGTGAATATAAATAATTTAATTTAGTACTCATGTTGTTTTCATCATTGCATTTTACTGCAACAAAAGAGTAAGCTAAAGAATCCAAATGTAGTAGAAAAAATAATTAGAAAAAACCCTTTTTTGCTATCTAGTTCTCTGAGTGACACTCTTGAATATTGTAATGTTATTTACTCATCAAATTGTGTGTCACTCATTTCATCAGTGGAGTTGAAAACAGGATCACCCCCCTGTTATAGGATGTTTGTGTGTATTATTTTTTAAGTGGAAGCTCATGGAAGAAAAATAAGTCCACCGGGTTACTTCAGATTTATTTCCAATGGGTTTCAGTGCTTTAAAGTGCTTCTAAAATTATATTAACTGAATCTCAAGTAGAACCCTGTTGAGCATACTCATGGTGCAGCAGCTACAATCACAAGGCTTAGGGAACTGTGTTTCACAGACATACACAGCCTTGATGTCTCTAGTGCCCATGTAACATTCTCCCTCTTTCTCCACATGGTTTCTTCTCTTCACTCATATTATTTTTTTTTTTTTATTTTACTTTAATTTTATGACAAGGGAGAGGGGAGGGGAAACACAGCAGCTGACTCTCACAGAGCTGCAATGTGGTGAGACAAATCTCAGAGGTGGTCAATGCTCAAAGGCTTGCTGGGATGCCTGTCTTTTGACTTCTGCTCTGTATTATTTCTTGATGAGCACTCATCAGCATTGCTTTTGGGAAAGGAAAAGAAGAAAGAAGGGGAAGCAAGGGTCTGATCTTCGTGTTGTCCATTGGGCTGGCTCACTGTATTACAACTCAAATAGCAAGTGCTGTAGCAGTGGAAATGCACTAACTTCTTTGTGATTTTTCTTTAAGAAGCAATTCACTAGCAACACCTTTGTCTTTGATAAAGTAACAACCCCCCTTCTGAAACCCAAGATCTGCTTCTTGGTCCTTCTTAAGGCCTATCTCTATTCTTTCCCTGCAGCAGGTGTCTGTCATCACTTCTTCCTAAAGAAGGCCCTATTTAAATCCTTTTTCTGACCCTGCACTCACTGTGTGCTTTCATATATTCCTATGTTACCTGACTTAGCTTGTCAGCCAGAGCTTTGAGAAAGGGTTTCAAAGGCAGGGGGACCCAGCTAAGCTAAGTGACCTATTGCACCCTGCCCCTGCCCCGATGTTTGACCTTGGGCGAGTCAATAGCAAATTGATGAATGAAAAAATAGAAAAACCCAAAAATATTGTTAGAAATCTGTATTTGCCAATATTTAATAGTGCCTGTTATATAAATGTTGCTACAACTGCTGTTCACTGGCAGGGGAATAGTCTCTTTAAACTATATCCAAGTAGCAATAATGAAGTGGACAAGAACTTTCCCAAGTTTGAAGAACAGCACAAAAAGAAAGAGGGGGTCGGGGGAGGTGGGGAAACATTCTAGAGGGATTGGGGTGAGGAATTAGTCTCTGACAGTTTCAACAGGGGTTAAATGGTTCCATTTTATTGAAGGGCACTCTCCAGAAGTTTGGAAACAGTCAGTCAGGCCATAAGTTTTTATTTGGAAAGATGATAACTGAGAGACTTCAAACGTCAAACTACCATGCAGAGTAAAAACACAACCAACAAAGAGCTAGAATGCACTGTGCTGAGGAAATGTGCGGATTTTTTTTAGTGTAGCAAACTCCCAAGATGTGAGACTGAAAAATATCTTCTTAGCAGCTGGATCTCCACAGAGGGTTCTCTAAAATTGGCCATAAGACATCAAGCTTTGTGAGATGCTGAAGCTCCCTCCAGTTCCCATCCATCTGAGGTTACTGTTTCCCTGGCCACAGGATGTGATCTGAGCACTGGCTGTAGTGGAACCCAGCTTCCCAAAGCAAAAGGCAGGGGAAATGGGGAAATATAAAGAAGTTGGAAAACAAATTCACTTACAAACTCCAGGCACAGATCTGATCACTCACAGTATCAGGCAGGGCTCCTTTGAAGAAAAAGGACAGCATCCCGGCAAAACAAACTGCAGGGTTTGCAAAGCTTTTGTTCTGATACATACAACTTAATTGTTGGGTTCTTCTTTAACTTGCATTTCTGAGACACTTGTTTTTAATTAAGCCTCTAACGGCCACATTTTCTCGGATCTTGCTATTGTGTCCCTGAAAGCACCATCTATGTTCAGTTTACTTCCTACTGTTCTTATCCTGAAGAAAAAACCCTGTTGTGGATGTATCCAACTCCACCTCTTTCTGCCTTCATTAGGGCAACTGACTGTTGAGTGTGAACTGAGCAAACCCATCTTGTCTCCTTTTCGCATTATACACCACCCTTTCTAATGTACCTTTTGCAGATCCCAGCCTCCTAGGGTCCACCATACCACTGCAGGCATTTATAGCAATCTCGAATCACAGAAAGATACAGAAAATCAGGTTTTATTTGGCAAAAGATACAGGTGCACTGGAGCTAACTCTCTACTAGTACACTACGCTATTTCATGGATTCTGCAAGGGACAGGCAGTTTTCTTGCCCCTTGGGAGCTAAGTGGAAGCTTTACCATCTAGTGCTGGAAAAACAACACACTGAGCCCACCAAAGATGTGCACTTTGGAAGCAATCTTGCCTCCTTTCCTACTGTTCTGCAGCAGCACAGAGCTGCAGATCTTCCCCTGGAGAATGACTGTCCATTGCTAGCACCCTGCACAATCTTATCACAACATCCCAGCCCTTAACACTGCAGACCATTCTGATCCATACACAGCCTTGGGTTCCTGTCTAACAGGACAAAGAGCAGCTTTAAAAGGGAAAAACAAGCATTAAAAAAAAAAACAAACCAAAAAACAAAACAAAAAACCCAAAACAAAACAAAAAAACAACTCAAAAAACCAAGACCACAAAAAAAAAAAACAACCCACACAACAAAAAACCATGCTGGAAAAAGCCAGACTTTGTGTTTTGGTCTCTTCTGTGTGTATATGTAGGCTGGTTTGGATTTACAGACTGGCAAAACCAGCAGCAGCACATAGGTCAGGGGAGCGAACACGCTGTAAGGGAACACAGAAATAGGTTCATTGTTTTCCTCTGGCAGCATTTTGCAGCCACATCACTGTCGAGTACGTGATCCTGTGGAGTACAGAGCAGTAGAGATTTGGGTCCCTGGAGCCCAGGGCTGGGATAGGACCTTTATCTGGTCTATGGATAGATGGATGAAACGCAGCATGGAAGAATTTAAAATACAGCAAAGCACAAGAACAAACTTAGCTGTGCTTAAACAAAGGACTTGCAATTGCTTCTTTCTCACCTTCTCTCTCATGACTGCATGGAAAATAAAAACAGCGGTGGCTATAAATAGAGCTGCTGAGGAAGGAGGACAAATCCTGCATCATTCATGAACATGAGTCTCAGACATTCTGCCAGAGCATAACTTAAACATTTGCTTACATCAAAGTGGAGCATGATCAAAAACTGTGGGTTTCCCTCAAGGCTTTCATTCAAAAGAGAAATAAAAAAAGAAATGCACTCTACCTCTGTTACTAGATGCATTGTATAAATGAAAATTAGTGTAAACAGTCTGGAGATAACTAAATATTAAATGCACACAATTTATATAGCTTGAAGGAAAACAGTAATTGGTTAAACTCACGAGAGAACTGAAACTCCACACTCTATTGTTTCATTCTTTAGCAAACACGGAAAGAATTGGGTAAAAAAAGAGCTACAGCACCATTCATAGGTCATCATTATCACCCTGAGTACCAGAAGGGACTGCCTTCACATCTAGGCCCCTACAGTCACAGGCAATTACATCAAATGTGAAGACCCATCTAAATTAAGGCACTCAACTGATGTATCCATCTTTCCCCCAGCCACCAGCGCAGCCCACGTCAGAGGCAGCAACCCCACCCTGAAGATGCCTGACTTGGCGGGAAGGCTCCTAACGCAAACACTGAGTTATTCAGCAGCAACGCCAAACCCTCGCCCACACAACATCCACTTGCACACAACAAGCACAAGTCATAAATCACACCTTTAGGCAGTGTAACAATACTAAGACCTTATGTACTTATAACCACGAGAGGTAAAATCTACACCTGGCTGCAGATAAACCACAAGGCAGGCTAAGGGCATGGCCAGTGTTGTAAATCCTCTGTAAGGGTGGGAAATATCTTGTGAAAATGCCTCAGTGGACCTCCTGCCACCTTTTTCAGAAAAGTTTTGTCATCTCTGCTAATATCACCCAGGGAAAGTTCTTTCCCAGCCCCGAATCTGGGAGACTCTCGGTGTCCCTGGCACATCAGCCCGCTCTGCCAGAGATGCAATCTCCCGTCGGTCAGTTAATCTAGTTAATGAGTGATGCGCTGCAAACTTAAGGATAGGATGTTTGTCACCAGAGAGCCCAGAGGACTTGCTTTTTCTCCCTGGGGTGCTGTCTACAGCTTTGCACAGCCTTCATATCTGAATCCAAAGTTTTTCCTATTTATCTTACATATTCTTCAAGGACAGATATGTATCTTACTATAAATTTGTACAGTGCTGAGCACAACGAGGTTTTTGGTGCAACTGTAATGTGTACCTGCTAGGTTGTTAGTAAAAATTCCCACGGGCTTCAGCATGGAGCTGTGCAGCAAAATTGCTCCTTTAGACCTTCTAGTTCCTACTAAAATCTGAAGAAGGAAGAAAGGATGTTGGGGGATACCTCAGATTCTACAGCAGGTCACCAAATACCAATGTAAGAATCTTTCTAAAGTGTAATTCCCATCATGGATAAGTCAGAAAATGGCTTAAAATTTCTGAGTGCACCTCATCTCCAGGGTGGTTGGGTGGGATTCACATGGGATCATACATGTCAAGAAGTTGTGTGTTTACATTTGAAGTATGCTCGGACTCTAGACTGTTTAGAGTGGAACAGGAACTTTCAGCAGGTGACTAATTTCGAAATGAAATAGGCAGCTGAAATCAGACTTAGACAAGTTTTAGATGCTTAGGATTAGAGAAGCTGAACTTGTGCAGATGATGGGTGAAGACACTGGGAGATCTCTGTTTCCTGAGTCAGCTCTCCATCTTTCTGATACAAACTCAGTCGCATGCAGCTCCTTGGAAGTATGTTTTTGTTCTTTTCCAGATGAGGATTAAAGTCTCACTAAATTTGTCTGGGTGTTGTGAACTTAAAAGAACGATAAGCATTCTCCTGTTAAAAATATTTTTTCCTATGTTTTGGTAAGAATTCCCATCTCTAACCATTTCTTTTTCACTTGTAAACCTGCTTACCCTCAAATTGACGCCAGGTCAACAATATGTGAGCAGCTCATATGAAAAATCTCTAAGGAACTTTTAAAATGAAAGTCAGTACAGTAAATATAGGCTAACAGTCCTTATGGCTGCAGGTCTAGCCACCATTATCAGCTTCTTCAAAGGGACAAGATTCAGACTTACTGTAAATCATTCTTGCTGATGATCAGGCTATTGATGTTTGCATTGTGCTATCAGGTCACTGTGCAATCAGACACTTCTTGTGTATTTGCAAATCCCTGATGGACTTTGCCACTGTTCCTCATGTAAATGGCTCAGTCTAGCAGGTTATAACCACCAGAATTTGCCATGATGGCAGAGATGAAAAGCAATGCGATTTATCAGCTAGGATTTTATGTTTTCTCCCACAATAGGCCAAAAAATAACAAGTACTATAATGATCTCTGCATCATGTATGAGGCCCAGAGAAATGAATTAGCTTGTCTGTCAAGTAAGGAGTAATGCTTATTACTTCCAATACCTTTCTCTACTGGATTTCCCCCCTTTTAATCTGTATATTTTATACCTACCTATACATAGAGAAACATGATTTTAAATATTAAAGCAACTAGTCAGTAACCTCCAGCTAGTCCTACTCAACAATTTAAAGCTAAAACAAAATATAAATTCTTCGTATGTGTTAAATTGAAATATCTCTGATTTATATTGTGGTGTTAAAGAGCAGCTCTCTCAAGGTTTTTTAAGCTCCAGCATTGTTGTTACCTGGGAAAATACAACAGTCTGGTTCCCCTGTTTAAGAATATTGAGGGGTTTCTTGCCTTTTAGGTCTGTTATTAAGGTCTCTTTATGAAACTATAGCTCCATATAAACACATGCAAGTACCAGGGAAGAAGAGGTGATTGTCCAATGGAAATGGAGATCTAAATTTAGAGCAAGCTGGTACTGGAAATGAAGGTTGGGCAATAGGAAGAAGATGGGAATTGCGCAGGGAAAGAAAAATGAAAGGAATAAATTTTGAAGGCCACAGAAGCTGCAAAGTTGTGCAGAACTCTGAAGGTGAGCACAACAGGGCTGAACATGAATCATAGGGATAACTTCCCTATCTACTGATGAGAAGCAATTAACAACCCCAACTAGTATTTATGTGAAGACCATTCTGCAAAGGCAGAGGAGATAAGATGAAATAACAGGAGTGAGAAAAAATCCAAGACTCTAGTCAAGAGTCCAAGGATTATCTGAATAAAATCTGTTTATCAGTAATAGCTGAAGAACCAGTTTGAAGTTATTATGGTGATATTGGCTTCTACCCTTCCCTGTCTCCCACCCTGCTGATAGTTGTATCGCTCTGGTCCAGCCAGCGTAAATCACAGTATAATCAATGAGATTTGGTGTTGTGCAGGATTTTCTAACTCCTGGCCATTTGAGCAGTTCTCCATTGTGAGGGGGAATAGCATCTTTGCACATCTGTGATAGAACAGGACTGTGTTAAGCATGAGTGATGAGCATGCAGGGAAGATACACCAGAAGTTACTATCCAGCTTTAAGAAATCCTCTCTCTCTACAAAACAAGTAAAGTCACAAATAAACTACCGCACTGCAAGTTTCAGATTTCTTTAAATGACAAGAAGGCAACTGTAGATGGACTTGGTCTTTCTTCCTCACTGTAATCCCACTGAGAGTGGGATTCCCCAAGATATTTGCTTCAGAGGCCAACTCTGCATGCAGACTGTGCAATATTCAAGACAGTTCTGCAACCCTCTTTGGATGAAGTCCTGTGAGACCTATTCTTCAGCAATAACTGCCGAGTTTCCTGATCCATGACCTGGCTGAGCGCTGAAGATGAAGAGCGAGTTCTCATTGTTTCCCAAGCTGACAAACAGGGAATCAGATTCAGGAGTCCTGACCTATGTGCTTGTCATTTGGGGTTGATTTTTTGGCCTAAATGTACTAAAGATTCAGAGCACAAGAGCAAACAGAGAGTGTGACCTCCAAAAAGTCCTGTGGTATGATTACTTTTCATTTTTCATTAGCCTAGTTCAGAAGCAAAAGTGCATCAAGGCAAGGAAGATGTGTGTTTAAAGCACATTGGAAGTCATTATATGTCATTTCATGGAGGAGGAGGAGGAAGATTGCACCAAAATCAACCTCACTAACTGAACAACTCCCTATGTTTGACATATTTTGCTCTCAGTCCTATCTTCCCTAATGAATCTCTGCCTGAAGTTTAATCATGTCCTATCATGATTACTCATTCTGTATCAGTAACATTCAAAGAGTTAGACCATGTCTGTTCAAACCTAAAACTTTATTTATTTTTTCTTATCTCATCTGGCACAGAAAATATTAAACGCAACACAAAGTGAGCCAATTCCATATTTTCTGTGCTATATAATTATTGTTCCACATTCAATTTTCATTCTTTATTACAGATGTATTTTACAATGTGTATAATTATATACAAATAAAAATCCAATCGGATCGATACCAAAAATGTATTTTCCAGTTAACCTTACCAATAATTCTCCTTTACTTTCTCTACCTGTGTCAGCGGATACCTGAAAAAAACAGTGCAACGTCGCTGTGGAGCTAATGAAGTAAACTGACTTCCAAATCTGGGCAATTTTTGGTGAAAATGTGATTTTTAGGAACTACTGAATTAATAAGCCACTGTTATCTAAAAATTAAGGTTACTCATATGGAGCTTGACAATGCCCTGTCAATAACCTCTCCTAGTAACTACCTACTTCTACAAGAATATGACGATCATAGAATAGTGGTGATAAATAATAGCTTGTTTTCTTTTCCACCACAAGGCTGTTACTCACCCATATTTATAACATGCCATTTACTGAAGTGTGCATGTTTATAGGCACTCTGGAAAAGTCTGATAAGGACAGTGATTGGTGGTGGGCTACGCTCCAAATGGCTGGTACTCAAACTTCTTTTCCCCATTGATGCCGGCTTTCTGCAAAGCCAGAGCAGAGCGCTCTGCATCCTTCGGCAGTTCATTTTCTGCGCTCTCCTTGAGTGATGTGGCAGCGGGCGCAAAAGGAATGCAAAGTCACACTCTTCTATGCTGCCCTTCGGCTTCATTATTTACTTTACACTCTTCTACCTGAATGCATCAGAAAAGGCTCTTTTTAAGACTTTTCCCTCCCTGCCTGCTTTTAGCAGGAGCCTGCTGCGTAGCAGTGTTACTCTAATTTAAGCTGACGGGAGGGCATACTCGACGGTTTCACCAGGTGCTGGGTTGGAGGGGTCTTCTCATTGCCATGTTCTGAAAAGCTGCATTATTTTTTCCCCTTTTTTCAGTGCCCCCCACCCCCCTGCCTTCAGCATGGCGATTCTTTAATTACAGCCCAGGCTTAACTCAAATTCTTCCTGAAAGGATTTTTAGCCGGTTCCAGAGTTGCTTTACAGTTACGAGGGCTGAATGGTAGCTTCAACGACACATGTATATCCAGCTTAGCAAAATGGGTGCAGAAATGAGGTAAGAAAGGTCTTTGTTGTGCTTTCAAAGCTTCGCCATAAAACTTCAGCTTCTTCCAGTGCCACAGGAATTTTTCCAGAGTAAGAAATAGCTTAAAGAACTATTCCACTGACAGCTAATATGGAGAACAAGAAATAATTCTTGGGAATTAACTCATTACAACTTCAGCGTCAGGATATTGCGGAGGGTCTACTGAAAGCAAACAGCGGAAAACCAGCCCGAAACTTATGTCAGAGCTGCCAAACTTTGAAAAGCTGGACCGAGAGCTGAAACAAAAGCCATGCTGGTATTACGCTCTGCTGATAATGTCCTTCCATCAGTTGTGTGGCCCTGAAACAACCTCATCAGACGGTCGTTTGTCAAAAACAAATTTAGAGCAATCTACCATATGTAATTTACAGCCGTAGCTTGACAACATACTGCAGTTATCCCCAGCAGACACAACTGTTTACATTTTATACACATAATTGGGTCTGGTTCAGTAACATTTTTCATTGGTGTGTCTGCCAAAATTATTAAGCTATTAGTACACACTGAATCTGTGCCAAGCAAAATATTTGCCAATAAAAATGGCCTTATCTGTATAAATGCCAAAAAGGTTTGTGTTTTTTGGTGTGTCTATATATTTTTAAGACTCTATTCCATATAGATATACGTATCTATAAATGTTTAACAAAGCTATGACTTGACATTGATGTACAATATTAGACCAAGACAGCCCTGCGTTCAGATGTGGCCCGTGGGACCATGTCTTGTCTGCCACGTTTGCTGCTGTCGCTGCAGAGGAGACATACGGTGTCCAGTAGTAAAGGCCATGGAGGAATCTTCTTCCTAAACAACTACGTAGCAAGGTGCAGGGGACTAGCCATCATACCTATGCTGAACTTGTTGGGGAGAGGGGTTCTCCAGCTGGCGTTTAGCCCCCAGCATGCAATGCTCAGCCCATGCTTTAAACATGAACCCGCAACACTAAGAAGTTCAGATCATCACATTTACTCTGGCAACCATAATTCTGTCTAACTCCCCCAAAAGGGTATTTAAATTCACATCCAATCTTCACTACCTACAAGGAATTACAGAAGCTCAGCTAGTTGCATTTTATTTTTTTTTTAACACACAGTTTTGGAAATCTTAATCTGTGTTGGTTTTGTGACTGGTCACAGGGATCAACAGAAGAAGAGCAATTTTGCTACTGGGAGTTAGACTTTTTTTTCAGTACTATCTGCAGCTTTAACACTGATTCAGGAAAATGCTTTCTCAAAACCACTTACCCACACTGCGTCTCAGCTTCCCAACTGAAGAGGAGGTGCGCTATGTTATTTAAAAATGCCTCTTTTTAAATCTTGTGGAGAGGAAAATAGTTTGTAAGTGGCAACTCTTCAGGAAAATTTTCTCCCACCTCCTCAGGAAATAGGCTGTTCGCCGTAATATTCTCAGCTCTTCTTATTCAGACCATCAGAACGTTAGTCCCTCAAACTCCCCAGCTCCTCAAGCTCTCTCCTTCCCCATAGCCCATCCATGGGAAGCAAACAGTGATCTGAACTCCCACAAAATTAAACAGGAGTCAACATGGCTTAAATTTATGGGGAACAGGGCTGATCAGTAGTATTCAGCCTCCTGTGAGGTTAAAGAGCAATGCTGAGATAAAGAACAAAGGCACAAGTTTTACTCTTCAATGTAACTGGACATCAATGGTGGGTACTTGTACTCCTTTTGGTTGGAACATACGTAATCAACATAAGAAAGGTAGATTACAGAGCCCACAAATCTATGTGACACAATGATAACATCAGATCTCAGTTCAAATATTGAAAAATATTTTCCACGTGCATTAAAATGCCTACAGTACAGCTATCTACGTGGGTTTTACAGGCAAAATTCATCTTATCCTAAGGTACACATATAAAATGCATCGGCTAAAGAGCTCCACAGAAGTCTCTTTCCCTTCATTGACCGTGGATGAAGTCCAGGATGACTAGCCAGAATGGGGATGTCTGCACTGCAGAAAGCTAAAAAAATGAGGCAAGGCAAATTCTACCTCTATGAATTCCCAAGTGTTTTTTGAAATCAGTGGAATTGTTCAGGTCTCAAAACTTCGATGGGTCTTGTAAGCACTCAACAAGCTCATGGGAGCTATTCAAAGTCTGCAAAGATCAACGTGCCAGTATCTTATTATTTAACTGAAAAAAACATATTCAGTTTAATACCTTCTGTTCATGTGTTTCCCTGGGATGAATGTATAAATATATGAAATACAAGACTTCGAAACCAAGTTTAATTCCTCTGTGTTTTTAAATAGCACATTGAGAAAAGCACAGGTTTTCATATCATCACATTCTGGTACTTTTACTGCTTTTTGTTTGCCTTTAGTCTCCTTTTTAAGATGAACTACATGAGCTAAGCAGCGCCAATTCTCCACTCTTTGGATGACATCCCCTTAAAGCCATTGGGCATGAAAGGACAACAAGTCAGCTTTGATCTCACCTTCTCTATATTTAAAATAGGGCCTTTATCTTAATGTTCCCAAGTTATGTGTCCTGCTATGATTAATACACCCATTAGTCTTCGCTTACAGTTTTTTCAATCAATCAATGTGCAACACTCATCAAGAAGCCTTGAGGTTAATTTTAAATGATTTTTCCATATGGTAACCAAGAGACAGAATTCCTGTGGAGTTGCATAGTTTAAGGTGGTGGATTTTGCCTTGGAGAAGACAAAAAACCTGTTGGACTCAATGATCTTAAGGTCTTTTCCAACCTAGATGATTCTATGAAAATACCAAGGTGGAGTTCACACCTCATCGGCTTTGGGCAACATAGGGTTCAGCTTCATCTCACCCAGCCTGGCTGATGATCTAGGTGAGAAGATATTTTGGTCTGGATTTTCCTCCATCAATTGGTGCAGACAGAATAGAGGATCCTCAGGGTGGTTTCCTCATTAAGACCCATGAATCTCCTCCCGAGATGTCTATAGGTGGAGGGAGCCCATGGGACATAGGAAACGGGATTCATCTCATGAGACAGCTGCCCCTTCCTAGTTTTCTCAACTCCCCCTATGTTTAGAAAATAGACAGAAAGTTACACTTCTGTGCTCGATTTAGCTGCTCTGTTTTATATGTTCACTGAAGGTGAGAGGAACTGGCCATTTGAAATGCCTTTTTGTTTCTGAAGTTTGTGAGACATTTAGGCGTTTTTAGGTGAGATGAATACTGCATCAAATAGGATTAAGAAGAGTGATTCCAGGCTGTAACTCTTCTATTTGTTATTTTACTGTATTGTGAAAGTAGAAATTCATTGTTTCTTCTAATCAGAAAAGATTATTAAGATTATAAAAGATCGTATTAAAAACCTATGAAAAAAATGATTATACAAATTCCATGAAAAAAAGAAACACGGGACCGTTTTGCTAGAAGGGACTGCCCTGGCATTGCTCTCCTATGTGTAACATCCCTAGTTCTGAACACATCCTGTCCTCTTGTTCTGATTCCCAGGGCTATGCAGCTGCTCTGAGAAAGAAGACACAACCCTGCATGCAAGAGATGACAATCCCTTTCCACCTCCACCTTTACACCCTGACAACTGCTGACCACGAAGGAAGCAACACTCGGAAAGGAACTGCCTTTATTCTATTTATTTATTTATTTTTAACATCAGTAAAGAATAAAGACCTCTATCTGCTCTTGTGCAGCTGAGTTTCTAATCTCTGGTGCCAGCATGGCTGCTGTGAGCCAACCCTCAAGCAAGAGAACGCAGGGTCAGGCATGCACGGGGCTGGACGGCTGTGCTGATGTGACATGACACACACACGTCTTTACAGCACAGGAAGACATGCTCTCAGTTGTTAATTGCTGTGCAAAATTGGTTACTTTGCCCATGGACAGCATCTCTGGACTGTGTTCAGCATGCTGGTACAGAAACTGGAGTCAAAATTATTTCACTTGATTTTTCTAGGGAAAACAACATGATCAGGGATTTAGATTTTGATTTTTAATGATCAGCCATAAAGAGGTGGCAACTAATCCTGAGAGATAATTCCACAGGTCAGCATTGGCTTCAGCTATTGGTGGGACTGATAGGAAGTCAACGGAATATGATCCTGCCCCGCAGGCTCTGGAGCCAGTGATGACCTGATAATGAGTACTACTTATTAGGTGCTTTTCTACGTGTTTGCTTTGATTTAGAGTCCAGGCCCTAAATACCAATTTGTTCACATTATCAGCAAAACAGTTTGCAAGGCCTTTTGGAAAGCAAGCAAGCAAATTCTTCCAGACCCCTCTGCAGTTCTTATTTTTCTGGCCAGAGCTCATTTGTCTGCAGTACGTTTGGGTGACAAGCCTGAGAAAAGTCACCTTCAGCTTACGCGCAAAGCCAGGCATTAAATGGACTCAGAAGGTGCAGCACATCCGCTGCGTTTTGATGATTACCAGGGGCCTCTGCTCTCCTGACAATTAAGCCTGAAATATTGTGACAGCCAGCACCGGGGACTGAGCGAGGGACGTCAGGAGCTGAACGTTTGAGGATCAAAAGTGAAGGTAAAGAGCCAGCACTGCAGGCCGTCAGTGGTTAGATCGTTTTACAGTTGAAAGCGGTGAGATAGGTGCTTAACTTCAGACATCAGCTGGAAAATGACCTCAGTTTTCTTATCTGTAAAATAGGTCTAATTCTATTTGCCTTCCTCCAGGGGTGCATGATGCATTCAGTTTACTAATGGTTTCTGGTGCTTCAGGCTCCTTAGGAAATACGAAATACTCAAGCAGTGACGGAAGGGCTGTGAGGACCGGTGCACCCTGCAGTATACAATATCCATCTGATCCATGTAGGATGTTAATGCCAGTTTAGAGAGGAAAAGACAGCCCTGAACAGATATTTTTCTAAATTAGGAAAGGCTATAAGAGTGTAGTGGAAGTTGAAGTAATTTCAAATGAGGCATCAAACCAAACTTCATTTTGTTTGGTTCTAAAAATCTCAAGGAATCTTTATTGGGAATGAAAGTGTTGAGGCTATACCTTGAGTTAATTATAAATTTGTTCATTATTTATGTAATATTCTGACCTACCTAAAGGTTTCATTTGCACATGTGGCTCTTCACTTAAAAGGGTGATTTTCTTCAGCACGTGTTGTACAGCATTCCCAGCACAGGTTCATTTTAATAATGGGTGCAACCACACATTAAGATACTGGGATGGACTCAGAGTATCACCTAACACATCTATTTGTAACGCACTCTCAGGCTGGGTAAATGGTTATGGATGAGGGCAGATGTTTCAGATTCTAGGATATGCCACAGGAAGCCAAGTTTAGCTCAGAAAAAATAAAACCAGCCAGTGATGGGTGTACTGGTTTTGGCTGGGATAGAGTTAAGTTTCTCTATAGTAGCTGGTGTGGTGTTATGCTTGTCTTCCCAAGTAATCCTTATGCAAGATGGAGCCCTGCTTTCATGGGGATGGTTAAACATCCGCATGGGAAGTAGTGAATGAATTTCTTACTTCGGTTTGCTTGTGCACAAGCTTTTGCTTTGCCTATTAAAATGTCTTTATCTCAACCCATGAGTTTTCCAATTCTCTTCTCCAACCCACCCTGGGGGGGAGGGAACAAGCAGTTGTGTAAGGGTAAGCTGCCTACCAGGGCTAAACCACGACAATGGGTTAACCTCAAAAAGGCCATGATTCAAAATAACAATCATTTCCATCTTGAAAAAACATAAGGACATGGAACTTTGTCTTATGGTCAGGCACGTAGTCACTGGGAAAGTGAAGGGAATTTAGCCCTTTCTTCCAGCCAGCGTAACCCACACTTGTCATCTGAGATCCTTACCAGCAAGTACCTACAAGCCTGTTCCCACAGTTGCTTACTAAGATATGCCTTCTTTTGGGTTCTTACTAATATATATGCACATACACATCTGCTGAGAGGAAGGGGAGCTTCCAAAGTTCAGAGTATCATAGAGTTAGGTTAGAGGCCACCTAGTCCAACCTCCTGCTCACAGCAGGGCCAAGTTTGAAGTCGGATCTGACTGGGGAATTAGACCAAGTGGCTCAGGGCCTTGCCCAAACCAGTTTTTAATATCTCCAAGGACTGAGTTTTCCTTCTGTACCAGTGTTTGACTAAACTTACTGTGAAAATCATTTTCCTAATCTCTAAACAAAATTTCCCCGTTTCGATGTCAACCAGAACAAACCTTGGGATGCTTCAATCTATTTCCTCAAAAGGCTTCCTCAATGACACTGTAAGAGTATAGATCCCCCTCGGACCACATCCCCCACTTGCAAAATAAAAACAACATTCCTTAACAGATGCCCCTTTCTGTCCATTCCGTATGTACAGAACAAAAGTATTTGCATACAGGGAGTCCAGCATTTAGTGCAAAGGGTCTCTGATGTAACTCGAACTACCAGATAATTCCATAATAAAAATGCTAAGTGATCATGGTGATAAGAAATATATACCTGGAAACAGAAACATATTTCTGTTTCTAAGAAATATGGTTACTGGAAGCCTTCAGAAACCTAAAAGTACATTCAAATCCATCATGACAATGCTCGGTTTGAGTTTTGAGATAAGGTTTTAGGTATATTTTTAGTAAAATCTAGTTTCCTTGTTAGATAACCCCCACCACCGAAATCTCTCATGTCTGCATGCTGATATAACTTCAAAATGCCACACACGAAACACTCCAACATCATTAACTGGTGTGCAATGTTGATTTTCACACTGCAAATTTGATTGAAAACAGGAGTTTATCAGTGAAATGCTGAAATAGCCTTAAATATAGGGAAGTGAATGAGTGTAATTGCTGATGGGTTCTTTTTATTATCAAGGAGTCTTGATTATAGCTTCATAGACTTAAATTATGGCAAATCTAGGACAAGATCAATTTAGTATCTAAGCAAATATTTATATGAAGCTGGAGATTGGCATATATTGATCCGTTTATAAGAAGCATAATTCTGTCTGCAAAATGCATTGGCATTGAACAGTGTTCTTTGCACTTCCTCAACAGCAAGGAGCTGCAAGTCATGAAGAAAAAAGAAAACACAATTTGAGAAGTCAGAGGGCTCATCCCAGTCAAATGGAGCTGTGAACTCCAGCCAGTGGTTAAGGACCTCCCTTTAGATGGAGACTGATTAATGCCAGGGTATGTATTGTATAGATAAATTGATAACCAGCTCATGTAGTAAGTTAGAAATCCCGCTTAAAGGAAATGAAAGCATTCAGAGTATCTATCGGAGCCTAATTTGTCAAACTGGCAATTGTTCATGGGTAACATCACCCAGTGCAGAGCATCAGCTGCAACATCCCGAGTCTCCCGGCATTCATAAGAGGTCTTGTTGATATAAAGTAGAAGAGCGTTTCTAACTTGTGGGATGAAGAAGGATCCTTGTGAAATGATGACCCTCTCCAACAAAGGCTGCTTTTGTTGGAGGAAAAGGCGGGTGTGGGGGCAGGGAAGAGAAGAGGCCGGATTACTTTTTGTTGCATTTGACAGTTGAAAAGACCCTGGTGAATAATTACCCTTAAAACTAACAAACAAGGAAAAAGAAAAAAAATGCAGAAAAAGAGGGGGGTGGGGGAATCCTTGACCCCTCCCCGTACATAATAGCTCCCTTTGAAATAAAAACAAAATTAAAAAAACCTGTAAAGGAAAAAAAATAACTTAATTTTACTTTCCTTTCTGCTTTTGGCAAATGTATGTGCACACACACATATACACAATTGGAAGGCTACAACTGTCGCATTCATCTTAAACTTTTCTAGGCTTGATCCATTCAGCAGCAAATCTTACGCAAAATGTAATAAAAAATCAAGGGAAACTACAGCAGCAAAAAGCACACCCTTGGTTGAAGGCCCCATTGTTTTAGTCACAAAAGAATGATTCCTGGTGAGCTGCAGTTGTCATCTGTTTTGCATACTCTTTATTTTGCTCTTAATTGGCATTATGTGGAAACTTATCTAGGAGGCCATGGGAACCAAAAGGCATCCCTTTCCCCCTCCTTCTTTGAACAAGCAGAACCCAATTAAAGCACAATTATCTTTCTTTTGCTATTAGCATCCTCATCTAACAGATAGACACAGAGAGGAGAAGCGTTATTAGTCCGAGAGCAGCTACCTTTTCTTACGAAAATTCCTGTAAAGGTCATAAAGAAAATAAAGGAGGCAGAAGTGGTCCATGCTTTGGTGAGCTGAAGTGTAGTGTTTTTAAAAAATATTTGATCTGGGTCTCTGGATGATTTTCTAAATACATTTCTTTTCACCGGGGAGTAACTGACCTAAGATTTAAAAAGCACTCGTGGAGTTTGGATGCAAGCCTGGAAAAATAAATGAGATGGCCAAAGAAGAAGAGGAATAAAAAGATACAAGTGTCTTCCCAGAAAGACCAAGCTGTCTCAGAAAGCCATGAACTTGTCAATTCCACTATGGTTCCTCTGGCATGACTGTGGAGAAACATCTCAGGGGAAACAAAAAGACCCTTTTTCAAATAGGGCTCAGAATCGGCTCCAAAATCCATATCCTACTGCTGAGTATTGCAAGGCCACAATCAACTCACGAGTTCCTGCAGCCACTACAACCACATGGACCTTCAGCACCCCAAGCTGGCCATGACTTGGAGAGGGTTCCAATGACATCGCCCTTAGGCTTGTATTCCTGGTTGTTTTTTTTTGATGCAACCTTTGAGGTGTCCTCAGAGAATGAACATCCACTGCTGATCCCAGTTACATATGTGTCTGGCTTTTACAGCCTTCAGATAGCTCTGCATACCTTCCATATCGGAAGCCATCCCCAAGTTAGCAAACATTTGCACTATCGCTCATCCTGTCTCATCAGCAGCTACTAAGAATATGCATGTGTCAGGAAACGTCATGCATTTTATCACTTTGGCAAGGCATGCCATCACAGCGCAGTACGTGTCCCAGTTGCATCCCTCAGTCTTCCCCCTGGATGTAACTACTGGCTTTAAAAAACAGCAAGGAAACAAACAAGCTGCCTTTTTTTGTTTGTTTGTTTGGTTGGTTGGTTGGTTTGGTTTGGTTTGGTTTCCTTTGGGATATTCCACTGCTTCATTTTCAACATGTGGCTGGTACAGCTAACATGTTTTGGTGAAGAAGAACCCAGTGTGCCAATGTGGAAAGCAGAATAATCCTCTTAGAGGTGCCCCAGAGATGCCCATCTGCTACCCCAAGATATTGTCAGCACATCTCAATGTAAACATTATTAAATGTTTTCTTTTACACTTACTGCATGGGCTTGCTAAGTGAGCTAATTTCCAACATGAGTTAACAGAATAATGCCGGGTAGGATGTTTTTTAGGATGCCACCAGCCCTGTGACCTCCCACAGCAGATCTCCAGCCTGCTTTCTTCCCTGGAGAGCTCAATGCTGCAGCTACACAATTCTCTTGCCCAAACAGAAGACAATGCCACTGCATATGCGCTTTTTGCTTTTGTCATTGCACACATGCTTTTTTAGCTTTTACCGTGGTTGGCCAGTGCAACGGGAGGGAGAAAGACAATGTCCTCTCCCCAAGAGCCACCTGGAACAGAGGTGGCTGCTGCAGAGTCTCTAAATAAGCAGGGCAATTGCAAACAGGGGAAACAGTCCCACTGTACAGCTGTACATGGATTTATTTATTGAGCTTCTGATAGTGGAGCAAACATGCTAAAAGCTCACCAAGACAATGGTTAAAGAGATCAGAAAAGGTTCAGACAAGAGGGAATAATGTGGAAGTTATATCACCGCATTTAACTACAAAAATACAAAATCTCCTCTGTGCCCTCCCATCATGGAACACCCAGAGGCTGCTCTGAGAGCAATGGAGTAGGATGAGCAATTCCCTGTTTCCCAGCACAAAGATGAAATCTGCAGGGAGAAAGCTGTGGTGGAAAGGATCGAAATGAATGTCAAGCAATAGATGAGATTTTGGTTGAGGTTTTGATGAGATTTATTGCTGCAAATGTTCTCCCTGGCAAATGTCACACCATTAAAATGAATCCACCCATCCCCCCCCAAAAAAAAACCCCAAACAACAAACCAAAAATCAAACAAACAAACAAACCAAACAAAACCAAACCACCCCGATAGAATTAAGAAAATAAAGCGAAACTGAGAAACATTGTCCAGATAAATGACAGCTTGAAACTCATTCCTCGGACCCTCAGGGTCATGGGTGGCCTCCTTTGTAAGCAAGTGTGTAGGAGAAATGCTAAAAAGTCCTTTCACTTCATCAAGACCACCACCTATGACTGCAGAGCACACATTTTACAGAGAGGAAGGGCATTTTGCCAGTGTCCTTTGCAGTGTGGCTGACTTTAACTGGGAACATCACTTGGAGGAAATTCTGTAGCTGAGTACTGCCCAGCACAGCTGCAGGGTTTTTTTTTTTCACATATGGTCTAATATAGGTGAATTAAGAAGCTGTAAAAATAAGCAGAATATTCTGCATTTGCTTATTGAAAAAGCTGAGGGAGCCTCTCCTGTTCTGTCCTTGTTGGGACTGCCAGAAGAGCGACTCCTTAGTGCCCAGTAATTACACTTAAAAGTGCAGTTCCCTAGCACAGACAGCAAAAATTGAAAATTGCAGGTGAATTGTGTATTTACCTTGAATAAGGTAGCAGCTCTGCATGTGGCTGGCAAAGCTAATTCTTTATTTTCCCAAAAGGACTGAATGTTCTGTAGATCTGAGTGCATGCCTTAAGCATGCAACCGTCTTCCCCTTCCCACAAGCACCTTATATTTAGCAATCCTAGGAGAAAACAATTTGTTTCCATCATGCAGGGATGAACAAACCTCCTTGAGCCAGACATCCAGCTCACAAAACATGTATCCAGCCTTTAGATTCCCTATACCTGGTCTGCTGTTCTCACAGGCATTTGTATTTCTTGTTTCAGCTGGATTTGTAAGATCCTTGTGAAGGCTGCCACATACTGTTACTTGTCTTTTCTGAGCTGAGCTGTAATTCAGAAGTGCAGACCTCTGTATTAAAATCTAATGTACTTATCTTTCCCAACGTGGCCACATTAAGCTAATACACTGCTCATAGTAAGTGTTCAGGATAGTACTTTCAGCTGAGTCAGACTGTCCATTCCTGCTAACAGGTTAAATGCGATAAAATAAAGAACTTGCTTCTTTGCCTGGACCAGACAAGAGTCGTGTCTGCTTGGCATCCAGTGCAAAAAAAATAACTAGTCTTAATTTAGCAATACAAGTGAAAAAGGTGACTGCTCCGCTTCAAAGGCATATAAACCTTACCAAATTTATGATCGTCCATTATTATCACTGGTAATACTATGCTGTTATTACAAAATGGAGTCAGGGGAAGGACCTCACCTGTTGAAGTATATTTTAAATTGCCTTTCTTATTTAAGCCTATCCTTCATGTTAGGGCTTAATAGGACTCCTCACAGGAGTTAAACACATGCTAAACGTTTTTGCAGCAGCAGTACTCAAGGGTGCTTTTTTTGTACCAGGTGAAGACAGATCCTATAACTCACTTTCATTTATTTTTCCATACTTCTGTGTTTTGGGTTATCCTGTTGCATGAGAGATGAATGCTCCTCCTCACCTTCCTGCTTGTTTTGCCTTATGATATGCAGTGGCTTCTTAACCCCAGTGAGAAAACACGTAAAAAAACTAACTTCCCCAGCAGCAGAGTCAAAGATAGAGTCATACAGAGTTGAATAATTAGCATTAGAATTTGTTGGAAAAGCTCTGCTTTTTCATACAGAAACAATTTATGCTCCCCTGCAGAATGCAAGCTGATGCTTATGCACCCCAAAGCAAATTTTGTTCCTTGTCCCACTGTCCTCCCCACTGTCCTCCCCACCCAATCAGTTAACGTTTAATTAGAATCCATAAATTAAAACAAGTCTAGTCTGGAACAGCCAGAGTATTTGAAAGCTTTACCATGAACAAAATTAATTTTCCCCAGCCAACATAAATGAGCAAAAGCAAACTGGGATGAAAATCCTTGGATGCATAGCTCCCACTGGAGCCCCTAGTGAAGTCACCTCTCTGCACCATGGCTGTGGGTGACAAACCAGGGCTTGCACAGTCTCCAAGGGTGGCACATGGCACCACGGGCCATGCTGCTCAATCAGAGCTGTGAAGTAAGGAGTGTCAAGAAGCTTGGGCATTGTTACAGTGCAGTTCAGACTTGGTGTGGGACAATGCTACAGTGCTAATAGGAGCTACACATCTGCTGCAAGGGGGAAAGATATTCAGAGGTCAAGAAGGAAGAGAGGATGCAACAGCTGCCACTGTGGCATCTATACTGTCCAGCGTCACAGGCTGTGCCTGTAGCACTTTTGATGTACTGGCTGTGTCAGTCTCACGCATGGCACTGTTAGACCTGTCTGTAATGTACATTGTGAGAACACGCAGAGGTACATAAGGATATCCTGAGAGAAACTCTGCAAGATCTGGAAAGCAGTAAATCCATGCTAGAACATCTGGATGAATCAGCCTGTTCGTGGTGGTGGGTGGTATGTGTAAACAGTATTGCACTGTGCAGGCTGTGGGTTAAGCCCATGTCGTTAATGTTCTCCAAATGGTTTTCAGAAGGAAGATGCTATGATATTTTGACCTATTATTAAACCTACAAGGAGATGAGCAATAAGTATCCCCAGGGGAAGATTTCTCTGAGATACTCCACATCTGCAGCTAAAGGCAGTTCCACTGCTGTGAAGTTACCTCTTTTTTTCAAGCAGTGTAAAGACGGATCTTTGTTATGGTGTTGATGTTGTGTATCAGTTCTTTGGAGGGTGTGAGATCACATCTCCTGCATGTCATAACAAGAGGAACAAAACCTAGGCTGAAAATAGCTTTCTGCAGCAAAGCAAAAGAAAAACAAAGTCTGGTGTGTCCAAGAAATACATCTGCAATTCACTTGTGAATCTAAACAAGGAGAAAATGATTGACTGACAATGTACAGTACTCGTATTAAACCTCTGATTTCATACTGGTTTCTATGCCCAGCCCTCCACGCACCCTACAGCCAAGTTGCTAATTACATCCTTCCTATTGTTTTGCCAATTCCTCCTCTGGCAAAAAATGGGAGGGGAGAGGATTATGAAGACTGATGCACTTGACAGCAAAAATAAATAAGCAAATGAATACATAAATAAATAAATAATGCCTCTAGTAGTCACAAAGACAAGCCTACTCCATCCTTCCTCCAGTATCTTGAGCCAAACTTCAAGGGTTATTCAAGAAAAATGATGATCTGGTGCCTCAGAGAAGTATCAATTAATGCTTAATTAACATTGCATGACAGATTGATTTGAATAAATAGAACCTTTTAAATTAATGTCTCTATATTGTGGGTTGAAACAAGTTGCCTTACGGGAGAATGAGCAGCTCCCTATTATTATATACCATCTCTATAGCTGTAGCACCTGCAGGCTTTAAGTGCATCAGTAGCCCAACATGTTAGATGCTATATAAATATACAGTTGGTAAAGATGCTTACCTTGGATTTGTACTGTAAACAAGAAGATATGCTGTGTAGATCCTGTGACAGGTAGATAAAGGCTAAGAAAACAGGGGACTTAAGGAAATTTGAAAAGATGTACACATTATCTACCAGTTTCTAATTAGCTGGACAAAGGGGAATTTTTACAAAAACTTATTCCCAAACCTTTATTCATATAGTGTTTGTAAACACCCCAAAATACATAAGAGTCATCTTATGGGGTTTAACAGGAAAACAGACAGGAAAAGAGTACACAGGTTGCAGCAGAATGGCATGAAAGACAACAGCCAGCGTCTTCAAGCTGGGGAACGCAATGTCAGCCAGCTAATGCTATCTTTCCGCACCCGAGTAAAAATAGTCTGATTGGCAATGAACCACAGTTTCAATTGAGAGCTGCAAGTAAGCAGCAACTCTGAAAATCAGCCTGTTTCCAGATCAGTTGGCTTCTCTAAAGCAAAGATGCTGGCTGAAAAGCACCCCGAGAAATAGCTACCCTGGGGCATTTTATTCTTTTTAATGAGGCAGTAAAATAACAGCCCCTACCATTTGTACTGTTCACACTGATTTTCTGTACCCATTGCCTTTTGCCAGCTTGATTCAGCAGATAGCACTGGACCAGCCAGCATGGGAGGAGGCAGCTACGGACCAGCCACTTGAGGTGGAGATTTGATTGCCATGTGGCTGGCCTGGTTGACTTCACTGCCCAGTTGGACATAAATGGGGAAAAAAGTCTATGATTCCACAGAAAACATATTGTTCAGGGGTCCATTATTGACTCTCTGACCTTTTGTCACTAATCAGATCAGCTGGCAGCAAAAAGTTTATTAAATGCATCAATGTTAAGGAAAACTAAGCAACAATTAGTTGGGTTTTTTTTAATAATTCTTCAGATTATGTTGACAAGAATTCACCTTCAGTAAAAAGCCATCTAGATATGTCCTGTGAACTTACGCATGTCTTAGTAAAGAGAGCTTGTCATGTCCAGTGACTCCCAGCAATTTAGGAAGTTTTATTTTAGAGATTTCCTCTCCTTTTCTTCACTCCACTGTTTGCTGTAGGCTGTCACCTCATTACACTGTTACCAGTTACCATGAAACCTTGAAAAAAACCACTTCTTTTTCTGACAATTTTTCCCCTCTTCCCCTGCCCCCCCCCCCCCCCTCCAGCTCCCCCTTTTCTTTGATGCACAGTCTTTATCTTGCAGTGAGATCTTTCTCAGGGCTCAATTTTTTGAATCCTGGCTACAGACACAACATTTCAGCTCACACCAGCCCTAATACTTCCAAGCAATCGGAATTCCAACACACTGTATATTTCATTTGAGTAGGCTAGATATAGATATCTATATGTCTTACATATATAAATATATATATAATATATATAGGAGACAGGCTCTGAGTTCTCAGTGAATTCATAGTGATCATTGTTATTATGGAAAGAAGCAATTTAATTCCTTATAGCTGCAAGTGGTTTCTCCCCAAAGAGTAAAGAATGAACTCCTGGACACAACCTTCAGGCAGAGTTATCATGCTTTGGGAACTGTCTCTTATTATTTATGTCATATACCTGTACAGCACAGGTGTTCACTAACAACTTCCATTCTATATTGCGAGTCAACATCATTCTGCATCAATTTCATTTAAATATCACTTTATATTCAAGACTATGTGTTTTAGAACTCCCCTTACCATACTTGTAGTTTTATCAGTAAAGGCCATTTCATTCTCTCCACTCATCATTCAGGTCAAGCCTTTCCAGGTTGAGGAGAACATTTCCTACTTCTTTATACAGCAGGAGCCTGCAGGTGCCCCAGTTTTCATCTGTAGTGCTAGGTGCTGTATGCACACCTTTCAGGTGAAAAGCTCTTACAATCTGACTAGAGAAGACAAATATCAAAGGGTAACTTTGACCCCACATCACAGATGAGAAATAAGGCCTTAGGAAAATTAATTCCTGCCATCATCCCATTCAGCTTTGGACAACAACCATTCAGGCATCTAGTTGCCCTAGACAGTAGTCTACAAGGAAAGAAAGAGCAAGACAGCACCAGAATTCTCTACAAGCAATTCATGTGCTGTATGGACTAAATATTTTAAAGACATCCAATGTTCTCCCACTACCTGTACAAGAAGTCTGGATTAATTAGCTCTTAATTTAGGTTTCAGTACTCATTATAAAAATATCCACAGCCCCAGTCATTTTTCTCACCTGTTGAAGTGTCTAGGGGGAAATCTGAGATTGTCTGCCCCTACTGCTAATTCATCCTCTTCTTCACTTCTGCCTATTTCCCTTGTAAAATCCACCCTAGCTTTCTAGACTAAATGCCATTTCTGCAAGCTTTGTACCATTTTGACTCTGTCCTTAGGACCTCCCATTCCTGCTGTCTCCGTTCCTCTCAACACACAGGATCTTACCAGCTTCATTCAGGAGAAAACTGTCTAATATAACAAGATTGCCGTTACGCACCCCTTTCTAGTCCTTTCCTCTGCCTCATCTTTACTAATTCAATTGAGATAGAGCACCTTCTTCTCACCCCCTTCTTGGACCTCCCATTTGCCCCATTTTGTCCCATCCCCTCCAGCACTTCTCGTTCTCCGCTTGTCCTTTCAAAATAGAAAACCACCAGACTTTCCAGGAATTGCAGACAGTAATTCCAAAACATCTTTTAAGAATCTTCATCTCCTCTCCTCTCCGCTCTCCTCCATGCCTAAAGCCAGTACACCCGTGACAACCGCTGCAGACCCCAACCTCCAGCATTTCAGACCTTTCCGTGTCTTGCACCTCGCTGCAGCCACTCCTGCCAACATCTCTAATGAGTCAAGTATCCTTTGCCACATCTTAACAACTTGATTTTCATACATTTCCTCCCTATTTTATCAGCTGCCCCAAACAGCCAACTATTCAGTCTCTCAGTTCTGATGCTTTGCCCTCCTTTGGCTACCTCAGTTCCTCTCCAGGTTATCTTGGTTGTCTTTTTCCCCTTTGATAAATCTGCTTTATTCCTCCTTCCAACTCTGAATGCCTTCTCTCACTACATTCCACCTCTGTAATCTAACCCACAAACTTAACTTCACTATTAACATTAGGCAGATGTACCGGGTCCCCGTGCCCGGGCGCGGGCGGGGGCCGGGTGTCGGTGCCGCGGGCAGCTCCCCCCGGCCGGCAGAGCCGCTGCCCCCCGGCTCCAGGCCGGGCCCGCCGCTGGCCGAGGCCGAGCCCCGCAGCCGCGGGGGCAGCGCCGCGGGGAGAAGGGGCTGAGAAGGGGAAAAAGCCCCGCGGGGGGGAACAGCGGCGGCAGCGAGGGGGGCCGGGAGGGGCGAGCGGCAGCCCCGCAGCCCCCCGGGGCAGGGCCGGGCCGGGCCGGGCCGGGCCGGGCCGGGCCGGGCCGGAGGAGGCCGGGGGGGCTCCGGGCGCCGCAGCAGAGGCTCCCCGGCAGCCCGCGGGGAAGGGCAGGGCAGGGCAGGGCAGGGCAGCCCCCGGCGGGGCAGGCTGTGCCCCTCAGCCCACGGAGCCCGCGGGGGAGCAGCTCCCCCCCGCAGCCCGGGGCAGGGGGTGCCCGCAGGGGGCTGTGACCCGCGGGGGCCGCGCCGGAGCCGGCTCCGGGCAGGGCCCGTGGCCCCGCGGGGAGGAGCCCGGGCCGGGGCCGGGCTGCGGGCAGGGCCGGTGCCCCCGGGGGGGCTGGAGCCGGCTGGGCCTGAGGGGCTGCGCCCCGCGGGGGGCCCCGCGCTGGGGCCGGGCAGGGGGTGAGGACCCTCCCCCGGCGGGGCAGCAGCGGCCGGGACAGCGGGGGCGGCACCGGCCGCAGCCCCGGGACAGCCCCGGCCCGGCTGCGGGCAGCGGCAGGGCGGCGGCGGCACCCGGGCCCGCCGGGTCAGCCCGGCACAGCACATGCTGATACGAAGGATAGGAGGGACAATGCTGTACCGCTGCTCGGTGGGGCAGGGGGCCTGGTGGCAGAGGACATGGGAAAGGTACTCAGTGCCTTGTTCGTGTTGGCCTCTATGGGTAAGACACATCCTCAGCTGTCCCAGGTGTCTGAGCCTAGTGAGATAGTCTGGAGCAAGGAGGACATATCCTTGGTGGAAGAGGATCAGGTCAGGGAACAAACTGGATATGCTTGAGTCCATGAGACCTGATAGGACATATCCATGAGTGCTGAGATCTGGCTGATCTTCTTGTGAGGTTACTCTCAATTATCATTGAAAACTTGTAGCAATTGAGAAAGGTTCCTGAGGCCCAAACACAAACATCACTCCTATCTTTAGTACTGCAAAAAGGAGGATTCAGGGAACTATTGGCTGGTCAGCCTCAGTCCCTGGGAAGGTGACAGAGCATATCTTGGAAATTTCAAAGCATATGAGGTTCAAAAAGGTGGTTGGGAATAGTCAGCATGGATTTATGAAGGAGAAATCATGCTTAACCATCCCAATCACTGTCTGCAGGGAGGTGAGTGGCTCAGTGGATGAACGGAGAGCAGTGGATGTTGCCTATCTTGACTCAGTAATGTGTTGACAGTCTCCCATGACATCCTTATCGATAAACTGAAGACATATGACCTAAATAAATGGACAGGGAGGTGGACTGAAAACTGCCTGAACTGCCACGCTCAAAGTATGAGCAGCACAAAGTCCAGCCAGAGGCCAGTCGCTGGAGATGTACCCCAGGGGTTGATACTGGGTCCAATACTATTAAGCCTCTCATTAATGGTCTGGAAGAGGCAGAGTGCAGCTTCAGCAAGTTTTCAGATGATACAAAACTGGAAGGAGTGGCTGATACACCAGAGGGTTGCACTGCTATTCAGAGGGACCTGAGCAGGCTAAAGAAATGAGCCCACAGAAACCTCCTGAAGTTCATCAAAGGAAAATGCCAAATCCTGCCCCTGGGAAGGAATAACCCCAGGCACCACCACAGGCTGGGGATAACTGGCTGGAAAGCAGCTTGGCAGAAAAGGACCCAGTAGTGGTCCTGGTAGATGCCATGTTGACCATGAGCGAGCAATGAGCAAGGCAAAAGGTTAACTGCCTCCTGAGCTACATTGCCAGCAGTCGAAGGAGGTGATCCTTCCTCTGTACTCAGCCCTGCCGGGACACATCCAGGTGCTGGGTACCTTTCCAGGCTCCCCAGTACAAGAGAGACATGGACATACTGGAGCAAGTTGTGTGAACGGCTGTGATACTCCTTAAGGGACTGGAATATCTCTAATATGAGGAGAGGGTGAGAGAGTTGGGAGTTTTGTTAGTGTGCATAAAACCTGATGGGTAGTGTAAAAAAGATGGAGCCAGATGTTTCTCAGTGGAACATAGTGACAGGACAAGAGGCAATGGGCACAACCCAAAATATGGGAAATTCCATTTGAACGTTAGTAAAACCTTATTTGCACTGAGCATGGTCAAACATTGGAACAAGTTCCCCAGAGAGGTTGTGGAGGCCTCACTCACCAAGTTACTAAAAACTCAGCTGGACACAGCACTGAGCAACCTTCTTTAGGAAAGCTTGCTTTGAGCAGGTGGTTGGACTAGATGATTTCCAGTAGACCCTACCAACCTCAAATAATCTCTGATTCTTTATTCATAGTTCTACTTCTCTACCCTTTCCTGATCTGTGTACTCAGTTGTCTCAGCTTTGCTTTCCTACCATTTAAGGAGTCCCAGCTATGATCTCCAAGCAAACTTCCTTCTCTTTCACTGTGGACAATGCCACCATCCTGTCACATGCCTATAACCTTGATATTAGCTTCAACTCATGCTCCTCTCCCAGATGCCACTTCCCAGTTAAATCACAGTCTTGCAGATCTGTTCTGTGTAACACACTGAAGATAATGTCTTTCCTCTCTATCTAGCCATCTAGGTGAATCTCTTATCTCAGACTTTATCATTGAACATCTTAATTACTGCAGAATCCCTCTTTCTGATTGTTCACAGATGTTAATTTGCTCTGATGATATTCCCTGGATGCAAAGGCCCTTTTCCCACATATACCATTGATTTCCCTTCAGCATTTATATCAAAACTAGGCTGTCCGCATCCAGTCAACCCACACAACCATTTTCCTCAGTCCATGTGCTGGATTTTCAAATGTCTGCTTTTGTATTTTCTTCCATGCTACTCTCCATAAATATCTATAAAATAACCTTTCTATTCTCTTCCTTTCACTGCAGCAATATCTAGAAAGCACTGACAAGGGCTAGCCTGCAGATGCTCTATTCGCCTTGCTGTCATACTGACCAGCAGTTCTTTATTACATCTGTGGGTCTCCATCTGTCTGTCACTATCCATGACTTCTTGATTTGTACTTAGATGTAAATAATTTCATGCAGAGAATGTCTATGTTTCTGGAGTGCCTGCCACAGGGAAAATGAGTCCTTGACTGGGACTGTAATGCAAATTACAATTGTCAGATAACAAAAATAAACACAGATCAATAATAGACATGTTCTAAAGAAATTAGGGAAATTCTTCATAACTCTGATTAGAGAAATCCACACAAGAAACATTACAACTATTGTAATTTGATTTTAAACAACAAAACATAATTAAAACACCCCAGGTACTGGAATTAGTACTCACTTTTTGTATTTACCTTCTTAGAAATGTCTAGGAATAATCCATCAAATACTTCTTGTAGGATACAGTTTTAATCTGGACATGTGTTACTCTCAGTCTACCTGCAAAAAGACACACACACACACAAATCAGTGTTTTATTTAGTGATTTTTAACTTGTTTGCTACCCTAAATGATTTAAAAACAAATTATAACAGTTAGACAGGGCACATAAAACAGTTATCTATACGTATGTGGTTCCTAGTATAATATCACATCAGCACTGTACTAAGGTATGCTTAATCATCTCCTGGAAATAAATGTGTTTGTTAAATACAATCTAAGGCTTCCTGTACAGCTCTTAGATTTAACTGCCTGTCCTTGGCTAACTGTGCAAATATCCATCCCTTTGCCAAAAGAGTAATTTACCAATTGCTCTATTGTAGTTTCAAAGGTTTCCAATTAACATGGTAGTTGTTCCTTTCATTGTGTGATTTTGCAGTCCTCGGGTGAAAAAAACCTTTTTATTTAGGTGGTATCCCAAGTATTTCCTTCCTTAAATCTTATACCTTTGTTAGAGCGAAACGACTGAGATCTTACACAGATGCTTCTTGTTGTTTCCACTCACATCCGTAAATTTTGTCTTATCTAGGCTGCTTGTGGTGGAAAAGCCTCAGTTTAAAAGTGATGATTCATGTGTGACAAACCTGTCACACCACAAGCAGGAGGTTCAAAGGAAGTGTAGTACAGCACTGGGGCTCCTCTTCTCTTGCACCTCTCATTAGCTGATTAGCCTCAAGCCCCTTCTCTTAGCTCCTTTTCTCGTCTCAGGGAGACAAAGTCCCATAGGGTCTGGGGAGGTGGAGAAGAGACCACAGCAACTCGGTGTGTGTAGTTTCATTGAAAGACAACTTTGCCAGGGCCAGCAACTTTCCTAGGCTACCCATTTTGCTTGATATGCATCTATTTTACATGCATTCTGGTGTACAAGGTCTTACAGAATTGGAAAATACTAAAATTAAGAAGCCTGAATGATGTGATAACATGCTATTATAGAGGTGGGCTTCCACATAATTTCTTGGCAACTTGTTTCTGCATATATGGTCCAAAACTACACTGACCTTTTAATCCTGCCAATTGTAAATTAATTTTGAATCCAAGCTGTCCACTGAAAAGGTGCAAAGGTCACCTTTAAGTATCTTCTCTGCTAGGTTGCCCTTTACTCCATGATCCACATCCTTTGGCTTCCTCCCAATTATTCTGCTTCTTGAACAACCCTCCTTTCTGCTGATTGCATCCTTGTACAGATTATTTCTCCCCCACATGCATTTTTCGAGGCTGCATCTCATTTTGTCATTTCCTGCCTAAGGTTTCTAATCTCTCTATCTTCACTGATTTATGCAGTGCCTCCCAATTTGGATCATCTGTGATTTTAATTAACATGTACTCTTTTCCTGTCTTTTGGCTAATGAATGAAGATGTTTAAAGAAGACTGGACTCAAGACTGCTCCCTGATGTTCCCCCACTGGAAAACTCATGCAATTCAATGCATTTTCATTTATTATCTCACTTTGCTAATGGCCCTGTGGATGGTTTTTAATCAACATCACAGGGTCCTTATCTAAGCCAATCTGAATTAATTTTGTGAGTCTCCTCTCTCACTGGTGTTCACTTCAATGAGAGGGAAAACAAAAGCAGAAGAGGCGATCGCTCACCAGAATGCTTTTCTGGGAGATCTGGAAATGAGGAGGATGTGAGAATAAATTGTTCATTCTCCTCTCTCAGGACTCTGGTACACTTACAGTCCCCCACTACCATAGCATCTATACTTCTCCTGATTTTTAATATATGTATTTTTAAACTGCTTGTCAAGGTAGGGAAGTGCTATTATTTCCACTTTTGTGAATAGGCTCCAGCATAGAGAGAATAAGGAAGTGGTCAGCTCTGCTCTTTTAGCAGTCATGGTTACAAATTGAAAGGTTACAGTTGCTTGTGCATTTGCACCTCTCTTCTGGAAGTTACAGTGCCCTGCCTGCCTGTGTATCTCTGAGATGACCCATCAAATGCACCATCAAGGTGATTTCTTCTCTTTAAAACAAAAAAATCTATGCTTATATGTCAGTATGTACGTATCTATGTCATGACCTGAATGCCATTTTGAAAGACCAAGCCCAACTAGATGTAAAGCGATGCCAGAAAGTGAGCATCAGGCACCCAGAGCACATAACTTCTTAATCCAGACCACAGGCTATAGAATAAGACATACAGCAATATCATTTGGATCTGGTCCTGAAAGTTATTTGGGTACCTCCTGCTCACTCAGCAGGGCGGTGAGGGATTTTGGAGGACCTGGTCCACAGTGATTTCCGTGATGTTATACAGGAAGTTTGTCCTGAATTTAAACCTAGATCTGTAAAGCTTAAAATGTGTTCCCCACCTAAGGACTTCCTTAATTTCCTCTCAAGAGGACAGTAACACTATGGGATGGACATTTAAGCTCTAGTCACTGCTTTATGACTGCACTCTTTTTTTCCCTCAAATGTAGGGTCTCACCTGGTCCTCATGCACAACTTCCTCTACTGTCACCTCCGGATAAACAGTTTTAATGCAGTAGTAACATTCATTTTGGATGAAAATAAAAACCAACTTTCTGCTACAGAGAAAAGGATTAGGAAAAGCATTTGTAGTATGGACTTACTTTACATGGGTTGTTTGTTTTCTGAAATAAAATACTGATGTTTCTGAATCAGCTTTGAAATAGTCTCAAAAACTTCAAGTTTTTGATCCAGCAGAATTAAAGAAAAAGAAGACAATCATCCCCTCTTCTCTCCCACCCCCCTCACCAATCAAAACTCATAGGGGGGAAAAACATAAAACAAAAAACAAACAACAACAACAACAACAACAACAACAACAAAGGAAAATAAAGAAGGAAAAAGGAAAGGGACCAAATATTTTCAGGAGCTTCAGCAGTCACAAAAAGCTAATCATGAGCTAAGATATGATCTAAGGGAGCATAGAGGGAGGTAAAAACATGAAGAAGACAAATGTAGAAAATATTTGCAGGAGCAAAATTTATAAATATGCATTATATTTTTTAAACACCTGTCAAAATTAATATGTGTTCTTGCTTCTGCCTTTCTCATTGATGTATTCATTGCAAAAAGATGTGTAGGACAAAATATTTGTCACCAATATTCTCATCCTATTAGGAAATAATTACAGGTTTTTCACTCTAAACTTTTAAACACGGCCTAGCTGGAAATGAATTGCCTTCGACTTGCTAAAAATAAGCATAAGAAACTTAATCTAAGTCCACTGCCAGTGCAATTTATACTGTACACAACTTCAGTGAGGTGTAATTAGCAGTGCATTGCAATAATTTATTATTGGTTTAAAAAGCCTGAACAATCAGGACCTTACAGCAAAATGGGAAAATGGGAAGCTGTGCTCCAGACATATTATTCTGGTTTATATTAATTCAGTTATTTTACCTTTGGTGCACATTCATCTATCCATACAATGCAAATGCTCCATTGAGAAGGATGCTGAATATTGAACCTTTGGCTCAATATGAAATATGAACTCTGAGGCATAGCTGCAATAATACTTTAATTTGCATTATTATGATTAACATTCCTCTGAATAGGAAGCATCCAGTAATATTAATTGCAGAAATAGTGAGATTCCAATTGTCATAAATCACTGTGCAGTGTAAAGCAAGCTCTCTGAAAACCTTATAGAAAAACTCTTTTTTTGTCTGTTTTTTGGAGTTAATTTCAACCTCATTTGCACCAGGCTTTCCCATTTGTGTCTGTTGACAAGACAGTAATTATGCTTTTCTCTTGATTAACACATTCTTTTCAGTAAGGTCCCAAACAGCTTTCACATGAAAGGCTGAATGCAACAGAGCATGTTTCTTCTCATTAAAGACTTAGCATTCACCCATAGTTAATTTATCACACAGATACTTCCTGTCTCAGAGGAAGAAGGGTGGCCTTGAAGCTAATGCTCTTGATTTGATCAGAAGTTTTCTCCACAGCAGTTTAAATGAATGCTTTTTCAATATGAAGATTACTGAATTCATTTAATAAGTGAAAATGGGGTAGGGGGGTGGGGTGTGTGTGGGGGAAATGGTGTAGTTTCTTTACCAAATCACAGATCCAAGGGAGATTTTGCCTTACTTGAAAAAAATATCATCTCTAAATCTATATAAACTTATCATATCATTATCTTATATATTTATGTCTTTGTAATGATTCAATATTTCCTCCTTTACTACCATTTTTTCCCTCAACACTGTTAGAAAAATTGGCAATATTCATTGATTAATCAAAGTGAGCAACCTTGACATTTGGTGCATCAGCTTTTATTCGTAACAGGCGTATGACGCAATGATTTATTTTGATGCATTACATTGTGCCCTAAAGAGCATCCAAAAAGAAAATGTTTTCATTATAAGTGTTGTGAAAATAAGGCACCTGCATTAGGGACCACACAGAAGGAGAGAAAAATTTTTGCCACCTGTGGTCTTTAATCCAGATTTTTGATGGTTGGATTGTTTTGGGGTTTACTTGCTTGGGGCCTTTTCGGATATGTTATTTCCAAATGTATTATATATTCCAAAAGCAATTGAAGGGTCAAAGCAGTGCTCAGCCGTAGAAATAGCAGAGCTTTTCCTGGCTAGCCTGCTGCTGTAGTCCCTCCTTGATTAACTCACAGTAGGTGGGATGCCTCTGAATTACTGTGGTACCAATTGAATTCCTAATGACAGTGCCCACTTTGCAAGCAAACACCACCCCTGAGATGGCAGTAATTAGTGCCATCCTCAACAGCACAAGAAATGGTGGTAGATGGCCTGGTTGCTGCTGGGAGGCTGAGGGAAGGAGGTAGATCATGAATGTGCCCTCACCATGGATGTTCAGACTAACTGTGCATTTGTGGCAAGCAATACTTTAGTCCCCATCTCTGGGCCTGAACTGAGGATCCTGCAAAGCAGTTCACCATGTTCTGTGGTCCCCTCCATCCCCAAATAATGCTTTTAGCAGACGTTTACCATTAAGCATAAGTTTAAGTCTTGCTGGAGTTAGCAGAGCTTCACTATGTCCCTGAAGTCAAGTGTTCCTTCAAAACACCGTGGCCAAATGGGGACAGTCTGATCAGTTGGAGACACTTACTCATGACCAGGATTAAATAAATGCATACATATATAAACCGGTCACTGCTGCACATTTCTCTCCATCTCTTTTTCCATTATCACCCTCTGTTGTAAGCGATGGCTGGGGGTTTGCTGTCTAACACAGCAGCTAAGTAGAGTGAGGTGGGAAGCGGAGATAGCGCATGCGGAAATGAGCTGAAAATCGTCCTCCCGATTGAAGCCCTGCTCACAGGACAACCTCTCATTATTTTGTTCCCCCATGGAGAACAGGAAGGCACGGCTGATATATTCCAGAGATCACAGGCATGTTCCAAAAGGCAGCAAATGAAAGCAGAAGAGAATCTCGTTGGGTTCAGCAGAATCAAAGAACATCTTTCTGTAAGCATATTCCTTTGCAATGACTGAAGCCAAACCACCACCATAATCTTCTCGCTCTCTACAGCTACCTGACAGGAGGTTGTAGCAAGGTGGGGTCAGTCTCTTCTCCCAAGTTACAAGTGACAGGATGAGAAGAAATGGCCTCAAGTTGCACCAGGGGAGGTTTAGATTGGGTATTAGGAAAAATTCCTTCCCTGAAAGTCTGTCAAGAAGTGGAACAGGCTGTCCAGGGAGGTGGTGGAGTCACCATCCCTGGAGGTGTTTAAAAGACACATAGATACGGCACTGAGGGACGTGGTTTAGTGGTAGACTTGGCAGTCCTGGGTTAACAGTTGGGCTCAATGATCTTAAAGGTCTTTTCCATATTAAATGATTCTGTGATTCTATAAGCACGCTCCAGACCTGCACAGGTTTTCCTTTTTACACCAAATTGACACTCCATGTAGAAATACTCATTGGTTTTGGCCTTATGTTTCATTATCATATATGCTCACAGATTGTCATAAGAAAAAACAAATTAGTATAATTATCAACACAATTGTCATCCACACAATCAGCCCGTGGTGGCAAACACATGGGGAAGGCAGAGCTTAGAAATCTTGGAGGAGGTCCTTCATAACCAACCCATAACAGGTGGCAAGGTTTGCCTGAAGGGACCATCATCCCCAGACACTGAGTCAGCTGGGGAAGAGTTAAGGCTTGTTATCCATCCCTCTTTTGGATAAAAAGGAAACAAGGGAGGACCATTAGAGGGAGGATGGAGAGTGCAGTCTGAGCCACCCTTGGGGAGGAACTACAAAAGCAGTTAAGCCTGGAGAGCTGTTCTTCCCCTAAGCACCTCTTCTTTTTAGCCCACATATCAACTCAATTTTGAACCCCATCAGCCAGGACAGCTAGCTCCCAGCAGAGTGAGTCTTTTGCGCATCCCAGTCTGTTCCAATTGTTGTAGGGGCCATTTCACGGTATTTTCTGTTTGCTGTTTTTTGGGGGTTCTTTGAAGAAGGGTGAGGCTGTTTTTTAAGCAGTCTGTAGAACAGGTTGGAAAAGGTTACACAGTGGAGGCTTCTCAGAATTAAGATAATTTTCTCAGTGTGTAATAATTTCAGGTGAGAAACTGGATTTCTGGGAAATGGTTCCACAAGTAGAGGATGTAGAATGGGTCCTGTCGAGCTTCAGCAGAATTACATTTTAACGTTCATCAAAGAATTACTGTCCTGTGCTCTTTGTATACCAAGCTCTTCTTCCTCACTTGTTGCAAGATCACGAGATATGCTTTGTGCAAAAAGTTAGCTTTCATGTTCTACTTTTAATTGTGCCATATGTAAGTCTTATTTGCTTGTATATGCTTTGGTAATCACAGATTTTTCTCAGTTGACTTTAGACATGTGCATATTAGACTTTAAAGAGTTATTAACCTAGACTTGCTTAGATGCCTAGTTTTTAGTTGCATAAATTAACAAAGAATCTCAGCCCAAACTATATTTTCTCAGTACAAGTAAGTACCTACCCCTCCAGCCAATAACTATAATGTTGCCTTGACGAAGGCTGAGCAGCATTTCAGTAATGACACTGTTCAAAACATTACAGTTGGCCATGATAATGAACTGTTAAATAACTTATTTTAGCAAAACAGGAGAAGTTGAGGACAAAATATCCAATTTTGGCCAACTGGAACAAAGAACAGGGCATTTTCATCAGCCTGAAGTGTAGCGACCTTAATTGAGTTGCTTCTGTTGTGGGAATTTGATTCATTAAACTTAGATTTCAGGTGGGCTAAGTGATTGTACCGAAATGCAACAGCTTCTTTTTTGTAGTGAATTAGTTGCCTAATTTAAAATTAACATACCCATCTGATCAAGGCTTGCAAAGCAGTTTAGAAAGCAGCCTTCCTGCATGTGTAAAACCTTTCTTTGGCTCTTACCACAAAATTTGCTTTGAAATTATCATAATCCATATCACTATATTCAAAGCATTAAAATACGTCTTTTGTGCAATAACATCTCCAAGATAAATATTTTTCTGGTCTACTGTGAAAAATAAAATGTCGTCTTTGGCTACTGGATCATTTTTTCAGCTACTCCTTTTTCTGTGGGAAAAAATATTTTTTCTGTTGGGTTCATTTCATAAGTAAAACCAGTTCTCCTTACCTATTTTAACTGGCTATTAAAAATGTCCCTGTAGAAGAAAGAATTTCTGTATGGCCTAGAAAAGTATCACAGTATGTTTCCCAGTTCACAACAGATGTTTCTATAATTGTTGCTCAATTGTTGTCCTGTAATGGCTTCAGGTCTTTCATCATTGACTTGACCGACAATAAAACATAATCTCACAGTCAATACACTTTTCGTTAAAGCTGTTAAATGGAGACAATAATCTTTTGCTTTATCCAATGCCGATCTTTAATCCAGACCCCTTCAAATGCTCTGCAACGAAGGGTAATTTCTGCCCCTGCTTTTTTCGCCAATGGGTAGGTAAGCTGACATCGAGAAGTTCACAGGAGCACAGCTATTGATCTCATGGATGGAAAACTTGACCCTAATACAGGCTGGCAATTGTGGGCTAACCTATGTGGAGCTCAAGTTTCTTGTAGACTATAAACACTCCTGCATACCTCCTTATACATGCTATCTGGTCATTTTGTAGGTTATTTGTACACCTCAGCTTTGACATACTCTGACTTGAAAATGTTGAGAAAAATTACAATTCCTTGCAATGCTTTTATCCCATTTGCCACAGATGACACATTGTCCACAAAAACTCCACTGGAATATTTGTGTTTGCAAATGTCTTAAAAGTAGAATAAGCATAAAAAAATGTGAGACACCAGTGATTAACGAGATGTACAAAGCAAAAGCTCCTGGTATAACTGTTGTAACAAATTAATGGTACGTGAAATGGATATTAAATAATCTTTTAACATCTTTTTAAAAGCTGTTTTCTCAGAATTTAAAATGTTACATAGCTGCTGGACCAACAGGTAGATTGGGCGAGATAGTTCTGCACTGCCTGGGGGCACATTGTGCCTGATACAGGCTGCTGCACCCATTCCTTAATTTGTAATTGATTTACTGGTGTAAATCAGCTGGCTGTTGCATTGGTGTGACCAGTACTAGGTCAACAGAGGCCAAGGACACTGTTCCTTGAAGCTCAGTGCTTCTGGGTTAGGAGGATGTGCTCCTCAGCATTGTCTCCTGACTTCCTAGGGGGTGTAACACTGCTGGGGGACACTGTTGAGAAAGAGGGGCACTCAAGGTGGACCACGTAGGGACTCCATGTACCGTCCCCTGTGCCTGTGCCACAGCCTTTCTCCTCCAGCTCAATGTGATTACAGCCCAACACAGGACAGGTCCAAAGAGGAATGGGCAGTACTTCTCCAAGGGTGCTTCTGACCCTGAGAGATGCCATCACCTATCTGAGGCATCTTCTGGGCTGGCAGGTTTGACACAATACTTAAGAAAGACCTGCCCCTTTCCAAACCAGCAAAGAGAGGCCACATTGAACGTCCTAGGACATCCCAAATGACTCAAACTTTTAATCCATCAGAGAATACGTTCATAACTGTACTCTTTCTTTGCAGTCCACCACATGCTATGTCTACCCCATTGCTACATGCTTAGTAGCCTGTCCTGCTGGCCATCATGCTGAGGCAAATGTAGGCATGCTGTGATGCTCTTTCTAGAAACCATGGAAGAATTTACCCCCTGCATTTAGGTGACATATTGGCATTTGAATGGCTTTAACGAGGATCCCCACTGAAAGGAGCAATCAAGGGCATTTCATTTGTGGTGACAGGAGAGGTCTGTGGCCTCTGAATGCCCTTCTCTCCCTCCGTTGGTTGCCTATCCTGGAATCCCAGAATGAGTGATTTAGATACTTCTGGAAAGCCCCAGGAATGAGGTGGTATTAAAAAGGGTCAAAGCATACACTTCATTTATGTGGCTGCACATGCACACACAAATGTATGTGTGTAGGTATACATACACATACATATACACACACTGTGACATTTGCTGTTACCTATTTGAACTACAAACTCCAAATACGGGCTGAACATCTGGAGCTGGATTGCCTTGTTGTACTGTACTGTAATGACTCAGCACAGGAGTATTTAATTTCCTCCCAGAGGCAAAATGTCTGTCCTTCTCAACTGGAAAGACTGGGGTGGCTGAGCCACCTTTGCTTTTTACTGAGTACATACAATGACACTAAGTGCTATACTTCAATGAAGAAGATGATGTGGATCAGAATTGCAGTATTTATTTATTTATTTATTTATTTATTTATTTATTTATTTATTTCCCTTGGAATACGAAGAAAATGGGCATTCAAGTATTAGCTACACAGAAGAACTCAAACATCTCAGTATTCACAGCCAAATGCAAAAATACCGTTCAGTTCCTACCTCTGCCAGAAATAACTTCTGTGTCATGGGAAAAGCCCTATCACTAACCCTTGCTTCAGACCTTCTTTCTGCTCAATCCCTTAATAAAACCAGAACACACCCTCTGTCGAGTGCTGGGACTGCAAGAAGGAACCTGTTTAATGAGATGCCGGAACAGCCTCTCCACCAGACTTGCCATAAGTAACTTTACAGCTGTGATTGTACCAGGAATAGTTGACTGGATTATTTTTTTATAGCCAGCCTCAATATTCTCCACCCCCTTCCCAGTTAATAGTTTGTATAAAGATAACATTTCAGTTTTTATATAAAATTTGGAATTCTCTGGTGGCCACAGCCCCCCTCTCCAGGCTACTTCCCTAGGACAATATGTTGTACAAATAGCATTAAGGTTTGACTTTGAGCTACTCTTCCTCATTTCATTATTTAATACATCTCAAGGCAGGCTTGAAGCTAATGCTATCATCTTGAGCAAATTGATGGGATCTTTCCCTGCACAATAGAAGCTGAATAAAAGCAGAGAATCCTCATGCACCCCCGTCGCCCATGCTGCAGCTCTGCTCCCAGCAGCGCCATCCCTCCTGACGATGCTGTGTACTTTAGATTGGCATTTTACTGCTTACCATTAGATCTCCATCATTCTGTGAATGAGAATGACGTTCCTTCAGACCTGGTTTTGTCAGGCAAACCTATATCCATACGAGCAATTAGTCCCCTGCTGTGAGTTTAGACACGCCAGCTATACTGCAGCTGCTCTCTGTTGCCAGCACTAAATTTTCCTCAGTAGTGGATCAACGTGTTTAAACACTTTGATCTTCTTTATCTCAGCAACGAGATTTGAAAGCCTCCTGGATGAACAAGTTTTCTTTCGGGTGCAACTCCATCTCATCCACCATTTCAGTGCTGACCTGAAACTTTTGTGCTTTATTTACTGGAGTGTCATCGTCTTTTGAAATGGCTTCTCACATCCTCTCAGAAAGATTCTCCTCCCCGCATCCCCCCGCCCCAGCCCCCAACGCTGAGCTTAAGTAACGGTACTTCAAACAGCAGATAAGAGGCACAAAGGGGACTCAGTCTTATAAACAGCAATTCAGAATCATCTTAATCTCCGTCATGCACTTTCTGATTTTCTTTTTAATCTCCCACAGCACAGTATGCACCAAACACAGCTGAGAACTTGCTATTTAAGCTGCCTGATTACTGTTACGCTATGAAAGCTTAACTAATGTTTAGAATATATGAGCACAAATAAACTGAAGCAAGGGAACACGCACGTTGCATGTGGCTACAGGTAGGTAGATGATGTGAGATAAGAATTAGTGTCACCATCCTCTTTCTGGTGGGTTAAGGCTTACTCTGTTTTCTCACTTCTCAAGGAGCCACAGGTGAACTATTAGTTACATGAAACTGCTGAGCAGAAAAAAGCATGGGGTGACTGCCAGGCTTATTCCTCCAACCACTGCAGAATTCCTGATTTTCCTACCCAAACTAGCTCTCTGTCCCTTTGCATGCCACGGGGTTGGTACAGTTGTGAATGGGAAATCCAACTCATATCATATTAATAAAATTACTTATCTGAGCTTTGGACTGTAGATTGGTTTAACCCCAAATGGATCTAATTCACTCTCATGTAAAACGTATCCTCCTGTGATAAAGGCGAGTGAGTTACTCTGCCTGTAAAGTGGGTGGGAGGAGATGAAGGAGAGACCTTACTGTGGCCTTCTGGTACTTAAAGGGGGCTTATAAGAAAGATGGGGACAGACCTTTTAGTAGGGCCTGTGGCAATAGGACAAGAGGTAATGGTTTTAAACTGAAAGAGGGGAAATATACATTAGATAGAAAGAAGAAATATTTTATGCTGATGGTGGTGAGACAGTGACACAAGTTGCCCAGAGAGGTGGTAGATGCCCCATCCCTGGGAACATTCAAAGCCAGGCTAGACAGGGCTCTGAGCAACCTGGTCTAGTGGAAGGTGTCTCTGCTCATGGCAGGGGGTTGGACTAGATGACTTTTAAAGGTCTGTGATTCTATAAGGAGCCCAGAGAGTATAATTGATATTACAACTTTCTGAATGTTAGGACCAAATTAACAGGGCTGCGATCTTAACAAAATACTTGCTCAGAAATGCAGATGAGGCATTTTCCCTCACCCCAGTATTTGGTGCTGGCTGTGACACAGAGCTCTAGAATAAACAGCATAATAAGAAACCTTTTTTCATGAAGGTTTGCTCCCTAGGCATGATTTTAGTACCCCAGCCAATCAGGAGAGTTGATGGAGAGACAGATAACTGAGTCAAAATTTAGGTGAAGATTATTTCTGCTGCGGTTTGAGTGCTCCCACCCTGCACTGGCTGGTTTTATTACGCAGATGGATGGAATGTGCTCTGTTCCATTTCCAAAGGAGCTACACAAGCCCAGCATAAATCAGTCAGCAAGTACCTTGAACTGCACATATTAGGAATGCAAGTGAGAGGAATTCCAAAATGAAGCATGTTTAGACAAAGAGGCAATTATGGCATGAAGAGAAAAGAAGTGCAAAAATTTCATCTGGAACTAGGGACAGAGTACAGTAGCTCAAGGAGGTGGAAAGTCTGATTCTGTATTTATACAGCCTCATAAATGGGGTGATTTTAATCTCCTGAATAAGATATAGCAATGTCTATTGGAAGTGAATATTACAGACTGGTTCCCAAAGAGGATTTTGGAGACTGGTCTTCTAATATCCATACAGTTCAGAGAGCCAAATTATGGTCTCGTTTACAAAGGGTCTGCCCAGGTGTGCTTTTATGGACGTTGATGTGCAACACAGAATGGAGGCAAATGATATCCAAGTAACTCGTGTTTGCACTGCAGAAAAAGGAGGGGAGAACAGAGGGATTCGTATGAATGCATGCTGCAAGTTTGACCATAAAAATGCATTCCCAGTGGGTCAGCACCTGTTTAGATAAATGGTTTACTTGAATACACAATGCAGTAGAGCTCGCACATTTATCCATATGGCACTAACACGAACTGCCAGCTGTGGCCAGTCGTCCAATATGTTCTCTCTCCATCTATGACATATGAAACCATATGGAATCATCTATCCATTAGGAAGAGATCATTTTCAGACAGGAAGGTTTTCTGACACAATTATTAGCTGTGACGTTCTTGACCAGGAACAGGCAGAAATAGCCAGGAAACAAAAAGAAGCTTATGTTGTCTTAAAGCGTCATGTGAAGAATTTTTTGTTTCTAAATCATCTTTCAAGCTGGTCCTTTTATTTTGAAGACTGCCTTTTATCTCTCAGCTTAATGTCATTTTGCTGCATGGGTTTCTTTTCTCTCCACCCATTTCTACGATGAGTGATCATGGTGTGTGAGGGCTACTGGTTTCCCCTGAGTTTGGGTTTCATTAGGGCCAGCAGACAGGTACGTGACTTGCTAGAAACAATCTGTTTTAGGGGCAACTGCTACACACTCTATTCACAAAAGAGTGGTCCCAGAACAGGGACTCAATTGTATTTCCCTCCCAAGCGACCTTCTCTTTGGCTTCACTGTGAACCAAAGCTAAACACTGTGTATCAGCATAAAATCAAAGGAAAACAGTGACAAAACAGAGTCAGTGGCTGAATTCAATAATATTTTTATTGAGAGAGAAAATCCTATTAGAGCAGTTTGCCTGCTCTCAATCTGGAATAACTCAATTACTCTTGATTTGCACCAATGCAAATGAGATGAGAATCTGCCCCCAGAACACTTGCTAGCTGCGCTCATTGACATGATCAGAAGTACAGTGTTCCCTGTAATCATCCCAGGTTTACCTCTAATGGATATAAGCAGAGACAAGAGCCTCAGGCATTTCAGGCTCTGTAGTGAATAGCTGATCCCTGTCTGCCTGTAAAGTATGCAGATTATGTATGGAGAGTATGAGAAGCTTATTTTGGAAATGATGTGGCCCCCAAATGAGTCTGAAATCTGGAAATATTTCTTAACAGTAGCACTCAGATATACTGGACCTCTCTCACCTAATCCAGCAGAAGAACTGAGCTAAATCAGCATGAGATGAAAATCAGCTCTGACCTGTGGTACAGCATGAACTATCCAAGCAAGAGAAAGATAGCATAACTACTGCTGGTATTAAAAATAAATTTGAAGTAAGAAATTATTCGATCTAGCACCCTGGTACTTGATTTGGGCTCCTACATGCTTTGGTGATTCTAGATAGACCAGTTGGTAGTAACCAGTTCAAAACTCAGGTGTGAGAAGTGCAGACTTGGTAAGATGCCATCAAACAGAGGTGAAGTTTTCTAAAGTGATCGGTTACTGTTTTCCCTTTAACATAGCCACAGCCCACCTCCGGTCCGTTTCTTCCCCTTCCCTTTTTATAGGAGCTGATTGTCACTGAAAGAATCTAAAGCTGGGTAACAAGTTGTGTGCTGCCCTCCTGACACCATCGTATCACGTATTCTGGAAAAGGAAGATCCACACTGCTTGTGGTCCCACCACAGCCCACAGCTAGGGATGTAAAATGGGAAGCCAGGAAAATCACAACACTTTTTTTTTTCTTTTTCCTTTTTTTGTTAAAGTAATCTTCACATCAGCAAGCCAGTCTCTGCACATGTCCAGTTGTTTAGGTGTGTTTTCTATACCCAAATAATGGTATCCACACCGTATTTCCTTTCTTGTCAGCTGTGCCAGTTTCTGTAGTCATAGACCTGAAAGTGTCCACTGTCCCCAGCGATGGTTATCGGAGCATTAGTGAGAAAACACTAAGAACCTTTGCAACCAGACTAGGAGATACTCACATCACAACAGGGCATTTTAAAGTGTAGTAAGTGGAGGCTGCAGACAACTTTTTCCTGGTTAGATGGCCACATGCAGAAGGTGACCACGATGGACACAGTAAACACAAATTCATATCATACACTTCAGAATATTTTAGGCACCTAATTTCATGCAACGCAAAACACCTGAAAGGGGGAACCTAAATCCTCTGCCTAGTTAACGCAGACATTTCCAGATAAACTAACATTTTAAACTAACATTTAAAACTAACAACTAACATTCAAAATCAAATGGCGTGAATGCACCCGTAATTGTCCACTTTGCTGGCAAAATCAACAAAGAGGTAGTAAGTGTCAGTCTTGCCTAGAGACAGAGCACTAACTGGAAGCAGGATACATGGATTTGTTTCCTATCTACATTAAATTACCTCCATATGCTAATAATTCCAGGGATGTTAGTCCACATTTTTCTGGTCCTGTTTTGCTGGCACTCCAGCTGATAAGGGATGGTGTTGTCCATCTACTAGCCACAAGCAGTTGTTCCAGACTTCTCCCTTTTTCCCATGACCAGGGACAATTTTGTGATGCATCTGATGCTCAGATGTTTCTGAATACGTTTTACTTTCCTGAGCTACAGCACTGAGCAACACTGGCATATTGGCATCTCGGGAGGTTTCTCATAGTCCATCAGTTCAGACTGAAAATTATAATCCCAGTTCCTTTTGCAGTCATTTGTTTATTTTTATGACATTGTGACAATCGTTCACCCACTGATGATTTGCCTTTCTTTGGTCCTGTAACTGCTTATACTTCAGCAGCATGCCTTTATCATGCATCCCCGACATATTTTGAAACACTGCATGGAAACATCTCACCACATGAGCAGTTTAGCTCAATGCCATGCCGTGCATAGATAGTTCAACCTATTGCTTTCCTAACTTTAAATCCATAGCAGAAATTTCCTCACTTCTATTTGTCACTGGCTGCCAGCTACCAAGTCAACATATCACTTTAGCTCTGACATATATCTCTGCTTGAGACTACCATCTGGATCAGATAGCTTCCTAAATCTACAGAGTGTATTGATTGGGACTACAGAGATCATAATCAATCAGGAAGTGATAAAACAAGCTAATCCATATGCTTCAATACATCTATATGTACAGTCAGGTTGTTTAAAACATACAGATCCCTAAAAATATTTACATAGCCACCAACATTTTATAAATCAACATTTGCTGCTTTTTTAACTGTATTTGAACAAAACATCTGAGAAATTCAGCAAAACTTAGAGGTTGCCATTCCAACCTGGTATTTTTGCTGCGAATTGATAGGATTATTTGCTTTGTTCAATCTTTCCCTGTACTTCCACACCCACCACAAACAAGTGCTATGCCACCAATGCCAACCTAAAAGCTTGTATCCTGAGAACATGGTTGATAGTAACAGAATTTATCTCAAGCACAAAGCATTTTGCATATATGAAGCGCTAACAAAGCCCTCATGCTGCACAGATCAGGCTACCAGTCTTGAGTAAGTAGTTCGTTCTACAAAATGTTGCAGCCCAGCTGCAGGAGCAGCAAGCTCCAGAGCTGCCCATCAGCCAATCTCAGAGCCATTACACTAAAAACCCTGGAGAAGAAAAGTCAACTGAAGTTGACTGCTTTAGTATATTTGTCACACCGAGCCTCAAAGAAAATTCTGCAGGAGCATTTATTCTCACACTTTCTCAAGCACCTCTTGTTACAAGTTGAAGCCAACTTGCCAAATGTGGCAGGAACTCTACCAAACTGTAACAGGACCTGAATTCATTCTTATTTCTGTTTTAGTTAGTGATTGGGAAGAAGATGCCCAAGACACTCTTCAAGGTGGATCAGACTATTAAGTGCTCTTTCAGGCTGCAAAACAAAGGTGCCAGCCAGATACTTTTTGAGAAGCCCCTGGCACATAACTCCCCAGAGCTGAAGATAACAAACCAGACGTTTAGACAGCTGGGGCCTAATTAGAATTACCCTGGCTTTTCATTAACTTCAGTAGAGCTGCATTGACACTGATGTGGAATTAGAGTGAAGACTAGTTTGCCTCCTCCTGTAGCAAGCAAATGCCAGCCCAGATCCAGGGATGAGACATGCACCTTGTCCAGCGTGACCATTCAACAGATTTATGACTCATTTATGCCTCTGATTCCTTTCCCACTTGTTGCCTACTGAGACGTGATGCCTTCTGGGGCAGGGTCTGTCTTAACACTCATTTACCTGTGGACTCATGTTGCCTGAAACTATGGCAGCACTCAACTGCTGCAGCTGCATGCAAATATAAATACTCAACAGAAAAATGTTTACACCTGCATCATATCTTTCCTGTGTCGGAAGAGGAATAAGCTGCAAAAGGAAAAGGCGGATTTACTGTGATGCAATACTATGGCTTGTAACAATATGCTTATTTTAGTAGAATATTTATATTCTCAGGTGACATCGTTATACTGTTAAAAACTTCCAGTGCTCACCCAGTCTGTGCTGGAGCAGAATCTCTCACAGTGCTGCTGCAGTCCTGACTGGTACCCGTGAATGTTATCATAATGTAAATAATGAATAACAAAAAGTAATAATTGGACATGAACTGCATGCACTGTGCTGTCATGGGTAGGCAATACAAATTACTTGCAGAACTGTTTCCTACTCCCCTCTATTCTGCTCTAGGTGACAAGCTCTTTGTTAACTTTTCCTTCACTGTTAGCAATGAAAATGTGCATATGTGGCAGCTAGTAACTCAAGCTTCCCATGGGGACAGTTAATTCTCTGCTCCTTGGTCCTGTGCTGAGTTCCCTGAGTCACTTTTCCCCTACGGATCCAGTAACAGAGCAGAAGACATGCTGGAAAGAGAATAAGAGCAATAATTAACCACAAGGAATGGAGAAAAAGGACTGGTTAGAAAGAGCAAGAAACAATGGCATGTCAAACAGCAAAACATCAGTGCTTAATGGTTTAAACAAGTAACATGAAAGCCTTTTCTTTCTTGTCCAGTGACACAGGAGTCTCCCTATCCACAGAAATATCTTGCTGTTAAAGGATAACATTAAACAATCCAATCTTTAATAAGCCAGTGGAAACCCAGAGGCACAAGACAGACCCCCTTTGTTTATCACAGACCCTATAGCTCAGAGGTCTTCAGATGAATGAGGTGCCAGACAGCAGTCTGGAAAGGCTGGGGGTGTTAACTCAACACCCTCCGTCAGCTTCACAAACCCATCACTGCATGCACTCATCTCCACCCTGCCTTTCTCACAGTGGCTGAGGATAATGAGGAAATTATTCCAAAACTACTAAAAGTCTAAAATAATTCCTCTTCTATCTAAAAGTAAAGTTTTATGCCATACATTTACTACCGGATTGACATGCCAAGAAAAAAATCTTCACTTTCATGAGTTCAACAGTAAAACTCCAAAAGAGTCACTCACTCACTCACCTAAGTAGGAACATCTAGTCCTGTTTGAGATCTCCTGAGGTATCCCAGGGCTTCTTTCCCATCTCATGCACATCTTTTGGAATACCTCCTGACATCTTATCTAGCAGTGAATGCCTATGTTTAGGTACCTGAATTGCTTTTCAGTCTTTACGGGGCCACAGTTTCACCCTAAGGCTAGTTTGTGATGAGATAGCAGAGTTTGCAGAAAGCTTCCTTTCCTTGCTTGGATCACAATAGCAGTTAGTCCTTGGAGAACAAACATTGCAGAAGCAGGATGAAAATATGTGACCAGCGTAGAGCTGGTTTACCCTCTCTGGCTTGCAGCATGGGGAACAGATCACGCATTTCAACCCACAGGAAGCATTAGAAGAAAAAAAACACACCTTAGTTCTGGATGTCAGGATTGTAAGATTTTTCTTATTTGTAGGCTGAAGACTGAAAACTGTAACCTCTTAAATAGGGATTTACCTAATGCCTTATATAAAGCTTGCTGAGTTCTGCTCTAATACCAGCTCTACACGTGCATGACAATGTTAGCTTCCACATTCGCACCACTGGGGCACCAACTCTACATTAATTTCATTGCAAGAATTAGATCTACCTGCAGACGGGCAGTTTCAAGACTCGGGATTTTGAAGATCCATCCAAATCCTTGATTAAGACAAGGAAACCCCAATCTACCTGTTTAATGTTTCTCTTTCAACAGCAAACTAACATAGGGGATAAAACAAGGCTTCTGTGCTTTGCATGAGGGCTGAGCTGGCAGGTTCCGCTCAGGACTTTCTTCACATCAAGCTCCAAGTATGGCCACCTGGGAGTTACTTGGCTCCCAGACTTGGTCAGACTCATGGCAACTTCCCAAGCATTCTTACACTTGCTCTAAGAAAAGAGATCCAGCACTATCTTTAAAATTGAAGCAACCCAGAGCTCTGTCCCATTAGCTCCTCAGGACAGATAAGTTCAAAAGCACTTTGGCAGGGAACATGTATCTGACACCTTTCCTTTCCGTGATGCCTCTCCGAGTAGACTCCTAAGTTAACCTGCAGTCTTTGATAGGACACTTGGTAAAACCTAAAGGGGATTCAGAAAGGTATCTGGTAAAAACGGCCTAGTTGATAATGCGCATTATGCCCAGAAAACTCCTTTGAGCTTGCACTTCATCAGGCTAGATGATTCCCTCTGTGAAGAGTAATCTAAAAAGGTGGTGAGGCACATGCAAATAGGTAAGTGAATCCCTGCACAAAGTGCAGCCCCTCTCTGAAAGGTGTTATGGAGAATTAAATGCACGTGGGCTGGGTGAAAATTCCTCATTTGCACCAGGGCAAGAGTGTATAACAGCCTCCTTTCCCGTCCTCACTCCTCACACTTGCAGAATAAAGGCTCCCCAAACCTTTAAAGATGCCAGCATAGTGTTTACATCTTGCTACAAAGAGCAGCGAGCAGCAGGGTTTTGATCATGAAAAACTTCTTCAGGGTGAAATAATCACATGAAGGGAGAGTGGGAAAATAGGTTGACTGTAGATGTGACATAAAAAGATACTATGATTTTTCTTGAACTTACGGAGTTAATTTATGAGAATTTACAATACTGCCAAGCTTCTAAGAAAATCCTTTGTGTAGGATGAGCTTGCACATGATCAGTTTGCTCTTCCTTGTATTTTCCCCTATCTAGAGATGGATTTGCCAGGCAGATGGAGCTGGACAATTTTTGGAAGGAGGCATCGTGGGCAGGGAAGGGTTACAACCACAGATGCCCCACATTTGCAGCACTTCTCTAAGCCCGGTGTGCACACAAACAAGAGACACTGCTGTGCCCCTCTTCACTTTAAGAAAGATAAAATCAGGTCACAAGACAGGCAGAAGAAAGAACAAAACCAAACCAGAGCTCAGAAATCACTACTGAGGGAACATCCTGTACAAGTATGAGTAAGGCAAAGGAAGAAGTGAAATTCCTGCAGACTCCAGTTCCTGCACCAATTCCCTCTGTTGCCATGAGATTTTTTTTCCTGCCTTTGTATCCCCACCTACAAAATGGGGACAGTACTTACATCATCGCTTTGCAAAGTGCACAGGAGGATTAGCTGACTATTATTTGTCATCTAAACAGAGCTATGAAAGTGCAAAGGTATATTTTTAATAATTAGCTCATTACCTTGTTATATCTTTTACTTCAGTTCTTCCCAGGAAGGTCAATAAAATTTTATTTTTTCTGCCACCAACCACCCCCCACCTCCAAACTGCTGACCCCTTATCTGATGAGCTGTCTTTATCTAAAATGACTTACACACGACACCTACTTTTATACAATGTGCTTCTCTTGGTCAGTCATGTATGCGAGCCACAGTGAGCAGCACATTAAACAATAACAGATTGATTTGTATTTTAATAATCTGACCTTGTTTTAGCTGGACAGGCAATGTTGTTATATATCGCGTCATGCTGCAGACACGACAGGTTATGGATCCTTGTTAGGCTGCTGTGAATATTGAGTGACTCCAGTGAAGGCTTCAGACTTCTACCACAGAAACGGAGATCAAAGCAATTTTAAATAATTTGGGATATTTAAATAACTTGGAAGTGGCTGCAGCCTTGCTCTTCAGGCTTTAACCTGCACAAGCTTGAGAGATTTTGTGTCCTTTGCAACTAAGGGTCGGGGCAAATTTCTTTTCCAGCATACCCAAAGCCTATTTTATTTGTTCTAATCAGATTGACCTGGATTCAGTTGGCTTCCTCCAAGCAAAATTCACTGAACTGCTCATGGGAAAAAAAAAGGCCTCACAATATCTGCCAGATGTAGTGACCCTCAGCTAAAAAAAAAAAAAAAAAAAAAATCATCAGCATATTATTTTATTTCTTCAGCTGATTTGCTTTTGTCTTCTAAAAGCCTGTGGGACACAAAGGCAGCACTAACTTTCCTCCCCATCACAATGCTCAGCGCTAACATTAGCTGACCCACTTCAGTGCTGCGATGAGTTGTGCTGTTAAAGGACTGAAGGCAAATTGACTCTCCTGTCTTTCTGCAATGCAAGTCTCAATGCATATGAAGAAACTTCTATATTTTTTTACATTATAAAAGCTTACCACTTACCAAAGAGTGCTTTCTAGGGAGAAGAAGGCTGCCATATTACCTGTGTAAAGATGGTAAACAGTAATTTAGACTGTTTACTTTGCATGTTACACAAGAGAACAACTATAATAGGTCTGAATTAACAGTGGAGGGTAACTCGTTTTTCTGTCTTTGGTCATCTCAGTGCAGAAGGACAGGTGCGATGGATGTGGCACCTGGGCTGTGCTGCAGACATTCAAATAGATAGCCTCAGAAAACAGCAGGAAAATGGAAAAGGATTCAGCCTAACTGTGATCCAGGTCTTTCCATGGGATTTTTCTAAAGGTGGCCCAGCTGCCTTCACAAAAGTAGATTATAGTACAACTTCTGTTCCTATTTTCTGACTCTGTCTGCATGCTGGAACAGGGTGCTGCCCGTGGCAGACGTTGCTCATGCCAGAATGCAGTTCTCTGCCCTCTTTGCTTCCTTAGATGTTGTCACTGCACCAGATGACTGGATCCACTCCTACTCTTGAAGTGACTGAAAGCCTTCTTCACCTTTCTGTCATTCCTGAGTTGAGGTCTCACTCATCTTCCTTCATCAGGCTGTGGTAAATGATCTTCCTCCCTCTCTTGTGTACAAGGCATGCAGAAACAGAAATAACTGTTTGTTTCTGAACCCTTGTGAGCACATGCAGATCTCAGTGGCTGCTGATGGCTACATCCAGCCTTGACCCCTCCTCCACGGTTTTTAACATTGCCCCGGTAGGAGGTGGAATTTCCTCCTGCTCCAATCCTGCTAGGAGGCAAGCATAGACTCATAGAAACATAGAATGGTTTGGATTGGAAGGGACTTTAAAATAATCTAGTTCAGACTCCTCACCACAGGCAAAGCCCCCTCCCCCCAGCCCAGGCTGCTCCCAGCCCCGTCCAGCCTGGCCTTGAGCCCTACCAGGGATGGGGCACCCACAGCTGCTCTGGGCAGCCTGGGCCAGCGCCTCACCGCCCTCATGGTAAAGAATTTCTTCCTTATATCTAATCTCAATCTCCTCTCTTTCAGTCTAAAGCCATTCCCCCTTGTGCTATCACTACAGGTCCTTGTAAGAAGCCCCTTCCCAGCTTTCCTGTCGGCCCCTCCAGGCACTGGGAGCTGCTCTAAGGTCTCCCCGGAGCCTTCTCCTCCCCAGGCTGCACAGCCCCAGCTCTCCCAGCCTGTCCCCACAGCAGAGGGGCTCCAGCCCTCTGACCAGCTCCGTGGCCTCCTCTGGGCCCTCCCCAACAGGTCGGTGTCCCCCTGATGTTGGGGGGCCCAGAGATGAACACAGTACTGCAGGTGGGGAGCTTAGGCATCAGCCTAAGCTGGCCTTGTCATCAAATCTTATTGGACTTGGAAGTAAATGGTTGCAAATGGGCTGCTTTGAGAAAATGATAATACAGTCCAATAGATACATCTGTTCCCCCTTGAAGTCTAGGGAGATACTTGTCTGATATGAGATGAAGAGAAAAATTGGGATGAAAAGCAGCTGGGTTTGGGCTCATTTTAAAGAGGCTTCCTCATTCAGTCATAAAATATTCTGACTATTCACAGCAGGGTTGGTTCAGGGATGGATGTATCTTCCAGGGCAGAGGAAGGGATGGTCTCCATCCACTGCTTACTTACAACCAAAGGGCTCACTGAATGCTGGCATTTAGTTAAGCAAAATGGAAGGAAGGGTTGGGAAGGCCATCAGGTTAGTTAAATTTGTTATCAATCCATCGTTAATACGCTTAATATATAATGATGACCTTTTTTTCCACATCAGAAAGCAGTTCATGCTAACAGAGCGTTATAATGAGAACAGGAGAGCAACATTTCCCAGATCAAAGCAGATGGGCACATATTTTGAATACCACGTTGGGGGAAGGGGAGGATACCTTCATGGGTTGGGAACTCTTAACAAGCAGGATGGAATTGCACAATAAACTGCATGCTGGGCATGTATTACAGTAATCTCCACCACTAGGGACTCACTAATTGGGCATTTAAGAGCAGGCACATAAATAAAATACCTCCAGATTGTAGACAGATTACATGCACGCATTCAGTTCTGTTATGGCTACACTTTCTTCATGATTCCTGTTACATGGCCCATTGATAGGATTTTAAAATTTAATCCCCTAGGCCAGCAAGTCCAGAAAGCACTTCCTAAATAACATTTTGCCAATACTGATCTGAATTAAGACCAGCCTGTAAATGCTGTACCACGCTATTGATTTGGCTTTACACTGTTTGTTTTGGGTTTTTTTTTTTGTTTTTTTTTTTTTTCTTTTCGTTCCATTCTTCCCAGATGATATAAAACAATAATGCATTTCGAGGAGGGGGGCAGGGTGGGAGGGAAAGACAAGGAGATAATTGTTATTTTGGTATTTAGCTGAGAAACAAGAGTAATACCTCTGAGGGATTAAAAGAACACTGTTAAGCAGTTTCAGAACATAATTTTAGTTTTGTGAAAGCAAAGATAGTAACAGTTTACATAGCTGCACTGCCTTCCATTTCAGAAGATCCTGAAGATCTTTACAAATTGAAATTTGTGGAAAAGTGTCATACGGCAATCTGACTAAGACTCTGGCAACTCTGTATGAACATTTAGCAACAAGACAGTGAATTCTGTAAAAAATGCCCTGTTGATGTGCACTGTGTGTGAAATATACCCACTATCTCAAAATTATTTCCATTTTTTTCTAATGCACATATGATAGATGAAGTACTCAGTTTGTCTGATGAAGCAATTTTCAGTTCCTCAGCAGATCAAAAATAATTGCTCTTTATAAATTTGGTACATTTGCCAGATCTTGAAGATTTGGTCATTTTTCTTCAGAAGTCCAGTTTCAGTTGTGATCCATAACTTTATAACTGACAATCAAATAAAAAACCAGTCAACAAAGCTGGTGATAGATGGCCACCAGGTCTATGAGTTGGTTGTTCTTATTTTTAAACAAAAAGATTTCAAACTTTCATTCCAAAGAAAGTCTTAGATTATAAATATGCTCTTGGTTACTCATCATTTTCTTTTTCAAAATGTTTAAAAACTCTAAAATAATGGAAGCATTTACATCAACCCCAAATACATGTATTTGTTTTTTCCCCTAGGCAGTCTTTTATATATCTGCTTCAGGTCTGCTTGACACAATATCTCTGCCCTCTATTTTTGGAACACCCTCTGTTTTGGTGAATCCCAAACTTATTACACAGCTGCCCTGTTTCATTCTGTCTTACTTCAGGCTGGGGAAAGCATGTCTGAACAGAGCCTGAGCTCTCCTTCAACACTTCTGGGTACGTACAGGTGGCACATGAAATGTCGAGTATTTGTTGGTTTAGCTGTAGAAAAGAGCCAGGCGTGGAGGAAATTGTGACTCAGAGATGAACACTTTGTAGTACTTCCTGGCTTCTTCAGGGCTGCTGTAAGTGACTCATGATGCGCAGCCCTTGCTGAGGGCTGTACACACAACAGGATGATGCTTTCACACTTGGTGGAGGTCAGTACATACCCCGTGAGTCAATAGAGGGATGCTGACTTGCATCAAGATGGAGCATGGCCCGGGCTCTAACCCTGATCTTCCAGGGGAATGCAATCTTGTCCCAGGTATCACAGGACACCTCTGTACTGTCAACACTACCATGGGCCATGGGCTGAGCTCCAGCACTGGCTCTCCAGTTGCTGGCACTGTTTGGCTGCTGGTGCTCCATAGCTGTGTTTTGGACCATTACTGCTTGGTCTCACCAAAATAGCTCGAGAGGGTAGCTATGACGATATGAACTTCTTGCCACTCGTCCTTTGGTCCTTTGGGCTATAAGTAAGTTTCTAGCACTCTTTTACTACTTTTTTTTTTTTTTTTTTTTTTTTTTTTTCCCCTCACAGCATAGACACTGCTGTAGAGACCACAGACAAGCCATCTTCTTCCAGGGGAGGTTTCCCCAGGTGCATTTCCGAGTGTCTTCCTTTTTTGTGATCATATTTTTTTTTTCTTTACCTTTTTTAAATGCATATTCTTCAGAAGCTGCACCACTGATCTACTTTCTAAAATGTATCATAGAAGCCCCTGGTTCTTTGAATGTTTAATACCAAATTTATACTGCAAAGGTTAGTCCGAGCAGGTAGCAGGCCAAAGCAAACGTTTACTATAGCGTGTGTGAAATGAAAAAATAAAAATAATACTGAGATTTTGTCAGTCCCTTGAATAATGCAAACAGTGAGCTGAACTGTGTCGAAACATAAACCAGGCAATTCTTTTTAGCCATGCAAATCTTCTGTAGCCAGTCTGAAGTCTCAATCACAAAGCTTTTTCTGCAATATTAAAGAGAAGACCTTCCTTTCACCGCAGAGTGATAAAGAGGCACTAAGCCCTGCTCCGTCGTTAGTCACAAGTCATTTTAATGTGGGTCTGTAACACTGTGAAAGATGACCTGCAAAAGGCAAGTGGCAGGCTATAATTCTGTGCCTTGGAAGGTAACACCGGGATCTGCTAGCTGATAATTGACTTTCCTGTTATACACTTATCATCTGTAACACTGTTAGACCCTCACTGGCTCCTTGCTAGCGGTGTGTGTGTTAATCCCTGCGACAGGCACAGGGCAGCAAGCTTTCCATAGCATGGAAATGACTGTCCCATCCTGTCTGAAAGCAGCAGCAGCAAACACTTAACTCTGAACCCAATTCCGGTTGCCAACCACTAATTATCATTCTTTTCTATGACACAGGTACTACCTGGCCTTGAAATTTACTGGTATCCTGTTGTACAAGCACAGTGGAATATTTCCTTTCTGCCCTAAAGAATGTATTATCTGGCCAGGTGAAGGACTGTGAGAGTATTTGGGAAATGCCATGTTTTCAAACACCTCCCTAAGCTCTGACAAGTGGCTACTGCCAGAGACAGATACGAGCCTAGATGGACCTTTGATTTGCCTGTCTGAGTGTGAAAAGCAGTGAGAGAAAATCCCTGTACTAAGGATTGAAGTGATTTGGGCAGAGCCAGGTCAACAGCCAAAGAGGGCAGAGAGCCCAGGGGTTGCAGCCTGGAGCCCAGCCTGGGAACTGCTGCAGTGCATCCAGTTGAGGCTTCTCCTCCTCCTCCTCCTCCTCCCCGGGCGCTGCAGACAGCCTAATAAGACTTGTATCCACTTTAAGACGGGATTTCCAGAGTGTGGCAAGAGCGCTGACACAGACATTGCTTGGGCTGCTTGCATTGCTGCTTCTACACCTCTGACACCGCAGAGTGGCAGGACTAGCTGCAAAAGCCAGCCTGGTTAACACAGATAGTGAAGCCATCTGCACGTACCTGCTCAGCCCAAGCAGTGACATGTTCACATGTGTATTCCAGTTACTTGAGGAGTTTGATATTCACCTCCATGTGATGAGACAGCCTTTAAAGCAGCACTGCTGAAACCAGCACAGGCTGCAGACGGCTCCTCTACAGATACACGGATTTAAGCAAGGAAGGAGAACCACCAGAGCAGGTGGAGAAGACGAAGTACAGCTGGGTATTTCTGTACGGCTCCCTGCTAGCCTGGAGGAAGGTGTAACGGGTGTAGGAACATGAGCCAGCAGCTTTGCTCAGTTTAAGAAATGCGAGAAGAGATAAAGCCTTGGCTTTATGCCCCTTTGCTGCCTTGATGAGGGGTGTCTCCCACCTGCGATTCCTAGTTTGCGCTGTCATCCTCACCTGCCTCGGTGTGTATATTTTGGATACAGACTTGAAAGTCGTGATGGTGTCTGGTTTTCAATAAAGTCTCCCCAGCCATACCTAGCAGGTAATTTGGCTCTGGTTTATTTTGTAAATTTGATACATCTCTTCCTAAGGCAACTAGATGTGTTTATTTTTGGACGGCAGAGAAGGAAGGAGCAGAGAAAAGGGATGGGAAGATTCATCAAAGTCTACATTAAAAAAATGCTAAAATCCTCTAGATCTATGGACCCATTTTTTCCCGTTCTTTGGTTTCTTTAACTGACTAAGGAACTAATGCTGATTTTTATCTGGTAACTCATTTGGGATGTTGCGTATGTGATAAGTCCTAAAGCACTAAGTTTTGTTATTCTAATTTGCAATTACTGAACTGAATTTCACCAAAGCAAGCTGGTGGATGTAGAAAAATGTCTTCAGCCAGTTTCAGTTCTGAACCAGACCATGAAATTATACGTAAGAGTCACGTCCTCTATAAACCAGTGGAAATATGTCTGTAAAACAGTTTACTTTTGGGCCACGACTAAACTTGAACATCTGAACATAGTTTAGAAGGACTATGTGTATGTGAAGGAGAAAAACAACTGAAAAGTATCTAGAAGTGGAAGTGGGTTACGATCCTTTATTTAACCTCATCATGTCTGTCTTCTTGGAATTGGGTACCCCTAAGTACTTGTCAAGAACTGCAGCTATTTGAAATCATGATACCAAATTGAAAAACATCCTTTCACCTTGAATGCAAGAGTCAATACTGATTCCCTTTACTATGTGATAGCGGATTTCAAGGTCAGTCTCCCACTGGCGATGTGGAGCCAGGATACATGCTGCAGTGCAAGTCTTCTATTTCCATATTGCCTCATTTATCTGGAGCAAAATACATATGAGCTTTATCTTGGCAATACCCTGTTTTCCAACCAACTCAGATACCACAGTCCTGAAACTCAACCACTTTCTCCCTTGATTTCTTCCCCTCTTGAAAATATCCTGTCTTTTTTTACCTATTTCTCTTCCCTGTCCCTTCTCTATTAAACTCAGAAACTCCCTCACTCAAAACATGGCCCTTAGTAACATTTATACCACTACTATTCAAGTTTTTGGAATTCAGGTTCAATCCACCAGCGGGAAAGATTACTTCTCACTTCTGAAGTCCAAAATGAGGAAAATATAATTCTACCTGCAGAATCCAGAGCAGAGCCATATTTGTATAAGCTAATAAGTATACCTATCTTAATCTCTTCAGCCACTCATGTATTTTAGTACTGACAAATGACAAACTAAGTCAGGGTTTCTGAAGAGACGTTCCTCAATAAGTCATTAAGAAGAGAAGTCACAAACCCTGATTTGGGCTGCCTTATGAGATATAGAGCTCAGTGTGAAAAATGAAGAAGTTTCGTGAGCTTCCGGATTTTTTTTTGTCATGTTCACTTGAACAAAAAAAAAAAAACCACAAAAAAATTGGCAGGAAGCTTAAATAACATATTACATCTATGCAATTCTTTAAAACAATATCTGATTGTTAGAAATATTGTTTAGATATATTACTTGGGGGTTTTGTAATGATTTTTTTTTCATTTACTTAGGAAAAAAATATTTCCTTCGACAGGACGTCAATTGTTGCAAGGAAACAGAATTTATCTGTTTTTGTGTGTCCTTTGTCTTCTAGAGCTACATGGTGTGAGAAGGTCTGTTCTGTTTAGGGGAACCAAACTGTGACAATCATTTTGTTCTGAGACATACTGCTTCTGCCTGGTGCTTTTGAAGATCTGGTGGCCTAAATTCAAGCACGTCTGAAGGACGTTACTTGATGCTTGGGTGAAAAAGTTGCTTTCTTTCTAACTGGACTTTTTTATAAAACATGGATATTGAGAAGGGAGTTCCAATGGCAAGGGAAGGCACTGAACACTGGGTATGTCATTCTCTAATGCATGTTGGCATAGATTTACATAAATATATGTCCACACATATAGAATTATATATAAATAAGCTTTATATATAATGCTGTATGTACAGCTGTGGTCTCTGTACAGAACAACGCACAAACAGGAAAATGTATTTTTATATCTATAAATAAGGCAAGATTCAATGTTATTAATCTATACCACCAAGACCTGTTGCCATGATGTAGTTAGAACACCTCAAATCACTTTTTTCACTAGCATAAAAAAAAGCATCCAGGGAGCTAGTGAATGGCCAAAATCATTTGCCAGTATAAATATAAGTCCTCATAAACCTGGTTTCCAGGTACAGCTACACTCTCAAATCTGGCACTATGTAGACCATGCTTATGCCCTCAAAGGGAAAACAAGCCCCATGGTTGTATCTAAATTGGTGTCATGTATTTCCTTTCTCTACGAGGTGAGGAGCCACATGGAAAAAAATCAGTCACCGCTTTTCAGAGCTACTTAAGGGGTTGTACATACCCAATTCCCTTTCACTTCAGTGGCCATTCAGTTTTAAGCTCTAGAATTCTACCCTGAATTCCTCAAAGCACCATGAGTTTGTGATAAAGTAAATCAGTCTTAGCAAAAATGATAAACCTAAGGAGAGGCATTTTAAGATTTAGGAAACAAAGAAAATCTGCAGGTAAGAGGTACTATGCCTTAGGGGGAACACTTCTTTCCCTTGACCAGGGTGGCTTTGGCTATCAAGAGGTGAAGATCACTAGAAGAATCCTGTAACTTTCTGAGCAACTTTTTCCAGCTGGCCCAGAAGAGGGCACTTATATGTCATTCATGGTACTCAATGTTGTGTATTGTCCTTGACTACAATTCTTGGTGCTCAGAGGCAGAAGGTTCTCCCACAGTCTGCACAGAAGAGCAAGGAAAAGTAGAGAGACAAAGTACTTTTCCAAGGTCACTTTGCATGTTGAGACTCAAAATTTGGGTGTTAAACTACATGTGCTGCACCCTGGAGAAGAACAGCTTTCAAATTTCACTGAAGCCTCTGGCTAAGCAGGAGAACACAAGAACAGCCTAGTTTCCAGTTAAAAACTCAACTTGGCCAATATGCAACAACTGAGTTCAAAGACGAAGCCAAGCTCTGAGTCTTTCCCACTAATTAATGCATGATTGACAGGTTGCCAGTGAATGCTTTATAAAATTTTTAATTAATCCTGAAATTATTTTCCAATTCGATTTTATTTTTTCTTTCCTGAGAACATCCCCATCCTTGAGACATCTAAACATATCCTTATTTCCAATGAAACCACTAAGAGAAAAGCTCATTAGCTACTTTTTAATTTGGAGCAATGAACCTCTTAAAGTTCTCAATGAGGTTTAGCACTTCCTGATGGTTTCTTGCTTCAAGCAGAGCTCAGTGCTCATGAAAAACACAAAGGGGCAATAAAGACGTCAAGAAGTGAATGGATTTGTCTAGGATCCCCTATTTTACAGCACCGGAGACAGAGAGACTACCTGAATCTACTGATATTTCCATCACCAATGGAAATCTCCAATAACCCACATTCACTGCCTTCCTTTTGTGATGAGGACCATGCAGGATATGCCACTAGATGAATAGGGAGCAAAGAGCTGTGGGTTCCTGTAAGGTGTCCTGCCATGCTCAGGCAGCCTCAGCATATCTAAGCCAACCTCCGAGGCACCTCGTTAGGCTCTGCAATCCCACTAGAACTCCCTAGCCAACTCACCCTCCACCACAAAGCCCTTTCTGTCTTGCTCCCATCCTTTATACAACAGAATTCATTTTCCCATTTGGTATTTTATTTTGATGTTCCCGACATAAAAAAGCAAATGGTTCCCTCAAGCCATTTCCTCTCTATGAAACTGTGAAATAGCTTTGCAATTTTGGAGCAGTTTAAAATACATTGTTGTATTGAGAAAGAAAAGGGGAGGAGGGGAGAAGCTTCTTTTCTAACTTTGAATACTGAATGCTATAGGGAAACCAAATTGAAATTTTTCAAATAAGGATTTCATAGCTTCTGCAGTTATCAAGGCGGATGGCTCCCTATTTGCATACTGCCATCTATATAAAAGAAATGAGACTCAACGGTTTTATTATAATTATATAGCTCGGTTTTTAGTATTAATAAGCCTATTGTTATCACCACTGCCTTTCAAAAAAACCTCCACATTTCTGTCACACAAACTGAAATATTGGAATTTATTTTTATGGCACGTACTAAAAAAGTAAATCCTTTCCAAAGACTCTCCTTGGTTTGTTGCTCATCACTGAACTAGTTTTGCCGGAGATTATCACCAAGGACTGTGTTTGATCATTGGGTTTTTCAATACTCCCGTGCTCGCTGAGTGCAGCTCAGGATGCACAGTGCTGTATTTAAAATTCACAGCGGAAGGGAGATGCATACTTTAAAGATGGTATCAGTGCCATTTTCTGTGGGACTTGAGGCAGTTCCTAGGTGCCTGCCTTGATGTTCTATTAAAATGGAGCTTACTTCATTGAAGCACAAAAGAAGGTGACTGATAATTAAAGTGAAAATGCTGCTCTCCTGTCTATGCTGCAGAACTCTTATCAGACGTGTGAACTCTTATCAGGCGCCCTCTTATCTCTCCTCCTGTGCATCCTGTGCTGGAATTCCACACCGCACTCCCATGGAGATCAACAGGAGCTCCGCTCTGGGATGTGAAAGCACAATAGCTGGTGGAATCTCCCCGAGTCTGGCTCTGCAAGAACAACGTGGTCTTGGGGACATGGTACACAGAGGGGAAATGTAAAAGTAAAATAATTGGCTTTTGAGGCTGATACAATATATATGTTCATATATAGCAAAATTGTTTATTTGGTGTCACAGCCAGAAGAAGAAGCGAAGGCTCAAAGCAGAAATGCTTCATCTTCGGATATTCATGGGGACACATTTTGATGGGGTGAAAAAAGTTTTTTCTCCCAGGGTAGGGAAATGTAAAGAAACCTGTGGCTCAGTTTCAGAGTCTTTTTGCATAGGAAAAACAGAAGCTTAACTTTTTCAAGCAGATAATACAAAGGAGCCTTGTGGAGAAGGTCACAGTCATAAAAGCAGGGGTTTATCTAAGCTAAATCTTGGCATGTCAGTCACTTCAACTTCAGAAATATCAGAGGTCCAATTTGCCATCTCTGTGGCTGATCTCAATCCATTTCTTATGGGCACAGTGATAGAATTGGGTCTTCGGGGAGAGGCTGGAAAAGGATAGATATTTGAGGTATTTGGGGGAGGCAGGCAGAGGCTTTGAACACCACGAGAGGTTTGAACATCAGGTGGTGAGAGAGAGTGCTGTCAAAAGAGATAAAACGTAGATGAAGAAGAATGGTAGAAAGATTTTTTTACAGTCAAACAACACTAAAGAGAAATTTCTAGAGCAGGCAGAAAACACAGGTATATGATATGGCAGAGAAGGGGCTACTATAATCCACAAAGGAGATACTCAAGCTTTACGGCAACTTTCTTAGAAATATCAAGCCCACAAGCTGATTCTGAGCATGCGGTTGAATGAACCTTTGATAATACCCTTTTGTTAGGATTTCACACTAAGACTTCACTTGCATGCTTCTGGATGCCCTGAATTCCCCCTAAGCCCTGAAATTGGGCACAAGTATAGGAAATGCAGGCCCTAACCCTTTTCAGTTAATATAAACCCGTATCATTAAACTACTGAACCACAGGTACTTTTTGAAGAACTATAGTGTAGGAGTTACTAGGCATGTGACTCTTTTATACTGTCTTTCATGGCAACCGCATGACTACAACACTGCCTGGTGCCTGAAAAAATTACCACTGAGATTTGCTCCTCTCCACGAAAACAGTTCTAGCTCATTCTTCACCTACCATGAAAAAGACCTTGTCCAGATTTATCATCTCCCTGCATACTTGTCAGCTTGCATTATCCTGACAGAATACAAAAAAACTTGAACATATATCCTCTAGTAAAGAATTCATAGACTCCCAATGTGGGAAGGATTAAGCATCGTCATAGCCAAACCAAACAGTTTCTTTAGAGTTTCATATAAAGTCTGTCAAACATGCTCCATAGCTCTGAGAAGAAAAACAAATGCAAATGTGAACCACCTCTAGGAAAGGCAACTTCTGTTGGGTGTCCAAATCCGCTAAATGAATCTATTTATTTTCATTTGGGCAGAGTCCACAAGCTTTCACCATCTACAGAACCACACGACGAGGGAGCACACTGACTATGTTTGGCATGTTTGTATTGGAAGTTCCCAGGGCAGTTTACTAAACTGAAGGTACCTTAAAAAAATTCAACTCAGCTGAAAGAGCTTCAGCAATGAAGGAAAAAAATAGTATTAAGGTTTTGACCACTGCCAAAGAAACTCCATCTTCTGCATCTTCCATCGTCACAATTTGAGAATTATGCCTTTGACTTAACATGTGAACACACGGACCCAAACTGTCATCCAACATAATATACAGCTATGAGCTACAGGCTCTGGAAGATTTAGCCAGAATTGACACCAGACTCGGAAACTTAATTGCAGGTTAGTTTGGAAGAATCTAGACCTACAAAATTATTGACTGTCTCAGTAAGTATGGTAATCTGAATTACTGAAGAAACTGCACACCTCATTTTTTGTCATGTCTCTCAGACACACTTAAATCAACAAATTCCTTCCAGTATCAAAGAAAAGAGCTGAATGCTGGAAGAGTGCTTGATAAGCAGTTCCAGTTTTCATGCCAGCTTGAAAGGTCTGTTCCTTCATTAAGGGTTAACTTGTGTCACAAAGAATACCCGTGGTATGGAGTGAAATGCACCTGCTAGCAGAGGAATTGTCGAAAGAAGAGACAGCAAAATTTACTGTCTGAAAACAGAAGCTAGATAAGCTCCGACTAGAATTATTGAAACTCATAGAAGAGCGAGAATAGTTAAGAATCTGCCAAAAGTTCCAGTGGAGTAACCAATAATGCCGATTTCTGGCATTGGATGAGCAATTCTCCAGCACACAAAGACATGATGTGCTGTAGTTCAGAAAGGAAGCTCTTCAGGGGAATGCTGTAGCCCCTGTGACAAAACAGATGTTGGTGGTGTGCTCTTCTGGCTTTCTCGACTGAGTCCTTCAGCTTCAGCAAGTCAACAAGACAGAGAGCTCCTGTTCGCACTCACTATTTGTTAGACCTTAAGACAACCTTTATGCCTCTGCTCCCTCCCATCTCTTAACCTGTCTGAGGCTGAGGACTCTTCTGGGGACACCATGTCTGTATATTTGTCTACGTCTCAGGAACCTGCTCCCGTGTAGGGTGGTATAGCTAAGCATTACTGTAATTTCAATGGAATCCATTTGTAACACCTTTTTTTGTTGTTGTTGCTAGGTAGGGCCTGGCGGCCGGAAGAAGTCGCGCTGTACGGAAACATAGGGCCCCCCTCCAGGTAGCCAACAGCTTTTAGCTTATGATGTAAGCAGACGGAAGTGACACTGTAAACCTAGGCTATATAGTGTCGCGCCGCTCAGCAATAAACGACATTTGCCATCCACCACATTGGTGTCTGTGAGCTGATGGACCGCGCGGCCAGGGGTTGGCCGCCGTGCTGTTCCTGAACCAGGTCACCGTGCGCCTGTCAAGGCAACAGTTGTTGTTCCCCTTCTCAGTGGTATCTCTCAGCAACTTTCCCTATGTTAGTTAATGCAACAAATGAGATTACACTATCTGCTACTGTTGATATGCCCAGACAGCATGCTGCCCATGTTATCAATGTCACTCCCCACCATCCTTTCTCATTCTTGCTAACTTAAACCTTTCAAAACCACTAGCCAACATGGACTAATCTATTACTAATCTCTGACAAATCCTTTGTTAATCCTTCCTCACTTGTGGCCTGATCAGTTCCTATTCAAACCAATGGGAATTTGACTCAAAAAGGACATGAATTTATGATCGTGATGCACAGACATTGTTCATATATGGAGTAAAACCAGATCTGATTCCTACCAAACAGAGGTTCAGGGAAATGGACAGATCAGGTTGCTTGTTATCTTCTAGAGGATTAATGAAACAACTGTGCATAGTGGTTTTGTGCTTCATAACACACTGTTTTATGCAACAGTGTTTTTCTGGAGTGAGCTGATAAATTCTTTAAAAAATTGTCTTATACTCTCTGGTTGGTGTAGCTGGTACATGAGATGTACAAGTACAGTTGAAAGATTCATCCTCTCTGTTATAAGAATGATAAAGCTGACCCTCCAATACACTGTATCGTTTGTTAGAGAGCAAGAAGAATTTTGTGACAACTCATAATTTGGTAAGTTTAATTTCCTTTTCTAACCTGTTTTTCTCCCTGGACTTATAGCAAATATTTTCTGATATGAAATTCTAAAAGTCATCCTCTCACATTTTTGCAAATTCTAAGTTTTATTTGCTGGTATTTTTTATTCTTCATCTTCTAGCAACTACCAGGAAGAGCAATCTGGAATCAAGACTTTCTTACTCTATATGCTGGACAGACAAATATTTAAAACAAATATTCTGCAAACACTATGTACTGTCTGGATCAGAGAAGAGATTAAATAAACACAAGAAGAAGAAGAGTGAAAATGAAGGAGTTCACAAAATGAGAAAATTATCTGACACAATGAGTTTCAATTTATTTTTCCATCCATTAATGTGAAAAGATCTTATTAACAGTCACAAAAATCTCTATGCTCTAATAATTGTCACATTGTTTCATTCAAGAGTGCAGTTGGTACCTTAAATCTGAAAAGCGAGAAGTCTGAGTGAAACTCCAAGTGTAAGGTGAAGGACAGCCCTGTTTCCTTCACTTTGGAGTTAATATTTTTGAAACATGTAAAGTGTATCAGTGTGCCTGAAGACTACAATCTTTTTTTGTGTGTTTTTTTTTTTTGGTTTGTTTGTTTTCAATATATAGAAAGAAAACACAAAGATTAAGTGATTTAGCCAGGGTCACACAGGGAGCTTGGTGATGAAAGTAGAATCCAAGGGCCTTACCCTCAAGTTTGTTTATTATAATGTGAGATCCTCTTTCTTGAAAACAAAACAAAACAAAAAACCAAAACAAAACAGAAAACCCAAAACAAACAAAAAACCCAAAAACGCCAAAACCCCCTCACAACCAAAAACCCCAACCAAATAGAAAAAAATATACAAGCAGCCAGTGGGGAATTACCCTAAAAAATTAAAAGTCAGTCATGCTTGCCCAAACAATTGACACTACATTTTAGAGAGTAGAGGCACTCTTTTAGGCATATGGGCTCGCTTGCTAACTTGTGAAATTTGTAATAAATATTTGCTGTAATGTACTGTGGTATTTGTCACTCACTCACAGGTTTTTGCTTCAACAAAATAAAATTTCCTATGAATCACTGGAGAAGTAAGTACATGTGAGAATGCATCCTTGTGGTGTGTTTAAGTGTTATCTTCATTTTATAAATTGGGAACATGAGGAATAGAAAACTTAAGTGTTAACCTCCATAGTCAAGAAAAAAATGGAGATATTAAAATTTAAACCCAAAACCTACTTAATTCTCTTCCTTGAGTTTTGTGCCCTGGACCAATTTTAAGTAGGATATGTGACTGTAGTACCTCCGACAAAAGACTTGTAAATAAACAGGTCAATGACAGTACTTTTGTCTTGATTAAAAGTCTAATGTTCCCTTATTGAAAGTCTACTAAAGTATAATTTGGTTTCTATAGAGATTATGCTAAATGCTATTTTAATAAAGAAATCCTTACAATAGGACTTTTTAAAGCACCCTATAAGATTCCATACAAGAGTTATGACTCTCCATATACTCCAGCAAGGCATTTATTAAAGATGACAAAAGTAAAAGCACAGAAAGTAAGTGACATCCTATTACATTCAGCTGAAATTTCCTACATGTGTGGATTGCAAAAAATCCAGGAGACCTTTTTCCCAAACTCTCCTATGCGAAGGGATCCAGATATGAAACATCTCTTCCCAGTTTTGTACGTTCCCAGTGAATTAGCATTAAGGTTACCAAAGCCCTTTTCTGTCCTTCCCCATACCGCTGGGTTTGTTTCATGGAAATGGCACCTTGTTCTTGCCTCCTTATGTTGCAATGATCGGTCTTGACAAGGGTTTTTCAAGGCGGGGGAGCAGTCATGGCTGTGGGCAAAATCACAGCTTCTGAACTTCATGCTTGTCAATAGCTGTTTTAGTTTGCATCGCCATACTAATGTGCCTTATAAATATTCCCCGGGGCTCTACACACCACCACGTTGCTGTTGTCTTATTCATCAATACAGTCAAAACAGAAGCAGATGCTGTCAGTTAAGGTCAAGACGTGCTTCTTCCAGATCTCTGGAGTAAAAAGGCCTCTATCCCATCATATAAAAGAGGGCTTTTCATATTCTATAAATTCTATATAAAATGTATATATAAAAATGTAATAAAATATATATATTCTGTATTTATTTTAAGTAACTCTCGGGGCTCAGACTTCTCCCATGATGACCCCAACAATTAACCTTAACTGCTGTACACAGATTTATCCTTCGTGCCATCCTCTCCGCTCTCCTCATTTTACTTGCTCTTTTCTCCTGGAGTGTTTTTAGCACTTGGCACCCACACCGCCGCACTGTCTGCAGGCCATGCTGTGTGAAGTGGCACCTAACGGGATAGGAAATGACAGCCCAGCCTTCATCCCAAACGAATGAAAAATCAAGTGGAAGACTGGAGTGTGAAAGGTTTGGGGAAGGACAGCCTCTTCTTATCTACAAGATGGGTGAAGATGGAGGTGCTGCCGGCTGGAGTTTTCCCAGCATTGAAAACTCCAGCTCTAGAGACGTTTCTGAAGGTACCTACACAAATTAGTCCATAAGTTCTTAGCTTATTTTCTTCTTTTTTTTTATTTATTTATTTTTTATTTATTGTATTTTATTTTTTAAAGTTTCACCCTGAAGCAGTGCACCCATTTGGGACCAGATTTTCAAACAAACTCTGTTTCCTTTAAACCTGAAAATATATGCTACTATATACCAACATATACAGATTCCCACAGCTCTTTAAGTCCTTTGAAAATCTTGCTATGAGCTTCACACTGGAAATCAGTGACTTTGAACATTATGGTCAGTGTGTTTCTATTTAGGCGCTGATGTGGGATTGATTCTGAAACCAAGGGGAGCTGAACACTTCAAAATGTAGCTCCAGGGAAGAGTAATTTTTCACAAAGTCCTTGGCTTTTCTGCTAAGACTAGTGACAAAGCAAACATCTGGCATGTGTGTGGATGTCTGCGTTACATGCACTTATCTTTGTGCAGACCTGGTGGCGTTGCCCAGAGATGTTGTCTTCTCAGAGCTTGCCCTTGTGCATCTTCATAATGAAAACTTGCTTTATTAGTGCCTCCTCGCGCTCCCTGCCTGAACTATTCCCACCAAACTTATTCCTGGGCAAATCGTGTTGTTTGATGGAGAAATTCTACTGCCGTGGATTATTACATGTCTTTAAATGTGCTACAGCACTTGTAAATAAGCAGCTTACCAACAATTTCACATAGTATCAGTAACTCACGCAGCACAGTTTGATGACCTCAGTCTCAAAGCACAGTGAATCCATTTTTGGTGCCCTAATTGCTATGTGCCGTACCTAACAGAGAGGTTTACTCTTATTTTAATGCTAGTCGTCTTCTACAAAAGATACGGCATGTCAGCAAAGTAAGACAGCTGCCTACAGAGCCGGAGACACAGTGATTGTCTGAAGACTTTAATAATAGTGGCAGCAATAAGAGAGAAGTAAAATATAGCCTCCATTTCTCATGCAAGCCTTGTTTGATAAAATCTGTTATCATTCAGTAAGCACACAAATTACAAAGAAGACATGCTGAGCGTGCAAAGCGGGCAGACTTATCTGGGGAGCAGTAGGGGCTGCAGACCCCCTGTGGCATTGCCTGCCTCTCTTCTCATGAAGGGAAGACCTGTCCTGCCCCTCTCTTTCCTCTGCTGCTCTGCCATCATGTGACTGATTTGATAAACTGTCCTCTTCAAGGTACCCATTCCTGGAAAGAAGGATTTACTCAAAATTTTCCCTGCACGCTCTGATATCCTTAGAACTGTTTGTCTGGCGCGACCTCACCTTGATGGGGTTATTTGGCCATGCAAAGAAGTTTTGTACTCATCTGGGTGAAAGTTTTCTCATTGTGCAAAAATACCACTCATTCTTCTCTGAAAACAAAATCTTTCTGAGTATTGATGCATGAAAAATATGTAATGTCTGCCCCACTTTACAGCACATACTTAAACACATCACTTTTTTAAATCAGCCTCAGCTTCCTAAAACTCTCTGGATGGATGGCTGTCAGCCCGTTGGCCTATGGCTAACAAGAAGTGTTAAGAAAAAAGAGCCACCAAAGTCACATCGTACATGGGGAGTGCACGCCACACTGAACAGGGGGAACAGCAACATCTGGAATTGGCTTATGAACAAGGACCATCTTAAAGCCAACTCATGCAGATGTGTTTGGCTCCAAGGAAGCTTACAGTGCTCATCCTTAACCTAAAGAAATGCAATAAGCTCCAGAAAGAAAAATGGGATCGAAATATGTATTTGATTTAGTATGAAGGGGTGGAGTGGTGGTGGTGTAGGAAGAAGAATGTGAAACTTTCCATTGGCTTATTAAACTCTTCTTTTTAAAGTTGTTCCTGTTCAAGCGAGAGCCTTGCCAGTTTAGCTAAGCTGGTAACTTCAGAGCCAAATGTGTTCAGTTCCAGTGCCATCAAAAAGGATAGATTATAGAGCTGCTGCTCATTTATGTGTTTGCTCTGATGAAATACAGACATTTATCTTTGTGGAACTAGTAAAACAATTGCATCATTTTCCACTGCAAATTGAATCAATGTACCCAGTGGCTGCTGAGCTAGGAGCAGAGCTGAAAACTGTATCTTCTGCTATGCAGTGGCTCTGATGGTAGGATCCACTTTGCACTCATCTGCAGTGCCTTCACCTTCCTTGTCCATTCTCAAGCCTCTTTTAGAAAAACCTCGCATACAACAAGCTTTTCTTTTCTTTTCTTTTCTTTTTTTTTTATCCACAAGCCCTCACCTTGTGAGCCTGAGGGCCTTAACACTGGTGGTCCCTTGTCCAAGTACAAATTGCTGAGGAGACTACCATGCCTCCATGCAAAATGCAGATCCCACCTGGAATTCCTCCCAATGCATAGCAATGTTTGCCTCTGGGATTTTCACCCAGGTCACCTCTCCTTACAGAGCATCAAACAGTGCTCCATTCTCTTGTCAGACCCCACACAGAGCAAGCAATTTGGTAAAAAATCATAGCCGTTTATTCAAACAAAGAAGACAAGGACACTTCCTTTGAGAGCTCATGCCCCCCGGGCAAGTCTAAATGTCTGGAATCGCCTATCAAAGTGTAATCGCTACCATAAACAAAAAAGACTGCTCCAGAGAATACAACTTTGTGTGGGGAAGGAAGCAAGTGCTATGATACATATGGTGGAACTGCCAAAGAGCCCTGTGGAAATGCAACAAATGTTAATTATAAATAGTTTCTTACCAGTATTCCCATGATACGCTCACTAACTATATCTTACATCACTAATGTTCTCGGGGTCCCCAGGTAAGACCAGCCAGGTAGATTTTAGTGACCTGGGTATTATCCTGCTTGGTTTCCATCTGCCATCCCAGAGGGTGGTGGATTTCTTGCAGATCCTAAGTCACAGCTACCGTTCCAAGGTGGAAAGCTCAGATACTGCTGGGTTTATACAAAGGCAGGAAATACCAGTGTTTATGCACCTGAATCCCATCTGGCACATCAGCAAAACCAAGAACTCCTTTCCATCGAGGAACCCTGCCACTGACAAATTATATGGCAAGAGGTAAGAGATGAAGGCAGGCAGAAGGGAGAGCACAAGAAAATGATGACACTCTAGCACAGTGCTGCAATCACAGCTGGCCCACAGCTGGCTGGTCGTTGGGACTTCTTTAGCACTCGATGAAGGATGGTTTCAAAAGGTATCTCAGGTAGGAGTGTGATGCAGCTGTATTGTATTAAGGAGCAAAGTTGCCCCCCTAGGCATGACAGTCAGCAGCGGAAGAAAGCATGGAAGTGCCCGGCGTACTGCTATGAAGACATTCACATGTTAGGCAGAACATATTGCAAATGTGAGGGGTTTTTGTTTTTTGGTTTGTTTGGTTGGTTTTGTGTGTGTGTGTGGTTTGGTTTTTTTTGTGGTTTTGGAGTGTGGGGTTTTTTTTTGGGGGGGGGGGTGGTGTGGTATTGTTGGGGGTTTTTTTATGTGGGTCTTTCAGCTTCTATTTCTATAACTCTGAAGCAAGAAAAAAATAGTCCTGCAAAGAAACAATAGTGAAGTGCCTAACTATGAAAGTAAACAGTACTCTGAAGACGATGTTGGAAATGCACTTATTTATGCTATAACAGATGATTTAAAAAATCTCCAGCTGGATTAGGTAGCTGTCCTTGTTCCACAACTTGTCTCATTCCTGAAATGGTTTTGTAAATCTGTAGTTCCTGATTTTATTTATGCACATTCCAGTAGTGTCTAGGGACTCTAAACAGCATTATTGGTGCCTACCATACAAACCTAGATAAAAGACAGTGTTTTCCCTGAAGGCAAATAGAAACAGGGAGAAGATGCATCTGTGGTATAGAAAACTGCAGAAAGGAAAAAGCTGTCATGAGAAAGGATCCAAAGAAAAGCCAAGATTTGCAAAAGTGTTTGGTTGTTTATAGGGCCTCAGGGTTTAACTGCTCCAGCTGAGATGCTTCCAAAGGGGCTTGATAATGTGAAGCATTCATTGCCATAAAACAGGATTTGAGCCTGCCTCAAGTTAGTCACTTATCGTACACTTGTAAAGTATTCTCCGTTTAGACTCCCACAAATTAATCTTCATCCAGTGCTAATGGTGCTCGGTACTGGCTCTTAAAACTCCACACAAGAATAGTTCACAGTCATGTTGCCTTCAGGTTTTTCTAGTTATTATGAGAAAAAAACCCAAACACTGAAGTAAATCTAAAATAGGCTTTGAAAGAGGCAACATTTGTGGGGAGAGATTTTATCTTTTATTAGCCCAACAGATAAACTTGGAGAAAATGAGTGAGCTTTTAGACACATGCTCAGGCTTGAAGCAGAAGCAGAAAAATTCAAGCTGAATAAAAACTAAGAACAATTGCTCCAAAGTTATCATTCTACAATACTTTGGCAAAAAAAAGTTAGTGTAAGACTTCATAGTCCCATGCAGTCAGTCCTGCTGGATCCCTATTACTCTCCATTCACTGACTTGGGCTAATACCATCTGCATGACTGTGATTTTAAGAAGGGTATTAGATTATATTTATTTAAAAGTGGTGTTTCCTTTTCTTTTTATCTGAATTGAGTGACTGCACGACAACACCTACAAACTGTGTAACAAAATGAGGCAGCAGACTGCAGAAGAAACAAGAAGGTGAGGACAAGAATTTCTTAAACGGCTTTAGTGCCAAAGGCAACATACTGGGTTATTACATCCTCAAGTTTAATTAATCTGTGTTACTCAATTAAAAAATTCAAGGGAAAAAAGATTGCTAGTGCCTTTGGAGCAGAGTGAGCTGCTGGCCAAAGAGAGATGATTTGCCTTGACAGAAGAGAAACAGGGATTCATTTAGTTATCCAAGTCACTAGTGTGAGGATTGTATTGCACTTCATTGAAAACATTTGTACTGTTCACCTGTGTCCTGTACCGAAATATCCTTCACCAGGTAGTTCCAGGTCATCACCAGTGCACCAGCAGGGCTTCACTGCCCACTACTGCATATGGGCAACAGCATGGAACTGGGCAACAGCACGAAACCCCCACTGTCTGACAAACAGCCCCTATAGCAGAATTTACCTGGCTCCGCTGCTGCTGCTTTTCCTCCCCCTGTAGAACGCCACAGGCTACAGACAGATGAAACGGGAAATATTATAGCCTTTCAAAAGACCAGTGTAACTCTTAAGGGGAAATTATCCTTTGATTGTACAACAGAGATTCCTGAACACAGCTGATATTAGGAAACACCCATGTAACACTACCTTCAATAAAGAGTCACAACAAAACATAAGTGTTTCTCAAGTCAAAAGAATGAGACCTGGCAGCTTTGCACGGCTGTTTGGCAAGGAATATGAGTGCTCTAAAGTGGCTGGTTAAACGCTAGAATTATAATGGGAACTGGAAATGGAAAAGTCTGGAAACCTTCTAATTTTGGAGGTTGAGAGCTATTTTCTGTTTCTCCTGACCAGTATATAATGAGACACTATGGCTGCTCTCTGTTGCTGCTCTTTTGCATAAATACATTCCAGAAATAGGAGCGGACAGCTGCAGAAAAATCCATCGAGGTCTACTAAACACAAAGATACCACCTCTGGCTCAAGTAGTCCCAGCACAGCAGATTGCTGGGAGCTGGGAGGTGGTGCAGGGGAACTGCACCCTGTGTCTGTCCTGCACCCGCATCTCAGTACGAGGGGGATCGGGTACCGCAGCTGGCAGCTTCTGCCGTTACCCACTACAGCTCTTTGTATGCTCTGCTGGTAAATGAGCTCTTTGTCATATGGCATTCACTAGGCGCTTTTCGAAACAGATGTTTCACAAAGATGCTTTCATGACTGCTTTGGGCCAGTTAAAGTGGCTTTCAGGAAAAAAAGACACCTCCACATTCAGTGAAATCTACCCTTTGCAAGGGCTTACAGGCTGTTGTCTCTTGTACCACGCTAAATCCCCACCAAACATGGTTGTACGGCCAGAGGCTGGATTCCACTGAAAAATACAGATCCTAAAATAAAGTTTTTTAAAGTGCAAAGGTATTTGGATGTCAGGAAGAGACAGCTCTTTCAGGTCAGCCTCTACTTACAAGTTACCCATCCTTTTTACTGTGAGGATTCAGGGCTCAGTTCCCATCTCAAATCCCACACTTTACCAAGCATTTAGCCAAGTCCCCATAGTCTGGTCAGAAAAGAAAAGAAATTACAGCATATCTAGCTTGTTTAGACAACGGAATGCTTTTTTCTTTCCTTGCTCTTCCACATGTGAGAAAAAAGCCTAAAAAGAATTTACTTTCCAACCTGGGAGTGAAAAACCCCACCTTTGAGCAAAGCCACCCTCAGAAAGTTTCATTTGATGCAATGATCTTTTCAGAAACTTCATCAGCAGGAAAAAGTAAAGAGATGTAAAGAGCCATCTGTAACACAAAACTTAACATTGGGCCCCAACAGAAAACTGCGGCTTATATGTTTGCGCATGTACATACACACAGGTATGTAAAAATGTGCCAAAGTTATTCAGAAAATAAAAAGACTAACACATAAAGATGAAAAAGAGGAACTTTAGAATGAGGTAGTATGTGGGGATGGCAGGGGGGAAGGAATCAGAAATATTTATGAAGCCACCATCTAACCATCATCTTAAAAAAATTTCATCATGTACCGATCACAGTTGGTGGACCTAGTTAGGTCAGCGGTCCCAAAAAACAGAGTTCTGGGAAGCTCATAACCTGACAGGAGGCCTGTTAGTGTTATGCACCTGAACCCTGTCGAGTTCAGGCTGGATTCGAGACACTCAAGAGCTATAAGCTCTTTTAAAGTTGAGCTGCAGGTGTCAGCGCCTAAAAGCTCTGGCCATTTATTCCTCTTCTAGAAACTTGTGTGACCCTTTTGTTAAACTCAGTAACATTTTCAAAATTGAGGGGAGTCAGAACAACAGACTTTTGGAGTCCATAAAGTGTCTGCCATATGGGAAAAGTAAAAAAAGAAATAGGTACTCGCGTAAGACAGCTTGAGAAATGATGGCTTTGTTTGGCCTGGGCAGCACTTGTCCTCTCCTCAAAGGATTTTCAGCTTCCTGGGCAATCAATCCAAGCACTAAATTTGCCGCTTCTTGTCTCTGTTAAGGCAAATCTACCAATAAATCCCCATAAGAGTTTGTGTAACCCAGATCAGTCAGTTATTTCCCTCTCCCTCAGCATTCACAGCTCCACCAGCCAGCTTCCGCGCTGCCCAAGCACGGATCTTGTTAGGCACCAGAGGCTGATGGAGACAGCCTGCAAGTTGCTTTCGTGTTGCATTTCTGGGATGCAGACGCACCCTGAACGCTCCAGAATATACTTTTTGTGTAAAAAACAAATAAGCAGGAAAGCCCCACAGTAATTTGTTTTCTTTTATGCTAAACAGGAAGATGTATGGGAAGAGGAGCACTGCTTATTAATCCCAACCAAACAGTCAGCTCCAGCTGAGCAAACTCTGCCATTTGGTGGATGGAATTTCTTAATCAGGAAAACATATGGGGAGGCAGTTTTCAGCAACTGAGACAGAAGCAGTTGCAAATGCTTTCCAATTGGTGCAAACCGGAAAGACAGCACAGTCTGCATTAAAAAAAACCTGGAAATATTTTTGCTTTTCTTCCTTGCATGAGCAAATTAATGTTAAGGGAATTCAACAGCTTCCCTGTAGTGTTGTGAGAGCAGCAGAACTGGTAAAGATGGCTCAATTAGAAAAATAAGAAAGTTGTATACAAGTGAAAATCAAATGAAGCAAAACTAACCCATGCTTCTGTTCTGCTCATCCACCCACCCCAGGAATGTATGGCAAGATAACAGCTCAAAATCTGGATTCTATTGCCAGGGAAAAGAGGCAGAAAACCACTCAAAGTAGCCCAATAAATGGCAAAAGCAAAGCCTGGAGAGGAAACCTGCTGCATTTCCATACAGACATAGAATCATAGAATGGTTTGGGTTGGAAGTGACCTCTAAAGGTCATCTAGTTCAACCCCCTTCCATGAGCACAGACATCTTCAACCAGACCAGGTTGCTCAGAGCCCTGTCCAACCTGACCTTGAATGTTCCCAGGGATGGGGCATCTACCACCTCTCTGGGCAACCTGTGCCAGTCTCTCACCACCCTCATCGTAAAAAATTTCTTACTTAAATCTAGTCTAAGTCTACCCTCATTTAGTTTAAATCCATTACCCCTTGTCCTATTGAAACAGGCCCTACTAAAAAGTCTGTCCCCAATTTTTTGCCAGCAGGTATATTTAGCCAGTAACATCTTTCCTCTCTAGCTACTGTGTTGGTGAAGACACAGTCTCTCAGACTTCAAAAAACAATCTCTTGAATATTTATGATCATGTTTGGGACCAGCACTAAGGCCATCAGCTTTTGCCTGTGGCCAAAGAGGTTATGAGTGGATGGAGCAGATGCCATATTGCTGGGGCATTTTGGTAAAATGATTCCTCTGTGCCCTCTGTAGCTTAAAACAAACCGTGAGTGCCCCAAAACTTAAAGTCAGACAAACAAGTAGACCCTGCAGGTCAGTAAATGTATGCAGAAGCAATGTCCCCAGGCTAGGTAGCAAGGGGCAAACAACAGTCCTGTAATACAGTGGAAAGGTGGAGTATATTTATGTACATGGCATTGCTGGGATGTAAAGTAGGCAGAGGGTGAGAAATTAACTCTGAAGTTTCAGCATGATCTGGTCAACAGCTTTTTTGTTATTACCTCTCAGTGTTTCATCAAGTTGTGTATATTAAAAGAAAATCATCTGCAAAACCTTTATTAAAAGAGGAAAGGCACAGATTCAAGGCAGCTTGTAAAGAGATATATGGAAACTGAGTGTTAGCACCTCAAGAGATTTCTGTGGTGAAGGGACATGTGTCATTAATTGTTCACAACCAGAGAACCCTGCAGGTGAAAATGAGTGACTAACTGGAAATGCCCTTGACCAGGCAACGGTAGCAGATAGGTACCTAGAATCTGGAAAGAAGCCCTGACTCTTGCTTTCACATATAATAAAACTCTATATGCAGCATTAATTACAATCCAAAGTATAATTGCAATTAATTCATAAGCTGTTCTATAAAAGCAACTGAATTGCTCTTTCTTTACCCCATCAATAGAAATTGTGAGATCCAGCCTTCCCACAGTGATCTCATTCTCTTTAGATGCTTGCTTATCAGTAGAAAAACATATTAAACTGTAAGTAAGCCTCATCCTTCCTTCCTTTCACAACAGTATAGGATCAAGAGTAACCCCCTGCCGGTAAGAAATGGCCTGACCCCACCGTGAAACAGAGGCAAGAGAGGCCAGATGGATACCCAACACCACGTTGAGCATCAAGGGCTGGAGGGAGCAGGACGACACCAGAAGAAAAAGGGCTTTGCAGATCTCGCCATGAAGTAACTGTAGGGATTTTTTCACCTTCTCAAGGCACTGCACCAACATCTGTTTGTCACTGATATTAATACAGCGGCCTCACAGCCATGACTGAATTAGATGGCCCTGTCACGACTCGGTGTGAAAGCATCCAAAAGCAGTAACTGGCACTGGAATGTGATGTGGAGGGGGACAGGCAGGGCAAAAAATGTCACTAACCATTGACCAAATCATCTCGAACAAAGCGGGAGCTGTCTTCAAGCAAGGGTCACAAAATAGGATCACAGACCCTGAGAAAAGCCCTCCTGGCAAGTTTAGAAGTTGGAAGGGGTGGGGGGGAAGGCGCAATGACAAACTTGCTACCTGCCAACATGTCACTCCAGCTTGTAAAATAACAGCCCAGGTGAGTGTCATCCAGCAGCAAAGCTCTGCTTTACTTTCTTTTGCTGCAGGAACTCACACCACACTCCTCAGAGGGGTTTCTGACCATTTTAAAGCTTGGATTTGAAAGGACATTATCCACCTTAGATCAGTTGAAATGTTCAGAAGACTACAAGTTTTGTGGGTTTTGACAAGATTCATCTCTCCTGTCTTTAGACATCTACAAAGTACATCTCGGCGTCTGAGCTGGTCCTTTGATATTCACTTTAGAGCAAAGGAAGGTGCTTCTGGGGCGTGAATCATTCCATCCCAAGGTAGACATCTGAAACAGGTCAGGGAAATCACACCTGAAAAGTGTCTATTTTGCCCCTCCATTGACTGCAGGAGTTTAGTTGAGGAGCTGACATGCAGAAAACTTAACTACACTAAAACGTCTGAAGCTGGAGGAGGCAAATCTCACCTTAGAATTAATCTTTCCCAGGAGCTGCCAAAGCTCTTCACTGAAACTCTTTGAGGCAAGGCATTATTTAGACTGCAGAGCTTTAGGTGATCTCTTACTGTGGGCTTGAAAAGTTATTGACATATTGGAAACTCAGTTTCAATGAAAGTCTTTGCACACTGTAGTGATAACAACCTGGTGGGAGTTTCAGATTATTCCTGTTTAAAAGAAAAAGGGACACGATCTGTTGCTTGTGGCTAAACATGGTCCCACTCTCCACTATACAAAATACCATAGCTAATGAGTCTGTCTCATCTAAATTGCCTTAATGCAATGAGAAGTGGTACCACCAAAATCTGTAAAATTACATTGGTCTAAACCTTAGGGAAAGGAAACCCAGGATCAGGCCTATCCCATTCCATGTTGATTTCTAAGTTTTCCCTATGTTTAGCTCTCAAAATGGCTCGAATATTGATGACATGCAGGAATGAAGTCCTGTAAAATGTCATCTTTGATGTTTATTTAATTCTGCTAATTGTGAATTGGTACCCTCCGCCTCTCGTCTGTACATTTAAAACATATTCAATTCCCTGCTAGTGATTCTCTTGACAAAGGAGATTCAGCCTTTGTCACTAGCTTGGGCTCACAACCTCATCTGAGGAAAAGATAAATACAATTGTTTAGATAAATGCAGAGAGAGAATTTAATAAAACCTAAAGCGAATGCAAACGCTTAAAAACTTAAAATACGTTTAATAAAAATCCTTTATCTTGCTGGTGTGGAGGGTTTTTTGTCCTTTCAGTGAGGCTGAACGTTTTGGCCTAAGAACAGAGGTCTGTTAAGCATTTCAGAAGGTAAAAAATCTGATGCTGTTCATAAGAATTCTTTAAAGTAATTTCTCCAAATAAATTTATTAGTTGTTTTAACACATAACACACAGCTCTGCATTGCCTTCAGTGCATGATCCACAACAGCTTTACCACCATTTCCTTGCTCTTCTGTGATGCAAGTCAGTAAGAGCATTTCCAAGCTCTCTGGTTCTGCATTTTGGTCCTTACATCAGGGCTCCTTTGCCTACGATGGGTGGGCGTTCAGAAGAGCATCCCTGAGAACAGCCTGTTTGCCAGCCCACCCACCTTGCCAATGTGTGGCTGTGGCATGATGAGTGGGCTTTTCTGGGGAAGCTCAAAGACCAGCTGCCCTCATGTGCTGGGTGGGGACATGCATGTGTGGGGACATGGCATCGCAACTGCTTTCGTGGGAACCTGGTGGCACTGCTGGGGCCATGTGGAGTGCGTGATCTCTTGTGTGGTTTCAGAGCAATCCTCAAATAACAGGAACCTTTGGGGAGAGAGGACCCCTGGGGCGTGCTGGTGCAGCACCTTTCCGTGCTGGTTTCCCTTCTGTTTGTGGGATGGTGAGTCTTCCACACATCAGTGAAGAATAAAACCAGACGTAATAGCAGCTTCACAATAGCTGTCATGGCAAGGTAGAAACTTGGAAAAAAAAAGGAGATCTGCTGTGCCCTAATATTAATATATGATAATTTCCATCCCAATGGCATTTTACCAAAAGGGAGGATGTTCACATGCCCTGAGGATGTCAGGAGAACAAGAATACAAGGCAGAAAAAGAAGCAAACTTCTCTACTTCAGAGTCTCAAGCTCAATGAAGTGTGCCTGTGCACGTGGGTGCATGTGCATACACACAAATACTCAGGGAGGCTGGATGGGGGAAATTATATTTTCAAAAATATAAAAATTTACCAGTTTCTAACCCTCCAGAACACTAAATACAGCACAGAGAAGGGACATATTTAACAACTCTGACTCAAAACTGATTGAGCTCTGGGAAATCACCTGTTGATTTCACACTGGTTATAGATCAAGCTCACCGTGCAGGAATGCGATTTCTTTCATCAGAAGATGTCTACATTTAATTGGGTGACTGTATCTTTTTATTGTGTGTTAATTCTCCCTGTTCTTGTCATTAGGATTTTTGTTTACAATAGTGGTGAACACTTCAATAATAAAAAAATCTTGAATGCAAGTTTATTAGAATTCTCTTCCTTAAGCAAAAGTAAACCAACATCCAAAGCTGTTAATTACACGTGCTGTCCTTTGTGTTTTCAAATGCAATGTCTCTAACAACTTTGTTCTACTGTTGTGACTTATGTTCACAGATTTTGTGAGGTCTAAATGAAGCAGAAGGATTAATTGCATACAGATGCTTTCCTAGTTTTGCTTGCCACCATTTTTTATTATTCTTTTGTGTTTTTTAAAAAAAAAACCCCAAACCCAATAAAAGGAATTTACATTATACTAAGAAAGTTAAACACAACCTGTGAGAAGTAATTACAGGCACAAAACATATGGAAATGCCATCTCTTGTTTTGGTTACATTTGCACATAATGTATGCAGAACAAGTCATGATTAGCAGACAGGAAGCTCGGTCTGTGATTATGCAGGATTTGGTAATTGAATCCACCAAGGATAATGATGCTGACCTTCCCATTTGAAAATAAACTAGGCATTCAAGTTTAAAGTGGTTTGCATTAATTCTAATTGCATAGACATGTCTACGCAGAGCTGCTGCTGGGAGGACATGGGACAGGTAAATAATGATTACCTTAGTGTGTTTTATTACCAACTAAAGTAATACTGTTTACAGCAAAGGTGTTTGGACCTTATAAAACTGAAATTTAAATATCTAGGAGCCATCATTTTCACTGAGGTAGACATGCTTATGCTGTATCAACCGCAACGAGAAGTTACCTGAGAGGGTCGATGATTATAGTCTACCACTTGCAAACTCACACAGAAGAACCAAGTAGCTAGTTAATTCAGGATAGGTCTGGTTTCTTTCCTCATCTATTAACCTTCCATCCTTCAGGAATGAAAGAGTTCCAAAAGGTTGAAAATTCACTGGAACTTGTATAAATAAATGCAATATTTGTCCTGCAGACATGGCATGGTTTGAACTATCTACTAAACCACAGGCTGTTGGGGATATTTTTATTTTCTTTTGCAGTGGTTCTCTTTTGCAGAGTTATTAACTTGGTTCTACTACTGCAGTTCAAGAACAGAGGCTATTTGTCATGCAGAAACAGACCACTGGTGTGCTGAATCTGCTATCTTGCCGCCACTACAAGGTGACCCAGTTCTCAGTCCAGCGAACCCACCCGCAAGTCCATCTGTGATGCTCTTTCCTAAGCCCTGAAGGCAAAGTTGCCTCAGTACAAAGCCTGCAGCATAATTTTACTTACTGTACCACCAAGTCTATGTTTCCCCATCTGCAGTGTGACAAATTTGTCAGGGAACAGAGGGGAAAAGCAAAGACTGGTGGCTTAGAGAAAGCTGTAGGCCCCATATTCCCAGGGTCACAGCAGAAACACGTTGCTGATTGGGAACAGAGTAAAGGCCACGGCCTCCTACCAGTTTTGTCTGCTAGAGCTATAGTCTGTTTAGAGTAATTTGGGTTTTCTTCTGGGGAAAAAAAAAAAAAAAAAAAAAGGTTACAGATTTTTACATTTCTCCTAGATTTCTCATGTGTGTCAGCCCCAGTCAGATATAGGATCCAGTTTGCCTGCCTCAGGTCTGGAAATTACAGACATTTCCATGTTGCTTGCACAGATCAGCTCTGTGGCGCAGGCATGGAAAACAAACATTTTCCCCCTGGAAATTCTGGACTTATACATGCTCTGTAGTCCCAGGCTGCAACAACAGTGCACCAAATTCTTGCAGCAAACACCAGGCACGCACAGGACTCATCTGGGAAGGTGTCCAGCATGTGCATTGCAAGTCCAGTGTGTTCACTAAGCATTGGGCTTATTACTTGTGTGCTTTACAGCTATGCACAGACATTTACACCTGGACAACAGCAGGAAGAAATACTGCAGCTTAATTTCTGCTTTTCTTTGCCCCCCTGATCCAAATAAAACTAAGCCATTGACTGGTTTCCACCTGGCCCTTAATGCAGATGATTGAAGTCTATAGGAATAGCTCAGGGACTCAAGCACTGCAAATTCTGGGAGTTTGGCCTCAGTCAGGGTATGTGTGATCCAGAACTGCAGAAACATCTCTGGAGTGTCCAAGCACCAGGGCAGACTGACTGCACCATCTCTGCTAGGACACACAGGTGGGAATGATCATTCATTGGCGATTATAGAGCAAGAAGCTCCCAGCGATAGTAAAAATCATGGATGGCTGTTCTATGGTAGATCCACCAAGCTGAGAGTGCTTAGAATCTAAATTATTGGAAAACAAATTAGAGGACTCACACCAAAGCTCTATAACTGCACTGAAATTTAGTTATATAGTTAGATTTTGCATATGTAATAAATTTGCAATATGGAACGCAGAGGCTTTTCACCTCTGGGTCACTGGCTTACTGCTCCATTATTTTTTATGTACAAACAGAAAAACATTATGTAGTCCTCACTTAGAGTGTATTTATGTCTCAACAACACACTGAAAGTATGTCCAAAACCATTTTTTCAGCTCATTAGAATAACTGCAGGAGGGAACCATGATAGTCTGGGGTTTGTAAGGTGATGTGGAGGTCAAATACATCCCAAAATCACTGTAACCAGAAGTTTTTTTAGTTACTTCCCACTCTCTGCTGTCTACAGTATGGATTGATGGTCTCAGTCCAAGTCCAAGTGGTTAGATATATCTGTCATGTGTGCCTCACATAGGACATAGGTAAAGAAAGGATAAATATCACTTGCTTGTCCAGAAAGAAAAAAACCCTCAAAACCAACCAACCACCACCAACAACAACAACAACAGCAAAACAACCCCCAAAAAACCCATCCTGTATCTTTGAGCACAAAAGTCAAGCCTTCAGTCTAGATAATGGCCTTTTGGCCTCCCAGACAACGGGAGAGACCTTTATCGACTGCTTCTTTCACTCTTACCCCATCTCCAAGGTCCTGGATACAAGCATTTATAAGAGCAACAACTCAACTCAAAGGCCAAAAAGCGTTTGTGAAACTGTAGGGACACACAATGAGCTGTTCACTGGCTGTGTAACGTTGCCTTTTCTCCCTTGCCCCTACACATCAGGCTCTGCTTCCAAGGGAATTTAACAGCAATGTGGGAGGGATGGGAGCTTGAAACCTGGGGATAACAACAGTGATGGCAGCAGCAAGAGCTCAGCACTAAGGTGTTGAACTGCCTTGTGTCTTGTGGTGTTGGTAAAGATAAAGCAATGTGGCAGAGGCAGCGGGGCAGCTCTTCGCATCCACCATTGCAGGAAAGAAGCAAGCAGGCTCTATCAGCACCCACCAGTTGCTATCAGCCTCAGCTTCTCTTTCATGAAAAAGGTCATCGAATCTGCTGCACAATCTCTAGCAAGAGGCAAGAGACACGAGGACCGGAATTAGAAATGTTCCCCTCCCTTTCCTAGACTTCCCCATCTGCAGAAAAATAGGCTAAAAGGAAATTTGAGTCACAATCGTTTCGCTTAGTGAAAGACTCCTGGGATCAGCTGATAGAGGCAGCTTTTCTCTTTTCAAGGGTGACTAGCACCCAGAATGAATGCTTGTGATAGTCAAACCAGAAATTAAGAGAAATAGCTACACGGAATCCCCTCCTGATGCAGACAGGCAGCGTGCTCACAGCCAGCCCTGGATCAAGCTGATAATAGTCTGCTTCTGTTCACAGATGAAGGAAAATGAGTTTCAAATTACCAGACCTGTCCCTGGGTTTTGATACTATCATGCACACTGCTGCTATCCAGCCTCAAAGTCATAACAGGGGCAAGCAGCATGGCACCAGCAAGGGACAACGCGGTTCAGAAAAGCACATGCAGACACACCAAAAAAAAAAAAAAAAAAAAAGAAAGAAAAGCACATCCTTTCTGATATCCACCATCCAACTTATTTAGTATCATGATCCTTAGTTTCTTATGCTATCACATCACATGGGGCCCAAAATATTCCTCAAGTTAATAAATGGCAAAGTCAGGCACAAAAGCTACAACTATTCTGATAAATTAAACAGGGATGGCATTTTGGCTTGAGGACTTGAGCGCAACAGCCCATATTGCTTAATTTCAGCACCCTTTCTGGTTTGGGTTTGGTCCATAATAACAAGTAATCTGCTAGATAAAGCCCAGATGTATTTTGAGGGATATATGAAACAGGAGAATAAAGCCGTTGATAATGTGAGGATATGACAAAATGCATAGCAGACCTATGGAGAGCTTGACTTCACTTTGTTATCATCAGCTAACTAGCTTGATACTTGCTCCTTCCAAACCTCTTTCTCTAAATAACGCTACTGAGACATTAAAGGATCAGGGCAAAGGACAGTCAGCTGCAACCCACAATATTAATTATGGCTCTGGCACTGGTTTCTGAGGAATCACAATCTTTCTGTCTGCTAAGTGAGAAGATGGCTATCGCAAATCCTTACCACATATCAGGAAGGAGAGACTTAAATAATGCTCAGAAAGTGCTTTGGAGACTAAATGTGCAAGTCTTAATGTCATGTGAGCTAAATATTATTACTGAATTCAGATTCATAGGTTTGGGCAGAGGTTCCCAGAAAGAGAAGCATCAAGGGCAGGAAGCAAAGAATGCTCTTACAGAAAAATACTTGATGTAACTTGTTCTGAAGCTCTTTCCCAACAGCAATGTGATTGTTTTCCTCTAGGTACAAGGTTAAAAGCCTTTCTGCTAAATTCTAGGAATGCATCAGGATTTAGGATTATGATATGAGCCACAATCTTCTCCAAAACAGCTCTCATTATTAGGAGGAGCATACGCGTAGTTAACTGATTCCTTAGGTGCAGGCATGGCTTTGCGGAGTTGGGGTTTCCACTCTCCGTACCCTCTGACGAGCAGTCTTTGGTAGACAGCTAAAGAAAAAGTGTTAAATATGGGCAATAGACACCAGCTCTGATTGCTTTTTAGTCTCTTGCTTTTCTATATGGTACAGTCAGAAGACTGGGAGTTCATCTCAAATGTAATGGAAGTTGGGCCATAAAGGAAGGAATAAGGATGGGTCCAAAGGGACAGCTACCAGAGACTAAAACGAAGCTCCAGCAGTCAAAGGCAAGGCTCTTGCCCAGAGCAAAAAGCATCCAACAGTGCTTTTATTTAGTGCTTTATATTCCCCAATCCTTCTGGAAAATGAGCTATTTCAAAGGTCTACCTTCTTGAACAGGTCAATTTTCCCCCCAGTAGAAAAGAAAGCAGTGAAGTGTTACTGCATAGGTGGCCACAGAAGAGCTCTCAGTGTGAGGAATGGGATGAGCTAACAAAGCAGATGTAGAAAAGCATGGATCTTTCATCAGTGAAACTAATCTGAATTTTGCCACAGGTTCTGGCAAGAATGCACGTAATTGCTATATGCTGATGCTCAGAGATTCATGGATTTTAAAGGACCTTCACAGTCACCGTTCTGCAATCCTGCATAATGTCTTTGAACAAGATCCTATATTGTAAGAAGATATCTTATCTTGATTTTAAAATCCCCATTTATTTGCAGGATTAAATACAACCCTTGAAAAACTGGTGCCTAATTTCAAGAAGGTTGTCTAGGTTCAGGCTGTATCAAGATCTTCTCAGCTCTTTTCAACAGATTGAAGAGCTATTCACAATGTTTATTTTCTGCAAATGTATATGTAAGGACCTAATCAAGTCACTTTCTACTTAACTCAAACAATATTTATGGTATCCTGAAATCTTCCATTATGTGCATGTCTCTTAATTGCTTAATCATTCCTGAGAATCTTGCCTGAAACTTCCCCGTTTTTTTAACATCTATGTCGATACCACATGCAATATTCTGATAGCAGTTTCATCAGCGCAAAATACAAAGGTGACACAGTTTTACTCAAGATCCCCCAAAAGCTACATTACTTATTTTTGGCACTGATAAGCAGTGAGTGATAAGCCAGGACCCCTCAAACATATCTCTGAATCACCGCCTCTGAAAATAGAATCAGTCTGTGGCCTTTGTTCCTACACATTTGACTTTACTTTTGTCTCATACCCTGCTATCAAAGCAGTCCAGATTGTTCTGTATCAACGATCAGTCCTATTCATGATTTATCACTCCCTCAAACTGTGAAATCTGAAAGCTTTATCAGTAATGAGTACATCTTCTTCCATATTGTTCCTAGAAATATCAAACAGCTGAGGCTCAGCAAATCGTATGCGCTTGGCCCACTAGAAACAGACCTGCTTGATGTTCCCATTCACAAACACGTTTCAAGACCTGATATTCAGCCATGTTTTATCCTTTTAATAAGTTCTGGTTTGAGCTTGTATCATTCTGGTTTCTTAATCAACATGTCATGCAGCACAAAGTCAAGCCTTATAGAAGTCTAAGTCTATTACATCAAAACTCTTACCTTTCTATACCAAACTTGTAATCTCATAAAAAAGACATCAGGATGATTTGACAAGATATATAGGGTTTTTTTTTTTCAGAAAACTACATTGATTGGCATTAATTACATTACCCTCCTGTATGTCTTTACTGTTTGAGAGCTGCATCAGCCATTCCATTATTTTCCCTGGGATCGATGTCAATCTGACAAGACTATAATTACCTGGGTTGTTCCATTTACCCTTTTAAAACATTGGTACAATGTTAGGTTTCCTTAAGCTTTGTTACGAATGGAGGGTTTCAGGGGAGTTTTCACATTATCCCAGCCCATTCTGACATCTCAAGGCCATGACAGAGACTGGTGCCTCTATGGGTGAAGTTCCCAGTACAATAATTATTACTTCAGATCTGCCGTGCTTGCAAAGATTAAAAGGTCAGCATTACTCTCCAGAACCCCAGCCTAAGAAAGTCTGCTTGAAGAGAAGCGCCACAGCAGCATACGAAATCTCATGCACTGAGAATGATGATGACCTGATACCACCAGAATGAGGTTGATCTGATACCATCTCACATGCTTCCATCACTGTATGTCCGAACACCTTTACTGTGGGCATCCATGGCTCACTCTGCCATCCTCTTTCCCGCTCCCTGGCCCCACACATTTCTGGCTGGTCATGAGCCACGAGCTAGTTTTGTGTGAAGTCACCAGTGAAAAGAAGCCTCCAGCCCTGCACTGCCGGGGATGCCTTGCCTCTGAAGAAGGCCATTCGAGCCATACCTGGTCAACATGGTCAGAATGGGAGGGTTTGCTTGGAGAGAAGCTATGGCTGAGGCAACACAGAGAAGGGCTAGTTCAACACATTTCCAAGACCACTCTGCTGGAAGAGCTTCTAAGAAGCCCTCTGAGCAGCAAAGTTGTATTTGCAGTGAAGAATGGAAATTTTTTGTTTATCTTTTCTGTTGCTTCACAAGGACTAAGATGCTGCTAGAAACACAAGGCTGAGGTGTAGACTACTACAGCCCTGTTGGGAAAAAACAGTCTTTGGCAGCAAAGGAAAGATGCAAGAAGAGAAAATCTGGCCAAAACAAGTATTACCTCTAACAAGGGTTAGCTCTATCAGGCTCAGTTTTAAGACTCTGTCCAAGTTCAAGGTTGGCAGAAGCAGGCACTGCTGCAACACTTCAATTTACCCAAAGCTCCCATCAGTGTTCCTCCCTTTCAATGCACTGACCTGAAGGAGGGTGGCTGCGCTGCCTATCTCTGGCACACAGCAGCTCGCTCAGACCCACAGTCACATAAAGCTGTGTTCCCGAGACACAGAGGTCAAGATGCTCCCTTAAAACCTGCAGAAACAGGTCCTTTTTCACAGCTCTTGTAGCTGGAGGTCTCGCAGCACGTCACCCGTGCTCCCTAGGTGAGCAGAGATTGTGCCTGGCCATGACATCTGCTCTCGGCTGTAACCAAGGTCTCAGCCTTCCAGATCAGTTATTTTTATTCTGTTCTGTTATCAGGGCACTTTGAAATATCTGCTTTGTTAATACATGTTTTATCCACAGTGTTTATTTCAGTGGTCGATTCCAGCACTACTAATTTGAAAAAAAATACTTCTTTCAACTATTCGAAGCTTATCAGACTGCATAAAGCTACAAAAGATCTGATCATCAGCCACAAATTCATAGGCATCACATGCAACTATGTCTAAAATTATCTCCTAGACCAAGATGACAATACAAAGAGCTGTATTTGGTGCATGATATGCAGGTTAAATTTCAAACCAGTATGGTCTGAAGTAAGGATTCATTCATGGTACTCACTTATATTGGTATGCTCATTCTGCAGCAGCTCAGAGAAGCAAACCACTGTATTAAATTTTATCCATCCCCCCAAATGCGGGAAAAAATTCTGTATTTTCTTTTGAATAAAACGTACCTCAAAAGTACTCCATCTACTTGATGATGTAGAGAACAAAGACATGCAGGACTAAAAACAAGGAGAAAGCACATCCTGTGTACAATTAAATATGGCCATACTGCCTATAATTTAATTAAGACACTTTAATGTGCTCCTGTGTTCTTGTTGCCTAGTACCTGCACTCAGGCAGCGGTTAATTAAACATGCAGCTTAGCATGGTGACTGCATCACACATTTCACAATGCCTTGTATTAAAATTTTATCTGTGGCTCAAACAAAAAAAAAATAAAATTACTTGTTCAGTTTTCTCATCTCGGGTAAGTGTGAAGAACTACAATCAATCCGAAAATGTGCAATGTTTATGACTTTTAATACTGAATGAGACCAAGAAGAAATAGGCAAATGCGGAAAATACATGACAGCTCTTTGGGGATCACCCATGTTGGGAGAGAATAGACTCTGGTGCTATATCTCATTTTTGTATTTAATGTAAAATAAGTAAAAAAAAAAAGACATGTCGAAATATGCCTAGGTTAGAAATGAAACACCTCCTTCATAATTTATAAATGATGAACAAAGTATTTCTTTTCCTCATCTGCTGAGGATATTTTAAATACATTTTGTATTATCTGCTGTATTTGGTGAGGCTTCTTTTTGTATGGGGATGGCACATGCCATCTGAAATGACTGAATACATGTAGCTGCATTCACGATGTAAGACCCATCACTTCTGACAGATCCAGAAGCTCTCAATTTTCCCCTTTGCTTGTGCCCCATGAACAAAGACAGACTCGGGCCTGGCTTGTGTGAATAAGTGAGTAGACACCTATTCTGTAGCTATCTTACCTGGTGGTGAGCTTGCCATCACGGTGTGCACACCTATCCCTAGCAGCATCTTCACGGGTTTTCCCATATAGCCTTCTAGGATGCTTATTGACACAATATCCTCAGGAAGGCTCTTTGGAATGCATCTCATTATAACGTATAGAAAGATTATTGTGAAGTGATGCACTTTGTCAGTATGTTAAGTGGCCACATATTCAATCCCAGGCAATTAACTGCCCAACACAGTCAATTATCAAATAATAAAACCGGACCCTTCAAGATTTCCAACTAAATTAAAGGGTCTCCTGCAGAAGAAACAGACAGCCATAAAACTCTCTGCGACTTAACACTGTTAGAAGAGTCTAAACATTTCCTGAGTCCATTTGGAATATAGATTTTTTTTATTTTCTTCCCAAATGACCACAGGAAACAGGTTATATCATTTTAATTATTGCTGATGCTGCTCAGAGGTTCTGAGGGCAAGTCAGTAATTCCGAAAACAGGTCTCTTCTAATATGCAGTTCCTCTTCACCTTCTACTCCCACACTTAAACTCTCCATCCACCTTACATGCTGCCTTTTTTAAAGAAGCCTTGAATATTGTACCTAAAACACTTACATTCTCCCTCTTCTCCTCTTTCTCTTGCTCCTTCCCCCATCGTTAACTGCAAAGTCCAGATTGTGAGACTCGCAGGCTAATGGAATGTCTAATGCAGAGCAGCTGTACATTTTTAATGCAAAAGGGGAAAAATAAAGGCAGCATATGGTTTTATGTAATCTTCCTATGAATTTTTAACTGAGCGTCCTAATTCATGTTGGACAGAAAGAGCTTTTTTACTGGTCCTTTGTGGTTAGAGCCTGCTAGCATGAAGCATGCAGTACTTTAAAGCCACAGTGAGTGCAGGTGGGATTGCTCGGCAGTAGATGCTGGTGTGGGTGGCACTTCGTTGGTACTGATGACTTTAAACATCCCAATTCACTAGCTGGAAAAGCAAAAGAATGTATAAATAGGACAGATGAACTGATCTCCTCTGGACATGTGTTTTCTTGAGGGTTCCTGCACTTTTTTTCTTGTAAAGTGCTCACAAAGCCCAAAAAGAAAGGAGGGGGTGGGGGTGGGGGGTGGGAGGGGGTGAAGACAGTTTTGCGGTTTTGCTTTTTGGTTTGTTTTTGTTTTCCCTAGAAGTTCATATTTAAGGATAATATAAGTTGACTCTGCTCTCTGACCTATCATATGTCACTATGCAGCTCACCAGGAGGTTTGAATTCCTTCAGTCCTAACTGACATTCATTTTTTGCCTACGTGGCTAGTTCCAGTAGCCTAGGTATACACTATACATTGCACTGTGAGTTACCAGTGCTTGCATAGAAGATCATCCTGGGACCCTGCTGGTGGACTGAGCTCTATGGTCCTTATCTCTATGCAAACAGCAGTAGATGTGAGAACCCCAGCCCAGCTAAGGAAGATGTTGACATATTCAAGATGTCCTCCTAAAGAGCTGCTCCCAAAATACCACCTCAGCATCTTCTGGTATATAAGTAAACTGGATGGTAGAAAAGTCTCAACGTGGGAGCAGGCCTGAAAAAAAAGGAATTGTTCAGTTTTGAGCCCTTTGCTTCAAAGAAGGTGTGGATCACCTGGAAAGACTCCAGAAGACAACATTTTGAGGATTGCCAGAACAAGTGGATGCACAGTAACTGTGGTGAAATGCATACAAGGCTGCTACAAAGAGGAAAAGAGTAATTTCTGCTCCACATCCACTGAGGCCAGGAGAAGAACTAACTACTTCCAAATAATGCAAGGAGAGTTCAGATATAACATTAAGAGGAACTTTCTAAGAGTAAGGAAAACGCTGAAATCGATGGTCTAGGGAGGCTGTGGACTTTCCATCAAAGGAAGTCGTCAAAACAAATTATGGAAACGTGCCAGAAATGACAGTGATACAGCTGATCCTGCTTTTGTCTTTTGAGTCCCTTCCAGACTTATGTTCCTATGATTCCTTTATTATTAACTGCCAGCATGGATGTACCCTCTGTAGCCTCAGAGCTGATCAATACAGATTCCTCTGTTACTTAGCTACCACACTCTGAATGTCCCCACATTAAGCCGATCTCTCACATTCCTCCATTTTCGTTGCTTTCAGTTTCCTTCCTTCCCCAGCTTGTTGCTCACTCAATTTTTTTCTAATGCTACATTTAAGAATTGCCTGCTTCCCCCTTTTTTGTCGCCAAAGTGGCTGCCCTCCTCTCTAACATATCAGCCCCACTCTTCATATTCAGCTTTTTCAGCAATCAGTAGAACTCAGAAGTGTTTTAGGAAGGAGACCATTTTACAGGTGAATAAACTGAATCTGTGGGAAGAAAGTAACTTGCTAAATTGCCAGCAAAGAAGCCAGTCTGCCATGCCGGTGTGAAATCCAGCAGGCAATACTTCTTCATTGTTATCCATTCAGGATGACCTGATGTAATTTTCTTCTCAGACAAACAGAGAGGAGGGCTGGGAAGGCGGGGTGAGAAACCCTAAGGAGGAGATGAAGAGAACATTTGTGGTGGTGTTGCCATCCAATAAGGTTAACACATTCTGTAACAGCAATTATGGACCAAACAAATGCCATCTTTTCTTATACCACACAGTCTTCCTAAGTCCATACATCTTCATATGTCATTAAAAGTTTCATTAAAAAGGGGAAAAAAATCCAAAGAAAAAGTGTAAAAGTTTTTCCCTTGGATCTTAACAATTTGTTCCAGAATTAGGGCATGTTTTCAAGCTAATACCTTATGACTAGAAAATCTGAGAACCTTTTCCTTTTTAAGCAAAGGGTGAAATCTTTGTCTAATTATCTGACTCCAAGAACTCAAGAATCACATACACGGTTGGACTCACAATAAGATTTCTAGTATTTTTAATACTAAAACCAATCCTCTAAGAAGAGCATTCCATCATATTTCCACCCTCAAATACTCCTACTTTGTGATTAGTCTTTGTCTACAGATGTAAATGCCTACAGAAAAAACAGTAAAATTAGAGAGATTTGGTCCTAATTTTCATCCAAAGGTGGGTTATCTGGAGCTCTGTTTTCTGGTGCTACCTGAAATTGCATATGGAGATGTCTTCTGTGAGATTCCAGCACTGTGCCATATACCCCAAGCACCTTGATTTTCTCCTTTATGGGTCTTTATTTGCTTTTACCATTAGAATGAATCATAACCAAATATTAAGGACTACACATGGATGCCTAAATTATAAATGCATATAAGGATGCAGCCCCATGCAATTGTGCCTGAAGACAAAGATAGTCCTTACTGACTTAGATCAAAAAGCTGGATCGCATTGCAAAGATGTTGCTGCTTTTACCAGCATCTTGTCATGGGGCTTGCTATGGACTCAGTTCTTCTTTGGTACAGTGATGCAAGTCTGGCATTAATGCAGTAAACCCAAATAATTCTGAAGTTATTCTGCAATTACAGGAGAATAACATTTGCCATATAGTCATGGGCCTCATTCAGCCAGAGGATGTCAAGAATTTACAAATGCAAAAAGCAAAACTGAAGCAATTAACTGGCAAACTGCAGTGCTTGGAAGCAATCAGCATGGTTGTTCAGAGGAAGAAATGTATATGAATCCAGTATGACTGATCCAAAGACTGAGTCCAAAGACTTATCCAAAGACAGATAAAAAAAAAACCAGAACACATCCTTTCTTGCCTTACACATTTATCAATGCTTTCTTTATGTCTGACTTTATGGTCATATGGACAATCCATAATGAAAGTCACATTTTTTAGGTCTTATTTTAAGGAGAATAAGGAGTTGGGTAGTATCTGTCCTCCCTTTATGGGGAGGAAAATGAAGAATTCTCTGCCCTGGCCAGTGTAGCCACTAAAGAGAGAAGAATTCAATCTTAAATATCATGCAGACTCATGAGAGTATTCACCATTACAAAGTCAACCTTTTACCTAACATAAATGCAGTGACACAAAAAATAACCCAGCCCAACCCAAACAAAAACCAACCAGATTTTCTATGAAAAGGGACAGAACTTTATTTCTCCTCCCAAACCATCTTTACATGGTTCAAAAATATCTTTCAAGTACTGGAGGACAAGTTTATAGGCTTAGCTCCACCTTCTCTGCACTTACTCACTTTTCTAGTTATTTTACTTTACCATCACCTCCTTCCCTTCATATGAAATGGACTACTATACCTTGTTTATATATAGAACACTCTGAAACCCTTTACTTAGATATGGCCTGAGTGAAAGAGATGTATGTAGCAGCATTAACAACTGAGTCACAGCAGTAGCTTAAATAAAGCTTATATTATTTTTAGGTTTGATGTAATATAATTTCTTTTGAATTGTGTTTTCATTGCACACCTCTCCCTGCCCCTTTTCTGCTGCATGCCTTTCTGTTGCAAATATTTTGTTTCACTCATAGCTTTTCTGGTGCTGGCCATGCAAACAGATGACTGTGTGCCACAGAGATCTGAAAACTGGAGGATGCACGGCAGATCACAATGGAAAACTTTGACTATTAGACACTAACAAAAAAGCTTTAGAAATTATAAGAGTAAAAAAAAAATATATATTTGGAAAACACTAGTCAAGGTGAAAGTTGTCATTATTTTTTAGTTGGAATGATAAACCTGTTGGGATTACCTTGAAAATGCTCCTTGTCTAAGATTAAAGTGCAATCATTACATACTACTAGTACGATAGTTTACTGATTGTGCATCTTTACCTTCTGGATCAGTGAATAATTGGTTCAAGCTACGGCAGGAATTCATTCATTCTTGACATCTGAATGAGTAAGAGATTAAAAACTCCAAGGATTTCCTGCAAGAAGGGAGTCTTTTCTCCCAACACTGTATTTGTCGAGGTTTCATTGTTCATTTGCAGTCCTGCTCTGATGATCCACAGAAGATCATAAGAAGCATAGCTTCCTGGGACTATTGCTGCACTCATAACCACAAGTCTCATGAAGCCTAAAATATCTCAGAACAGCAGGGGTTCATTAAATGTGGTCACTGTCGTAGCACTTTATTCACAGGAATGTATAAGGATTCACTAATGAGGAATGACTTCTGAAGGTAAATATACAGAATATGGTTGTATGATGACAAAGGTGTCCAAAGAGCACACAGACTTTGGGACATGTCAGCATCTTTGAGTCGAGGGAACTGTTTAAAGCGGTGCAAAATGCTTGGAGCATGGGGATGTATTTAAGAAACGGAAATACTGTGGTTATTAGGGAAGGAAGCCATAAAAATACTGATGATAAAATGGTTTATCCAAAATAGCTGCCTTGTCAGTAGATTCAACTGCGCAGAATACATTGACAGAGAATAGAAAGTTACTGCCTTTGTTAGGGAAGCCTGCCTTTCCACCTTTAAATCGCAGAGAATGTCACTCAGCTATGGGATCCAAGTGGGTTTACAAAATTTCCTTCCCCCCCACCCCCCTTTGTTTATATTTATTTGCTGTCTGTGCTCACAGCGGCAGTGCAGAGAGCTGAATGCACACCCACGTGGCAGCAGTTAAACACTCCCTTGCTAGTGCTAAAGATATGTCACAGACTCCATAAACAACATTCCTACTCTTCCTATCCTGTTAGCTTTAATAATCAGTAGGGATTTTAGAAAGATAAGACTTAGCAGCCAAGCAAAGAGTCTCAGACTACATTCCAGCACTCATCTCAAATGCCATTGGAACCCAGGAGCCTTGAATCCTTGGTGGAACATACTGCTGCGGGGATCCAGATTTGAAACAGGGTATTTTGAAACTGTTGGCAGCTTTGGTCAACTCTACATGAAAACGGTTGCTAACAAAACCACCGTCATCTTAGAGTCCAAGCATCTAAAAAGCATGAACTAGGTCCTCAGATACTGAGTGGCTTAAAAACCTTTATGGTCCTTCTGGATTTTTAATCTCTCATCTGAACTCAGGCCATGTTTCCATGGCCCAGAAGTACGAACTGTCTCTATTAGAGGTGACAGTGACAATGAACTTGTGGCTGTGTTAAGTCATGCCAGCCCACTGGCTTAGGTTTCCCTTGAAGCATCTTGTGCTTTTCACTTTTAGAGTCAGGAGAGTTAAAGGGATTAACTTTGGAAATTGCTCCTTGATATTCTCCAGTAGCATGCTTTTTTTCCCCATTTTTTGCATAGATGTATATATTGGGAAAAGTGAGAATGTGGGCAGAAGGGCATCCTTTTTCACCTTTCAGTCACTACCTTCCATAGTGTTTATAGTCTGGGCAATATCTTGCGAGCAGATAATGATACTTCTGTGGATACAAGACTCAGCTCCAGGTCAAAACATGTGACTGTGTTGGCAGGAATACAGCTCTGAGCTAATATATCCCATTAATACCGAGACTATTAGTATGGGCTTGGCCACATGCTATATGGTGACAACTTCTGCTTGTCCTGGAGATGGAGACCGCCGGAGCACATGCCAGCCCACGACACACCACAACGCAGAGAGTATTACAGGTTTCTCCACCTGTGAGTGGGACTGTCACCAGAGTCTATCTGGAAGCTTTATGCTTCCCAAATGGCAGTAAAGGAGGAGTCATCTCTTGTATGTACTGACAACATGGGGAGGAACATGGTAACACACAGTGATGGGTACTCATCCCTTTGGAAAGCAGAATAAAGACTGTTTCCAAAACCAAGAGGTACCCAAGAAAAATCATGAAGAAAAGAGTGGAAGCAAAGAGCATCTTTCAGGTTCACAGTCCAGTTGAGTATGTTTGTGTTTACCCCCTCCCTGTGGGGTTTAAATGGCCTGCTACATTGCAGCACATCCAAATGGCATGTCTCAGAACACTGAGCACGTGCATTGGCTGCAGGATGTGTGGATTTCATTGCAAGAATTTAATCCATGCAGCTGGAAAGCTGTTTGTGTGCACGTTTCAAGTAACGCAAACTTTTTCAAACATCAGGTAGTAAATCATACAGATAACCATTTCAAGCCTGAAGAGAGGGTTAGGGTTCATTTCTGGTTTTGGGTGCTGCCAGGAGAGAGCAAATACGGCTTTCTCTGAACTGGCGTGCGTTCCCATAATGAACCCTGGTGCTTTTTCTTGACTAACTAGACTGTGACCCCTGGAGCCAGTACTTTACGCTTAGAAATGCACAGAAAATGGTCTGCATAATGCTGCAAAGAGTTGGGAATTACAGATTGTTATCAATAATTAGTACGATTTTTTGCCATTTACTTAACAAAAAGACAGAAAGAGGCTGGGTCAGTGGCAGTGGTTCAGGCTTGTCACTTTTCATCAGCTTAAGTGCTGAGAGCAGATGTGAATCAGGTTACAGCTAAAAGCTTTATACACCAGTATTCGCAGCCAAGAGTGCATCAGCCATGAGCATTTGGTTAACTTTTATATGTTGTGATTCCTAAAAGGGGAAGGTTCTTGATGACTAAGAACCCATTTGAGGTAATGAGAGCTCACTTGGAGCTAACAGGCTCAACTTCATTAAGTAGTGCATGCAAATAACCTGGATCCCGCTGCAAGCTACGCTGACAACTCAAGCACCCAACACAGCCGTCCACAGACTACAGCAAACTTCAGCCCGCATCATCACGTAGCTCATATGAGCATCTCCACCGCCTTTTTAAGCAGATAAGCCACATTTGTTGATCTTAATGTCCAATAGGTGACTAATATATGTAACATTCAGAAAAATCTGTATATACTTGTCGAAGGGGGCCTACTCCATGGAACAACTCAACATAGACACCGCACTTCTCTTCCCAAGCTACCTTGTATAAATTTCCTGTCTCCATCTAACTGCTCAGTTAGCTGAAAACAAGCAACCATGTTAAGAAGGTAAAGCCTTTTTATGGTTTCTGAGTTGCAAGCTCCCATTTTGCATTTGGAAGTGTTCGGAGATCGGCTGCGTGAACACCCACCTGCTTGCTTGCCAGAGCAAAAGCAGCTCCTTACCCCTTATTAAAGTTCTGTCTGGGGCACTGCCTGTGGGTGGCAGAGAGTCACTAGTCAGAGCTTTCCGATTTTTAGTTTATTGGATGATCTTATTATTAACCAACCATATTGTGGCCTCAGGACCTGTGGATACATAAATCATGAATCCGACACAGCAACACTAAACTTTTTATCAAATAGTCAAATACCTGTCTGAAAAGTGTCATCGAGTTTTAAGGTGGTTCCAGACAAGTGAGGTGAATTTGAGCCTTGATCTGTGGAAGATGTTATTGGAATGAGCCTGCATCAGCCCAGTAAATATTTTTTTTGCTGGCTGGCATATCCTTCCCACCATAAGAAATCACCCAATCTGTGCACTGACTTGCAGAAAGGTACAAAACAAATAGGATTTTTTTTCTTTGTAAAACAATATGCAGTCTGTATTAAGAGCCATGTCTTAGAAAGTTCCTGACTGCAGCTGTCAAGCAAGAAATGCAAATAACAACTCTACACTGGGTTAAAAGTAACAGCTTTCTAAAATCCTGTTGTCTGTATAGTTTCCATGTTTCTTGCCTTTTAGTAACTCTACCCTATCATAAGAAAAATGTCAATTGTCTTCCTGTGCAGATCTAGGATTAATGATATAGTAAACAGATGCACTGCAGGAGCAACAGACAGTGATATTTTTTGCTTAACTTAAGTTGTAGGTAAGGCTTAAGGCTGCAAGTAAGATGTATAGGAGAAAGAGATAATGTTTTAAGAAAAAAGCCTAATGGATCCAAACATGGTTTACAATCTGGTCTCCCCACTATGTAAAAAGTTGGACAGTGATGAAGACACATCTATACATGCACAAATGCACACACATAAATACATAGAATTGAAGCAAAATAGATGGGTCTGTGGCAAAACTGCCACTGAAACAGCTAACAGTGGCAATCACCACCAGTGATCAAAGTCCGATCATATATTTTTGCTTCTAACTGCTGGACCAGTTCCAGCCAGTACTCTAATCATATTGCTAAATCTGTTAATGCTGTAGAGGAGCCGGGTGCATCTCAGGTCACCTGGATGTGAGCAAAGGCAGTAAGGAAAGGTTAACAGCATCAAAGGCTAATTTTCCAGTAAAACCAGCAACTAGGATAGTGCTAAATATCACTGATCTTCATGATTTGAGTGGTACACTAACCACCAGGTGGAGTCAGGAAAAACTAGTGGGGGCTATCATGAAGTATATATAATTTTGTTTTCTTCTGCAGTTTGTAACTTTTGTTGTTTCAGCTCTGGTAGAGCAAAGGTGGGTTAAGGTCCGGATTCAGACACCTAAAATTAGACCTCTGCACGAGGGGCAGATGTCTGTCTACACTTCAGTTACAGGCAGAGGAGACCTAATCAGCCCAGTTGGTGGAGTCTAGAAAGCCATTTGGCTGGTCAAATGCAGGTGTCTGCCTCAGGGTCAGATAAATAGCTCGGTAGACTCCATTGCCCATATTGAGTAGATCAAGTTTAAAGGGAGCTTCACTGCCTAGCTCACAATTCAATTCACAAGACACTAAAATTCCTGTGGCTGAACATGCAGATGAATCCTGCCCAATGGTTATTTTTTTTTAATAACTTTATTTATTTTGATGTGGCCATTCCCAGGTCATCTGCATGCATGTGTGTATTAAGATGAAGCAATGAAACAGCTCAGGCGCAGCATGCCTGAGACATTTACCTAAAGAAGCATCCTCACTGCAATATTACAGGTACCTCTGTTGATACTACAAGGGAGCCAAAAACCGCGCACTGCCTCGATTGCTGTGCAACTGCAGATTTCCAGGAAGATAATAAGCAACACATTTTTCCCAAACTGTAAAACATGTCCCCCATTTCTACGTTCTCCTTGTTCTGATAATACTCACTCTCTCCTTCAAACTAATCATCCAGCTTATCACACTTTAATGAAATTCATACCATGCATACTTACAAATATATAGATCTGAGATAGTAAACCAAGGCCAATGCAGTGAAAGTGGAGCCCTGAAATACAAGTACCTCTCCAAAACTTCTATCAAACATGTAACCCAATCAACGAAACTAACCTTACAACAATCTAAACAGTTTTTATTATATGTTAAGGGTTGTTTTATTCAGTTGCCTTCCCCCCCTGCCCCCCGAGAAATCTCTTTGTGAAGAACAAAAAGCAGCAACTGCTGCCAGACAAATGTTATTCAAAATAACCTGCACTCACAGCTCTTCATCTTTCCTCACCTTGAATCAGAAAAATCTGAAGTGAGAGCATATGATGTCCAAACACATTACTTGACCTCCTCTAGAATAGTACATCAAGAGGAAATGAAGGGAAATTGGCTTTAGCTGTCATAAAAGCTTGTGCTGTCCTTGAACAAAGTGCTAGCAAGGAAGCATTATGCTCAATTAAATTGTTTATTTCTGTAAAGTCTCCAGACCAATGTATTTTGTCACTAATTACATGGAAGCAAAGGCAGCATATTTACCAAAGATAAAAAGGGCCAAAACTGGTCATTGTGTTGACACTGAAAATCATGAGATGTGCTGAACTTTATGTAGCAATCAAAACTAAATAATGAACCTCCACATCATCTTGTTCTTGTAGAAGTAGCTCCTATGAGCCCCATCTTGTAGCATTGTAGACTGGGAACAAATATAGTAATTGAGAGAGAGATATGAAACCTCAGGAGCTCCTCCATATAAACCTGCATTCAAATAATTTAAAAAAGCAAAAAAAAAAAAAAAAAGAAAGAAAAAAAAAGCTAGTGTATCATTTTTGTTTCCTATTTCTTCCAAGGTACTTTCCTAAAGGAGGTCAAGTACATCCCTTTTGGTATGAGATGGAGCCCATTAAACCTGGTAAGTTGTAAAACAACAGCAATGACATTGTTAGCTCTAGCAATCAACTTGCAAACCCCAACTTTCTTCATGGCATCAGTTCCAATGGTTTTAACAACCTTGTTGTTTTCCCACTGATATCAGTGTGGGGGGTGGGGGGGTGCAGGGGTAGGGAAGAGCACAAGTGGGCGAAGTTAGGCTTGTTTTGCAGAACAGCACCATAGAGTATAAGATACTGCACATGTCTGTTTGACTAAGTAATTTCCCACCTGTCACAGGAGAGAGTCAAATCCAATGCTTAAGTCTTTGATATACCCTGAGGTTCCATCATTTCATCTCTCCTGAAACACCAAATTGTTCATTTCTCATTAATTGTCCTTTATGCAGAGAGTTTTCAATTAAATTGGGAGTAGTGTTACACTCCTTACTTTGCAATATTAGCCCCCAAAGATTAATAGATGGCTCGTAATTTCTGAATTGCCGTCTGTGTTCTATTACGCCTTTGTCATTTGTTCTGGTTATGAAACCAAAACAGAAAGTGTCTCATGGAGAGTGGCAGTAGCCATCTGGATCCCTGGGGGAGCTGTTTTGGTTGAAAGAATGGCCAACTCGGGCTGAATGCAATGACAAAACTGAAGTGATTGCATGAAAGCCTACAGCTCCGTGAAGGATGCCATCCAAATTTCCGTTCAATTTACTAACTCCTGAACAATGCAATCCAGGTGTCTTTATGCATGATCAACTTTGTGTGCTTCTGAGTTAGTGAGGTTTTTCTGTGGTGTTAAAAAAGAGACTGGAAAAAGCCCAACACCTTATAATTATAGGAAAACCTGGTTTTTAAAGCTGTGTCTTCTGAAGTGACAATAGTAAACAAATTGGAACATATTGTCTTAAAGAAGGCATATTGTATAATAAACCTGTGATACTTACTGCCCTGCTTTTATCATTCTTATTTCATATTTGCACTTGATAACTAGCATGCAGATGTCCTAACAAATATATTAAGATTAAGTATCTGCTGTAAAATTTTACCGGTTTCAGAAAAAAAAATGCTTTTATATTCACAAAGCCTTTTATTTGGGATGTTAGTGAAGATAATCCATCCTTTAAAAGCCTCAGGTTTGAAAATAAGTCCCCCTATACAGAAGCTAATCTATAATCATCCACATTAATAGTCTTGTAACTTCCAAAGAAGCATTTGCAATGGTGCATATCCCAGGATGTGGGATAAGATGGGTTAAGCCTGACCTAGCAATTCCTGTCACTTGAAAGGGGGCAGAACAACTATGAGTATGGAAGAAATAAACAGCCAAGCACCTGAACGCTCACCAAAATAAAATGAGTCCTGCTCTTCACAACCAGCACTTTCTACGACAAATATGAAAAAAGTAGGAGGAGTCATAAATTGCCTGAAAAAAAGCGTTTAACATCCATCCTTTAGCTATGGCTTTAGCTACAGCTCAGGCCAGTGGCAGCTCAAGCTAGATGTACAGTTACTGGTAGATAGCACTCATCAGCTGTTATAGCCTCAACAATGTCCAACATGGCCAGTGGTCTCCTCCAAGGCTCTGCAAGACCACAGTTATCTGTCCTTGTTCACAATTACCAATGTTCTTCATAGAACCTCTGTAATTTTTTTCTAACAAGACATGGGTTTGGTTTTGGGAAGTCATCTAATTTTGGGGGTTTTGTCCTGTAAGCTCTGGAATCCCCAGTACAAGAAAGACACGGACCTGTTAGAGCAGGCGCAGAGGAGGGCCACAGAAATCATCAGAGGGCTGGAACAACTCTTTTATGAAGAAAGGATGAGAGATGTGGGAGACTAGAAGGCTTCAGGGGGACCTTACTGCAGCTTTTCAATACTTAAAGAGGGGTTATAAGAAAGATGGAGAGAGATGTTTTGTTGAGGCGTGTAGTGAGGGACAATAGTTTCAAATTGAAAGAGGGCAAGTTTAAACTGTGCATAAGGAAGAAATTTTTGACATTGAGGATGGTGAGACACTGGCACAGGCTGCCCAGAGAAGCTGTAGATGCCCCGTCCCTGGAAGTGTTCAAGGCCAGGTTGGATGGGGCTATGAGCAACTTGGGCTGGTTGAAGATGTCCCTCCTTATGGCAGGGAGGGTTGGACTAGATGATCTTTGACAGCACCTGCCAACCCAGATCTTTCTATGATTCTGTATAATTGAGGGACAAATTTATTTCTAGCTTAAATATCTGTTAGGTGATGAAGGAGAAGGCAATGTAAACTATGTATGTTAACGTGGCCATTTTTGAAAATTTTTGGATGGTCAGATATTTCAATAACTCCTTTCTGGTATGTGACACTTCCAAACAAGAGGATAAAAATAAATAAGTAAACAATGCAGAATTCAGATGAGAAGAAAAAGATATCTTGCTATAATGCAATATGTAACGTGGCCAGAATATTTCTGAATTTCAGCACGGTCTGAGGTTGCCTGATGTACTACTACATAACAAACTGCATGTCCTTAGCATATCTGGAAGAAACAGTAATACAGTAAGTGCTATAAAGACATTCACACATCAGCTAGGGGAATAAGCACCTGTGGTGGGTTGACCTTGGCTGGATGTCAGGTGTCCACCAAGCCCCTCTCTCACTCCCCTTCTCAACAGGACAGGGGATGGGTGGCAAGAAAATAAGATGGAAAAAAATCATGGGTCAAGATAAAAGAAGTTTAATAAAGCAAAAGCAAAGGCCATGTGTGGAAGCAAAGGAAAACAGATGTTCTCTACTCCCCATCAGCAGGCAACTTCCCGGGAAGCAGGGCTTCGGTACACATTGCAATTGCTCTGGAATACAAGTGTCATAATAACACATGCCCCTCCTCCTCCTCTCTCTTTGCATTTATTGCTGAGCAGATGTCACCTGGTATGGAATATCCCTCTGGTCAGCGTGGATCAGCTGTCCTGGCCCCTCCAAGATCTTGCCCATCCGCAGCCTGCTGGTGAGGGGGGAGTGTTTTAGAGACAACCTTGATGCTGTTCAAGCACTGCTCAGCAGCAGCCAAAACCCTGGTGCGTTATCACCACCTTCCCAGCCACCGATGCAAAGCACAGCACTATGAGGGCTGCTGTGGGCAAAATTAACTCAATCTCAGCCAGACTCAATACAGCATCCAGACTTTTTATTTCTGATATTTTAAGTTTTGGCCCATCTCAATTAAAATCAGTTAGAAGTCAATTTCACAGCTGTTGGTTTTTAAGATCTCACAAAAATGATAATTCACTGCTAGGCAATAATTTACTTCAGTGCAGCCGTTCCCAGGATAAAGCTGACAGGTTTTAAGTTTCTCTCCCTCCCTCATATCCATCCTTTCGTAAGCCAGGGATGTGGAAAAGACAATGATATTTCCTCTTGAAAAGTATGGAGAGGAAGAAGGGGGTTACAGATCTATTTAAGTCACCCACAGCCACATCTCACCGAGATTATTTCCTAGGCATAAGGTGAACAGGAACTGTCCATGCCTGGTCTGCCGAGATCTGAACCCTCCTTGTGCTTCACTTTGCCTACACACGATATTGCCAAGTAATGACATCCCATGGGAAGATGATCCTGAATGCAAGTCATTCCATGACTGGAGCTTGAGAGGGTTTTTTATATGAAATCTCCTTTTTGGTTAGAATATTTGGAATATTTTTACATTTTGAAACCTACCCTAAGCACCCTCCTGAGGGATCAGAACAAGATCAGTCCTTCAGTGGAATTTTTTTTTCAAGGAAAGGTTGAAAATATTGTGCTGGAAACCTTAGACACATTTTCAAGTGGATAATTAAACCAGACTGTCCCCAAGAGGGGTGGCCTTTAGTGCAAGTTGGTTGCCAGTACATGTCTATTTAATAGGTTGTATGTTATTTCTTTCAGGTTTGTTTGGCTTGTATTTGAATGCATGGAATTGAAAGTCAATTGGGTAACAGGCATTACCTAAAGTTATATGGATTTAGATTGCTCACGTGAGTGAGAATGATGAGGCAGAGGGATATGCAGTCCTGGACCCCCAAATCCAGCCAGGAGCTGAACCTGGGTGTTAGGTTCAGTAGTGTGATGCAGTACACCTCTGAAATGCAGCCGAGAGGGATGCTGTAGGGCTTGGTGCACTTCTGTGAGGAATATAGAAAGTTTTTCCCAGGTCTAGTGGGATTCATACAATTTTTAGAGTAAATCTAAGTCCACATTGCAAAACTTGAGCATTGAATCACTTAGCTCAGCTGCCATACTACTGAATTCTGGTAAATCTTAAGCCTGTCTTTCTTTTGGGGCAAAATTCAGTTTATTTGTATAGGAAGTAGAAAAATGATGCCTTGATCTCAATTAGTTGCTAATGTTATATGAATGCCCATCTTTAATAACCAGAATCTTCAGAGGCCTGACAAAGGATTAGGTAAAAGAGAATCTGGATTTAGTTCAACCCTGATAAAATGTGTTTCCAATACGAGATCTAAAATTATCCAAGTTTACCTTTCCTCTCCTAAAGACCATGCTTTTAACAGTAATGAACTAACACAGCTCCCACAAAGCCAGTGGGATTATGCACATACAAAACTAACTGATATTTGAAGCACATCCATTTTCTTCAACATTATTTTCGCATATTTTCCCTGATGACAGGCTTCCACTCATTTTTCTGTAAGTTATTACAGTAGATCATATACTTTTTGCTTCAACCTTACCCTCCATTACCAACATTTGACATAGGTTTGTACAGGTCTACAGCTGTAATTAATATATTCCCCAATAATCTACCTTTGTTTCACTACATGCAGCTTTCTGTGTATCGAAGTATGTTTTGATGCAAATTAACAATTTCTGTATCCTGGTGTATCACTTGCAAAGTACTTTTAGATGGTGGGTCATGAATGCCACTACAGAAACCTCTCATTTATTCCTGATGTGGATGAACATGCCTTAACTGTAGACCTCTGCTAAATTTATTAAAAATAAAAAATAATTTAAAAAAGCCATTTCAAAGAGTCAAAGTTTGCCCGGTTCCAAAGGGCAGCATCAGAGCACTTAAACAAAAACACAGCAGGGAATTTAATCATGAGAAAACTGAAGTGAAAGAAGATTTTGTATGGACACAGCTAGTTTTAGTTCTTTCATGGCAAAAATAAAGGGGTCAGAGAGATCAAGGGGTCACCCATTCATGGGTTAAAAAAAAAAAAGAACAAAAAAGACTTTTCTATAGTCTACTGTGCAGTGTTAGGAAATGTCCAGATCAGGGTTTCCCCACCCTGTATTCTACCCACCTTGAAGAATAAAGAAAACAAAATCCTTGGGCTTCAACCTCCCAGACAGCTTTTATCATAATCCATATTATTCGCAAAATAGACTGGAGGTGACTTATGTGGCGACCTCTCACCACAATTCAAAACGAGTCTTAATGAACTAGGGTAATTCATTCCTCTGGCAGAGCTTATGAGATAAGGCAAGACCGCACTGGTGGGCTCAGCAGACTGAAATGTTAATCTTTTGTAGTCTTTGCTCCAGAGGACCCCCAGGTCAAATCCTGGTGCTGCTGAGAAGTAGCCGTGCCTTTGTTTGGAGTTGGAGAAGCACGGTTCTTGATTTCAGTGTTGCCATTCATTTTGCAGAATGCAGTGTGTGTGTGTGTGTGAGTAAAAACAGCCCGTAAAGTTATTTATAACCGTACAACAGAATTATCTGTTGAAAGGCAGAAAACAAAGCCTTAAAAAAAAAAAAAAAGAGTTTAAGGAGGTTGAAATAAAAAAAAAAAAAAACCCAGGACAATAAGGCTGTGCATTTGTGGTCATTGTCCTGCTCTCTAGGTCACTAAAAATCCACCATGCCATTGCTTCAGGAGTTAGCTGGAAAGAAACCCCAAGTGAACCAGCTTTGATTATTCATTACAAAACAGGAATGTGTTTATCCTCATCCTCTGGTAGCCACAGAACAGTATGATGGACTTTATGGAATGGGGTAGCATGTAAACATCTCTCATGTTCTCCGTTCCCTGCTCCTAGACAGCTAGCTAGCTGCCTCTCAACTTCAGTGGATGGAGGAATCACTGGTATTCCTAGTTTCGAATCAGTTAAAAAAGGTGTTGAGATAGAAAAGGATATGTTTAAAGTTGCACCGGAAAAATATGGAGAGAGGAATTGAACTCAAGTTCCCAGATCCCAGGCTCCTGCCCTAATCTCCTGCTTGTGCCTTTCTCTTGGCTCAGGCAACACTTGCCAGGTAGCAAAACCAGTGAGAAGGTCCCTTGGATATTTGGATCAAAAACCAAGAGTGAAAATGGGGAAGTTAGAAACTGTGAGCCTGGCTGCAAACAAACTAATGGAGAAGAGTTAGCAAGGAAAAGTTGAGGAGACTTACTGGGAAAGGGAGAGTGGACATAGTTAAAAAACAGTTTTAAAGCTGATTAAATGGCTTGCTTTAGATTTAGATCTCTTTTTCAAGAAGGTAGCAAGGTAAATGTACACAGGAACCAGAGCATCCCTAATACAGTAACAGTAGACTCCAGACTGCTGGAAAATTATATATGGGTGGGGAAAGCATGCCTGGGAACTACTCATAGGCACCCTGACTTCAGCAAGTGGACCCTTAAAGTGGCACTTTCGTGGCCAGCAGAGACCAGCCTCCTCGCCAGCTGCAGGGCTGGAGTCAGAAGACCAGAGAAAAATCTTAGTTTCTTAAGTCATGGAGAAATCTCCGCTGGACTTCAGTGGCATTGAGATGTTGGGCTGTATATTGTCGCCAGTGAGATGGGTATCTGTGGCAGGAGAGGCTTCAAACTACTGACACATTTCTGAATTTATTGGAAAATGATACCGGTATTGACAACTACAGATGGTCTTTTGCTTTTGTGGTCAGGGTTGTTGAAGAAGGACCTCTTCTGAGATCCACTCAGAATGCACTGTCTTAAAGCCTTCCTTTTTTTCCTGGTTCTTCCTCTTCCCATGTTGAACTTCAGACTGTTTGGATGATGAGCCACACAATGCACCATTAACTGCCATGGAAACTACTCGGTTTTCAGCTGAATGTGATAAACTTACTTGCACACTATTATTGTTGTTGTTATTATTACTATTAATTTTTAGAAGCAGACTCTGACTTATGCACCTCTGTGTGTGGATGTAATACAGAATGAAAGGACCAATTTTCCTCGGCTTTAGTTACAATGTCACCTTTTCGCCCTTGAGTTAATTTCCGCAAAGGGGAAAGGAGGAAAGAGTTGTTGTTTCCAGCCAGGAAAGGATTCTGGGATGGGGTTTGAGCAGGGCTGAGCACCACATCACATCAGTGAGTCCACAGGGCCCTTCCTCCCAATGGAAACCTCCGTGAATAACCATAATCTCTCACACAGATGCTTGAATTGGGTAATTACGGCAGCAGGTATGTGGACCATAATTGAGGCCAAAGGGCACTGGCCTCCAGAAAAAAAAAAAGTCCCTCCAAATTTAATGTCAACCATCTCAAGTCAGTACAACCTGCAAACATTGCTCCCTTGCACACATTTGTGAAAGCTGTGTGAGCCAGTGGCAAATCAGACCAAGACGCTTTCTTATCATCTCTGTCAGTTGTTCCCCCCGCCCCCCCTTATTATTATTTCTGTTTGCACTCAGCTGCACAGCTCACAGACTTCTTTTCAAGCCTGATCCTACAACCAATTCATGAACAGAAACCCAAGCAGAACTGGAAATTGCATTTGAGCACCCGTATTATGAAGGCTCCTCCCTTTACCTCTGGGTAATTAAAGCTACCCATGGTTAGATTTGCTGCTGCAACAAGGAGGCATGGTTTCAACAAGTTGATGATTATTTTCTTTTGCAGCCAAGCATTTGAAGAATATTTCTACTGTGAATGCAACTCGTGTCAATGCAAGCTAGTCATCTGAGTTTGAAGAATACTGCTGCTCCAAAGGCTGCATTTCTATAATATTATAGAGAAAGAATTTTCTTCTTCTTCATTTTTATTACCTTCCTTAAATTGGATCTGTAATGACTTCTAAAAAAAAAAAAAAAAAAAAAAAAAAAAAAAAAAAAAAAAGAAAAGGCGAGAAAGGAAGAAAGAAGGATTTGTACTGCAAAGCAATATACTCGGAGAGCTCAAATAAAATATACGGCTATGTTATCTCAGAGTAATGCCCTATAATTACACCTTTTCCTTTATTTCCTACAAGTTTGTATATAACAATCCACTAAACCAAAAGGGCAGATCACTCAGCTATCTAGATCCCTTGCAGTCTACTTAGCCAAGGGTGAAATTAATTGAAATTCAATGGTGATATGCTGATTTACAAGTAGAGGATCTTTCTCAGAGTACCATAAAAGTCTCTTTTGCTTTTGAATGGTTGAGTGGTTAGATTTAGATTAGAGAACTTATATAAACACAAAAAGATAAACAGTTCCCATAGCCTTTTCTCAGATCATAAAAAATAATTGGATGCAGGGTTAGCTTTCTAAAAAGAACAATCTACAGAAGGAAAAAATAAAGGAGCATCTTAAGCTGCTGTCACCGTACTCTGAAGTGCCCACACAATAGGTTCACTTCAGAGTGAAACCAGTTCTCCTTTTGGTTCATTTGCTGACATTGTCTGATGGGCAGCTTTGCTCTTTGCAAATAACGGTTCAGAAATCCTGAGTGAAAGGTTCAGAGCTGGATGGAGAAGACAGTCATTCATCCATTCTGCCATCACAAAATTCAGGCTCCTGTGTGGCTTGTGAGGAGTCAACTACACTTAAAGCCAGAATGGGAGAAGAGCTGCCTGCTCCTAGAACAAGTGTCTGAACTTGGGCCCCCAGAAGTATTTAACCAGAAATTTGCCTAGAGGGTCTGGTTGCCAGTTGTCTTTTCTGCTTCCCTTGGTCTCTGAAAGGGGTTCTTTTTGATGAATGATTGCTATCTGCCACTGTTCCCCTTAAGGTGAACCTTTATGCCCTTTAAACAGCATTGACCAAAGACCAAGAAGTAAAATAAAAGGAAGAAGAAGGATAACACCTCTGGCAGGATGTGTTGGATGTCCAGGAGAGCAAACCTGGGTCTCATTCATTGATCAGTTATTGAAAACACAAGAACATGCCCTTAAACACCCCCGAAGCATCACATTTAACCTCTGCCTGACTAACACATGGAGGAAGGTCCAAAGTAGTCGTTGCCTTGGCAGGGATGCATTCGTGACCTGAGAAGCAGCTGTCTCCAGATAGCAGGTCTTTGTGTCAGCAGAGACCTCACACCACGTCTGAGTATCCTAGTTGCTGACCCAAAAAGTAAGATTCTGCCTGTGACTCTGTGCCCACCTGGCTACTTTCCCTTGCTCAAGCACCCTGATGAGAAACACTGTCCCTGGCAGAAGGGTGGCATGGGTGTGGGAGGCTCAGACCACGAGGATCTTGAGGTCACATCAGGCCAAAATATTGTTGCCAAAGATATGATTGGGAAAAAAAAAGAAAAAAGCTTTGAGCATTAAATCTGCTTTGCTTTTCATACCTAAGGTCCTCTCTCAGTCAAAAAAAAAAAAAAAAAAAAGAAAAGAAATCAATTAGATTTCCCTTGATTGAAGGCTAATAAAGAGACAAGGAAAGTGAGCAGGACTTGTCTGACTTTCTGACCTCAGTAGCATGTTCCAGTTTTGTCCAATTTCAACATTGCAGGGATCAGCTAAGGATGAGATCTAGGAGCCACACATTTCACAAAAAGCCAGTATTATGTAAACCCATATTTACACTACAGAACCTCCTTAAGAAAGACTTGGCCCTTTCTGCTTGATATTCTGATCCTACATAGACTTCTTAACATTGGCGTTTCTAATTCACAGTCTCAGCCAAAGTATGAGCTGGAGTAAACTGAAAAGCTGTTGTACCACTGTGCTCCTTAGAGACAAGATAACCAGCACAAGATGTTCTCTTCCTCCCTGAGGTCCCCCCCACTGGATTGAGGAGCCAGTCCGGTGTGTTCCTTCGCTCACTAAATTGCCACTTAGAGGAAGACATTGTTAAACATGGTCACCTCTGGTGATCTGCCTTCTGCACAGTGATGAAGCCGTCAGGGGGCCACTAGATAAGCCAGCTAAAGAGGGTCAAGAAAGCTGTCCTCTACTTGATAGCAGCATCTTAATAGCTTTCTAAAAACAGTGGGCCATCAAGTACCCAGACAATTTAATTTCACTTCTCAGCTGGAAAATAAGTACAGTACTTGCTTTCATTCAGAAAAGAGAGGAAAAAGAAGAACTCATCTGCCTAATGATTCATTTGTTCACTCCTTTCCTGTGTTTACTTTGCCATACTGCAAGTTGCAAACTTTCAGAAAACTTTCTGAGCTGATACATGATGACACTTTCATCTACCATCAGTACTTTCCTTGTCACTTTTATAAGCTTTTAGGGTGCTCGGTTATCTTGTGATGCTATAGGCAATGTCTAGATAATATTCAGAGATGATAGTAATTGCATGACTGTATTTCTGCTACCCTGCCTCATAGTGATACAGCTAAAAACATCAATGTATGGAGTGGGGCACCTGTGTCTCCTCAAGCTTTTGAAAAAGTCCCATGCTGAATAAGTTTCAAATTCGGCATACATTACAATAAAGTGAGAGCAACTCACCATCTTTCAAAGAGTTTCTTGCAGACTTGGGCAGACACTGACAGACTTACTGTTAAATCTTATTCTGTAGTGAATGGTTAAAACAAAATCTGGCAATGATCCAGTTTTTCCAAACTTCTTCATAAATGGTTCAGTCCAGACATTCTTTCATTTTGTCATTAACTGGATCGAAATTGTAGTTCATTATGCAAACAGCAGTGTTGGGAGTTTTGTATAATTTTGTGTGTGTGTGTGTGTGTTTAGCTTTTAAAAAGTTATCAAATGACTTAGATGAAGCAGAGGTTTGCTTTCTGCTTTTCTCAGTGTTCATCACAGTGGGTCTGCAGTCCCCGCATACAACCACAGTAAAGATCCCAGCCACAGGGCTCCCCACAGCAAAGCCACCGATTGCTGTGAGATTAATGCGGATTGGCACCAGAGCAACAGGCAGTCTGGAGTGGCAAGAGCAAACCCGTGATTTATCTGCCAAATTGGGGATAAGTTGTATACAGTGACTTACAGTAGTATTTAAAACATCTTTTGCTCCAGTGATGCACTTTAACCAGTGCTTTGATATACCTACAGGTCCTCAGCCCTGCGTATCAGACTTGGTAAGCTGAAGACATGCCTATAAGGCTACAACATCATGAAAAGGACTCCATCAGTGCTGGGCTGCATGGCATTTAACCACAAGTAATAAAGGTCCTTACTTGCTTGGGTGGAACTGTTTTGACTAGTCAACAAATGTCTGTGTAGTAATCAAAAAAATTTAAATTATATTATTAGTTATTAGGGTGATCAGAATAATCTCTTCCAGTTTTCTAATCTAAAAGACATGCTTTTTTAAATCACTGCGTGTGAATGCTTTCAAATAAGTAAAGACAGCCTGGAAATCCCTTGAATTGCTCCCACCAATGTCCTACTGGCAGTCTTTTATATATTCTGTGCAACTTTGCAGGCAGAAATCTCATCAAGGTACCAAATTAAACTGTCATGCTGCTCTGTGACTCCTGAACTACTGGCACGCCCCAGCTGTAGTGCATGTTATTAATAACACCAAGTTGTTGGGAAAACAGTTTCCAGGTCATATTGTAAAGGCATCTAATTGGTATCAATGAATGGCAGATTCCCTTTAAAGTTCAGGAAATAACTGAATGTGCCACACAATGATGCAAAATGTAGAGACAGCCAAGATTAAGACCTAGTTTTGGCACAGGTGTACCTCGCTAAGGCCCAAAAGCCAAACCAAAGCATCTGCAGAGAATCTTAAGCATCCAAATGTTTCATTTTCCATGCAGGAATTAGTTGCAGACAGTGTAGCAGGAGAATGAATAAATAATGTGGGTCACAGCTGATTATTATCATTAATCTATAATAACTAGCTAACCAAACATAAAGTAAAGGTTAAATTTCCAGAGGTGTTGAGATATTATCGATAGGTTCGCATGACCAAATTAAGACCACCAAGTTTATACCTTAGATTTCCTCTTTAACCTTTGGAGAAACAGAGGCACTGCTAGGGCATGATTCATCACATCTTAAAGGTGACATCTGCAATAGCTGTGACCGATCACTCCTTTAATAGTGCCTTTTCCTTAGCATGGAGCATAAATAAAGCCCAGGGTGCCCATCTTAGATGAAGACATCTAAGTTTAAGCAAGGTGAGTCCCAGCCTTTGAGAATGAAAGACACGTAAGGTGTGGCCCATCCAGAAAGATGGGTGGAAGGATGCACTACATACACCCCAGGTGGGTAAGTTTGATAACCAAACTGTCCCACACTGATTTCTCCCTCAGTGGTCACAGGTTTGTGAGCAGGAATAACTGCAAAAAGAAAAAAAAATAAATCACATAAAGCACTGTTCAAAATGCTTCTGTTTATTGCCTAGCTTATTAAACCAACCTGCTACCAATCTTGCATACCAAGGCATAGCCTACAGCCATTTGGGACCTGCCTTTCAGGCAGTCTCCAGGGACAGGGCAGACACGTGGGATTTGAGCATCTCCTGGGGTAAGTACCGAGCAGGGTGCCTACCTCCCATGAGTGCACATCACTTCTACTTTGAGGACAGAAAGGGATTTAAGCAGTACAGAAATGTAGCCGTATCACTGCAGCAGGGTGAATTTCACCCTCGGTGCCTCAGCTCATTGTCTGCAAAATGATTCAGAGATGCTCAGGCTCTAAGGCCAGAGGAAACTTTCACCAGCCCTTCTCAACACACAGGCAAAACAGCTACTCCCGAGAGGTGGATTAAGCCATTTTTGAAAGATAAATAATCTTGTTTTAAAGAACCAGAACAATGATGAGTCTCTCGCCTCTCCTGGTAAGGTGTTGCAATGCTTAGTTACCCTCACTACTAGAAAATTGCACATTCCTTCAAGGTTGAATCTGTTTAGCTTTGTCTTCCAGCCAATGAGTTGTGTTGTGCCTTAGCCTGCAAGACCAAAAAGACCTCCATGTCTAAAAGTTTATCTAGGTGTCGGTGCCTGCATACTGAAGCCAAGTCCCTGTCAATCTGCACTTTGATAAACAGCAGACGGTGAACTCCTTAACCTCACATCGCATGAGCGGTCTCCCTGGATCTTCTTTTTGAGCTGCCTCTCAATGCTCTGAAGCTCTCCTCCATTGCTCTCCAACTTGCTGGAGGAGGGACAGGGCAGGATGGCTGCAGGGCACCCTGGGCTCGGGATACCCATAGGGCATCCTGTGCATCCAGTAACGTCTGACCCACAACACGCAGAATAGGAACTAAGCTCGTTTGCTGGGTTTCACTTGCTGTCTTAACAACTCTCCTCCGTCTCCACCCAAGCCTCATTAGAGCCTGCCCTTCTCTAATAGAATTAGCCTGTTTTAGGGTAAATGATATGCTATCCCTATAAATCTCTGATTTTTCACTGCTTCGTTCTCAGATTTTAACTGCATTCATTCCCCCCTCCCTCCCCGCTGCCCTGAGATCCAGAGGTTAATTGTTATATTGTATGTTTCTTGAAAAAAAAAAAATGATCTATATATCAGGCTTAAATTTGCTACCACACACCTTCATTGGATAACTTCTTCATCTTGTTTTGTTAATATGGTTCCTGACAGGTGAAATGGAAAAATCTGATTCATTTACTCACTACAAAACTTTTTCTACACAAGTTCAACTAATCATATGCCTTTCCTCTCTGAATTACTGTTTCAATCTTCTTCCTCTTATGTAGAAAGTCTCTCCTCAACTATAGCAAATTTCTTCATTTCTCTGCTGCTTCTGTTGCATCTCTCTGAAGTTAATACTGAACACATGCAAAATTATACCATTATTTCACAATATTTAAAATATTCTTTTGATAGCTGGCAAACATACAGTGTAACATTTTGCCTACTTTTTTGACTGACATCGACCTATTACGTACAGAAACTGTCACACAACTTTGTGCAACTAGAATCCAATTATTATTTTTTTTTTTTTTTTTTTTTTACTGGGGGTGCAGGTTTGCAGACACTCAGCAGTCAGGTAAATATATCAGGAAAATTTGGAAAAAAACCCTGTGATCAGCTTTCTCAGATTCAGGTTGCTTATAAGCTTTGAAGTTTAGCCTTGGTTGCAACTAAAATTATAAAAAACAGCGGCAGCTGGGCTGTAGAAATTATACACCCCAGCACAAATATTAGTATGTGTTGCACCTCTGCTGCGCTCTGGTGAGACCCCACCTGCATCACTGGCTCCAGCTCTGGAGCCCTCAGCACAGGAAAGACATGGACCTGTTGGAGCAGGTCCAGAGGAGGCCACGGAGCTGGTCAGAGGGCTGGAGCCCCTCTGCTGAGAGGACAGGCTGGGAGAGCTGGGGCTGTTCTGTTTAGGGAGACCTTATTGTGGCCTCTCAATGCTTAAAGGGGGCTTATAAGAAAGATGGGGATGAACTTTTTTGATAGAGCTTGTTGTGGCAGCACAAGGGGAAATGGTTTTAAACTAAAAGAGGGTAGATTCAGACAAGATAGAAGATATTTTTTACAATGAGGGTGGTGAGGCGCTGGCACAGGTTTCCCAGAGAGGTGGTAGATGCCCCATCCCTGGAACCATTCAAGGTCAGGTTGGACGGGGCTCTGAGCAACCTGGTCTGCTTGAAGATGTCCCTCATGGCAGGGGGGTTGGACTAGGTGACCTGTAAAGGTTCCTTCCAAACCAAACTACTCTGTGATTCTATAAGGTGGGAAGAAGGCAGGTTGTTGCATGAGAAGGAGGTGCCCATCCTAGTATTTTTGCCACTCACCTAAGCAAGGCATGGTGGGGGGGAAAGGAAAAGAAAAAGAAAATCCTGAAGAATTATTAATCAGCTCGGTTGAGATTGCATTTGCAAAATCTGCACAATAGCAGTTCCTGGGAAGCGCTGGCAGCAGCGCAAACCTGAGTGGGGCCCTGCAACTCTAATCAGCTTCCCAATGCTGAGGGCAACGCTGCGAAAGCCATGCCTTGCGGGAACAAAGCTGCGATCACAGTGATGGATGATTCCCCAACTGCTGCTACAGGCACTGCAGGAAGGGGGTTGGAAAGGCAGGAAACAGATTCTGGGGAAGGAAGGGATGAAAAAGGAGACAGCGGTTAAGTATATAAATAAAAGCTGAGGAGCACGGGTGGAGGGACTGATAATCATGTGGGGTTACAGGATGTGACTGGCAAAAGAACGCTTCCAAGTCATGACATGAATAGGTATTTATGTGCGAAAGAGGAAGGGCAGAAAGAGGGAAGACAGAAAAGATTAAGGCGGCAGTAGAAATGGTTAAAAAAAACCAAGAAATACATACCTGGACAGCAGAAAGAGTGAAAAAAAGTACCACTGCACAAAGGTCATGGGTGAACAGTAAAAGCAGCAAATGTAAATTCTGGATATCTAGGTTGGGGTAGGAATAGTCTCATTCCCATCAGACAACGAGAAATGAAGGGCTGGTAGAAAAGGGATACTTAAGAAAAAGATGTAGATTCTCTCTTTACTCTGACAATGCCTCTGCTGATACGCAGCCGTGGGCAAGCTATTTTAATATTGTGAGTCTCATTTCTGTTTTGTATAAAAGATAACCATGTCAGGCACACCAAGCAGTTTGTAGACATTACTGATGTCCATACGGTATCATTTTGAAAGTACCTTACAGTTATGAGATAATTAAGCATCACAACAGCACTGTGAATAAATTGTATTGTTGTTTTAGAAACAGGTCAGTCATTCACAAGAAATGTAAGATCAGAAATTTGGCACCCATGCACATGTTAAAATCAATAGTTCAAGGCTCCTAATTTAGACTGGATGCCTGATGGTTCAGCAGTTCATTGCAATAGCGTGGAAACAGGATTTCCCTAAAGTGGGATTCCTGCTCTACTTTAAAAAATGCTAAGAATGTAAACCAGGAATTTCTGTAGTTCTAATGCAAGTGATCACAGTCTGACACTGCAGCTTTCTTAGCACCATCAATACTCATCATGTCCTGCAGAAGCTCAGCCAGCTTGGATTTCAGCTGCCAGCCTCTCCCCAGTACTCCCAGAGCTCGATGGCCTCAGTGACCCCAAAATCCAGAACTTCATGTCCACAGTTCCCAGAGAGCCAGCATGAGCTCAGCTTGCTACAGCCAGCATCCTGGCCCTCCTATGAGCAGTTCTGACCTCTCTCCTCTGCACTGAGTCCTTTTGCAGATTTTTCCTGCTGGGGTGGAGTGAATACCACTGGCAGAGTAGCAAAATGTAGCTAAGGCAGGAGGTAGGTGCCCTTTGCAAGTGCTCAAAGCAAGGGTACTCTGGTGGTTTTCTGCCTCCCACCACCTCCTGCAGCTCTAGAGCTGCTTCAGGGCCAAACCTGTCCAAAAACCCCTGTCCTCAACCTCTTTCTTGCTCATGGGTGTAAAAATTGCCCACAAGGACTAACACAGGTGAGCGCAGGTCATCTAACACAGGTCAAGCATATTTATGGCACCACCTCTCCCTGATCAATCTCGCCACCCAGACTTCAGGTGGCTAAAATAGGGTGTGTGATCAAGCCCACTCTACAGGCAAATGAACTATGGGAGGACTCTGAGGAGGCTGTTCCACAAAGATCCCAATCATGAGCACCAGGGTATCATGTCTAATAAGGCAGGAGGCAAATGGCCTCCCTTCGCCTTGCCACTCACTGCAGGCCAAAGCACCCGTCTTTGTGTACACACACGCTGGGTACCACTCGTCTTCATGACACAGATGATGAAAACTTACACTGCACTCAGGCAACGTGCTTGAGGAAGGTTTTACCTGCTGCAAATAAGTGGCACTCTACCATCTTTTCAGTATTTTAAAAAGTTCTTCCATAAAAAACACGGGTGTGATTTACTAGCATTAAATAGCAAAAAGATCTGGAGAGGCATCTATCTATCCTTCTGTCCATCCATCATTAGATGTAATTTAATACTTAATGACATTTGTGATCATCATGCCATGCTTGTAATTGAAAATGAATAATTGAAATTCCAATTACCACAGGGGTCAACATAAGGGGAATTCGTATAGTAACTTGCCAGGCAATAGCCTAAATTTGCAGTCATGTTAGGACTGCAAACAATGTGTCTCATTCTTCAATTATTTATTGGGAAATGTCTTTAATTCTTTTAGCTATTTCTGCGAACAGTCAGGACGTTGTCCTGAGAGACAGAAAATCTAGACTTCCTCATGCTCATTCAGCATCTAGCTGGAGAGTCCTGGATCAACACTCCTGTGGGTCTTCCCACTGACATCTATCCTTACCAGTGCAACTGAAGATACCACCAGCAGACTGACGAAACGTGTTTCAATACCCACCATAAGTCTTTCAGCATGGGGGAAATGGCAAGAAAGCATAGAGCTGCACAAGACCAAGAATAGATGATAACAGTGGAGCTAGCCCTAAATAATCGATTCTGGGCTTCAAACAACATCCAGTGGCAAATCAACATAACAAAAGAGACTCATTTTCAGGCCATTAGCCGCTTGCAGTACAAGGAACTTTTCTGGCTTTCTCAGAAATTTGATCCCCTAATGACTGCAGAGAGGGCATGAGGACAGAAAATAATTACAGTCTGTCAGACAGTCTGGCATTCAACCTTCCACATGGTCCAGCAGACGGTGTCAAAGATTTGACCTCAAGGGGGTTTAAAGCACATTGTCAGAAAATACTCATCTAAATGGTCTACAGAGCATCCTACAGCTGATCAATGTCTTAAGTGAGCAATACTTAGCAGCTGGAATGTGTTTGATTAGTATATCTAACCCCTGATTGATTGGTATTCTAAATAATTAATTGCCTTGTTCATGGGGGAACAAAATAAAACTTTAATAAGTGACAAGGATCTCAGTGTTTCTGTAGCAGGCTATGAGGATGTTTGCTCTGCTTTTCACTGATCAGCTTAAAATTCACGTGTGAAACCACCTGTATGTCCACCCAGAGTTGCAGAATTTCACCGCTTTCCTCATACCCAAGAACTTGGCTCGGTGGACATTTCCCTTAGACTTGCTTTACTTCCAGGAATTTTAAATATTGCTTTCACTTACCTTTTAATCCATCTGATGTTTTCAGAAAGGTGCAATGGTTTGAGGCATTAAACCCTGAACACCTGACTTTTAAACCAGCTATGACAACTACATATATTCATATTGTTTTTTTGAATAGGTCACTGACCAGCCCACATTAGACATCTGTGTGTAAGCTAGTCTCCCCTGGCTTTTCTTTGCACCCAGTGGAAATAGGTACCTCCAGAAGGCAACAGATCTGGTCTGTCTTAAGACGCATCTCTTTTAAGCGCCTGGGTTTGCGCAGTGACTCCTACTCAACATGTTAGGCTCTATGTGCCCAAACTAATCACACGGTGCCTTTGATCAAGGAGCTGTGACGTGACTCTGACAATCCGCTGCAGATCCAAGTTCACAGGTAGAAAGAGACATGCAGCCCGTGGTAACCAGCTCCAGTAGGGAGTTGATATACAGTCCTTCGTTAATAAAATCTGGAGGGACTGATTATTTCTGCAATCATTGGAATGTGTGCACAGCCTGACCTCAAATGCAAACTAGCTGGACTGGAATGATTTACATCCCTTCTACAGAGATACCAGACTGAAGGGCAAGAGATAATCATACCACTGCCTAGTCCTCACCCATCCCGTAATGCCCTTCTGGCCTTGTCTGGTAAAAGCAAGTACCACATTTTTTCTAGAAGAAAAAAGCAACAGAAGATTTTGATGACGTTAGCTGGGAAAGGCGCATCTGAGGACAGAAATTTCCCTCCTGTGATTAAGGACTTGCCTCCACCCCTACCTCCACCAGCAGTGCTGGTGCCCCCAATTCCAACCTCAGTCCGTCGCGCACTGTCTCACCAAGACCTAGATTTATCTTTGCAGCAAACAAATATTTCCTAAATACCTGTATCCCAGGACATACATCAGAGCTCTTCCCCATATGGCACTCACTTTTCCTGTTCTGGTCTGGGTCTGGATCTGGATCCAGAAGCAGGACTGGATCCAAGGCACCAAAGAGCCAGCCACTCCGTTGGGGTGTTCAGGTCCTGATTTTTTTTAGATGAAGAAGAACAGGCACCTCAACATGCAACTAACATCCTTTACTCTTTGGGCCAGCAATGCCACCACAGGACACACAATATGGCCAAGCTAGGTAATGGTTGGTCCTCCATACTGAGCCAGCCCCTTCTACTGCAGGACTATAGCATGGAAGAAGTTTTTCTATACTGCAATCTCAACTTTAACATTTTCTGGTATATAACTGGTAGTGTGTTAGAAAGATCTTCCTGTTGTCTGAGCCTGTGCTTTTTTTGGTCAGCACTACCACATTGCTGGGCAGGTCATGATGTTGTTATTAGTGTCAGATTTATAAGGACTATCAGTGGGTGAAGTGCCCTTGGAGAGGCTTTTTAAACAAACCTGATTTCAGCTTATGGAACCAGACCATCATTATGTCTCTCACCAACCAAAGAATGTGTGTTTACACAAGAGGAGGCCACGGGTCAGAGGCAGGGAGCAGAAGCACAGACAGTGCAAATCAATATTTTTAGATAGTTTACTGTTAAATAAACTGTAAGACCAGGCCCAGCTGGTTTGCATCAGCTTCACCACTCGGTATCAACGGAAGACATACCATTTACTTCTATCAGAGTTATGGATCTTGGCATAGTTATCTCGATAAATTTCTGGCTGGAAAACCTTAGAGCTTCTCTAATTAGATACTCATTGAGAATATGGAAGAAGTATTCAGCTTCTTGGCTTACAAATAAAGCAATTAAATAGCAATTTAGAAATCAGGGTAAGATCAAATATTTAAGTTCTCAGAGCCTTTGAGTAATCAGGGACTTCTGGGTGTCATACAGGTCACAGGATTGGAAAGACACGTATTATGACCAAGACAAGCAGTTCCTCCGTCTCCTGACACTCAGCCCAGGGTCCTGCCCTCTGGATGCAGAGCCCCATCCCTCCTATGCACAGCAAAGTCCAAAAGGCAAAAAGTTTCATAGCAGAGAAACCAAAACAGATGCCATCCCATTCGTTGACAAATTTAGGGCATCTTTTCCTACATTGCTGCGAGGTTGGCTGTGGTGGCGTGGCGGGGTGGAAAAGTTGCCTTTGCTCTGCTGCAGAGGACAAAAGCAGGTTGAGTCCAGCCATGAGAAATGTCGCGCAGAATAAAGTTCCTGACAGGCTTGGCGGTGACGGCAGTCAGGGTTGTTCACCTGCTTACTGGTGAGTCATGTCCAACTTTTGGACAGCATTTCCACGTCTATCCAACACAGCCTGAGGTGGGCACTAAGGAGAGGCCTGGTTTTGACGTGTGTTGACATACCCAGCGCAGCTGCCTAGTGCAGGTGCTGCTTTGCACGTATTTCTGCGCACAGTATTTGTGAGTCAAGGCGGGCTCTGGCTCAACAATGCTCACTTGGGAACTCCCCACTCCAGGCTCCAAATTCTGCCAATACCCTGCACAACTTTCATGAATACATTAAACATCTATAGATCATCTACCTTCTGGGAGGATTACTATAAGCCTCGTCTGATAACATAGTCAAAGAATTACAAAAATTCAATTTTTTTAACCAGTGAAGCTTACAATGAGGCTTTTTTTAACCTCCAAGCTATCATGTCTTCTTCCTCTGCTCTTAGCTTTCAAATACTACTTTGTAAAGTTTAACCTTTCATTTACTTTTTTCCTTACTGAAATAGTCAGAATTGATTTATTTAATTTTTTTACTAATTAAGACACAGAAACTCAAAAAAACAATCAAATTACCTGAAGGCTAAATATTATAAATGGTTCTACTCTCCTTTCACTTGAAAGCCAAAACATTTTTTTAATTGCCTGTTAAATCATGATGGAAAATGTTAATTCAAAAGCTCAATTACACATCATTCCAATGGGAATTTGGTCAAATCACCTCACTTTACAAAAGTCTAGCCAGGATACGTGTCTGATGGCTGCATTTTTAATTATTATTGTTAGGAGAAAATATTTTTGCTATAGTAGAATACCAAATTCCTGATGGGAATTACTATTATTACTACTTCAGCTCTCCTGCAGCAAGCATTATCCATATCCATGTGTAATAAGATATACTCTTACACCACTTAGTTGAATTTAATAAACAAACTCTATTCCACAGCGGACATCTTACAGACTTTTGCTCTGATGGCTTTTTGTCATTGCTGTCTTCATTGCGTTTTTATTTCCCCATTTTCCCTGTATATTTTCCGGGCATCATTCCCATACAGAAGACCTTATTCATGCAGTCACTCCAACCAGGTGAAGTTTGTGCATGGTATACTTTGGCTCCAAATAAAATAGTAACATATTTCACTGCAAAATTAAAACAAATGCCAAACACTATCGTTAGTGTTTGATCTCACCTCAGTAATGCACGTTCCAGCCACTGGTTTAGGCTACTAAAGGAGTTTTGCAAGGCTGTGGCTTTGTTTCCCTTTTTGATACACCAGCTGAATCCCAGAAAATCAAAAAGGAGCAACTATGTCTTGGGCTGACTTGTGTGAGCTTTCTTAGTGTTTTTCTTTTCACTAACAAAGCAGCTGCAAAAATGAAGAGGAAAAAGAGGAGAAGAAAGGAAAGGGATCAACTGAAACATTTTACTTGGACTGAAATATCATGTTTTCTTTTGTGACGGTTGGAGTTTTCCTTCTTTCTTTTACATTTTCATTTCTTTAGGCCAAGAGGCTTAAACCAACAGTTTCTACCAAGCCACTGAAATCTTTCATGTCAATGTTTTTCTAGTTCTCATTTTTCTTCTCTGGAGGAGAGAGCTGCTAAAATATATCGGTGTCACACCACATTATACAGCAAACAGACTACTCCAAAATATTATAGCCAATTCTATTTAGATGGTCATTTAACTATAAGATCAGGACATTACCAGTAGCAGCAGCAAGGAATTAGGACTCATGCAGACTCAGTACAAATTCTCCCTGTCTATCTTTTGGCAGAGAGAGGAGGTAAGAGAGTGGCCTCCTTACGCTTCCTCTGCAACAGACATTTTCAATCTTCATTCTCCTGCGACCTCCTATGGATTTTCCACTGCAGCAAGGACCTCTCTGCCATGTGTAAAAGTCCACTAAAAATGTATTTGTAGATTTCTTTGTTACCATTCGAGTTCACACACAGAATTCAGAGTCCCAGTTTTTCCAGAAAGAGAGTATAGGATGCCACCGAGGAGAGGATGTCACTTGGCTCTGCCCCCACTCCTGGTTTAAGAACTGAAATGATTTGGTTCATAGGCTGGCTAGCCCTCCTCAACCTCAGTGCCTATAGCCTTTCAGTAACTCTCTCTTTGTTCTTCCAAGACATGGACAAGGGTGCGTTGGCCTGTTCCCTACTCTTTTATGCAGTGAGGTATTGACCTAAACTTTCAAAAAGAAATAGAAGTTCTACGTTCAAAACTTGCTTCTTCAGGCGGAGGTGAGAAAGGGCTCCTGCTAGCGCAGGACCTAACCTCCTCCCGGCTGAGTGATCTCAGAACCAGTTTAAAGGCTGTGTAGAGGGGGATGCTCTTTTTCCTCCTTGTTGATGTTTTTCAACTTTGCAGGCCAGAATGCAAGGCAGCCGAGCTACCTGCAAGAATGGGGTCACCACTTTGTAGCTGAGTAGTTAGAAGACTAATCTCCTGGTTTCTCAGCCACGGAACAGTGTCTTTCCTGCACAGTGGAGTAACGCCAACATGAGCAATAGAGAGAGATCCCATGCAGATAAGAAGGAAAATCATATAACTTTAGTCATCTCCAGTGTCCATCCAAACTTGTTACCCTGGGCTCCTTTTTTAATCCCCAGAGATAACCAGACAATTTTAAGGGACATATTATGGGTTTCTGTATTATGTGTGTCTTTTAAAATGAAAAGATTGCACCCTGTATGCGCTTGTTTCTCTCACTGATGAAAAAAACCTGTGGTGACCGTCTCAGCTGTGAATATTTACATTTGATCAGATGCACCTAATCCAGGCTGTTTTTCTGTAGGCTTTGCCATCTTCTTTTCCAAACAAAACTTGCCTTTTGTTAAGAAGCATCTTTCATACTATCTCAAAACAAAACTTCTATAAAACCCAGGATAAAAAAAAAAAAAAAATAAACCTCCTGGTTTCAGACATTCATGTCCCAGAATAGACCCTGAAATCTAACCACTGCTATTTGGGCAGCCAGAGGGAGAAACAGACTATAAACAAAACTGAAACAGATTTTATTGATTTTTCCCCATGCAGGCTAAGCCACATGCAAAATCAAAATCAAACATAGAATATCAATAGCTAACAACAAGTCAAGTGCGTTTTCAAATGAATTCCCTCTCCATGGTCTAAGGCATTCCTGCAATGTCAGATTAAGAAAGATACCTGCAAGTTATGATTTGAAGTGGATTATGTCTATTTAAGGATTCATTTCAATGTGTTTTCATGCCAATGACCTCGATGGAATAAAGGAAGTTTTATTACCCCAAAGTGGTTAACCAGGCACAGTTCTCTATTGCTTGTGTATCATAACGGTAAAATGTTTTCGAAAAAGAGCTACCATGAGGCTTTTCTTCTTACTCCAATGCCTAACCCCTTTTCCCTGAGCTTTGTATACACATTTCCATCTTACTGAGCTATGGTACCTCACCACATCAGAGCTCTGACTCTAAGACTTGGCTCGCAATTAGCATTTAACCTAGCAAGTTTTGGCAAAAACAGAGGGCAGGCCAGGGACATACAAGCAGACACTTACTCTGAACTACTGCACACACAGGATTCATCTTTCATTAAACTCTGAATGTTGAGGACAACTTCATGTGAGCTAGCCACCCTCAACTCCTTTTACTGTTGATGGAAAGAAACTACTACTACTGGCTCCCTCCCAGCTGGGATGAACCCCAGCCTAGGAGCGCATCTTAGGATAGAGCCAAGCTAATACAGCTCATGAGTTGCTGCAACATTACTGACCTGGGCTCCTAATATGCCCTCTGTGGGCAAGGAGATGGTTGTACTGGGATGACTCCTTTCGAATGAAATGGCTTGCTGAAGAACGGGTAACACTGAATATCTCAGTTAACTTAGTTATAACTAAGTTGCCGTGAAGACGCAACCTATATCCGTGAATCACAGATTTCTCCAGAACTGCTTGGGTGGAAAACTTCTAAAGTATTTCATTACAGTCCCAGACTCTGTATGTAGTCTGGACGGCTTATGTACGTTGCATTTAAATTCCCTGGATTTTTTCATACAAATAAATATCACAAAGAAAGGACAATTCAATTTACATTTGGCGGGGTTCAAAAGTCACTGTAATTGAATGATAATTTGCCGTGAAGCATGGATGTGAGTCCTCATGTTTGCCTTTTGACCTGAAAGGATACGGCTAGTGAAAACGTCTAGCAGATAATTACTGCTAGGCTAACCCTGAGGCTTGGCTATTATTCACAGGTCAATCTCTCTAAGATAATTCCCAGGATAATATTACTGAGGAACACATTCCCCCTGCATAATGCAACACCTGCCTCTGTCGTGAGACTCCAGGGATGGGGAGTTGAGCTTTACCTCTTCTTTGGTCTCTTTATTAAGCTTCCTTGTAGGGCAGAAGAGGATGGAAGCAGTAAAAGGGGACAATAAGGGAAAAGTCACCTTGCAATAGAGCACCTGGGGTGATTTTATTTTTGTTACTTATCAGGGTTATGATTTCGTGCAGAGGGCGTAAAGATTAAGAACACCCCAATTCTCATGTCACGTGACAGGATCAGGTTTTGCTGTTGGGGAAAGGATGGGACTGGTTTGAATTCACAAAATATTTGCTAGCCAAAAAATACTAACCAATGGGCCAGGCTACAGCATATCATCCTTGTTTGTGTCTACGATAATGCACACCTTTCACCACTAGAAAGAACACAATTTATAGAGTAACAATGCTGTGAGGAGATTGGCGTGTTTCAGTTTGTATTTAACCAGTTTAAATGCCAGCAAAACATTTTTTTAAATAAATTCTATTGTGGATGACCAAGAGGAAAAACAAACATGTTGAAAAGTGCTCTCGGCAGATCACTTAAAATTATTGTTTGGTCCACTTTTTGTCAACAAAAAGATGGACTTCCAGGACCCAGGGGGAGCAGTCAGGTATGTGCTGCATGTTAGGCAGGGTCAGGATGCTCCCTGGGATCCTACAGCATGGGAGCACATGCATGGGACAGACCAGACCCATGCCTGGGGGTGAGCCCAGCCTGCTTTATTCCCCTCATAGGAACTTAGGGCCATAAAAGATCTCTAGAGGTCATCTGGTCCGTCCCCTTGCCTCAAGGCAGGCTTAACTACAGGGAGGTCATGCCTGACAGATGTTTGTTTAACTTGCTCTCATCATGATGGAAACTCCGCAACCACTGCAGATAATCTGTGCCTGGTCTTTAGTGTCCTCAACTGCTAGAAATATTTCTTTCCCGGCTTTATAAATCCACCCTTGCTGTTGTAAGACAAGAAGCAGGAAAATGTACAGGGGGAGAAAAATTCAATACCCAAGGGAGAAAAAGGGGAATAAAAGAAAAAACATACAAGGGTGCATAGGTTGATGTGCAATAGCTGAAATTTTGCATCTCTGAAAGCAGCGGTGAAGGGGAAAGTTTAGTGGTCTCAGTGCCAGCAGTAAGAATAATAATTAATAATAATTATGCATCTGGTCAGAGGTCAATGGTATAGTAAGGTTACATGATTAGTCTGGACAGCCACATAGAGAGGGGATGGGGAAAAGTATGTAAGGGTCTTAATTAATGCCACTTATAATGCTATTAATTATGTATGATTAACTATTTAAATATTAATAACTTTTTTTACTTTATTTTGCTATATTGCATAGAAGGCAAAAACATCATCTCTGCCTGCAATAGCTTATATGTAAAAGTTACTGGTAGATTTTCAACCCTGTATTTGGAATAAACATAGGTCTTGATGTTCTGATTTAAATTTTTATAAATCTCTTTAATTCCAATTGTGTTAATTATGTCTAGCTCTTTTGCTGAAAGAACTGGAAGTATCATACCTACTTACTTTAGTAATTAGTGTATTTTGTGTATTGTTTCTTGCTTTGCTTCAGATTTTTTTTTTTTTTAGAAAATACAGTTGCATGAACTAGTTTGTCCTAGAGTAGCAATGCAGTGTGAAACAGCTCCAAAAGATACCAGTTTAAAGTGGAAACGGTTGGGAAAGGGGAAATCAGCTATCAGTCTTGAGTCACTACTACTGTAACTGGAAACAACTTTACAAGTGCATTTGGATAATTCATATTATTTTGCCAACACTTTGAAGTTACACTTTCCTCCTTCATTTCTTAACTCAGCAAGAAATGGTTATTAAAGGCATCTCTTTAAAAAAATGAAACTGTCAAGATGTGGCTTTGAAATCTTTGAAAAGACGCCTGTAACTTATAATGTGCTATAAGCACGTCTATTAAATCATGGCTCTTGTGGTTCTAACACAGAAATACCAGAAAAGAATTCTTTTCACATAGGATCAGTAGCTACCAAATAATGGGAAACACTTAGGCTGAAGGTAAAAGTTGGCTAAAGTAAACTCCTTCCCATCTGCTTGTTATCAGCAGTTGTGGGAGCAAAGCAGGTGACTCATAAATATTTTTTTTTTTAAATGACAAGCTTTTGTTTCTGACTGTGTCACCATGAAGGGTCTCATTTTAACTTTACAGAGATATTGTCCAGGAGTTCAACATTAAATAGCAGCTGTTAGTAAAGAAAAGAGCAGTGCTGGGAGAAACTGAAATGATTTTCCCATATTAGAAAAAAAAAAAAAAAAAAAGAAAGAAAAAAAAAGCTAATAAAAATAGTGTCCTCAGAATTTGCCAGACACTGTTGTGCTTGAAAATGAGAAGGAGACTGAAATCAATGGAGGAATTGATCAATTAATTTCCCCTGTCCCAGGTAAATGAAATGCAAAGAAAGGTAAAAGCACTGGGGAAGACCATAAAGAGAAAAAATTATTCATGTGCACAAATAAATCCAAGAGGAGGAGACAGACAGCGGAGCACACTCTTTAATATTGAAAGACAGAAACCAAGGATTGAAAGGTAAAGCTAAACAAAGTCACACCAGAAAAAAAGGTATAGATGCTTAACAGTGAATGCGTTCCACCACTTCAGCCCAGCTGCGATAGGCATGGTGGGATCTCTATCTCTGAATGTGCTCAGTGCCTCTCTGGAAGATAAGAGTTGTCCGCACAGAAGTTGCTAGGCTCCAACTGGGAATGAATGAAATTCCATCACCCCTATTAACTGGGAGGTCAAGGTGGAAGAGCTAATGGTTTCTCTGACCTCAAAAATCTTTGAAATTATGAAACTATTAGATTAGGTTGCTGATCTAATTGTCTGGGTCACTTGGAGTTGTGGGGTGTTTTTTTATATAGGCTTTTTAATTTAATATATTGCTTATGACTTACTATAGTTGGGATAGATACAATAATTAACCTTTAGTTATTTCTCAAGACACAGCTTCTCTAAAAACAAGGGGGTTTTGTCGATTGTAAGTGCTGGTTGACATTCAGTACCTACAATGTGAAAAAAAAACCCTTCAAGATCCCTTAAAGCCATTCTCTATGCTGCATCTCCTTTTAAATGTTTTGTCATAAACAACATTAGTGAATTGCTAAACCAATTAAATATTTGTTAATTAACAGCAATAAAGAAAAATCAACTTATGTAATTATAAGTGAATTAAAAACAATGGAATTATTACTAATACTAAAGATTGGCATTCTTCCCAGAGCTGTAAGTTTAATTTTACTTGCCTTTTTAAAGCTAAATTCCTTCTCTGCAATTCATCCAGACAAAATTCTTGGTGCTTGTTTTGTCATTAAGGGTTTTGCAGATGCAGGAAAAAGAGAGTGCTCTCGCAGAGATACACTTCGTGGCCTAACCCAGTGAATATAATGATTTGAAATTCTTTAATGTTCAGGTTCAAGGACAGATGTTTCATAGCAACAAAGGAACAACTAAACTAAAACATCTTTTTAAGGAATCTTCAACAGGCTTGACATGAGATTATATTCAAGATGATCTACTGAACCTTCAGGGCAAATCTGGATGTACGTAAGCTTTTCTACTGAGGTAAAAAATAAGACCAGTCTGTCAAATTAAGACTTAGATTGTGAGTTCAGGGTTGCTCAGTTACAGGGTTTTAGTCTGTCCCATCAAGCGAGTCTTTAAGTCAAACAACAGTCCAAACCACTCTAATTTTCATGACTGTCCAGGCTAGTTCACCTTTGAGAGCTGCTCTGTCCGTGCGAAGGGGAGGTGTGATTGGAATAACGAAACCAAGTAAAGAGCCCACTTGGTTCTGCTCTGTGATGGAGCAGTGTATGATTGGATTCTCTTCTTGGACTGATCTGTTGCTCATTTTAGTACACATGTGAAACACAAAGTTAGAGAAGATCAACAAAATTGCTCTTACTTGAGAATGAAGAGGCAATAACAGAAACCAAGGGTGCCCAGGCTGCATATGTGTGCCTTTGCAAGTCAGCCATCAGCCTGAACCCTGCTCCCACAGCATTAATGATGTCTCCTTGGGAATAGCTTCTATCACCAGTGCTGCTGTACTGGTTCCACACCTTTCTAAAGGCTGCGGGGAGGCAAAGGAGCAAGATGTTGACTCCAAAGAGTGGTGATTAGACAGTGGCTGGGAGAAAAGTCCAAGGGCATGAACCACCAGGCTCAACGCAGGTTTAATCAATGAGATCCTGCTGCACAGAAGGTGAAGTAGGTGTTCTGTTGCTTTATTTTGGCATAATCTGCGTATTTATTAATTAAAAAGCAGCTGCAGAATGTGGGAAGAAATTCAGCTGCTCTTTTCCTTCAGCCCCCGCAAGTAGGCTCTCTCAGTACCTACCATCATCTTGCTCTCCTTGCTGTTTCCTTTGCTTTTGTTTGCTCAGTGCCTTCTGTCTTACCCTTGTTTTCTGTGCTGTTTGTCCTGCCTAAATGTGTTTTTTCATCTTCTATTTTGTAAATTCAGCTCTCTCAGGTCTCCCTTCTCCATTTTCTAGTGGCCAGCAGTGCTGGGGATCTGGTGCCCATCACTTTGTTCCCTGCCTGTCAGCGGTACTAACATAGGAAGCTTGAAATAAAACCAAACCTGCTGATAGGCCTGGCCAGGCAGCGGTTTGATCCAATTAAATACTAATTCAGATTCAGATTTGTGATGGTTTGTAACCAATCAATTCCCAAGGCTGCTTCGTCCTTTAGACATAGTCATGTAGTTCTCTCCTTAACACCAGCAGAATGGCTATATATATTTACATGGTAAAAGATATGTTGTCTTGCTAAAAGCATCTTAGTCTCTCAAGGTCTGTTGGGAGACCTCCGGAGACAGCGGTGTTCTACTGCAGCCCAAATATTCATCCTGAATCCTCAAAGACCTAGCAATTATTTATATTTTTTTTCCCTAAAACAATTAGACAGCTGTGGTTTTAAATTATTATAAAATGGATGTGGAGCTGAAGCTCCTTGGTGAGATGGCAGGGCTGTGTATTGCCATCGTTACTTCACACCTTGGTCAGTGATGTTGGCTGCTAGCTGCCTGTATGGCTATACTCATACAGAACCTAGTCTTCAATTAAACCTATATTAAAAGTGTCACCTTGTCCCCTTTACGACAGGGAAAGGGCAGCAGTAGCGGCATAAGACGTATTCCTGCTGATAGCCAATTATTTCCACTAGGCAGAGATGTGCGTCTTCACCGACAGTGGTACAACACCTTTGAAATGTGGAGCAGCCCTCAGTCAAGATGCACTAACCTTGGTCTCACCTAGATGTTTTCCTGCTCAAAACATGAGGGAATAGTCCATTTATTTTACAACAAAGTCTGAGTATCAGCAGAAATTGTTAGGGTCACTGTGAACACGCTGGTTCTGTCTTGGTACTGAAAAGCTGAAGATGTGAGCAACTGTTAGAAAAAAAAGTGTTCTAGTTTTCACTCTGAAACAATTTATTTATGTATTTATTTTTCATATACACATTTTGTCACAAACTTTAACTTAAGTCAAACATTTTCCTGTGGAAATTTTTACCTTCTTGACCCTCTTGAGCAAAACAGAGATCCGTGATACCCAGTTAACTGTCCCTGGTCATGCTTAAACCTACTGAAATTCTAAGCTTTTCTGTGTTCTTGACCTGTGTGCACTTGCGTGCATTTGTGTGTGGTTTTCAAGACCTTCTGAAGACTTCACGTGCGTTCACATCTCCACTTATGAACAAGAAGAGAAAGCACTGATCTCAGAACTTAAGAACCTCCAAGCAAAATAGCTGTCTATGCTCCGATACGCAACTTTACATTGCAGTGGAAACACGCGGGCTTTATGTGTGCAACCTCATCCTTCAGTCTGGCTCCCTGTACATCAATATCACAGCAAACTGTGTGCTATATATCACTATGCAGATCCTGAAGAAAGACACCTGTTCAATATCAGTGTTCAATCTCCTGAGTTAAAAAACACATTCAGGGAGTTATTATTATTTCATAAATATGGTTTATTAATCTGTCAGGCTGTAATGTTTGAATTTGAAATGAATCCTTCTATCTCACATGACTATTGATAGAAAATGCCATCATCAAAGACACTGTTGCACAGGCTGGTAAGAAAATTGTTTTCTTGTGCATAATAATTATTCTGCTAGAGAAGATGCTCAGCAATCCTTTGGACATACACATACTTTCACCTATTTTTACAACAGTCTAATTAAGCTGAATCTTTATGAATTTCTATTTAAGTTGTGTATAGGTGCTTTTAAATAGCACCTAAAGCCAGCTATGTTGTAGTGTGAGGTTAACTGAGTACAATGAAGTATAAGAAGTCCGAGATAATTACACCATAAGTGCAGTACACCTGTTTGCAGGAATGCCAGCAAATGTAAAATAGCTTAGTATTTCACAATACAGTGAAATGGAAATGACTGGCAACATCAGTGGGAAATACTGTTGAAGATTGTTATACATGTTCTAAGCCTGGTTTTTAAAAAAATTAATAAGCACATAACTACAAGATTTCTACTAACTCCTTGGAAACTGCTAGTAATACTGTGACTGTTTGACAGAAAGGGAACATCAAATGTCCAGAGGTTAAATATCTGCTTATTTTGTATTTGACTTATAAAGAAAAGGCAAATTAACTGTCTGATGATTTTAGATTTTGTAGAATCTCACATATATTTTGACAACTTAATGGTAATAGAGTAAATAAGATTTCAAAAAGTATCCTTTCAATATACTCTAGGGTTTTTTTTTGCATGTGCTTTTTGAAGGTTTTCTCATGCTTTCGCCCCTTGCACCTATTAATACAGACTTTACAATTTATTTATCTTTATCAGCAGAGAAATTCAAGGATTGAAAGAGAACAGTTCCACAATATCCTAGTTAAGATACCAGCTCGGGATTTGTTTGTGTCTTTCCAGACAGAGGCCAATTGAAAAAAAAAAAAAAGGGGGAGAAAAAAAAGGGGAAAAAGTAACAATAGCAAAGGACTGATTGACAAGTGCTATCGAACAAAACTTCCTTCAAATATTTTATGAAAGGGACATTGGATTTCATTAAATTCTGTTTTCAAAAACCATCTCTACTGAAAAGAATGCATTTAGAGGAATTAACGGTTTCTGTCCTGCAGATCACATACCAAACTCAGAATTCACATTCTCGCGGCAGGAGGCCTTTCCCTCTTGCCCTATCTGCAATAGGAAGATAAGAGGCAGGTGGAAAGGTCTTGCATCCTTATTATATGCAAAGAGTAAAGGTATTTGTGCAGGGCTGGGTGCATTTTTAAGGACCAGCTTAAAATACATAATTGCTTTATCTGCTGATACACTGAGGATTGTGCTATCTAGGCCACACAGGTGAGGGAAAAGAGCACTCAGAAAACCGCTTAAAAATCTATTTTGCAAGCTCTGCAGTGAGCCTTCTCACCGTGGAAACTTCCTTCACTATTTCTAATGGCACAAAACTTCAAATTACTCCTATCAGCTGAAGGCCACCAAAGTGCAATGGAAATTGACACAGCAGAAGACACAGCTCAGGCAACCCTTGGCCAAAAACACCCTCCACCCCAAGTCTGTGAATGTTTTACTATAATATGGGACTCATGCAACAGGCATGGATTTGGAGGGGGTTAAGAAAATTTTTCAAGGAGCATCTCACACAGCAATAGTAGTTGGAGGCACCAAAACCGGCACAGATCTAGATACAGAGAGGACAACACAGTGTGCAATTCTCTTCAGAGCAGTGGCTGAGGGAAAACCAGTCTGTCTACCTAGACCCAACTGCACTAAAACCTGAGGAGAAAAGGAAACATAGGAATACTACTGTTGTGAGGGTTAAAGAGCCTGAAATTGCAATTCTGGTTCAATGCAGTTACCACAGGTGCTGTGGAGCTTTCTTCTCAGGCCTTTGGCATGGTACACACACTGTTGATTTCCTACCTACAACCCTGCCTTCTTGTAGTACAGAAACAAGGAGACAAGCAGAAAAGTTTGCTTCCCCTGCCCATGCCACAGGTAGGAAAAGCAAGCAGTGATAAAGGAATGGGACTGAGTGGAGATGAGAAAGGGGGGAGCGGATGGTAGGAGAATCCTGATGAGTATCTCAGATGTTGTCCGTATGGCCTATCTGTTGGCTGTCAGTCTGGCTTCGAGTTGAAGCAAATCACAGTGCATTTTGAGTAGGAAAATTCAAGCATGGGAGAAGCCACTTGGCCCATATCTTGACCCCCCAGGCAGTTTGGATTTGGCTATAGTGTCCATCATATTGCTGTTAGAAGCAACCTGAGTCAGGGACCCAGAAGGATTAACCTCCTTCTTAGCAGGGATATTCTGAAGTGGCTGATAACAGTTCACTTTATTGTTGACATACAGCCATATGAAGGAACTTACAAGGATGGAAAAGCCTCCAGACAGGAATCTCATCCCGCTTCTTTGCATGGGGATATCTAGTGCAGAACAGGCAGTTCTAAATCCCCACTATAAAAGTGATGATATGGAGAAAGGCAAGTTCAGCTAACGTTTAGCTGAAGCTAAATGTGGGTGTCAGCAAATTCAGCTGACCTCTCCTCACACTGTTTGCAAGAGCTGTCAGAGAAGGTGGACTTGTCCTTCCCTCTGAGAAACAGATAAACAGAAAACCTCCTTGTCCCACTAAGGTATCTGTAGCTATAGAGAGGCCTTTGGATAATGACAAAGGTGCACTTTCCAGATTTTTCTTTGAACTTTCTTCTTTGATGGTCTCTCTTCCTAGAATCACAAAATAATTCAGTTTTGAGCAGGACCTCTGGAGATCTGTACTCAAACCTCCATCTCACAAGTAGGTGAGTTAGATTAGGTGGTTCAAGAACTTGTCCCACTATTTGAAAGTCATCAGGGATGGAGATTACCCAACTTCCCTGGACAAGCTGTTCAAACATCTGATCACCTTCATGTGGAAGAAGTTAAAAAAAAAAAAAAATATTTGGCAGTTTTTATTTTTTAACCACTTTGTACCTATTACACAATTTATTCTCCCATAGGCTGGCAATGGTAGTGACTTCAAACCTGAAGCTACCACAGTGTCAGTCTTGTTAATTCCATTAAAAATATTAAGTTTCTAAAGATAGTTTTGGTTTCTAGGAGAGCTCTATGCCTCCTTCCACATAATATAGTTATCCCTACAGGTTTATATCTGAGGAAAAGAATTACTATGCACATCAGCAAATATGTTTCTTCTTGTCCCATCTCTCAAAACAGAATCAGCTTTATTTGCCAGTTTTGTGGCATTGCATGTCTTTCCCAAATCCTTCTGATAATTAATCATGCAGCAACACCAACCATGCACTATAGAAATGATCAATGTCTAATGAAACAGGTAGTGTATTTTAATATTTTCAACTAAAAGATAGGGTGCTGTAAATTAGTTTATATAGTGGAGGCTGCAAGTATATGACCTATTCCCATCTGGGCCCATTTTCTGGAAAGAGTGTATCATCAAGGGGGGGGAAAGAAAAAAAAAATAATATATATAAGCCCATGCAACTATTATGGGGTGGTTTTATTCTATTTATCTCAATGTCCTTTACAAATATCCATCAATCTGATTAATTTCATTGTATAAGTGGGCAAGACAGACTGATATAATCCATCAAACCCTTGTAAATGCAGAGTAGATGTAAGATTATTTTACCACATTTCAGCCCTGTGGTCTCCACACTAGGCTACACCACAGCTCTTAATTTTTTGCAGGATCTGAAACTGAAATGTGATCATAGAAAGAACAAACCATGTGGGATAAATGCATGAACTAAGGGCATGGTGGCATGATCATTTCTGATCATCTCCTGTGCGCCTTTTCCATTACAATAGGGGTGGATCCTGACACAGAGCAAGAAGTGGCTTGATTTTGTGGTGCATTCATCTTGCAGTCTGGCTACCTTGAAGCACTGCCAGCAGAAGGAAATCTCAATTTCTTAGTAGGAACCAATAAAAAGCATCCCAACTAGTGCTCATTTGACCGCTTTTTATGAGAAGGAACCGCAACACTTCCCATGAACAGCACTTGTACTGGCTTGGGGAAAATATTCCTACCTAGACATATTCTGCCTCCTCACTGAAATTCAGCTATGTCAAGAGCTCCAACAGCTTGAGAAGCACCGTTAATAAAAATGATTGATACTGCTGCCTTTTCTTGTCTCCATCAACACCCTACTTGTAGTAAGCAGAACAGATTTCACTTTTATAGAAGGTCTTTCAAGCTTGGGGTCCTGAAGACATGGCACCAGCAAAACAATAGCCTTGATTCAGTATATGCCTTACATAGGTTCCCTGTGTGTTTATTATGGAAGCTCAACGTGCCCAGTGTGCAACCAAGGATTATTTTTCTTCCAAAGGCCAAGCTTGCATGGAATTCTGTTAATTAAAAGCACTGTGGAAATGTCAGCCTTTACCCCTCTCTATATATAGCATCCTTTGTCCTTCACATAATGATTTTAAAGTGTTCTGCAGACATCATTTGATAGAATAATAAGATATTATTATTGAATTTTTATGTCTCCTATTGTCCCAGGAGCACTGACCTTGCTTCCCCAATACAGAGGTCTGTCTATCAGGCTAATCACACTGATATCTGAGTACCTCAGAGGAGATCCTTATGGGGCAACACTTCTGCAGGAACTCAAAACTGGCCAGACATCCTGACAAGATCCATTTATTACTCCTGTGCATTTCTGCGAGGTTATAAAGCAATTCCTATTTCAAATGTAAATCCCCATGCTGGTGACGTGCAGGGAGACGCATGGTTCAGATAACTCAAATTCCCCCCAGTTGTCAGGGTTCCCCATACAGGTAGGGGTGGATGGGATTTACTATCAAATAGTAACCACGGGGAACCGAGATGAATGAATCCCCTCTTCACTTTTTTTTCCAGCAGATATTTAGTACTGATTAATGTCTTGTAACTACTGAATCACTATGGGAATAACCCTTCATTCATGTCCTTCACTTTCATTTGCTAGGACAATGTATGAACATTATGTTTTATCCACGGACAACCAGATATTAGCACACCTTCCCATAAATATTTATTTTTTTCCTTGACTGTATATGCTGTATAGACGTACCCATAAATATCCATGCACACAGCAGGGTATACACAATACATCTGGCAGGGAATGGTTACCCCCAGCACAATACCAATTTTTAATATAATCTTGGCTTGTTTCCATAGCTGTGAAAAAGTCTAGGTTAGGTTGATAGGTCTCTTACAAAGTATAATTTACAGCAATTGAGGGTTTTTTTCTTCTTTTTAAGAAAGTCCTGATACTTATGAGGGCTTTTTCTTCCAGGAATGAGATATTTTAATAGCTGCTGAACGAATTCTGAGATAAAAGCTCCTATCTGGAGAAATGCAGATATGTCACGGAATCATCAACATCTTTTGCATATCTACATGTCTGAGAAAATGTCCAACTGTTCCACTTTACCACTCAGAGGCTTTTCATTTCTTTTCTTTTCTGAAAGGAAAACTGAGTGCTCTACTGTTGCCTCACCACACTTTTCATCTGTCCTGAAAAACCTTGTTTTCTCCCCCTAACACAGTGGAGATGCCTAGGCAATAGTTTCTTTTCTTGAAATATCTCTGGGAATCCCCAAAAGAAAGAGAAAAGAGGCTTGATGTAATGACATTATTGCTATACCACTCTCTACCAAATCACTCAACTACAGTCAGAAATCTAAACACTCCTTAACATACTTTTATTTTAATAAAGACATATCAAGAACAATCTGCCTGTCATTGTTACAATGCGTATTTTCAAGAACTTGCCCAAAGCTGCAAGAATTCAGACTAGCCTCACTACTGTATAAACAGAGTAATCTGAAATATGTAATTATAGCCTGGACCGAGGGAAGAATACAAGCATAGGCTTATTGTTTAAAACAAAAGGAGAATCAGTACATTCTTGAAACACGAAGCTATACTTTGAACCCTGTCTCAGTAAAAGCATTCTCCTGTGCTGGATTTCAAAACCAGAAATGTTATAGGACTCTTAGCTCTGTCCTTTTAAGTCAGACAATTACAGCTCTTGTTGATTTCTTTCTGTACTTTGAAACATGGAGTTCCTGACTTGGAGTTGTAGAAATAAACTTAACTGTGCTTCTAAACCTTTATCTACGCCTAGTTAAAGCTTTGGTATATGTAGGACTTTAAGAACATATCAAATTTCTATCGATTTTCTTTTGGTCTCTTTGAAATACTTTGGAATGTGCACTCATTTGTAAAACTGAGGTACAGCATTCTGTGGCTGACAAGGTCTGTTTATTATTTCTTAAGCACTAATACTGTTTTATGAACAACAATACAGTTCTAAAAGGTATCTTATGCAGCATTATTAGATGAATCAGAAGTAGTAGATCCACATGATATTGTAAAATCAGTGGTGGTTACATTCATTCAGCAAATGTGTTGGTGGAAGTCAAGATAAAGTTGTCAGTTCGGAAGTCATCATACAGTTTGTTTGTGTTGGGGAAAAAGGTGTTATCTTTGTTTGTGTTGGGAGTGTGGAAGGGTAAAGAGGTGCGTGTTGGTAGGTATTTCATGAGATGCTGGTGAAACAGAGAATTGTGGCTCTGTAGTAAAGAATAAATTACGTTAAGTAGTATATGAGCTGCCATGAAATTATATTTAGGATATTTCTTATGCTTGAAATGAACTTCCAGAACAGCACATTAACATTGAAAATGTCATTTATTCAAGCTTCAGGAACCTGGGATCATTTATTGTCTTGATTCAATCACTTTGGTTAAATCTCTTGTTAATACAGAAAAAAATGGATCTTCCAGGTGATCACTATTTATTAGACAATAAATTTAAAATGGCACTGCAAATATAATTTCATGGGTTTGCTCTTTTCATTTCTTTAAAGAAAAGCAAGGATAGAATCAAGAGACAATTAAAGATGTTTTAAAATATCACAAGGAGTAGCTTGATTTATCAATTCCACTTAAGTGTAAACACACATTGAAAGGAAATTATAAACGTATAAATCCCACACCCAAGATAGATAGATAGTTTTCTTTCTCTCATTTTTACAAATAAATCTAAAGAACAATAGTAATGTACTTACATATTTCAGATCCTCATCTGTCTAAGAATAGAAAGCACTCAAGTCATGTGTCAGAATAACTCAGGTGGTCTCTTCTTAATCCCCTTTTTGTGTTCACCATCCACAAAAATCAGTGCGCCACTGCCACGGTCCAGCCATTCTCACTACAGAAAAGGAGCCAGGTGTTGGGTGTCAGAAAAGACTGGCATGGGTTTGTAAAGGTTGTCTGCATGGCAGCTGTCAGGATCCTCCATGTCGGATCCATCACATGTTCAAAGACCCAGATTCCTCCTAACTGTGAGTGCTTCAGCTGAAGTACCTACATCAGAAGCATGTTCTCCCCAGGCTACCATCTCATCAGACAGCAACTAGTATCTGTCTTTATTTCTGTATTGATACAGAGAAGTGGATATCGTCTTTCATACCTACAGGACAGCCGTGCCCAAGCTGCCTTCCCATGCTTTGATTTCCCCAGGAACCTGAGTAACTAGAACAAGAGTTATGGCACGTTGCAGGCTCATCTCTACCCAAGATATAGAGGTTGTGCCACCATCCAAGGGGACCTCCACAGTGCTCAGGGATAAGAAGCAACTGCGCACCAAATGTGATGTGCTTCAAGCTGAGTGGAGTAACATTGGACTTAAGTTAGCATGAACACATATTTAAATCTGGAGAAAGAGAAAATATGTTTTTCACGGGGCAAACCTTCTAACAGGAGTAAGTTTTCTTCTTTTCTAGATTTCATGCTTAGAGCTGGTAATAAAGCATTTCATTATTTTAAGATATCATTAAAATATTGTGGCTTTTACAAACTTGTATTGGTCTTTTTAAAGAATTTAGATGAGAGACTTCTGTGTCTGACACCTGGATACGGCCAATTGTTTCAACGTATTAAAAAACTACTGTCTCAGTCTCATGGTCCATATTTCTCAGACACTTTAAATTTAATTGGTTAATGTCATGAGCATTTTTTCAGCAGCTCAATATATAACGGAGAGTTGACCACAACTCTTAATTTTGTAGGCACTTATATCTATATATAAGTTTACTGTGAAGCATATTTGATAATGTCACTCACTTTAGTGACAACACTCACAGGTGTCATATGTGGCACAGCAGTGAAATTGAGCCAGTATATGATCTTGCTAAAGGCCAACAGCTTCTGATAGGTCACAATTAGCATGCCCCTCAGTGTTATCAAAAAATAACTTGAAAAATTGTGGCTGCAGATGTAAGACACAGCCTAGCTCAGCTGGCAACACAAAACTGTCCAGTGCCACTAGAGATGTCCTAATTATTCTGATTGTCCTTCAGCTGCCATCCAGAAAGACAAAGGATTCCTGCAGATCCTGCATCTTCTCTGCCAATCTCCTAAACAGCATCTCAAACGGTTCTAAGTTTATTATAAAACTAAACCATGCACAAAATCGCAAGTCAGACATTGATAACAGGACGCTGAGATCCCCCCACCTCACTATTCTTACTCCCCATATATAATACCAGCACACCACCCCATTCCACATGTACCGCTCATAGGGACTGGGCGGCATACCGAGATGCCAACACTTTCACGTCGTATGCTGTTTGTGCACATGCATGCCTGTTGTATCAAGGCTCACTTTTTTGTTGTTGTTATTTAACTAATATTGCTTTTTTTTTTTTGGTAAAAATTAAAGCAATGGCAATTCAAAAAAGCCATTATGTTTTGATTGTTAGAAGCTAACATAAATGGAATCCAGTAGCGATAATGCTGCAAATGTTGCTCATGTTACAAGTTGGCCCACCTACCGTCACTTCAGGAAGCAGAGGTTTAAATATAAATCTCCTATTTTTAACTGAGTTAATATTAGAATTGAAGGAGGAGATGTTCAGCTGGAGTAAATAGTAGCTTCGCTGATGTAAGTGGCATTATCCTGATTTACAGCAGCAAAGGAACTGTCAGAAATGGCTTATCTTCTCTCCACCAACAGCTCCATTAATGTATTTATAATATTAATTCAATAAGGAAAAGAAAAATCACAACACAAAGGAAAGTTGAGATTATTCAAAGGTATCTGGCCAGTCCTGACAAACTTCTATAAGCAGATGAATGGAAATACAGAGTGTGTGTCTTAGCCCACTAGACTGCTTCGAATCCCTGAGCTAAAACCTGCATGCTAAATAACTATGTGTTTTGTTTAAAATGAGTGGTATATTCCAGACATAATCAAAATAAAGAAAATTGCTACTGGATACCTCTTGATGATAAAAAACCCAAACACACAAACAAACAAACCAAAAAAACCAACCCCAAACCTAAGGTATTAAATGAGGTGTTTTTATATACGCTAAACATTCATTTATGTTTTCTTCTTGAAGCTGCAGTTCCTGGAGTACTGCGAGTAAATAAGATTACTATTAAAAATAAAAGCAGGACTCAGATATTGTTACTAAATTGGAAATGGGAGTTCTGTGGTTGGAAGAGAAATAAAAAGAACAAAAATATTATAACGTTTAAAACTCACAATTCTAAATACCTTTATTTATCATGAGTTGTTAAATATACTAGTGTTGGGTGTTAATTCTGGGTGCCTGCTCCATAGCACTTGGGCTTTGTAATACTATATAAACAAAATTAGAAAAATCTATTAAGTTTAACCCAAGAAGAACCTTACTTCTTATCCAAAACTCTGACTAAAGGAGCCAAAGTTGTGTTTTCTTTTTAAATTACTTTTTCTATCTTTATCTTAGGTGTTTAAAGACTCCATAATGAAGCATAGCACAGAGTAAAACATTGGAGGGCTGTGTCTGTAGGCTTTAGGGAGATTAAGGGCTGCAAAGCTGCTCGCTTTTTCTTACATTGACCTGCCCAGGAAGGCAATTCCCCCCACAGCCCCCATGCCCAGTCCCCATAAGTGGAGACATATGGCCGTTCTGTGATACAGAGAACACACTGTGGTAGTTTTATTGATACTGGGACTGCTCCTTAGCCAGTGTAAGTCAGCTCTGCTCAGCTACGAATTGATCCCATTGACTCTTGGCAAAGGGAGAACAGTCATGCTGCCCTTGCAGTCATATTCCTGCTCTGAATTGCCCTCCAGAGGTGCCTCTCTCCACTGACTCCAGGGAGATTTGCATATTAAATTTAGGCTAGAGCTAACTTTTGTGACCCTGCCAATTCGGTGGGATTGATTTGTAATGGTGTGCCTTTGTCTTTGTGAACAGCTGGTCCATAATTCTCAGATGTGAGCGTATTGATAGAAAACCATCAGAAGTAGCAATAAGAGTGGTGCAAGCTGAGCATGGCCATCTCTGTCTTCTGATCTGGTGAAACGTCATGATGATCAAAGCTTCTCCCTACCTCTCCCCTCTGCCTGTCTGCCATCTAACTGAGCACGGTAACCATTAAAACATTTCAAAGCCCAGATCTCAATGCCTCCACATTGATTTAACATTATATTGTTGGTTAACATGTATTACCCTGAATCAGAGAGCTTCTATGTGTCTTGCAAGGACCTTGCAAAAGGGGTTTTCAGCTCAGATTCCTGGCTAAAGGACAAAGTGCGTTGGCTATGTGGCACAACATTGCATGCACACAAGCACACAGAGATCGTTTCATATTTTCTGCCTCCCTCCTCAGATTTCTCTCCTCCTGCCGCCAGCTTCTCTGCTAACCTTGAAACTGCGGGAAATTTCATTCTGTGGCTTGTGTTTCCTCCAAAGCACAACTGCAGGACCTCAGTTCCCCCCTAGAAATTATGTCTCTTTGAGTCATCACTCCCTCTCGGCCTCAGACCACTTCCTGCAATTTCAGAACCACTGAAAACATCAGTTTCATATGAGCTATTAACCCATGAAGGCTAAACCAGCCTGGATCCACCAGCATTCCTTAGATGCATTTTCCTTTTCTTCTCTCCCTGAACTTTGATTGAAACAGAACCCAAAAGATTTGTCCTCAGACAGGTTTTGTCCCATTTTAGAGAACTTATCACTGCCTGAATACTTTTTTTCTTTTCACCTCTGTTTTTCTGCTACAGACTACTATTTACCAAATTCATCTTTCTTGAAGAATTCTGATGACCTGTAAAAGCTGAAAGGTTAGCTATCAAAACCCTTGGGTATAACCACAAATGATTATGTAAGGCTGGAGGCACAATGCCAGATGAACAGACGACAGACCCATTTATCATTATTAGGAACAGGCACATTAATTGGCTATGAAACCAGTACCGTCTTCCAGCATTAACAAAACTCTTCTTGATCCTGAATGTACCACCAGAACATCCTTTATTAAATAAGATGAATATTGCTGAGGCCAAGGGTCACCCTGCTTCAGCTGAGAAAGCTCAATTATTTATGGATACTTCACTCACTAAGGCACCAACAGGTTACCAAGCCTTGTTATGAGAGATTTTTGATCTCCTGAATGAAGGTTATTATTCTGCCCATACCCATTTTCTGTATCAGGTCATCAACAGCAGAGAAATTAAAACTCTTAGGTCCTGTAAAGCTTCTGGACTGGGGGAGAGTGGTCAAACATTGGAAGAGGCTGCCCAGAGAGGTGGTGGAGTGTGCAACCTTGGTGACATTCTGGACACAACCCTGAGGTGTTGTGGCTGACCCTGCTTTGAGCAGGGTGGGTTGGTCTAGATTATCTCCATGTCCCTTCCAGTCTTTGTCATACCCCATGGTTCTGAGTCCATAAGATGGAGCCACTCCAATGGATTCCCAGGTTTCTGTGCCTGGCTTTTCCATGTACTCTCACAAAAGCCAAAATACTCATAATTGGTCACTGTTGCCAGCTGCCACACCATGGCAAGAGGAATTCCGTCTTGAGAGACTTCGATGCCAATTTTCTTGCATACTCTCCAACTGGGCATGTGAAAAAGGAACAAGTGGCCATTGCTTAATATTGAACCTGCAGAATTCCCTGCAGTTAAGTGAACTTGTCTGCAAAATGGAAACCACTTGACCCTGTCAGGCACAGCTGCTAGCTGCTATGCAAATATTGTATATTATTCCAGGCAAACTGGAGTAATGGGTTTGTGTGTCAGCTTTGCCACCTTGGTTAGTTCAGATGCAGTGATACAATCCAACAGCTCTGCTCATCTTTGGATTGGATATAGTCCAATGGCTTTCCATCTCAGGACGGGGAAAGTAAAATACTGCTAATTTTACTGGAGTATCAACCATACATTGCAAGTAGTGGAAACAAAACATTTCTTTCAAGTGTGTCTTTCACCTGCTTTTATATCAGTTGGCAACAAATGGTTGTGACCCATTTCACTGGAGGAAGAGCTCAAAAGTGATACTCTAATATTTCCTGTGACACTGAGAGGACCAGCTGGGTCAGGTCTGTTTTGCCAACACCAATGAATTTTTGCACTGACACACAATTTCTGCCTGATGGTCACGTGTTACTACCATGGCTGCACTTGACACACATAGATTTTGATGCTACCAACCCCCCTCCATATAGCTTGTTGACTAATTATGTGTTGCTCCTATCATAAATGATATTTCCTTCCTCTCTTTATCATCTGTTTGTTTGGTTGTATTTTTTTTTTTATAATGGCAAGAAAACAATTTATTTATTTATTTATTTATTTATTTAGTTTTCTCCCCAGAGGGCTTGGGAACTTTTTTATCAGAATGTTAGAAAATTTCCTCCATACTTGGAAGGAAGCATTTTGTTTGCACACAACACACTACTGGGGAATTTTCAGTGTTGACACTATGACAGGCTGGCAGGCAGGCTTTGTACCTGTGCAGCCAAAGGAACTGGCAGATGGTTGGTGACAAAAGGAGCATCCCATGGAACTGGAGAACCATCTCAACTGTTCCAAGATTTCAGAGCCTGAAAGACACTGTGCAACAGCCCAACCGTAGCGCTGCTCAGCATTCAGCCAGAAGCAAGGCAGGTGCTTGAAACGTTTGCCAGGATTCACTGACTTAAAAGGACTTAGTCTCCAAGCCAGAAATAAATCTGGCAAATCAGTGTGGGATGCTCTTGCAAAGAGACCTAAGGGCAACTGCTTGGTGTAGGACAGCATCTACAGCCTTGGCTCCTTAACTTTTTGAAAGCAAGAGGACAGACCTCTCCAAAATTGTCCCTTCCAGAAGAAGCAGAACAGGCTGTAGAGAACTAGTGGGAGCAATGATAAAACACGTCAAATGAATTGGTAGCTCAAAGAGAAGGAGATATGCTACCCAGCAAGTCTCCTTTGATCATGGGTCTGCAGGACCACATCACCTGCCACCCCACAGCATTTGGTGCCAGGGACCATTCCATAGGAGATGCTGCTGTTTATGATTCAGTGCTGCATAAACACACAAGATGTAACCCTGGCTGATAGCATTGGGGAGGAGCTGGGCTCAGTGTGTTAGACTTGGCAGGTCTGCATCAGTCCTGCTCCCTGCTCAACAGCTTCATGTATCATGTCATTCTACCTCTAGTAGGCACATGACATACTTGGAGTTCTGTCTCTCATCTGAACTAGTTAATTATTTTTTTTTTCTGCATCTTTCCTTCTTCAGGTTGGTGGAAGACAGAGAAGGAAGGATACAGGTCTTCGCACTATACTGTTAATTTATTTTCTTAAATCCTCTTTCCTGTGAACTTTTCCAGTACCTGCCCCTGCTCCTGCTCCCATGCTGCAGCTGCAACTGCAACGCATTGACATGATTCACAGTTCTTGTTAAGCAATGGTGAACCTGTCCAGAATATGTTGAGCCTCCTCTTTCTACAAAAGAAATGAACTGTAGCAAAGATCATCGGAGACAATCTGTCTTCAGACTCAAGAAGATTCTTCTGCACCTCTGCATTTCAGATGACCTTTATCAGATGTAAAGCCTACAAATATCTTTTGACTGTGTAGGGCAGACTACGGATATAGGATTTGATGTACAAATGTAACAGCTCTTCTTCTATCATGCATCACTGGTACAGCACAGATGCAATGTCACAGAAATAAAAACACAAAGCAGAGGGAACAAACATAAAAACTAGCTTATAGTTAAGTTTGCCAGTGGGGAAAAGGAGCCCGAGTAAAACAGTTTATACTGAGGTTCCAATGGAGTACTGTGAAATTAGTATCCCTAGAGCAGATAAGGGAAGCCAGCCGCAATATTATCTCTCTAAATGCAAACATTATTTGAGAGGGACAGTGTTTTTGTGATCAGGCCAGCAAGAACAAGATCAAGACAGCTATTTGCTGAGTAAGCAACTGGGCTTGCTGGTGTAGGAAGTGTTGTGCACACTGATGCCCTAGGGCATTGATTTCATGATCAGGAGACCCTGAGACCTACTTCAGCTTTCCTATAATGAGTGGATTGAGTGCATTTATCAAGCCTGAGATTTCAGGGCTCAAAGTTCAAAAAGCTACCAGAGGTGAAATCATTCCCCTCCTTCGTCCTTTTCTCATCGCTTCAAAAAACAACCCCACTATATTTTTTTTCTTCCCATTTGACTGAAATCACCTGGGGGTCAATTATCTTTCTGGGATGGAAACCATATGCCATTTCACGTTCTTGCATAAGGTTAAGCTGCATATGATGAAACTGATCAATTAAATCTTGCAGGAAGAGAAGGGAGTGTGAAGCCTGGCCAGGAGTTAACGTTCTCATTTACTGACAACCTAATCCAAGGTATCAGACACATACAGAAATTTGTTTTCCCACAAGGAACAAAGGAGAGAAAGTGCTGCCTGTGTCGGCATAAAAGGAAGCTGGAGAACATTAAAGTGGGGAACATTAATGTAAACAAGGTGGGGACATGCACTACCTAAGACTTGTAAGAACTGGACTATGGAAAAGTTGAATTATTTAAAAAACAATTTTTTCAGTGGATTTTGGTCATTGCTTTTGGGGTTTGTTTGTTTGTTTGTTTGTTTGCTTGTTTACATCATGCAGTTTGCTTTGATCACAGCAGATATCCTGCTGATGTGCATTCATAAAATGCAGCCTGCTGTGTGGGTCTATGCTTGTCACTGTACTTTAGTCCAGGAACAGTCCCCTAAAATGCTTGTCTGAGTTTCCAGTCTATCTGGCATGTTGGTTCTTATCATCGTGGATGGTTTTCCTTCAAGCTAGAATATGGATTTTTCATGCTGGTCTGGCAGGGTTTAAAGAGAAGAAGGAAAAATAGTTGTCTCACACTGGTAAAATTCCATGCCCACAGGAACTGCAAGTGGAAATAAGATCTACAGCCACAAACTACGCATGCAACTGTAGGGAAACAGTGCAACTCAGGCTGCGACCTTTTTACAAATAAGTTCTTGATAACCTCTAAAACAATAACTTTGTTGCCTGTGTCGCTTAATTTCCTTGTCAAAGAGCAACTTCCTCTTCACCAGGGAAAAAGAAAAATGCTGAGAACCACTCAATCCACAGCTCTGAAGAGCTTAGGTTGTACCTAGGGTAACATTTCAGCGCAGTTACACTTCCCCAGCATCTAACATTTGGAAAGTGTGTTACTGAAAAGAAATAGGCAGAAACACACACAAATGTCTACTGTTCTGGCTTCAAATAACCCTTGTGGAGAAAGAGGGGCGTGTGTATATATATATACATGGGTGGGCACGTGTGTGGGTATGCGTGGGAAAGCAAAGTGAGCTCTATTTTTACTCTGAATCCCACCTAAACAAAGATCCTAATGTTATCCCCTGGAATGAGGTAAGAAACATGATCATTTGGGTTCCAGGACCTGCCTGTAACTACAGGTTTTGTAGCCTTGAATGAGCAGCAGCCAAAGTAGGAGAGATCAGATGAACTGCATTTAGAAGTGATGCAGTGAACTGGTACAAGGGGAAAGTGCTTTTAGTGATCAATATGAAAACAGGGGGCTTTCATCTAACCACAGTGAGGATGGCAAAGAGGAATTTGGGCAATATAATATGGGATAAAAGGGTAGATAGCCTCTTATTTCAATCTAAAGACTTAATGATGCTTATTAAAAGGTTGTTACTTGGTTTCATGGAAGAATTATGGCCCTCTACTTCTTTCTTTAGAATAAATGGCCTGAAAGGGAAAGGCAAGGGTTTTTTTAAGTCCTTGGTCCTTGTTAAGGTGGTGCTCTTCTCATTTCTCTGCAACTTTGCCAAAAGATCAGCTCATGCAAACAAGCAATTCACACACATGTTTTTCTTTTGAAGGCCACTGCGTCTTGCCATACAGAATGCAACTCATCAGGCAGCATGTTCATACAACAGCACTTGGGCAGTAAATTATTATGATTTGATTCACATAAGTATTAAGATTTGGGTCGACTTTACCAATGAGTGAGAGCTGTGAAAGGGCAAATTTGCCTTATGCTTAAGAAGATGCATTGGGCCAAAATAGGTCTGGAGAAGACACATTTAAGTCAATGAACTTCCAGCAGGTGAGCTGGGCTGCACATTTCTGCTGGGGAAACCTTTCCACAACTGCAGCATTTCATTATAGCTGTCATTTTCTTTATGAATTATTGCTTTCGTGTCAGATTTACCTCCCCTTCCACTTCAAAACAGTCATCTGGGGAACAGGCCAGCAACAAAACAAAACCTCCTGGAGGTTAATGTAGCAGCGACAACAACAACAAAAAAAGGAGTTGGTCTACCTCTTAAACAGGGGGGCCAAACCACATGGTACTTGTTCAGCTACAAGAATCCAATCTGTCCATGTCTGGCTATAACAGGAAGCACTGCTGTTCTGGCACTGGATATCAACAAAGTGTTTTGAACTCACTGTTACTAGATATATTTTTAGATTATTTAGCATGCCTTAAAGCCTTACAGGTCTTCAGCAGTGACTAGCAAAGACAATTTGGATAAATTACTGCCTTAATATATATTTTTTTCATATATATATATATATGAATTAGCTTTTCAATTAATGTTAGGAAATCCCATATTGCATTTGAATATAAGTGTACAAGGTGCTGGCATTCCTGCAGGTCTACAGTGAAGAGACAGGGAGCAGAGAGATGCCCTGGGAGACAGAAGTCCAGAGCACCCAACTGCCCCTCTTCCTGTTAGATGAATTTGTCCCATCAGTATGAACTGGCCATCTGTAGGTTAAAGAATTATCCTCCCACTTATTGTAGAACAAATCATGGGAGATAAGTTTAGATATAGTTATCTAAAATTAGATAAACTGGGCCAAACCTATGACAAGCCATGTTGCTCCTGTATTCCACCTGAAGGTGTTCGACTTACGGGTGAAACGTAACTTCTGAGCTAAACCTAACTGGTATCCAGAGGGAGCATAACGATCCGAGATGCAGATTCAAATACCTTCAAATTGTAAAACGGGGGAAACATTTTTTAACTTAAATATTTTCAGACATGTGGGGTGTAAGAAGGTTCCTTTAGAAATTAACATGGCATGGAATTAAGCAATGATCAAGTGAATGAAATTAAAGAGCAGTTCATCTGTTGCCTTCCTTGAATGGTCATTTATGAACCAGAAAGTAAATGCACAAATAATCTTAAATCACAATCATTCACCCTAGCAAAACTTTTACACTCATTTCACAGTACTAAATGTTTTAAAAGCCAGAACAACTGCAACAGGAGATCAAGCCCAACTTTAATGGAACAAATTATGCTTTGAATTAGGTTGGTGCGGTGCCACAGAAGTCAATGGCATATGACCTTTGCAACTAATGAAAGAGGTTCACTAAGTTTGTCCTAGTCATCTTGGTTGCACAGCCACGTTGCACATTCTGTGCACAGGCTCTTGTTGCCTCTCTTAGGATAAGTAAAATAATAATAATAATAAAAAAATCAGTTAAAATATAAGCTAGTGAATGTGAGAGACACCCTTTTACAGTAAATCCTCCTGGTATTACAGACAGTACACCGGAAACTGTAGACCAGATTTACGTGTAAACTGATATAACTTGATGAAGCTGACAAAGTTCTTTCTCTGTAAGATCTCTTTATAAAGGAGCAGATTTACTATGAGGCATAGGAGATTGGTAAGTGTTTTACATTTACAGCTACTGTTGCCCAGTGCAGCCCTAGTTATTGCTCGGGTGACTCCAGAGCAATCATGGAGCAGGTCCTCAATCCTTTGCCTCCTTCCCATCCACATCACATCTGATCCCAACCCTGCATATGACAGCGGGGTAAAGAAATTCCTGAGGTCCTTACACCTAAAATGTTTGGCATCAGGCGTCACCTGATGATCCTGTCAAACACACCCTTGGGAAATGCCTATAGAGATGAGTTTGTTTATTCTTTAAGCAAGAGATTCGGTTAACAAGTGGAAGGAGGGGGAAGGAGGGAGGCGGTGAAAATAATGATAAATTAGTGTAACTATCATTACCCACAAATATTAAAGCAGATTAACAGATTATGAGATAAAAAAGCAAATGGAGCTTCCATAGTTTAAGGTTCTAATAGCATTAAGGTTCTATTTCCTGTCAAGTTGTTATAAGTTAATTGCCATTAATTTTTCATAGCTAAATAGCAGAAGAAATGGGATTCCTGTATTAGTGGCCGTACACTCTAGCTGTGAAGGGAGTCCAACGTGAATGGAACATAGTTAAAAAGTCTCATCAGAAGATAATTGAAATTATGGCTGGAAAAGGTTTACTAATCCATACCTTGGCCACTGCATATTCTTCTTTACTATGGAGCATTCGATGAAGTATCCCACTTGAGGTTTAAAAGTGACTCAGTGATTTAGAATTTTTTCCTCTTAATTGGATAAATTACTTTTTTTAGTGAAACTTCTCAGCAAGTAGTCTTTAAATACTGTATGCTATACATTCTCACACAATTAGAAATATATTATGTATTAGAAAGGCATCTGAGCTCAGTGCAAGAAGCAGTGTTTATCCTTTCATTTTGATGCAAACAGCTCATTGCCTCCTTTCCATTTTTACAAAATGATGCTGTTTCATTCAGTGTCATGAGGAGCTTGTTCAAACCACTTTCCTTAGACATCTGACTTAAGCATCCCAAAAACTTTTCTTATTGACTGTTTACAGACTTCTGGGGTCTGATAGACCCATATAGGAAAGCAGTCTAAATCAGTCATTTCTACCCTGATCTTGATGTCACAAGACATACGTTATGAGTTCTGGTATTCACAAAGTGCATATCCAAACCTTTTTTTTTGGAAGGCTGTATCACCACTACATCATCAACAAAATAACAGGGATGCTGGGCTTCCAACAGTGTGCATACCAGAGAAAAACCTATGCAGTGGCAGAAGAAATATTAACCTATTCTGCTGAATAGGAAAGTGTATATGTGTAGTGCATCAGCTAACAGGCTGCAGTCAATGCATAAACTTCTGTGTTAAACCACCAGTAGAACGTGGCAGAACATCACAAGGAGTTAATGGTAATGTTTATTCCCCAGGGTAGTTCAGAAAAATAACTTCATGCAAGGTCATCATGATATGTGTAATGCAACTAGCCATAAACCAGTGACACTTGCAGGATACTGCCATTGTCAAATGCGCAGAATGCACAATCTGAAGACATAGCTTACTGAATTTCATTTAAGTTTAATTTAAAAAGTTACTTAGAACAAATTAAGTTATGATTAACTTTTCAATGCTGACATCCGTTTTTAATTGCGTAAATGTCTTCTACCATATACTTCAGAAAATTCTTTAAGTTACACTGCAGCAGGAATTTCTTCCTGCTTTGCAGCTCAAATTTTCTTTTGTTTAACATAATCCCATCATGCCTGTCTTTGTCACCTTGGGATAACAGAAACATTCTTTTCCCTTTATCCTCTGAGTGCATGACTTTTTTTTTTCCTACCAAGTCAGGTTGTTCAGCCCCATAATGATTTTTGCTGCTGTTCTCGGAATTCCCTTCAATTTGTCAACATCCATCACTAGATTCAAGGTGCAATCTCATCACTGCTGTATAGCAAGAAAATCACCTCCCTGTGGACAAAGGAATGAAGACTCTGCACGCAGACACCCAAATCACACCATCCCCTTTTGTCATCTTCTAGCATTCCAGCATGCATATATATTATTTGCTGTCTGCTAAAACCCCAAGGTCTCCTTTGACATTTCTGCTTTCCAGGTATCTTTGTCTGACTTAATAACTGTGCTTTAGATTATTTCACTCTCAGATTTATTATCCTACATTTTTCTAGGTCAAATCTCATTTTGTTACTTGAAGCACATATTTCTGACATGTCCCATTCTCCTCGTAATTAAACATAGCTTATTATTTTGAGGCAGAAGTTGGAAAGCCCTTATTAACATTTGGATAGGAATTGATCATAGTTCAGTCCTTTTATCCTATGATGTCTTGCCCTGATTCTGCTAGGTGCTACATTCTTGTTCACTGCTAGAATACTCTTTTTTTTTTTTTTTTTTTTTTTCATCAATGTGATGGAATATACAGGTGCCCTGGAACTATCCCGTATCTTTGCATTATGGCCAGAAAGAAAAATGCAACCATCCTACCTAAGTTTTGGTATCTATACTATAGACAGTCCACACCTGAACCAGTCTAAGCTCCCCTATAGTCAATGGAACACAAAAATGGATGAGTTCAGGTTACAACTGGACTCATCCTGAAATAAGCATCAAACCCAAATTTGACAAACTACACCCTGGAAGTATTTGTTTCTTTTCAGTGACCATGTAAAGAGCCCAGTAGACCTGGCTGTAGATATGTAAGCAGCTATAGACAACTGTAGACCATTGTGGACATCTTTGACTAGCTTCATTATTTACACTTGCACTTTTTTCTAACTACTGAAATGTAAAAGTGTAACAGCTTCTTTAGATTCAATTGTCCTTTTTCCATGTCGTAAAGTTTTTCCTATAGGTAACTTAGGATTTTTTTTAATGATCCATGTGTAACGGTGGGTTTTACCCAGCAGATGTCTAGGCAGTTAAAGTATGACACAAATACTATACCCTGTGTCCAGCTTTTGGATAACTAGTCTAAAGAATTTATATTTTCTTTCATTTCAAGGCCTATAACAGATGCCTACAGATGTCTTTCATCCTTTGTAATTTAATCCAAAGTATTCCACTATTCTGCTATTTATTATCAAATTGTATCTTAATGACATTGCAAACACATAAAACTATTCATGATTTCAGTGAGGAGTGGTAATGAAGGGAAAAAAAGAACCAACACAAATAAATAAACCAACCCTCTCATGTATTTACTGCCTTAAAAACTCTGTTATGTAGGACATACTTCTCTCTATGTTATACACAACGGTCTCCAAGTGTTTCTTGCATTACTACATTAAGAAAACTTCAGATAGGTTACTACAACCATAACTGCAGCAGCCAAACAGTTCTACAAATTTTCAACTACATTAATAGATTACAAACTTAAGAGTTGAAGGTGAAATTTTTATTACAACCTGACTTCTCGAACAGTGCCATGACATAATCCCTGAATCCCATTAAACCTGCCAAATACGAAGATACTTGCCCATCACATGATACTGTACATTAAGTTTATTTCAACAAGAGAAATATCTTTAAATTTTATTATAGAAATAACGATGAATTTTATTGTTTGTTTAATAACATGGAACATTCCATAAAGACCAGAAACCTTAATTACACTCCTCTACCTAATTCTCCAGGGAATTCGTTGGAACATTTTAAAGTTTTTTTTTCTGGTTCTAGATGTGGTTCTTCTCTTAGCTATTGCCATTTTCCACCCATACTTTTAAAAAGAAGTCAAATACAACTTCAGTAGCTCTACAAGCCAGTGGGATCTTGTTTTCTCAGTAGCCTGAAAAATGTGTGTTTACAAGGTAAGCTACATGTCTTTTTAACATCTGAAATGTTTTTGTAGAAGTTGTGGTGACAGCAACAAGTAACTTGTTAATATCTGCTGCTAAAATGAGCAATGACTATGCAGAAACAACGCCTTACTCAGCAAGTTTGTTTCCTCTTCTTCCACTACGTTCCTATTGATTTCAGGGATAAGCTTTATTGCGTAGTTGTCTTTGCATTTCCAACATGGATGCAAATGAAACTCTATTCCTGTGCATACCTCCCCAAAGTAAGTGTTAGTTATGGTCCATATAATTGCACTGTTATAAACCAGTATACAGTGCCGGGAGTTGAATATCTATCAATGAGTACATAATTTCAGGAGGAAGTATTTACCCAGGGAAAATCAGGGGGAAAATATCCTTTCAAAGCATCACTCACTCAGAAAGGTTGGAAGAATCCTGTAGACACCCTGTCATGTTTGAAAAAAAAACCCTGATCTAGACCAGTATATGATATGAGTCTGTACTAGACAGACCTTCAAAATGAAAGGTATAGAATGAAGTGAAAGCAGTCTTGTTCATTTTGTGTATTTAATTGTAACTGCAAAGCAATATTAATGCCAGAGCAAGGCATCCAGATGCAGGTCAAAGCATCTCCTTGAATTAATTAGTGGTAGAATTACTGATAGTATCTTAGAAACAACGGGAAGTGACCGCTCTGTAGGAAACTACTTTAATAGTTCAAAACTTTCCATGTGAGAGTGAATCCCTCCATTACTGGTGTACTTTGGGTGGTGTGGGCAGTCAGTCAGCCTTATGAGAATTTTATTAAAGGGGTAAGTGTTTTCCAGACTTTGGCTTTTTCTCAAGGAGTGAACATCACTGGAGACCACAAGAAAGGTCATGATGTCCCCCAGGAGTAAGACACAGGTTGGATCCATGGAAAGGATACATGCTAGGGAATGTGTTTACAACCTGGCCTTATGTGACTGAAACATCCAACAGCATCAGTGGGATACACGAGCTATCCCACAGAAAAAGGCAATTTGGATTAAATTTCTGATATAAGAAGCCAATAGTTTTCAAGTGAATGTTTCAGAAGAAAGCATAAAAACTGGAGATGTTTCAGTGCTACTCATGATTTGTAGATTCTGGTAAAAAAGTGCATATACCTGTAGACAATATTTTCCTCTCAGGTACAAAATCTAAATATAGTTGGTCTTGAAGAGTCAAGATTAGAGAATATTCTTGAATACTGAAAACTAGAAGCCTGCAGTAATCTTTATGAGTTGTTCTAGGAAGCTTTGAAGCCATGATTGTACAGTCCTTAGGCTGGATTAATTTGGATCTTAACTAGCATTGCTTCTTCATATACTAACAAGAAAATTCCTCTTCCTGGAAATGGTTTCTTAGCTTTTAGATGATGCCTTGACAAAAATTATTTATCTTCCCAAAAGAAGGTGGCAAAACATAGGTGGTTCCGGATTGAGCACAGCATCTGGTGAGGAGAACATAACAGTATGGGACAATAAATAAAGAACGCTATATCCAATTCAAAGTTGTAATGAAAGCATAAGGATAATTTTTGCTTGTGTTTGAATGTTTTCACCTTGCAGGTTAAAAATAAAATTGGATTAAATCTGCTTTATGTTTTCCACACTTTATAAAAATGAGTAATTTTTCAATATTTATTGCAATTTTGCCATGGCTTTTCTTTTTCTGCAGGCAAACCAAAAAGGAAAGAAAGAAAAAAAAAAAGAAAAAAAAAAAGAAAGAAAGAAAAAGAAATAATTAACCAAGCAACACAGATTTTTGGACCTCCTGCAGCTAACTGAAAAAAAATTAAATAAACTCGGATGCCAAACAATAAAGCCAATAATGTCAGTAATTATTTTAACAGGCACGATGAAGCAGACTTGCAAGCGGGTGTCTGTTGCTGTTTCAAAACCACAAAAAAGTAGGCTGCCAATACTGCTAACTGAGAGGAAACAAATACACATGTAACTTCTCGGCACTGAATTGTAACTGGTATTTATTGCATTTAAGCTCATTTTATCTGACTTTTCATTTAATTTTACTTTGCTCCTCATAGAATGCATCATATTAAATATTTACTGTCTTGGTTAGTATATCAAGGCACACTTTACTTACTGTCTTATTAAATTACTGAATAGTAAGTAGTTCGTGTAGGAATTATTTAGGGTTGCTGAAGGTGGAAAATTAGATGTGATGGGGTGAAATTAGAAAGGGAAGAAATATAGACAGTTAATCAAGTCATATCCAGCTGTAAACCATTCCCCGGGGAAGAACTAGATCATAGAATCATAAAATTATCTTGGTTGGAATGGACCTTAGAGATCAGCTAGTCCAACCCCCCTGCCATGGGCAGGGAATATCCTTCCTTCAGATTTTTTCAAATAGATTAGGTGGACTTACAACAGCTGTTCAATAATAAATATTCCTGCACGGTAAGAATAAATCACGGTCTTTGTTGACTTGATAGCACAATGGTCTCCTGCTGTAAGCATGGCCAAGGAGTCCGGAGACATTTACCCAGCTGTCACTGACTTTCTTTGTAACCTTGGTTGGCTCACCTCAGCAATTTCATTTTCCTCTCAAGTCTCTTGCAGTCTCAAAACTCGCAAAGTGAGGTCTAACTCTTAAGTGGGGCTTGTCATTGCTGCAGTGCAATCTCATTGTCATTTGCTTTAGTGTAAATAATAGAGAAATGCTGTATTTTCTAGAAATACTCACACTCTTCATCTTACACCACCTTCTGTATCTTTTTTTCCCCCCATTGAATTGTGGCAGGATCTAAAAGAACCCAATCACTTTCTTGAGTTTTACACCCCTGGGAAACTCTTGATGTTAAAAAGACGTTACACTCTACAAGTGAAAGGATCGCAAGTCTCAGAAAGTCATCCCTCATCATTTTCCCTAGTCCTCCATCACCTACCAGCATCCAGCATCTGAAGAGCTCACCACTTAACAGCTCTTTTTCATGACACATGGCTGGTAATAGACATAACTTTCTCAGAGATAGGTGTTCCTGCTTTGTTAGTCATTGTGTTTCTTCTACAATTGAGCATTGAGAACCACCTCCACAAAACTATTTTCTTTCCCTCTATTAATGATACAGGAGGCCCAAATGATTCCCTTTGGAATGACTGTACTAGGTTGGACCAGTGATTCATCAAGTCAAGTGACCAACATGGACTTCTAGAGCAGCAGTGCATGAACAGGCAAGCATAACAGAAGTTAAGTCTGTCAAACATTATCCCAGTCCTCAATAAACTGTGACTCAAGGGTCTCTCCAGTTAGAGAAAGAGGTGCTGTGATTAATAGCTTTCAAAGGATATTTCTCCGTGTAGTTGTTTAAAACATCCAAAACCAGCTAGATAACTAACCTTTGGATGGCTACAATTAGCAAGAAGCAGCTCACTCTGTAACCCTTGTATTTTATCGATGTTCTACAGTAAGTTTTCTTCTTTACTTCTGGTGGCTTTGATAGTCCCCTCTTTCTGCAGGAGAAGAAAACCACCATGTCTGCAGAACTGGCAGCATGAATACTATTCAGTGCCCTCTAGAAGACAGGAGGGTGGGTTATCTTCCTAGGACAGACTGGATCAAGTGGTCAGGCTTCTTGCAGGGAGAGCAGAGTAACTGAAGGTTAAAGGCTAGAGAAGGAATTGAGGGATAAGGGGAATGAAAAAAAAAAAAAAAAAGTGTGGTTCCTTTCTACCCAGCAAACAACCATACTTTCCAGGTGTGGCTTGGAGCCAGGACTCTCTTCCAAGTGCACCTCTGAACTTGGTCCACCACACTTCCCAGGAGGTTAAATCTCATTAAACTACTAATATTTTATTGAAAATTGATAGCTTGTTCTACTGATCTATAAACTCCTACTCCATACAGTAGCTGTCTTTTAAATCATGGGTTGGAGGCTTTCCCAATTTCTAACTTCTAAAGTCTACCCAGTTGTCATAAAACTACTATTATCTCCCACACTTGTTTACAGTAGGCCTGTTTTATGCTTGTTTATTTTGCTGCTGTGGATTTATTTTGATCCCAATGGATCACTGTCATGGCATGAATAATATCTTCAAAACAGCAACCATAATCCCATCTATCATCACAAAAACTTGAGCAAAAGGCAGCACAGCTCTCCTGTTCCTCTGTGAGCTACTGGACCAATTCTCATTGTATTTTCTCCCAAATTCAGCATCAGTCTGGGAAAGCATCACCATAGGAAAGCCCTGCTGGAGAATGGGAGAAGGGTTGGCTTTTTAGTGCCAATAAGCAATCAGAATTTCATGATAAAGAGCACAACTCTGTAGCCCCTCCATGCAGTTCCTACAGTTATTCTAAGGAAAGAGATGAAAAGGGATTTTCTTTAAGAAACATTTTTCCTTGACGATTTCACATCAAGTTCAATGTAAATCAATACAAAATATGTCCTCATGCTTGTAACGGAAGATGAGATCTCCAAGATGAGATCTCCACTGTATGCTCTTCACCAAGCTGCCTGATCAGCTGTCAGTTTTCTCATTTGTAAATATATGCAAAGGAGTCGTCAATGCCATGCTCCTGGGTGGACCGACTGCTGCAGTCCTTGCACAAAAGCCATCTAGAAGGACCTTGTGATGACTTGTTGATCTTGTGACCTTGTTGCACAGATTTATCATCCCTTGGTCAAATATCTGCTTGATGGGATGGATTCTGAGGAGGGCATGGCGAGGGTCTTAGTACTGAAGACCAAGAGTATCTGTTACTGAATACATCTAGGGGAAGCTGGTGACAAGGTCAAGGACAAGGCGTACTGTGGGGACTAAAAGCAATAGATGGGAGTAGCGAGGGGGAAAAAAGTGACATGCCAAAGATAAGCAATAGTCTTAAACTGCCAAAATGCCCAATCAGCTGTAGTTTGCAGCTCTGTCAGATACTTTAAACCCACTTCCTGGCATCAGAGCTGAAGTGGAATCTGCTCAGTGCTCAGCATTACCTTTCATTAAAGAAAGTGGCTGCTGGGAGCGCAAGTTGCAAGCAGGCTTTGGAGGAGAAGATGAGCAGGGAGAGGATCAAGGAAATCTCAGAGAGAGAGAGGGGTGACTAAAAAAAAACCAGCAAGCCAGACTTGATTCACTTAAAGCAGTTTTACTTGTTAAAACAGCTGATTTCAGAAGATCTGCCCTGCATTTACAGCACTATGAGACCAAGTGTGTTCCAGGGGAATTTATTTTACAATATGTATGGTCTCTGTATTCTTTTTTCTGCCTTTTTTGCTATCCTTCTTTGTAGTTGCTAGAAAAAATACAGCAAATAAAGTAAATACATTGCTTTATAAAGAAGATTAAAAAATAAACCAAATAAAGTGTTTCCCCAGAGTTCACATTCACAAGTCACTTATGATGGTATGACACAGACTTCTGAATTTGGACCAGTGTTATATGCAGATGATGACATATGTCAACAAGTATGGCTGTTAACAGGTCCCCTCCCCCAAAAAACAACGAATTATTACCATAATGTACAGAGGGTGACTGTCACATTTCTCATTTTGCCTAATTTAACAAGAAATATCTATGTATTTGCAATAGAGAGGCCCAGGGAATATCACAAATTTTAAGGTAACTGTTAAAAGGTCAAATAACCCAGCTGAACCAGTTTTAAGGGCACACGTTTTGTACGATGCTTGCTTATTGAGTAGCCAAGTACTCTGCAATCTTAAAGGTGGTTCTGTTTACATGTGAAAGCATGAAAATGGCTATCAGGAAAAAATATATATAAACATTGTGTTGCCTGGCCCTTGACAGTTGAGGCTATGGACAATATATTACACACAGATGTACATTTTGTAATGCTTTCATTTAAAGGGTTTAAGCTGTTTCCAAGGGGACTGCTCCAGCTCCCAGACAAACGGCCGCTTGACAGCTCTCCTAGTGCTCAAAGCTCTCATGCAATTTTGTTCAATACACAAAGTGCCAGACTGAAGGAAATTGCTGTTCCTCATCTGATGTTAAGTGATTGGCTTTCTATCTTCATTAAATGTGTGCTACTCGATGCCTCAAAGACATTTTACCTTGTCCTAGAACGTGAACTTTAGCAGCTTTGTGAAATACCCAGAAGGGCTCCATGGAAATAAGAAGAAAATTCCTAAGTCCTGCCTGCCTGTGCCCTTGCCCCTATTAAATCGATTAGAGATTGGACAGATCAGATGTTGTCTCACTAGATGCACTGAATTACTCTTAAAAGTCAGTTTCTGAATTCAAACGAGATTTTTTTTTCCAAGGACCCCAATCTCATCCGCAAAGGTGAACTAGGAATGGAGGAAAAGGTGGAAAAGAAAGGAAGTTTTTGGCTTTGGGGTGGGGATTTATGAATAACTGATTACAAAATCAAGGTAGTACCAAGGAAGCATTGGTGGTGGTTGTGACAGTAGGCTTCTCTGTGCTAGCTAAGGTGCCAGGTGCCCTCCCTTCTCGTTAATTCTGATGAGAATTCTGGTACTTATTTTCATAAAAAATGGGTCTCAGCCCAAGCATCTGAAACCACCTACTGATCCCCAGAGCATGGTGGGATATGAGGCATCTCAAAGTCTTTGACATCTTTGACATCTCAGAGTCTTTGACCAGGCATGACAAAGAAAGGGAGACTGGTCTCTCAATGGTCATTAAAGGAATAAGCACACACACACCCCCACCCCACCCCCTTTTTTTTTTCCTTTTCTTTTTTTCCATTTTGGTAATAATGAAGAGCTGCTGCACCTCTCAAAGCTTGAAAACATGACTGTGCTGTTGAAAGCCACTATAATGAGATCTCTGTTTGAGAGTCAGGTCTGATCAAATAATAGACCTTCCCTGTTTGTGTTTAAGGATGAGTAAACAACCTCAATGTGAATCCTAACCAGAAGAAATTGCATGAGCTTCTCACATTTGTGCAGCTGGTTTATTCCAGTACTATTCAGAGATTTACCGGTATGTGACTGGACCTAGGTCTGATCACTACTTATTTACAAAGAAAGGTGACTGTTTACCCTGCTAACAATTCAGCACACAAGAGAAAGACTGAAAAAGGCAAGAGCATTATGTCTTGTGAAGAACACAGTCACATTTGAAAGACTGGATGAATGGTAGCATGATGAGTTTTCAATCATTCCTTCCTGTGCTCCCTGAGCAGCAAACGCCTATGTGTGAAAAGGATGTAACGGTGAAAGCATCATTACTGGGAAAACTGGTACTTTGGGCAGAATGAGGAATAGCCTATTCTAGTCAAGTGTGAGGGGACAAATTTGCATTAAAAAATCCCAGGAACAGAGTGGTGCCAGAACCCTAGTGGCAATGTCAGTGCAGCTTCCAGGTGGGAATAGTCCCCGTAACACTTTATGACCCACTAGAGAAAAGAAGATTCACACATTTGTTGGTACACAAACATCCTCTTCCATCCCCTGAAAATGTTCCAGCCTGCACAGTCTACATCAGCTGAGAAGGAAAATCATAGTAAACTCACAGGCTGTGGAACTCTTCCAGCCCAGGGATGAGGTTAACATTCTCCGGAGGCTGCCTGCACATTTGAAGACCTTTCCAGGTGGTTCCACATGATTTACCAAAGTGAATAGCTCAACATCCTCAACAGAGCCTGGCATTGGAGGATTCTGGGGGACAGATTCTTCTCACCCTGAACTTAAACACTTAACTGAGCTGCTAAATTAAAACCATAATCCTTTTGGGGAATGGAAATAGCCCACTGCCAGATGAAGGTGCTTCTGTCCACGGGCTAAAAAGACCATCTAGAAAAACTGAAATTTTGATATCATTGTCACAGTTAGAAGCCAAAAATTAGACATTATCAATCCTGATTCTTCCCCTTGTAAGACAGGATTTCCTTGAAGATTTCAATCGCTTCACTTATGAAACCTTCTCCTATAAATGTTTAGTCTCCTTAGCTGGTCTACTTCATGACATAATCATGAAATCAGCCTAACAGACACAAAATATCCCACTTTTTTAAAAATGAAAATACTTGGGAGTAAAAATGAAGTGAATGTTCAGATTAATCATTTCCCAGTTCAGCCAAAGCCCTATGATCTACAGGAGCAGATTGCAGTGCCAATGACATTTTCTCAACAGGGGCCCAAGAATTATTTGTGAAGCGGACAACTGAGTTTTCTCTCTTCCTTTTTTATTAAAAAAATCATAAATCAAATGAAGAGTTGACATATTTTTATTTAAATTTCAGATCTCTATTAAAATAAATATGGAAAAATGAGATTTAGTAGTTTAAGAGTTTTCAATATTAGGTGCTGGGCAGGGACTGGCTACAGGAGAACCTACAGGAAAAAGAATGATGTTTTCCCGATGCAAGTTGCACAGGAGCAGGGATAAACAACCAATCTGCTTGGAAACACAATTCCAGCAGCAGTTGTTTGCAGTTATGAATGTACAATCCTATCTTTATATTCCACATGTGGATATAAATTGCCAGTCTTGCTCTGCACTTACCAATATGTCATACCTGTGAAATATTTTATTATATAAACAAAACAATGTTTCACTTTATATGGGCCAGTATTTCTATGTAGATCTGACATCAAAAGGGTGCTGTGCTACACACTTATTATTTTGTCTGTCAGGAAGCTCAACCAATGTCTTTTAGCACGCAGAACTGGAAGACAGCCCCTTCCACTCTAATCTTGCGACAAAGATCAAGGCATATATTCTTTCTCCCCATTTCCCTGCCTATTAAATGGGGAAAACATCTGTTTCTTCCACAGGGTGGTGAATGTTTGCGAAGTTTTCAAAAGAGTACATGAAATTATTCATGAAGAACATAAATATTAACGGCTTGATTCAACATAGCAATAATCTGTCTTTCTTTAAGACATTATAATATTCTCCATCATCACAGCATCTTAAAAAAAAAAAACAAACACCAAACAACAAACAAACCCCCAAACCACATAATATTACATGAGAAACCAAGAGTGATAGAAAAGTTCTGGGACTTCATGATGGTGCAATGGCTTCTCTCTTTGGCAATAATTCTTAGGTTTTAGAAGGGAGAATTTTCCATTTTTGTTCTTCCTTTGATTTGTGGTTTTGATGGTTGATTGATTTTACTGTGTAACTGATTTTATTTTGCTGTTATTTGATTTACTGAAGTCACAGTTGTGAGAGGCAGAGGGCATGCCCATGTTCTGAACAAACTTCATGTTATGTTGGAAGGATTTTTTTCTCCCAAGTGAGTGCTAGACATTTATAACACCCATGTAACTGTAGTTTTCCGTCAGTCAAACTTTTGCATTGGTATGATGGGGAAATTGTTAGTTATCAATAACAGTGCAAAACCTCAGATTGGAGACATTTATCAAATAAATTAAGTGGAACAGATTAGAAAGAATTTCACCAGAAACAATGCTGTAAACCAGGTATAAAAGAGTGCTGAACCTAACCCCTATTTGTTCACTGGCTCAGTACTGATCTCTGCTATGAGGCTGAGAAGGTATGCCCAAGGTTTTGCCCTGTCTATGCTGGTGGAGAAGGGTGACATCTGAACTTTGTTTATCACAGCCATGAGGACTGGCCCCAAGGATGCTTTCTCACAGGGGTCTGCTAAATTAGGTTACACTACAGGGGTAATTTAAATGCACAAAAACCGTTCACGAGCAAAGGCCAACTGGCATGGAGCAGTCTGCCTAAGCTAGGGACCTCTCTTAGCCTCCAAAACCACACAGATATGTAAAAACACCTGGTGGGAATGATCTTTGGGGTTTTTTCCAGTTCCTGATCCAGATTTGGGAATTCTCTGGGAGAGCACTAATTGATGCAGGCAAATGCCATGTCACAGATGCTTCTAACAGTGCAGCAGAAGAGATGACTGTATTCTAGTGCCTGGGACTGTTCCCAGACACTGTTAAATTTACATGTTGGAGATAGTCTTAATGTTCCCATCAGTGAGATGAACATTAACATATACTGCAGAGCAAAAAATTATTCAATACATGCCCTGACTATGCCAGTGCAGGATGGACTGGAAATGTTAAAGTAGTTGCCAAGCAGTAATGCACCATCTTTTAATTATTCAGAACAACTCTACCATTGTCACAGACAAAAGAGAAGGGATTGGCAGAGAAAATTCAGATTAAAAACCCACCACCACCGCCACCACCATCAGCAAAATCAGCAGGGAATTTAGAATCACCAGGTGTTTCTTTCCAGATGTTGTGTCTGATAATGCTGTTGAGTAGATTTAACTCTTGAGCCAGAGGATAAATGTGAAAGTACTGTACTGTACCAATGCTTATCTGCGCCTTTTTAGTACAAACAGCACAATTCAGGTAGAGGAGGTTAATGATTTCCCACACAATGTAATCTAGTTTATAGATCTGTATAAAGGTTTTATGGCAACACTTGATTATGTGATGTCCCAAATGATTTATCAAAGAAGCTGATGTAAAAGACCAGCAAGAAATGCTGGGGAATTAACTATCTAATGCTTTCTGGGAAATAAACAAACACTCAGAGCCCTCAGGAAACTTGAAACCTGTCTGGTGTGGAAAACAACTCGTAATTTGTTTGCCTTTCATGACTTTCCTTAGTCGCAGGTAATAGTGATAAATTCACAACTTGTGACAAGTAAAAAGAAGAGCGGGAAAGGCATAGTGCACGTTAAATTTGTTTAATCAGCTACAGAATACGATGTCTACAAAGCAGGTTTCCCCTCACAGTGCTTTACTGCTCAAACTGGGGGGGGGGGGGAGGGGAGAGAAAAAGCAGGCTGCACAATGGACTTTTAAAAGCTGAAATAGCAAAATACCAGGAACAGAATGGCAAATGAAATTAGGATTAGCTAAGAGAAGTGTATCATCCAGCTTCCATGTTTTTATCTCATTGCAAAAGGCTGTTCATCAGGAGTGTCCCCACCACACAGGCTACCAAGACACAAACTCCATCAGGTAGCGCTTTCTCTCTGTGTGACCAACACACAATGCCAGGCTCCGAGCAAGAGCTGCAGCCACCGCCGATCCGCGCCAGCTCTGACTGCGTGAGGAGCTCTGCTCTCTGCTAATGAACTTCTGAGGATGAAGCCACACGGCAAAGTTGGTCCAGGGTTCAGGATGCTGCTCTTTTAAACACTCCAGCAACCCAGTGATGGTCCTCTGATCTACTTATTTCCTGCGTGCTTGGACAAGAGAGGTAGTCGCAGATTCATCCTGAACTGTAAGCACTTACTTGAAGCATTTGAATGAGAAGTGCAGAGGTCCAGGTAGTTCCAGAGAGAAGCACAGCTCATGTGGTGATGAAAGGTCAGTTAACTACATTTTTGCCTTTGGTATCTAGTTACCTTTTAAATCTAGTTTTTAAAGTCTTACCCTCTGTAAAAACAGAGGTAATCATACTTTTCTTTTTTTTAAAAAAGAGCTGTAAGTACCTAGAATAAATAATGAAACAGCTTACAATTTTTCTTGAGGAAATTTTCTATCCTGACAGTGCATGTGCTGGCCCATCCTTTTACCAGCCTAAGAGAGTCATTATTAAAGGGACTTTAATAAAGGGACTTTAATAAAGACTTATTTTCTTCCCTGGGCAATTCCATACTTCCTACGTATACTCCTGGGAACACCTACCATTGAAGAAGCAAATAAATGAGCACAAAAGCAACAAAGTAAGGTCTGCAACCTGACCTTCTATGTCAAACATTTTTATAAGTGACCATTTGGAAAGTGATACAATATTCCTACAAGAATCAGAAATGTTTTTTTGGCAAAGGATTTGCAAACAAGGCTGAAAGCCTGACCCTTGTGTTCTGTAACTGAGGTAGAAGACCCATCAGTTTATTGCTTAGAGCCCTCTCAAGATGAAGATCTATTTCTGACTTAAAAGGCCAAAGGTGGCATACATATTGGCATGCAGTCACTAAACACAGTTCTGGCATAAAGGGTACTCACTGAACCCAGAACATTTTATCTAAGTAAGCAAAACTTCATAGATTTGGTCATCAGGAGCTACATCTACTCTGGGTAAATTAGAGTGTCAGAAGTATGAGCACTAACCTGTGATTGTCCCCACTGTAAAACTGCTCATATGGCCCCTGGCAGAGTTTTGATCCAGCACTTACAATTAATTTCGGGGAATAATCAGTGTTGTATGGGCAAGAGATCATTCCTAAGAGGGTTGTGCAACAGTTCAACCCCATCTGAAGGAGAAAAGAGTTTAGCAATGAAATCCTAAATAATAAAAGTTATCTGAGAGAAAAATAAAAACCAACTCGGACTCCAAGGGGAAGTGCGGTGCCTTGGTCATTATTAAAGCCTGAGAGATAAAGAAAGGGACATTCACTGGAATGTGGCCAGCTACTTAAATTGTAGGACAAGAACAAAATGAAAGTCAAAGACGATATAATCAACAATAACTTGTGAACTTAAACTTTTAAATGGCCAAGATTAGAGGAAATGAAACCCACCTAAGCTGTTACTTGTCTGAAGAAAAGAGACAATGCTTGACATCAGCCTTTATTGCCTCTTAACTTTCAGCAAGCAGTCCCTATGGACAAAAAGTCCCAGAAGCTGAGTTTTATACGACTTTGGAGTAAGAGATCTTCCTGGCAGAACTGCAAACAGGTCATCTAAGGCTATTCAGCCCACTGTGGCAGGACAACATGTACATGTCAGCAACAGCACGTTGCTTATGAGAAGCCTGGTAGCAAGAAGGGAAAGACACCTTGCTTCTGCCCTCACATGAAACCAATGAATTCTTGTACCATAGCAAGAGCTACTGTAAAAACTGTGCAGAATTGTGAAAAAATGCCATAATCAAAGAATCATAAAATTATAAAATGGTTTGGCTTAGAAGGGACCTTTAAAGGCCATCTAGTCCAACTCCCTGCCATGGGAAGGGGCACCTGCCACCAGATCAGGCTGCTCAGAGCCCCGTCCAACCTGACCTTGAATGTTCCCAGGGATGGGGCATCTGCCACCTCTCTGGGCAACCTGTGCCAGTCTCTCACCACCCTCATTGTAGAAAATTTCTTACTTAAATCTAGTCTAAGTCTACCCTCTTTTAGTTTATAACCATTACCCCTTGTCTTATTGCAACAAGCCCTGGTAAAAAGTTTGTCCCATCTTTTTTATAAGCCCCCTTCAAGTACTGAAAGGCCGCAATAAGGTCTCCCCAGAGCCTTCTCCTCCCCAGGCTGCACAGTCCCAACTCTCCCAGCCTGTCTCCATAGCAGAGGGGCTCCAGCCCTCTGATCATTCTTGTGTCCCTCCTCTGGACCCGCTCCGACAGGTCCATGTCTTATAAGAATACCATTTCTGCTTTATGTCTATGGCTGATGTGATATTAAATTTTTGGTTGTGAACTGTGATCTCACAGGTCTCGTTCTAGAAAAGGTGTGAGGTGCTTTGGATTGTAAAAGGACTGAAAAAAATGAAGGAGGTGACGGAAAATATTTTGAATCAACAAGAAAATATTAATGAGAAAATATTTGATCAGAAGCTTCTAGAAAAAATACAAATAAAACCCTGTTAAACAGTTTGTTGGAGATGACAGCCCAAATTGTCTATCTTCAAAACAGAATTCCAAAACTCACTTTGAATTTATGTGCTTACGTGTTTATGTATATGTACACATATATGTATACTTACATGTATAGATATAAATAAATAGTAGGAAAAGGCTGCTTCACTTAATATAATGAATGGTACTTAATGTTTAAAAAAGACAGGAATTTGTGGCTCAAACTTGGAATAAAGCCATACTCTTTCAGTGTAAATTAGTAGTTGCATGCCAAGAGGTAGCTGGTCTGCTAAGATGTTTGCAGTGTTTTATTGCCTGGATTAATTAATGATAATGGTTAAGAGAATGATAATCTATTAGCTTCCAAGAGGGCATCAGGCAGTCTTCCCTGCTCAATGGAGTGTTAGAAGATTTGAAATATTTGAGGCACCAGAGGCTACTAGGAAGATTTATACAAGTCAATGCTCAAGCTGCCCAGTCTTAGAATTTTGTTATTAGAAGGTTTCCTCGAGCTTAAGTGGATATTATTGCTTCATAATGTACTTTTATTCTTCTGTAATTTCTGGAAGTTTAAGGTTGTTCAAAAAAATACATGCAATTGATTTATTATTTTTTTAATCTTTCACTTTTCAATGCATTATATGTATGTTTCAGCTTGGGTTGTCATTTTCTGTTTTGATTAGTTAGATATAGAACCAGTCATTTCAAGTGCTTGTCTAAAGTATCACTACGTAACAATCACTTATGTTCTCCTAGTATATTTACATTTTTTATCAAGCCAAAAATCTTTAATTTGAAAACAGCACTGGATATATTCTATGAAAGAGCAAATTTTTTTTTCTTTTTGTATGACAGCTAACCCTTCACTCAGATTTCTCGTTCTTGGAAACGTACCTTTGTATCATACATGATCTGAGGAAAGAAACCATCCATGAACTCAATATTTAAAGTCTTTCAGCCACAGACAAAAAGGAGCATATTTTGAAAGAGGACTCAACATTTTTTGACTGGGATAGTAAAGACTCTTACCACTCTGTTCTTATGGCTTCTGTATATCAATAAATGCTTTTTCTACAGAATATAATTTTCCCAATTATTATTTACAAAAATATTGGAGGTGATGTTTTAATGCACTTATTGAAAGATTACTAGAGGCACCCTAGTAGTAAAGAGCTTGTCACTCTAAAGATTAAAAAACTGGTGAATAACTGAAGTAGAAACTGAAGAGGTACATGACACTGGTACATAAACATTCCTCAAGGATTTCTTTTTTTCTTTTTACTGAAATGTTACAGAAAGCATTCTTTGTTAGTTAGATTCAATCATTAAAGCTGTACATATGCATATGTCTAATATGAAAAAAGGAAGTATTAACATTTCTTGTGTTTTCCAAACAGTACTGCTGTTTCTGCATAACCACGTTAGCTTAGCAGGAAAATAGCATTCATTTAAGTATTCCTTTAAGGGAAAAGTTTTCTGCTCTGGAGGTTTGATCCTTTTCATGACAACAGCTCAACACAGCTCTGCATCTTTAATCTGAGAAGTATGAGACAGGTGTGGAGACTATTTCTTGGCATGGACTTTTATGTTGATAAGCTCCGCTATTTTTAATTTATTTCCTCCTAGCAGCTGGTGCAGTAGATTTGTAAACCATTCCTGTAACTTTCTTGGATGAAAATTTTATACCCCTTCAAGGACACCCACAAGTCATGTACTGACTTGACAGGGGAGGCTGTCAGCTTCTTGATAGTATTTTCAGTCCCTTTAGTTTTATCCTCTGAGAAACAGCCTTTGTTATCCACGAGTGGCTGTTCAGTGTATGTTTTGACTGGCACTGATTCAGGCACTGCTCTTTTCACTGACGCTAGCTGGTTTAGATATCTGCCTACCCTTTCAGAAGCTGGGTCTGAAAACACAGTCTAAAAATTACTGTGGTAATCACATCTACACATAATTTAAAGCCAGAAGAGATTGCTAGATCATTTTGTCTGACTGCGTGTATATCACAAGCCATTACATCTAAGCACTGCACCATATTAATTTCAAAAATTCAGTTTGGCTAAACTGTGTAGATCCAGATTTATCCTATGTAACAGAAGGCACCCAATGAAATGCCCATCTTTGTTCCTTTGTAGACTAAAGTCTATGGAAAGAAATAACCCCTTGAGATTGCAAATCAGGCTGGGATATGAGCTGCTGTGTGAAGAACTCCTCTTTTTATACACAGGGATGGCCTTGAACTTGTAAAAAAATCCCTGGCAGGTTTACTGACTTCTTCTATGACCCTGTGGCTACTCACATGGCAAAAGAGCATCAGAGAAATTGAGAAATAAATAGAGAACAAAAAGAAAAGTACGATTACGTTATCGGATAAAGTTCCAGTGTGTCCAGTCCTCACATGTGAAATGCAGATAGACAAAGAGCTGAACTTTATATGCCAAAAAAATGTGAAAACCAGATATTACAAAGGAAATGCAGATGATCAAAAGCATAGGTAATCTTGCACATGAGGAACAACTACATGTACTGAGGTTCTTCAGCTTGCCAGAGACAGCTGGGAGAGGCTGTGATTGAGACACTTTCTGGATGCTTTCATGGTCCCTTTCAATACCAGATTTAGCAAACAGCAAACAAAGCCAGGTGGCAGGTTTAAGCCAAAGAGAGGGGATTTGTGTACATGTAGGTACGCTGCATAGCATGTAGTTATGCTGTGAAACTCAGAAGTCTATTAAAATGAAATAGGAGCATTTATTATCTAAGACTTCAGTCCTCCAGAAGTTTTTAAACAAATCTCATCATTTAACAACTGTGCTTCCTAAATAGGAAACCATTTGGTTATTTGAATTGTGCAGGAAGTATAAATGACAAAAGGTGAGAGAAAAAAAAAATATCATAGACTTGCAGCTTTTGCAGCTCCAGGAACAGACGCTGTGTACAGGCAAAATAGCAGCTCAGGAGCAACGGTGCCTGGTGTTGGGCAAAGCAACATCTGTCTGAGAAAAAACATCTGGACTGCCGCAGCTTTCAGTAAGAAGCAAAATTTATCTTGAAGATATTCCCTGGGCACTGTCAAAAATGCACTTTTTTTACATAGAGTTGCTTTTTAGCAGTCCAATAGAACTACCAGAATTTTTCAGTGTACTCTGAAGTGGCTATAACGCATGCCCTTTCAGGGAGCTGTGCTGTCAGCATCACATTGACAATACTCGAAACACTTCCAAAAGCCAATCGAGAGCCAGACTACTCTTCATATTGGAGATCAATAGAGAGACCCTCACGCTTTCTCAGTATTCCAAGGGTTTGGGTTCAGTTTCAGCTATCCTCTGCCGCACTTGAGGCACATTAAAGTACAACAGAAGGATGCGAGACCACCCTCCCAGGTGCTCTGCAGCAGCCTGGTTGAGCTCGCTTGTAAATTCAGGGCGGGGGGGTGGGGGGGAAACGCTGTCTTCAGCTGGCAGATCTGAATGTCACAATGAACAGACATATGTTAAAGAAGATCACAGGCTGTTCTAATCTGTACCTGCAACCGGATCCAGGACAAAACACGCCCTTCTGCTTTTAGAAAACTATCTGTGTGCCAAAAGGCATATCCCAGAATTATAGTGGTTGTAACCAATTTCATATAAGCAAAATCTGCCTGATTTAAAAGAATACAGTTACTCTGTGGTTGTGAAACACAACCTTTGTAAATTCAATCAACGTTTTTTTAAACATTTAGTGATATTTAAAAGAAAGTGACTGGCTTTAGGGTATATGAAGCATCACAGCCCCATAAAGTTTAAGCGCAGGCAGAGAAGAAAAATAGTTAAAGTGAGCTGATCAGCAGCTGGCTTATTTTTGTTGATCAGCTAGTAGTGATGGGCAAGATCCTTTCTTGCATCCTTGCAGCTGGAAGAAGAGAGATGGCCTATAAAGTAAAGGGTATTGGAACCACCAAGCGATTGGAACTGGTATCCTGGTATGCGCTGCAATGTTTTCATCACAACGTTGCATCAGTAAAGAAAGATGCTGGATTGCAGTGGGACATCTCTCGGTAATAATTCTGTAGCTTTCTGCAACTTCATGTGGTGATTGAGCAGCTCTCCTGCTTTTGATCATCAAATGATGAGTGGCACCTGCCTAAGCAGGGAGACCATGCTTTTCAGATCAATGAGGTATCTGCTGAGATCAAACAGCAAGAGTCACCTTTCAGATCTAACATCATGTATCCAGGATCACTCTCGGTATGACAAAAACGGCTTGTGTGTCTAGTGATGAAGGATTTACATTCACCCAGTGGGAGGTGAAAGATGAGACCTTCACATTATGTACCAAAATTTCTGTGATACAGCCCACGGGGAACCCAGTCCTACTCCACACTCCACAAACGCCCACCAAGACACAAGCTGCAGATTGATGAGCCTACTTCACCTGGCAGAAAGAAGGAAAAAGTCATGTCCTTTTTGACGTGTAAAACTGAAGCTGAAGTCCATATGCACAGCAGCTATTCTAAATCTCTCTCTTCTGCATTACAGCTACTATGATGCCTCAGCAGTAGCAATTCAGATCATCACTCCTAAAGGCGTCCAGATCCTAACCCATCCTATCCACTGAAAGAAGAAAAGAAACCTTTACACCAAAATTAAACATGGACAGTAAGCTGTATGATTTCATACGAATGAGTAAGGTTTACATTATTTAAAATGGTTTCCTGATTTGTGAGCAGGTATTAGCATATTCTTGTTTAAGCTATAAAAGTAAAAAAAAAACAAAACAAACCAAACCACCAGACCACAAACTTCAAAACATAGCTCTGTTAAATCTTTTTTCATATGGGTCACCCTTAATGCTAAAAATTGAGCCCATTTAGAAATGTATATTAGACTTAATATATATTAGACCCAAATACTTAATAGATTCAAGTGGTTAACCTAGAGACTCACAGGAATTCAGCTGCAAAGCTGTGTCTCAGACACAGGGACAATCTTCCCACCTACCACCAAACAGTAATTAAGATGCCCAGACATGTGAAGAAATGTTTTTTCTTAATCTTATTAAAATTCACCCATTACTAGGAATGCACTCCGTTAAATGCATGGTTTGCTCTAAGTGTTATGCTATTACATATTACCTAGAATACTTAATTGTTTCCGAAGAATAGCAAACGCTTAACAGCTTTCCAAACAAGGGCTGTGGAGCTAGCTCCTGTAAATCACTGCAGTTCCACTGGCTGCAATCACACCAACTGAAGAGCTAGCCTTTTTTAAAAATAAAAATTAAAATAACATAAAATAACATAAAATAAAATAAAATAAAATAAAATAAAATAAAATAATAAAAAAAAAAAATACGTGCACAGAAGAAGCAGATAAGCTTTACACATCCTAAAAGGCAACTGTGAAACCAGTGTGTGGAGCAGCTAGTCAGCTACAAAGAGGAAGCTGCCAACTGCAAGAGAGTGCAAAGCAACTCGGAGGTGTCAAAATACGCAGGTATAGCGATATGGCTTACTCAGGTTAATGGTCTGATAATATCACTGCCAAGGCTCAGAAAGCCATTGCCTTGACATCCTTTGCTGGCAATGTCAATACAAACTCCGCAGGGCTGGGGCTAGGGGCAAAATCCGGGGCTTCACATGCAGGGCTGATGAAAGAAGGGAAATCTATTTCAGTGCTTAAAGGACAGAGTGGCTTTTGGTGCAGAAGGTCAGACAGATACACGGGTAAGTTGCTGTATAGGAGTAGACTCAAAAAGGATGACTGAAATGAAAACCAGATAAGGACCTGGAACAAGATCCTACAGTCTATCAATGCCCTAGGATAGTGTAAGAGAGACACATGGGAACTCAGACATAAGGAAAGCAGGGTTTTTTTTGCAGTGTTGACAATAAATATGTTTGTTCTATGGCAGAAAAAAAAAAACCCCTTGGAACAAAAAGCCCTTGAAGGCTGATATGGGAAGAAAAGCCTGTTTGTGGTGAATACAATGGAGAATTTGTTCACACCGATGCAAACAGATGCATCACTTGAAAGCTGAAGTCATTTTTTTGACCCTGTTCACTCTACGTTATCGAGTCAACTCAACTGGGCATTTAATTCCCCCAGAGCTGGGGAAATCCATCCCTCTCCCCTCTCACGATAAAAGGAAAACTGACTGCTGCGGGTGTTTAGGCAGAAGACTTAAGCCTGTCAGGTGCTGGATTTGTGCAGCATCCCACCGCTGGCTGGCTGCATCTTGCAAGCCTTGCTGCCACCTGCATGAGAAAGCTGCTCCATACCTGGTCCTCCATCAGTGTTTTCTTCATTTCAGACTACATCCCTCGCTAGAAATGGAATTTATTAGTTCCTTTCTAACAAATTTTAGGATGTGCTCATTTCTACAGAGCTTTCTAGCACAAGAAGTCTTTCATGACATAGGACACAATGAAGCATGAAGACCTAGAAACAAAATCAATCAAAAAATACAATCTGGAGAAAGAACAAAAATAACCAGTTTACTTGGAGTTTCAGTAGACACTCTGCTTCCATGCAAATTTCAGGTGAAGATTCAGGGAAGAGGAAAAGGATGTGCTTTTATTCTGGTCAGACTCCAAACCAGCATAGGGATCGACAGCAAAAGCATGAGAGAAATCTGGCTGAAGTCACTACTTGGGCTGCCAGTTACATGCAGGCTGTAGTTTGCTGCTGGAGTTGGGCTTTTGTGGGTTGCGAGGACAGGAAAGAGGGTCTTCAGACCAAGACCCTATTCCCAATTTACTTACCAGCTTAATCCCTCTCTCTTTGCTATCATTTGAGCATCCTCAGTTCTCCATCTCTGAAAAGGTTATTGCCTGCTTTTCAGGAAATGAATTGGGGCTTAAGTAATTCTCTGGGTTAAATAATTCAGGTTTCTAGAAGGAAGGCTCAGCTTCCAAGTCTTATTTTAAATTTAATAAAACAGTGTAGGTATTGAAGGAGCAGCAGAAGCAATAAACCTATTCAGATGCCTTGTGATTTTGAACTGCCGTAGCAAAGGAATTCACAGATTTCAAGGCTGGAAAGCACTTGATCTCCCAAGTTACAGACTGGAGATCTACCATGGTATCCAGCAGACCTAAGTCCAAATCTGATGGTACTCTATGCCCAAGACCTTCACACATTGCAGCCAGCCCACCTGGGTGCTGTATGGCACTGTTTCTTAATGGGTAGCATAGATGCCAAATCCAGCCCCCATGAGATAACGCGGTGGCCAAATGGTTCTCCCAGTCTGGTCTGTACAAAAGCACCCCTGAACGCTAGGGCACCGAGCATTGCATCAGATATTGCTGGGAGGGCAGAGCTGCCAGGACCTGGCTTCCCTGGGGGAGTCCTCTACTTTGAATGATGTTAGAAGGATACTGTAATGAGTCGGTCAGGGGTAACTTGACTAAACTTCTATTATCTTGTGGTCATCTTCCCTAACGAGCCATCCAGAAGAAGATGGGTGTCAGAGACAGGATGAGAGGTGAAGTGATATTGGTTGGAGGGCAGCAGGGATCAAAAGCCCAGGCAAACGGGTCAGGACATGGGTGCATGGATTTATGGGTGCATGGGTGATGGGATCAGAATGGAGAACTAAAGTTGTAATGTGGTTGTGGAAGATCTGAGACCTAGATGGGGAAACTTTCAGAGGAAGACAGCTGCTGAAAAAAGTGATCTCAGAGGATGGAGTAACAGTGGAGTTTGAGGAATAAAAAGTAGTGGCAGATCCTTCTGAACGGACATGGTGGGGAAAACAAGAGGTGGATGTAGGGGCAGAAACAGGAGTGAGGAGGAGAAAGGAAGAAAACAGAGGCCTTGAAGAAGGAAAGGCGTGGGAATCAATTTTAACTCACTATGCAAATAGTAATGGATAATAATAGCACTAAGATCTTCTGTGAGAATTTGTGTTTTTGCTGAGGGAACGAGAAGCTTTAGCCTCCATAGAAGAAGATGGGCTGGTTTATAACAGGAAGATCCTTGCGTAAAGTAACAGAAAGCTCTTTCGGCGCAGGTTAGATTTACCTCTTATACAAAGATCTGTCACAAAATAATGCCTCAGAACACCAAACCATCATGCACTTTAGGTTGTGACAAACTCTGTAAGAAACAAGCCCAGGGGCAAGGGCAGCTCCTGCCTACATCAGCACTGCTACTCTTCCCACGGGTCCTGAGGAAGGACCAGAGCTCTGAAGAAGCTGCCTAAGGTGGAGAACATCAAGGACACGGCATTATCCATTCTTGTCTCTTTGCCTGGAATCACACTCATCTTTCATAATCAGCAAGACAGCAGCTAAACTGTCTGGCATCACACCACGTTTTCATTTTTCTTCATTTAATTGTGCTCCATCCCACAGCGTGGATCAACTAGCAAACAACAACATGCAGAAAAGAAATGAAGAGTTAGTCAGCAGGCCTGGCTGAGGATATTTACTTCTCAAGAGTTGGGAGCAGAGCCAGATCCACCTGATGGTGGGGCTTGCTAAGGGAGGTGGGGGCAGTGCTGGGTTTTTGTAAATAACTCAGAAAGAAGAGGCCAGAAAACCAAAATCTGAATGAAATAATCTTTCCATTTCACATAGTGGGACATAAAAGTCCACATGGGGAAATTGATTCAACTCTGAGCCGGCACCGCACAACACTTCATCCTCCATCATGGCCTCCACAGCTAGAGATTTACAAAAGCAGAGCAAGGCCAGGTGCTGTATTTTTCTGTCCTAGCAAAGGAATTCTGTGGTTTAACTGAAATGGCTTTTCTAACACATCATATCTTAATTCTAGATTGTTCCTGCCCTCCATGCCTCCCACAATCTCTTCTCCCACCCTCCCCCAAATCATGCTGTTTCAATGAACAGCCTGCGCATTTCAATGCCATCTTAATTTGATTTCCCAAAAGCTATGAAATCTCTTTTTCTCTCTTTCCCCGGCACGTGCACGCTATGCAGCAGGGATGACACCAAACCGGGTTTTGCTGTGTGCGAGCTGTTGATGCCTGCCTAGCTGTTTCCTAATGAGGCACTGAATTCTCACACATCGGTGAGATGCAGGGAAGACGTGCCCTGTGGTTAAACTCATGCAGTGGGCAAGACAGCAGGAAGGAGAGAGAAAGATGCGTCCTTGTCATAGATTTCTCCAAAAGCCCTGGTAACCCTCTAGCAAACCCCCGTGACAACAGAGATAACTATGCCGTCCCCAGGAAGAGGCCAGAGGCCAGACCTCAGCGTCAATCTCATTTACGATGGGGAATGGAGGCAACCAGGAGCTATAGCATGCTTCATCCATACAGTGTTCTGAGATAAGCAACTGTAAGACCATAGCTGAGCTGTACCCGGGTTGCCTATTGCACTTGTCATTCATGGATGTCAGGAAACTTTAAAAGTATGTGTGGTTTTCAGTTTGTTGTTGTTTGTTTTTTTTTTTAAATATGTTTATCCCCATATTACTCATTGACCAGCTGATGCATGCTGAAGTGAGATGAATTCAGCAAAGTCATGCAGCAATGGCAAAGCTGTGAATAGCCAAGATCTTGAAGAAAAACCTCCCACTCAGAAACCATCACGTTGCCTTGACATCAACCACTGGATATTTTTGAAATACTGTTGTTCATGACATACCTGTTGTTCACGTGTAGTGACAATAGGTATGTTGTTCACGACAAGGGGATACTCTCAGGTCCCCTTGCTGTTCCCAATATGCATACAGAGTTATTTAAAGATATGGGATGTGATACAATGAGACACAATTGTTTATTTCACTAGACCTGGATAGCGCAGTCACTCCTCAGGCTGAGATCGAAGAATGGGAAGAGGGGAGGAGGTACCCACACTTCTGGCTAAAGAAACTCAGCTCAAGTAAGAAGAAAGCAAACTGGAGGATCTTCTAAAGCACAGACATGTTGCTTTTATCTAACATAGCAAAGCTGTTCTCCAGTTTTATGCAACTGACTCTACTATGTGTGTTGGTGGCGTTATTCCTTCTGCAAAGAACACTATTATCCTATCTGGTATTCGGACTAGCTTCCTGCATTGCGCTCCGTGTAGGTCTAAAAGTTTGCCCAGAAACTTCATCTGATCTTGAAGTCTAATGATCACCTTCCCTAGCCATATTTTACGTATCTATCAAGCTGAACCACTGCTCCATAGACAGGTTTTGATGTATTTTTTCATGCCGCTTAGAATTATGGTTTGTGCTCTGGTGACAGACAAGATATCACTTGCCTACTTTTATTATTGCTTAAAAGTTATGACCTGCTGATAACTTCTAGATTTATTTATTATAAGGCTGTCAGAAGAGCAAAAGTCGACTTTAGCAAAAAATACTCTTTTCCATGCAACAAGTAGCTTATTACCCATCAGGGTGTACTTCAGGATCTGCCAGTGTATTTAGACATACTCTGTTGTTTGGCACGGTAGGGGATGAAAACACTATTTCAGGTCTGTTGACACTTTGTCAATGTAACTGATTTCACTAGGTGGCTTTGTTCTATATTTTTGGATAGACTCAAGATATAAATTTTTGAAAAAATGAACAGCAAGAGACATTTGGTGAATAGGGAGTTGAAACTTCAAAAACAGCAGTATCAGGAAGGAACTGGGTCTCCAGCTTTCTAGGGACTCTGTCTTCCGCTATGAAATCTGGCTTTTTGCCTCTTCCCTCAAACTTTTTCATCTAGGTAGTGATAAGCTTGTGCTACTACCTCCTGACACAAGAGGAAAGATAGCAGCTCTGTCCAGAGGAGATGGCAGTGCTGCAGTAAATGACTCTCTGATGCTTTTGTGCAGGAGTAGCCTAGCAGAAAGCTTTCATCTGATTTTCCCTGCTAGAAAAACACCACAAATGATAACTCCACTCTGCAACTTTAGCATTGCAAGCCATGGTTCTGTGAAATTTGCCAAGAAAACAAAGGTTGGTTTAACAAAGGATTTGTATAAGAACAGGGATACACAAGATACACAAGATACACAAGAGTGGGTGATACACAAGAGTCAATCCCTTGGTTCACACTGGGTGAGCAAGGAAAAGAAAATGAAGTAAGAAATTGAATCTCTGTCCTCTGTCATTTCTGGTTCCTTCTGATGGAGACGATTTCATACTGTTTACAAGCTCTGTTTGAAAGAAAAGAGAGTGGGAAACTAGAGTTGGGTCCTTCATTCCCTCACTGTGTGTAATAATATTTAATTACCCTGTATGTAACAACATTTAGTTTTTCTGGTCCCACGGTCTATTTGGTGATTATATCTGACCTAGGTAAGTTCTCCCTGTATCATCACTTGGCAGGAAAACTTCTCATTCTGTCTCAAAATTTCTCATGTAATGAGGCAGGATGCTGGTAAGTCAGTTGCTGAGCTTCACCCACAAGGTGACTGCACTACAGAGCATGGCATATTCTACATCCATACCCACAGACGTCTGTAAAACACAACAGGGTCCAGACGGGGTTTTGCAGATGCAGGAGCACAGTCATGTTACCAGGGTACTATCATTCAGATCCCCATCCCACTTAGCATTTACCAGCTGATGGCTGCATGGGTTGCCAATTCAATAAGTGAAGGACACTCATCAAACTGTTCCTCTTCTCCCTTCTATCCAGGGGCACAAACAGGCCTAGAAAATTCCGCTGTTCTGCAGAGAGCAATTTAGGCCTGATGCTCTGATGTTAAACTAGCAGGTCTGTATTACAAGCAGTCATTTAGTTCAAGGAGGTGAATGTATGGTCAAGTGAGGTTGAATAATGCCTGCTCGATTTATGTCAAAAAGTTATTCTGTTAATTTCTCTGTCTGATCCTGACTCTTGCCCTGCAACTGACAACACTATTATTAATGCTAATTATTCTAGGCTAAGTAATACGATCATCATGAAGGAACAGCTTTGATGTATGCAAGTGACATCTAATATGTGGTAAAAAATTGCTCCGTTACTACTCAATAAAATTATATTTCTGATGATTAAATACAGGAACTGGAAACTCAGTCCCATTAAGTTAATGGCAAAACTCCCAGTAACTCAAATGGGATGAGTATTGTACACTTTTATAAAAATCCACTTATTTCACCAGTTTTTTACATTTGAGTAAGCAAAAGGAAATGAGGTTGTGCCACTGCCAAAGAGTTTATTTCCCCTTTTCTACAATTCATGCCTTCACTGGACTCAGTTTTAAAAATCAGATCTATGTCTTTTTCTCCCCATCATACCATCATTGAGCCACCGTGCTGCCTGCCCACAACATGCATATACCACCTTAGTTAAGTGACGCAAACTCTGCTTCAGGTTCTTACACTGGGTCAGAAATTGGGCCTGCTTCTGTGACTTTATACTGTTTTAAAATATCATAAATAAATTAAGCCAACACTGACCCAGAATAAGCGCTTGCACACAGCCTTTTACATCAGTTTAAATAAATCTATTCATCTTAACCTCAGGAATTTAGAAGCACACGCCTTCTTTTACTAAGCTTTTTTGTTTGGTTGGGTTTGGTGTCTTTTTTTTAAAACAACAACAACAACAACAAAAAAAAACAGCTGTAATTTGAAGACTTGATTATTTGGAGTTCAAAATATCCACTATTGTAACTAGAAAAGTAGGTCTATCTAGAAAAAATAAAATCACCTCCACAGTTTCCTTTCTATTCAAGCTATTCTACAACCCTAAAGTATCAGGAAATCCTGCACAAGCGCAGGTCAAATCTTTGGTGGATGCATGAGGAACATAACTCAGCTGGGATGCCCCTATCATTCCCTATGTACCTTGGATAACCCACTCATCTGTTAACAGCACGTCTAATGCATACAGTAGACATCACACTCAGTGGGCATATCTACCCATCAGCAGCACAGCGCAGCTGTGGTAGACCTCAGGGTTTCCTAATACTTCAGTCTTATGACACGTGGCCTTCCCAGATCCACCACTTATCACCAGTAAGTATGAAATGGGTGGGACGGGTTGAGTTTCCACATTCTGTGCAGGCCATCTGTACAAACTAAAAATACTCCAGAGGGAAAGCTTAGCCTTGAGCAAACTTTCACATTATCCAGCACAGCTGTAAACACAGCCACATCTTTGCTCTGTCTATAAAGCTTGCCTGACACTTTCTCTTGCATAGTGTATAAATAATGTTGTTCTTCTATTCCCTGTCCTCATTGATCCACACTGGCCTTTACAACTTCATCTTGGATGACCCTGCAGTCGAAGGTAAGACCTGTCTGCAGAAGAGCTAAGGACCGACAGCATAAAGCAATGTTTACTATGTTGTGACTGTCACCGTAACCCGCCTGGGTGCTTTTGCTGAGTTATGCACAGCTCAGGTAGGGTTTTCTTACCTGAGCCTGAGAGGTCACCACAGAAATGGAATCACTTCTTACAGAGTTCCCTTAATCTTCCTTCCTACATCAGTGCCTCCAAACCCTATATCTGCTCTGAAAGACTATTGTCTTGAAAAAAAAAAAAAAAGGGGGGGGGGGGGCGCACTTCATCTAGTTTATCTTAATTACCATAACATTTAAAGAAGACACATGATTCCCTTAATCCAAAAGGCTAATGAATCATTTTTACCCATACAAAAATGCCATGTCCTATAGTGGTAAGCAGCCTAAAGAAAGCAGTAGGAGTTGGTAGGCATATGCTGGCTTGCTCTTTCTGTTGCATGAAAAAAAAATACATCAGCCTGCTGCTGGCTCCTGACTGCACATGCTTTTCTAAACTTTGGAGAAGTAATCACTTTCTCCTCTACTCGCTCATCTCTCTTCGTCCTTTGATTGCAGATTCCAGATGGGTTTGGTAGCCAGTAATTACTTTTATAACTAAAACTCACTTGCAATGCATCAGGTTAATGTTAATGGCATTCTGTAAGACACTCATAATCTTCTCTCTGTTTTCTAACTTCTCTCCCATCCCAATATAATTGTATTTCCTTAATACTAACCAAAGAGTAATCTCTTATCTTTTTTCTTTTTTTGACAGTGGGTATGTGGGGAGGACCAATTTACATTTTTCCAGGCTCTCTCCCCTTCCTTCGCTATGTTTATTAAATCTGTATCTGTAATTTTTATGTCTTAATGCCAATGGATTTTCCTTTTAATTAAAGCAATCTGATTTCAGTTTATTTAAATGCTGATTTATGTTTATGCTATCCCCTGGTATCAATTTCATTCCAACTAGTTCCCAGTGTAACTTAATTACTTGTAGTCTTGTCATTCCAAGCTAATGCTAATTAAAACAGTTTTATTACTGCAAGGTATTAAAGATTAACCCCTCCACTGGTCTATAGGAAATGAAGTAGTAAAGTCAAGGTAGGGAAATAGAAGGCTTACAAAAAACAGAGAAAAAAGCACACAGGAATGACCACTACATCTTTTTCTTTCCATCACACAATGTCCTGTAATTGCCCCAGGTTCGCAGTCTGGTTGTGTTGTTCTGGAGATGTCTACCTGTGCTCATCCCACATTGTACCCATCTCCTCTTTTTTAACCCTGTCTGTGGGCAACAGTTGCAACAGATGAAGATGCACACCTACTAGCGGGCAGCCTCTTGACCCTTCATGTCCCCGTGTCACTCTTCCTCCACCTCTGCCCACATCTCTCCATACCTGCTCTCAGTTGTGTCTCACCTGCTGTCTATCCTCCTCTTCACCACGCGTCCTACTCTTTGCCCTTCCCTCAAACAACACATTTATCCACATTCAAGAACAACAGAGTTTTAATCCAGCTCTCTTCCTTCTACACTTACAATGGATGGAGATCTTTGTCCATATCTTGCCCACTCCTTTTGTTTCCAGGAGGAGATGGAGCTGAAGAACTGACCAGCCTAAGCTTTTCATAGCAAGGGCTTTGCAACCAAAGAGGGATCAATCCCAGACCATATGTACTGCGCAATAACAGAATATATTGCGACGACTCTTCAAGCAAACTAGAGAAGTTAGTAGGACTGTAAAGCACCAGCTGAGTGCAATTATCTCCTGCGCAATGCTTGTAAACTTTACCTGTCACTTCAACGCTCCCTGTAAATCCCTCCGACTGCAGTACACCACTGCGGCGGCTGTGCACACCCCGTGGCTTCCCCAAATCCCTCTCCGTCTCATACACAGCGTTATTCCCCCCCACCTTGCCACTAAGTTCACATTTGCAGAAATGGTGATAAACTAAAGCAGTTATTTTAAGAAATTCCCCAAGTCCTTATCCTTTAATACTAAAATAAATCCACATATATCTCTTCAGGCATATATATGCACATATATGCAAATGGGTACAGTATTGTGCTCAGGTGTTGGGCTTTCCAGCATAGTTTTTCACTTGGTTGCCAGGTAACTGGAACATTTTTGATACACATGTGCAGAAGACATACTTAATTGTTTTTCACGTGCACCCAAATTAGGAGACAGCGAAGGCTAGTGTTTTTTCTGCTGATGAGTAAGTGACATCTGTGGGAAAACAGAAAACTACAGAGTGTGTCTGTCTGGGGCTAATTGATTTATAAAACTTGCCGACAGACAGATGTGAACAAACACTCCCGACAAACAACATGATTATAAATTAGCTTCTTCTTTTTATAGGTGGTAGGCTAAAAACACACAGCAAAGATAAGTAATGGGTGCAGGAGACAAGTTATTTATTTTCTGCATCCAGTGAAGCATGGCAATTGTACTCTTATTCTGTGGGCTGGTTTTCCATCGGAGCTTGGGAGTAAGGGAAAAGAAGCTAAAGAATGAGGATGATTTTCTACAAAGTAGGAAGCATATTTGCCTGTATATCCTGTATCCCAGGAAAAGCAAGCTGTTAGGCAAGATGTAAATATGACCTCTCTGAGCTCTCTGTCTGAATCTGTGGTTTTTAGCCGAAGGCAGCGGATAGGTTGTAGTGTTATTAAGGAATTTCTGTGCTGTCTTGCTTAATGAAATTCACTCCTACGCAGCCTGAGCCACTCCATTTCAGCATCTGTGCTTTAAAGGAGAAGGGAGTGTGAACTTCATCACATTTCTTTGATGAGTGAGTATAAAGTTGTGCAATCCCTTTGAATTGTCTTTTCAGTCCATGGACACTACTGATATACTTGGGAGAAGAAGGGAAAGTGTGAGGGGGAGGTGAGCCCATGAGACAACTGAAGTCACTATGTGGTTATGTGGATGCTGACACCATTCTCCAAATGAACTAAGTGCTCTCTCCTCAGTGTCCCAGAAAAAGTTAACAGGGACAAAAAAACCTGAAGAAAACCCCCACCCAAATCTCTTAGACCTATGTTATTTCTGAAAAATAGTTCCACTTACTATTGTCTGGATGAGAATTCTGTTTCGTTTTCCCATACATAAGCAAGAGGCAATAAGAAATAGAATTTAAATTAACTGGGCTCAAAGCTATGGTCAAAACTGGGTGAAATGAAATAAATAAAAAACCCCAAACACGACAACATATCACAGAAATTCAAAACTTATCTTACATTATCTAAAGTCATTGGTAAAGCAAATGGAGAAATTTGAGATAAAGGTAAGTAAGAATCTTCTTACCATCCCTCAGACTCCAAACATCCCCTATCTGCACCTCATCTGGGTTCTGCTGGTCCCATTGCTGAACACATGGCAGCAACGATGGGGAATAGCAGAGAGGAGTACGCTGTGCATCCACATATTTTATACACGGAGGGCTCACCGCCCATCATCACAGGTCCAGAGGGAGAGGCAATCCTAAATCTTTCCTTTCTGATGCTTTCTGCCACAACGTAAAGAGAGAGAATGAGTGCTAAGTGCACAGGCACACACATAGAAATGGAGGGGGGGGGGGGGGGGGGGGAAATCATTACTCATCAGTCTTAAGATTTACAGCCTTCAAGGTCTGCAGTGAGGGTGGGAGCTGAGCACAGGCAGCAGCCAACATCACTGCTTCCCAGCTAAGGCATGACCTGCCCTGGGCAAGCAGATGATGGGGAGAAGGTCAGGGAAAGCTCCTGCTGCTCATTTCTGGGGATGCTGCCCTTGTGCACACCCGTGTGCCAGGCAGCAAAAGCAGTGGCATTCAGCCCTGGAGCTGGGTGGGGGGTTGGGCAGCCAGCAGCAATTTTGGTGGTCAGTTAGGGATTTTTAGGACAAGAGAGCTGAGTGCAATCAAGAAGTAGCTGAAGGATTCCCCAGAGCTGTGGTGTCTGGGAGCAGAAGGTGGCGGGTATAGAGGCAGACATGCAGGGGGTGCCTGGATAGGGGTTCAAGGGGTTTACCCTGCTGAGGGTCAGTGGTGCAGTGTGGTTTAGCACTGAGGGTCCCGTTCCCTCATAGCATCCAGCAGAAGCTGGTACCAGGAGGAATAAATGCCAGCAAATTCTGCCTTGAGGTCCCAAAGTTCATGTGGATGCTCAAATCTAGGCTGAAGTCCTGACAGACATGCCATGCCAGTGGGACACAAGACACCAAGTATCCCTGAGAAGATGATGTTAATTATTCTTGTCATTAAGAGCAGCAGGAAATGAGTCTTTGAAAGCAGCTTGTCTCACATACATGCATGCACGCGTGCACTCAGACACAAGTCAAAGCAAGCTTTAGCAGACAAGGCTGTTGCTCAATGTAAAGGAAACTAAGTCAATATTATCTTTTAATAACAAATCCAAAAGGAGGCAAGCTGTCCCAAAGAATGAGCCAACAGAAAACATGATTCACAGGAATATGACAGATCAAGGGGGCCTCAGCTGAACAAATTAGCATGTGCAAATATTTGGGCTGATGAGCTGGATGGAGATTTAAATTGTAGAGACCATATTAGCAAGTGACATCCTGAACCTGAGTTCCATAAAAAAGAACCTCCTCCCAACCCAGGAATTGTTTTCCCTGCCTTGTTTTCTTTCACTTAGTAGAAAACATTTTTCCTTCACACTGTGAGAAACAACCTTTTTTTTTTCTTTTTTTTTTTTTTTCCCATCCACATGCTTGCTCTCACTTTTCTGATGACTGCTCCAAGTTTAATAAGCTGCTGTCAGACATGTGCAGTTAAAGCTCGGGGTTGTGTTTTTGTTTTCCCTTGTAGTTGCACAGCACAATTCCAGCGGTGTCACTTTTACAAGGCATGATGCAACCCCTCACAGCAACAATGCAAGACAAAAGCAAGGTGTTTATGGAGCACTGAAGCATCCTTCCCCTGCTGTGGGACATACGTGCAAGGAAAAAAGGAGAAAAAAAGATCTCTTGTAGTCCCTCTTCATCTTAAACTCATTGGGGTTTTTCCAAAGTGCTTACTGAATAAACAGGGTAGGAAGGACAATGTTCTATGCACATGGAAAAATAGCAATTTGCTTTCTCTCTTCCCCCCCCCCCCCCACCTTAATATGTTTCCAGTTTTCATGCTTTTGCATGGGTAACAGAATAAATGTTAGGGATGCTGAATAGAAGCCAAATTTTGCACCTGAGGAGGAAATGAGAAACAGTGAGGGAAATAACTGTCCGCTTCTGTTCTGCTCCGGTTCAGTTCTTGATCCCAAGGAGGGAGAAGATGAAGCACGAAACAAGTGCTTACATGGCCACCTTGATTTTCTCTTTTTCCCTTTACTGCCACCAAAGCAAGGAATGGAAAAAATGGATGCTGGTAATTCTTGTGCTCCAGTGTAGGGTTGAGGCATAACTTTCTGAACTGAAAATCACATGCCTGCCACACATGAAATAAAGGCAGGCATTTGCTTTTGTATTTACTATGGTTACCTCAATTGCTATTCACAGTCTTAAGCCTTACTCCGGCTGCCATTTTGTGCTGATCACAGTGCTAGACGAGGCAAAGCTTATGAGCATATGGTAGCATTTGGCTGCTCACACATTCTCGGGATTTCACCCAGTTCTCATTGACTTTCAATGGCATCTGGACAACTAATTGCCACAGGCATCTTTCAAAGCCTCAGTTCACAGTACTCCCAAGTACTCAGGCTACTTTACAGTCTAACCACACAAAACAACAGGTTCCCTTCCTCCAGGCACTTGCACCCACTCTTAGATGCATATCCTTAAGTGTGGCAAAGATAAGTGAAGCAAGGCAGAGTGGTTGTGGTAAGTCTCAGGCCAGGTGTGTCTGCAAGGCTTTGGGAAGAGCTGGGCTAGTACCCTGAGTTCTGTCATCCCGCTTGCAGGGACCATCACCAGGTGTAGCAGGAAAGGTGCTGAGCAGCCCGTGCTCTGAGGTGCGGTTCTTTCATTCTCTGCCACTGATGTCCAGTAGCACCTCTGTCATGTCACTTAGTATCTGTGCCATTTTTTCTCTCTTAGCTCACAAAGTGCTGGGAACAACAATCAGCTCCCGTCACTCCTGTGCAAAGGAGCTCACCTGGGAAGTTCTGGCATGGGCTGGAATCTGAACTGAAATGAGTCTATGAGAAATAACGGCAGCAAAGCCTTTCCGTGTCCTCAAAAGTGTGTGGATCCATCTGCGCCCTGTGAGCTAAGGATACCCACTTAAGTGATCTGTGAAAGTGGCTGGCCTTGATTTTGGCTAGCTTGTTTCCTTCGCAGCCCCACGGTTTCTGCAGGGCAGAGGAAATGCTTTTGAACAAGCTGATCCAGAACAGAGGAAAACAGCGTGTCGCATAAACAACTCTCTGAAATGGAATTAAAATGAAACCTCCTCTATCCTAAACAACAGCAAGACCACTGCAGAGGTCAGAATAGCCAGGGCTGTAAAAAGCTTCTAAAAATGTTTGTGCTGCTGTTGAATTGCTTTGCCCTTGTCTCCTGAGCTTCCCAGGGAATTGTATTCAGTCTTGAGTTTTATGAAGACGAGCCCAATGAAGCTTTGATCTGCAGCATTTCTGGCCGTAGTCTGAAACGTTGCTCAGGATGTCTTTAAAGATTTAAAAGGAATTTAGCTTTAGCCTTGTCCGTGTGTGATTATTTTTTTTTCCAAACGGCAAAATTGCTGAGAGGTTTTATACCTTTTCTATTTTCTCCCTTCAAAGATTGCAGATAGACTCATCACCTAATTATTTTGTTTCCATCTTGCAAACAAGATCTGGAGAATAAGATAGCGAAGAACATATCTCTGCTTGCATCTTACAACATGCCTACACTGAAAAAAAATTACACAAAACAAAATTTCATTTCAATTTCCTGTAACACCCTGTGTAGAGGGGAAGAAAAAAGAGGAGACACCGTTAGACATGGTCTGTGCTGTACAGTTGTACGCTGTTGGGAAGCTCCGCTAGATGGAAATTTTCAGTTTCAAGAAACCTTTATTGACATATCCAGTAATATTAATATATTTGTCAAATATAAAAAGAATAAAATATCCGCAGAAGTTATTTAAGCAGTCCTTCCCTGTCACATAGGAAAGCCAGACTTCTCAGTTTTAAAAACCTGAAAAATAAGGTGACTAGGAGGCACAAAGAAAAGCTTCTTTGGTTGCTTTTGTTTTTATTTTTTACACCTTCCTTTTCCAATTTCAGTCAAAACCAAAGAAAATAAACATGTAAACTGACATTTTTAAAGTTAAGTTTTAATAACCATCATGGTTGCTTTTAAAGAAAGTTGAGAAAAATACTTGCTTACGGTGTAATTTTAGTTGGCTGTGCTCCCTCACCAGCAGCTGGAATAATGGCCTATCTGCATTCATGCTCAGAAAATAACCCTCTGCAAACCTTCTTCAATATTTTTTTTCCCTTCATTTCGTAGGCTGGAAACCATCTAATCAGCTTGTGAGAACCTCTGTGGAGATCATGGGTTTAAAGGGAGACATTTATTTTTTAGGTACATACTACGCTTTTTAGACACATGGTTCCTGGACTAAGGAGATCAGTGACAACACCCAGTGGTTGGCAGTAGAAAAATGGAAATATTCTAAATGGAACAGAATTCTTGCCTTATTCAAATGTTAAATAAAGCAATTACCGTATCTGGTTGCCTATTTTTCTATTATTATTTCTATTTTCTATTATATTTTCTATGATAGCAAGTCACACAGAGAAAGAAAAGTGGGGGAAAAAATAAAACCACGCTCATTAGACCTGCAGCCTGAGGACAAGAGTTTTGTAAGGACCACCTTGTGATCTCCAGGGTCTGCAAAACCAGAAAATACATGAGGGATCCAAATCACAGGCAAGTCCACTAAGCATTTTGGAGTCTACTTAATGTTCTGGTTTTCCTTTAGTAAATACTCACCCTTAAATGCCTGGCTTTTTACAGGAAAGTGCAAATGGCTGAGTTTGACCTTGCAGCTTTAGACTTGCGTACAAGAAAGCATCCTGATTCGGGAAGATATAAGGAGTCATACCGATGTCAAAGGAAATCTCTTGATGTTAGGGCATCTTTAAGGCCTTGAAGGTATCAGTAGGATTTCAGCACATTCAAAGTTGATAATGTGTTTACACATCCTTTCTGATGTGGGTCCAACAGCCCAACTGAGCCTTTCAGAAAGTCTTTAATCCTGACAGACTTCAGAATGTGCTTCCCCATTTTATTCTCTACTGACTGTCTTTCCTTGAGATTTAGGTAGTGATGCATGTGTTACTATAGAATTAGAGTAGGATGAGAGGTCACCCACTTTGGAAACCCCATGAGTTCATGGTGCCTGGCTGTGTTGGGAGCTGGGGCTGTCCACTGTCCCGGTTATCCCTCTATATAGAGGACATGGAAGCATTGGGGCTCATGGGGGGCACCTTCCTGAAGCCCTCCATGGGCATCTCCGACTCTATGGGTCTCAAACCCATGCAGCATCCAACCACCTTTGCCTTTTCTTTATGTAAAGTCTATACAATGACAAGGGTTTCGGAATCAGTGGTGTTCCTGTAGCTTTTCCTCCAACTGTGGGGGTTTTTTGCAAATAAATTTTAAGTTGAAATTCAATTTAACTAAATGTGCAGGTCAGCTGCTGGACTCTAGTGAGGGCTGGGCATGGGAATATTTCTCAATGCTTTTACTGGCCGTTTCACCTGACGGTGATGTCTTTCAAGACTGCAAGAAATTCATCAAAAGAAAAGGTGATGGGGGAAGCCAGCTTCTTCCCACTGCTTGCCGCCAGCCCAGCGTGAAGTGAAACGAGCTGTTGGAGCTCGCAGGGAGTGCAAGGGAGACTCGCAGCCCCATGCCTGTCGTGCCAGGGCATTTTGGTGGTGTGATACGTGGCACTAATCACAAGGATGGACTCTGGCAATCTGAACACTCTGTCAAAAGGCAAAGCCTTCCTTTCCCTGCCAAAAATGTACGTGAACAGTGTTTGTCAACCCCCATCCCGGTCTTTCTTACTGGTTCTGGGTAAAGTCATGTCCCGGGGTGGGATGTGGGAGCTGTACAGCACCTTCGTGGACAATGCCACCAGCTGCAGGTTTAATTAATAATGAAGTATTTGCCACAAAGGCCACCAGCCGATGCCCACCCAGATCCCAAGGCTGCAATTAATATCATCCTTGCTGCTCTGGGGACTCCCTCCTCGGCTTAGAAGACAGATCCCCCTGCTCCTCGAGGCAAGCTTCCTTGCTTGCTCAGTATCCCTTGTTCACCAGCGAAGGGCTTCCGTGCTAAAGCAAAATTAACAGTAGAAGCCTTAACGGTAATTCTGATCATCTGTGAATGCACTAAAGGAGTGTTTGAGAGTAAGGTGCGCTTCACTCCCCAAAGAAGCGAGGAAGCATGTATTTATGCTTTAAAATCAAGGGAAATAAAGACAGAAGGCTAAAATGAAAAATAAGGTAGAAAGGCTAAAAGGAACGATTTATTTTTTTTCCCCAGGAAATCACTACTTGAAAATTTCACGGACATCACAGCCACTTGAATAATGAATAAAGTAGACGGGTTTAAATGCAGTGAAATTGCCCTCTCCTCGGCTTTCTTTTAATCCTTTGTGGCCCTACAAGGGGCCTTAGAAGAGGAGGCCCTGTGACATGCTAATCCAGCAGTCCTCCAGCAGCTCAGCTTAATCAGTCTGTAAGAGCTGAAGCCACTATGCAGATTTTCAAGCAGGATCCTCAAATTCCTTTTTTGATGGCTAAACACTTGTTTTTAGATCTGCTGAATTAACCACGGGGGTGGGGGCGGTGGGGAGAAAAAAAGAAAAAAAAAGGAAGAAAAAAAAAGACAGTAACCACAAACAAATTACTAAATCCACGTTGCTAATAATTCCTTAATTGCTGACCTGAAAGTCCATAACAGTCCTGATTGCTGACTGTCACTCAGGTTATTTTATAAATGCATGTTGCTTTTGAAATTGTAACGATGCTGAATGAGTAAATGGATGGGGCAGAATGGTTTTCTGAGTCAGGGGCCCTACATTATGAATGAAAAGGTTTCCCATCTGCGTAGCTCCTGGGATCTCAAAACATTTAAACAAAAATTAATTCACCATTACTCAGAACACCCTGGGAAGTAATCAGACTTTCATGTTTTGCAGAAGTTAAAACCACAGCACTAACACAAACCTGATGGCTTGTATCCTGCCACCAGGTCCGGCCGTGTGAGGCAGGACTGGGGCCAGAAAATCTGATTTCGATGGAAACTGATAGAAACCCATTTTTCTGTGGAGCTGTGTCTTGCAATTAATTACCGGTGTGTCTAGAAAGGTGCAGACTCCAGCTAGAGTCACAGTTTCATCTCTCTCTTGAGATTCCATCCTGATGCATTGCACGTGGTGAGCAATTCCTGAGCCCCCCTGCCTTAGGCTGACCACAGGGTCACCTTCCCCGCAGGACCTGAACAACCTCAGGGGCTGTTATTTGGCTGAGAAGAAGTGGTGGCAGAGGCACAGACCAAAAGAAAAAGCGAATGCATATAAGAAGAGCAGTGGGATAACTTTTTTTTTTTTTTTTTAAAGAAATGAACCTAAAAATAGAATGTTTGCTTTCTGTTTGTACATTTCACAAAACTGATCATTTTTAATTTTTCTATTTCCTCCTGGTGCAACCAGATAGACTGCAAGACTGGAGTGTGGTCCTTGCCAGTGGACTCTGGTAATTGGGAAAGTCTGTAGCTGGTTAGAGTTCACTGCAGCAACAGTGATTCAATGTATTTCTCCCTTGCTGTACAGACCTTTCGAAAGAACTGAAGAAAGCTTTAAACACTTTTGTGGTTTTGGGGTTGTTTTTTGGGGGTTTTTTTTGTTTGTTTTTTTTGTGTGTGTTTTTTGTTTGTCTGTTGTTTTTGTTTTGTTTGTTTGTTTGTTTGTTTTTTTAAATCAAATTTTACTAAGGAAATCAGGACAAAGTGCACAGTCCAGAATTGATTTTCCTTTAATGAATAAAAAAAAAGTTGAGAGTGCACCTTCAAGGAACGAGCTTGAAATTACCTAAAAAATATTGCAGAAAGCAGAACCACATTCTGGCTTTAGTTTGCTTATCTACACACTGACCATTTGATCACCTTCACGCCTTACTGAAGGAACTCCAGTGGGATGAAACCAACTAATTCCACTAGGAATGCATCCCAGCAGTCAGCAATCACGTTATTTAACATTAACATCAATATTTAACGTTGTTCTAATGTCCAGGTGTGCTTTTGGCCAACCTGTTGTGGATGGAAAAATGGATTTCCATATGTGAAGGGTTGACCTGCAGCTCCTCAGAAGATCTTTATGGGGTTAAAAGTCTCCTTCTGTGGAGAAGCTAGCAGCTGATGAATATATTAGCTCAACTCAACTCCATTTCCCTCCTGACTATGCAAAGAGGAGCTACACCAGCATGCCCAAGACAGGAATCAATTACCCCTCGTTCCCATGCTGCTAAATATTCAGATCTCGTTGGTGCATCTCCTACTGTTGGCTCCAGTTCTCTTGCAGGTTAGCAAGGAAATCAGATGCAAATCACATAGGTGATTCCTCTGCGGGAGGACAGAGCCGTGGCTGCCAAGAAGGAGGCAGGCTGCCTTTGTGTTTTTCAGAGTCACATAGCACTTAGCCACACGGTTCCCATTGACTTTCAAATGGCAAATATGTAGATGCGAGTCAGAGTTATGGAAATGTAGCCTTTCACTGTATCATTAGTTTTTTGTTTCCGCATGACAGAAACTCATGATTTATTTTGAATATTTAAACTATGTCAGTGCAGCTTTTTATTTTTTTTTTTTTTGGGGGGGGGGGGGCGTGGTGACTGTGAAATAAGCAATCCCTACAGTACTGGCAATGCAGCATTAAGAAGCTAACATAGCTGCAAAACATTGTAAAGGGGCCTATTTTGCATACCATCTAATCTAACTGCAACATATGTAGTGTCTTTGTAATTATAGGACAGGAAAATGGAGGTGGCCGCCTGGGTTGTGTTCTTCCCTGCTGGACAAATCAATTAGACTATATGCTACATCTGCAAAGTAGAAATAATGCCTTAATCACATGGAAATTTTAAAGCTTTGTCAAGGCTTGGGTAGTTCTCTGATATTCTCAGATTCAGTACAACATAGTGCCTAGGCTGTGTACAGATATCAGCAAGCTTGAGACTGTTATAGTTCCTTCACTCACACCATCCCACTAAGCATCTTTTTTTGGTATCTTGGCTGCCACTTATGTCTGTGGTTTAAGACTGGGCTACATAGGACACAGTCAGCAGGATCTTCTGTCCTCTCGTTAACACTAAAGAAACCTAGAAATTAACTCCACTGAAAGCAAGGCTACAGCCAGTTTCAAACTGAGCTGCAGAGATAAAGCCTGCTGCAATGTCTTTTTTTTTTGTATCATCTCCTCAAAGTCTTATGCAATCCTGAACATTTAGATTTAGCAGAATCCCTCACCTGATGGTTTGATTTATCTCACTGGAGCCTGCAAAGCAGTTGAGCTACTTAGCAATTCAGCTGAGATTACTGCTGAAAAGCCCGTGCTGGTGTGTCTTGCTAAATCATGTCCTTACTACAAAAACTTCAGGGGCCACCAGACGGTCTGGCCAATGTGCTAAGAGGGATCATTTCTCTTAACTAAGTTCTTCACAGAAGCAAATGGATATATGCATATTTTTACCAGTAGTATTAGGCTTTAATTAGTTATAAGGAAGGCATAACGGTATCTGCCTATAGATTATCTACTGACAGGCACCTATCTGTACGTTACTTTACTCTTCAGGACACCTCATTGGGGCTTCTGCCTTTGTGCAGAAGCAGAAATTACTGGTCTGATTCTTCTCTCAATTAAGTAACAAATCATGAACAGTTTCACCAAAACCAGTGAAACTTCAATGTTGTAAAACTGATGGGGAAAGACAAGAGGAACCTTGAACTTCATAGCTGTGTCTTTGACCACGTTTCCACAAGAGTGATGCAGAGTATTTACAAAGAATGGGGCTAAACAGGATTTTTTCATGGATCACGCAGCACGTAACACACTTTTCCCAATATTCATCTATTAAATAGAGACCAAATGGTGATCAGCTGCTTCATGACTGGGACATCTTGAAAACAGAGAAGTGTCCCCAGTAATTTACTACGTGTACTGTCCAAATTTGTGAAAGAATTTGAGTTGGGATCGATTTTTTGGCAGTAACACAGTAGTGCTAAAACTCTGAAAAAACAGCTGGGTGAAGCGGTTTGCAAAAAAAACCCCAAAAAAACCCCAAACACACACACACAACAATATTTTTAGCAATATCTGAATTATTATCTAATCTGTCTGGTCAAAAGGCTTGGGACAGACTATAAAAAAAAGTGAGATTACAGAAGAGGGATGAAATTAATACAGTTTTCTTGATAAGAGAATCTCCATTCCTCCCTGAAGCCATTGCTAAAGCAACAATTTGTGATGATACTGAGCTGCCTTTTGCGGGGATCTTATATTTCGTAGCTTCCCAGATGCTTTTGTGCTGCATTAATCTCTGTAATGACTGAATCTCTTTCCCTAATAAGACATAATTGAGGTGGAAAAGAATTTCGATCACTGCTGTGAGAAACAAGCACTGTGTTCAGATCCTGGAAATTCAGCTCTCTCTTACCTTCCTGCAGCAACAGGGGAAAATTGGATATGTGTGCGCGGGGGGCTGAGCAGGTGGAGGGGAAGAGGGCCTGGAAGAAATGAATGCACAGCCCCTATTCCCACATGTGCCTCAGCCTCAAGGTGTTTATTGCCCTTACTATCTCTTAAAGGCGGTTCAAAACTTTTTTCCAGAACATGTCTTCACCAAATTTTTCACTTCATTTTTTGTGATCTCTGCCAAGCTCCTCTCCTGAGGATAGAACAGGAAAGTTCCTTATAGGCATATTTTTATTTATTTATTTATTTATTTATTTATTTATTTATTTTAAAGGCATGTGGGCAGTAATGTTGGTCACTGAGAACCAAAGGTGTTGAAACAGCGGGAGGGAAAGGGAAGAACCAGTTTTCAGACTAGGAAATGCTAGAAATTAATCAAAGGGCTCGCAGGCATATAATCTTACTCTGTCTTTGTGCATGTGTTTTGTGATCCCAAACTGGAGAGGAAGATGAAACCAGTGTTTACAAGCTGGTCTTACAGGTGCAAGTCTGAAAGTTTCATCCCCGTGATTGTCAATTGCTTTTCATCCTTTCTTTCAGTCTTTATCCTCCCTTTCCCTGGTGATGACAAATGGGGGTACAAAGAAATAAGAAGGAACAGAGTGAAGTGCTTCTCTCCAGCAGCCACTCGAACCTTGAGCAAAATACTGAAAGAACCCACAGGAAAGAACAGAGGATTTTTTTTTTTTTTCTACACTTGCTCCTTGTTAAGCTTCACAGCTCAACAAGTGTCCTACTTTGAAAGAGAAAAAGGAACAAAAATACCCACTCACTTTTCCAACTCCCTAACTAACCTTTTCCCCGCCCCTCATCTACATTTCCCTTTAGTGCTCTCTTTCCCAATTTTGTGAGACAAAATGGTGGAAGGTGAGACAAAATGGCAGAGGAATAAACCACCAGTAATTGGGAATCTTTTCAGGAAAAGCATGCTCAGAGCACATGCAAAGGTGCTGCCTCTCTACTTAGATCATTCCCTTGGCAGCAGGACAGGACAGGAAAAATCAAACCAACATTCAGAGACGTTCAGCTGCAGATCTCAAGTTTTGGCAAGCTTCTTTATCGTTATTTTCCAAATGGGAAAGCAAAGGGACAGGGAATTTGAGAACATATGGTGATAGAATAATAAAGTGGTAAACAGACCCCTTCCAGGCTGTGTCCTTCATTGAACCCAAAAGGCAATTAACAATGATAATTTCAATATGCTAATAATAGATACAGGACACGATTTCAGAAAGCCAGAAGATAGCCCCTGAAAGTGTCTTCAGCCTCCTGTTGTCCAAGCTGAACTGATGTACAGCAAGTAAAGTTCACCTCAAAAGCATAAATCCAAACTCAGCACTGAGTTTTGCCATTTTGCTGCCTGGTGTGTTCCCACTGACTCCTGTTGAGCTAAGCTTCTGGAGATCAAACAAATCATGGAAAAGACAGGTCAAAACAGTTTTACCACTGAAATACATCTCTTATCTGCAGATGTTTCTTTCACTAAGATGCTGCAATTCTAAAAACATATCTATAAAGATGATAACAAATACAAGGATATCCTTGGTACTGAGATATTCTTCTGACCCTGAGGCCATTATCACAATCCTGTTAATCTAAACTTTAGAAATATATTATGTGTTTAATTTAGCTATGAACAAAATAATGAGCACTATCCCAGCAAGTATTTGGTTACCTCCTCATCTGTATACCATGAGGGGACACATGGAAGAAGATCTGTTGCTGAACAAGTTACTTTCTTTTATTACACTGGTTGCCAGCACCCCTGAAGTTCACAAAAATTAAAAAATGGGAAAAGTAATTAAAGCATGCTAGGCCTAATTACTTTCCTGCCTGCTTCGGCGGTGTTTTGGGGGAGAGAAATCATAGTACTTCAAACCCCCATGTCTGCTTAGGAACTGCAATCCCCAAGCCTTCTGCTGAGTAGAAAGTTGGAATTCTCCCTTCTCAACTGGACAGCTTCCTGCTTTCATCAAGAAACTTGACATTTTCCATAGCCAGCTCCACATGGAACTCCTTCCACAAGATACCATTGAGACCCAGGGATTTGAAGAGGAAAATACAAATGAGTATTTATATGCCCGACACTGAGAATGTTGTGAATTCGATGCTGGTTGTTGAAGGATGCTGAGAATATTTAAACTTACAGGTAAATACCCAGGAATAAACAAGGTTGTTGGAAGGCAGAGGATGGTTCATGCTTCAGCAGTTCCTGTAGCTACTCTGAAGTTGGCTATTTTAGAGGCGCAAAGGTTGACACAAAAAGGCCCTGGGAACATAATAATAATAATAATAATAATAATAACAACAACAACAACAACCAACAGATGAAAATATTTGACAAACAGTGGAAGGAAAGGGAAAATCCAAAAGGGAAGAAAACTAGTGACAAGAAAAACACAGAGAAAAGGGATGTAAAATGCAAATAGGGTAAGTAACAGCAAACATGTGGAGTAGAAGGACTGCCTACTAGATTGTTTTGTTTTCTTTTCTTTTCTTTTCTTTTTTTTTTCTTTTCTTTTCTTTTCTTTTCTTTTCTTTTATTTTTCCCAAGAAAAAGGGATTTGAAGCCAGAAAAAAAAAAAAAAAAAAAAAAAAAAAAAGGTGATTGGAATAAGGGAAAATGAATATTTCAGAAGAAGTACTTTTCTCCCATTACTCGGCAGTCATCCAGTCACATCTGGAATACTGCATCCAGCTGGGCCCCCAACAAAAGAAGGCTGTTGACAAACTTCAGGGAGTCCAGCATAGGCCACCAAAGTGGTCACGAGATTGGAGCACATGATACACAAGGAAAGGTAGAGAGGGCTGGATTTGTTCAGCCCCAATAGTCAGCGGGGACCCCGTAGCAGCCCTACAGCACCTCTGAGCAAGTTATTAAGAAGATGAAGCCAAGCAGAGGTGCATAACATGGAAGGATCCATCCGGATAAAAGGAAAAAAAAAATCCAGTATGAGATATTCAAGGCCATATTAGTTGTGGGACCTCCATCCTTTGAAATTTTCAAGGCCCAACTGGTGAAAACCCTGAGCAATGTGGTCTGAATTCAGTGCTGACCCAGCTGAACAGAGCAGGAGGTTGGGCTAGAGACCTCCTGAGGTCCCTTCCAACCTGCATGACCCTCTGATGCTGTGATAATTTCAGCAGAGACCTTTCAAAGAGAGTAACTTGGGAGATGGAAGGGCTAAAAGGCAGAAAGAAAAGCTGTAGTTACTGAAACATAGGACAGCCTGAGTACAAGCCACAATATTTCAGTGGTTAAGATGGACTTTTGGGAAAGAAACAAAAGGATTTTGAAGACTGCAAAGGATGAATAAGGATGTCAGACTTGTCAAAATTATAATCTATGAATCTATTCTTTCTAGAGTGAGGAATAAAGTTCTAAGTGAAAAGTGGGCAAGCTCATACCCACAATCCCCCCTTTGGCTCTACCTTTTGACCAACCATGGAGTTCTAGATTCTCCAGAATGTAATCCAGTGCTTTCCTGTGCCCCCTTTTCTGCCCCACACAAATAATTTGAGTTTATATTTGGTTTCGAAACAAGTTAGGATACTTTGCACATAGATTTTAATGGGAACAGCTTACACAAGTGAAACCTTTTTTGTTGTCATCCTTCTTACAGACAAGAACACTTAGGCTACATCGATGCAGGGTGGACTCTTGTGTCTTCAGGCCTGCCGTTAGACTTCATTCTATGTTAAATAGGTAATAAGAGAAGCTGCAAGATGTACAAGAACATGAAGTTGAGATGTTTGGATGGGTTGTGACCAAAGTTTGGACAATACTTTCAGAGCTGCTAGAGGTGTTGCCACAGTACTGTTAACATTTGCTTGTCAACAGGCAACAGTTATTGTGCATTTTGCACAGGGCGCACATTCTGCTTTCTTTATCAATGTCTGCGCTTGACTCCTCATCAAGTCTCCCTGCTCCACAGGGAACATTTGTAGATCAAGGTTCTGGATAAGTAAAATTTTGGCGTTCCTGAGGGCAAAGGGGCATTGGTTTCAATCTGCACTGAGGCCAGGATTTTAGCACATAGTATGTTCAACATTTAGGGAGAAAGTATGGCTCACACATATCACCAAATGGTAGCAGCTTTACAAAATAAAATTGCTATGATATTTTGTTTTGCATTGCCTACTCTGTATGTTTAGCAGGTTAGCGATGTGCCCTGGAGTTTCATTTCTTGGAATGGAAACTCAATCATTAAATTTGATGCCAATGCTGCTTTGCAAGACTTTTCATTACAGTTTCCTTGCAGCATAACTAAGAAGTGCAATCAGGAACAAAAGATGGTACTTCCCACTCTTTGCTGCCATCTCCTCAGACCACACCTACATCCTGCTTATATTGGATATTAAGAAACATTTCTTCACTGAAAGGGCTGTCAAGCATTGGAACAGGTGTCCAGGGAATTGGTGCAGTCATCATCCCTGGAAGTATTTAAAAAGTGTGTAGATATGGTGCTTATGGACATGCTTTAGTGGTGGACTTGGCAGTGCTGGGTTAATGGTTGGACTCAATTGTCTTAAGGTCTCTTCCAACCTAAATGACTCTATGATTCTATGATTCTGTCTTAGCCCTTCTTTCATTTGCCATTGATTATTTACAATGAACATATTAAAAAGGTTGTGCTAACACAGGGAGCTTGTGAACCTTTAAGAGGACCCAATGACTGGCTTGAATAAAACATTCATAAATTCAGATGCCTGACTTCTATGCAGTTGATTTGATCTTTCCAAGACCCACAGTGCCCTGACAATGATTTTGAGGCATATTATTGGATGAAGAATCACAGTGTCGTACTTGTCAATGTAATATGCAATGACAAATTGTAATCCTGATGGTACAGAAATTATCACCTTCCCCAATACTTCTAAATTTTGTGTAGTCTTTATAGTCTTACATGAGCTCAAATATTCTCCCCAAGAAAATAAGGACACTTCCTCTATATGCTAAAAAATAATTCCTACACATTCACTGACAAGCTCCCAATAATGTATTAATTATGAGCAAATGGGACCACAGGGAATTATGAAGGAGCATCCCCTCCCAGTCTGTAATTCACTTTGCAGGATGGTGAGATGGAGAGTCTAGTCTAAGTGATGTGCTTTCCCACTGAATTTAAGTCCATACCCCCAAGCAATGGTAGAAGTAGTTGCCATGGTGTACTCGGGGACAAGTGATTACAGACTGGAGATATTAGTCAATATTTGTCCAACAATTGAGTAGCTCTTATGCTACTTAGACAGGAGATGCCCTAAGAAGAACTTGCCACATAAAGACATAGGTCCACTGCATTTCTGATACTTTTTAATTCAAGATCTCTCCACAAGGCAGGACCTAGAAGCCACCTGCATTTTTTGAGACTCTTCCATGTCAGTCATTTTTAGGGATGCAAGTAATCTGGAAAGGAACACAGATCCTTCAGTGCGGTGGAGAAAACCTTTTCCAGGGATTGCCTTCATTTACACTTTATAGTAGCTGGTTATTATAGAGTTTTAGTTACTCTACAGGCTCCGAATTTTACCCAGATGTGGATGGTGCTGACAGTTTGCTGTAAGCCAGATAACAACAGAAAAAGCAGGACAGAGCATTCCGTGCTTCTAAAATGTACAGCGGTGATTTGCTGGAAACACTGAATCTCAGTACCCCACCTGACAGCCACCTTCATCTTTAACTTGTGAAGTTGAATAAAACGGAAATGTTGCCTCCTGGGGTACATCGTCTACACGATTTGCTCAAACACCACCGAAAGCTCCGAGGCACAAGATTTTTTTTTGTGATGGACTGGACAGTGCGTGCAGCCACAACTGCCTTTCTGATCCACACCTGACATCAGGAAACATTTTTTTTTTTTTTTTGTCACAGAATCAAAACCAGCCACAGTTAAAATTTCTAAGAGCAAAAGAAAAATCTCACAAGAAAAGGACATGGGGAATTCAAATTAACTCAGCTGCTTCACTTGGCACGTGATATTCCAAGGGATCAAGAGGTATTATATGAGAAAAATGCACAGAAGACATACTGTGGATTGCCGATCATTATCAAATTAGCACCTTTTATATCATGTTTCAATCTCCTCTTGGGTTTTGCCTTGTAATACATGTGATTAGAACAGAATTAATAATAGCAATAATGTGCCAGAGAGTCCATTTTTTAGCGACTACTTTAAAACAAAAATGAAAAAGGCACTTTTACAATATTTTTAATAAATACTTCATTAAGTGGAGGGAGGTATACTAGAGGCACAAAATTCCATGCTCATGAAAACACAGTACAAGCACACAATTGCCAGGCCTCTGCCTTTAATTGCATCTGAAAGTCATTGTTCCCCAAACAAAAGACACGGTGGGGTGAGTGTTTTATGTTTCATTGTGTCTTTATCAGCTTCCATCACTCAATATGAAAGAGGCACCCAAATCACTGGTGCCAAAGATCTGCTAGTTTCTTACTGGTCTAGCTGCTAAGGTATTATTTTTCCCAACTAATTTTAGCCATTCATAAATGTTTCCCTGCCTCACAATACGATGCATTCACATAGTGCTTTTTCTCTGGTGACCTCAAATTCTTTAAGCAAACAGTTAATTTTACACCACTGTGCTGCAGAGAAGTTGCTCTGCAGAAGGCATAGTCAGAGTAGTGGTTGCTCAAAGTCTGAAGCCAATAGTTGAGCCAGGAACCTTTAATTAATTAATTAATTAATTAATTTTAAGAGTGAAGGGCCTAACATTTTATTTGTATCTTCTGTTTTGCAAAGACACAAAATAAGTACATGGTACAACATTTGAAAAAAGTATCCTCATCCCTAAAAAGGGGTATTCTGGGGTGGCTGGGGTTTTTGTTGTTGTTGTTTTACTAAAATTAGTCAGGTAAAAAGCCTTATAGAAGATAGGCTTTCAAACAGACAGAAAGCAATACTTATCGTCTTAGTGCTGCTGTTTGAAAGTATTGAGGACTATAGGGGGTAGGGCTTCTTCCTATAAATGAGAAAACAGAAGGTACAAGACCGAACAAAGCTATGTATGAATTAATTTAAGTGTAGTGTAAGTGTGATTTGATTTCCACTATGGCTTCAACTGAAAGAATATATTCATTTTCCTCTTCTTTTCATGTTCTTTCCTCAGCTCTCATTTTTTAGCTTACAAAGGGAAAGAAAGAAGAGAAATAACTTTATAGCATCGTCCCTACACAAGTATGGATACAGAGCTTGGAAAGTGCACACAAAACAATCACAGTTAAATCCCATCTGTCCCCTACAGACACACAGATGATACATTTTTCTTTCAGGTAGGCTGGGGACACTGCCCAGTATTGTCCCCCTGCCCCAGTACCTCCCCCTTGGCTTTCAGCATCGTTCCCCATGGGAAATCTGTGATGAGAGCTAATCAGGAGCAACAGACTGGGACTTCAGATATTCTGTGGGCAGTGTGCACCAATAAAGATTATCTTCCTTTGTTTCACAGAAATAAAGACATTATAACTGTTAATGAGTAAGTCAATTGATAGAGCCATCATTATTTTTTTTTTTTTTTTTTGCTTTGGGTTCCCCGATTTGCTTTCTGGTTATAAAGCACCTAGCACTTCTGGGATATTCCTGTGGAGCATCAATAATATGACACTGCTAGTATTATCCCTTGACTTTCTAGGAAAGTTCAATCAGAAAAAAAAAGATGTGTCTGGGCAGGCAAATTGGACCTTCGAAACACCTAATTAAGGCTACGTTTGCATACTGATTTCAAGGTTGACTACCTTTGTCCATTCACCCAACATGGACCATATGTAAGCAACAGCAGGATATTAATCACAATGAAAGAGCACGTTCTCCCCCTACTTAGACTTGCTGTACTTGTCCTTTTTCCTAAATGTTTTATATTCAGAGAGTTGAGGCATTACTATCAGAAACTATTAAAACAGAGACAATACCTTACAATTGCTCTTTTGCAGTGGGAAAGCAACATACATTTGCTCCATCTTGAAAAATAAAGAACCACAAAGGATTATAGATGGTTTTGTGCTAGCTTTTCTCCCTGCATAGCAATACCCTTACTATCTATTAGATAAGCATCTCTTCTCTCCATGATCCCCAGAAATAAACTTAAGGTGCTTTCAATTTGGTCTTTCTCACTTTCCAGGCTTCTCATTGCCTGAACTAACATTCTCTTCCCCAATCCTCATGTTCTAAAGAGCTCCCACCTCATGGAAAAAAAAACTTTAAGAAGCATTCTGGTTTGAAAAAAAAACCCTCCTCTCTCCATTGCTGTGGACATACAGGGACAGCAAAAAAATAAATCTTTCTTCCTTTGTTTTTGTTTTTCATTTTCTTTTCCAGGCTTCATTGTATATTCTTTAATCATGCATACAGTGAACATGATTTTCAATTCAAAACTATGGGATGTCAGACTGCAGAGAACAGCTTAAAGCAGAATTTTTCTACATGATAGTGTTTTCATTTCCTGAAGTTGCCTAAGAGGAAACCTATTGAATTTGCCATTTTACACACTATTCTTCATATGTGCAAACAGAAAAAGAAAGTACAAACAGAACTATCCATACTAAATGTGCAAATAGAAACCAGATGATTGCTACCATAAGTACAGAATACATATAACTCAAAAGTGCATCTTGAAAAAACATTTAAAAATAAAACAAAAAAAAAAGGTGCATTTCAATTTGAAAGGGAACAGAGGCAAAAATGAGCACAAGGATACAAAGATATTGCGCTGAAACCTGCTTTCATACTGCCCTGAATCCAAAATACTTTACAATGCTTTATGGAATCACCCCCATATATAGCAATGGAAGAGAAAAAAATCTGTTCACTTGTTCATTCTCCTACCCAAACCTCTTCCCCAGAGCTGTGAGAAAGAGAGGCAATACATAAAAAAAATACAGTTCTGATCCACACTCACAATCTTGTGAGAGTGCGGTACTGGGTCCATAAAAATTCTGTATTTAAACACCTAATTAACAAACTTACAGCAATGGGTGGGCATGGCTCCTGGCAGTGCAGGCTTTCATTTGCTGGGAATGGGACAGTTCCACCACCTCACTGGCACCCCACCTGCCATCACTCCCACTGAAAATTTACTTTGCCTTCTGGGGAAAGAGAGGCCAAAAAATTTTGTCTTCTTCCAGGTAGAAGATCCTCTCCAAGATGAGCCCTGGAGTTTCCTCATTCTTGTTTAGGTCTCCAGACCTGAGGAACACATGAAAGTTTGCCAAAGAGGGACCAAGGAACAGACCAGGAGGCAGTGAAACTTCAAAAGTGAAACTTCAATCAGTGCCAAAACACTGGGTTTTTTTCCCTTCCTTTATATAGATGTGAAGCACAAAAAAAAGATAAAGATCTTATTTTCCTGGCATGACACAGATGGTAGCTCACACCTGCCAGTCCTTTTCTCATTGTCTATGCACCTCAGCAGCTCCGGCTCACGCATGTAGGGTCTGACGACTCTTCCTTGCCTTTTATGTACAAATTCTATTTCACAAAGGCAATGAGATTCCCCAGGCAGCTCATTTCAGGGATTGAAATAATATTGCATTTTTTCAAGCAGTTAGTCACTTGGCCTTCAAGGTCCAGCACTGTGCCTTGTGACACACCACGTAAAGGCTCTCAGTAAAAGCTGGAAATTGTGCCACGTCCCAGTACTTGTATGATGGGGAATGAACACTTGGAGGCTCCTCTGCCCCCCCCCACTGGTTTTGGATCCCTATCACTCTTCTCAGCTGTCTTTCTGTCACCTTCCCTGTGGGCTGAGCATGTTCCTCACTGCCTCCAGCAACCTGCCTCTTCTCCTCCTCCTCCTCCTTCACTCACCATCTTCTTATCTCTTCTCCCCCAGCTTCTGCTGCTAATTAAGGAAAGAATCTTCCCATCCTGGAAATTGCCTGATTCATTCTCTGTTTATGGAAGCACCTCTTCTACTCGCTTTCCTTTGGTCCTGTTGCTTATTTTTATTTATATACTTTCTTTTCCCCAATAATCCTGCATTAATTAACCCCTCTTCTCTTCTTCCCACCGATATCACCCTTCCAAAACCCTTCCAGAATTCATGTTGGGAATTTGATAGGTCATTATTTACTGCCAAGCCCTCAGACAGTGGAAGTGGCCTGAATGAACAGACATTGGGGAAGTCCTGATGCAAACCACAAGACAGCTGCACAACTCATTATAGAAAATATCAGGAGATGCTTTCTAACAAGATGAGGTCCTCAGCTGGTAAAAAAAAATGTGTCATTTATTTCAGAAGGAAGTCAAGGACCTGTCACTCCAGGATCTGTCCCTGAGATAGAAATGCTGAATATAACTGAATAAGTCAACATCATCCCACATTTTCAAAATGCCCTGGCTTGCCCTTTACATCTTTAATTTAGTGGTAGAAGGGACTAAATTCTGGGTACTTCAGTACCAGGGAATTACAAACTCAGTTTGGAGTTTTATCTTTTTTTCTTTTCCTGCCTTACCCCCTCACCCCTCCCCAGATTATATGCAGCACTTAAACCTTCTCATGAGATAATCAGACTTTTTGGTAGTATTATTATTTATGTTTAAGTCTTATCTGAAATTAGAAAGCAAGTAGGAGCCGCTTTGCTGGCTCAGCAAGCTGAGGGGCTGCTGTATAGATTGTTTTGCACTCAAGGGACTGGAGTCTGATCTCCTTCCCACATAACCTATTTGGGTAGAAAAATCACAACCACTATAATGAGTAGTATCTTTATCTCTGTGTGTCAGCTCAGAGGGTGCTCTTCTGGGAGAAAATTAAATGTGACCTTCCACAGCTGATGTGACACAAACACTCATATACTGCACAAGCTTCTGGATCAATGGCTGTTGCTTGCAGCTTTCTGATGTGCAATACTCCTTAAGAAGGATATGAGCCCCAGCACTTTGCTTTGTAGATCCAAGATCGTTTTTGAAAGATGTTGGAAGTGAGCTGAATATTGCAAATGTTTTGGGATGTATTCGGCTCAGCACAAACTGGGTGGAACCCTGTTAACTTCAGTGTCACCTCTGGGCATAAGATGTCATGATAGCAGAAGTCAGTTCCCATTTTATAAGGTAATAAAGTGGTTTGGTAACTTTACAACATCATGTGCTATGGGACTGTGCTGCTGTACTCTTTCAACTACCATATAATGGAAGTTCACAGATGTCCCAACAACCACACTATTCAAGGTAACAACAGTATTCATTAGCTGGACATAAATCAGATAATTCTTCTGAAGGCAATGAGTTCGCAGATGCTTGTAAGACATCATGATCCAAACCACTTGAGATCCCGGCTTTAGGACAGCCCCCACCTCTGCCTCCATTCCTTTCTCTGCTCATTTCATATCTGGGTTTGTGGACTAGTTTTGGCTGGGATGGGATCAGTTATATTCATAGTAGTTTGTTTCGGATTTGTGACTTAAACAGTGTTAGTTACTGCTGAGCAGTGCTCACACCAAGCCAAGGGCTTTGCTGCCCCTCACCCCACCCCACCAGCGAGGGGGCTGGGGGGGCACAAGGAGCGGGGAGGGGACACGGCCAGCACAGCTGACCCCCCTGACCCAAGGGATGTTCCATACCATATGGCGTCATGCTCAGCATATAGAGCTGGGGGAAGAAGGAGGAAGGGGGGGACGCAGGGAGTGACGGCATTTGTCTTCCCAAGCCCCCGCTGCGCGTGACGGAGCCCGGCTGCCCTGGGGATGGCTAAGCCCCTGCCTGCCTGTGGGAAGCAGTGGGTTGTGCACATGGCTTTTGCTTTACCCTTTACACTGTCTTTATCTCAGTGCACTAGTTTTCTCACTTTTACTTTTCTGATTCTCTCCTCCTTCCCATCAGGGGAAAGTGAGTGAGTGGCTGTGCAGGGCTTAGCTGCCTACTGGGGTTAACAGCTTGATAGATAATATTATTTCTCCTGTGTAAGAAGGTCCTATAGACCTGCCACACGTTACAAAACATTTCTTTGTAATTTTAACCCTTACGTTCATTATAGTACAAGTACTGAGCTAAATGAAGGACTCCCTTTAACCAAATGTGAATACCAGGTTCATTAAATGGTCTTCTGTCTTCATGAGGCAGAGCCACTCAGCAAAGAAATTGTGGCATGTTTCTGTTTCTCACGCATCTGCCCACAAAGAGTGGACAGAGACTGCAGAGAATAGTGATGGTCACTGACTTGATAACATGTGCTCAACAAAACTCTCTTTTCAATCATTTTTGAGAAATGAAAAGAGTACCTATGAATCTGAAGCCTGTTTCTCATTTGCTATAGCAGACTCATAAATAACTGCATGAGAAGCTATGTTATATTGTTTAACATGGATGGGTCTGTATGGATCAAAACTAAATTTCCAGGGCATAGGAATTTGCCACTCGATAACACCACCGATAGCGAGCCTATAATTTGAGTGATGTCAGTGGAGTCACCCCAGCCTATAACTGGACTAATGGGAATGAAAACCTATCCCATGGGTAAAGATAAAAAGATATATAGTATTAAATAAAAATAGACAGTCAGAATAACTACCTCAGCCTTGGGTAATATGTTGGGTAATAGCCTTTACTATTACTTTTACTCATGGGAAATTTTACACAGGGAGGGGAGTCTAAATTTCGTGTGGAAGAATCAATTCTTTGGACAAAGGAAAATGACAAAGATAAAAGCAATGACAAATATGGCTGAAGGTATCAGAGAGAAACAATTGCTTTTCAGATTAACCATCTCCTTTTTTAAATTGCCAGTGGTACTTCGTTATTACAAAAAATAAAAAAAAAGGAGGAGGGTGTTTCTAAAATCAATACATTAGGCATTTTGGGTCCCAACTTGTGAGAGTCCCTTAGAAAGGGAGGAAACTTTTGTATCATTCTTCATTAATTCTCCACTTCTTTAAGTGCTTTGGGAATTATCTGTTAAAACAGGAATGCAGTGAAGAAAAACTGAAAGAATGTGTAAGTACATAGAGTTGGCCCCATGTCAGCAAAGCCTGGAGCATGATAAGGAAAGCTTTGTGCAAGGAGTACGTATTTTATGATGCCACAATTATTGGTTCAATAATCAATTATCAGGGGTTTCAAGCTGCAAGGAAAGCTATCGCTTGCCAAACCAAACACTAAAAAAGGAAAAATGAATAAGGCCTTGAACACTGCTGCACTTATAAGTTACCAGTACCTGAAGTCATGCTCGTGAGCATATGGGTTGCTAAGTTTTGCAGAGCCCAACAATTTTCTGGAAGCAAAATAACATGGTCTCATAACACCGCGTTTGCCCCGCCACTTCAGTTCCCAAAATGCCCATCCGTTCCCATAAAGCCAAACCCCTTGTCCCACTCTCTCCCCAGTTCTGACAGAAGACAAAACACGGTTGATCTCTGTCTAATTGGGAAGACTGAAATGAGAACAGCTGGAAATACAAATTGGGCAGGGATATTTCTTTCTCTGTGTTCCAGCCTATTAGGGCTTGCTCTTCTTCTTGTTTGACCTTAAAGTACGAAAAGCCATAGGCCAAATTCATCAGATGGATGCCACGATCTACAAACTACCTTCTTATTTGGGTTGTTCTTTATAAAGCTGTTAAAGTTTCTGTACAGAAACTGACTCCATATAGTTCAGAGCCTTGTGAAGTGACTCTGATCATGTATTCTCTCTTAGGATTTATTTTGCACTGGTGTGACTGGCTGCAAAAGGCAAGACCAATGAAGAACAAGGATTTCCTCCATCCACTGGTCACATTCATCAGGTTTGCGTCTGTTTTGAAAAATCTGAGTGAGTGAAACCCTTTGGTGGGTCAGGTAGTTTTGGATTGATGTTGTCTTATTGCAGTCTGAGGGAATGAATAAATGAGCAACTCCAATCAAGGCACTTCAAGAAGTCAGCACATGTCTCTGTCTCTGGACCTGTCCACATGTTTGCTCATAGCCGTTCCCAAGATCTTATGTCTCAGTGATCCTTGTTTTAACTTTGATGTAATCATGAAGAGTTACACTAAGAGATACAAAGGCGATATGGACTGGTGCTAGCAGCAGATCAGAGGCTCGCCTTCCATTTCAGCAACATTAAAGAGAGAACAGAGTTTTCCTTTTCTCTTACTTCTTCCTTTGCTTGTTAATAAGATCAATAGATTTGTTGTCTTGTTCTTCTTAAAAAAAAACACCCACATCTCCGTATGATGTGAAGTCAGTGTTGCAGACTGGGCCAAGGCAGAAAACTAAGAGGGATCTTGAGGCTGCAAAGCACAAGTCTGCTGCAAAATGGGACCCAACTGCTTGGACAGAGATTTCTCTGGGTTAGCAACAGATAACAATTTTCAGATGAAATAAATGCTATGTGTTCATATCCATGCTTTCTCTACTCCAAAACCCTCAAAACCCGAAAGGAACGATTTTTTATTTCCAGGGTTGACTATTTTTGGATTTATTTCAGTTTTGTATCTATACTTAAATTCCATTTCAATCTAGATCCAGTAGTAGACACTTGAATCTCTGCTGCTTTGCATGATCTATCTCTTGTCACATATGGGATATATAGGGATGCAAACTGCTATCAAATTATAAGTGATATACATTCATTTTATACAGATGCAGATTAATACAAAACATGAAGAGTGGCAAAAAATACAGATGATTATAAGAAAATCTGATTTCTCACATGTTCAGTTTCATTATATTCAGATTTAGGACGCGTGAGTACCTCAGATCAAGCTTTTGATAAACAAAAGAGAGAAAAAAAAAACCAACTAAAAAAACCCTGAACGGTTTTAGAAATCAAAGCTCAGCTCAGGAAATGCACTTGTCAGTATTTCTAAAACATGCACAAGGCAAAGACCACTGCTATCCCCATGGGATATTGTAGAATGAGATGCTGAATGTCAAAATATGCGTATACTGGGTATTCAGAAGTTATACACATAAGAGGAGCCACTAGCCAGACCCTTCGTGCAACACAGAGTGAAGCGTGAGGCTGAGTTAATTCCAGCTTTAACAAAAGTAGATACTGAAACCACAACAAAGCAAAATATATTCCAAGTCTAGAGAATCATCGTATTCCTCCTCAGGTTGTTCCCTTCATAGTAAATGATGTGTAGCTTGCTTCGGGTCTCCTTGCCTAGCTTCAGCTTCCTGACATTCCTTACTGATACATTGCTGTCGCATATAGTCAGAAGAACCCCCTGCCAGGGGAGTTTTATTGCCTCTATAAGCAGTCAAAATGATGACGTCGGTCCTCAGCTTGCACTTTGAGGAGGTAAGCAACTGGAGTTCTTCCGGTTGTTCCCTGTGTGATCTGTTACCAAGCATTTAATAATTGTCGTATCTGTTTGCTTAATTTTCTCTAGCCTGTCAACATTCCTACTCTATCACTGGTACCAAACCAAGGAAGTATTAATAGCAGTTAACCCATGTGAAATACTGAGGTGATTTCACTATGCCTACATGACACTCCCCTGTTCGTGTACATGACTAAAGGTTCACGTTCAACTGGAATGATCCTTTTTTACCCAATTATCCATCATGCCAGTGAAGTGTTTTGCAGTGTTGGAGTGCCTGGATGGAGTATCCCAAATGACAAGTATGCCTTGCTTTTTCTTTTCTTTGGTATATGAATTTGCGTTTCACTACATTAAAGAAGAGATTGCTTGCCTTTACCTAGCTTACCAAGATACTCAGTTCTCTCACCATCTCCTATTCCTTCAGTACTAACTCCCCCAACTTTTAGATCACCTATAAACTATTGGCAATAGTCATATTTTTTAACCCAGGTCACTGATAAACATGGGCAGCAACATAAATCCAGGAAATGGTGTCTCATAATCTTGTAAAAATTTAGTTGAAAAGGCAAGTAAGAAATAAAAATATCAGTAATAACTTACGAGAGAGACTTAAACACTGTACCAGAACAATTCCCTTTATGAATAAAACTTTAGTCAGAAATAGCCCTTCTTATACAGATAGGCACTAGTTAATCTGTGTTGCTGTATCCAATATACTTTATGAAGGATAAAAAACATTTTTACTTAATGTGTTGGTGTTATTAAGAGTCAACTGACACCTGCAGATAACTAAAGACAAATAACGGGAATACTGAAACCATTATACACTTACTCATCTCACAGAAGGGTCTTTAACCTTCTAGTTTTCATTTTACATAGTTTGATTACTAAAGCAGTTCTCCTGTCATCCTAAGTTCTTGGCAATACTGGATACTGTGGCAACTCTGAAAACTACACTGTTTACTGTAAAACATTTTTGTGAGGTTTTTTGGGTGTTGGGTTTTTTTGTGGGTTTTTTTTTTTTTCTGGTTGAAATATACTCAATGTTCTTTGAAAAATATTACTTGGCAGTGCCGCTGTCTTTATCTCTGACTTTCAGTCACCATTTCTCAAGTGGGAAATAATATGCCTTGGAGTTATTAATAATCGTATGGAACTTTTTCAAAGAGTAGTTGGGGTGTGAAGAAATATATACCAAGGACATCCATGTCATTCTCATACCTTCTTACCTACATGTTAGCTATCTTATCAGTCATAAAGTATTTCTAATTAGGACCATCAAGACAGAAAGCCAATAACAAGAAATGACAGGGAGCTACTGGTATTCCAGTTTTGCCCCAAAGAGAATTTGAAAACCTAGAATTTGACAGGGGTTTCCTTACAAACTGTGACTCTGCCTTATTTTGGAAATAAGAAAAAAACCCTAAAAAGCGTGGTCCCACCTGCCTGTCCTACATTAATATTGAGAATATAAACTGACCTGAATTGCTGGTAAGAACCTAATTAGCATGGCTACAGGGTGAGCAGTAGTCCCTCCAACATAATAATTTATTAGCTAGAAATACCTGGGCCTTGGCCAACGCGAGCTTCCTGCCAAGGAGATCTGAAGAAGAAAGGAACCTAACCCACCGGATTTTCTGACTCCTAGCACAATGAGTTTTGACAAGGAACCTGCCTTCACCACATTCACCCTAAGTTAAATAGGAGGAGGAAAAAAGGGATTTGATACTCGTTGGGCTGTGGCGGTTACTTTAAATTCTTTTAGTAAGCAGCTCCCTGGTGACCACCAGGTAACAGCCTCCATCAGGAGCTCCTGCACTGTCCTTTATCGAAGAGAAAAGCAGCATCTGCTTTGGATAGGCTCACTAAATAGAGGCTTTAACTGGACAGATACTGAAAAAAATTTTGGCATGTTTGCCTCAGGGGGGTTTCATAATCTGTCTTCATCATATCTCCCAGCGCAGCTTCTATGAAAAGATGGAGGTTTCTTGTGTTAATCTTTTAAAAAAATATTTTCCTACTCTATCCTTTTTCTCTGGATGACTCCCCAAAAGGTTGTCTAAACTAACAGTAATTGGTATGAGCAAGGTTTGAAAATATTTAGGTTTATCAGCTTATTTTGGGATGCTCCCCTCCCTACGCTTCCTGTGTTTCAGTTTGAAGGGCTGATCTTTTCATATGAATGAAACTGAGTCATCCTGCATGGCCCTTTTATATGTTATCCGATTTGTGTGGCTTTAGTGCATCAGTTGCTTCAACCAATGTGAAGAAGAAAATTTTTAGACTTGGGGAGTCTTTCTCCACCTGCCAGTCCCATACTTCTCCCAACACCTTCATTCAGAAGGGCAGAAAGCAGCTCGGGTGTGAGTGGTACTTGACTTAACAGTTAAGATAAGGGTATGTTTTGGGTTTGTCTTTTACTAGCCCTTTTGTAACACCAATGAGGATAAATTAAGGCAACAAAATGACTTGCTTTCATTTAGAAATGCAGATCTTTTCTCAATTTGCAATCCCATCCCGGCTAGTCTGCTTCATTCAGCATTTTCTTTTTCTACCCCAGTTCTCCCGTGTGGAAAGCACTGAGTCATTGCTGATAAACAAGCTGGAAAGTTAACTATATTGTTACCACCTATCAACATCTTATATGAAGAGAATATATCTAAACTAAAGTAATGGGCCAGATGCCTAAAACTGCTAATATTGGATCAGAGGTAGTTTGGAAATGTATGCCTCTTTTAAGACTATACTTGGGATGGGTAAGTGGAAAATTCAATAGCCAAGAGTAGTAACATGGGGTGATTTTGTACCCAGGTCTATTTTGCCTTTTTTCCATTATTAATGTCCTTTTCTTCCTTTCACAGAAGGCAGATTCATAGAATCACAGAATTATAGAATAGTTTGGGTTTGAAAGGACCTTTACAGGTCATCTAGTCCACACACCCCCTGCAATGAGCAGGGATATCTTCAGCCATACCAGTTTGCTCAGAGCCCCGCCCAGCCTGACCTTGGATGTTTCCAAGGACGGGGCATCTACCACCTCTCTGGGCAACCTGTGCCAGTGTCTCACCACCCTCATAGTAAAAAAAAAATTCTTTATGTCTAATCTAAATGTTCCCTCTTACAGTTTATAACCATTACCACTTGTCTTATTGCAAAGGGCCCCTACTGCAATATGTGTCCCCGTCTTTCCTATAAGCCCCTTTTAATTACTGAAAGGCCACAATAAAGTCTCCCCGGAGCCTTCTCTTCCCCAGGCTGCACAACCCCAGCTCTCCCAGCCTGTCTCCATAGCAGAGGGGCTCCAGCCCTCTGATCATTCTTGTGTCCCTCCTCTGGACACACTCCAACAGGTCTGTGTCTGTCTTGTGCTGAGGGCTCCAGAGCTGGATGCAGTGCTGCAGGGGGGATAAGGGCAAGACACTCTCCAGCCAAGAAGAGGCCCACCCACAACATATTGGAGCACAGGTCAAGTGCATGCTCTGAAACTACCAACCTCTGATGAATATGGGATCTGCAGAAAGGAAATATGCATGTATTGTCAGAATGACCCAGGATTCAGCTCTTGGTGTAATATAGAATTCAGCTAATTTCTAAAACTGACATTTGGGACAATATAGATCTGGGAATGCATCTAGACCGAACACAGCACGTTATAGACAGTACTGGATCCTGCAAGCTCCTGACAGCTAAATGGCTAATTTCTTCCAAGTGGAAGTGAAAATTTTCTGTCTCATACAGAACAATGGATTTGCAATTGAGAAGTTCTGACAAATTTAGAAAGCATTTTGTGCACATGTTTGAAGAAAGTGACAGTTTTACAGTCTGGCCTGGAATTGTCTTCTAGGATAGCGCTGAAGGGATCAAAGTAAACAGGAACCTAATAAAACCAAATGCCCAAAAAGACAGATAACTGGCTTTCTACTTCCCAGCTTGAGTGCAAATGTGATTCCCATTTGATAATTTTGTATGAAGAACGATAGACGGGATTTCTGTAGCCTAAAACGAGTGCTGCCAGGGTACTGCAGTGATATGTTAAAGGGAGGGAGCATGAGAGGCAGAGCTGCCAGGACACTGAAACAATTTGGCAAAGAGGAAATAATGAGGTAGTTGTTAGAAAACTTTTTCTAAGGACAGACAAATTAAGAGACAAAAATGCAAGTGACTTCTGCTGGGTCACAACACAGAGCTGCAAACAGATCAGAAGTCCCCATGTCCCCTCCTTTAAACTACTTACTAAGGTCAAGCTGTCTCCTTAATGATTATTTAGCGTAGCTACAACTGTATCTAGTTTAATCAGGACATTCAGAACTGCTTTATATTTATGTTTCCGATATAAGGTCTACCCAGCACTAAACCAGAAGGAACTGGAAAAGGAGCGCTGGGGACCACATTCCCATGAAGCAGCAGGGAAGACACATCTCTACAAGGATCGTAAAACAGTGACAGAAAAGGGGTCAGCTAACCTGCCCTGTGGGACACGGTCTGCAGGCTGGGGGCTGCTCAGCTCCTGCCCAAGCCGTCTAACACAAATGCTGTAAAAACAAGTGTCAGCTAATGGAGCGTGCCCTTATGCTCAAGGAGGGAGCAAAGTGCATCCTGCTGCCTGTCCCGGTGGAGTCAGGCTCTGGACAGGCAGAGACCAACCACCGCGGACAGGCTGTGCTGAGAGCGTCCATCAGGTGTTAATTTTCAATATTGATCTGTCATTCCCCCTTGTTTTCCCTTAAATGTGGTCCCGCTGGTCAAGGGTTGTCATTGCGAAATGATACTTTCTTGGGTATTCTCACTTATCAGAGGAAAGGATAATCCCCATGCTCCTTTTGAGCAGGATCACAGCTGCATCAAAGTTGGTTATGATCAAATTTTTTGCCTATATTATACGGAAGAATGATAACCCTGGATGGAATGAATCAGCTTGATGAAAGATATCTTCGAAAAACCTTCCTCCAAGAAATGAGTCTGAAATCTACACCAGAGGCGCAGGGTTAAAATCAGAGATGAATGGCATAAAACTTCCCTCGTTCGTCATCCCAGCTGCAAGAATCTTGCAGTGAGTTACCTAGTGAGACAGGAATTACTGGAGCTGGTCCAACTCCGCCATGCAAAGAAGTCTAACAAGCAAAAGCATCATTTGTGGCAATTTTCCTGAAGTTCCAGGATGACTCCCATGAAACCTCAAAGGTGAAATGATCTAACTGAAATGGGGAACTGTTTTGAGAATGAAAAATCCCACAAGTCACACTAAGTGTAGCTAGAAAATAGGACCCAAAATGCCTTGCCTCCTCTTGCTCTGAAAGAGAAGTGGTTAATTGCCGTATTGGGTGAAAAATGTATTTAAAAGCATAAAATTGGAGGTTTAATTATATTTGGTATGTGTTACTGGCAGAGCTTCATGAAATGATCAACAATTATCTTTCTCATCCATCAAGTGCTCAGGGATCACACAAGGACAGGGAGTAGAAATACAAAGTATGCTGTGCCAAAAACATAAAATGTGTTGTTTCTCTTGTAGCTTTCTTCATTTTTTCCCACATTTTCCATGCACATCATTCAAATCTAATTTTTTTTCAGCTGAGCTACTTTCCCACTTATCTGGAAGCAATCAACCCCACAAAACCTTTTTAACATCAAACTCACTACAGGAAGGCACAAGTTTTTCAGGACACAGTGGAGTTTCATTTTAAACCAAGGACAAATTAACACATTCTGATTTAACTTCAGCACTTGATTAACCCAAAATGAATCAAAAAATGCTGCTCATTGACATGCAAAACCATCTTTATTATATTGCTCCTCATAAAACTTCATATGCAATGGCACAACTGTGCCAAAACATTCAGACAACAAAAACCAGCTTAATTTCAGAGATTTACACATGTTCCTGAAAGACTGAGATATTTCATGCCTACAACCAAACTTTAAATAGAGCTAAATTTACAATAAAGTGCACCCCATCAAAGTAGGCATGCTATTTATAGCTGCATATTTAACTCTTCGGTTGCCAGGTGCTCTGTGCATCGGGATCACTAGCATCCTATTTAGCTCAGAAATTCATCACTCAGTGCTTAAAACACAGCTGGAGGGAGACGCACAATATGCCGTGCTGTAAATGCCACTGGAAAGATGTGCAGCACACAAACGAGCGGTGGTTTCATGAATACAACTTGCACACTTATTTACTTTCTGATTATTTCTCTTTGAGATACTCAGCCTGTTTGTGAAGGACAAACAGAGAAAGCCTGATGCTGCAAACAGATGTGGATGAACTTAATGGGGAAATCCATTACTTTAAGGAAGGGCTGAGATTTCTACGGGACTCTGCACAAGACTAAGCACTTGGCACTTCTATAAAAGACTCAGCAAAACATTTAGTTGCTGTTTGGTTTGGGGGGGGATGTTTGGAGTATTAGCTTGAGGTCTGAGAGTGCTCCAAATTCATCACGTAACATGCACAATTTTAGTTTGATGACAGGGGATCACAGCTTGAACGCTAGTATTTGGTGTTACAGCCTGACCATCATGACTGAAGCACAACCCACACTGCTATCACCATCCAAAATGGGACTTCTGAGAAGAGGGGCCGTGTAATGGAGTTGTTCCCTATCGCTACACAGTACGCAGTCCCAACAAGCACAGAGAGAAAGTCGGTGCTTGCCCGCCACTCAGGAATTCAGCTTTGTCCAGATTTTATTGAAGACTCTTTGGATAGAGGGAACAGGTGACTTGGTTGAAGGAACAGGAGCTCCTTTAATTTCTGTGCTTGAAATCTGTTTGCCACCAATTACCCACTTTCCAAGCCATTCACTCAGGTGCTTACATTTAGCTGGGATGAATTGGGACTTGAGTAGGCAGAGATGTGGCAAAGTTGCACGCAATGTAGAGGTGACACAGCACTTTCCCCGTCCTATAATGGGGGACCTATAGCAGATATTTTGACCTGAGGGTTCTGTGGAGCAACCTTCCACTAGCCATGTCAGATATGCTGTTAGCACTGCTTAGGTTTAAGGAACTCAAGATTATGCCAGTACTGGTCAGGTAACCATGAAGGGATGCTTTGGAAACAAAGCTTTATCTTCCTTGTAAAGGACAGAATAATCCAATGGCAATTCCACAGAGTAAAAGTTAGATGCTCTGAATGCCCAAAAGAGCTGTTTTCAAAGGTCATATACATTGTTAATGAAAAGCTGGAATAACAGCAAGGAGAAAACTGTGAAATATCCAATATCTCAGATGGAAAACCAGATATCAAGTTATAGACAGCAGAAGCATAAGGCATGATCCCAATCTATAGAAGGTTTCCTTTCAAAGCTGCATGTCTACTTGCAGATATCCACTAAAAGCCCACACATTAATTACAAAGGGAAAAAAGATAAGAGTTCAATTCATTTAGCTCTTTTGTTCCAGGCATTTCATGGCTGTCAGTCTGAAATTTTGAAAGAGGCCCACATTGAAGATAACCCTATAAACAGGATAACTTGGGACTTTAAAAAACAAAAAAAACCCCAACAACAAACTATATTTCCCCCACATATGATTCTAACAGATGTGGTTTTAAATTACCGTTGGGACATAATAATGTTTTTTGAATAGACTGAATGTTAAATAGTTGGCTCCTCCTATGTGACAGACATCAGTGCTCAGTAGTTTAAGCAGAAAACTCCCCATTTCTGTCTTTAGCTGGCATATACTTCATTTTCAGCCTACATTGGTCAGTATGATTTAATACCTTGGCCTGATGTCCCTTTTAGCAGTAATAGAAAGGATAAAATAGGATTAAATAAAGGAAACAAAACAAATACAGGCAACATGCCCCCCCCCCCCCCCCCTCCCAGCAGACAATGCCAGGCTGCCTGCATTGTTCCTTACACAACAACTCCTGCAGCCCTGCAATGGAAACTCACTGGAGAGGACAGCTGAGGAAGAAAAACGTTAAATAATTCAAAGCCACTAACATCAAGCCCGATGTAAGTATAAAAATAGTTACAAAACACCACTCTACATGTTTTCATTATAGGAACTTTGACTTACTTGGAAACATCAAGAAAACCCCCAAACCAATCACCCTCCCCGCCTTGTACGCTCAATTAGTCCGGCAGTGGAAATGACATCCATTTCCAAACCAGCCTTCAATTTTCATGGCCATTTCATGTTTCTGCACTGGGGGATCCAACAGAGTTCCACAGCAGGAGTGAAAAAGTCTGATCCAGAGCCCATTAAAACCAACAGGAGCCTTTGAATTAACAGTAATGATCCTTGGATCTGGCCCTGGTTTAGGTTAAAGTGTTGCGGTGCTTTGGGGATTCAAGCGAGATTGGATGTGACTGGCTTTTGTTATCTCCAAAAATCTCTGTCGCTGGGAATGTCCACTTCCAAACACTCAGTCTGTGAGAGCAGTGCACATTTTAAAAAGAAGCCTTCATGAAATATTCAAGGAAACATGATGCTAGGTGAGCTGCCATATAGTCTGTGTAAAGTTAACTCAAGATATTTTCATTTGAACAGAGGGAGAGAGAAACAAACAGGAGTATTCACAGATGAAGAGTGTGTGCCCACACACACACACATTTGATCAGCAGCTTTGCTGGGGCTGGGTGTGGAGAAATGAAATAGTAACTGACAAGTAAAAAGTATCCTGCTTTTTATTTATTTATTTATGTCATGTGCAGCAGAGATGTTACAGAATTTTTAGCCTTCTGTACTCTGAAAGGGGAGGGAAAAAAAAAAAAACAACCAACCCCATAAGAAAAAAGCAAAACCACCATCTTCATTGCACAGAGCACAACGAAGCACCAGCTGCAGCACTGAAAGAGCTGGCAGAGGTCTCTCTATTCCTGCTATTCCCCCAGTTCCTTACCCCCAAGGCCACCTCCCAAAAAGACCCACACTTCCCTAGTATCAGCCTCTGATATCCCCTTCTTTCCTGTTACCACCTTCTCAGCTAGACACTTGCTGTCTGATAATCTCAGGAGAAGACATAAAAATTCATAATAAATAAATACATAAAATTAAACAAAACATTAATTATGCAGAAGGCATAAAATAATACAAAACTAAGTGATGCAGGTGTACAATAACGTTGCTCCCTGGAGCCCACACTCAGCAGTGTTTGGCACAGGGAGCCCCAAATAAATGACATTTTAATGCATATGGGGGGTATGCAGGGATGTAAGCAATGGTTTGTAGCTCCTATATGAGTCATTTGTGCATCCCTCCAATCCCAAGTAATATTGTGAATAGCACCAGCAATAACAAGCTACAAAACCCAAGCCCTAAAGCCAGCACTGTTCAGGTAGACCCAAATGCCCATCAACAGACAGGGCTTGAAGTGACAGACAGGTGGCTTTGTCTGCTCACGCTTTCTTGTGAACTAAAAGCAAAACCAGGAGAGTATCGAAAGTTTCTTGTGTCTATGCAGGGCATCATGGACACAACATGGATTTTAGGATAGGAAGAAGTGATATTTAGGAGATGGAGATGCAGGGGGAGCGTGCTAGCTGTGAGAAGATGGTCATTAAGTCACCCTTTGGTTCAGGGCTCAGGTGCTCCAGCATGCATGAAGCCAGGGGCATAATCTGCTGTTTGAGGGAAGAGCAAATGCTGGCTAGAAAGAAGCCTAAGAAAAAAGACTCATTCAGATGCTGTTGATGAGCAGCAAAAACATTTGAGCCACGGTCAGCTTCATAGTTGGTTGTCACAAGACAGGCAGGATGGTTGTTCTTACTTGATATTAAGTGTATTTTGTTGCTTGTATTTTTGTTCAGATTATCCCCAGGACAAGAATAAAAGACAAAACGAGAGCCTTTTTCATTGCTGGGTTTTCTGATTCTCTCCCGAAGCCTCCAACCATTACACCACAACCTACTCTCACAGTGCTGAGTAACTAGCTGGGTGATAAAAACATCAGACGAAATTCAGTATCAATAAAAGCAAAGTAATACATAAAGGGAAAAACAGTTCTAACAATGCACACACAACGTGGGCTCTAAATTAACTGTTACCACACAGGAAGGTGGCTGGGGAATCACCATGGGATGCCCTCTACAAATACAGGCTCTCTGCTCCTGCCAGTCAAACATACAGTGAAAATCTGGAGCTAGGTTAGGAAAGAAAACTGATGAGAAAAGGAGAAAAATGTAACAGGATGGTGCTGTACAAGCTAATGATGCATTCCTATCTTAATGCCATAAGCATTTTTGACCAATACATCTCTAAAATAGATAGTGGAATTAACAGATAAAAGGACTGCAAAGATTATCAGGAATATGCAAAGATTTTTGCAGGAGAGATGAACTAAACTGGAGATTTTCAGCTTGGAAAAGAACAATAAAAAGTGGGAGGAACACACTTCTATTAAATCATTATGCCTATAACCCACAAAGTAGGAGTCACTTAATGAAATTACTGAATTGTGAGTTTAAAGCAGAAAAAAAGGAAGGCTTTTTCATTCATTGCATGATTTTCAATTTTAAAACTTTTTTATGTGACCATCAAGACTATACCCTGGGTTCAATAAGAATCCAGCATATTGTTAGAGGACAACTGCTTCAGTGCCTACTGAGCAGGATGGTACATAAGACTGTCCTGAAGATAGAACAGTGTAATGAAAAATTGCACTCTGTATTTTAATATGAATGAAATTAGGCTTCATATCAGCATGGTACAACTGCTGTAAACGGTTGGCAACCTGTGAAAAACCTTCTGGGTCATGAGACTAGCCTAAAAACTCATCACCTCCAAAAAGCAGCTTGTACCCCCTTCTTTCTCCCTTCTTAAACCCCTAGCAAAAGGCAGTCAGTTTTCTCCTGGGTTGATGAATTCAATCATCAGACACATTCTGAAGCAGCAGGACAAGAGCTGGGGAGGCAGGACACTTGGGGTGGGGGGGTGGGGAGAGGGGAAAACAGGACCCCTCTCCTTCCATGGCAATGGGTCCTGAGGTTGGCTTTGGTGTAAAGCTATAGCTTTAGCAGTCACCTGTAACGATGATAAAAAAAAAAGGAAAAAGCTGATCACACAAAAAATACAATTACCTGCTCTTTCAGTTTTAGGGGTTTCCTTTCCCTCCTCCTCACCCCCACCCCCTGCCTTGTTTTTTTGCCTGTTATTTGCAGTAACAGTTGTTGTTGCAAGAGAATGTTGTTATAAAAAAACCAGAATTCTTCTGTTAGAAGGACCATGAACCCGAAGGTGGGGTACATGGGAATTCGTGTGATTGCTCTGTCAGTGCAACATCTCCTGAGATTTCTTTGTGCTTAATCCCATTCTACAAATCCTGCAATGTTGTATCGCTTTGATGCGGCTTTGTGGGATTCTCATTAATTGTATTCACTTTTGTTTCCAGGAAGCTTGAGATTTCATCATCTGCTAACATATGCTGAAATGCATGTGTCAGTTTTATAATAAATTTCCAATATATAAAAATATCTATAAAACACACAAATACAGAATTAGTTTGTAACAAAATCTCAAGTTATCTCTTTATTAGGGAAAAGCAAAGTTGGTAATGCTGTCAATTATGGGAAGAGCGAGGCAGCTTTAATAATAAAACAGCATTCGCAGTTTCTCATAACTATACTAAGCAAATTGTTTGGGCTGAAAATTTCCATGCCAGCTGTCTGCCTCAGGCTGAAGTTTTTTGGAAAATTTCAGTCAAAACAGTTCAGCAGATTCTGAGAACAAGGCTAGGGGAAAATATGTTGTTTTACCCATGTTAAAAAATGCCTTTAGCCTTCTCTCTAAAACCTCCTCTGGGATCTCTAGGACTTTAGAGGAAAGACTTGAAATTTGCCTGGAAGAGAACTGTTTTCCTTTTAATGAATTTTGTGTGAATCTGTGTGAATTTGCCAAGTTTAGACATCTTTGATAAAAACACAGTTGCTACATGCTCCTGGGTACGTTTGTACACATTTGCCAGCTTCCATCACTTAAAAATCTACCTGTGTGGGACTAAACAAGATGCTTTGTGCTGTGCGGGACATGCCAGGGCTGCATCCAAGTATGAAAATTGAAATGAGAGATGCTCTCTGGTGCTCGGAGTGATCCCCAGCCAGGAGGATCTGAATGAGTTTGGGGTGAGAGACCTGCTGAGCAGGGATTAGAGGGATGAGAATGGGATTGCAGAATAGAGCTGGAAGAAGCAGGAGATGAGGTGAGGACCAGTCTGAGCAGCATGGACTGGGAGGGAACTATTTAGGGGAGCAGAATACTCTGTTAAACCAAGCACTGATGATCTGTTAATTTAAGCCATTGACACATACAAACACCAAAATCATGGGAGATGACAAAGCTTCTAGCTTTCCCAAGACTTAAAAAAAAAAAAAAAAAAAAAAAAAAAAAAAAAAGAAATATCCAACAAAGACCAGATTAACAGAACAATAATAAGATTTAGAAGTATGTATCGGAGACCCAGAATTTAAGAAAAAAAACCACAATGAAAGTTGCCTTACTCAAGCACCCTGCCTTCATTACCATACAGTCATTGTTCAGAAGACCATGTTTTATCTAAGCCAGCCTGGAGATGAAGCACTGAGAATGAGGAGTAGAAGATGAGGTTAACCATCCCTGCCTCACCCACTGCAGAGCTGGAAGGTTTGTAGTGACTAAGCAGAGGACGGAGAAATGAGGATGAATGTGTTTGAAATGAAGGCAGCATGAACGATGCCCCAAGACTGTGGGCAATGTTGGGCAAGTCATTTCAACTCAACATTTCATAACTGTGTCAAAGCGAACTATGTTGCAACTACTGGATGATCATCTTGGTAGCTTGGGGGCTGATCTGCTTATGTGTCAAACGCCCACAACAGCACTTAAAGGCCATGTGAACTTTGCTTCGCTTTAGCACTGCAACTCACCCCCAATCACGGCTCTGTCTGCAGGAACGCATGGCGAGATCAGCTCCAGAGATTGTTCTCTGCTTTCTAGCACAGAAATCTGTGCCAACGCCAAAAAGCTGATCACACCTTAAACCCCGCTGCACAAAGGGCAATTTTCTAGAAATAGCAGCATTAGCATTAGCTTGTTCCCGGCTGACAGGATCTGTGGTGCACGAAGCCCAGCCACCCATTACTGTGTATATCAACAAGCAGGAAGCAAAAACCAGTGTCTCTCATGCTCCATCAGTTTTTCCAACCTTTTATGGCAGTTACTTCTGAAGGCTTTTTGACTAACCAAACATTGACAACCCTTTCTGTTCTTCGCTATGTTACAGAGGTGAGGGGAAAAGGGTTTTCAGCCTCCAACGATACAGAGGCAGTTCAAAAGGAATTAGCATAATTTTGAAAACTTACCATCATCAAATTTAGGAGTTCCGTTCATCTATAAGATTGGGCCATTTAAGTCCAAAGGACCCAGTGGAAGAGGTGCTTTAAGACTTGGTGGCCTCCAGGACTTTGCTTCCATGTGGAAAGACAGCCCTTGAAGAAACTCCTGCTCAGGAAATTAATCCTGGCTTGTCTTGCCCTCCATACAGCGTGATGTGGAAGAACAAGACTGATTTTATGCAAGGACCCAATATTCCTCGGAAGGCACAGACCTAGACTGAAAGTTTTAAGCAATCTTAAGAATTTAAGTGCACTTACTGGAGTTTGAGGGGGAGAAGACAAAGCCTGTGAGCTCGTATTGCATAGATAACACAGGGCTGAATAAAAACATTAAAATAAGATTAAATCCTTCTGTTTTCTAACTTCTGACTTGTTAACTGATCAACTACCAGAATACTTTGAAGACTCGGTGTGTGCAAACACATGAGCAGACGAGTGATACAGTGTCTTCTCAGTGTTTAAAGAGAAAACTGCACTGAATAATCACTTAAAACCTAAATCAATGGGTAGCGAGGCAGCTCCTGCTTTCACATTTGCTGTTGCTGCCTGGGTAGCACATCGGCCACTGGCGCCTGAGTGGTGGTTCTGGTGGTGAAGTGGAATTCTGGACTGCAGTGGTTTTCCGAGGCTGTAGCAAATATTACTTCACTAAAGCCTGAGGAGGTATCAGCGAAATCTAGTTGAAACATCCCCATTTCAATGGACTGATAAACACGGTTCAGCAAGCTTCTCCACCCAAAGTGACCATCAGCTGCTCCTCTCCTTTACCCCCCCGGCTATTTTAAAAAACAAGGATGTGCCACATCCTAGAAAGCAAGTCTAACTTCGAGTAGGAACCTTTACTACCAGCCTATTCCATTTCATAGTGCATTTTCCTCCTAGCTACCAACACATTGGAAGAACATAGATTTCTGTGTCTGCTGCTTTCCCAGACATCTTTACATTCAAAAGATCACCTCTGCCTGATACCCAGCAGGACAAATTGCGATGAAGTTTGAATCCCTCTACAGCACAAACAGCTTGTTCACAGAAATTTGATATAAAGGTATAAGGTTTTCAGTACGTAAAGCTCAAACTTCCTAGGAAATTTGAACTTTCTGAAAGGAGTGTTTGTCGGTCCACATAGCCAAGGAAACATGCCCTCCTATTCAGACTTCAATTCTGCATTTAAAGATGTTCCAGGAAGAGCGATTCAGGAAAGCTGGGGGAAAAAAAAATATCTAGGAAAACTATTTGACTATGAATGCAACAACTGTGAAAGGGAACAGAGGAACAGAAATTTATTCCTGAGTAAAAATATAAGTCCTATAGCCACACTACAGGACCATTCCCCAAGCTATACTGATATAGTTAAGATATAAAATTTCTTCGTGATTTTTTTTCCTTTTGATCTACAGCAAAGACAAACTACATATATATTTTTTAAAGTATTTAATTACCAGACTTTTTTTCTGAAACATATTGTTCAAAGACCCACAAATTCCCAGTTCACTGGGAAGTGGTGCACGTTACTTGTCAAAGTACCCAGCAACGACAATCTGCAGGTTAAAAGTAGAAACAGAATATTTTAGCTTTTAGTTACAATAAGCTGTTCTGATAGACCCTGTAACAGGGCAGGTAACAGCCAGTCTTTAAATCTGAATTGACATTGATTTACAGAGTTTCATTTCTTTGAATCAAATCTGAGAGAGAGTTTCAAGCTGCTTCACTTTTTGATACTACAATTACACATTTCTTAAACACAGAAGAGTGTTTAAAAAGAAAACAGCCTCAAGTGCCTACGGAGATAAGATAAAAAGAGAAAGTGATGTTAAAAAAGATATCAAATGAACAAGTTTAGGGGTTCTTTTTCATCATTTTTAATTCTACTTTTTTGCCCCATAAATTTTTTATATCGCCTTGATTTGAAATCCTAATAAGAAATCACATGTCATACAACATTCCTCCTGCCAAATCTCTCTCATCGTGGTATTACTGCAATATTTGTAACTTTTGATCTGGAAACATCAAGTTATGTAAGATCATAGTTCTGCTCCTTGCAAGGATGTGATTCTGTCAGAAAATGAACCAGTGAAGCGGGAACTCAAACAGAACTGGAAATGACTTTCCCAGGGAAAAGGTAGTTTTGCTTAAGCATCTCAGCTATTCTAAAGTGTAAGAACTCAACATTTTATCCTCCTGAGCAGAGAAATGGTAAACTATCAGGTTAAAAATAGCCAGAGTGGGCTCTTAATTGGAATAGTGTACATGCTGTAGTGGGAATGAAATAACATTTTCGTTATTATGCACTCCAGGAAACCAATCAAATAAAATAAAGCAAAAAAATTCCTCACTTTGTAAAACAAAAGAGAACATTTTCCCTTGCCAGTGTACTATCTGCTCACCAAAACAAAAGAAAGGCATCGAATTTAAATGAGTCAAGCAAAATAATTAAGCTACAAGGACTTCAAAACCCCACAGTCTTCTCAGTGCAAACCTCACTCCTTCCCCAGACCCATCGAAACTGCAGCGATGTCTCCCTTTTTCCACACAGGTAATGAAATGAAGGAGGGGGTGGGATGGGGGTATCTCCCCTTTCTCCCCAACCAAAACCAGATGAGCAGTTTTACTTTCTCCTCTCTATTTTTCCATATCGCTTGCAGTCAGAGAAGGCAAAATATCTCCCGCCCCCCCCCCCCAAAAAAAAAAAAAAAAAAAAAAAAAAAAAGCGCCTTTCTAAACCAGGACCCCTGGCTAATAAAAAAGGAAACTACAAAGTTAACTTCCGCACCTCCTTTTGCCTCTTCCCCCTTCCAGTGCCAAAGCCCAGCCTTTCCGCACCAAAGACCCTTTGCCCACCAAAACATGACATTCTTTTCTCCAGATCACACAAATAAATGACAGGTAAAGTGAAAATCGCCGCTGGTAAAGATGAGCACGCGCACGCACGTATGTAGGGGAAGGGAGGGGGAGGCACAGAAGCAGGAGTCCCTGCGGAGCTGTAGTACATCTCAGTGCAGTGGCAGTCATTCCCAATTCTGGTGACTTTTTTGGGGGGAAGGGAAAAGGGGAAAACACAGAAACAGGTTGCCTGCAAAGGCACCTCTCCTATCCCTGCCCCACCTGCGGGTGCAGACCCCCCTCATAGGTCAGCCTGGTGCAGAGCAGCGGTCCCACTCCCCGGGGAAGGCACAACCCAAGTCACACCTTCACGTGCCTGGCCACACACCGCGACCCCCACGCTCCCCTCCCCATCCCCAAACCTGCTGGAAACCAGCGCGGACCCTCATTTTCCTGGCCCATGTGCTCGTTTAGGTGTCACGTTCTTAAGGGATCATGGCAGCAGGGAATCCTCATGGCCACAAACCAGCCCGCGCCAGCAAGGGCTGGTCCAGCAGCATGGCATAGGCTGGGAGCAGGGAATTTTAGCAGGGAAGGGCAGCTCGCGATGGCCACGAACCAGCAAATTCCTACAGCCTTGTAACACAGGCAGAGCCAAGCGAGCTGCTTGGAAGGCTTGTCTCACTGCAAAACCATGCCACAGAGACGCGTCTTCCTTACCTTTAAGTCCATCATCACACACACCCCCATACTATATATACACACACACACATATATTTATATATATATATATATATGTACATATATATACACAGTCCTTGTTTTTTCCACTCAAGCCTATAAAAGTGCTACAGGCTGAGACACTAAGTGGGAGGCGCTTGGCTTGGAAGAGGCCAATGAAATAAATTAAATACAAATCACTGGCTCAGCCCCAGCCACCCCCAGCAAACTGGGGAGCTGCTGGGGCTGCCGATGGCCGATAGCCTTGTCCTGGCTGGACCCAGTGTGCGGCTGGCGTATGTGGGCTGCTGGCATCATATAGGCGTACACGGTAAACCTTGGGTATAGCAAGCACATATGGCGCACATGTTGGGAGCAGAGCACTTTCTGCAGGAGGGGAGGGGCCACCCTACTAGTAAGCAATTTTATTAGGGTCAATGAGGCAGAAAGTAACCCGTTTGGGATAGGCTGGGATCTACCAAGTTCCCCTGCCCAGCTCCTGCACCCCAGAGCAGGGAGAAGCACACTAACAACTTGCCAAGCTACAGCAGAAGTTTACCTATAAAAAGCACACAGACAACTTCCAACTTCAAAGCTTTGTTCTCATTTTCTCATTTTATGTCCCTCCCCTCACACGGGACTTTTCTCAGAAAAAAAAAAATAAAAAAATGCAGCTATAAATTCTAGATGAGCCTTCACTGCAAAAAGTTAAGGAGGAAGACAGGGTGGAGGTGGAGAAATTATTTTATAGTTTGATTCAGGGTTCTGATGTCTGCTGGTTTTTTGTTGTTTGGTTTTTTTTTTTTTTTTTTTTTTTAATCATAAGGAATTGAACTTTCCTGGAAGAGCCATGAGCAAATGCATTCAAGACACAGAATGGTCTTGTCTATCCAGTCAATAAGTATTTATTTAGCTCTGTTTGGCTGTATGAAAAATGTATTTCAGACTGTGTATCCCCATAAGGCAAGGAAGACTGTGGCATAAATATGTATTTTTATTTTTTTTTTCCAAATCATGTGCTTACATGGTTGTAACCACTGCAAATTTCTAAGCATGGTCAGGGCAAGAAAGAGTAAATGCCTACTGCCTTACAAATACTTTAAGAGTTTTTTAACTTATTTTTTAAGGATTTGGCATCCCTTAACTACTACTTATTTCAAGTAAAATATCCTAGATATTTTAGCCCAAGAATATATATATGTATTTTTAATCAAAACAACTACCAAGAAACTAATGCCTTTTGGTAGCAGCCTGTTCTTATGTTCAACAGCCAAAATTTGTATTTGTAAATGCAAATTGCTGAGAATACGAGTATGAGTCTGAACCACTGCAGTTCTCCCAGGCACTCTAGCATCTTTTCTCAAACGCCACACTATTTGGGGGAGCTTTTAGTACTGGCAGGGCACGGCTGGAAGCAGGGCTTTAACATTTAATGCCTAAGAAACAGAATTGTCACTCAAGTTGCAGTCAAGCGCGTTTTTCTTATTTTTGTTGGAGGCAAACCTACCCTCCCGTTGGAAAATGGGAGACCCCTTACCCATCCCCATCCCTGAGTCTATCACAGAGCCAAATGTAAACATACACACACACACACTTCCACCACGCACCACCCTGCAGCAGGACATGGGGACGGGGCGGGGGGTTCAGACAGAGCAAAAGGAGCTTTGTGCAGCTGAGAAATACCGAGGCACTGCTTTTTTTTTTGCTTTTTTTTTTTTTTTTTTTACTTCTTTCTCCACCCCACCCCACCCCACCCCCCTTCCTCTCGGCTTTTACTATTACATAAATAACACCGATTGATCTTAAAGCTGCATCCTTGCTCCAGTGCCTCCAAATCTGCACTGCTGCCTTCCCCCCGGCACAGCCGCACCGCCTGGGGTGCAGAGGGAAGGGTTGGGGGGCGGGGGTGGGTGGGGGGGCTGGATGGGAAAAGGCACCCCAAACATACCCTGGAGCAAGGTCTTGCCAGTCTGGGGGTGTCTGGTCCCCACCACCCCAGCCAGGAGCTCCAACAGCATCTTTGCCTCCTGCTACATTGCTGCAAACTGTGCGCGGAGGGAGCAGCAGGGCTGGGATGCGAGGGGAGGAAAACGAGCTGGGCTTGGGAGGGAGGGATGGTGGGGAGGAAAAACCAGGGATTCAGGGAGCTTATCCTCAGCCCCAACCCGTGTGCCTGTCTGTTTGGTGGGAAGAGGAAAGGGGGAAGGGAAAACTGGAGGGAGGCGATCGCACAAATGCACTTTTCAGAGCAAAAAGCGAAGCTTACCATGTCTGCAGGCTTCCCCCCACCGAAATGCCACTTATGTGTCCAGCGATCCCAAAGTGGGCAACTACAGCCAGGCACCGGAGCTCATCTTAGCAGGCAGCTCGGCAATACACCACTGCCACCCCCAAAAATAAAAATCAAAATAAATTAAAAAAAAAAAAAAAAATTGAAAAGGACCGGTCCAGCTTCTTTCCTGGCAGGAATCGTCCCTGGTTGGACTGCCCAAAATAAGCAGCTGCAATCCAAAGGCTTTATTTAAAGCTTCCCCCCTCCTCCTCCTCCTCTCCTTGCCTCGCTCGCTCTCTCCCTCTCTCTGTTACACACAGAGAGAAAGAGAGACACACACAGGTTACATGAATGGGAGGCAGGAGCCGGCGCTCCCGGGCTGGGAATGACAGGCACACATGCGGCCGGCTGCTGCGCACCGCTCGGCACGGCACGGCACGGGGGTGGCCTGGGCACGGGCGGGGATGGGGGTGGCATGCGGAGGGGATGGGCATGGCATGGATACGGGTATTGGGTGGGAAGGGGCATGGGGTGGGGGGCATGGACATGGGGAGGAGATGGGCAGAGTAGGAGATGGGAACGGGCATGGACATGGGCATGACACAGGCATGGGGCAGGGTGGCACGAGCATGACATTGGCATAATGTAGGAGTGGGGCAGGGGTGGGCATAGACATGGCGTGGACATGGGATGGAGCTGGGAGTGTGTATGGGCACGGTATAAGCATGGGAGCGGGAGGACATAGGCATGGGCAAGGTGGCAAGGCATGGCAGGGGCATGAGGCAGAGTCAGGCATGCTCATGGGCATGGGCATGGGCATGGACATAGGCATGGAGAGGGGATATAAGTAGGCATGGACATGGGCATGGCATGAAGAGGAGGTGGACGGCAGCATGGAGGGAGCGGGCATGGGCATGACATGCACATGGGCATAAGTATGGGCATGGTGGTGGGATGGGTTGGGTGTGGACATTAGCATTACAAGGTAATAGGGAGGGAAGAGGATGTGCTTGAGCATGTGAGCCATGGGCTGGGCTTGGGCATGGGTTTTGCATAGGCATGGAGATGAGATGGAATGAGCATTGATTTCAGCATATGAATGGGATGGGGGTCAGGATGGGGACAAGGATGGAGGATGGTGAGGGCCTTGAGTGGTGCTTTCATGTCCTGGCCCTGGTGAGCCTCTCTTTTCTTGGGGTCAAGTGGGCTACAGCTTCAGCACATGTGATGATGAGGAGGAAACCTCTGGTCCTCTGTTGTCCCTAGTTAAGCAACCTGCCTAATATATTGTTTTTGGGCTCAGGAAGCATCATTTACAGTGGTGTTGGGATATCTCTTAATTTTCATCATCATCATCACCACCATTATTAATTATGCTTTTTTATAACTAACATCAGATTCTCAGGAAGAAGGCCTGCAAGGTTTCAGTTGCATGATTTAAGGTTACTTCCTCTTCGGGAGGAAGATCAGTGTTACCAATTTCTGCCTTTTAAATGTTTGTAGCGTTGCGTTGGGGTTTTTTTATTATTATTATTTTGTTTTAAAACTGTAGTAACAGGAAATTAGGTCTTTTGAATGCTGCTGTTCAACACGGTCTGAAGGAAGAAAGGGCTGTGGTGTTACCAGGTGTCAAGCCCTATTACTGCTTCGCTACCTGATCTTGGGCAAGTCCTCAGTAATTTATCCCTAGCAGGATTCATCACCTGTTGCTGTTTGCGCTCAGCCTATCATTTTGTCATTCACCAAATAATCACACTTTTCTCTTCCAGGTCCCTCCTCAAAATCCACTCGTACAAAACTTTCTGCAACAGTCTCTACATGGCTTATGCTGGCACCACAAATCTTAGCATGATACTGGATTACTCCCTAAAACTGCATTGTAAGAAGAGCGCTGAACATATCGGACTGCGGTACTTTGTGCAGTGCTTTGAGCTATATGGGAATTGTCCTCTTCATGGCATGCCTTTAAATCAGCCAGGTGCAAGCCTGCTATGTACTGCCTTTTCTATTTTGTTTTTATTCCTTGTCCTAAAATTTCCAGCCTTGGTGGAAAGCAAGAGGTAAGACTGTGCTCTAGTCCAAACCCAGAAATCAGGATGAAAAGGCACAGAGCAAATCAGAACATAATCTTAAACAGGAGAGTCCTCAACATAGAGGTCTGCTTTGCAAAATAGCTGCTGCAGTTCACTCTTTTCAGTCATACATATTAAGAATGAAATACATTTGCATTTGCCTTATTGCCTCTGGAATATATTCCGCATCAGGAATCTACACTCTAGACAAAGTAATTTAGGTCTCTGGAAGGGCAAAGTTTACTTGAGAAATATATATATTGTTAGGAATAGACCTCATCCAAATTCAATGGTAATTGTATAAGCCTTTCAAAAATCATACAGTATGCAAGCTTCCAAAATTTCTGAACAAGAAACATTTCCATTTAAATGCCAAGAAGCAATTTTCCCTCCCTTGTTCAATACTAAATCAGTCACATGAGCAGTTTGCATTTGATTTTAGAAAGGAAATGGAACATCTTCGCTTCCAATTGCATGTAACTTTTGCTTTTTCTTGTTCTTAGTGCTCTTACTTCTTTGCGGTACTTTCCTGCAGTTTTGAAATTCTTCTATTCAATTTGCCTGCTCACTCTGGTCATTTATTTATTTTTTTATATATATATATATATTTAACTCCAGCAACATTATTAAAAGAAAACTAGTAAGGAGTGGAATGCTGTTTGTTTGAATTGTGTTTGGTAAATCCAAGTTTAACAGATCAGCTCTGCTTGTGTAATTGGCCTTTCCCTGGTAACTGAACTAGACAATGATGCTCTTGGAAGAAGAGAAAAAAAAAAAAAAAGAGAGAGAGAGAGAGAAAAAAAAGATCACTAGTAATTTAATGGGAAAAAACGACTTTGCTTAGGAAAATCCCCCTGCTTCAATTCACAGTGAATTACTGTGGTTGCAGAAGTGTGCTGCATACCAATTCAGAGCATATTTTATGAAGACGTACATTTCAAAACGTCAGTGTTCACCAGCCTGCCATATTGTACCTGTGTCCTGCACCACAGCAGCTTTGCCCAGTTGAAATGCTTCTTGTGAACAAAGGCTATTAAGTCAAACTCTCTTCCAAACAGTGTTTTTTGCAGAATTTGTAAAAAAAGCTACATCTGTGGAACAAGAAGGTGATTGAAAAGACTAATGCATGAGCCTATTAGACCTAGCACGCTGGGAGAGCAAGGAGAGCAAGTCCTGGAGCTGCCGCTCAAATTAGCCCTTAATAGTCCTGGTGTTGGGTTGTGTTTCCATGTTGACATTTGCTCCGACAAAACAATGGAAACACCTATCGTCAAGTCCCCATTCATCAAGCAAAAAAAAGTAGCAACATTTGCTATGGTCAAAGGTTTCTTGCTGAAGAAGTTCAGCAGCAGAAGTGTCTTCAGTGGGTTAGGTAAGCCCTTTGCCAAGAGGTGCTGTGCTAGTTGACAGCCACTGCTAAAGGTTTTTTTTCCCCCTATTTCCAGGAGAGTAATCCAGAGGGGAAAACTCATATATTTTAATCAATGGAAGTGAAACCATTTGCCTTTCAGAGACTATAAAATAATACACACCCCAGGGTTCAATGCTCTTTTCTACTCCTCCAGAACGTTCTTAAGGGGAAATCACTCTTTTCTTGATGAATGTGCAATTCAAATGTGGAAATATGCCATTCTTCATGCTTTCTCCATAGGGAGCAAAATGATTTCTGTAATTAAACCCTTTTTGCCAACATTTCCTGATGAGAACAGGGGTTTTTTTTTGGTTTGTTTGTGTTTTTTTTTTTTTTTCTGTTTTGTTTTGTTTTTTGTTTTTTTTTTTTTGACAAGGGGAAAAGCCACGTACAAGAGTTTTCAAAACCAGGTCTGGAGTGTTTGACCTTTAAACCTCTATTTGAATTAGTCATTTTGGTTTAACGGTGCATGAGGATGAGGATAAGGCATGTGAGTAAGGGCTGCAGCCTAAGTTTCTAATAGGGCACTGCTGAAAGGATATGGCTGCAGGACGAAGGAAGATACGGGCACCACTGCTAAAGCTAGGCTAGCTGTTAGGGATGACTTTGGCGCTGCAGACACACAGCCCAGTCTTCAATGCACTTTAGCAGCCCCAAGTGTGTAGCCAGTGTCCCTGCTGGGCTCGTGCTGAAGTCTGTACTACATCATCATTGCTGCACTGGTTCCCATGGTAGCTAGATTGAAGAAATCCAGCTGCTTTGATATGTATCAGGCTGTCATGGGCAGTGTAGACAAAACTGGAGTTAAATAAGAAGTTAAGCATATATGTGAGCTTTTGTAGGACACAAACCTGAAGTTCACAGCATGTGCCTTGTCACCACAGAATGGACCATGTAATACACAGAGACCAGGGTATGGGACAGAGCTTTTAACCACCTGCACAGGTGAGCGTTGAAACTTCATTCTTGTATTATGGATGGCAGAGTTGAACCAGAGCTAGATGCAGAGCTGAATGCTGAAATTCCTACTCTGAGTTATGTTTTGCCTTTCTGCCAAAGCTCTTGAGCAGGGTGGTGGATCAGAAATCACAGAGGCTTTTTACAAAAAGAAGCATTTCCCTGCTCTTCCTCCTCACTCCATGGATGCCTGCAGCTTAAATCAGTCTTCATTGACTCAGAGAGATGTCTCCACTACTGGCATCATAAGGTGGACAGAAGCAGAGTGGGGACAGAAGTGAAAGAAGGGTCTTTATTTTTATTAGCTGACTTTTAGCAAGATGCTAAAGGTTGAAGAGGGTCATTCTGTCTTGACTGTGCCTTTTGTAGCATTCCAGTTGATCTCAGGGCTTAAGGAAGGCAGAACTGAGCATCTACCCACAGTACTGGGTCTTATAATGTTTCTGTCCTTGTTTGCAAAGTACCAGTGTCTGTTGTCATACCTGAGAATCAGCAGAGGCATGCGATGGAGCTGAGAATCTGCTCCTACTGCTTACTCAGGAAAAGTTCCCATCAAGTGAATTGGGCATTTGCCCGAGTGAGTGTTGCAGGATTCGTCCCATATGCTTCTCAGCTCTTATATTTGCATAGTGCAGAATATGCTTACAGTACAGTGCCAATAAAACAAAACTACATACAGTAAGCACAGAAAAATCAAGAGCACAGTTAAGACCGTTTACAAACAGCAGCTGAGCTCTGCAGCTGACATCCAGGCTTACAACACTGCCAGAGACCACGCTCTGTTGTGGGTAATACATGCAAGGCAGTTATTTGTAGACAATTAGGTGGAAGGTCCTGTAAGTGTATAGGTCTCTCTTCTCCTTTCCCTATGCCTACTATTTTTTCTTTCTCTATGAATTATTTATATTTTCACTCTGTACATGTGTCTTTTTTTTTTTTTTTTTTTTTTTTTTTTTTAACTAAGCAAAGCATTTCAGGAGGCCAGTTTTGTGGAAGACACTTGTTCTTCAAGTGCGTGCTCTGGTATTGTGTAAACATGCTGCATATAGCGTATACAGCCACCTTCAATCCAGAAACTGGTTCAATCGTTGTAATGAAGTAGAACGAGGACTCTTTTGTCTCTGGAAATTCCACTAATGTCTTATGAAGGAGGAAGAAGATCTTCATCAAAGAGGTGCAGATCATATCACTAAGAATACAAATTGCCCTGAGGATTAAATGACACCTTTTCATAGTCACATTTTCCTCTACAGGATTTAAAGCATGGTTGTTGGTTTTGTTAATCCATGGGACAGGATAGAATATTTCATAATCCACAATATGTGAAAAAATGGCTGCAAACAACTGTAATATAATACATCTTCAATATAAGTGACCGTAAGTATATTAGAAGAACCTCTAAACAATAATTACCCTATCACTGCACTGTGACTTCACATCCAGTTCTGCTCACCTCACCGTACAAAATGGATGGAATAGATGACTTTAATATTTTTAATAGTAATGAAATGTTCAGGATTTGATATAGAAACCTGACTACCAAAGTAATAGGTATGTGCAAGAACCTATTTAGAATAGCTGTGTGAATGGGAATTGCCATTAAATTGCAATGAAATACTGTAGCATATCAAACAATATTTGAAATCAAATAAAACTTGGAAGGCCAATCTGCACTGATATGCAAGCCATAATCTCATTGTGAAGGAGACTTTTCCTGGTGAAATCTGCTGGTTTAGACAACTGTGTAATATTTCCTTATCCTCCAATAAGGCCACCTATCTCAACCAGCTTTAAATGACTCACTCCAGATTTATGCTTGTGCAATAGCAAAATTCATATGAATGTACTACTAGTGCTACCAGTCACATGCTAGATGCTCTTGGGAAATGAAAAGCCAGTTATTTCGCTCATACAGCCCTGATCTTACTAAAAGAATGGGTCAGAAACAGAGACATCTCCTTTCCCTTCGAAGAATGACCTCTGAGACAATGGAATAAAGCCCCCACTTCCCCAACACCTTCACTTCAAGCATCTCTTTTCCACGCGTTGAACCAATTGTTAAACTTTGAGACGGCAAAGTAAGCACATTATTGTGTGATTACAGAGAGCAAAGGTGAGCTGGTGGCAGCAGCACAGCAGATCTGAGTACGATACTATCTCTGATACACATTTTCATCACTTGTTAATCTCTTAGGGCTCAACCAAGAGCCTGTCTCAGTGCATCCTCACCAGACAAGTAAACAGCATCAAAGTTTTCTTTGTCCCCCACCCGGGCTGCTTCCATCAGCAGACACGCCACCACACACGAACATGGAGAATCAGGCTCTGCTCCCGCTTTCTGCTCTGTCCTCCAGATAAATTGTGTTAGTTTACCGGCAAAATCTAGTTTGTATTATTGTTTGCACTTCAGAGTCAATATGGATATGGAAGAATAAGCTGAAATATATGCCTTGTGCATCATTAATAATAGCGTGGCCTCTCTGCAGCTACGTGACAATTCCCAAACACTTTATTTAACAGTCAGCAATTTATCATGTCTGCTCTATCATCACCGAGTAGTTCAGTATCCCCAATTTACAAGAAGCGCTACTCTCTGTGCCTGTTTGCACTGCTCATATCAAGACAGACCAACAGTCTGAGTGCTGGCTTTCAACTCAGAAAATAGAGGTTCAGTTCCCTGGTGTAGCAAAAAATGATCTAGGCTTCAGTTTCCTCTATATATGATACAGATAAAAATACTTCCTCACTTTATCAGATGTTTTGAGGATAAATGCATTAAAGACTGTAAGTCCCACCAGTACTACAATAGCCATCATTACTTCAAATAGATACAAGCAGTGCAAGTACAGTGATATTTAATACATACCCTATGTATATAAACCATGAGTCAGGGCTGATTACAAACAGAAGCTATACTAAGGAGTTAAAAATGGTGCTTACTTGCATGTTCCTCCCTGGCTTATGCTCCATTAAAGTTTATATATCAGAGACCAGCTTTGGCTCTCAGTCACAACGGAGCACGTCTGCTAAAGTCAGTGGTTTTGTGTCAGTCGTACACTCATGTAGGCAGGAGCCCATTGTCTGGGCTGAGACACTCAATCTGGAAGAGAAAGAATAAAAGGACTCCAGTGTGTAAAGTCATTCATTACAATTTGGAATGAACGAGGAAATCAGTGGGGTTGCTGGAGGTTAAGCAAGGGCAGATATTGGTCTTTTATCATTAAAATGCCATAGGAGGGTTAAAAAAAAAAAAAAAAAAAAAAAGCTATGGACCTTATCCTGCACTCTCTGCTCACATCTCTTCCCTTTATTCATTGCAAGGAGTCACAATCATGTACATTTGTAGGACCAGATGCAAAATTCCTTTATAACAGTCTCTCATAAGCAGGCAACTTCTTTTTTGTAAGGTGGAGATGTTATGAAATTTTGGTATGACCTTTATATACTTTCAGATAAAATAAGATTATTTGGATTGCCATCCTATATAAGCAAATTTTCGACAGAACTTCGAACTCAGAGACATGAGAACATCCTGCAGAAGTCAGTGAATATTTTTGAAGAATGGACCTGATGTTTTTTTAAGAGGAACTTTTGCAGTGAAAGAAAAGAAAGAGGGATGATTACAAAGCTTTTGATAGTGAAGGCGCATTGGATTACATGGAAAATGTGGAGTGAAAGTTGTTCTGAAATGCTCCAGCAGCATCTGTGCTTATTTTATTGTACTGGATACCCTCAGCTGTGATAACTTTATGCATAGCATCAAAAGCATGAAACGTTTTGAGAGCTATCCTACACATTTAAATAAAATTCTGAGTAACACCATTTCTTTCAAAAATGCAGCAAGTGACATTACTTTCTGAAACTTTTTACTCTTTCCATTTCAGGACTGTCCCACGCTGCAGTCAACAACTACAAACAAGCATCCAGACTTCAGATAAACACAGCAGTGAGGACAACTGAAAGTGCCCTTGCTGATCACAGTTCTTCAAGCAGGTAATTGGGTTGAACCAAGGGTCCCCCCAACTGTCCTGGGGGGGAACCTGATAACCACTGGAGCTAAATTTTGCTCTCATATCAACTCTGCATGTGGTGATCCTTCCAACTGTGGCATTTCACCTTTCACTTCCTTTACACTCCCCACCTCACATGCCAGCTCACTAGAAGCCAGAGGATGCTACAATGGAGGGATGCTACAGAAATTACCATCTGTATCTGAGGCCAGATAAAATAAGTGGTTGATCCTATAGACTGTTAATCGTGAGTCTAAGAGGGACCAAAGAGTCCAAAAACTGAACTGCTACCGTACACCACTACTACTACTACACACCAGAGAGGGGCTGCAGAGGTTGAATTTTTGCTGTAGCATTTTCACATTTAGTGACTGCAGCTTTATAAAGTGATGTTTAAGTGGGTTTAAGATTCAGTAGACAGTAGATTTAAAGTAGATTTTTTTCTTGTTTGAAATCCCCAGATATAGGCTACATTGCTTGTTAGGCTTGATCATGTCTGATCCAGCCATTTTCAGAGTGCAACTGGGTCAGAGGATGGGTTCAGTCATTTGCAGGATGAGAGACTACAGTCTTAATATGCTATTTAATTTATCCTGTTGGGCTGGGTAAAGAAAACCATCAGAAAAGCTTTCATGAGCCTATTGGGTCGGATTAAGAAAAGCCACACGAATGCCTTTAAATGACAATACACAAAGGAGTAATGAAGCCAGTGACAAATTTGCCTGCCTTTGCCCTTCCCTTTTGAATGAGTAGCTACCCCAGTTTGCTGTGAATCTACCGAAGACAGAACAGTACTTTAAACTCACACCTTCAAAACAAAATAAAGTACTTTGCTTGCTTTTAATCTACATCTCTCTGCAGAAATGCCTGACACATGACATCGGCTAATGAGGGTCATAATCTGCCCCCCCATCCTATAACCCCATACTAGCAGTGCTTAGACCCAACGGCCTTTTTTCCTAAGGAAATAAGGCTTTTATAGGAGTACTGTCTGTCCATCTGGCTCCCCATCTGTCAGTCCTGCACCCAGCAACACATTCTGAACCTGGTGGCTAATTTCACCCCATTCTCTAGAGAGGCAAAAGCTTAAAAGACATAAATATCCCACATCTTTTATGAAAATCAGTGGTGTGGGAGACAACGACAAAGCACAGCTCGTTTGAGTGAAAGGCGGCGATATAAGCTCGTTAGTTAATTGCTTGGCTCAGGCTGCCAGCTGGCCAGTCAGCACGTGCAAACCGGCCAGCTCAGCTACCTGTTAGTAACTTGTTGGATCTTCACACGCTGCATCTGGCCAGCCACGGAGCGGGAGAGGAGACCTTTGCAGAGGGAATAGGTGTGTGTGAGGACAGACGAAAAATGGAAATGAAGACATGGCAAGGGCTGAGGTGAAAGAGAAAATGGTGTTATTGAAGCGGAGAAGCAAAGGAAGGACAGAGGGTATGGTTTTGTCGGGGAAGAATCTGTGATTTAAATTGCTAATGGAGCGAATTGGTTGTTCCTCCTGTGCTGGGGGACAGCGTTGGACCTTGCTTCTCCAGTGAGGGCTGTCCTTCCTTTTTATCTGCAGGGCCTAAGAACAACTGCTCTGGTTAAAAGTAAAGGTCCTCATAACCCTATACCTTGTTTCAGATGGTTACCATTAGGGAGAGGTTAAGGAAAGAGCAGAACAACAGGACACGAGCAGAGGACAACCTACGGAAGGAGTCTTATGGTTCCCCCTCCACAGCCAATGAACAGAGGCACCAGAAGACAAACAGGATTACATTTCAAAAGTTCAATTTAAAACGCTCTCAGTAAAGGTATGCAGCAAATTTGCCACAGTGGCAAAGTCAGAGCAGCCAGTCTCCAAATCTCTGATGGGGGAACCTGCCTGATGTAAGCGGCAGCAGAGCTGCCCGGCTCACCTCTGCATCCAGCTGCAGGCACGGTGTGCGGGGGGAGGTACTACCCATGGTCTGACAGTGGGAAATGAAAACCCGTCTCTGGCTTGGTCCTACCATCAGTTAAGCAGATCCTAGTGTCGCTCCTCTTTCGAATACATTTTGGCATTGTTTAGTACCACTCCACTCCTAGAAACATGGTTTTCCCCATTCCCCCGCCTCCCTCACCCCTTGCATGCCCTTCTGTGCTTAGTGCATGGTCACCCACAGCATAAAACATCGAACACAAACATTCAGGACTGACAGACACCTAAAAAATCAGCTGAATTCAGGATTTCCAGTGTCAGATTGTAAGGCGCCCAAGCTCACCTACTGATAAAATACGGGGTAAGCAAACCCTGTGATCTACATAGATAGCTTAAGCTTCTGCAGTGCTAATTGCTATTACAACCTTAAGCTAATATTTGAGCCTTTCTTTTGAGCAAGGATGTATAACAATTAGATTACAGGATTTGGGGCATTACAAAGAGAGATAAAAGCAGCAGTTAGGTCATGGTATGTGTTATTTTGTTTACACAGAGATAACAGCAGTGACAATAATAATAATATTAATAATAACTGTTCTATTTAGGTCAGAATTTTGATTTCAGGTGCATCAGACCAGATCTGGAATAAATGTTTTGCCTGCAACAGAACTATCCCAAATTTATTTGGGGTGAAGCATGCAGATCTCTAGTCAGGGACCATTTTATTGTCACTGAAGAGCCCAGCACGATGTATGACGAACTCTAGCTACTCACAGTAGTAAACAGTGAGCCAACATTTCTGAACAGTGCCTGAGCTTGGATATTTCTCTGTACTTCTGTCCTAAGCATTGCTGAGAGCACTGAAGGCATCTATTGCACCCTGGTCCTGATGAATGCATGACAACTCCAGCAATGAAACAGACCTCTGGTTTTTTGCTCTCTACAATCCTTATGCTTTTCTCTCTTCCTCCTCTAAATGTATGTACATACGTAAAAGCACAATATGCTTGAATACAGTGATAATGCATAGCATAGAGAAAAAATACCAAATGCTAAACTACAGAGAAAAAACAGTTCACTATAGCAGCATGCCAGATTTAATACATGTTACATTTTATTATGCCTGGGTCACAATTTTTAAAACTTTCTGCAGAGTATTAATAAGAAAACGTATTTTCTTCTGCATATTTTTAGGACATATTTTTCTATTTCACGCTGCGGGTTTTTATTTCTTCTCTTAGGCTCCCAGGGGGGAAAAAAAAAAAAAAATCACCCCATGTCCATAACAACAGGTTCTGATGAACCATAGAATTCCTTGCCTCAGAGATAAGTCAGCTTATACAAATGAGCATTTGGCCCCTGCAATTTTGCTGCTGCTGAGATCCTGGAAAATAAATGACAAAGACCCCTGTCACCAAAACCAGAAGTTGAGATTTTCCTCTGCTTTAGATACTAAAATCAAACTTCTTAACTATAAGAGTTTTTCAGGTATTTAGCACCAATATCCGGGAAGACAGAATTAGTCACGCAAAGCAAAGCAAAGCAAATGGGTGTATCCACTCAGGAAGATTAAAAATACTATTACAGCATTAAAAAACTAAACATATGTGCTAGCAATGGATTTAAAGTAACTCCTGACAGCTGAAAATCCAGTCCCATAGTTACACACAGCAAACAAGCAAAGCAACTCAACTGAAAAAGACAAGTTTCCTTGTTTTAGCAAGCCCTCATTCCACTTTTAGTCTATCATCAATATATGAGAGACCTCAAAGCAGGCAAGGTAGCCAGATAGGATGATACTTTGTCTTACCCATAGGCACCAAGGTCCTTTAAGAAAACTGCATCCTGCAGACTGTCGATACTTGGTTGAAACCTTGAAAAACAGGTTTTAAGCAAAAACTCTTTTGAGAATTAGATCCAGACTCAAGAGGCTAAAAGCATCACTTGAAACAGCCGGTTTAATTTATTCAAATAAAAGCCACATAGCTCAAGGACAGGTAAGTAGGTAAATAAGCCATCACCAGCCCCTTCTTGGCAAAGAAAGGTACCGTGAAAAGCCTGCATTAAAGTAGATCTCTGCGTAGGAAATGAAGGAGCCCCAGGTATAGACATTTGATTTATTTTTTTCTGAGTGTGGCACAGGGGAGCACGCACTGGCTCAACCTGTTGTAATCAAACATGTGGGTTGCTAGTTGTTGCGATGATATTGCAGCAGCCTCTTCATTAAAGAGGCTGTGTCTTTAGCAGCAACGATTAATTTCCTACATATAAAATCAAGACTTTACCAGTGCTGCTATTGCTCTCTGTTGTTCTTTTCTCCCCTTTCACCACCTCCCCACCCCCCCACCCCGCTTTCTTTTTTTCTAGTGAGCAGGAAGGAATGCGGTGAAGGAAGGATAGGTACTATATGTTTCTGATTTGCTGAGCTGACAATCCTTTTGCTACTTGATTTCACTTTAATAGGATCTTCTTGTTACCCACCTACTGTAGCTCAGCGTGGAAAATCCGTGCATCAAAAGGTTGAAAGCTCGAGGCAAAACTTGCCTCCCTGCAGCTCTAGATGGGGTGAGGAGGAGACAAAGTCATCTGGCTGCTTTGCAAACAGTATTAAGGCAGTTCAGGGAAGTGTAGGTTAAGGACATTATCTTCTCCGTAAATTAATCTCCAGCAGGCTTCTACTTTTTCTAAAGGCAGAGAAGCTAAGGGAAGAGTTAAATATGTTTTTAAAGTGTATAACTATCAAGGAGAAGTGCTCAAAGAATTTCTTGCATGTGAGATGTGAGTGCATTTTTGTTCTGTGTGTGTGTGTTTGCGTATAAGCAAAAGGGACCCTGTGACAGAAAGATGTGTGACAAGCAAAAGGAGAGGAAAAAATGCCTCACAACTATGTTTCTGGGCAGCCTTCAGCTCTGTGTAGGTGTGCAGGAATGAGTGTGCATCCGTGCACGGATTCATTCGTAGGCAGCGCTGGGACCAGCTGGGGACCTTTCAAGGGGGTCCCTCTGCCATCCCTGCTTCAGGGAAAAGGCAACCCCGGTTTAAAGTAGCCTTTGGCATATAATACTAAAACCTTACACTTAAAAGCAAAACAGCTTTTGGAGCCCTGGTTGCACCTGTGTTTCCCAGCACTTACTCTGGGACTTAAAATCCAACATCTATGTAAGTCCTATTGCAGGGGTGGTGTATGTGAGAGTTGGCCTGGGGACGCCTCATTTCTTGGTCTGGGGGAACGGGAAGGTAAGGACCATCGCGGTGAGGAGCCAGAGGGGATTAAATGAGGTGCGCGTGTGGGGAAGATTCAGCCCTGCAGAGAGGAGACCTGACATTTCTGCCGGCTGCTCTGCACAGCGTGTGTACCACTTCCCTCTGCTGGAGGCAGCCCAGACTGTTACCTGCCTCCCTCCATCCCAGGATAGTTCTACAGGTACCACAGATACTCCAACCCCTATCATCCAGCACACCAGTGATAATGAAGTGCCCACGGATCATTTCAGTAACTTCTCTTTATGTAAAAAATCTCCGTTGCTGACGGCGGGGTGGAACAGAGCAGCTCTTACAGCACACAGAAAAAAAAAAAATAGGACTAGAAGAAAGGGATGTGTGCTGCAGAGACTGTTTAAGCTGACACGTTTCGAAAGGAGGCAGAATACCACAGCCTGGGCATGTAACACTTCTTAAAAGAAGAATGAACTGTCTGTACACAGCTACGCACAGCCATGCACACACACACAGCCCTTTGGACCCCTTGCAGTGCCAGTCAGGGAGTGCTTTTGGGGTTTTTTAATATACTGATGTCAATATAAACATGCACTGATCAGACTTGTTTTGGTGCTTATCCAAGATCAGAGGTCAAGGGAATGTGGAGCACCGAATAAATTAGTGGAAAGAAGAATCTGTCTGCGAGCCATCTCCCCTGCTCCCCTCTTGCATCATCTTCAGGCATTAAAATACCTAGTGGGATACTGTATAACTGATATGTTTCCCCATCTAATCCCTTTGTTTACTTTGTAAACATCAGTGGGTTTATGACCAGAGTCAGTTGTGGGCTGTAGAAATGTATAGGCCAGATGGAAATTTTTTTTTTTTTCTATCTGAAGTTTGCAGAATATTTCCTAATCTTTAAGGTGTTATATTTCCCTCGGGAGAAATACTCATGACTTGCTCCATTAGTCTTGTGGGACCCATCCCAGCTGGTCCACCACCCCTGTAAGCCTGTTGACTGCTACAGGCTTTGCATATCCGTGGGAAAGTCCTGGTAAGCCAAGGCTGGCCAGCAGTCTCTGCATCTCCCATGAGTGGCCTCCTGATACTCTGCCATTTTTCTGATATCATCCTTGTCATCATCCTCTCGTAAGTATTCTTGTAAAAGGAATCTGGTAGCACTTTATCATCAATACTCTAAACCCTATAAAGATTTTTTTGAAGAGCTAGAGAGCCATTGCAGGGAGACAAAAGCATGTTTCACAACAGGATACGCAGCTGAAGAGGAGAGGGCTCCATTTATTACAAAGATATTGCCCATTAGAAAGTGGAAAAAAATGAAAGTGAAGCTTATGTTTTGTGCACAAACCATTCTTGTTTACCTACTATCTTCCTCAAATAACCTGGTTTTGTAAAGGATGTGCATTTTCCCCAGATTTCATGTAATCTTGATGGTCTGGTAAACTACACTACCCCCTCAGTCACATTTACCCACACCACCGTGAAACAAGGCTTGTTCTGTGCTTCACATTGAAGCTTCATTTCTAAATCCAGCCTCAGTAAAACGCCAACAAATACCTCTTCTGTATGAAAAAATGGGGAGTGAGGAAATACAGAGAGATTAAGTCATTTTACTACTTATTCATTTATTTTTAGAGGGGAGAGGGGTGGCATTTGCCTCGCAAACTGAATCATGACACCCATCTAAACCACCAGAGATGACTATTGCAAACAGAAGGAGCAACGGCATCCAGAGTAGGTGTTAAATAAGCAGCCCTATGATACTGGAAATAAAAAGGAAACAAGTTTTCTGTACCTCACATGTATACATCTACACTGGCATTTTAATTTGTATCAGGAGCATGCTATTGAGGCAAATCTGTTGATGGTCCCCACTCCCTGTGATTTGGTTTGCACCTCAGAGTTGCCTTGGAGCAAACTAGATCCCTTTCAGATAGAAGTGAAGGGGAAGATGGGCTACAGAAGTTGACTTGATATGTTCCAGCCACCAAAGTTCATTTACTCTATGGGACTAGAGTAGAGCTAGCTCGAAACAACACACCAAAAAAAAAAAATATAATGGGGATGTCAGATCTTCAGAAAAAGCTCCTTCAGTCTATGAATCTGCTCCTGCTGTGCTGTACTATGTTGCTCACGTAGCTGTAGCTCAAGAAGACCAGAATTCAAAGTGCATTTCTTTATCCAAGTACAAGTATGAAGAAAGCCATGTGACAAAAACTAAAATGACAGCCTGAGGGACACACGCCTCAGCCCATGGCATCCCAGGCTATGGCCACACTAGCATTTCTGCAGGGATTAGAGGGTTAAACTAGTAGGATAGCTCTTGTTATGATGATGGAAGGCGACAGCTGAGAGAGACTAAAACTATGGGATATCAAAATATTCCTAGATATCAAGGCAGAATTCCTCCTGAAGATCTATGACACAGACCGGAGTTGTCCTAGAAAAGCTATCCAACGGAAGTGGAAAAATTAGGGACATAAAATGATCTAAGCACTGTCCCTCCAGTTCAATGCTTTGCACCTGAATTTCAAGAAATCACACGATGACAGATGTGCAAAACAGAAAATATGGGTTATTAGCTCACATTTGAAAATAATGACTAAATTTATCCTATGTAAAACTGCACTGGAGCCAAAGAAATTACAGAAATGAGGTTAGTCTGCAGTGGTCATTCATGCCTTTGAGATTTAAATCTCATTGGAAGTGTGGAAAATTAGGCTTCCACTTACTGTGTCAAACCGATGACAACCTCCATAGGCGCTTCTTTATTCATATTCAAACAGTAAAGAAGAAAAGAAATAAAGAAGAAGGCAAAAAAGAAAAAGAAGGAAAAGGAAAAGATAAAAAAAAGGGGGGGGGGGGGGAAGAGAAATAGAAAAAAAAGAAAAAGAAAAGCTAGTCAGAATGTTTTACAATGTGTATTAAAGGGACTACTCTCTGAACCAGTAGGAAACAAACTATCTTCTTTCTTCCTTTTTCCTCACAAAGAAATTCTCATTTCCTTACTTCAAGCAAGGAAAGACAACTAAATGATAGAGCATACTGCTCACAGCACAGGTGCTTTATTTGAAATAGCATTTGGTCTATGTCTAATATCCCTGATTATCTCCTACTGCACGCATTAATTTGGCAACGGATGTCCATACAGTTAGGGTATGGTACTGGAAATTATATTAACATTTTAATCTCTCCAACTAACTTCTAAAATGGCTTCCACCTTACTTTCCAAATGTTTCCTGTAATTACTGCTCTCCATTGACCAGGAAAAATAACAGGCATATAAATAAAATCAGAAAGGGAATACAGCTCAATGGTGACTTCCCTTGCAAAGGGAAAGAAGAAGAAAATACTTTCTTCCCTCTCATTAAAGTGACTGCCTGCAATGTGGTGAGCCTGAGCAGGGACAGTGATGGAGGGAGAGACCCGAGGCAAGGCAAGAACTGGACCAGGTGCTTCCCAGGGATTGTCACATTTGGCTGAGGACAGGCAGGTTTGGCAGGGCTGCAACCAGCCCATCATCCTGCTGGAGAAAGAACGAGGCCATGAGGCTGATTAGGGAGGAAATATTGACCTTATTTTTTTTCCCCAAAGATGCTATTTCTTCTGTAAGTTGATTTGAAAAGGAAAACAAAAACACACCACAAACCAAACCAAACCAAACAAACAACAAAAAAAAACAACGCAAAAGACAGAATGCTTTTTGTAGAAATGAAATACAAAATAATATAGCATGTGTTTACCAACAAGGCGAAACTGTTCTGGTCTGTATATGTTAATGCACACTCAGAGTGGTACCGTAGCCTCCATGGCCTCGTTCTACACCAGGACAAGTCACAGTGCTCACAGGGTCTGAACAGAAGATGCCACAGTGAAGTTTCAGTCCCCAGACAAGGCACTTCTGAGCCTCAGTTTCTCTCATTCAGAAAAGTTAAATAACACACACTTTCTGAACCTTTCAGAGTTCTTTGATATCCTCTGCCAGAAAGAAGGCTAATTCTGCTGAAATATTTCATACCAAATGTTTTCCCATCCGCAGCAGAAGATTGGTTTCAGAAGAGCTGCAGCATTTGACCATCGGCTTTGTAAAGCTCTATCAGACCTGCAAACTACAGTAAATATTATGGAGCTAAGTGTGACTTCACCATTCTTGTGGATTTTGGCTTTACATAGTAAGACACATAAAGGTCTCTCCAGAGGCGTCCCTGCTCAGGACTGGGCTTTTCCTGCAGCTTTTTTCCATTCATGTGTGTCTCGTGCTTTGCTCTGTACAAATGTTTGCAATGATTTGTAAGCAGTCTGCGCAGAGGTAGGGCCAGCTGAGAGTTATTACACTCAGACAGCTTTACGCATTGACAGAAGATAAAATACACTCATCTCCTTAATACTATATATACACTTTCTCTATAAATAGTATTAAAGTGTCCTTACTGACATTCTAACCATAGGATCAGTAGCTTGCATTTATATTTATACCTTTTTTCTTTTTCTTTAGACCTACCACAGTAGCATTCAGGCTGAATCAAGATAGCTTTGTTTAGTTTTGTTCCAGACTATATAGTTTCTAACATTGCAGGGATGCTGAAGTTCAGAGTGTAACTCTTCAGACCAGGAGTCTGGACAACTGCTACTGAGCAACTGTGTGCTCAAGTCTTCTTACCTTCTTTGTAAACTGAGGAGAGCAGTGATTTGTAAAGCTGCCTGGAGATCTGTGTCAGGTAGATGCCAAGTTTGACTATAAATATAATTTGGGCAGCCAAAGGGGCTGGAGCCAAATTCTTTCAGAAGCACATTTTTTAACTAAGAGTGCTGAAAATCTCAGGCTCCCTATCTAAGCTAGGATGCTTTCAAAGCTTGCCAAATCGTCCACCAACTCAAGAAGGAAAAGAGTACTGTCAAGAAGTCAGGTGGCCTTGGACAAGCTCTCTTTGGCCACTAAAATCAAGAGGACCGGTAGTAATCATTATATCAAAGATTATTAGGAGGCTGCATTCTTCATTCAGCAGAATTCTAGACCTTCAACAAGGATTTTGGGCCACTAATAAAAGTTAATATGTGTTCCTACACAGAAAAAGAGTTCAGTATTTTTTCTTTCCATCACCAATACATGGTAGCTGCTGCAACTCTGCAAAGATTTCATAAGTGAATCCACTGCAGCCCATTGTGAAATCTATTCCCCATTCTCAAGGTTCAAAGACTGGTGGGTCGGTGCTGTAAATATGAATTTCTACACTGATGCAGCCATAGTATTAAATGACAAGGATGACAGTATTGCTAATTTATGCAGGCAGTGAAAAGAGAGCTAACCCATAATTTTTTTATGTTTTCAGGGCTTGACTTTTGTTCTAAATGTCAACAGGGTGTGCAAATGCCATGCAAGTCTCCCTTAGGACTTGGCTGCAGTTCATATGCAGATATTTCTGAGGATGCCTTGGATTCATGAACTTAAGAAACTCGGCTTAAATATAGGAAAGGGAAAAACAGTCTTGATAGATAATGTAAAAGTACTGTATAAACTCCTGAAGACTTCTACGTGTTTGTGCTTATATACACATGCATATATACATAAACACACACAGATAGATATACACACATGCATACTATGCACACAAGATTTCAAGATAAACTCTAGCCAATTTTAAACAGTCCTACAAGATAAAGTATAATTTTCCAGTTTTCCTCCTTGGATTACATTCCTAGCTGATTCACCTGTTTTGCCCCCTTTCCCTTTTAATTAAAATGTAATATAAAAGTAGATGCTGAAAACTTCTTCGAATGATAGTCCTGGAAGCTGTCTTTCAAAAGAAGTAGTATATAAGCACTGGGAGAGGAAACTCCTCCAAAGTACTCCAACACTGCACGTCAGACTTCTTCTCCATGGAAATGCTTATAGATGTGAGAGACCCAGCGACACAAAAGTTCCGATGTAGATCCCTCTGGGAGCATGGCAGTGCTGAATTGCTTGGCAGGGCTGAATATAAAAATCTGGGCAAAAAGCTGTCCCTGCACTTGCTCATGCAAAGAGAGGGCTTGTGTAGATCACCACTGCATGAAGATCTGGAAGGCAGAGCCTGTTCCTGACAAAGATATTGGGTATTTTTAGAAGTTTCCTGAATGTGTGGAGGATGTAGAAAGGTTTGTAGAAGAGAGATTCTTGAACGAGGACCTCTCTGAAGGTCTGTTTGGTAGCACTGTCAGATAAATTTCATTGGTAGAGAGAGTCTAGGAATATTTGAATGAAAAGGTAAAAGAAGGTGAGAAGCAGTAGAAATAGTCTAAAATGGGAAAGTCTGTGAACTTAGTAGGAAAAGGCATCTGGAGATACAGAACCAAGGTGCTTCTTATGAACCCACAGGGTCTTTGTTAGGCTACCAAAGTAAAAATATATAAATAAAATTAAAAAAATGGTTTACTGGAAGGCAAAAAGCGGCAATACTTTGTGCCTTCACTCTCATGAGACCTCACCTGGAGTGCTGAGTACTGTGTCCAGCTCTGAGGCCCCAAGCACATGAAAGACATGGACCTACTAGAGCAGGTCAAGAGGAGGGCCATGGAAAATGTCAGGGGGCTGGAGCACCTCGCCTATGAAGAAAAGCTGAGAGAGTTGGGCTTCGTCAGCATGGAGAAGAGAAGGCTCTGGGGAGACCTTATTGTGGCCTTTCAGTACTTACAGGAGGCTTATAAGAAAGATGGAGACTTTTTACCAGGGCCTGTAGTGATAGGATAAGGGGTAACAATTTTAAGCTAAAATAAAGTAGATTTAGATCAGGATTAGGAAGAAACCCTTCCCCATGAGGGCGGCGAGGCGCTGGCCCAGGCTGCCCAGAGCAGCTGTGGGTGCCCCATCCCTGGCAGGGCTCAAGGCCAGGCTGGACGGGGCTGGGAGCAGCCTGGGCTGGGGGGAGGGGGCCCTGCCCCTGGCAGGGGGTGGGACTGGGTGGTCTTGAAGGTCACTTCCACCCAAATCATTCTATGATTCATTGATTTTTTAAAAGATTTAGGACACAAACAGAGCAGTAGCGATTCTTCTTTTGGAACAGAACACAGTACTTGTTTTCCAGGCTAAATTTTAGTTTACCTTCATTTCCATTATATCAAAACTTTGCAAGTTGCCCAGGTCTCCAACGTATTGGAACTTTAAAGACATAACAATATTCCACATATTCCTGTTGAATTTGAATCACAAAACTTTATTTCCCTCCCACATATAGGTAGTAGAATCATTGTTTCTCTGCCACTTCTCTCCTATTACTTGACTCTTGGCATTGGAAATTATAGGGATCAGGCATCTTGCTTGAAAATGAGCATGTTACTGGTGTTTAGGAATGTGCTAGTCTGTTTGTTTGACAGTGTAAAAGAAGTTACACCCACCTCTTCTCATAGGCAGTAAGTTAGTTGATTTACTTCATTAAGAAAAAAATTAAAAATGAAGTGCATTTTGTCCAAAACCCAGTTCCTAATACTAGGAGTGGCCTTCATCCCAGAAACAAATATTTATGCATTGCCTAAGCAGCAGTTAATGACACATTAGTCTAAACAAGCCTGAAGTGCATATTTTGGAGGACAGTTTCCTTGCACCATCAAAGTGAAACCAAGTATGGACACATAACGTTTGTACTACAGTCTTTCTCCCTGCACCTCCTCTTTACTTAAAGATGCACAAAAGATAAAGTTCTCTTGGACTTACACCTGCATCTGAACTTAGAATAGAGATGTGTTTGAAGAAAGCATAGGAGACCCTGTTTTTCATAGATGCTGAGATTATTCATTTTAATCTGTGATATCTAACAGGCATAGCAAACTTCCTAGTAGCTCATCTGGTTTGGCAGTTCTGACTTACCATCTCTCTGCCAGATGGGTATATGACTATTATACACATCAAGGAATCAGTTATACATTCTTGTAATAATAATTTAAAAAAATATATTGATGAGGTCACACACACAAAACCCTTTTCCAATTGTGTTCTTGGACGTAAAATGCCATTTATGTCCATGAAAACTAAGCCTTGCCATCCAGTCACCACCACCATCACCATCCAGCTTCATCTCTTCCACTGTTCAGCTTTCACACCAAACACTTCTTATCCCCTTGTAACAAACATGTAGACTTACTTGAAGCCAACATCAGTGCTGGTCTTCTTTGGTGCCATACTGAGGGATGTACAGCGTTATAAAGCTGTTGGGAATTACCTTTCCTTACGGACTGAACGTCACTTGAACGTGTGTTATGCGCTGCAGCATGCAGAATGTTTGACAACCCAAATCTTTCCTTGTCAAAGCAGGAGCAGTACCTGATCCCACAGCTACAATGGCTTCATTCCTTGAAAAATTGTTAGTAGCTATTGTGTTTTTCAGATTAGTTGTATAACAGGGTTTCAATGTTCCCTGTTGAATGTCAGTATCAAAGATGAAGCTGATTTTATTCCCGTAATTTGGGTTTTTGAGTTAAATACACATTTTTGAAATGTTTTTCTGAGGCTTCCCTTACTAATGAATGTTTTCAGAAATAAATGTTGGGTCACACACACACACACAAATATTTTCACATTTCTGTCTCATTTCCTGTAATTTTATAAACTCTTTTGAAATCGGCCATTCAAAATAGTAAACAGATGTTCTAATAATAATTAACAAGTATAACTGCAAGTAGGGGAACTCACAGAGCCACCGATGGCTTTCTGCTCTGCTCTGTCTACTGCCTCCCTGCACCACAACAACCCCTTCTTTTTCCCCCTTCCTTCCTCATTTCCCTGTGACCTCAGCCCTCACTTCCAAAGCCCGCAGATACCCTGAGGATAACCATTTCCCCTCGGTACCCTCCGTGCCTTCAGGCTCTCTCCTAAGTCTAGCAATGACCAGCTGGCAAAAGGCACTGCATTCTGTGTGTTTCCAACTTTGGAACTGTGGTTCCAAAATACACGTGTGGTAGCTGGCCGGTCACTACCTACAGGCTGATTGTGCAGGGTCAGACCAAGCAGAAAAAATTCCTGTCACAGCCTTCCTAAACTGAGGGTTCCTCCCACATTTGGAGTGTATTAATTGCAGTCTTTTCTTCCTACTCTCCCAGTAGTTTTCATGGAACTTACCAGTGCCTCATTATATTTTCTTGGCAACTTTGAGCCCTTGTCCTACATGATTAATTCAACGATGATTTCCGTTTTTAGAAAGGGGGCTGATAAAGAGATGGATGGACAGAATAATTGCATAAGGCTTCAGGAATCCAGACGGAAAACCAGACTGTCACAGCAAAGCCTGTACTCTAAGGAGCTCTGGAGACTTGATGTCTATTAATGAATTCGACTTCATGATATCACCTCATCAAAGAGATAAATATTATTGTCCTTAATTTATCAATAGGTCAACACAGACATGAAGAGGTTAGGAGACTTCTCAAGTTTCTAGACCAAGTCTGTGGCAGGTTCAGAGATATTTTTTTAGCTGGCCTGTACTGTAACCTCAAAACCACTGTGCTTAACTGGGTCTTTAGTAAAGGTGTGACTCTGCCATGAAGTAGGACTAGGAATAAAGGTGAAAAACATGGGGAGTCTTTTGGGATAGCTGGCATGTCCTGACTTATTGGATCCTTGACCCATCCATCTTACAAGCAGCGGATACTGTCACCTGAGCCATGGTCCTTGCATGGGGAGAGGGGCAGAAAGGGATAAGGGACACAGGTGGCACTTGCAGACTCACTAGATTTCTGAAGGTTAAATTTTCTACTCCTGACATGCATCTTGTGAGTCCTTGGCCTCGCACATTTGTCTTGTGTGCTCTCAGCAGCCCATCCTCAGATCCCGCCATGGGCCCGTGGCTCAGTTCCTTTCTCTCCTAGGGGGTCCCCCTGCACTGATGCTGGTAGTGGCCAGCTTTCTCCTCTGACTAGGTTTGTCACTGAGACTGCCTTTGCACCACCTCCTCTCAAGTTCAGATCACCTCAATTAAGCCTTCCCCGTTAGCCCTTTCCTCTCCTTGAAGCAGATGACAAGTCCATGCTGCACAACACCCCCAAAGGACATGAGACTTGAATGACAAGGGAATAAATCTCAGGAGCCCTAACATGAAATTCTGCCTCTAAGTGAAGTCAACAGCAAAAATTTTATTCCTTGATTTTTTCCATAATCCCACAGTTCTCGTTGCCTGGAGTTGCACCACTTGTTCTGAAAGGCCTAGGTCTCAGCACAGTTTCCCTGGATTTTTTGCACATTTTCTTCACAACAGCCATCTTAAAATTCCTTAAACTCCTTGGGTATGACCCTATCCCCTGTTCTCTATCTCCTGATTTGGTTTGGTGACCTCCTCACACACCTCATAAAGAGAGGTTAGAGATGTTTACCAGGGAAATCTCTGCCATTCAGACTCAGCTTTGTTTTCCCAGACTGAACGGCTCTTCAGCCCCTGGGAGTTTGTATGATTAAGGACTCAATGAACCTCATGAAAGGCTCTGCAATTTGCACAGCTATTGGCATTTGAAACCGCAGTGCTTAGATCTTCCTACACCTCATGATATGAAACATGTTTACACTTATGAGTCTAATTATTTTTAACCAAATTAAGTGGATGTTAGGTTTTCCCCATCATCCTGTCCTGAGAAAAGATAGCCTTGAGACCATCTCAGGTCGTTTTAATAAGCTACAAATATTTTGGATGTGTCTTTTCTTTATTGCTCAAATGAAGGTTCACCCACTGCAAAAAAGAAACAGCAAAAAAAATGTGATGTGGTTTTTAGACAGAGAAGAAAAAGGGAAGGGGAAGGGGAAGGGGAAGGGGAAGGGGAAGGGGAAGGGGAAGGGAAAGGGAAAGGGAAAGGGAAAGGGAAAGGGAAAGGGAAAGGGAAAGGGAAAGGGAAAGGGAAAGGGAAAGGGAAAGGGAAAGGGAAAGGGAAAGGGCAGGACAGGGCAGGAAAGGAGAGGGCAGGAAAGGAGAGGGCAGGAAAGGAAAGGGAAAGGGAAAGGGAAAGGGAAAGGGAAAGGGAAAGGGAAAGGGCAGGGCAGGAAAGGAGAGGGCAGGAAAGGAAAGGAAAGGAAAGGAAAGGAAAGGAAAGGAAAGGAAAGGAAAGGAAAGGAAAGGAAAGGAAAGGAAAGGAAAGGAAAGGAAAGGAAAGGAAAGGAAAGGAAAGGAAAGGGGAAAGGAAAGGGGAAAGGAAAGGGGAAAGGAAAGGGGAAAAGAAAGGGGAAAGGAAAGGGGAAAGGAAAGGGGAAAGGAAAGGAGTTATTTAATCTCTTTTTCTATCTAATTCCTTTGCTGCTCATTGATGAATCACAGATGGAAAAAATAGTAATCTCATAAGTTAGTTAAAGGAACCTGGATTCAGTTTCTGTCTATCATAGTGAATTTCCATGTGACCTTGGGCTAGCAGTTTCCTCATCTTAAATAGTAGCATCTAAACACACCCTCAAATTTTGGGCTGAAACAAATCATTAGATCATCAGACAAGCCTTACCTGTCACTATGGCCATGTATGTGCATATGGCCATGTATGTGCATACGGCCCTGATCTCAACTGACACCTCTAAGTGCTAATGCAATGCAAAGACTCTGCAGTCAAAACTTTGCAGTCAACTGCACTAAGTCAATCATTTCATGCAAAATAAAAGCTATGAGAATCCAATGACAAGCAAATAAATAGATAAATAACAAGCAACCCCCCCTCCCCCCCCCATATTTCAGATCACATTGGTTTGGACAGGAACAAGAAGTCAGGAATGGTGTGAACAGCAGCCCTTAGTTCTCCTTTCTAAAAGCTCCCCTTGAAATTGCTGCCTTCCTGCACTTTGCATTTTATTACTGGAGCACAGCAACAATGTACTAAAAATAAAACATATTTTCACCCGACCATCTTGCCACTTGAGGATTGTAGCCATTTATGAGATGTGATAATCTCCTAACTACTTTTCTCAATTAAAGAGCAAGCATCCTACACCTCTGTAAACAGGAATTAGCTCACAGAGCTGGCTGAGGCTGAACCAGGAGCCTGCCACATCCAATCCACTTCAGGTTTTTCTAGACCAGCAATTCTCAAGTGCCTCAGGGCAGCTAGATTTGGCTATCCAGATCTGTGTGTGTGTTCTTTGTACTTCCAGATAATCCACATTATAACACTTTGACAATAAAAACCATGGTCGTCACGGATTTGCATGAGATCTGCTGCTTAACACAACTGCTGGCCTGCATTTTTTGATGAAATCTCCTTTTCTGTCCTTCATGTGAAAATATTAATTTGTCAAAATTGGCACCAGCCACAAAAAATACACCAGCTTCAGCTGAAACTTTTGTCAGAAAAAAAGCTTTCTGGCTGCAGCTACGTAGTTGTGAAGCAGAAAGTAACTCACCCCAAAAGCCCTAGCTGCTTGATGACCAGCAAAGTCCTCTTGCAGCTGTATAAATAATGAAATATTCATTCTGCCAGAAAAGAGACAAGCTCTTTAGTCCTGTGGTTAAAAACTAATTTGGGACGTGAGAAACCTGCACACTGAAGTCCTTGCTCCAATAAACACGTATTTATTCAAATAAAGAGCCTGGGCACCAGAGGGTGGGGCAGAAAGACTGGCCTCAGGGAGACCCAGGAGGATCTTGATACCCAAAGCATTTTTTCTGAAAATAAAATCATTACTAATGGCATGACATGTACATGCTCTTTCCCTCCTCTTCTTCCAAGAGAGCTTTGGTACAAAATTTATTTTAAATGCTGAAGAGTTTTGTGGGGACAGGAAAACCATTTCCAAACCCACCCAACTCTACATGGCATCCATCACCACAGAAGCAGACACTCAAATACTAATGGTGCCTGTAAAGCATAAATTGAACTTTGCTAAGCAAAATTAAACCAATCAATCATAGGCCAAAACTTCAGAAAAAGCAAAAGTCTTACAGTATGTTGTGAAAGCTGCCAACTTCTGGGTTTTGCAGCAGTCTCACTCACAGGACCAGTGTGTTACTCTGCTTCTGCAACAGCTATGTTAGAAACAGAGCTTTCAACAGGGCCAGTAGCATTATCATGTAGAGGGTCATACTTGTCTCACATACATGCAGATTAGCTCAGACTCAAGACTTTTTTTTTTGCGTTGTGGAAGTGTTTTGGTAAAATAGGGCTAAAAATACTAGAAATGCCCTGAGGATGGATTGTTTTGCAGTTTGCCAGGATTTTCTGTCCCCAGTCTTCTGTTGAAGATAGGTATCTTCATGAATATGTCCTGCTTGCTCCTCCTCCTTTCCTCATGATGAGAGCTATCACATGTGCACACACAAATTTGCAAAGATACGGCAGGTATACACATGAGGAAATACTCAGACCTTCCCAGCTGTAGTTGCCTTTAAATGAGTCTCCCCTGACTTTCAGCAGTTTATCCTTTTCCATTGACCGTAGCAAGATCCTCGGTGGTTATTCTTGCAGGTATAAATATTTTCCTTGAAAAAGTCTTGGCTTTTTCAGACTGGACAGATGGGTTGTGTATGGACCTAGAGAGGCAATGCCCTTGCAGCAAAGCCATTTGCATAGGTGGTGGCAAGCCAGGTTGGCTCGAAGAAGGTGGAATTCACACCGTTGCTCTTGTGACAGGTAGCACTGTAGATGCCTGCCTGTTAACATGCTGTGAACGGTTGCATATGTGCTTTCTGACAAAAAGGAGTCCATGCCATAATGCATTTGCCAGGAGAGTCCCTTACTGCCTAGCTCAAATGATTCTGGATTTCAATCCAGCTTTGCTGTTGTGCACTGCAAAGGTATTCACATTTACAATCACTCCCTCCCATCAGCCCAGAAAACCCATCCTATCTTGGTACCTAGAGACATAGGCAGACTTTATAATCAAACAACAGATCAAGTCATTTGGCTCAAATCAGCAGAGTACGCCATACTGTTAAAACAAACAAACAAACAAACAAACAAGCAAAAAACCCCAAAAACCCGGCATTTATGAGATTTTCTGGCTTCTTGTCAAGTTTAGGACCATGATTGCCAAGTATCTCATGAAGGATGGTTTAGACATTATTCAGGGATCCTCCTGAAAGTAGCATGTACCGAAAACTCATTCCACAACCTAGTCAGTTTTGCAGACTCAGGGTGTATTAGATGAACCTTTCCACCCTGAGATAAATCCAACAAGCAATTATTCTGAGATATATTTTATCCTGGCAGAAGCAGTGGTGGATTCAAGTACCTGAAGATTTAAGGAACTTGCATTTTGGTCCAGACTTTAATCCAGTTTTAGTTGTTTGGCAGGGTACTGTTTCTCAGTTTACCCATACCCAGTAATACTTGTCTTTTTTGTAAAGGGCTTGGAGAGAAACAAGTGAAAAATACAATGTAATAGGGAATGTTTGCTTCCAGGAATGGGACATTGACCACCTCTCTGAGCAACCTGTGCCAGTGTTTCACCACCCTCATTGTACAAAATTTCTGCCTTCTATCTAGTCTAAATCTAGGCTCTTTTAATCTAAAATCATTACCCCTTGTCCTAAAGCTACAGATCCTAATGAAGAGTTTGTTCCCATCTTTCTTATAGGCCCCCTTTAAGTACTAAAGGTTGCAATAAAGTCTCTCCAGAGCCTTTGCTTCTCCAGGTTGAATGACCCCAACTTTCTCAGCCTATCTCCATAGGAGAAGTGTTTCACCCCTCTGATCATCTTCATGGCCTCCTCTAGACCAGCAGGTCCATGTCCTTCTTATGTTGGGAGCCCCAGAGGTGGACGCAGCACTGCAGGTTGGGGTCTCATCAGAGTGGAGCAGAGGGGCACAATCCCCTCCCTCCACCTGCTGGCCATGCTGCTTTTGATGCAGCCCAGGGCATAGTTGGCTTTTCAGGCTGTGAGCACACATTGCTGGCTCATGTCCAGCTTTTCATCCACCACCAAGTCCTCCTCTGCAGGGCTGCTCTCCGTCCCTTCATCCCCCAGCCTGTACTGATCTTGTGGGTTGCCCCAACTCATGTGCAGGACCTTGCACTTGGCCTTGTTGAGCCTCATCAGGTTCACATTCTCAAGCTTGTTCAGGTGCCTCTGGATGTCATCCCATCCCTCAGGTGTGTCAACTGCACCATGCAGCTTGATGTCATCTGCAAACTTGCTGAAGGTGCACTTGATCCCACTGTCTGGTGGGATGTAACCCTTCATAATTCTTTTGCACTCCATGAGGTGGGTTGAAAAGTTTTTCTAAACTCAGATGATATCATTTCTGATGTGATAGAGCACTGAAGTGGAAGGGGCCTTGAGATGCCATCTAATCCACCCCCTGTCTGAGCCATGCCTATGTCATTTCACACAGATGCTTTCTTAGCCTGTCCTTAGAAGCACACTGTACCTTTTTAGAAAAATTTCCCACTGTTTATATACACATAGCTTTAGGAAGTTTTATTAAACTAGAACTTTTCATCTGCATATTTGTTTTCTTGTGTGGTCATTGGTGATCGTGTACAGTACATATTCACACCTTCTTTGTGGCAACATTTTCATAAATAAATTGTAAAACTGTCCCTCAGCCCTTGCTTCTCTTGGCTAAAGAAATCCCACTTCTTCAAACTTCCTTCCACGGACACATTTTTGTGATGTCTGATCATTTTCCTTTCCTTTCACTGGACTTTTGTGCTGCTCATACAAATCTGTAGTGTGCCAAACCGGCCATGTTACCTATGCTAAGGTGTTCATCAGGAGTAGTTCATGTACCTGATGTGCACATCTGTCTGGTTACACATCAGGACATGATATTTTTTCACTGCAGTGTATTGTTGCAAGTTTAGGCTCAAACTTGCTATGATCCTCAGACACAGACAGGCAGAACCGTTCCCTGTAACAGTGGAGGCGATGGCTCCCCTGTGGGCTTTTCACACTCACCTTTGTTATTTCAGACTATCTAAGAAGATTGGTTTGAATTCTACAAACCTCTACATGTTTGAGAGCTCTCCTTGCTTCGTGTAATTTGCAGTACTAGGAAATGGGGTTTATTTCATCCTACCAGTCATCAGTGAAATATCGAGCAGAATTAGACCAAGACCTGACCACCACCAGTCCTCAGGTGGAACCTCTTTTCACTAACAAAAAACTCTTCTAGCACATCCATTCCTATTGTATTTTCATCTAAGCCTAACTTTGTTAAAAGAATGATGTGTCTGAGCCTTTCAACAGCGTTACCAAGGTCAAAGAAGGTTTACACTGGGAATTTATATTGGTCCCAGAATTATCAAAGATCAGTCTTAACAGAACCCCTCTGCTGATTTCTTCAATATTCTATGAGTAACTACATCAGACTCTGCTAATTTGAAAACATCTAAGTGGTCCAAAAAGTTTCTTACCTTCCCTTCCTTGTTTAACTGTTTGTTAACTCTTTTCACCCCTGGTATTAATTTTGTTAGTCATCCAATCACAGTTAATCTTTCTTGGGAAGACTAAAGCAAAAAGGCATTAAATGCCTCAGCCCCATCATCGGTTATTTACTTTCTTTGCCCATTGAGTAATGGTCCTGCACTTAACATTTCTTTCAGTGACAGAACTGCTTTAGGCAGCTCCCAGCCTCTCCTCCTCCTCTCCCTTTGCCATCCCCCTCTCCCTTGCATTACCGCTCATTTGTGCCAGTACGACAGTTTGCAGGACCGCATGGTGAACAAATTAACTGATTCAAGATAAAAATAAACATGTTTTGCTGGGTTATTTCTTCATGCTCTTTCCTTCCTCTTCTTATTATTACTAATGCACCTTCCCAATATGATTTTATATTGCTGCAAATCTTTTGCATAACATTTTGTCCTTTCTTCGTCCTTATGTGCTTGTGCTTATATTATTTCCCACTGATTTGACCTGCCTTCCACTTTCTCTGCATTTTTTTCCTAAATTTCAAGGAACAGAGATGATCATGCATCAAACAAGTTCCTATTAACCTTCCTACACCTTCCACAGGATAATTTGAACCCCAGAGTTGTCTCAGTGAGTTTTTTGGAACTCTTTCCCCCTAGGTTTGCTTCCCATGAGATCCTTTCTACCAATTAACTGAATTTATTGATGTCTCCTTTCTTAAATCCTCTTTGCTTTTTACTTTCTGGTTCTCTCTCTCTTATTTTCCCAGGAATTAGGGTATTTACCTTCTTCTTGGTGTCTTATTCTCAACCAATTCATATCTATTGGTCATAAGAGAACCTACAAGAGCTTTTTCTCACATCAACCATCCCAATTTTGGGGCATAAAAGGCAGCTTCCAGAGCAACACAGGAATTTGATATTCTTGCTGCGTTTCTGTCCTGGCTGATGTATGATGTCGATGTCCCCCACTGACAACAGCACCTGGGGTTTGAAATATTCTAGTAGTTGCTCAAGTCATTCATCTCACTTGCCTGCTTTGACAGTCACCACCAGCCCATCCCACCACTCCGCTGGCTTCCTTTCTATTTCAGCAAGACGGTTTCAGCAAGTCTATCTCACACTGAATTCTAGCCCTCAGAGCCAATATGTCCTTGATCTATAAACCACATCTTCTTTCTTTTCTGCCGTCCTCTCTGAACAAGCCATACCTTTTACATCAATATTCCAGTCATACGACTTAGCCTAGAAAACCTCTGCTAAGCCAATTAAGACATAATTCTAATTATGTGTTAAGATTCCCAGTTCCTCTGGCTTATTCCCCTTACATCTTACATTAGTGTATAACCATTTAAAATGTTCAGAAGATTGACCCAGTGGTTTTCTTTTCATATCCCCTTTGTTCCTTTATGTTTACTCTCTCCTGTTTCTGATAAATTTGAGTTCATCCATACCACCCTCATTTATAACTGGTAAGCAAAATACTGGAGTCATACGTGTCGGCATTGAGGTAAAGAATAGTACTCAAATATTGCACTATTAAAATATTAAAATATTCTTAAGCACTTGAATTTTGCAAAGGAAGATATTTTCTGTGAAATAACAGCACAGCAACTGGGTGTGTTAATAATGCTAAAACAAGAATGAGTGAGATGGATAGTTATTAGTCTGTGGGAAAAAAAAAATTATCCATAAATAAAAATCAGACACACTAGGAATGAGTCATATAGATGATTCCTCATTAATAGAGATTTTTTTTCCAAATCATGTTAGACCATCCCCACACTTTATCCCTACTCCAGGCTATCACAACAGTAGGTATTGCTTTATTTGGCAATAGGTTGGGTTTTTTTCTCTTGGAGAATTTGTTTATAAATTGTCTTGAATAGCCAAATTCCAAAGGGCTTCAGACTTCTGACAAAGCAGCCTCTCCCTATATTTCCTACATTAAATTTCCCTTGCTTTCTTTCATACAAATCAGTACCTGTACTTACGCATGTACATACTCAGGCACACAGATACACAGCCAGCAGAGCAGCTATAGTTTCCTGAAAGTTGCAGTGAGGCAAAAGAAGAAAAAAGATGACACATTCAGCTATAAAGAAATGGCCACATTACACTGCAGCTGTAATAACAAATGATAATATTTTACTTAGTATTTCCATAGCACTTTCCATCCATCATGGACTTGTATTTTGGCAGCAGCTTTCTGTGCATCCATGTTTTTTTGTGCCAGTATTCTCCAATGTGAGAAAGCACTATGCCTTTAATCCTAAACCCCTGAAGTGTCCCTTGGTGTTCTGGAGCATGTGGTATTGCTCATTATTAAATAAGCTACTACTGGACCCACTGTTATCCTACAGAAATGCTGTTAATATGAATCTGGCTATAAAATCTACGTTAGAACAAATATATCAGTATTACAGGCTTCAGTTCCTCTGTGCTGCAGGTCTCCACTGAAGGAGCTGGAACGTCATTATACCCATTGTACATAAGAAAACACAGAGGAAATCCCAAAGAAAAAAAGTCCCGGTGACCTCAGTTTGTGAGTATTCAATTTCTGAAACTTTAAGGCTCACGAACCTCACATTTAATGAGAGAGACCTAGCAGTCTTGCACCATGCAGTCAAAACCCAAAGTGTTAAAGACTGGAATTGCACAAAATTAATTAGTTGTAAGGAATAGGCCAACGATGACCGTAAACGCTTTTTTTTTTTGTTGGTCAATATAGACAGACAGCTCCAATGGGAAGCTGAGATCTTATGGTTCCATCAGCTACAGAAGAGCCCTGAGACTCTAAAATCAGGCTGCTCAGTGAAACACCTGAAGTTAAGCAGGGTGGATCCAGCCTTACATGACTCATGCAGACCTGGTAACAAAGCCAGGACTAGAAACAGCCTCTCGGCTCCCTGCCCACCATTGTAATGGTCACACTGTGCCTCTGGCAGAGCAAAGCCTGCATGAGGGACCTGCATGCCAGGTACTTGCAGCACCTCCCAAACCACTGCCAAGCCCAGACACTGGATTTACTATGCACCATCCCTACCGATAAGCATCCTTCTTAGAGCCCTAATTGCAAACATCATTTAAAAATGGTTCCAAACGTACAGTAGAGAAATAAGCAGCCTCAGGGGGTGGGAGCCCTTAAATCATAGTCACCATCATGTGGAAGTGGATGGCTCATCTCCCATACAAATAGTGAAGTACCACAGTGCTAATAAAATAAGGCCTGCTCACAGCAGACGCAGGCATATCTTTCAGCCCACTCTCTGTGATAATAGATGTAGTAACGTTTTGACTACCGCCTTGTGTTTACTGTGGGTGTTAGCTGAGACATTTCCATGTAAATAAAACATTTATCAAGCTCACAAAAATGTCTGCAGAGCAATTATTGCACAAGAATGGTGAGCACTGGAGAAGCAGGCTCATTCATCCATTCCATGTACCTGCTTAGGCTTGTTGCAAAGGAGGATGCTGCTTTCACAGATGTTGGAATTAGGTCACGTCTCCTGTGTGGAAGCTGTGTGGGCCCAGGAATAAGGCTTGTCATCAGGAGACCTGATTTCTATTTGCAGAGCTTCTGCTGACTTACTATATGGCCTTGAGCAACTCACTTTGCTGCTCCATGATGCTGTTTCCCACCCATCTGTAAAATGGGGTTAATGGTACTTACCAGCATCCGTAAAGTACTCTTGTGATGTAGGAATGAAAATTATGGTGACTGCTAATTGTTTTCACACTCTCCATGGAGAGAAGCTCCTTGCCCTCCAGGAGTGTAAACCCCAGCACGTTTTCTGCTAGTTGTAGAGTTTAAGATTTCATTTACATTGATTGTAACACCCTTTCCTATAGTTTTTCATAAACACGATGTGCAACATCTAAGATGGGGACTTTCTGAGGCTGGGTACTCTACAGCCTCAGCGCAACAATGGGCAGCACCACAGATCTGACAATACGGAGATGTCACAACAGGGTAGGGGAAAACAAGTGCTCTCCACATGAACTGAGGGCAATAAGAGGTTGACTTGCTTCACCAAGTTCAGAGGATATATTTAAGAAGCTGTGATGAAGCCCACATCTCCTGGTCTCCAGGTTAGTGAGTTAGCCACAAGAACTTCCTTCCTGTCCTCCATAATGTCCTTCTGGAATAATAATAGACACTGCCAGGAAACTTTTCTTTGTGGTTTAGTTTTCATTTTCAGAGTATTCCCGCTCCCTAAATAACTGCTTTTCCTACAGAATGATCACTGACAACATGCGGTAGTGGGGGTAAGTATCTGAAATTTCTTAAGTTACTGGAAAAGAAGGGCTCCAGAAACCTTACCTTATTAGCACATTAATTGCAGCTGTCACAGACAGCAATTATTTGCTCAATTTTCCTCAGATTCACCGTTTTCTTAAAAAACAAAACCAAACCCAAAACCGCAGTAATGAATATTCAGAGTATCCTGGCACTTGAAATCCTGTTCTCATTTCATAGCTGGCTGTGGCTTCCTCCTATCTGAATACCTTGCACACCTTTCAGGCATGTATGATTGATAGCTGTCCTGCATGCATAGCAAAACAAAGTTTAATCCCCCATATCACAGACAAATGTACTTTGACGGCTTCAGTGCTGAGCAGCACACCATGCCATCCACCCAGATCAGGTACCCCCTAGAGCAAACGCTGCCTTGTCTCAACTCCAGTGGACATTTCAAGTTCATCTGCAGCCACCTGGGTGTGCTGGTTTTGTCTGGGGTAGTATTAATTTTCTTCGTAGTAGCTGCTATGAGGCTCTGTTTTGGATTTGTGCTGGAAACAGTGTTGATAGCACAGGGCTGTTTTCATCACCACCAAGGGGTGCTCACACCGAGCCAAGGGCTTTGCTGCCCCTCACCCCACCCCAGCAGCGAGGGGCTGGGGGGGCACAAGGAGCGGGGAGGGGACACGGCCAGCACAGCTGACCCCCCTGACCCAAGGGATGTTCCATACCATATGGCGTCATGCTCAGCATATAGAGCTGGGGGAAGAAGGAGGAAGGGGGGGACGCGGGGAGTGACGGCGTTTGTCTTCCCAAGTCCCCGCTGCGCGTGACGGAGCCCGGCTGCCCTGGGGATGGCTGAGCCCCTGCCTGCCCGTGGGAAGCGGTGGGTGAATCCCTTGGTCTACTTCACTTGTGCACATGGCTTTTGCTTTACTTATTAAACTGTCTTCATCGCAATCCATGAGTTTTCTCACATTTACCTTTCCAGTTCTCTCCTCCATCCCACTGTGGGGAGAGTGAGCAAGTGGCTGCGTGGGGCTGAGTTGCTGGCAGGGGTTAAACCATGACACTGGGCAACAAAAATCATCTGCAGTTATTGGTCTTCCAGCTGTAGGAGAGAATTGCAGGTAATTCCTGTGATCATGCTTGTCCTTTAACTATATCAACTATAAAAAGCCCAGGGAACTGTGTTGCTCACCTTTAGTGTTTCTCTAACTCAGCTCTCTGAGCTGTTTGCCCTCATACACTCTGTCAAGAGGGGAGAGTGCAGACCAGGAGGATTACAGCGTCTCTGGAAAACAGGCAAGTCCTTCAGATCAGAGGGACCTCAGTTCTGAAAACCATTCTCAGAGGCCTAAATGTAGTTCTTCACAAACTCCAGAAGGCACCCTTGATGTATGCATGCTTGTATGTGTGTGCATCTATCTATCTATCTATATATGAATGAGCAATATTACAGCCTTTACACTGAGAAACAGTGAGTTTGGGAAATGATGGATTAGGCTGTAAGCAGTCTGTAGGAGGGATGAATAGATGCCTGTTGTTGGGATGCTGGGGAAGCCATGTACTTTGTCCACTTGCATCAGGCAGTAAGAGTGCAGGCAATTTTAATTGAGTAACACTGAGCTGGCACAGTATATACAAAATCAATTTATTGTGATGGAATATTTACTATCATTATTTGGATTAGTGCATTTTGTCACTAGACAGTGCATTTACGACCACCTAATGTAACTTTCTACATATCATCTAGTGATTCTTGTAGCTTCAGAACAAATGGCAAAGCTACAACATGTCTTTTAGAGAGACATCCCATCTTGATTTAGAGCCTTCAAGTCATGGAAAATCTAACACCTCCATTGTAAATTGTTCCCAAGGTTCATTACTCTTGCTGATAAAATTTGCACCTTATCTTTAGTTTGAATCTGTCTGGCATTGACTTCCAGTCACTGGATCTTGTTATACTTTTGTCTGAGAGATGAAAGAGCCCTAGCCTATTGAAAACTGGCTTTCTGTGTAGGTTCTTACACAGTGTCAGCAAGTCTCCCCTTAACCTTCTTTCCAACAAGCTAAATACACTCAGTGTCAAAATTACTCTTTCTTGGGGTGGGAAGATTGATGGTACCAAACTCAGGCAACTACCTGTGCCTGCTTGCCTGAGCATCCCTCTGTAATCAGTGGAGGCTCCTCCAGAAGGCATTTTAACTTCAAATACGAATATTCCCTGAAGGCATCTCTCTCTCTCCAGTATCTATTTAACTGTTCCAGGGCAACCATGACCTTCAGTTGGATGCCTTGTTTAAGTGACTGAGGTTTGGTGGGATTTCCAGGTTTTAAATAATCTTTTATTTCTTTCTGAAATCCTTTCTGTTTTCTCAGTAACTTTTTGGAAGGAGAGATATGAGAAATGGAGACACGCCAGCCCCAGCTTCCCTCAGTATCCCAATACATGGTTAGCAATGCCTCCATGGTCCTGTTCAACTTGCCCACATTTGACGAGAGCAGAATTAGCCTTGCCTCTTAGCCATTAACTCCACATTCACAGTTCATATTCAGTACATTGTCTGCAATGACCTTTCAGTATTTTTTCAGAGCTTCAGCTTTCCTGAATACAGTCCCACATCCCCTAAGGCTCAGAGATACAGAATTTTCAATTTGGGGTTATATTAAAATAGATTTGTAGTGTACTTGGAGCTGCCAATCAGGATCAGGGACTCACCATGCAAACACACAGTGAGAGACAGCCCCTGCCCTGAAGAATTTACACTCTATATTAGACAAGACAGACAGTAGTAGTGTGTGGGGGCAGTTAAATGGAGACACTGAAAAGGGAAGGCCATGACGAGATTTGAGCTTTCCTAGCCCTTCTTACCCCCACTAGCTTATCGAAGGGATGGATATAAGAGACTTGTCTTGCTGGTACCCCCTGCACAAGTCCATCTCAGCATCCTTCCTGCTGCAACCCTGCATGACTGCAGGTGCAGGGCTGCTATCACTTGACCAGCTCTGTCTGACTGATGTCTGACAAGAGGTCAAACGTATTTCAGCAGAAGTATATGCTGGATGGGCTCTGTGCTGCGGGAGACCCCAGGGGCAGAAGCACAACTGCGATGAAACGTCCTGGCAGAGCTTATTCCAGGCGCAGACATAGCTCATGATCGCTGCCAAGACCAAACTAGGCTTCAGCAGTCCCCAGTAACAATGTCTAGCTCTCCAGTGGCTGGGTTTCTTTGCTGTTGGTGTTCTAGAGGACCAGAAACCAGGCAAGGGTAAATTTATCTCTGAGGAGCAAAGCAAACGTACAACATGAAGTTCTACATGTCTCCTTGCCAGTGCTAGAGCTGGCGCACTTTTCTAACACTCTTCAGGGTGACCACCCAGGTTTTCTTAAGACTCTTTCACTCCAACTTTTTGCAACAGGAAGATAGACTGAAATCCAATTGAACTTTAAAGTTTTTTGAGTATATTTGCATTATAAGCTTATTATATAAGATAGATAGATATAAGATAAAAAAGCTTATATATAAGTATATATAAGCTATAAGAAAGTACAGACTTTCTAGCTGAACAGTTTGCAGTCTACAGCAAGAGGTGCAGACACAGGACAGCTGCTGGGCAGGGGAGGGTGCCATGTGGACCACTTGCTCTCACGAGTTTTGGAGCCATTCTCTTGCTTTGGGCAGCTCTGCAGCTTGTAGATACATGAACAAGCTGGAAGTAGGATTTGCATGGTACAGTTTTCCATAGATACATTCTGCTTCACGTAAATTCCATGTAACTTTTCTTGCCCTTACAAGGAAAAGCAGGATTTGGTCCTTGTTTTAACCTTACTTTTTTCTGTGATTGCCCAGTTTTTCTTCCTTTGTAGGTTAAGCTACTAAGAAAATGAAATGAGAGAAAACAAAACACAAATGGTTTGGCAATCAATTTCAGCACTGAATGAGCAGTAAGTACTTTCTTGGGAAGAAAATAATTTAATAGAGGTGTTTAAACACACTGTAAAATCATTTTGAGAAAATAACATACAGCATTTGGAAATGGATTCTCTGTGGCAAGTGCCTGCAAGACGCTGAGCACATTCACTTCTCATGCATGTCCGTGGTAGCTAAAGACAATCAAAGCTCAAACCTGTATTAACTGAAGTCAAGAGCAGTAACCTAAGGCATTCAGCACCTTCCAACAGGTATTCAGCTCCAGTGCTGCTACTCTCCACGTATCTTTCTAGTTTATAACAAACCATGTCCTGCTCAAAAAAATTCACCTCTGCTAAACATGTCCTTTCCTTTCACAGCTCCTAGCACTGACTAGATTTTCCACACAACGTGGGGGTAAATTGGCTAAATATTTTCAAACCAGGTCCACAGTGTGAAGCCAGACTTGCCGTTGTAAAGATTATTCTTAATTGCTCCAGACTGGGGTCAGGAACTATGCTGAACTTGACCCCAGCCACCGCCTAACCTGTAAGGCTGAAATGCAGAACAAGCTGAACTGGAAAGAAGTAAAGCAGGAAACTGTAACAGGGATATGATGGGCCTGGGGTTGGTGGTGGGAAGAGCAAACAGGGACTGGCAAAGGTAGGTAGGGTAAATCTGGGCTGTATTATATGGCATTATGTTTTGAGACACCTGGCACTGGAAGGGAATACTGGGAGTTAACAGTCCTCCTTTACCTTACAGAAATATATAAATATCAGTTAGCTAACTTTCCTCAAGGACAAGGGGACAAAACTGCTGAACACCTCAGAAAAGAACATAGGCATATTAACTTCTTTGATTCTAGTCAACAAGCCACAAAAGGGTGAAAATTATATATATATGTATGTATGCATAATATGTTTATTATAATTATTTATATATGTAAAATCAAAATAATGAAGATAAAAACTTCTAAGCACTCTGCACCTATGGTACTACATGAAGTAAGGAGTCAAAAAATAAATCCCTTAGCAACAAAACCTGTGTATTTAATGAATACTAAATGAAAGGGACAGTAAACGTCTCACAGGAGACCTTCATTTTGGATTTTCTATGTTTTTCAGTGTTTGACTTTGAAGCATTAATGACATTCTGCCAGGCTGGCGTGGTATGCATTCTGGTTTTTGGTAGCAATGTCATCTTTCTGAGTAAAGTGCTTCTCTGCTCGGTGCTACTCTTGGGGAGAAAAAGAGAAAAGAGAGATAAAACCAGATGTGCTGGGTACTAATCTGATTGCTTAACGTGTTTTTTGGAAGATGCTCTGATACTGTGATGATTCAAGCTAAATGAGAACTTGCAGATAAGTGGAACTGAGCCCCAGGTTGTCAGTAATGAACTTCAACTAACTCACACTGGGCCTAAGCCCAGTAGCACTGGGCACTTTTACCTACCGCAGAAGGCAATGATAAGACACGAGTACACTGATCTCCCTGTGGATCCAAGATATGATACCACTTGCAGGCAAAATTACATTAGCTGCTTACTGTGCTGCAAATTTTAATGGTTTACAAGCAACTAGAAATTGCCACATTATAAATTTGGGATGGATGACAGAAAGCAGACAGACTTAACAGGGAATGTTCCCTTCACTCTCAGCTGAGTTGTACTTTATTAATATCCTGCTTTCTCTTTGTTACAGCACTGATTGCTTTTATGAGTGGGTAAAGTGCATTTTGCTCATTTGTTTTGCTTTAGCATAGAGAAACAAGAAAAAAAAAAAAAAACCAAAACAAAAAACCAAACCACAAAAAAACCCACAACCAACCAAAAAAGGAAAAAAGGGAATCAAGTCCTTTCTGTTTTACTCTTCTCCCTTCCCAGACCTCATACCCACACGAGGGGAGGAGTTATATTAGTGACAGTGTAAGTATCACTAAACACAGTTGTTGCTAGAAAGGTCCTAACATTGTCTCCTTGACGACGTGCCTAGGTACCATGGTGATGAGCGTGGTAGTGTCCTGAATGGGGACATCTACCCTTTGCTTTTTGCTTTGGATTTCCTCTTGCTGCTGCCACCAGTTCTCCTATAGCAGGGACAAGAGTGCGCACAGAAGCAGGCTATGTGGTTGATGGCATAGACACGTTCTTAGTGAAAAACCTTCCCTGTTAGCAGGGCACTGCACATCCCGCCCTTGCTCCATCTCCTCTTTGCAGTGAGTCTACCAGATAACCAGTGTAAGGGTGAACCCATGTGCCCTACAAGAGTGTGTGGATCCCACCCTGATGCCCTGAAGATGATGAAAAGACACCAGGCTCCATGACATTCAGCATCCCTTTATCGTGTTGTGTTCATTAGCAAGGTAAGTTGCACATATAGAGTCTTGGGAAGTAAATACTACTATTTAGGTAAGCAGTCAGTAAGTCTCATCAGTATGGTTAAGCCCTGGGTTGCATATTTACCACTCAGCCTTTAGACTCATGAAATCATAGAATAATTTGGGTTGAAAGGAACCATTAAAGATCATCAAGTCCAACCCCCTGCAATGGACAGGGACATCTTCAGCCAGATCGATTTGCTCAGAGCCCCATCCAATCTTTAATGTTTTCAGGGATGGGGCATCTACCACCTCTCTGGGCAACCTGTGCCAGTGCCTCACCACCCTCAGCATAAAAAAATTCTTCTTTCTATCTAGTCTAAATCTCCCCTCTTTTAGTTTAAAACCATTCCTCCTTATCCTATTGCAAAGGGCCCTACTAAGTTTGACCCCATCTTTCTTATAGTCCTCCTTTAAGTATTAAAAGGCTGCAACCCGGAGCCTTATCTTCTCTGGAATACAACTCTTGAAGGCTGAACAACCCCAACTCTTGCAGCCTGTCTCCATAGGAGAGGTGTTCCAGCCCCTTGATCATTCTTGTGGCCTCCTCTGGACTCGCTCCAACAGGCCTATGTCTTTTCTGTACTGAGGACCCCAGAGCTGAATGCAGCAGGTGGGGTCTCACCAGACTGGAGCAGAGGGGCACAATCCCCTCCCTCCACCTGCTGGCCATGCTGCTTTTGATGTAGCCCAGGGCATGGTTGGCCTTTTGGGTTGCAAGCTCACATTGCTGGCTCATATCCAGCTTTTCATCCACCAGTACCACCAAGTCCTTCTCTACAGGGCTTCTCTCAATCCTTTCATCACCCAGCTGTACTTATACTGGGAGTTGCTCTGACCAAGGTGCAGAACCTTGCACTTGGCCTTGTTGAGCCTCATCAGGTTCACATGGGCCTGCTTCTAGAGCTTGTTCAAGTCCCTTTGGATGCCATCCCATCCCTCAGGTGTGTCAACTGCACCACTCTGCTTGATGTCATCTGCAAACTTACTGAGGATGCACTCGATCCCACTGTCTATGTCATCAATGAAAATATTGAACAGCACTAGTCCCAGTATCATCCCCTGAGGGACAACACTTGTCACAGATGTCCATCCAGATATTGAACCATTGACCACTGCCCTCTGGATGCAACCATCCATCAAATTCTTCTCTCTCTAATTTAGAGAGAAGGATATTGTGCGGGACCATGTCAAAGGCCTTCCAGATGTCCAGAAAGACAACATCCATAGCTCTTGCCTTATCCACTGGTGTAGTCACTCCATCATAGAAGGCCACTAGGTTGGTCAGGCAGGACTTGCCCTTGGTGAAACCATGCTGGCTATGTCGAATCAACTCCCTGTCCTCCATGTGCCTTAGCACAGCTCGTAGGAGGATCTGTTCCATGATCTTCCCAGGCACAGGGGTGGGGCTGACAGGTCAGTAGTTCCCAGTGTCCTCCTTTCTACCCTTTTCAAAAATGGCTGCAATGTTTCCTTTTTTGCAGCCACCAAGGACTTCACCTGACTGCCATGATTTTTTTTTTTTTTTTTTTTTTGCCTTTAATGCTGTAAAAGAGGATTTGAGAATTTCCTCTGAGTCCTTGGAATTCACATTCACACCACCCACGCTAACATATGTAGCCAGAAGTGCGGACAAAAAGTGAGGATGCTTCTGCACGAGACTGTTTCTCAAGTACATGCACCTCTAAACGAATGGCGCGAAAACGTGATGAATTACATCCCGAGCAATACATTTCCCTCTGTCTTGCTGCTGAGCTCCGTGCTCAGAGACATAGTAATATTATATGCACAGCTTATGAGATGCGCACGCTAATATTACTGCTGCCACTTAGAAGGGTAGCGAGGAGGGAGTAACAAATGCTGCATTGTCAGTCTGCAACAATAAAGAATCATTTTCATTCCTTGTGCACAAAAGCTCCAATTATAATCTAATTCAATTCAGATTAACTATGCTTTGATGGCATTTCCATTACATAAAAAATAAATTTATTAGCCAAGTATAATGTGTTTTGACTATAGTTCTAATGCTAATAAGGAGGCTGTTTAACTGCTTTAACGCTGCATTTTAACCACAGTTATAAGCTATTTCTTCAAAATTTATAATCAGGGTGTGCAAATATTACACTGGAAACTCACATAAAGGAAAATTATCAGGATTTTCAGGTGAGCTGTTAATAAAGCCTTAAAATCCACTGGGTTCAAATCCCACCCATTAAGAATTTTCATAATGCGCTTTCATCAAAATCTCTTTCCAGGTGTTTCATCCCAGGCTAATTGCATGGTCTGGTGAAAGGTGGCAAATGTGATGGGATCAAATTAATGTTGCTTTATCTAAGGATTGTTAATGACTCATTGCAGGTATGTCTAAACCACAGACACCTAATCCAATTATAGTACTAGAGATGTGTCTTTGTGCTCTGTGAATGATCTCCATACCTTTAGAACCGCCCGCCTCTCCAGCAAACCTCATCCTCTCCTTGAGTTTCTGACAGGTTTGTTTTTGGATCGTTGTTTGTATTTTAATTTCTGTTCTGGGTTTGTAAGGACAGAGTGCTCACCATTGCCATCTTTGCCCGGTGCACAAATGGAAGGAGGCTCCTAACTACTTAGCCATTCTGGTCAATGGAGCACATATTTATGCTTCCATCCAGGGCTTTAGGGGATGTGTTTGGGATATTACAAATGAGAACCCAAAGCAATCTTTCCTCCTGCTCAAAGGAATCATGAAGCTGGATCACTCTGCATCACTTTGCTGGTCTTTAAGCCATCATTTGCCTTTTGGCAGACTGTGCACAGGATGCTGGCATGGAGTTTGGAGGCTGAGAGCTCTTCTGTTCATCAAAATACGAGGGGCTCTCTAAAGCTAGAACAAACCGTAAAACTATACCATGGGGTAACACACGCAGCACACACTTACCCCATTTATTGCAGAAAAGACCTGACCTGACAAACCACCTCAAGGTAAATGGTCATTTTTGTGTAGCTTGCAATTGAATTGAAATGGCCACTGCTTGGGCAGCTTACTTTAGTCAAGAAACAGTTGTGGAAGAAGCTAGATCCCCCAGCTCTGGTACCACTCAGAAGTGGATGCAGTAACAGATGGAAAATTCTGATTACTCCAAATTTATGTCTATGGAAGCTCCATTTTAATTACATTCCACGGTAACAGAAAACCAGACCCCTGCTGTACTTATGAATTACTTTGTATTCAAATTTACTTCTCATTGATACCATTAGTTTATGTGAGCAAAACCTAACATTTGATATCTTTTTCTCTTTAACAGCTTCTTTTCAGAACAAGAATCCACTTTCATTGGGAAGTCATCATTGAATGAAATCATATCTGGGATAAAAAACCCAAATAACCACCAAAAAACAGCGACCACCCCCACCCCCCAAGCTTTGAAGGAATATCTTCCAAGAGGAGGGGGAAGACAAAAATGCCAAAGCAGATTTGGGCCAATAGTCAGCCTTCTGCAATTATTTATGATGAGCAATTTATCCACTCTTTTTAATACTTTTATGGGGAAAATGCGTTTTCCACAGACAGATCAACAATTTAATATTTTTTTTCTCAACTTTTCTTTTTATTGCTTAACACACATCTGTAGATAATATATCTAAGCCCCCGAATTTGTCATTTTCTTTGCAAGTGCGATTACTTACATGGGTAAAAGATTTATTATAGCAATCTAAAAGATCAAGAAACAACAAGATCTAATGACTGGACTCTAAAGCTGGATTAATTGACTCTGGATATGCTGCATATATATTTTTTTATGGTACTCTTACGGCAATTAGTCATTGAGATAACTTATCTGCAGATAAGGCAGGCTGCCTATCACTGCAAATGTCTGAGACGAGACTTTCTAAAATACCTATTTCAGCTAAACCAGAAGATGGGAGCTACCTGTCAAACTCCACAGCCTTTTGCTTTAGAATGTCAGATTACATGAGCATAATGTTCCCTTCTGGCCTTAAATTTATGAAGTATTTATTTCAAGTTGATCAGAACTAGTCACCTAGGTCAAATAATAGGTCAAGCATTTGTGAAAAACCAGACAAGCAGATACAAGCATCACCATGGGGCAGAAAATGGCAATCTTCACCCTGTTAAATGCTTCAGCCAGATCCTCAAAATGATGACCAGAAAGCTGAGGGCAACCTGCAGTTCTAAACCAGCAGCTTTAGTGACAATTTGAAGGGAAACAACCAACACTGGAATAAAATATCACCACCTCAGCTGGCAGGTTACAGCTGCTGAAAATGTGCTCAAGCCATTTGCTTGTTTCTAACCTGTAAATTAGACATAAATTTGCAATTGATTCATAACAGGGAAGGGGAAGATCAAACAAAACCTAACACCCCCCAAACCCTATTAAAACTTTATTCCAGAGTGCATAAACAGAATCACCACCGTGTTTCTCGGTGAGGTGGTAACAACCTCTCCTTTGTGCTCAGTGCCAGGGACACAACATCTGGAAAGGTGTTCAGCTGAAACACCTCGTTATCAGAAAGAGCTGGAGGCACTTCAGAGGCATCCACCCAAACAATTAAAGAGGTAGGAGGACTGATCTGGGAGGAAACAGCCTCTGAATAACTCGGGAAAGTGATGACTAAGGCACTGTGTTGGGTCTTTGTGACTTCTATGGGAGGTTTTGCAGAAGTTTCAGTGGGATCTTGTTGAGGACAAAGGTATGCTAATCAATGGTAAATGTTCAAAACGTATGAAAAAGGGGAGCAAAAGGAATATTTAGCCAGTTCATAGACTAGAAATGAGGTGGAATTAGAAGGGAAAAATTAGAAGCGAACTTTCCTAAAACATCAGAATTTATAACAGGTAGGTGATGCAAAGAAAATGAGTAGAACAATCCCGTGGATCAGAATTATTTTTTTTAATTATTTTTTTATGATTTTGTGCTAACTTCACTCATGGAAAAAATATTAGGACTTGATATGACATAAACTGGAAATTGAGACTTCCTAGTCCTGATGATGAGCCTGGGTAAAGCTCTGAGAGAATCTCAGTTGATTGTGGGAGCCCAAATGCAGATTCCAGTTTGTTATCTCTATTGCAAACCAAAGCCCTCTGACCTGATTATATCCAAAGCAAAAGGTCTTCCAAACCACAAGCTCCTCTTTCCCAATTCTTTTGCTATCAAAGTTTCAGAGTAATTACTGAAAGATGAAAATGTTTTCACCTCAAAACCATGTAACTTGGTCCTACCACAGAGCACACTGCTACTGGATTCAGCAGAAAAGGGGGATTTTTTTTTTTTTTTATAAGATCCCTGGATAGAAATATATATATAGTTCCAAATCAAGGTTTAGAGGCTTGTGTCTTACTGTCCACTATGGAAAAGTCTGTCTTCTACATATGGAGATGAATTCAGCATCTGATGAACAGTGAGCTGCACAGTGCTCAAACTTTTGACTTGTTCAGTGAAAAAGTTCCATGTCAGTACTCATCTTTTGCTTCCTTATTTTCCTTTTTTTTATGCACTCCTATCCACAACACTCCAAATATTTAATTTATGAATAATGAGGGGTCACAGGAAGGAAATCTGCTCCAATATTTATTTCCTTTGAGATTAAGTATCCTTGCATTTCTCTGGGTTTTCAGGTGTTTTTTTTTTAATTTATTTTTTATTTTTTATTATTTTTGTTTGTTTGTTTTTCATTAGGTTGGTTTTGGATTTTTTTTTTGGGGGGTTGTTGTTGTTTGTTTTGTTTCTTTTTGGCTGGAGGGTCAGTGCTACAAGAAAAATGATCAACTCTAAGAAGAGGCAGTTGTTATCAACTTAATGATCAGTGAGTAAGTGGATGCTGCAAAGACCCAAGGGCTTTTGGTTCACAACAGTCAATGACTACTGAAGATACACAGCCTTTTTCAGCATTGATCCTTATTTATACAATTCAGAAAAACCCTGAGAGCAGGAGAAACTATGTTGATGGCAATAAGGCATCTAAGGCCTTGAGAAGCTCCTGTTCCCTGGAAGCCTGTAAGTAAAACCTCAGGTTTTCTTCTGACTCTGCAGCTGCTGTAAATGATACAGAATGGCAGTGTTGGGTGCAGAAACATTTGAGTAGCTTTAATTACAATATAGAAACATGTTGCACTCCTTTTGTGTACATCCTCTCTCTTTTAGCACTTAGCCTTCCCTTTTGTTCTTTGTGGAGATGCTGGATAATGCATGTGATGTACTGAAGTGGTTCTTTTTGAAAGGCAGAAAGCAGGGTGCATGAGGAAGGAAAGAAAAAAGGTGAGGGATGGACAAGTAGTAAGTGAGAACCGAAAAATAAATGGCAAGAATCTTCTAAAAAATATTTTCTAGGAGAAAAAAATGTAGCCATCTCCACACTGATATCTAAGCAGTCCATTTGTTTGGGCACGGAAGCAGCCCCTAAGCAAGGAGTAATGATTAAGCAGTTAGAGTCTGGTAAGGTAGCAGCCCCCATGCCAAGTCAGCACAGCTGCTGTAGACCTCTCTGTTTCATGTCAGCCAAACAGTACAGACTTGTTGGCACGTTTACACCAGTGACACACCAGCCTCTCTACTCCAAACCTCTGGTGGTCTTCTCTATGTGTGATTCTCTAAAATCAGCAGGCCCATAACTGTACTGTATACTTCCTATATGTCATACTGGATCCATCAGCGCACCTACACTCTCTCCAAACACCCTTCCCCAGAAAAAAATCCTGAAAGTGCTGATGAACCCTTCTGCCACACAATAAATAAGGGAAGACTGTAAGTGATGACCAGCGATGGTGTCTATCCTGGTCTTCTGGAAATTCTGGTCCTTCATCCTAAGCACTTTCCTCTGTGCCTTAGGGCAAGGACTGACTGCAGAGTGAGCAAAGATGGGATTTACTTCTGAAAACTCCAGCTGTGCAAAAACTGGGTGCACTGAGGAGGAAAAAGAAAGACTTGCATCCCTCTAGACTCAGGTAGCAGCATGGGCTGTCACTTCATAGAGCAGGAAGGTGCTGAGTACATAGCCTGGGACAGGCTTTATATTGCTGGAAATGGGAGCTCTCGCAGCGGACCAACAGCATGAGAAATGGGCTGCGGAGACACCAGAAGGAAGGACAGACTGGAGTGTGCTGAACAAACAAAGGGAAAGTCACACAGGGAGAAAAGGTACGGCCCTTGGCAAGACCTCTGGTAGTAAAATCTATGTTAACAATATCACCTTGTAAATTTGTTGAATGCATGTAACTCTGCTTCCTCTGGATAATATTTTTATTATGAAAAAAAAAAAGCCTTCCTCAAAAGACAAGTATGTTTCAAAGGAAATTTGAGTGGAGTTTTAACAGATCACACACTTTCATAAAAAGAAAAGAAATGCAACATTCAAACATTGCTTGCAGTACAAATGAGAAATTTGTGGCCAGCTGCAAGTCTTTGGGTTTTCTTTTCCAAATTAACAACGAGGAGGCCAGCTCAGTTTGCTTTCCTGGCATTATAGCCAGAGAACATTTATTTTCATGCAGGTTGGCTGTGGCTCGGGGGGATATGAAACCATTTGCATTACTAATAATCAAGGCTATCTACCATCAAAACAAGTCATAGACTTGACAGTCTGATTACATCATTTTAGGGAAAGGAAATGAAGTTTAGCATTTGTTTAAAAGTAGTGAAATGAATTTAAGAAGTTACTAAAAAAACATTAAAACTCATCTCCCACTCATTCAGTTTCATTATGGATAAAAATCAGCAGACTAAGAGAGAGGAAGGGTCTTAGATACCCTGACCCTTGAGAGTATTTTGTTAAGAGTGACTCATTTAATAAAAAGTGCATTTCAATTTAGACAAATGCAAGGTCCTCCATCTAGGAACCAGGGATATAGACCCTGCTTAAAACACAGGGATATGCTATGCTGAAACAAGACCTAAGGCTTCTTCCTGGATAACCAATTGCGGGGGGGCGGGTGGGGTGGCTGGCGGGGGAGTAAAAACTGTGTGATGCTGCATGCTGTATGTGATGCTGTAACAAAGAAGGCAAATAAAATTTTGGGTCCTTAAGCATCAAGTTAGAGAACAGAAATGCTACTAGTGATATGACGTGTGAGGTTTTTCCTGGACCGTTTCCACCAACCACACTTCCAAAAAAGATATTAATTAAGAAAGAATTTGGAAATTATCTTAAAAGGGTAATCTAAAGTAGGAAAACATGCCTTTAAGGGGAAATCACAGTTTCCCAATCTGTTCAGTACACTTGTAGGTGATGGGAAGTTGACCCTGTCTGGATTGTATGCACTTAGAGAAGGAAGAGCTTTCTGACTGTAAACTGATCTTTAATTTCACAGGATCATAGAAGCACTTTGGTTGGAAAAGACCTTTAAGATCATTGAGTCCAGCCGTTTACCCAGCACTACCAAGTCCACCACTAAACCAGGTCCCTAAGTGCCCCGTCTACACATCTTTTAAATATCTCCAGAGATTGTAACTCCACCACCTCCCTGGGCAGCCTGTTCCAGTACTTGACAGCCCTTTCAGGGAAGAAATGCTTCCTAATACCCAGTCTAAACCTCCCCTGGCACAGCTTGAGACTATTTCTTCTTGTCCTATCACTTTTTCCTTGGAAGAAGAGGCTGACCCACACCTCACTACAACCTCCTTTCAGGTAGTGTAGAGAGCAATATGGTCTCCCCTCAGCCTCCACTAGAAGGCTCCTTTAGGAGGCTGAGGGGACACATTATTTAGAAGAAGTAAAACCAAACAAAGTGTACCATCCAGTGTTTGGAAGATGAAACTAGATAAATTCAGGCTAAAGCATCAGCATGATAGCACAAACCTGGAGGAGATCTGCCAGAGCATTAGGTCACCTATGGACAACCAGATCACTGAAGGATGTAGCAAGGATGAACTGAGGGTGTCCTTACTGCTGCTGAAGCTCTGTCAAGCCACCCATTCCCCCAAAACAAGACTGTGGATCCCCTCCAAGTCCTTGACACACAGCTCCAGACACAACTAATCACCCAAGAAAACAGCTGGCCCCAATCCATGGGTTCCTGCAACGGGTGAGAGCCTTCTGCGTTATGCAAAAGCCAAGGGAATTGTGCAGGTGCAGTGGCAGTTACCTGTCCCAATGCCTTGCCTGGAGCCCTCCCATGTCACACAAGGCTTAAGCAGGAGATGCTCAGCCCACCACCCACATGGTGAATGACTGTCCCTTGTCTTCACTTTCCTTTGTTAGAAAGTCAGAGCAGAGGATCATACTGTTTCTCATTCACAACTGTTTTGCATCTCTAAAAATTATGATTCCCCTCCTTTTTCCTTTTACTCAGCTACAGAGTGGTTTATACTTAATGATTCAGCCCAGACTAGAAAAAAACATCTATTCAGAAAACTAACTGATGTTTTCATGCTCACTTTTTTTTTTTTTTCATCATCATCATCCATTTAACATTGACAGGGATTAGTACGTCTTGAAAATGTATTGTTTAACCATAGCAGATAACACATTTTCAAATAATACAATTTTCACCTTTAGTCTGTGAAAAGTGGTGATTAGAAATATGTTAATTATCTGCTACAGTCAGTTTGTTTCTGTAGTCTAGAAGAAAGCCCATCTCAAGCTACATTTACAGAAAGAAGTTTAGAAAAGCATAGAGATTATGTTAGGTTTACATCAGCATTATTCTCACAGGTGGCGTATCCAAAACAAGTCCAGTCGTAGGCAAAATTTTCTTTGAAGAACATAGCTACTCTCAATAATTTTGGATGTTTGTAGTTATGGAATTTTCAGTATTATTAGAAATATGTCAAGGTACAATTTTTTTTTCTCTGCCATGTGTTTGGAAGATTAAAAGGAAAATATTTATGTGTACGTATATGTGTGTGTATGCATGTGTACGCATATATATGTGCACTCATATATAATTTCAATTTTTACTTCTTCTGTGTCCTAAAACAATATGTCTCCTACACAGATCTTTTTTTCAGGCCTATAACTGACTATTAGTAATGCTAAAATAATCCATTACTCCATTCATCTATTGTGACAAAAACAAGTTTTACTGAGTGGTAACATATAATCCTTCTTTCTCGTTGGATAGAAGGAAAATGCTCAGACAAAAGCTTATACAACTCCCTAAGTATGAATAAATTATTTCAGTATGGCATAATAGGTATATTATGCAACTAGAAGTGATTATGAACATGCAAAATGTCCTTATCCACTTTAGTTAATCCTCAGTAATTCATTTGCTTAGATTTGGGTTTCTTTGTTTTGATCTGTTAAAACCTGATTCAACAATGGCAGGTATGTTTTAAAAACAGGATAGCAAAAAAGGACTGGCATTGAATATAGAGAACCTGCTATAGTAGTTTCAAACACTGCAAACAGGCTTTGAGTAGATCCATTGGCAACACGTTTAAGAATGAACAAATAAGTTAATGCTTTTTGTGTCAGGCATAAGCCACCACATTAAAATGAAATACTGTATTACTTTACAAGATGAAAATAGCACAAAAGATTTTGACCTTCCAGGGGACACACAGAACCACTCTGGATTTCCAGGTCAGCTGCAACCGGACTCCCTCTCAGAGGCTCGAGATGATACAATCTTTATCGTTAAGAACTTTTACTTACATCTGCATTTCAAAAAAATGATGATCTATCAGCTTTCTGCTCAGTCACATAAACGGAATGGAGATTGCATTCTTTCACGGTTGGCTTTGAATGGAAAACCTGTTCTGCTTCTATACCTGCTATGTATTTTACAAGTAATTACCATCTTTGGTTCTTTTTGTAGAGCATGTATATACAGATGTGCCACGGGACTGTGAGTAGACATGTACATGTGGACACCATCACGTTCACGCATTTTGTAGGTATCCAAAGCATTCTTCTGCCAGTTCCCTGAACATACCCTGTGCTGTTCAAGGAATTCTGGTCAGTCAGTAAAGAAGGATGGAGAAGGATCCCAGGTTGTAAACCACCCAGTGTCCTTCACCAAAGACAGAAAACTTGGTAGAGTCAAGTGGAAAACTTCACTCTAACAAATGTGTTGCATAAAGGAAGAATTGTATCTGTAGAGGGGGATCTATGATGAAAGCCTCTGGGCAAACTGGCCATTCTCAGGCCAGCTGATGTCTCGACATTGCTGAGTAGGTCCTGCTGCTGTGTCAGAGCCTAAGGGCAGAGCCTGATGGGATTGCAAATGATAAAAATAGGAGTCTTTGCTACTACTTGATTCTCTTGTTGATTCCATTCACCACTTGTTCCTTAGTTTCATACACTGACACGGCTGTTTCCATAAATTATCGCATTTTATGGTTTTACTGCTAGCAAAATAAACTTTGATGACATATTTAAAAGATGTCAAGGCTATGAAAATGAGTTTGTATTTGCAGAATATTTTTAAGTTGGAGTATTTTCAATGTACTACAGCTAAAGGTGGAAAAAAAAAAGTGTTTAAATAAAAGTGACACAGTGAAGGTTATTCTGGCCACATATACCCACAGACACATGCAAAAATGACCTTGAAAGATGTCCCATCTGCCAGGTCTCTCCATCTGACTAAAGCAGGGAGTTGCTTTACAGCCAACCCATGCTAAACAGAATGAATTCAACAAAAAATGTGGCAGGCAGCTTCTTGTCAGTCTAACTAATTAAAAAAAAAAAGCAAACAGATGGACAAGAAATGACTCTTATTCAACAGGAATTTCAGCGCTCAAAGTGAGAAGGCACTGTCATAATTTCCTTAGGATGTAAAAAGGAGTGTCCTTATAGATCAGTTTTCAGGTTCTAGATCTTAGGGCTTGATGCTGTGTTTCTGATTGTCCCCCTGCAATGCGTGCACCACCACCCTCCACCCCCCCACCTCCCCTTGCTCTTATACTGAATTCTGCCTTGCAATGTAAGAGTAAGGGTCTGAGCAGTTCTTGAAGAAATGTGAGAGGAAAAGGTAAGAGAAACCAGAGATCACAGGATTTAGTTATGCCGCTCTTTTTAGTCTTTTTTAATCCTGAATTTATATATTCAGCTTTTGCACTAGTGAATTATTACCACATCAGCAGTGACTGAGGGAGGATTGCTAAGAGGGAGGGTGATGGCTTCCAAGGAGCAGCGAGACTGAAAGCAGGCAAATGAAAGAGGAGAGGGAGATGCAATGCTTGAAGCTAGCTCTGGGGTGAGGGTGAAACCAGGTGCAAGAGATAGCATACATGAAATAACGTGAGCTGAAATGAGATGCTGCCAGGGAGATCTCCGTGGGCTCCTGAGCAATGTGCTTTAAATCGGTGCAAAGCAACTGGACCCTGCAGATGATTTTAAGGGAGAAAAGAGAAGGGAGAAGAAAGGGAATAGCCTATACCAGGAAGCAATGGGGATAGCTTTATTTGCAGCAGCTTGGACAGAGTTAAGGGAGGCTAAAAGTGAAGGGGAAGCTACAGGAGCTGAACTGGGAAGGTGGTAGTTGAGCGTTAACCGCACAGACAGTGAAACTCAGTTGCTACTTTTTCAAAGGAGGATGAGCCCTTCTCCCACCTCATTGACATGACAAGAATCAGACACAACCATGCGTAGAAAAATTGTACATCAAAAATAATAACAGAAATAAAGGAAACATATGCTTTACAGTGCATTTTTTTCCAGTATTCTGTCCGTATAAACATATAAATAAATGATCTCATTTGAACTTTTGGTACCTCTGCTAAAGATTTTATAGTGTAAGACTACAGACGTGTTTAAGTCTATACATGGCAAAATGTTTGCAGGGCTTTATTCCGTGCATAGCAGTAAGCTGTGTTTAAGCCTTTCCAGGGCAAGAAGACTAGCAATCCCAGGAACTCCAGAACTGATGAGCTGAACTGCCAAAGTCATGAGATTTGGCCTGAAAGTTATTAAATTTTTCTGTGTGAGCCTCCAAAATTTTGCTTTTTGAACAGCCTCTTCTGACTCTGAGCATACGAGCCAACTCACAACAATTTCTAGTGAACAAGGCCAGCTTTCTAGTCTCTTTGGGAGCCCTCACTAGAAGAACCAGCTGGGACTAAATCACAAAAAGCTGCCAGATGGTGTAGCCACCTTTTCCCCTCCAACCAAAATGCCCAATGAGAAATAATTATGTGCTTCTGTAACCTACTATGTGCCAGCCCACTGATATTGCAGCAGCTCATTATTTATCCTTCTTTCCACCATTTCAGTTTGAGTCTTTATCATTCACTACGTCAATTAATTTTCCATTCTTCACCTTAACATGTTCTGAGTTTCAAGCCTGGGATCAGCAATAATGGGGGGTTAAGTCACATAACCTGGAAGCAGCTGGAGGACCATAGGATATACCCTGGGTTCCTGGATGCCTCCAAGTCACACCTTTTTTTCTGTGCCAACACTGTCACCTGCTCTTTCTTCCTTACTCATCCCAAGCCTTCCTGGTAGTCTTGGAAGGGGAGAGAGGAAGCTGCATCTTTTTCCTTACAACTGCTCTGAATACCTGCAGTATGGTCAACCATGAATATTCTAAAATCATTAATTACTCTCCTAAAAACATCAACAAGTTATTGAAAAGCTGTACTAGGGTCATATTTTCAAGTTTTTCTCTTATACGTAACTGAAAGCGCAGGTCTTCACATGAACTTATAATTTCTGAAGGTGCAAATTACAAAAATATTGATCAAATAAGGCAACACTGTAGAATCATGACAGTTACAGTGAACCTCTTGCCTGCGGAATCTCTATACAAGTCTTAATTTAGACAGATCAATGATTTTTACACCAGTCTACAAACCACAATGGGATCTGTAGGCAAGTTCTAACAGATCTGCAAAATAAAACTGGGAGAAAGCAAGTGAAATGCAAATAGGTGACAACTCTCAGAAAGGAATATCTCCAGCTGAAGATGTTAATGATTCTTAAAAAAAAAAAAAAAAAAAAAAAAGGTTAAAAATCACTGGAATTGATTATTTTATCTTTTACACTCTGGCTGAATATATTGTGTTCTTTTTACAAACCAACAACACAAATCCCAGCAACCACATTTCAGGGAAAAACTGAAACCCAGATGTCCTGGTCCTGCTCCCAGTTATTGGAGTGTTAAAATGAGAAATAACTTCATGAATGCCAATGCACTATTATTTGTGGAGAACAGAGTATAACAACATCAATATCTACAAACTTCAGAGTTTTATCAGTGTTATCATTAGCAAGCCCAAAATGTGAAATCCTCAGTCTGTTCCTGCATCAAAACTCTTCCTGACTTGTACGGGACTTAAGGGCTGAGGTTGATCCCATCCTAGGTGTTCCCTCAAAGTCCTTGCACAAACCCTACCGATGAGATTTTTAGGTTTGTTACATTTCTGTGATTCAATCCGTGGATAGCACCCTCCCACAGAGTCCTAGATCAGACTCAGAATCCACCTTTTTCTCTAAAGGTCCACAGAGAAACTTTCCCCCTTTAGGAACCGATGAGTGTATGAGAGGTGAACAAATCTCTGCAGACCTTACCATCTCTGTTTCAAATGTGAACCCACTGCAGTCTCCAACCTAAACAGAGAGCTGTCTGCACATGAAAGAAAAAAAAAACAAACAAACCCAAACCAAAAAAACCCAAAACTACTAAAAAAGGCATATAAAACTCCGTAACAAAACCTACCAAAATGAAACTGTCTCCTGCACATCAAACTCTCCCACTTTTCAAGGGGAGTGGTGGTGATGGGAAAAGTGACAGGGAGAACAGATCTTGATGTGACAGATGTTAGTCATACTGCTTAATGTGCTTCTGGAAAGCACTCAGATCGTGCGGTGATAAAGGCTGGGTATGAAGCAGAGCAGAACATAATTCTTTCTTTTTCCATCATGTTTTGGAGTCTACATCCTTTGCTCTCTCTCGAGCATGATGATCAGCTTTCTCTCTCATTAGGTCCAAATGTAATTTGACAAACATTCACACTTATTGATTTCATTCATTCGCTCAGCTGAATACACAGGACTAGAGAAATCATCCTCAGTGGCCCAAATCAAATATTTACACTTTAGTTTGCATATATGAAAACCCTAAAAGCTCACAATTCCCATGAGACTATAAATGCGACTGAATAACAAAAACACCCAGCTTTACTTTCTGCACTCTTTCTGCTCCCGCTCATGTTTTAGATGCTTACTGTTCTTAATTATTTTATTCAGCACAGTCAAGGTACTCATCTTAACAAGACACAAATATAATATCAATCCCTAATCCCTGGTAAAAACAAGGATTACAGGTTGCTTCAGTTCTCCTGACTTATGGCAGTTCCCTGCTTTTCTGTCTCTTGCCACATCCTGAATAATTACTGGAGTCAAGGTGCCGCTTGCAACATTAATTACATCATTATGTGGTTTAACAAAGACTTTTTGACCAATGCTGCACATTTTACAGGGCTGCCTATACTGTCACTGTGAGAAGAAAGACCAATACTCTCAGTCAGACGCAACTATTTTTAATAATGTTGAATTTTCAACTCAGTGATTAAAATTTCTTTCATACAGAATTTACTTCCTGAAGGATTTGTTGAACTTCCTGAAGGATTTGTGGTGAGACAATCAATGGCAATATTTCTTGTTCTTCTCTGAATGTCTTTAAGCTTAAATCCTATGCTCTGTTCCTATTACCTCTTTTTTATTGGTGTTTCTCAGCTCTAAATTTCCAAGTACTTCACCAAAAAATCTGTAAGGGTCATTAGATATGTTTTATGGATGGAAAGCTGAGGCAAAGGGTATAAGCCAAGTAAAGCCTGGGATCATTACACTACATGATCTTTCAGAAAAATTAGCAATCCCAGATAATAACAAATACCATTATACTATATTAGTTTTGAATGAACTAATGCATCAGCTTATTTTCAACTTACTTTGCCCTTGCCTGGCGATGAACATAATCATTATACTTAGTGTTAGTAACACTAAAAGGAAGAAAATCTTTAGTTATTAACAGGCTTTATGTATGAATTCACATTGTGCAGGTATAATAAAAAGGCATTCATTTCAGTATCACTAATGGGACAGGCTAATTTGGCATGAAAGAAGGGTTGGAGCTCCTGCTCTGAGTGTTGTACAGCAATAACAGGCTGGTTTGGATTTGTTTTATTTTATTTTATTTTATTTTATTTTATTTTATTTTATTTTATTTTATTTTATTTCTGTTGTTTTAGGCTATTTTGGGGGGCTGGGTTTTTTTCCCTCTTTTTAATTTGTGTGTGTGTATTATTGTATTTTAAACACTTCAGATTCATAGGCTTGTATTTAACAAATGTAACATCAACCTAGCCATACCACAGAGCCATCCTGAAGACTGAGTAATAACTGAAGCCCAGCTCTCCTTTTCCTTTAACTGTCATGAATTTGTGTCTTAAAATAACTCCGTGGATTTTAGTCTTCCCTCCAAACCCTGAATGTGCTGAGAACACACAATAGAGCATACCCACGGACAAACAAAAGAAAGGCAGATTCAACAAAGACTGAGCAAAAATGAGAGATACCAGCATTGTAAATCTAACGTGACATTTGAAAACATTCCTTCTGCTAATTTCTACAGGACTTCCTCCTGCCTCTTTCGCCTTCTATTTATTCAGCCTGTAAAGATCTCTTTTTCAGGTCAAGAGCTGTGTTTTTTTTCCATTGCCTAACGTAAGAGGGACCCAGTTCGGGGCATTTTTCTAGCATAAAGAAAATTATAAATACTGCCAATACTAAGAGGAGCTAATTTTGGGGAGGAAGTGCTGACAGTTAAGAGCTGCTCCTTTATCTGTACTTTTGATTAAACTATCGGTGACTCTTTCTGCAGACACACGTGTGTGCGAACATGCTACTGGAAAAGCAATGCAGGAGGAAAATTAGGAGACCCAAGCAGTGGTTCCTGGGAAAGGGGTTACTATATTTCAGCATGAGAGACAAATCTCTCAAAAAAACCCAACCAAAGTCCCTAGCTTGCATCTTCTGTTAGCCGGCATGGGGCAGCCGAAGAGAACACTGAACGCCATCATCTTACCCCTGCGTGCTGGTTAGCAAACCTTTGTGTCACATCACCACATCAGCTCGCCTGGGTCTGCCTTGGGAGCTGCTATGCTGAGACATCCTGCAGCCTTATCACCTCGCTGTTCAATGAAGAGGACAAAGCCCGAGACAGAGAACAGAAAATGAGACAAGGCGGGCTGTTCAGCAGCAAAAAGGCTGATGCAGACATCACCTGCTGCACGCGCGGCTGAAAGCAAGAGCCGCTGCAGAAGGTTAAACTGTGTGAGGACACAAGGACAAGTGGCATTTGGGGTTGCTCCAGAAATGAAAACCTGCACAGCAGAGTGTGAAGGAAACCAGAAAGTAGGAGGCGAGTCAGTCTCCTCTCATGGGTTTAAAAAAAAGCTGTAAAGGTAGGGAGAAGCAGTTCGGGGACAGAGGGAAAAGATATGTGAGCAAAGAGTGGATAAGATAATTTTATCTGCATCAAGGGTTAAACAAACTCTTTTTAGCTTTAGTGACTCAATATAGTGGGGGGAGGAAATTCCTAAGCTTTTGTTTTGTTGCTCTTTCCAAGTTGGAAAAAAAAAAAAGGAGAGAAAGTGAGAGAGACTTCTTGCTCAGGATTAATTATTGAGTGTTCCAAAGCTTTATAATATATTTATATACTCCCTAGAGCTTGGCACGTGTTCTCCCTCCCACTCTCTGTTTTACTGTGTCATCTCCAACCCAGCACTTTTCACTCAAATACTTCATAAGACCCTATGTGGTACCAGAAGAGATGGAGGTGCTGGGGGAAGTGCTGGTGTGCAGTGCCATGCTGCTGCTGCTAGCGTTGCTGCTGCTCAGGGCTTCCTGAGCACCTCCTCCAAACAGCTTCACTCTCAGGAGTCCAGGAACATGGCTGCAGAAGCATTTACTTACACCAAAGCCCAGTAATTAAACTTGTAGTTCACCTCGACATACATTCCACTACTGCAATTATTACCCGTGGCCACAGGATTTGGTCTGCTTGTGCCCCTTTTCCACGCAGTTTGTTTTTTGGTTTTGTTTTGTTGTTTTTTTTTTTATTTATTATTATTATCCCTCCCGCTGCAGCATAAGAAGCAAAAACAGATTAAAATGTATTTCAAGTTTGAAATGAGGGTGGCAGAAGGATTTTGGTTAATAACTACCACAGGAGAATTAATTTTATTACATGTAAGTGCTGCTGCCAGACAACTCGGATGACCTGGAGGATGATGCAGAGATTACAGTCGAGGGATGAAAAGTGAGAGCAGTGTTTGCCACTGTTAATGAGCACTTTGGTGGTATGCTGCCTTGCCAAAGCCCTAAGCAAACATTAATTAACACATTCATTAACGGTCCTCCACTTGCAGAGACAGGGAAAGAGCTGAAGAAGGTGAAGTCTTGGCCCTGTTGACCCCAGTAATGGTTAGATCATTTTTGTGAAGCCAGAACCTCACACCAAAGTGGTTTTCTACAGACTACACTGCAAGCAGCTCATCTGAAAAGCACTGTCATGGTTTTCCACTGTTGTTATGCTGGCAATAATGAATGCCCTGGTTTACATGGCCACTTTGTCAAGCGGAGAATCTACAGATGTTTTTATAGAAATGTTCTAGATATTTGATTTACTTCTAGAGCTTGGGACACCAGTAGGAAAAAAATACAAAAAACAATCCTGAATGAAAGTGATGTCAACTGTTTCCTTGTTGTATACTTGGTTCCCTGTAGAAGAAATAACATTAATTCTATTTCTTCATTGAGATTGGCATGAATGCGGTGAAGAAATATCTTTGAGGCATTGGCTACAGGCGTTTGTTCAGAATATTTCTCATTGTTAAGAAATGCCCTGATTGAATCGCATGTTACAAAATGGTGACATGCAGAATTCACATCGTTTGTATGTGAAACCAGAGCTGGGTCTGTGCGCTGGGTGTTGTATACTTACATACACTCCAATATAGACATCGGTTGCAGTAACTGTACGAGGATGTGTTACAGTTTATGGAAAAAATGGCATGAGTTTAAAAATTACATGTTAAAGCATTTACACAAGGAATAACAGCTTTATCGATCTACCAAAACGAGCACAGTTTACCAGTTATTTAACATTTGCATTTTAAGGTAGGGAAGCTATTTGTAGTCTGTTATCTAAAGAATATAAATACGGTTACGGAGGAGGAATATTTGCCCAAACACAAACTTCAGTAACGTGTAGATGTCTTTATCTGAGTTAGCCAACCTGGGCTTCCTTTGTACTTCTCTGACTCCATGTAGAGGCAATACACCTCCAGAAGCAGAATCACTTCATCTTAAAAGAAACTTCTGAAATAAGTCAGATGAATCTCATCTTGTTTTTCTTGACTCACTCTGGAGGGAGTCCAGCCAACCAGCTTACATACAGTCACTTGCACTGTAGATATCTAAAGTTAGGGGAGGCGAATCTTATGCTTGGTAGCTTATGATACTTCCCCAGCAGCATCTCAAGGCAACAGACCCAAAGTCTTTGGAAATATTTATCAGAGAAATAATCTAATCCAAACTGGCCAATGGAGAGAGTGAGCTACATACAGACAACCACTCAGTCTAACCTGAGATACATCCTATGGAGTTACATTTCTCTATTTCCTCTGACTAGATAAGACACTTAAATTTCATGTGGCTACAGACAGGGGGAAAAAAAAATAAAAATCCCCCAGGGCTGAATGTCTTCCTATGGTTCAGTGAACCAACAACTGATTTCAGTTTAATTCTCTCTCACAATGTTTCGAGGAGCGTGGAACAGTTTAGCTTTATCCTTGCTACAGCCTGCCTCTCTGACAAAGGATACGTCTCAACAAGCGATAAAAAGTGGAACTTTAAAACTAGGACTTTCATTACTTGAGTTACATTTTCAAAACACTGACAAACTTGGGTGGCTCAGTTTTCAGGAGTCAGGCTTGGATACCTGAAGAACTCTTTGGCCCTGATAAAATGTGGTGGCATTTAGAATGTATTTCAGTCTGAGCACTTGGAATAACTACATGTTTTGGGAATGCAGTCTCTAGTATCAGTAGTGCTTACAGGTACCTGGAAAAACATTAAAACCCACCACCCCATGTAAATATATTAACACCTCAGTTGTATCTGTTGCATCTCAATAATTTTAAAATCATTCAATTTTCAGTCTCGTGGCTGTATCCTGACTTAATTAAAGACACACCGCTTTCTAAGTGTGCTTAATTTTTATTAAAATGTTCTCAGAACAGACAGGAGAGGGAAATATTTTCAGTTATTATAAAATCAGCATATGAATCTGGTATCCTACACGGGACTAAATCCATGTGAACGTGTGAGGGCAAATGCGGTAAATTACGGCCCATGCTCCAAAAAAACACTCCTGACAGGCCATCACTAGCTGTCATAAGAAGCACTAATCTTTATATTAATTTTGCAGACAGTGCTTCAAAAGATTCCCTACTGCCCTTACACTTCCTTCACAGCCTGCTTTCACCTTCTGCCAGCTGGATCTTGATGCAGGAAAGAATTTAGACCTTTGGTCTCTTAGTTTTGTCAGCCTCGGATACTTCTCCTGTCATCGTAAATCCTTCACAAATCAAGCAAAGGAAACTGCATTTATCTTGCTACAGGTAAGCAATGAAAAACATTTTATAACGGACCAACAGGGGTTGGTCCCCACTCCAATTTTAATATGTCTATTAATCAGCTGAGATCAGATTCAGACTCCACAGAGTCAGGCAAAAGAGTTGATCAGTTGAATGTCCCTAACTCAGCTGTTATGACACAACAGATTAGTGCTACACACTCCAATCCAGCTCAGAGCAAATCTTTACATCTCTGTGTACATGTTTGTGTAAAGAAATCTGTGTTCCTTTTTATACCTCTTAAGGGCAGTATCATGAAGACTCTTTGCTCATTCGAATAATAACAAACCTGCTGACATTTCAGTTTAACTTCCAGGAGTCTGCACATTTATGTTAGAGGACAAGACTATATTCAGCTACAGGTCACAGTGGTAATCCCTTTTAATACTTTTGATATATGAGGAACACATCTCCTATCTCCCTTTCTGATCCAGCTTTCAAGAGCAATGTAATGTCAGTATTTCATTCCTGATAATAATTTTCTTAATCACTGGATTTTTCTAAGATGACCTCCTGGAGCTTTGCTTTGTTTTTGTGTTTACTCAGTCTCCATTCAACACAGCTTGCCACAGAACGGTATTTAGTCAGGCAGTTCTCTAGCTCCATTGTCAGTAGGCTTAATGGAAATGACCCATTCTCCTTCCAATGATAATTCTGGAGTGCATCCAACACATGGAAGGACCAACTTCTAACTCCCCTTTTTTCCCCTGTGGAATATACACTTCTTTTCCATCAGGATTTCTCTGGTTTTGTGTTTCATTCAGTACTTCAGCTCAGCGACTACTAGTACTGAAGTTAAAAAAAAAAAAAAAAATCAGCATAAGAAGAAATAGTAAACCCCAAATGCCACTAATAATGAATGTTTTCTAAGAAGAATTAACAACTAATTGTGTTATTTTTCGGCTATTTGCTTTTCAAAGCTTCTCTCTCTCTCAAAAGCCTTACAGAAAAAAATCTCAGAGCCAGGCAGAGTTCAGGCCATAATAACACAATTCACAACTTTGAGCCAGAAGAGGTTTACATGAGCCAAAAAGAAAGTCTGATGGAAGATTTCAAGCCCTGTCTTTTGGGCATGTCCCTACTGGCCTGAGCCAATACGAGACTGAGGTTTGGTGCCAAAACTGTCTCCAGCACTTCAACACCTCAGTTATTTCTTTGGCTATAGGCAAGCGGATAAACAAGGGTGATGTCCAACTTCAGCTGGGTTCAGCAACCGGGAAACTTGGGAAAGGCAAGCCATAGTTCTGCAGAGTGCCTGCAGAACAGGCGAGGCTGAAGGTGTGCTACATCTCCATGCTGAAGGTAGACCAGCAGGTAGGAAAAAAAGCAAGCTTTGGATGGCCAGAGGTAAATAAAGCATGTCACTCTGTGACACAAACACCTTGTGGGAGAGAGGATCTCTCCATTCCAGTTGCTGTTCTGGTTTTATGAATCACATGGATGCATTTCTGGCTGTACTATATGTGTAAAATAGACATCACTGGGGATGTGGCAAACTGCTGAAAGAGCTAGGGAAGCCTTCGATTCGGTGCAGCTTCCCAAGTCAGGTTTCCCTGTGCCACTCTCCCTTGTGCACCATAGACAGCTTGTCATTTGGTTTGATTTCTGGGTGGCTCAAAGGGATGTCAGCACTAAAATTCAGTGTAAGGTAGGTATTAAGAGCCTGGATCTTTTCTGGATGTAATCCTCTAGGCTTCACTTCTGATCATCCAGCGTATTACAGCATACTGAAAGAGAGACTGAGCGAATTTCCCTGTGTCTAACAAGGAGGCTGCTGGAGGAAGAGATTTAGGCATTGCTGTCTGTCATTTGCATGAACAGACTACTGGGCTTTGCCTTTTCATGAAGCTGAAAATGACATGATAGCCACCTAGGTGTTATGCAAAAAAGGCAAATGGAAAATTTAGAATGAAAAAAGAGTGCCAAATTTTGCTTCAAAACAAAATTTATAATAAATATGTCTACTATGCTACTAATTATGAATGATTTGACTTGTTCTCTTGCATATGTAACTACAGAGAAAAGATTAACAAGATATTGTAGATATAGGGAATAGATTAATATATCCAGATTCATTGTCCTGGTTTGTGGGTAATTTAGATCTCAACCTAGGCCGATGGCTTTTTTATCATTCCAAAATGTTCACAGCTGAGATTTTTTCCCAATCATAGCATTCAAAATATTATCTTAATCAGGAACACTTGACTCCATCCTTCCAAAGTAGAAACAGCAGTGGAATTCAATACATCTCATTGGCTCATGGAACTTACTATTCTTTGTCAGCAATTTTAGACTGATTGTTAGGGAAGGCTGAATAATATTTCTGTAACTGGGGTTCTGTGAACCAGGGTGACATAGTGTTAACACTAGCCATGCTGTGTCAGAGGGTCAGTTATACCCTGTTGCCAAAATGAAAGGTTTGTGTGAAGACTAAGAATGAAATATTATCCAAATATATAACAAATGTATCTTAACAATTACCCTAACTTTTGAAAGTATTTTCACCTTCACAATCACAGCTTTTATATTTTTCATCTCTCTTTTTGTGCCTTTCTTCTCCTTCTCTTTATTCACCTCTCTCCCCTTTTTCATCCTTCCACATTTCTTTATTATAGCAACTCCTAGTTTCTCATCTTGGCCTTTACCTTCATCTCATAAAAGATCAATAATTTCATAGTGAATGATGACATGAGAAAGTCTTAGACTCTAGCACAGCATCCCAAAGAAAACAGAGGTAGGAAATATACATATCCCAAAGACATGGGTTTAGGCTGTTGATTCAGTAAATACCGAGTCAGTGGCTCTGTACATTTGGGAAGTTTTTCTTCCCAACCCAAGAATATACTCCAGATATCTAAAAAAAAAAGAAACCCATCCCTTAGATTCTGCCAAAACTGAATGTGCCATAAACATACGAAGCAGAATGGAATCAGCCCTCAGGAAGGATGTTTAACACCTCTGTTCTTCATATCATCTTGTCTCTCCTCGATTCAGGCAAACTGCAAAAAGCTCACTGCCAACCTTACAGGACTCTTATGCATCTGCGTTTACTCAAGCATTTTGCAGAAACCATCTTCACAACAGCTGGGTGCTGTAGGCACACAACTACATCTTGTTTTACAACTGGGAAACTGAGTCATGGTGATACTAAATGGCTTGGCCAGAAGTCACTCCGAGAAAACAGTGGCAGAGCCAAGTGTAAACCTGATGGTCTCAACTCTGTCTCTATCATGAATCAATTGATTTTATTTTCTCTCTCTCTGTCATTCTACAAGGACACTCTAAACATGTTGAATTATGTTTTGACACTTTAGAAACATGACTTTTTTACTAAATTCTTATATATTCAATTTATACCATCTGCAGACATTCTCAAAGCTGCAGTTTAACTTGGCTTTTGTTGTATGGCACTGAAATAGAGAAGATTTAATGAAACTCATATTCCATCCCATTCAAAGTGAAGAATGAATCTTACTTTACAGTACAATTAATATCGATTATATTACTTGAAAAAGTAAGAGACTGCACATATATATATATTTTCTGTGAATCAGTGTTCTAGCAAGGACCTATATTTATTATAGCTGCTGAATGTGATCAAAGAAGTGAATCTTTAAAGTAAATAGTTGAAAGTATGAAATTAAATATCAAGATTAATTCTTCCTAGAGGAATGGCCCTTCTATACAGCAAAAGTGCAGAGAACATCTTTGGTAAGAATAGCTCACAGTTAAGGGGACAGTTTGGAGAACGGCATAGAGAATTTAATTCTTTGCTAATTGTGTGAGTCTGGGAAAATTATAGTCTCTCTGCTTCTCAGCCAAATGCAAGTAACGTCTCTCAGTACGTCTTTACTTCAGAGGGAAGCAGTGATGGTTTGCTCAATAAATTTGTGCTGAAAGTATGGAAGTGCAGCACACCCATTCTCACACTGGGGAGATTACCTTTGGTGGAACAGGGGCACGGCTGAAGATTCAGAGGATGGCAGACAGTGCACAAGCAGGAGTCCTATGGGTGTCAAAAGTTGGTGTGTTCAGCCAGTCTCAGACCGTATTCCACCTCTGCATCTATGACAAAAAGCATCCACTCTTTTTGGTGCTGTCACAATTTCTCTGTGCTACTTGTCCTCTCCTTCAAGTTGCTGCACTATGTTTTCTCCCCTCCCTATCACTCCACCTCCTTGACCCTATCTGTCATCCTGCCATACGTACTGTGAACTGCACATCTCAGAAAAAACAGAATTAGCCATGGGGCTGGACTCAGGTGCATAATCCCTTGGAAGAAGTTCTGAGTCCCTCAGAGGTCACTGAAGCTCTACCAAGGTACTGCCTGCAGGGATTTTGTGGCATAGGTGCACATATGATGAGGCTGGCTGCTTGCTTCTTTTTTTTTTTTTTTTTTTTCTTCTTTTTTTTTTTCTTTTCCTAGCTATTTAACTGTATTTTGGCTGTGTCAATAATCCACCCCCAATTCATAACAGCACGGTGACTGTATTTCAGAATGCCAGTGGTGTTTGAGATCCTGTGATTTAATTTCACAGGAATTTCATATCACACATTTACAAAGTACAGACCAACAAACAATTTTAATTGTGCTCCAGGTAAGCCGTGCTAGATGGTATACTAATCTACAAAAGATGAAAGAGTAAAACCTCATAATCAATCACTTTTTTTTTTTTTTCCATTTTTTTGTTTTCCTGGTTAGAAAAAGAAGCGGCTTGATTTTCTAAACATCTCAGTGCCCTCTGACACCAATGACACAAGTCACCATCTGCACCAAAGCAAATTGGGATAAGGGTAACGCAGGACAGGACCTCTCTTTCGAGAAGACCATGCTATGGGCAGAGCTAAATGGATGGAGGTGACCCTACCAGGCAAAGCAGTTCAGATAATGTCCAGCAGAGATCAGTAGTGAATAGACACCTGTCAATCAACAGAAACCCCTGTCTGCTGATCGTGGCAGACAGCATTCGCCAAGGGCTGTGCACCAAACCCAGACTGCTGAAACTCCAGCACAATGTCTGAGCCACAAAACCATCCCATTTCTCTGTAAATGGAGTAGAGGAGTGTTAGGAGACAGGTTTAAAACAAGGGGGGAGGGCATTCCTCCCGACAACTCAGATTTCATAGATCAGAGCCAAAAGAAGCAGCAGGTTTCTGGCTACGCTGCATTTAGATCAAAGACTCTGTTATAGCTTATATGATTAATGAAAGATGAACAGCATTCCAAAGATTAGCAAATTTAATTCCTGAGTGTGTAGCAGTTATCTGTGTGGGCAGACTGACCCCTAATCTCTGACTTGGTGCTGGACCGTGCCACTCTCATGTTTCTCTCCCCCCAGCCTCCACTGCCACTTTCACGCCGGCAACTGAAAGATGACATTGAGTAGATGGGTTCAGCACAGGAAGATAAAAACAATGTGAAAGGATGGAGATTGGGAGCTTATCAGCCAAACAGGACACAGGATATAAAAAGTAATCAACTTAAAGCTCTTATCAAAATGTCTCCTGGGAACAGTTTTTCTTTTTTCTTTTTTTTTTTTTTTTTAATATCTGTCATTGCTCAGGAAAAATTATAGGATTATTTTTAAAGCAATTTCATCTGATATACTCTGCATATGGGGGTGTATGTGTTTCCTGAAGAATGCACATGCTTTGTAATTTCAGGTGTTTTAAGCCAAGGGAATCAAGTTATCATGTACAAAAGAGGTATATTTAAAAAAGAGGAACCCAGACATGACATTTTCTGTCTTATTTTAAAAGTGAATTGAAAAGCACTGAAAAGGAATGCACACGCTGCAATATGTTAAGAATTTAAACAATTAACAAAATATTTAGACAAATTACATATAATTACGTGCTAAAACAAAATAGCTGCCTGTAAGATCCTCCCTACCAGGATTCTATAGAGCTTCATTTGCAGAAGTGCTTCTTTGAAAAGGTTTTCAAATCTTACAGAAAATCCTGTAATCTGATTACAGCAAACAACTCTGAAAGTGGAATATTTTTGAATTTCTGTTGTTGTTGGATTCAGTTTTCAGGATTAATCATTTTCAGTTTACATGCCCACTCCAGTATACATCCAACCTCTTCTCCACTGCTAAGAACCAACATTCCCTAATCTATAGAATATCATCCACTCATTTAGAGAGTCTCCTGCCCATCAGGGACAAAAAAAAGTTATGTGATATTTTTTCGTGTATTTTCCACAACTATTCAAGAGAAATAAAGCATTTTGTATATATTTTTTGTATATATTTTTTTTTTTAATGAAAAAGCTAATTGGCATATGAGTGATGGGTTTACAGTGAAGTTACTTCTTAAGCAGGTACATAATATGAGAGCACTAAATGCATGATAATAAGAAAACATAGTATAGAAATACTATCACATGGAAAATGTTGTAATAAAGCCAGAAAGATACTTTTGACAGTGAGACCTTGGCTCCATCCTGGTTTCCTTATGGCATTTGGCATAGCTTACTTGGGAATGGGTTGAAGGCAAATTAGGCTTTATGCCACATTTGTACTCCAGCAATTTGTTTGGTTGCCAGCATAAATTAGAGTGGCCTTAGGGCTGCTCCAGTTTATACTTGGCTTCCTATGCCCAGAATCCAGACTATGTTGTGGTTTAGGTTCTGTGCTGGCCAAAAGACCCCTGTGCATTGGAAATCCACCAACTACATAACAAAGTATGTTATGGTTTCAGTGGTATTTAAATGAACTCCATGGGTCAGAGAGGCTTCTGAGCTGGATACTACAAGACAACCCAGTTAGGCAAGGACAGAACTCCAGCTGTCCCTTCATCTCTTCCAGAAGAGAAGTCCATTTCTTTTAGTCACAAAAGGGATTTGCACAACACATGGCACAGCTCTGCCTCCTGCCCATGCCTTTCAGCCACACACAATGAGAGGGTTCAGTCAGGCTGGAATCCTGCAGTAGGTGTGTTCTTAATATTCAATTGTTCATGAATTTTTAAAGGCAGTAAGTGTCAAATTGAATGTTTAACGATCTTGTTTATATTTAAAAGACCTTGGGAAGGATCAAGAAGAAGCCAAGCTATCTAAATTGGCCAGTTACTGAGCTCAGAGAAGCATCTCCAACAGCTTCTGCTGCTCTGGAGCATGTACCCTGTGACAGCAATGGTGGATGAATTAAAAGACAGGCACACTGATGTGGCCACACCTACCAGCAACAAAAATATCTGTGTTTTGGGCTATCCCAATAGTCCTAGTATAGGTGGATCTTAAAATGATGATTCATCAACTGGCTAGCACTTCTGTGGTCCCTTTTCTTATTTTTTTGTAGTAACTCTGGGATTTCCTTATGACTTCTTGACATGTTAAGGTGTATGTAGTAGATTTTAAGTAATTTTAAGTAAATTCACCTGCTTGAAACTACCCATTTCTATGATATTTCATCATGACCAACCTGGATCTTATCTGCTTAACACAGCTGTGGAGAAGAAATCCTCTACATGGTGGAATTTTCTGCAGAGACACAGACATTTAGAAAAAGGTGGGTTTTGTTTTGTTTTTTTTTTTCACAAACCATCTAGCAGCTCCCTTATTATACCCTATTTTTTTCAAGAAAGTGAGAGTTCAGTCCTCATTACTGCAAACTGTGGAAACAATATTTGTAATCTCAACTATTAAGGAACAGGGGAAAAAAAGTTAATTACGTACAATTACAGTTACCTTCACCTTGGTATGCTTTAATGAACTACAAGAGTTTAATTCTGTACGCATGACTTTTACAGAGGTGAACAGACTTGAGGCAAGCTGAACAGTGCCCTGTGAGCCTCCAGAGCGAGAGGTGGCACAGGGGGAGTAAAGGTGGTAGCTGAAATTGTGGTGAAGAAGCACATTGTTTCACAGCCTCTACACATTTGGTCTCTTACCCTCTCAGCTCTGTATCGGCTTAAATTATTGTTATCTTGCATTCATTTGAAATCAGACCAAGCTTTTTAAATCGTGCAAGAGAAACATTGTTTTCAATTTTTGCTCTTTCTTATGGCTTTGGATTTTTAGGTTTAAATGAAGCCAAGAAAATGTGAGCAAGCATTCAACTCAAAGCTACTTGTCCTGTTCACACACCCCAGTGTGGCGTTTACCTCTGGACTCATCAGTTTATTTAGTTCTGCTTTGCCAGTCGTAGCTGAAGGCAAACAAAAGTCTCACTTCATTTAATTGAACCCCACTTACGTTGTCCAAAAAGAGTGCAGATACTTGATCTGTTACCATATTTTTTTTCTGTATTGCAACTATCTAGAAGTTCATGTGAGGGTTGAGGATCCAGAATTCTTAGCATTTCCCAAACAAACAATAAAAGGATAATCTCAAACTTCAAGAGATAATTTGACAAATGAGATCTCTGGAGGACAGCAATGTGAATCTTTCTGGATTTGTCTCTGTGGAGTTTGCTGGCTAAACAGTCTGTAACTCCTTTTTTTTTTTTTTTTTTTTTTCCCCCTGCTTGTTTTTCTTTATCTAAAGTAAGTGCAAGTTTTTCTTTGTGCCTGTAGGAAACCTTTCATTGACCCATTTCCTGAACCAAGCAAACAGCCATCAGCTTATAATTGGGTGAATTAGCCACAGGAGAGAAAGCAAACTTTAAAATAATTGCTCTTTTTTCCTTCTTTATATCAATGTTCTTTCTGCAACAAGCCACCTGGCTTCAAATATTTGTTTTCAATTCACCCAAATACAAAACTCACCAGACAGCAGACTCTGAAAGGTCCTATAGTGAAAATCTGCTCAAATCACACCATCAGTTTTCAAAACCCATTCAAAAGGAAAAGATGGGCAAAGCATACCCTCACACTGCACATTCTTTGGCTGGGAAAGCGAGCTCCCCTGCAGCTCACAGCTAAGGAAGCAGGAATTTTAGTCTTTAAATCACATAAAGTATACAGAGAGAGGGAGGGAGGGAGCGTGGGGAAACTAGCACTGATCAGAGGAACTACTAATGGAACAGAAAAGCTTGGAGATGTCTGATCTCCCTTCTGCCTTGACTGCAGACAAACTCTCAGATGAATTATGAAACACACAGCCCTGTCATGCCCACCTGAAAGTTCAAGGAGTAGAGCAGTTGTGTACTCTTCACTGGGTACTCTGCCAATCTGCTACTTATTCTCCACCTGCTTTACAGAAAGAGATATTTTATATATTTTCCTTAGGCAATACAGACCTGTTTATACCAGCTTGCCTCCAATGTGCTCAGGGAAAGGATGGCTGTAAAATACTCCTTGACTTTTCGCACCTGCGTAGCAAGGCCATCAGCAATGGCTACACTGCAGGCTTGGCTCTGGTTTAAACGTTTCAGGTCCCAAGGAAGTTTACCTCCACCCTGCCGACCGCACAGCTACAGCTGTGGGAGTCATCTCACCTCTCTTCACTCATCTGCAGGGTAGATATCTGCATGCAAGGTAGTTTTCACCTTCCCCTCCTCACAATCGCAGGAAAGAAATAAGTCCTCCTAGGGAATGATTCATTTGACTAATTTCAAATAGCTACCTTATGGTGAGATAATTAGGCCTTAGAAAAGCCTAATAATTTCTGTTGACTGTAAAGGGAACCTTGAAGATTGCTAGATGTACAGAAACCGCCTCTGGCTCAGGTATTCCCTGAGCTGCAGATCATTGGTAGCTCCATGCTTGCCTTGTCCTTTTCCTTTTCCCTCAGCACCTGGCATCTACCGCTGGTTATGGGCCAAATGGTCTTTCATTGAAATTAAAATCTCACAAAATCGTGCAAGCCTTCTCGAGGACTCTCAGCCTTGCCTCTATCCATGACACCTGCTTCGGGGCAGGAACTGCAAAAAAAGTCTTGAAACGCGACCAGATCCTCCCCCTTTGGGAAGCTGCAGAAGCCCAGGCAAGGCAGGGAGCAATGACCCTTCCAGGGCAGAAGAGAAGGTTGCAAATCTGTGCTTAGGACGCAGCCTTGATGTGTAGCAGTGCAGACACCCTCTGTGATCACATGGTTTTCGTGGGAAGCAGGGTCTAAATGACTGCCCAGTCCTGTCTTCATGAAGACTTTCCTCAGAGGGGCAGGAAGGCTGGGGCTTCCTACCCACCTGCTTTTGCAATGGGCTGACTCAAAGGGACAGTTTATACTTGAGATTATTTCTTCTCCAGACACTGAACCCAGGCCTCTGGGAACCAAATGGCAAGATTTACTGACTTCATATAGCAGATTGACCTTGGTTTGCCACCATGTGCCCACCAAGCTGCCCTCTCACTTCTCAGCGAGGCAGGGGAAGAAAATACAGCGAAAAGCTCATGGGTCAAGATAAAGACAGAGAGATCACTCACCACACACCTTCACAGGCAAAACAAACTCAGCTTGGGGAGACAAATTTAATTTATTGCTAATTAATAACTAAGTAGGATAGTAAGAAATAAAAATAAATCTAGAAACACCTTCTACCCACTCCTCCCTTCTTCCCAGGCTCAACTTCTCTTATGAGTTTTCCACCCTTCCCCCTGAGCAGTGCAAGGGATGCAGGCTGCAGTCAGTCCGTAACACTTCATCCCTGCTGCTCCTTCATCCTCATTCTCTTCCCCTGCTCCAGCACCAGGTCCCTCCCACAGGATAGAGTCCTTCATGAACTTCTCTAATGTGGGTCCTTCCCATGAGCTGCCGTTCTTCAAGGACTGCTCCAGCATGGTTGGGGTTTTTTCTTGGTTGTTTTTCTCTACTGGGTGTAGTCCTTCAGGAACAGACTGCTCCTGCATGGGTTGGTCCCTCATGGGCCACAGATCCTGCCAGCAAACCTGCTCCTGCTGGGCTTCTCTCCACGAGCCACAGATCCTGCCAGGAGCCTGCTCCAGCATGGGCTCTGTTCCACAGGCTGCAGTGTGGGTATCTGCTCCAGTGTGGTCCTCCATGGGCTGCAGGGGGACAACTTGCTTTACCATGAGATGTAAGGGAAACTCCACTGCAGCACCTGGAGCACCTCCTCCCTCTCCATTTTCACTGACCTTGGTACCTGCATAGATGTTTTTCTCACTCCCCTCTCTCACAACTACTGCACAGCATTTTTTTCCCTTTCTTCCATACGTTATCACAAAGACACCACTGGCATGGCTCATTTGCTCAGCATTGGAGAACAGTGAGTTCATCTTGGAGCCAGCTGAAACCATCTCTGTGCAACACGGTGGCAGTTCCTTGTGTCTTCCCACAGAATCCACCCCTGCATCCCACCCTGCTATCTAAACCTTGTCAGTTAAACCCAATACATTTCAGAGCCAGGATTTCCATCCCTTTCTTCTTCTGGATTTGGCATTCAGACAGTGTATTTCACTATCAATGTATCTATCTATATATTTGTCTAGCCTCTCCTTTCCATAGTCCAGACTCTCCTCTTGGGCATATTTTTCCTTATTCCTTTTAACCTTAATTTAGGGCTATAGTAATTAGCCACAGATGCAAAGAGAACAGCTTCACACTTCCTACTGCAAAGAAGAAAGTGATAAATTCATTTTCCAGGTCTCTCTGCAACATGCCTTTTAGGCTCCTTATCAGGGCAATATTTCATCAGTGCTGGTCCCTTTGCTACTGTCAGTTATTTCAGGAATGCTGTGAAATTAATGAGGGTAATGGTTTTTGTTTCTTTTGGGTTTTTTTTTCTGTGCCTTTTTTTTTTTTTTTTAAGGTCTTATTTGTTTAGAGGTGCTTTATAGCCCTCATAACTCCCATTACACAACTCCCATTACATACTCTGACTGCCCATGGCCTTCTTATGAAAAAGAATAATTTGGGAAGCAGATATATGCCATCAACCTCCCCTCTGAGGAAGCTAAATGGAAAATCTAAATGATGCTGTTTTAGAAGCATTTCCATACAGAAATCTTAAAATATGAACTAACAGTATAGGTTAACATGCATTTCAGGGCAGATATAGGAAAGTCAGAAATGCAACTTATTGTCTTTAATCCTATTCCTGCCATTCTTCATGAATCATAAAATAACTTTGCAGTTTTAACTGAGTTGTGGAGTTAAGCCTTTCATGTCTCCATCTCATACGTATACATCAAATTTCTTTGCACATATATGTAAATTCATGTATGTATATGTAGTAGCATAGGGATGTGGCGATGCGGAAGATCACGTGCTGTGACGGAAACACAGGAACTAAGTAGAAAACCACCCACGAAGGGCTGGCTCTGCTACTAGTATGTAAGTGCCTGTGTCTTTCAATAAACTGCCATTTTGCCTTCCTCTCCATGAGAATCTGAGTGCTGCGCTGAGATTTGGACACGTCATGAGCTACAACAAGTGGTGACCCCGACGTGATCCTGGGAGGCAGCGCGCTGGGCGACACTGGACCTCTGGAGGGGCGATGAAGCCAAAAAAAGATGTTGGTGTTGATTCTGTGGTACAGGTACTGAAAAAATGGGTGAAGGTGGCGGGGGGAAAATGCCCGCGAAAAGATATAACAGAAATCATCCTAAGGATAAAGGGCAGAGGGTTGATTATGTGTTGTGAACTGTGGGAAAAATTTGAACAAGAAATTTGGGAATCTGAGAAAAAGGGCACGACGGCGTGGCATTCAACCTGGGGTAAGATATGTCGTGCTATGAACAAAAAACGTGAAGGGACTCAAATATGGGCTGTGGCGGGAGCATTTATGTTTGGTATGGAGCATCCTTGGCTCCCGGGAATAAATCGGGAAACGCAGGTGGGCACTTCAATAGCAGGGGACTCTAAACCTCCTGGTCCTCCCCCTAGTCCACCGGGTAATCTACCGGACAGCCCACCGTCAGAAAGAAAGACGGAATGCTATCCGGTAGATAAGAAGAATGCACAGCGGGAACAAAAGAACTTATACCTGACAAATGACTTGGCAAATTTAATGCGGAGATTAAAAGTGGAGGAACAAGAACAGCAGGAAAGGGATAAGGCAGAAGAAAGTAGTGTGCGGGATAGAGAACGTGAAAGATGGTTGGCAGAGTTAGAAAAGGAGGAAGGACAGGAGGAAAAGGATTGGAAATCAGTAAAATGGTTACAGGAGGCTATTAGGCAGGGCAAAGACAGATTGCGCAGAATAGACAAAGCAGGGGACAACACCCACACATGGTGCCGGCGAGAACAGCCGCCAAGTTTTTCAGATGTGGCAACCCCCCCCTTCATCTAGTTCAGATGAAGAGGAGGACTCAAAAAACTGTGGTAACGCAGCCAGCAATGAACTACCTGACATAGACTGGTTGCCTAGACACTTCAACCCAAGGGGGGGAGAGAGACTAAGGACACACTCAGCACTGCTAGATAAGGAAGACAAGGGTACAGTCTGTCTAGCTAACAAAGGGAGGACTTTAACCGACATAGAGGAGGAGGAGGGAGAAGGGACAGTTGAGCCACGGAGGGAGGCTGCGGTAGATTCAGCTACCTTAACAGCCCTTATGAAACAAATGCAAGCAACAGTTCAGCGAATACAGGATGTAGTGCAGCAGCAGAGAAGGGGAAAAGGAGGGATCTGAAGTTTTTTAGCACTGTTATTGGTTTCGGTGTCCTTGGTCAAAGGTGACCGCCCGTACAACTGGACACTGATACAACTTCAAGAATCGCGAATACTACAATCTATAGTGACTCCGGGTGCTCCCTCCTTCAGTGTCACGGTCTGTCAGCTGATGGGCCCAGATCTACTGGATGGTTGGCGAGCCCCAAATTGTGCTAGTAACAGTAGCAGATGAGACACTGATAGTAGGAATACATATTGGTGCCCAAGTTCAAATCCCAGTAGAAGTTATTGTAATTCCCCTGGTTATTTTTATTGTGCCTACTGGGGTTGCGAAACTATTGCCACAGCGTGGACCCCGAGTCAACCTGATAGATTTCTTATGGTAACGTGGGGTCCCTTTGGCTGTGAGACCCCTTCTAAAACTGATGGTGGGATGGTATGGCACCGTGGGAATTGTAGGTATCTCTGGATAAATGTCACTAACCCGTCTGATCCAGCTTGGTTTATTGGCAAAACTTGGGGAGTAATGCTTTGGGCATCAGGTACTGGTAGGGGCACCCTTATTAAAATCATAAAAGAACCCCCACGGTACACCCCTCAACCTCAACTCCTAGGCCCCAACGTAATAAGCTCAGGGCTTCTACCCCCACAGACCTGTGCCCCTGACACAACTCCCAAAGCAACTAAAGGTACAATTCGTGTCCCTCAAAGGGCTCATACTGAAAGCCCTGACCCTTATCCCCTTTGGTCCATGATGCAGACGATGTATTTGATGTTGAATGAATCTAATCCAACCCTCACTAACCCCTGTTGGCTCTGCTATGACATCAAACCCCCATTTTATGAGGGTATTGCTTGGAATGGCACCTATAATTTCTCTACAGCGGATAACCCTGGTTCATGTAAGTGGGAGAAGTCTAATGTCGGCCTCACAATGTCAGCGATCAGGGGGGAGGGAACCTGTCTGGGCCGGGTAAAAAGGAGCTGGGTCTTGTGTGCTTATAACATCTCTCAACAGTCCTTTAGTGGAAACGTCAAATGGGTTCTTCCCGGAGAAGGAGGGTGGTGGATTTGTTCCAGGAAGGGCCTCGTACTGTGTGTATCACTTGAACCTTTTAATAACATCACTGATTTTTGTATCCAAGTCTTAGTTATGCCAAGGATTCTGTATCATCCCTCGGAGGACATATATGCACACTGGGAAAAACAACCATCACCTGTCCGGGTCAAGAGGGAGCTGATAACAGCCATAACGGTCGCAACCCTCATGGCACTTGGAATCACTGGAACGGCGACTGGCTTCACCTCCCTAGTTCAACAACGGAATGGCTGGACCTCCTTGCGCGCAGCAGTTGATGAGGATTTAGAAAGACTTGAATGATCTATCTCGGCCCTAGAGAAATCCCTATCCTCATTATCAGAGGTGGTCCTACAGAATAGGCGGGGCCTAGACCTTCTTTTCTTACAACAAGGAGGCCTCTGTGCAGCCCTGCAGGAAGAGTGCTGTTTTTATGTGGACCACACGGGCATAGTTAGAGATTCACTAGCGAAATTGCGTGAGGGTTTGCTACAGCGTAAATGAGAACGTGAGGCACAGCAAGCATGGTATGAATCCTGGTTTAACCAATCACCCTGGCTAACCACTTTATTATCTAGTCTTGCTGGTCCTCTTCTTATCCTGTTGTTGCTTTTAACTTTTGGATCTTGCATTTTTAATAGACTAGTAGCATTTATTAAATCTCACTTTTACACAGTAGAGGCACAGTATGTTTTGTTGGCTCACATGACTGACCATCGTCACCAATGCACTTAATGTTGTATTCTTGTAATGTTGTATTCTTGGACACGTCGTAAGCTGCTACATGTACACATATAAATTTGTAGAGCCTTCAAAATCTGGATGCCACTAACCAACGTAATCCCAAAGAAGGCAAAACACGTGTCACTTGAGTTTTTCACTGTTCTTTCTCTATATGTCTTATGCTGTTAGAACTGTAATTTCATTCACCTATACTGTAATTTCAGTATATGGTGAATTTTCAGCAGACAAGACTGTATGGATTATAGAGAGCACGGACTACCTGTTCTATCACTGATTAGTGATGCTAAGGGAGTAGTGTGAGGAAGTCAGGATTTTCCCTGTCCATATACCTATCCTTAGGATTAGTGACAGGTTTTATTTTGAAAGGCTGTTATCTTGACATCTTTTTATAGTGCTGCAGTTGCTGTCTGTGCCATAGAATCTCCAGAAAAAACAATTTACCTAGAAGCCACTAAAACTGCTTTTCCAGCTTTTTTTGGAGCTGGAAGAAGGAAAGTATTCAGAGCTTGCATTAGGGTCCTTGCTCTCTACCCAGGGGTATATGGGGTGCACTAGTGTCCGTGTGAGGTACAGACTCCACAAAATCTTTTATTAATATGAACCCTGACTAATGTGGTCATGAAGCTTCTCTCACTGTTAGAAAAGTTCCTGTTGAAGCTACCTTTGTTCTCTAAGGAGCCCAGGAGCATGGAAACTGTACCACTGTAAACCCAGCTATTGTGCTACAGCCCGTTCCAGGGTAACAGGAAAGAGAGAAAACTTCCTGAATAGCTAACGGGATACCAGTCCCACTGGAGAACTTGGAAATGGGCAATTATAGAAGAACACGTCCCCTGTTTGTCATTCAGGCAGTATGCCAATGGAGCCAAGTGCTTGGAGACAATGACAATTTTTAATTTTTGCTTCTTTGTAAACAAGAATGCAGAGAAGAACATATTCTAGGAGACTTAACTAAAGCAGCCACGACCACTCCTGTGTACCATTATACACAGATGCATGCAAATACACCTCCTAAATTTTCCAGAAAAGTGAGCTAATTCTCTATATCAGATCCCTAGTCTGAATCTCTCATCCTGTAATTTCTTTTTCTTTGTATAGAAAAGTGTCTATCATTCTTGTAGAAGGTAGTGCTGTACTACAGAGGCCCATTACATGATTAAAAACACAATAATACAAAGTGAAGAACCCTTCCTTCCACTTCAGTGAACAATGAAATACCTCCTAGTGTACATACACAAACCCACAGAGACACAAAATAAACTTGTAGTACCTCACGAAAATCAAATACAGACTTGAAGGAAGTAATGAAGAAGTTGGGGAACATTCCCACCAACCATGGGCAACGAGGGACAGACTTCTGTGTCATCAAGTAGGGGTTATGTACAGACCCATCTTATTTGGTTTTGAGCTACGTTTACTGCTGGAGAAGGTAAACAAGCCACATACCAAAGTCAGTTCCTGCTGCTCTAATAAGACCTTCCATGAGAAGGTCTTTCTGCTCATAGACAGGGGACCCTCCAAGATATGTGCTTTGGCTGATGTGCCGGTAAACTCATCTGACTAACGTCTCAGACTCCACAGAGCTCAGCTGATATTTCTCAAATTATCATTGTATTCAAGCTTCTTGTTGCAACCTTCCTAAGTGCAGGATACAATCACAGTTGTAAGAGTAGGACTATTGTGCAGACAGATGAACAGTTTAACCATGGGGCTATCTAGATTTGCTCTGAGTGGATAAGATATGAACTCTTCCACCAAAACAGGCTTACCACAGTGGCTAAGAACAAAGCTGCACCAGGGGAAGTCTAAAGGAAAACGAAAATATGCTAGTCCAGGCATATTGGTGCATGTAAACACTCTTGTAGTGAAGCAAAAGAAATGTCCTAGTTTATTGATGTGGATTTTATATAAGGGATAACAGAAGATAAAGACAAACAGAAAAAAAAACAACAAACAAACCCTCAAGCAGGACATTGAGAAATCCTGACAAGAACAGTTTTGAGATTGTGAAATATTACAAGGAATGCAAAAATACTATGAGAGGTTGTTTTTTGCAAGTCTTCCAGGCCAAGATATTTTTATTTTATCTTTACCAATTTGAGCTGACTGCTAATCTGGGATGCAGCCAGAATTTTATTTTCCTTCTCTTGTGCCTAGTAAACACTTGCTTATTTAGTTAAAATGCAAATATTGTTAAGAACATTTTACCAGATGCTTCCTTAGGTTCGAAACACAATTGCCTTTGGAGCTTGCATTTGGTCTTTTTATTCTGCTTATGGTAATTCAGACAATGTACGTGATAGCAGTTAAATGCTCAAACCTTCACTTATAAGTGGTTTGCTCTAGGTCAAGTATTTCCCAAGAGATAATGCCCAGGAAATCAAGACTGTAAATATAAATAATCTAAAATAATATAAAGAGAACCTTCATGAGAACACAGTGTAAATGACAGCCTGAAACAATAAATAAAATTCAGTCTTGGGTCATTTGTGCTTTTACATCCATAAAACCAAAAGGAGATGTCTGCTCAGACCTTTGGGTACGCAGGTTTGATCTAAAAACTATTGCAAATTTTCTAACAAATGTAAGGAACTCTGCCTGTACTGGGTGTTTCTGTGCTGCTCCTATCAGCCTGTTCCGCTACACTGATCCCTGAACAGAAAGCATTGCTCTGGAGAATATTCATGCCAAAGGGTGACTACTTGCAATTCTAATGAAATGTCTTCATACTTCATCAAGGGAAGAAGGGATCCGCAGAAATGTCACTGTCAAGAAATATCTTTCTTTTTACATGATATCTTTATGCTGAATTTTTAAGGGTCAGGGAGAGGACTGCCAGTTCAGTTGCTGAATTACTGAGATCTGATGTGTTTATCAATGTGCTTTCGTATCAGCTGTGGACCAACGAGACAATAAAATGGCCTATCTTTTACTAGAGAGCAGATAGCTTGGCAAATGAAGCAGGTTGAGACAACATCTCTCGAACTTTGGAGCCCCAATCTGTGTTGCTGCTGTCAGTTTTACAGGGGTAGTGAATTTTGAGGTGAAAAGTGCTTACATCACTAGTCTGAAACACCTTGTGCATTATGAAGATACCTGAGGTATCAAGATACCTGAGAAATTTGCCATGACCTGTTGTTACCTTACGAACTAACCTCCAAGGTAAGGAAGCCATGTATTTCTCTTTGACAAATAGGACAGTGAAATCCAGTGATCTGCTAAAAAACACACAAGCCAGATTAGGAAGAGGACAACTGGACCTGTATTTCCTATGTTCTGACCAGTGACGTCCTCAATCTCTGCATGTGCAAATCAGTTATTCTAAGGGAATTCAATAAGAGTTTAGTGAAGTTTGTGGCCCAATAGCAGATAAGAAGCAGACCAGATCCCCATCCTTGAAATTTAGGGAAGTGATGGTAATTTTTAGTCCTTATTTTCAGAAAAGTATTTAATGAAAATATGTGGAACAGTAATGATTGTCCCCTCCACCTCCTTCTCTCGCATACTCATTTCACACTTCCATATCTGAACCTGGAAGATCATCATATGTTTTTCTGTAATGACCAGAGCTCCAGCCTGTTTGCAAGATCTGCACAGTTTAAGTCTTAAAGTTTTATTTTGTGACTATGTTTCTCCAAGGAATTGGCCTGAGAACACAAATCTTTTAAAAAAAAATCCCTAAAAATACTCGCTTTCTAAAAAATATCCCTAAGTTGGCACTACATGACCTGTAACGACGCCTGAAATATGAAGACCGCGTGCCCTGCACTTTTAATTTAACCTAGGTATTCCCTTTACTTAATGAGACCAAAGCAAGACCAATTTTCAGTTCCTGTTACTTGCTTTATGCAGGAAACAAGGGATTAAAAAAATGCCACCGTATGTCTTAGAAGCAAGCAGCAACAATGGTGATCATGACCCCCTAAAGCCGGAGGCCTTGTTATTAGTCATCTACAGCTGTGCTCCCAGCGGATGCTTCCACCCTGGTCCAGTAAGATTCCAAAGGGCATGTCTACACTTCAGCCGCTGAGGCACTGTTAGATTTATTGTCATAACCAGAAGCAGGTGCTCTGCGATGAATAAACACGGCTGTGGCTCTGTCACTTTCTGATTGCACCAGTTAACAGATGGACGTAGAAATTTGGGTTGGCACCCGCTACCGCACCATTTCCCCCTTGTTTTCTCAAAGAGAACAGTTTTGCTTGATCCACACCAGTGGATGTGTAAGAGCAGAATCAGACCCCCAAAACTCTTCAGTAAGGAAACACAAGTGCATGCAAAGATAATGGTTTGCACAGCCCTGGAAAATATCAGCTTAGATTGTTTTAAATACAAATAAACTCAAGCAAGCTCAAGCAATTAGCTTGGCACAACTCTGAAATGTGTTTAATGGCTGAGTGATCAAAAGGGTTTCCATCAACTTTAGCTGAATCAAACTGGCAAGTAAATCTTTCCTTACACATAATTTTCCGAAGTTTGAAGTGACAAATTGGACTGAACTCAATTAAAGCAGCAGGTTCTATGCATTTAATTGCAAGCAGTGTCTATGATTGTGCAGGAATCCAATTCAGAATGAAAACACAGATGTGGCTGTGGCATAGCTCTGTAAAACACAAAGAGGTAAAACCCAGTTCAGTCAGGAAAAAGTTACAGGCGATGTCAAATTATGTATTCTGCCATACTTCTGGAGCCGTAGCTGTAGGCAAGTATTAAAATATGAAATTGGGAAATGTTCACCTAGCTACACCACTGCAGTCCAAAAAATGCTATGAGAAAAAATAAGCAAATATTTGTAAAGCAGTTTGCCTGTGGAAAGTGCATGAAAATACTAATGGTATTTCCAATTACTATGCAGTGACACTTACTTCAGAGAATTAATTGTATCATCAGTTAGAATATATTAAAAGAAAAAAGTTTGTGCTAAAAATGGTAATCAAAGAATGACTTTGTAATAGGACACTCAGTCATTTATGTGGGAAGTGCTTAGGGGGTAAATTCAGTATTTAGTCCTTCAGTGCACACACATGGCTCCCATTGATATTAACGGGAGCCACGCACACCTTCAAGGGCAGGTTTCAACCTACACCAGGAAAGCTAAACTTAAAAACAAAGCGAATACAGCAGATCAAGTTATTCTTAAAATTGACCCAGGCAAACACGACATGTGCTAGCATTTTAAGCCCTGCACTCAGTGAAAATTAAAGTTGTTAAATAAGCAACGGAATCAATTTTAAGCAATTGCAGTGTGTATTTATAGAAACAGCACCTCTGTCAAACATCTAAACAACTAAAAAAGGGAATCTATTACTGTTTAATTTTGGTCCTTGAAAGAAGATGATTTCCATAGTAAGGCAAATGTGAGAATCATTTTAAAATCTCAGCAGGGTATCTGTACAGCCTCTGAGTCCTGTTTGAAATTGGGAGCTTTTTATATGTATCTGTGTCAAACTGCAGACAGTATGTTGGATGTGGGATTCTTCGTCCTCTTATATCGTGGTTGGGGGTGAATTGTGGAGACTGTTGTGAAAGGGCTAACCCATCCAAAAGACTAGAAAGATTAAAAAGAAAAAATAAAAAAGGGAAAGAAAAAAAGACCAAAACCCCAAAGATTATATGGTTAAACAAGTGAGGTGAAAAAACCTATTTGAACTGAAAAGATATCCCTCAGAAAGCTGAATGAACTCTTCCAAAAAAGGGAAGCAGAAGAGAACTAGTTAAATATAAAAGCATAATACGGCAGGACAAAAGGGAAAAAAAAACCCCACATTTTGAAGAACATATTGCTAAAACCATAAAAATGAAAACTTTTTCCCCCAGCAACAGAATGAAGAAACCTGCCAGAGAGTTTGTAGGACTGAGAGATGATCAAGAAGTAAAAAGATCATACAGAGAAGATAGGGTTAGAAAAAAAAGAAATCTCCATGATCAGTGTTGATATGTTTAGGGAGATTCTCACACCAGAAATGTTCCTTAAAAAGAACATTTTTAATTCAAAGATCTGTTTCAAATTAGAATATCAGCAGAAAAGTTTTAAGAGTGAATCAATAAAATTAACAGTATCACATCACCAGGACCAGATGGTATTCACCCAAGAGTTCCAGAAAAACTTGAGTATGAAATTTCTAAACTATTAATTATGCTTAGCAATCTTTCACCTAAAAGGGAGTGCCCACTGCAAAAATGGGATGCCAATGTGGGAAGGGAAGAAAAAAAAAGTTTAAAAGAAAAAGGAAAAAGAAAATTCTTCCAGAAGAGGCACTGGAAACCAAAGATCAATAAAATCATACTGGTTAATTTGATAGAAATGATAATGAAGAATGGCAGATGGGAGTACATGGGAAATGGGAGACAATGGAAAAGCACATATTTTTTTTCAAGGGAAGTTGTTCTTCCGAAATCTTGTCAGAGCTCTCAACGTTTTATAAGGGTTTTTAAAACACATTTTTAATTATATTTTGCCTCCCGTTAAATATCTTAAGAAGGGTGGAGGACAGTGAGAGAAGAGTCTATCTTCTAGCTGAGGAGGATATACATCCATGGGAAAGACAACACTGGAGGCTTTTCAGGGTAGGAAGAAGCAGGCAGTGACAGAGTGAGGTTTTGTTATTGTCCACACTTGTAGGTAGTTGCGTCATCTCCAAGAAGACGTTGGTAAACTTGCCTGGGAGCTGCAAAGGTTGCGAACTTCATGAGATGTCCAGACAGGCTGTGTGCTGGGACAGGTGAGGAGCCAGAAATCTTCTCCTGAACAAGTATGTACTCTATAGACGTACATTTCTACTTACTGCTTTTAATACTCTGATGACTTAATTTTTTAAAAAGTCTTTGATGAGGAAACTTGATGAGTGACAGATGATGCTGAATAAAGAGAGCACACAAACTTGGCCACTCATGCAGGTAGTTTCCCCTGTGCTTACCAGGCACCTGCAATTGCTGTACTGTGCAAGTTGGAAGGTATATCTATGTTTATTCCCCTTAATACCTCAGTCTCTTTTTAATCCTGCTCCTGCTATCTGTGTCCATGACCACCCATGAAGAAAGTTGCAGTAATTTACTGCCCAGCAGCTCAAGAAGGGCTTTTATCTGTGCTAAACCAGTCTCCTGAGTGCCCTGGTTAAGTGTCCCCCAGTTCCTGTATTGCTGGATTGTGGCACTTCTAAATTCGCTTTACCCATGGTCTGCAAGACTGTAAGCGGCCACTTGATCCCCATGATCGTTTTAGTTGCCCTTTTCTGTTTCTAGTTCACATCCACTATACTTTCTGGTATATGAGGATCCACATTTATGAATATATATGATGTATATTCACGTGGGAAAATGAGACCTGCACATAGTATTCGCAATGTGGACACACACCAGCTTTATAAAGCAGCGAAATAATGCCATCTGTCTTCTCTATGTCCCATTCCTGATGACACAGAAAATTCTATTGACTTTTTTGGGGTGTCACTACCTCTTGAAATGACTATTTCAGGGACACATCAATAGTGACCCCAAGATCTCCTTCTTACAACTGTCTTTTCTGAGTTCAGCACCATGATGTTTTGCTCCAGATTGTTTTCTCTAGATTAATTCATTAACTTGGGATTTTTTTGGGTTTTTTTGTTTGTTTGTTTGTTTTTGGTTTTTTTTGTTTGTTTGTTTGTTTTTTTTACAAAGAAACTCATTCACCAACTTTCAGCCCCTTTGCTCAGTTCTGTTAGTTTCTAAAGCATTTGACTACCTGATAAAGCTTAATATCATTTGTAATCATAAAGATTTCACTGTGCTTTGCTTTCTCAAGAGCATTGATGACAAGATCAAATAAAACTGATGCTTATACCAGTCCTGGAGGCATTCCAATGCTGACTCTTTGTCATCCTGAAAAGCAACTAATAGCCCTTTGCTTCCTATCCTTTATTTAGCTTTCAGAAAGACTTTCCTCCATTCCCATAGCAACTTACTTCCTTTAATAATATTTGGCACAAAGACTTACCAGAGGTTTTGGGTTTTGTTTTGGTTTCAAAATCTGAATCTGGTATGACCACTCTATCCTTTTTATTCAGGTGTTTCCAAATTCACTGTAAAACTCCAGCATGGAGTAAGGCAGAATTTCCCTTTACAAAAGCCATACTAATCCTTTCCCAACAGGTGATGCTTATCTGTAATGCTCACTGATATTATTCTTTATTAGAAATTAGCATTTTACTAGGGACAGTGGTCAGACTTAACAGCCTGTCATGTCCAGGGTCTCCTCTAGAGCTATTTGTATAGGTGGCTGCGATGTTTGCAACTCAGCAGTCAGCTTTCACAGCAGTTACTTGTAAAGAGAGGTGGTGTGCTTTGGTCACCAGCTGGAAGATGGATGCTGGAAGAGAGGCCATTGAGGTGAAAGAATGCTGTTGGAGCTCTGTAAAATATGGAGTGTCATGGAGAAGGTATGAATACCTATAATGTTTAACAGTTCAAGAGATACAGGACATCACGCACAATGTACTGTTAAACTGCAGTCTGTCCCCAGCCAGCCAGTCCCAGGAGTGCACTCAAGAGATCTGCTACTCTGAGAAGAACGAGTGGTCTAAGATGCCTTCCTTTTCCTCATTGATTCAATGTATGTGCTCATTTCTTTATGTGAGTGACGGGGGAAACACTCCCAGTGGGACAGAGACATACGGAAGGGTGCGTGTGTGTGTGTGTGGAGGTAGAGTAAGGGTGAAAAGTTTCTGTTTCCCTCCCTCTTCCCAGAGAATCACTGAGAGTTGCTGCACTAGGCAGGAAATTGAACTGTAAAAGCATCCCTGGGACTCCAAACCAGGGACAATGCTGAGACTCCAGGCTAAAAGTTTATGGCTACCAGCAAATGTGCAATCTAGAGAGCATTCAAAACAAAGTGCACAGAAAGATCCACCTTATGTTTATGATGTGAGGAAACAACAGAATTGGTACTAAACTATTCAGCCTGCTAGACTATGAAATGGAAGAAATAATCGTTGCAATGAAACAATGGTGGTATTATTATTTGCTTATTATGATTTTGGATCTTTTTAATAATTTAGATGGAAATACTCCAAACTTGCTATTGAAAATCAATTGATTTTGGATTTATTAGAAACAAAACATAGCTCTGCTATTTCAAACCATTTCAGATTAAAAGTATGACCATTAATGAGTCATAAAATATGACCTTTATTTTATCTCCCTTCGAGTAGCTGAAAACTCCTTGATTGGATAAAGACTGAGATGTGAGATGTTTTTTATGACTTTATGACAACCAAACCAGTCCTAAATCTGAAGTAGTTTGTTTATCACTTATTTGGCGCACCTGTGAAATTTCCTTGTCAACAGTTTCTGCTTTAAAAGATGATACTAGATCTTAGTTGTGAATTTAGATATAGCTCATCTCAGAGGAAGATTATATGCAGAACTGAGGACACTTTACATCTGAATAAGAGTTTCCACATGGGGTTTTAAGATACTTGAACAGCGATGCTCTTAGTTCACACCTCCAATTAATTTGAATTCATTTTCCTAAGTGTATAGATGTCAGCTGGCTCCAGAACTCTAGATATAAACAACTTCACACTCTGGCAAAGCCTAGATGTAAACTTGACAGCTTGGATGCATTTCTATTGACTTGAAGCCAGGACTCGAAGCAGACAGAACAAATTAATGTGTGAAATACCCTTAACCAGTATTTCAGAATTCTGAGAAACAAGTTTTACCAAAAACTGCTTGAGAAAGTCTGAACCCTATTTCAACAGTTATCATGTTTTAATAAGGTTTATCTAAGCTCAGCCTCTGGAAACTTTGAAGTTTGCTGTCTCTTGATAAAACTTGTTTCATTCCGTATCTACACATTCTGTGCTTAAATGAGCTTGGCACACTTCACATCAGCTAATGCTGCATTAAAGAGCTGTATATGGCACAAAAATGTCAAATGCGGCTTTAAAATGTAATGAAAATGCTCTGAATGGAGACTTGGAAAAAGATTCTTTTGCTGTTACATATTGGTACATGTATTATTGCACCAAGAGTTATCAAGAGCTTTGATCTTACACGCACCTAAAAATACCCGACTTCAATAGAGCACTCAAACAATCCTTTTCCTTCACAATGAACCCATATGTTTTCTCAGCACAAAAGAAAATTATCTTTTACTGCTCAAAATTAAATGCTGTAGAACAAACAAAATATAGGTCATTCCTAGCAGGGCTGTGATCCTGTTAGATAACATAAAGCTAAGAAGGCTCAGGTCTGGGCAGTATATGCATGGAAAACAGCCAGAGGGTTGAAGAAAGCTGTAATTTGGTAAATAAATTGGAAATGAGCCAAGCAATGTACCCCAGTATTGAACTGGGCCCTTCCAGTTGTGAAAGGCAACTTCTCATTACAGAGGCAAGGGACAAATGGTGGTCATTAATGATGCTATAGCAATTGTCTGCAAAGAGTTTTATTAGTCCTGGTGTCCCAGATAAATTCTAGTTTCAGTAATGATATTCCACTGACCTACATTGCAGTATGAGCTGAACGAGGCTTTCCTTCTGTTTGTGTCTCTGTGACAGTTCATTATTGCCATGTGTTGACAAACAGATGTTAGGCTCAACCCGGGAGATGAGTGTGCACCACACATACTGTGCAATGGCTGTGGTAGCTGTACAACAAACCCCAGAACCATGGGGGCTGAACGTGTGACTCTGCACCTTTCTCAGCCACAATGTCTTTCGTTACATCTGTACAGCACCATGTGGCCAAAATCCACGTCAGTGTCTCTGGGTCCTGCAGGGACAGTGCGTTGTGGGGGCAATACTATTACTGATGTAGGAAGAGCCTGTGTTGTTTGCTATAATTTATTTCCTATAAGAATTCCTGCACATATCTTAAAAAAAAAAAAATAAAAAAAATTACAGGGCAACAATTTTGTTTGTAAAGACAGAACTTTCACCTGTATTTTCTAGACAGGTAAACAAAGGCACAAACATCTTCAAACAGCTGTTACACTCTGCTACCTCTCAAGCCATCCCAGAGGTTAGGGTTTGACACGAGAGACCATAACTTCCAGTGGTCACTGCCTGTGAAGGTGGTTTCAAATGGGCAACAAACTGATTGCCAAGACAAAGGTGAAGCAAAGTACTTGCAGTGGCTTGAGAGCAATGAAGCATTACCAGGTAGGAATAAGTGAGAATATAAAAGAGAACAGGAAAGGCAGGAGACAAGAAAGATGAAAAAGAGGGCAAGGGGGTCTAATGAAAACTTAATGGGCTTGTGCTGGTGAGTGGTGTTTCTCTGTCACAGCAATCCTCAGTGTGAAGCAGCAAGACTTTTCTCACCGTATGTAATTGCGCCAGGGAGAGCATATAATAAATAGGAAGAGACAAGGCTGTATGCGTTCGCAATAAAGTCTCATTCTTTAATTTCCCCTTTGTGGAAAATATCAACTCAGAAGCTAATCTAAACTTTTGGTAAGACTGAGGCATACACCAGGCATACTCCCTGGCAATGTGGAGCATGGAGCCACGAGCACTTGGGTGGCTCAGCAACATAATTCAGAAATTTTTACCTTTCCATCAAGAGTTAAATGTCTCTTCTACACTGGTTGAGGTGGTCCCGGGTGATTACTGTTAACGGGGTGTTGAGGCTGACATGAAATTAATTTGTCATTCTAAACCAACAGCAGGTCAATCGAATATCTCTGTCCCATGGTGAATGATGCAAGACATTATAGAAAGAAAAAATAAGAGGAATATGGAGCACCTGTCTCCGCTGCAGAAACAATGCCTCTTGTGGGACATTTTCAGTGCCAAACGACTACATTTTCCATGCTCACATACTTGGAAAGTGGCTTCAGTTTACAGAGCTGCTACAGCCAAATAACTTCTAAAAGTATGAGGAAAGAAGGGAGGAAGAAATAACATAGGGTAAAAAAAGACAAAAAAAGGAGGTAACTCAGGAGTATGCAGCAAACAGCCTGGTTTTCTATCATCAGTCCCTCGGTTTAGTTGAGGTATGTTTTCACTTGAGCTGCACTCAGGAGTATGACCTGCCTGCTCCTATTACATCGTTTTCTTCTAGGGAGATGAAATATTAGCCTATTTTCTTAACTTCTGTATTAAGAAGACAAGTTAATTTTTCACCCCTCTGGTGAATTATTGTATGGTCGGTTTATATGAGAGATGTCCCAGGAATGAGAAAATGATTCATAACTCACGGGAGGTGAAGCTACAAGTGAGTAATGAAGAATATGAAGATCATTCTTTCCCCTCAGTGCCTGCACAGGCTTGTTCTGCAATTAGAAGGGCAGGGGAATAGGTAAATACATAGCCGAGTCACGAGTCATCTCTGTATGCTGTGATCTTTGGGAAAAAGTCTTACGAAGTTTATTTTTGTTGGAAATGAACATGTGTAGCTATAAAATATAAAAGCCCTTAACTTCCTACCTAAGCGCTTCATTAAAGTGCTGGGCTATGGAGCAGCTTTTACAGGAGAGGTTCCTGAGGACATGACAGTGACTCAGTCTAGAGCTCTGTTCCTCCCCATCGCTGCATGCCCACCGCCTCTTCCTTGCAAGGTTCAGAAGTTTACTCTGGAAAACCAGCTTACAAGATGTGCACTGAAAAAGGTCTCTAAGCCCTCACTATTACAGGTGTGTGTGATCTGTGTGATACAGGGGGAAACTGCAGACTGAATGGAAATATGGTTTTAAATGCCCTGACCTACTTTGGTTCTCCATCACCTGCTCTCAGGCTGCCTATTTTCACTGCCTTGAATACCTCCCTTACCGATCCACTTGCTTACAGCGCACAGCAGTCAGGATCTGACCAGTTCTTACTGAAGGTTTAATTCTACAAGATGCAAACAGCCAGTTTCAAGATTCCCACACTTCAGACGCTTATCCCAACACAGCTGCTAGTTGCAGTGCTGCAAAGAAGATCCTTCTTCATCTTCTCAGCGTGTGTGTTTTTTTTTTTTTTTTTTTTTTTTTTTTTTTTTTTTTTTTTTTTTTTTTTCCCCCATGGATAGAGTTATCCCAGCTTGTGCACCAAACCTGGCCTCTCATGGAAAGTGAGTGTAAGTCTCATGAATCTACTTCTAGTTGAAAACACATTTGAAGTGAATTTTGGCACCTGAGGCTGAAGTGGGAAGTCCCTGTGTGAACAGTAGCTTGTGCTGCTGAGCAGAAAGTAGTGGAAACCAACCCCCAGAGCCCCAGGAACTGCAGCTATAAGATGTGTTCCCCTAGGTCACCAGACATCTCCAAGATTTGCTTTTTGATGTAACAAAAATTGATGGGTTTAGCAGTTACATTGTCTTTTGGTGAAATTACCTTCTGATCAGGCCAAGATAACCTCAAGGGCTTCTAGTTTTCTTGCTGTTATAGTGTTTGGGTTGAAAAGTCTCTGCTCTGAAGTTCAAATATCCCTGAACCCTTAGAGACTTGTGCCTCCAGTTATCTTAAATTTACATTTTGTTGAAGCAGTTTTTCTTAACAGACTTCTTGCTACCTGCATTGCTGTACTGGCTATAAAGTCTACCATAAATATCAAGGCAAGATGCAGGTGCCACCAATAACAGTGATCTGCAGACTTAGACCATCTTCCAAACCGAATCCAGTTCACCAACAATTCAGTGCAAGTCCATTTGCTCAGCTCATTTGATGACTTGTTATGTACCATGCCACGGTATGACTGTTGGGGCAGGAGGAAGAGAAGGAGCAGCAAGAAGATCTTCTGAAAGACAAGACCCAGACTGGCAGCAAATCTCAGGAAAGCTAGAAACCTCACATCTGCTCACATCACCATCTAAATTCACGGGTTTGTCCTTTGTGCTATGAAAGCCAGCAGCAGCTGCCCCCCTGCTGTGAATATGGAATGAAACAATTCATTACAAAAAGAACCTCTCTAAATCAATCTAAAAATCACTACCAGAGGCCTGGAAGCAGATGTGACATGCAAAACTCAACACCATCAAGTGTACAAGATTTTTCTTTCATTCTAACAGTGCCTGGTGGATTCTTCTTCAGCATCTGAAAAGGTGCCCACACATGCTTTAAATGGCAACATTTCAAAATCACCAATTACATACACAGGGTGGTTTCCTTCCCCACCTTTAATACATCAGACACTTGGTACATTTTGGAGATACAAGCGACACATGAAAGTTGCTTTTTCCCTTGCTCTACAGACTTGGGCTAAATCTATGCTAATGTGTCTACACTGGGATGTTTTCCACCCACTCAGAGGATGCCTGAAGGTCATATATGGACCCTCTGATTTCTGAAATACATACTGTTTGCTAAACATATTTTTCTTATTATATGCTACTTATTTCAGTTACATTCCACAACAATTGCCCCTTGAGGTTAACACATACAACAAGAATCACCTACTTAAAGTAACTTGAATTTTGAAGGCTCCTAGCAGCAGTTTCCACCTGACCTTATGCTCCTATCTGTATGATCAGTTCCTCTCAAAGCTGTGCTTTTCCCTTCCAAACAGCCATATTTTAACCCTGCATCTGAAAATAATGCAAACAGAAAGGTAAGGAACAAGCAACCCCTCAGCTCTTCTTTAGTAGGGTCATCATACCCATCATGGAAATCACATGCAGTGGTATTTGTAGCTCTAGTTCATGCTGGGGGGAGGCTTGTATTAATATATTAAGTATAAATAAGAGTGTTCCAATTATTCAAAATAAAGATGAGATAAAGAATTCCAATGTATCAATCTTTTGACATTAATACATGCATCAGGAAAAGTATATGTACTTGACTAAGGGAAAAATTAAAGTTCCTCTAAGAACATTACATGTACAGATTTTTTTTAGGATACCTTCTAGCTAAAATCTGTAATGCCTACTTATGCTACTCATGTTTCATAGAGTACCCTGTAATTGTGGAGGCTGGTTGTTTTACTGGGGGACGTTTCCAGCATCTGCAATGAATGACAAAATCAACACGGGGCAGGATCCTGGAAACAGCCTTGCAAAGTCAGAGAAAAATGTATCAGTGACTGAGGAACAACTCATCCAGCTTTAGCAGCCAGGCACGGGCATGGCTATAGTGCAGCAGGGCTGTAGCTCAGCTTAGATAGTATCACGAGTGACAAAAATTTTGCCAGAAAATCTGGAAATCCTGTTTGACCTCATGCATCAAGACTATGCTACTATTGATGCAGGCATTTCAAACTTTTTATGTTGTCATGCACAATATGGTCAAAATGTTGCTTGCATGCTCCCTGCTGTTGATGCTACTGTGAGATTTAAGTCAGGTCAGGGAGAGCCAGCAAACCACTCCAAGCCACAATATGATACCTGCTATCATGTTAGTTACTGAGCAATTGTGAAGGTCTGACTAATGCAAAAGTTTCATTCATACATTTGTGTTATCTCAAGCATGAGATAAGGTTCCCTATATTCCCTGAGAAGCAGTAAGATGCAAATTCTGTTAAGCCTTTCTCTATCAGATCATTTATAACATACTCTTCCAAGTGGATTTTTCTAGTTTCTAATATGGGGTTGACCTAAAGGTACAGACTTCCTCTCAGCAGGGGGACTTTTAGGGCATCACTCCATTACATAGCTGTTTATTTGCATGAACCTTATAAAAAAATATAAGGTTTACCCTTTATCTTTGTGCCAAACTTGACTCAGTTAAGCCAGTCCCTTCAGCGGCTACCTGAAAGAAGACTCAAGGAAGGAGGAGCTGACATGCAGTTTGACTACAGCAGCTCCATCCCAAAAAAAACCTACCAAAACTGCCCCCTAACTTGCAGGCACTGTCTGGTTTAGATCATGATGCTCTGAATTAGCTCATTAGTGTGTGGGACGCAGTGACACCGAGCCCAGTGCTGCAGCTGAGATGCTGCTTTCCTGCCCCAGAGAGATTACTGGCATCCCAGTATCAGAGCAACTGGTTGAAATTTTATGGCTCATGTTATTAAGGAGGCAAGATTTATGGCTTTGGCACATGAAAGAGAGCACATGGGAGCCTAATAGGTTACTGTCTCTTAGATGAGATGTATATTCTGGATGGTAACTGCCCATGTGCATGCTCCTAATCTGTCCAAATTGCAAGGTAACGTGACTTAGCTTAAACCTCTTTCAATGAAGTTTAAGCTTCAGCCCATTACATCACTTTTAGGGTGGGCCAAGAGCACATCCCACAACTGTTCCTGTGGCTCACAGTTGCGGATAATTTGTTAAAACATGGCAATGCAGCTGTGGAGCTGAGAGTCTGCACCCTGTGATCTAACAGTTCCTTCCAGCCGCAAAGCCGATGTATAATCTCCAAACAGACAATGAAAAGGGAAATGGATAATGGAACAACAGGGTGAAGAGCAACGGTTTGCCAGTGTCACAGCTTTACCCTTACATTTTTATTTTTTTATGGATGACTGAGGTTTGTTTTGGTTGTTTGTGTTTGTTTTGGGGTTTCTTTTTGTTTGTTTGTTTGGGTTTTTTTCAGCAGGAGTCAGTTTTTAAAACGTTTTTGCTAGGCAGCATGAGCTCCTAATGTAGCTGCACATTATCTGATTTAATTACCATTAGCATCTCTTTTGCTTGGTTGAGGCTTTTGCTTGCCTTCACCAAGGCTGTTCAAGCAAGGGTTAAAATGTACCTAAAATGCATCTGGTCTGCACTCCCAGGCTAGCTCAGTTTCAAATTGATTTAGTTAAACCAAAGCAAGTTTTCTGATCTTCACAAGCTTTAACTAATTGAATATATATGTTACTGAGACTTTCCAGTCTTATTTCTGCCGAACGTTTTTACAGATAGAGCCACACTTTCTACAGCCAAAGGATTCAACAAGATGATATAAAATGATATTTGGCAATATTTTTTCCCGTTTTTCTAAATAGAAAGTCACCTTGGGACATGAAGGCAGCAAATATACTCTGAACACTAATAGACCCTAATTCAGTCCCTTCATTCTTTTTTTACACACTCAAAGCATCTATACTGGATTTAGGGGGTTGCAGACACAGCTAATATCTTCATGGGAGGGTAGGTATGGTCTGAGTGAACTGTCAAGAGATTCAGCTTCAACACGGGAATAGCTTAGATCTGCTCAGATGAATCATTGTTGTAGTTAATCTTCCCACACACTTTTCCCCTTCCTTACAAACATCCCTGCTTATTAATACTGGCTAAAAAAAGTTATGCTTAATCCATAGATGAGAAACAGTCATAAGTTTTAAAGTTTGTAGTATTTTATTAAAAAAAATTAAATAATCCAGATGTGTGGATGTATCTACTGAGGACACAGTGAAAATATTTCACTGTAAAACATAATGAACAAAAATAACATGATCATCTTCTGTGTTTTATTCAGAGCTTAACATCTACAAACGTTCATCAGAAGATAACTGTCTTCTACCCAATTATACTAGCTATATAGAGAGAGAAAAGAAAAAAGAAATCCCATCATTAGACATTTCCAAATCAATGAAGACAAATTTAAGCAGGATTCATTACTCCTGCAGTTCTGTGCCTCACTCCTGCGTAGAGAAGAGAAAGACAATGTATCTGACCGATGATGCAAATTTAGATGTGATCAACCACGCAGAGACGAGAAGAATGGGAAGCATCTGGTGAACCTTACTGATGTGGGGCTTTTGGGGGAACAATGTGAAATTAAAGAAACAGGTTGAATCTGGAAAGTGGTATCCTACTGAGCATCATCTCAACAGAAGAAAATTTGCACAATGGGCAGCTAACTGTCTATACAACTCATTCTGCCATGCAAAATGTCCCATAAAATTTAATAGGGCTAAAAGAAATGGAAATCTCTAGAAGAGATTAAGACAAAATTAAAGCAGAAGACTTTAAGACAAAAAGATTGAATAATCTCCTTTACACAAAATACTTAATGACTGAGATCCTTTCTGTGCAATTTTAAGTTGGTCAAAGGAATTGAATAAAGATTATATACTTCAAAAAAGATTTCTGTAAGGAAGCTTAACTTTCTGTAAGAAGGTAAATGTTCTCTTGTTGCAGTCCATACTTGATTTCCAGGGGGGTTAAAAGAACACAAATGTTAAAAGAACTGAAAATGTAATTGTTTGGCTTTGCAAAGTGATTAGATGTAGCTCACGTATACAATGTAGTTACATTGTGTGAGCAAAGCCTTGCGTATGCAGCATTTACAGAACACACAGAGAGAAATCAAAATTGCATTCTATGCCTTTAACACCCTACCAGGCAAACACAGATAACTACAGTAAACAGGGCAAAGTCAAAGGTTTGGCTGGTGAGGTTATTAGACAGGGAAGGTTGCAAGCGTAAATGAGATGAATATTGCTGCAGTCACCTATTTCATTAAACAGGATAAATCAATCCCCCTGCGTCTCTCCTGGAGCCCATCAGCTGGCTTCTTGGTAATCTTTTCTTTATTTTTTTTTTTTTTTTTCTTTTGGCATGATGTGTCTTCCTAAGCTATTTGCCCAGCTGCAGGAAGGGTGTAGAAATGGACCCACCACTTTTATGATAACAACAAATATTTTACAGAAACTGTTCTTACTCTCTGTTTTGTTGCAATCATATTTAGAGTGTAGAACTATTGAACTAGGAAATCAAAATAATTCAGGAGATATCAAGTCTCTCATATTGTAACATTTATTACATTATTATTACATTTATTTCCCTTGAAGTAACATGAGTAACTTCTCTGTTTCTATTAATATCACGTTCGTTACTTTCAGGTTCATCTATTTTCTACAAATTGAAAACCCCACCATTAACACTAAAATTATTAAATGTCTCCTGCTTTAATTTGTCTCAATCTGGAAGGGAATTTGGTTAGCCGTAAAAGTACTGCGTACTGCTATACTAGAGTCACCCATAAGGAGAAAAAGCAGCAAAGCAAAACAAGGGGATACCAATAATCTACAGACTGTAGTTCTAATTCCTACCAAAAATAGTAGGACTTTGAAAACAGTGATAGGAAAAAGAAAGATTAGAAGCAGCAATTACTGCAGCATTGTGGCTTTTTTCTGAATGGACTTCAGACCAACTCATGGCACTCACACTTATCAGCTGTGTAAGTCAAAATATCTGCAATATTAGTCTCCAGCTGAGAAGGCAGAAGAGACAGGTACAAAATTAGTAAGGCCTGATAATATGAGTAGTGCCAGAAATGAATGACATTCTGCATACTTTGTGTGATTTGCCCAGCTAATTATATTGGCATTCAATAGCACTATCTAGTTAAGGACCTGTCAACATTTCTTCCAGAAAATCTTATTTGCAGGATTTTATAACACAGCTGTAATGAAATCAATTCAAGGCTGAATCTTGACACACACAGCTAAGTATTTAAGAGGTATTGGTTTCTATCAAAAAACAGACAAATTGCACTCGGCATTTAAAGAGTCAACACTGGCCAACACAACAAGGTTAGAATAACAGAGCATTTCTTTCTATTTACAGCAGGATAAAACTGCATTAACTCAGCTATCCTATTGTAGTTTTTAATGGATGAAATCATCAGGTAAATAAAATAGGTTTTCTATATGCCATTTTTTATTTATATGATAAGTAAATATCCTTTATCTATAAATATATATATACATATATGTAAATACATTTTTCCTGGATGCAGGTAAATGAATTTATCTAGATCATTCTTCATTCTCCTGCCCTTTCCCTTCTCCCCATCTCCTCCCTTATCATGGCTTTAATTTTTCAAATATAATAACAAAACATGCTGTGTGAAGTGCTGGTTAATGCGCTAGCAAAATGATACTGAAGTTAGGCTCACAAAGTTAAATTTCAAAATTCATGCCTGCTGATAAAAAAGTCTTAGCCTGGAAGAAAACACCAAGCGCAGACCGTATCATCCTCTTGTTCCTACCAATCTGTTCAAATCTACATCTATAAGCACTTAAGGCAAATGCCAAGCATAGGAAAAAGCAAGTGGAAACAGCAATGTTTCAAGCACGTGATAATGAAGAGCTAGGAAAGAAAATGTTAGCTAGCTTAGTAACAGGTGCTGTCCCTGTGCTGCTTTACATTTCAGCAGCTTAACTCTTAATTTGTCTCTCACTGATACTTATGCTATTTATCGAACAAATTCGTATTTCTGTATGCTTAGGAAATATATTAGTTGCATTATTCATGGCAAGCAAAGCAAGAGAGCCTTGTTACTCTGGTGTTTAGTATCAATCACCAGAAGAAAAAAGATAACATTTTTTACATGATTATGAAGTGACAGTCAGTGATGTCTGCTTATCTATATTCATGCTTGTTTCTAACAATGTATTTTTCAGTGATTCTATTATTTACTTTCATGATATTTTTGAGTGTAAATGCACTCCTGTTTAATTTTCCATGGCAGTGATTTCCAGTGCCAGGAATTTATTCACTTTACTAGGAAATGAATTTAAGATATCATGCTTTGAACTCTTGCTTTGGAGAGACAGCAAGACCCCTTTCCATCTGGACTGCTCCTTGCAGTATGTGAAACACAATCGCATTGTGGCAAAGAAAAACAGTCTTAATTCTTATATTCAGCTTCATGCAATGGCAGAAATGGAAAGGCACCTCAGGTATTAATTCCCAGAACAGCATTTACAAGTTACCTTTCTCAGTAGATGGTAATTGCTAGAGTTGAATGGAAGTATTACATGTTTTTGACAAATCACATTTAAAATATTTCTTTTTCATGGACTCACTGACTTTTCAATGACAGGAAATCCAAAACAGACTTCACTTTTCAAAGCTGAAAAACTATTTCCTCTTTTTTTTTTTTTTTTTTTTTTTTTTTTTCTTCCCCTGGTTTGTTCTTTTATAAAGGAAGTATGTGGAAGGATTCTCAGACACAACCAAGAAGTCAAAACCTCAACCTTGAATGGTGTCACCTTTAAGAAAGCAATGCTATCACCTTAAATTAATAAAACTCTAATTCCAGGATCTGAATGTAACCCTTTCTCTTAGTTTCTAAAAATTGAACCAACAACATAAATGCCTCATTCTTGCAAATTTCATTAAGGTTTTTGAATGATTTTATCTCTTCAGAAAGTGTTTCTCAGATGTTCCATCAGTTTCACCCCCTGGGCCCCTGGAGATTGAAGAGCTAATTTTTATTTGCACTTTCAGCAAGGCTTGTACTGTTCTCCTGGCATCATAGTCATGAAGTCTTATTACAATTCTTATTCTCTTCACCGAGATTATCCCAATGGTCCCCAATGGGCGGGTAATGAATGATAATACACTCAGGTTGCAGCCAGCCTGTGCATGTATATATACATATTTAGAAGACTGCTTGCAGTACAGAAGATTTAATAACATTCACATTGCTCTGGCTTCTTTGACCCTTGACCTTGAGAAGAAGTTACCTTCAAAATAGTATTCCTAACTCTTCCCATCTCTGTTCTTCCGCAACTTCTGCTCTAGCATGCAGAAACATGAGATGTTCAAAGTCAAGGTTGATGAAAAATGTTAGAGGTTTTCAATCCAAGTGGCTGTAATGCCTCAAAGAGTGATACAATACCCACCTATAAATGTCTTTAACACTTTTTCAGCGAATGAAGCACATTTGCATAAAAATTGAAGGCATTTTGGCTAGAGTTTCTGCAGAATAGGTATGATTTATTGCCTAGGCTGTAGTCTAGCTGAAGAAAAAGTCATGTGAATGCCTTTAATTTTCATAATCCCTGATATTTATAAACAAAGTATTTTTACAAATATGAAAATAATCTGAAATAAAAGCTAGCAATAGTAGACAGTTTACATGACTGTTTTCTTCGAATTAGGTATGTTCAAAAATTGCCAAGTAGCTAAAGCTGTGATACAGAGATTAGCATTTTTGCCTTCCTCTTTCTGTATGGTCCTGTTCCCACCTATAAACTGTGTTTTACCATTCCTGCAGCTGTGCATGAAGGACTGCTAGGGGGAATGAACATTATTTTTGTTTGAGCAGGAGGTTCCTGAACTGTTGCCTACTGTCTCTTGCCTGAGACAGGATACAGGGCTTGAGGGACAGGTGGTTCAATCCCATATGCTCATTCTTACAATGACATAACTTGGCTGGAAAATTATTCAGTGAACCATTCTGGGTAAAGGAGGCTTGTGGGGGGTCGTGCAAGGGATTTTGGTTATATGTGCTCCCCTGATGCAGCTGTATCAGCAGAAGCGTTAGGGTGGGGAGGAGGAGAATCAGTGATGAGAGGAAGAGGAGGAGAGTGAAAGGGTGTGAGGGTATAGAAAAGTCTTAATCTATTGTGGTCCTGATGACATTATCTCATGTACCTTCAACATTAAGTCACAGCTTCATCATATAAGAAGCTTTATGGCCAAAAAATTATAGCCTTACTCCATCCCAGGTCTGCTACATCTTCATGTTTCTGTACCACAGTAAAGCACTTTTGTCCCACATGTCACCATCTGTGATGGTAATGATAATGATAATAAATGATCCAGCTTTTAGAAAACAAACCAAGGTAAAGCATTTTTGCTGGGCTTTTTGTTTTGTATTGTTTGGTTTGGTTTGGGTTTCGGTTTATTACCACTAAATAGGAAGCATGGTTGGGTTCCTACTCAGAGCAGCCCCACAGTAGTTTGGCACAGCTGAGAGGATGACATGCCTCATTGAGCACATGGGGAATACTTTAAGCTCATACTAAGATAAAACCCTTTGCAAGGTGAAATTATGGCTCCTGACATGTACATCTACCCTTGAACAAACCCCATTTACTTCTGTAATTAAAACCACATTCACCAGCTGCTTTACAAGTTGTCAGAAGATTTCCAGTTCACAGAAGCAGCCAAAGAACTTTTGTTTAATTGGGTAGGAGTCATGTCTATCTCTGTAAAAGATAACGGAAAATCATATGCTTTTGATTACTAAAAACACAAGATAAATTTTACTTGATAACTGCCCTGTCCCTCCAACTTCTGACTCCATAGTGACTGGCTCTTTGCATTCAGGCATCAGTTAACTGAAGAGCAAATAGTAAAGAAGCATTTGGCAACTTTCAGTTATTGTGTACGCTGATAATGCCTGTTAGCCAGAGCTATGATGGTTTGGCTTGTACGAGCTGTGTTTGAATTCAGACCTGACCTACAAGCACAACTTTGGAGACAAAGCAGGGAATTCACCTCATGCAACTTCAGGACTAAAATTTAGTAGCAGAGTAGGACATCTGCAAGGTTTTACTGTTGTACTGGGGGGTTAAGATCACTATACTCAGTGAAGATGTAGAGCTGAATTAGGTTGCTCAAGCTTTCTTTTGCGATTTGAAATGTACTAGGGCACTGAGAGTGTACACCAAGGACTGGTGGACGTAACACATATCTTGTGGAAGATTTATGTCTGCTGGATGAGTAGCTGGGAGTCTAATGAGACTCTCAAGGAGATCACAGACAGTGTGAGATCTCCCCACGGGGAGCCGAATGAGCCCTTTAATGTACACATAGGTATCTACAAGCAGCAATACAAGTATATTTGTTTTAAGCTGGGACTGAGCCACACCCTAGATTTCTGCAAGGGAAATACCTATGTATGAAGTATGAACATACCGGGACTTGTCTAAGTCCTAACTTCAAAACACAGGGACAACATGCCAGTAGGCTTCACCAAGGTCCAGACTGAAAACTAGGTCATACTCAAAGTATAAATACAATCATCATAGAATTGTTTAGGTTGGAAAAGACCTTTAAGAATCTATTTCATATGTGGTATTGATTTTGTCTTAGAAATTTTCCAATTTTGGTAAACTTTTTGGTGACTATTGTGTAGAGGCAGATCAAAATCCTTCCTCTGCAAGAGGAGTGAAAGCTGTTTCCTGTGCACAAAGCCCAAGAAAGGCCTGTGCACTACCTTATCAAACACTAAAAATTTTGAATTAGGGGTTTAAAATGTGACTCTATTGCCTGGGTCTTGTTCTGGCTGGTGTATGGAGTTAAGGAGTCAAACAGAAAGGAGGAAAACTCAGTCAGTGAAGAGCTCCTTCTTAAGCACTAAGATTCTTGGCTACTCCTATACAATAAAAAATGACGTAAAATCCTTATAACAGATGTCTTGTTTGTTCACTGCTCCCGTAAAACAATACCTCCTTAAAAAAGCAGTTCACAGCCATTCTCTTTCACACAGTTATATTCCATTCCACTAAGATCAGTGACAAAATTTCTGCAGCTTTTAGAAGCAGAATTAGCACAATCTAAAGATATCTCCTCTCATTTCTCTCTGGTCCAGCAACACAAACCTATTATGAAGCTTTTTAAAAACATTTCTCATTCTGGTCTAAATACTTTAGCCATGATATCACAGCTCTTAAAACAGAACAGGCTCAACATTATTCCCTCCTTGCACACAAAAGCTGTAGTATATTCATCATTGCACTTGAGTCATTTCTTGGTACCTATTATTTAAACATTCCGTTCTTTGGCCACTCTATTCTTCATGCAATCAAGAAACCCTTTGCTAACACAATATCCATGGTTTTATATAACCAAGCCCTATTCAGATGAGCCAACATATTAGACCTCTTTTACTGCAGCTGCAGTAAACTGGATACAGAATGCAAAACACTGGCCAAGACACTGAAAAAAGACTATTTTGAGTGTCCAACTTGACACACAAGGATCTAAAATTTGAGAGGACTGGTGGATGCTTTTTTGAAAGATGGACACTCTTTAGGACATCCCAGGCTGAATATCAGATGCAACTTGTCAGATCCTTTTTGTATTTCATGGTAGTTATGATGTTGTGTGAACTCCAGAGCATTTAGATAATATCTGAACATCTCATATATTCAAGTACATTTCAACTGATAGAGCATTTTATAAAAGCTTACCAGACACTTCATTTAGTAAGACATGGCCTTACTAAAGCTGAGTCTAATTTCAGACATTGCACAAAATGAAGGGCTCATATACAAGAAGCTGGGGCTGAGCAGTGGTAGGAGAAGGAAGGGGATGGATTGTATAAAAAGGACCCAGCAGTAATAGTCCTCTTTCTGATTGTGTTAAGAGTTAACCATCTGCTTGTTTTCTCTGAATTTTGTTTTGGGGGAACTGACCCAGTTACTGTCCCTAACCACAGGCCTGTTGTCACCATGGGAGACATCCAGATTTCTGATAGCAAAAGTTTTGGATTTGGGTGAGCTTTTTTTTTTTTTTTTTTTTTTTTTTTTTTACCTTATACATTTTGTATGTGATGCTTCCTTTTCCTACATAGGTGGGGAGGACTTGTAATGGATGAAGAAACTCCTAACATGAGCACTTGAAGGATTACATATGGTAACATTGAGAAATGTAGTTTACAGTTTCCCTATGATCTTTGTAATCTTTTCAGCAAAATCCCTGGAAAATAGTTGCTCCATTGGCAATATGGAAGAATCAGTTCTTGCGTTACTGGTTCAGATCACGAAGATATATCAGATGCCTTGTAGTTTGTGGGTTTGATTTACTGTCTTTAGGACTGTGGTCTAGGCACCTTTTTATACCTTACTGGTCCAAACAGTATTTTTTCCCTAGTCACACAATCCTTAAAAGACTAGATGGCTAGATTACTCCTGAGATAAATGCAGTAAGGGAATAAGTTTAGTTTTCCTTTAGGTCCAAAATATGTCTCATCTGGTTAGGGCAGTGAATGGAACTAATTAAACAGTGATGGACTATGCATGACCAGGTCTAAACGCCAGGATACTAGGCTGCAAAATGAATCAGAGAATTAGGGAAAGACAATCTCTATGACCTAGGAAGAAAAGATGGTCTTGTTTTGTCCAGTGCAAGCTATGTGTGGCCACGAGTTGTACTGTATCTGACTATTCCTGCCTTCGTGCAATGCTGGAAGATCTGCTGTGCGGGAATCACCCTTGTTAATAGCTATGTCTCACCACTGCCTCAATGGATGAGATGCTGTATGCAAAGACACAGCACCTGCCTTAAAATGTAATTAGAGAATGAGCAAGTGGAACGAGAGGTGAGCACCACAGACAGATTTTGCTGTGCTAGTCCCTGATCCATTTTTCTTCCCTGCTCATGTTGGAAGCCCGGCATCATCTGTCTGGATATTTACTGCACTAATAGTTGTCTTTACACATCATGTAAGAAACAGCAGGTGTCAGGTCATGGGTTGCCCTGGGCTGTATGCCTAAGAGTTCAAAGCACATGTGTGAAGATGTTATGAGATGCCACCATGCTTTCTCACAGACAACTGAGCTGCCAGAAGATGGCACTTTGTTCCTGGACACAACATGCCCACCCAGCTTCTCCCCTCCAGCAGAAAGCTGACTTCATGAAACAGAGGAATTGGGAGCTGCATTCAGGAACCACTCTGACAGACCTGACTGGCCTCATTCTTTTGGTGTTTTAGTTTGAAAGCAACAAAATTTAGTTTCATCCAGTCTCTCTCCACCCGCTTCTCACTAAATAGCTAAGTTCAAAGCAGAGTTTCCAGAGCTTAAGTGTTTCTATCTCAACGCACAGTGAATGGCACTAGTGCAGACCTCCAGCAGCTTCTAACCCATGGTAGTACTGACACGCCTAGGGGCAGAAGCCATGCACTAGCACAACTGCTCCAGCACACCATGATCTACAGCTCACACTGCACCAGGCAGTGCCCACTAACTTGTCTTACTGGTAGCTGTTACTTTGGGAACCACATCACATTTAGCAGAACTAGCCTTCAGTTTGGTGTATTCCTGTGGGATCTTCTGGGTTCAACTGTCTTGGGCAATTAATAGAAAATATTTTTGTTTATTCTACTATACATAAACACTTTTTCTCCTGATTACCACTTTCTCCTGCTCTGTCAGGGTTTTTACCATAGCATAGCCTGTGTCTCCAGCCTATTCAGAAAACCTTGAGAGCATCTTTACTCCCATAAAACAAGGCCAAAGTTTCCTTTTTTATTTGTTGGTATTGACATAGGCTTTGTGATTTTCTGTAATGAAGAAAACAAGCTAATGACTGCACGTTGAGAAATCATCTCTGGAGGTATTCATAGGAAGCTTAGTTTGATATCATGTCAGTACCTCATGGCTGCTGTATCTTTAATTTTGGGCTTTTATCAAAATCTAAGGTGGTATCTAGTACAATGTATAGTTATACACACTGGTCTGTTGATGAAAATCTTTCACATTAGCTGTGAATGTCTATTATAATGTTCACTACTTCAAGGAATAGGTGTGTCATCTGTCTATAGGGCTGACATAGAAGTGGTGGCCATAAATATATGGAGATATGTTGCTTATACTTCCTGTTCATGTGTCTGATTCATGCCAAAGCACCTTGGAGCCCATGGTGATAAAGTACCACTTTCAGACAATTAAATTTCATAAAAAGAAATACCTTGACTACCTTATAAAACCCAAACAGCATTTTGGGGAAAGCACATGTCCCATAGACAGCGTTGAATTTACACAGACGGGAAGTGTTTTTGACTAAGAGCAACTGCCAAGAGTCTCCTAAATATAACACATCAAACAAACGAGTAATATTTTTTAATACTAATTCTTTTAGTGAGGCACAATTTTTCCTTCCTCTACAACAAGAGGTGCACCTTTCCTTTTCAGCTTTGTCCTGCCATTCTTAGTGCAAACAAGTGTATGTATCTCCTCTTTTAACTCTCACTTTTTATATAAGGACAACTCTCCACACAGCATGAAAATTAGGCTCTCTTAGCTACATTTATCATGCTAACAGCCTACCTATTCCCAGGAATACACTTTTAAAAACTCTTCTCAATTCTTATCTTCAACAAAGGTAGTTTTATTGAGAACATCAGTAAGATACACTTTCAACCCAAAATGATTTTCTTCTACACTAGCACCATTACAGATTGCATCTTTTCTGGTTTTATTTACACATACAGCTAAGACTCATATGCTTTTAATGAATACAAGCATTCATTTACATTTAGTTTATTTATCCTTCTAATATCTGTAGCTCTTCTATTAAAGTTTTCAGAATGCTTCTATCAATAGAATGGCTTCTGCCTTAGTATCCCTCTTAAAAATTCTAAATGTAACATCTAATTTCTGTTACTTGATTCAATTTGTGTCACTGCTCTATCTACCTCCTTACAGGGCACTGCCTTAACATTATGCTATCCAAAGCCAAATACAATGATGATGTTTGAAACTTTTGAAAAGTGGCAAAATCTATTGCAGCTTGTTCCATTTTCCCAATACACCTGACATTTTCTAGCTTGTGCTGGTCCTCAGCATTTGCTCCATGTGCTGTTCTTGTTTGTCTCTACATTTCCCAAGATTTTCCAGTTCCCAGCAATACAAATTCTCATCCACAGTTATGCTACTATCGTCAATAATCTCCATATGCTTCCTTCTGAACTGAGTCACTTCTTTTTCTTGGAAAATTAACTCAGTCTCTTGTAACAGTTTCTAAGTGTTTCTGTTCCATCCATAATCCAAGCTCTTATCAGGGACCAATCAAAAAGCTGCAATACAGGCTCTTCAGCTTCATCTTTAACAGGTCTATTTAAGTAAGCTCACTCTCCTTTTTAAATCCTTTGAAAATATTTCATGTTTACATAGAGTACAATGCATCCTTTTAATTTCTGAAGCACATTTTCATAGTTAATAGTTGAATCAGAAGGATGCCAGCAAACTCAATTTGGAAAAACAAAACCTTTTGAATTGCTTTTACTGTAGCCAGTGATTGCTTGCAGCCAATGTTTGCAGAGTGAAAATTTCATATTTCTGTCAGTTTCCATATTTCTTGACAGTCTTGGTTTAGGTTCATGCAGTGCAGAAGACTTTGAAGTTAGGTCAGGTTGCTCACATCGTACTGACCTTTAAGTCTCTCGGTTGCTGGTGATTCCAAAACAGCTCTGGGACCTTTTCCAATGTTTCACAATCTAGATGCTGCATAACGTTTTCCTTATATCTAATCATAATTTCCCAGGTTGAAAATTGTTTCTATAGGCTCTGTTCCTATTGCTGTACATCTCTCTCTTTTCTATACATTTGCCTCTTAAGTACTTCTAGATAGCTATACAAGATGTCCCTTTTGCCATCTCTTTGTAAGGGTGTACAAACCCAGTTCTCCCAGGATCTTCTTGTTTCTCACATCCTTCAGGCCTCTAAACCTCTATGTGACCTCCACTGGAATCACTCTAGCATGTCCATGTCTTTCTTGTACTGCAGAACCACAAATGGGACACACAACTCGAAAAGGGGTCCTGCAACTGTTGAATAGAGGGAACCTCCCTCAACCTTCTGACAACATTATTGTCAATACAGCTCAATATGCTATTGATTTTCTTCAGTACAAACACACCACTGACACACACTCAATGGGGTTCTGCACCAGAACCCCCAGGTCCTTTTCAGCAAAATTGCTTTCTATCCAGCCAGTGCCCAGAGCGTGCTGTTGTCTTGGTCATTTCTGAAATTCAGGGCAGTCTCCCGTGCCTGTTAACTAATTGTCTAAACAAGCTCAAATCTGCTCTTTTGATGTGATCCTGCCATATGTCTTGCTCACTTATCTGAGTATGGTTTTTTTTAGCCAAAACTTATGCCAGCTTTCATGTCCTGCATTTGTTCTTTCTTTTAGGTGAAAAGCATGCCGAGCAGAGTGTCTCCCCTAGTCATAAGATTACTGATCTCCACGTCCTTGATGCTCTCTGAAAATCTACATTGCAAATGGCCTCAAGTTACCTTTCTAGGCAATTGCAGGATGGTTGACTAGTACCAGTGATGTTTCTTACATCTTTTTATCTACTTTATCTGCTTCCTCTTCTTGATTAGGTAATCTGGAGCAGGTGTGCTCCATATTACCTTTGTTGGTGTCTCCTCTGGTGCTTACCCGTAAGCTCCTAATCATCTTGTCATAAATTCTAAGGCAAAACCCTGTGCATTCAAACTTCTTTTCATATTGAGAGGTGTGTGACACCTTTTTCTTGCCTTTCTGCCTGTCTTTTTAAGGAGGTGTTACCCACCCATTTCAGTTCTGCAGCCATAAGATCTAATTCCCCATATCTGTGGGATCATAGCCCTGCAATTTGAAGACTAGTAACTCCTGTTATTTCCCATGCTATGTGTGTTCATGCAGGCATCTAAGATAGAGCAGTGATAGGTCTTTTTCAAGTGAAATGTGAGACCCATGACCCCTGCCATCAGGCTGCCCCTTTGAGCTTGTCTGCACCTCTATTTCTCATCAGTTTGTGGTCATCATCTGCTGACACATTTCTTTTGAAACTCTTCTCATGGGGTCAGAAAGCTGGCTTGCAAAGATGCTTTTACCTGACTTTGTCAGACAGATCCCATCTCCCTCCAGAAGCCCTTTTTCCTCCAGTACGATCCCATGGTAATTAGAGCCAATGTCCTGCCTGAAACACCAGCTGTACAACCAGCTGTTCTGAAAGATAACATCTATTTCTACCTAAATCTTTCTTCGTGACTGACATGACTAAAAAGAACACCCCTGGGCCCCGATGCTCCCTTCTAAAGGCTTTTAGTTACTCTTTATGCATTTAAGGTCAGTTGATACTTAGCAGCATCAACCCAAGCTGGTGAGCAGCTATGGGCAATCTAGAGTCTGAATGGGTTTCAGCAGCCTGTGCAACATCCCAGATTCAAGTCTCAACAAGTGATGAACAACCTGAGACAACAAGTCTGGTTGGCAGATGAGAGTTTCTGTCTTCTGCAGAAGTCTGTATCCATGACCATCTACTCTTTACTCTGAATGCCAACATGTGGATCAGTGTCTGCTGGCCCAGGTACCTCCCCTGAGGGAGTTTGCTCCTCCTCACTCATTACAGGCACATCTGTAAGTGCAAATCTGACATCTGCAGGCAGAAGAAAAACCTTCTGTCCATTAATAAAGCCCAGAAGCTTCCTTCCTTCAACATGACATTCTCAATCCTCCTCTCATTTAGACATAGCCTCCAAATTGTCCCTCCTTCCAAGCAATATGAGATTTGCATCCTGCCTCTCCACGGTCTTTGGAAACAATCTGTTATTCTTTTTTTGTCCTTGATACTGTGCAGTCTGCTCTGCTCACCCTCTCCAACAGCTGTTTTACCTCATAGCTCAGTGCCTCAACCAGAGCTCACCTCCCACCCGCAAGACTGAGACCCTGCAAAGTGCTGGTGCAGTTGAACCGTTGCCCGTGACATCTCACCACCTCTGACAGTTCAGCACACTCCTGAGCAGTACCTCGGGCCCTCTTTCACAGCTGTGTCTGCATAAGCTATTGGGTCATTTCCATAGCCAAATCTACATGTATTTGGCAGTTTAAGGGTTTGTGGTACAGGAGACACCTCCTTGGCAGCTATATTAGGTTCTTTTATAGAAAGGAGTTTGTTCTGATTTTTTTTATTTAGTGATATCCAGGAAGCCACACTTCCATGGGGATTATGGATATTTTTCACATTTTATAATTTGTTAGCAGTAGTCCAGAAGAAAGTGATGTGATCTGTCTGGGGGTAACTCTCAGAAACTTCAGAAGAGTGCAGAATACACTGGATCACCTCTTGTAATTATTTGGTGAGTGTGCCACACTCTGTTCTGATGATAAAGCGAAGTGATAGTTACAGTCCTTTAAACATAAAATGGTCTGGGCTCCAAACAGCATAGGATCTCCCTACCCCTGATGTGTCTTGGGAGAGCATTTAAGACCTTCTCTTCTACTTTTCCTTTGATGACTAAAATTTCACTCAACAATAGGACTAGAGGAAAATTCCCACAGCCTGCAATTGTCCATATCTGCAAGACTTTAAGCACAACGGAGAGCTTACATGATGAATTGCTTGATACTGACAGTATTAGATAGCATCTTATATTTTGGATTATGAGCTGATGAGCTATGACTCATCAGTTTATCTCACTGACTATAATTTCACTACTACCTTTTTCTTCCCCACCTGTTGTATTCACTGGTAGCTGCTTACCTTGGACTGTAAGCTCTTTGGAGCATGAAGTACCTTTCAGGTACTGCTGTATAATGTGGGACCAATCTGTGTCACAAGTTACCCTCTCTGTTAATGTATCAGAAGATAAGTGATCGTATTAGCACCTAAAGTTGTATGTTAGTTGTCTTCAAAATATAAATTTCCTTTTGTTATTTACTGAAGGACCTTTTTCCTGAAAGTATGTTTTAAAATCATTTTGGATCTTACAGAGAGTAAGACCCTGGTCTTACAAAGTCCCTCAGAAGATCCAGACTGCAGGTATAACGGGTTGAAGTGGAATGGCCCAAGAGCCCAACACAGATTCCAACAAGTTTAAAGAAGGGAGGAGCCCAAGAAATTCAGAGAATCTTAAACTGGTTCTTTCTAATGAGGTGCAACACTGCATAATACACAAAAATCTCAAGTGCATTCATGTATAGACCAGTTTGAAAACTCAGGATTTCAAAACAATACAAGAATTTCTCTAACAGATGCTTGAGTGCACATTTCTAAATATTCAGCTTACGTTTCTGTTTTCCTTTAATCCTTCCAGGACTATGAACTTCTTTCCCTCTCCTCTTCCTTTCCCTTACAGACACATACTTAAAGTTCTTTAAAATTTTCTGGGTATTATTTTGGATCCCTACTTCAGAAACTTTACATGTCATTTTTCTAAAATTGTCTTTGTCTGATTTAAAGCTCCATTGCTACTTTCATCTTTGGTAAGTATCCATAATGAACAATAACTTTCTATGCCTCAAGGCTTTTAAGACTTCTATTTAAATAACTTTCTGGTGATGGACTTAGTTGCTGGAAGTTCTGGAATTAAAAAAGATGCACTTTCCTGTCAGAGCAGCAAGGTTGGGTATGACTATCTGAAGCTTTTAGCACTCTAAAACTAGTCTTACTAATTGATGATCTAATATATGATCGGGTTTTCCAGAGTGTGTTTCCATTCAAATTTCAGACACAAAGTTCATTTTAGACTTATGAAGCTGAAGCATGCCTTACTAGGATCAAATTCTGCATGCAAGGAAACTGCTTACTGAAGTTCTCATCAGCCCATGTTTCACATATGTACAGGGTCATCAGTAACATAAATAAAGATTAGGTGGTGCAACAGCCACAAACATTCATGTTCCAGTGATATTTTACTGCTTATGAAAATATTCACTGTTACATTAGAGAGATTTAACCTAAAAAAGGGATGAACACTAAATGTAAGTCAACAACTAACTGGTGGGAATTAGGATTAAAATTGCTTAATAGTTTATTCCATAATTGCAGACTATACATTGCTGATATTTTTAACATCTGGTACTAGCTGTGAAAAGAGCTGATACTAGCCACTGCTTCAGAAAAAAATGAAATATTAGGTTAAATAGATTAATGATCTGATCCAGTGTATTTAACCTTATATCCCTATTCTTCTGACACACATTGTGGTACTTTTCTGAGTTGCGTCAAAAAGGGACAGGGTTGCCTAGTTGTCTCTTATAATGGAAGACTTATAGTGATAGATTTTGTAATGAGCAAGTCCTGTTGCTATCTAACATTTTACAGAACATTATGAAAGAGTAAAAGTATTGCAGGAATTAATGTGGGCTTTTTTGATTAAAATTGTAGTACTGGCTTGGAATGACAATCTGCCTTCCTAAATTCCATCTGGAGTTTCCTCTGAATAAATATTCCTTTCTTCTCAAATTTGTGAACTAAATTATTCAATGATATTGCTTTGTGATGTTAAACAGCTGTTGTGTCTCTACCCCTAAAAGCTCATTTCACTGATGGGTGAAGCAATTCTTTCATTTAAGTTTTATTTAAAGAATGTCTTAGATACGTTGAATTAAATGCAATAGATGCATACAAGAAAATACTATATATGTTATCACCTGTAATGAAAGTAAGGTCTTTGTAGATGACAGATATTATTAATCCCATAGATGCCACTGAAAAGGTTTTTAATATAACAGTGTTCCGGAAAAGATTAAACCAAAAATGACTTTACTAGGATCCGAGTTGCCGAGGCAAGCGGCTACAGTGCCAGCAGGATCAGCAGTGGAGTGTTCTGGCACAGCGCACAGGCGGGTCTCACACTGAGGGAACATCAGGGGCACCCCAGAGAGCTGCCAGGAGCCTGCAGCTTGCATTACAGTGGCTGATGGGACCTGGGCAGGGCCAGGAGCAACGGTGGCCAAGCCTCCCCACAGTTGACGAGAGGTCAGCCAGTGTGATGTCCATCTACAGGCAGGGCTGGAAGGAGGGTCCGGGGAGCTACAGGCCTGTCAGCCTGACCTCGGTGCTGGGGAAGGCTGTGGAGCAGATCATCCTGAGTGCCCTCACAGGGCACATGCAGGACAACCAGCGGATTAGGCCCAGCCAGCGTGGGGTTATGAAAGGCAGGTCCTGCTTGACTAACCTTTTATGACAAGGTGACCCACCTAGTGGGTGAGGGAAGGGCTGTGGATGGTGCCTACCTGGACCTTAGCAAAGCCCTTGACACCGTTTCCCAGAGCATCTCCTGGAGGAACTGGTGCTCAGGGCTGGGACGGGTGTGCTCTGCGCTGGGTAACAAGCTGGCTGGGTGGCCGGGCCCAGAGCGTGGTGGGGAATGGAGTCACATCCCGCTGGCGCCGGGCACAGGTGGTGTGCCCAGGGACCAGCGCTGGGGCCAGTCCTGTTTGATGTCTTCATTAGCGATCTAGACAAGGGGATCAAGCACACCCTCAGCCAGTTTGCAGATGACAGCAAACTGGGGGGAATGTTGATCTGTTTGAGGGCTGGAGGCTCTGCAGTGGGGTCTGGGCAGGCTGGACTGAAGGGCTGACTCTGGTTTTATGAGGTTCCGCAAGCTGGAGTGCCGGGCCTTGCCCGTGGGTCACACCAGCTCCCCACAGCGCTGCGGGCTGGGGGCAGGGGGCTGGGAACTGCCCGGCGGGGAAGGGCCTGGGGGGGCTGGTCGGCAGCCGGCTGGGCATGAGCCCCCCGTGTGCCCAGGTGGCCACGGCGGCCAGCAGCGCCCTGGCCGGTGTCAGCAGCAGCGTGGCCAGCAGGGCCAGGCAGTGCCCGTCCCCCTGTGCTGGGCCCTGGTGCGGCCGCCCCTCGGGCCCTGGGCTCAGCGTTGGGCCCCTCACCCCCAGACAGACCCGGAGGGGCTGGAGCGTGTCCAGAGCCGGGCAGGGGCTGGGGAAGGGGCTGCGGCACAGCTCGGGGGGGGGCGGGGGGAGCTGGGGGGGCTCAGCCCAGAGAAAAGGGGGCTCAGGGGGGACCTTGCTCCCCACAACTGCCTGGCAGGAGGTTGCTGCAAGGTGGGGGTTAGTCTCTTCCAGTGTGACAAGAGGAGATAGCCTCAGGTTACACGAGGAGAGGTTTAGGTTGGATATTAGGAAAATTTCTTCACCAAAGGGCTGCCAAGAAGTGGAACAGGTTGCCCAGGGAAGTGGTGGAGTCACCATCCCTGGACGTATTTAAAAGACTTGTGGACATGGCACTTAGGGATACGGTTTAGTGGTGGACTTGCAGTGCTGGGTTGACAGTTTGACTCGCTGATCTTGAAGATATTTTCCAACCTAAACAATTCTACGATTCTGTGATCCTAGAGATATAAAGTTGCTTTTTCTGGGAAAACACCTGCTTTTAAATACTGAGGAGAAATTTCACAGTGGCATATTTTGCACTCAGCACTCATGCATAAATCACATTGATATCAATAGAAATCAGGAGTGCATATTATGTTGCTTTTACTGGAGCAGGTGTATTGTAGAGGCTTCTATAGAGATTCCACAGCTAGATTTGCCTTTAACTTTAAAATCCCCATTTTACACTTGAATTGACAATTTTAGCTTCTAGATCTGACAAAGTCATCCAGAGGGAAATAAAATCTGCTGTGAAGAGCTGGAGCCTGGCAGGGTGTCCTAGAAAGAGTATCAGCTTGCTCTGTTCCTATACCCTTCCCTAGATATCTGCTCCAGGTTGCTTTCAGAACTGAGTCTGGGTCAGATGTACTTCCATTCTAACCTGATACAAACGTTCTTATTTTGGCATGCAATGACGATTTTTGAAATGAGTATATTCTTTTAAACTTTTATGGACTCTCCTTCCTTTCGTAAGCTTTGATTTATCACTCTCAATTTTGTGTTTTGTGGACTGTGAGCCACCACAATCTACAGGTACCTCCTTTTACAGGTAAAACACAGCTCTTTATACCATTGTGAGACCTTGACCACTGCTGTTTTTCTACTGTCCTTTCCCCAACTTGTCTTTTTCTGCATATAGACCACCCCCACTCCACACTGGCAGAGTATCCATTATCAAATCAGACAGTGTGGCTGTAGCTTTTAATCTCAGCACACTGTTCAGCTTGCCCTCTCCCAGCTTACAACTGAGAACATCAGAGTAAAGTAATCTACAGGACAGCAGTCTTAATTACAGGAATTGTACAAAAAAGAGAAAATAGGCTGAAACCAAACCAAACCCTTACTTCACATATCTCAATTCAAACTCCTCTTCTAGCAATTTTGGCTTAGTGCAGAGATGAAAAAGAAAACTGAAAGAAAGACTTCTCTGTTCTTGCTGTTTGATGATCTCTTAACTACATATTTTCTTTGAACGAGATCAGTTAAAACCACCTAGTCTGACTTTCTTCACACACTGTGGCATTGAATACTATACCCAGACCCCCTTCCACTCCCACTGCACTTTTCAGGATGGTATCTGCTTTTAACATATTCAAAATCTTATCTGAAAGCTAAACACAGTAATGGTGCGTTTAGCAAGACCACACCACCTGAATATTCCTTTGACAGCATTCTTCTCAACAGAATCAAACTACCCACTGTGACCTCCATCCCCCTGCAATTGCACCTCAAATTCAATACACTGCAGAACACAACAGGTCATTTGAGATGGAATATTGACAGCCCATGGCCTAATAAGTTCCTTTGGCTCTGCAAAAGTAAAGACTACAATAACAACACTGTTTCTATGAGCTTAGTGTATTAAACAATATAGAATGGTTTGAGAATTCTGCTTGTCCCCCACTTTATGCCTCTTGATAGTGCAACTAGCATGATTCTTACCATTTCAATTTTTATCAGTGACCAATCCATCACTAAGCCAAGAACTGACCCCTGAAGAATCTTTTCCTTTCTGAAATATTCCACTGAAGGCTACCACCATATTAAGAAAAAATATTTCAAATCTATTAATTAGCTAGATTTAAATTCACTTTTATGCACCATATTTTTCAATATGGAATTATTTAGACCTTTAAAAAATCATGAGTACATTCACCAATTCAAACTGATCAATGTGTTTTTTATAGTGGTCACTTACCTCTCACCTATCAAAGTATCATCTTAGATAATAAAGACTGTTTAAAAAATATAATCACCTGTATGTTGTGTGCATCTGGCTGTTTTGCTCCAAAACACATATCTCAGCCAACTCTATCCATTCACTTTCTTACCTTTAGGCAATTTTTGCTTGATATTCAAACTAGGTTACATTAAAGCTCTACCTTGCTTTGTACTTTCCTTTCTATTAATGATGGTAGATGAAATCTGGTGGTCAGTTGATTGAGCACTTGGGCTCAACTCTTAATAATCATAAGCATTTGCAACCTGGTTGTATATGGAGCACTCTACGTTCTTGACAGTGTCATCAGACATGCTGGAACTTTTTTGCCAAAGGTCAAATGTCTTCTTACAGTCAGCTGTACCTTGGCTCTCATGGGCTACTTTGTTAGAATTTGAACAGAAAAAGGTCTACCCTGGGTTATGTCCATGGTCAGAGTGAATTACTGAGATTTTACAACAATTGGTCTTAGCTTCAGGATTAATGTGCATCAGAGAACAACGAAGGAAATAGTCACAGTTTTCTCATTTTGCTTATATTTATTATTCCTCGTAGGAGACTGACACTGTAAAGTCCTAGTGTTAGATGTGGCTCCTCCTAAACACAATAACTTCAGTGATGAGAAGGACAAGGCCAGCATTAAGATCCGTTCATATAAAACTTTCAGACTATCATCATACCAGATGATCTGGCCTTCTAGTGATCCACTAACCAGATACTTAATGGCTTCTGGTTAGGAAAAGTAAGCTAGATGTGAAACATGACTACTGTATTCTCCTAATTCACCATGAGCTATTGTGTTCTCAGACTGCTTCTGCTTTGAGAAAGGAGATTAGCTTGTGCTCTTTCTTGGATTTTGGTTCAGTATTCTGGCGCTGTTCCAGTGGCAGTCATTACCTTGTAGCTAAAACTATATACTCTTGGTCCCCCAATATCCTTTCCTACTTCTCCCTAACTTTTGCAGCAGCATCGTTGCATGCCTGTACTTAGCTGCCATCTTTGGAGCCAAGCACTGCCAATGTGAGCAGGATCCCAAACTTATTCAAGACAGGAAATGAGACTCCCTGTTATATCAAAATGGAAATGGAAGGAAATTAAATGGTCTACAGTTTTGCACCTAGACACCATTACATTACGTTCAGGAAGTTTCACACAGTGAAATGCACACTATCTAGCAGGTGAGTAAAAGGAATGGAAATCAGATCTACTGTGTTCTCTGCTTTTTCCAATACCACTGATGTTGAAGATATTGATGGGAACTTCGTTATGACTTTCTGTGCCCTAGTCTATCCATTTGTATAATAATACTGATGTTTGCTAACAGCTCTGAAAACTTCATATTCAAGCCCCAGGATTGTAACCTGGGGACTATTATTAACAGTGACTGTTACTCAGATACATTGCTGTGGTCCCCAAGCAGCTCCAAGCTGAATTCCCCTTCACATCTTAGTGAGTCTTTCTTTTCAACTTCTAATGACTCTGAAAGAGTCATGCATAATAAATACATGATTCACAGACAGCTACTTAGCCTGCTGTCTAACAAATCTCTAATTTGTTATCTAGTAAATATAGTAACACTTAAAATACAGACACTCAATCAATGAATCTCTCTCCCTGTCTCACGTATCTGGAATACACAAAATGCAATATACTGCTGCTATCCATGGGCCAGCCACCTCTGATTACAGTATAAATACATGAACCGTCATTAAAAAAATGTACAAAGAGCACTGAAATGCTGAAGGAAAAAGGCACTTAAACATAATTACTAGCTTTCCTCTTCCTGCCTTCTCTCCTGTGATGTCCTATGACTGCCCCCCAAAAGGGAAAATAAAGGGGAGTCAAGTACATGCAGCAAAAACCTGGTTCTAGACCAGTTTTCACTGTGTAATCCTTTCTTTTCTTACAATAGGACCAGGTAACCCTACTTCAGACTGGCAGGATAGAGTGCCATGCAGCATGTATAAATACTGTCATTCTCAATGACAGACATTGTGGGTTACAAGGTAAAAGTGGGAAGCTACAAAAGCTAATAATCCTAAATGGGAATATTTTAAGGTTATACAGTCTTTATATGGAATTCAACAGAAATATTCTTCTACATTCCTGAAAGAGTATTAGAAAACTTAAAACATGTTTAATTTCAGGGACTAAACAAAACAACCTCTAGTGTTCCCTTTCAACCTCAACCATTCTGTCATCTGTGTGGTAGCACCTTCCTTGAGTTTCCAGTGGTAGGCTGAGGCTTTGTGAGTCTACAGTAATTATTTTATATAATTTGGATACTAAAATCAGGAAATCTGAATCTTGCAGGTGCTAACTACCCCTACCAATGAGTTTCTTCAAAAAGAGCTGTGCTGTACTCTGCTTGTGCTACAGAAGACACTTGTACGATACCTGATAAAACATACTAAAGTTAGAACACACTGCCTTAAGTGCATAGTAGAGATGCTCTTAGGGCTGATAGTTTTGTCCACCTATTTGGTTTCATTACATTGAATCAATTATCTCCAGGGGGTTGGTTTTAGACAGCTCAGAAATTTCTGGTTTCAGGAATACATGTGACTATTTTGCAGGGTTTTAATCTGCATGTGTCTGTGATCCTTTCCCTCTGTTTTGTTTGAGGTTTGGAACTGAAAATAAGAAAGCCTGTCAAAACCTTTGTTTTGCCTGGCTTCATGTCAAACCCGTGTAGAATTCTGCATTCAGCGTATGTTTTCATAACATGGCCTGGGTTTCATGAAATTAAAAAGATTTGTCAGCTTTCAGAAGATGTGCAGCTGAGATATCAGTTTGTAATTATATCTGAAACGTGGTAGTCAGCTGAGCTCACGTTTCATTGAAAACATTGTTCTCAGCATTGTGTCTTTAAAACAGTATGTTTTGCCAAAGAATGCTGCAAATGCTCTGTTTGAGATTAAAAAGCAAACCAAAACAAATTAAATGAAAAATCCAACACAGCTACCCAGCCTAATCAAACTCTTTCCCCAGTGCTGTTTTGCCATGGCTTTCTAAATATTCAACATCTTTCTGCAATGACACCAGTCACCTCTTCAGCAGTCAGTTCTTCACCATTGTTTTTCAAATCACTGGAAAAGGCTAACTATTGGGAGGAAAAATGCAAGTGAGAATAAGAGTTAAAAAAAAAAATCAAATAAAAAAATCTAGCATGCCTTTCCAGTCTTTGGTTGTTGTATATTGGATAAAGAATAATTATAGATTGGGTAGGTAAGTGGGAAACACTATGATCACTTGTTCTGAAGTCTCAGATAGGAGATTTCTCATTTTCAAAAGGACACCAATCCTACTGATAATGAATCAAATTCAGTTCCAAATTCAGGTGTTTGGTTTTTTGTTTTTGTTTTTCCTTCTATTTCTATTTCGTTTTGTTTTAAGCTCTTCAGAGAAGCTAGAGGGAGAAATCTTCTCTGATTTTTTTTGTATAAACAAATCATTAAATGATAAACCCACGATTTGATAGAAATATTTAAGATTATACATGAGATACAGAGAGTTAATGCTGTCTAAAATATTTCTGAAGTTCTGAAGTGAGACCACAAAGTTCTGAGAAGGTAAGAAGAAAGTTTGTGTTTATTATATGCTACTAATGAGCAAAAGGCTGTTGTCTTGGCTGCAACAGTTTTTCCAAGGTTTATGTAAGTGTCTTTGCATCAAATCCAGGTCCACCTAAAATTGATATAACCCAGAATTTCCCCATTTGGAGAAGTTCATTATTTATATTTAACAGGAAGCAAAGCTTAATAGGATTGTTGATTACATGAACACCAAGGATTTTTCCCAAAGCAGAACACGGTTGTAAACAACAAAGTGTTTTAATACTGATGTGGTGAGGTTAGAGAGCTGTTAGTGAAATCCTCTTTTAGAATACTTGGTGCATTAAGTATTTAATTAATTATGTGTGATGGGAATCTTTACACCCCAAAGAAAACTAGTTAGCATAGAGTTAAATACATACATATATATTTATAGTACAAGCGCACACATATATATATATGTGTGTATGTACGTATCGGCTTTCTGATAGATAAAAGGAAGCCAAACTAGAATGCAAATGTAACTTTTGGCAAAGAGACCATGTCAACCCAAACAGACTAAAATTAGTTGATGATTTTCCAAGTACAAATTTACATATAAAAAGAACAAAGCAGTTTAAATTCTACATTTGCTAACCGGAGACCAATTTACCCAGGGGAAGAGAAATTCTTGAGTATGGCTGTTGTCCAAATTATTATGATTAGGAGAAACTAAATGAGATTTTACTTTGGTCATACAAAAAGAGCTATTTTTGTTTTCGGCTTTTACCTGATTCTGTGTCCAGTCAACTTAAAACAGTAAGGATCTGTCAACAAGATTTAAAGTGACAAAGCAATGTTTCTTATCAGGAAACTTATCTGGGGTTGATTTAAATTCTGTTTTAGCCATTTATTAACTCTAAGCTGGCTAGCAACTGCGAGAGAGTTGTGTTTGGTGTCCTATTGTGCAGTTCTGTATTGCCACTAAAAAGACCTTTCTTCATCAATGGATGTGATACAACAACGTGTGATACAACCCCAAATGTTGTATGCTTTGGTCAGCTATATAGCAAGGTTTTCAGTTAAAACTGAAATTGTAGAAACAGCAGTAGTGTTTTCAGTGTTCAGCCCTTTTTTTTTTCTTTTTGTGAAAAAAAGTTCACAGAAAAAAACCCCCAAAACCAAAAACCCCAAATTACCCAACAAACCTCAAAATTACTTTCCCTGGCTTAGACAAAAGCAACATTAAAAGTGAAAGAGCGGGTCATATTTGTTGGGATTTCTTTAAAATTATATCATGTGGTTTAAGGCAGCTCCTTCCCACTGTAGAAATGGATCACAAATTTCTAGGTGAGAAGTAATTTTTAACGATCAGTCTGCTTTCTTGAATTGAAAGATGAAAACACCAAATGACTTGCAATTGGAAGGACTAATTGTGGATATGAATGTTCCACTTTGTTCACACTAAACATTAATTGTAAAACTTAATAGCAAGAATCTGATCTAGCATTGACAGGAGTATATGAAAGAGCTGCCATTGACTTCAGAAGGTATTAAACAACCATAAGTTGCAGTACATGGCAAGGAAAGAGTATACTTCAGATACTATATTTTTATTAATCTTGGGAAGATAATTAGATTTACCCATGCCTGCAATAAAAAAAACAAAGGATTTGAATCAATCTTCCCACAATAGAAAAGAGATTTCTTTTATTCCTAATTACAGTTAGGAGAGGAAACATGCTCTCTTGTTCCCAGCTTCTGTCTCTAATTTACTACATTTTCTCTTGGAAGTCCTTTAGTGTGTTTCACCTTGGTTTATTTGTTATTTAAGAAAGGAGTCACCATACTCTTACACACCTTATGTGTTGGGTGTCATGAAATCTTTTGCTGAAAATCCTACTTAAATGTAAAACAAGAAAACAAGCCTCCTTGGAATTGTCCCAGAAATATGTCAAAAGCAGAGGACAGCTGAGGGGAAGGGTGTTGTGTATGTGAAGGAGAAACTGCAGTTTTGGCTTTTTTCCTCTATATTACTACGCACACAAAAACACAGATGCACAGGCACAGATCTGGGAAGGCATCACAGAGGAAGTGGGAGAATTTACGTTTCATATGAGCATCTCAGCAAAATCTAATCATACCGACTGGCCAATCCAAAGTAACTTTAAATGCAACAAAGGAAAAAAACCCATACAACCCCACCCCGCCACCCCCAACACAAAAACCAAAAACCACAACAAAACAATCCACAACATAGTCAATAATTGCTTTGGTAGATCCATTCCAGAACATAGGTAAAATCAAGTCAAGGGGAAAATTGTTAGGCAGTAAACCCTACTGCAAATTGGCTGATACAAAGTTACTAATGTGGAGCTTTTAAAGTATTTCCTTTTCCCCTTTAATACAAATTTTGCTCAGAAGTGCTATATATAAAGAGGATTCTTCCTGACCTCTGTGTTACAAATAAAACAAATTATTCTACTGCAGACAGTAATTATGCAGAGAATCATTAGTAAAATCCTGCTGTAATGTTTACGCTTGCTGGAGGAACAGTCAAAGAGTCTCTACGGTGCTTTGCAGAATTGCTATTTCCTGTCCCTTTTGAACACACGTTACCCATTTTCTTCATCTATCTATCAAAAAGATTCCCATGCACATACTGAGTGGGTGTTTACTAAAGGCTGTCAAACCTCAATGCTCAGCTCATGGGAAGTGCACATCTGCTTGCTGAAGATGAGGATGCTCAAGTGATGATGGGGTTCTCGACATAGGAAAATAAAACAGTGATCTGCTTTGTCAGTGCATCCTATATATATCATGATACAAGCAAGTGAACACTGCCTTAATAAGAAAATTAAGAAATGACCCTACACAAATTTTCCCTGATTCCAGACTTTGAGCGCGAGTATGTAATTTTGGCTGTATCACACAATAAAAATACATTGATTTATGTAAACTTTTACTTTCCAAACCCCAAAGCACTTTATGAGCTGTGCAACATATACAGGAGCACTTTCACTTATGACTAAATGCAGCAATCTCTGCAGTGGAGCGCTGCATCTGTTAATTAAGGTACATGTGTAGCCCAAATTTCTTTTTACAATACCCTTGTGTGCCATCTCCATATCTCAGGCTGGGAACTAAGGCGGTGAGGTTGCCATTAATCTCCACAGGCTCAGGATTTCTCCTGGAGAGATTATTAAACTAGATTAAGTCTATGTAGAGATCTTATGGCAGTGCAAACAGTAGACACAGGTTAAAGTCCTGCATTGAGAAGACTCCCCTTCCCTATCAGGACACCAAAAATGGTGCTGAGAAGTGGTACTAAACTTCCAACCTGCAATAATGATTTTCTTTGCTCTACTAGGAGATGAGAGTGGTATTTGGCCTCTGAAAATATTCATTGAGTACTAGGGAGGTAAGGCTTTTCAAGCATCATAATTGATAGATTTATAATTAACAAGCTATGCAGCAGGAAGAAAATCATCGCATGATGACTAGATTACACACCCAGTCCTTTCATCCTAACTGCTTGTGATTTTGCAATGGCTCTGATTGTAGCTTCTATGCCATTTGCATATCTTCCTAAGCATTTGAGGTGCGTGGTGATTTCATGTTTTATCTCATTTTGATGTGTTGCAGGTGCTTGTCAGCAACTACCAGAATTTCTATTACAGTCAGCTTTCATTTTATTGAAATATTTGTGCAGAATAATACAACACCGAAGCATGACATGATTCCATCTTAATCCTGCTGTGTGGAAAGACTTCGAGAAAGCACTGAACACACTACATGAAAGGAGTTTTGGTCTGATGTTTACAGGTAGATGGGTGGGGAAAATTTTCCTGCAGAAAGCGTATGGGAGAGAACTTAAGGGTGGTTTTGCATCCATTTGTATTCAGCAGGCTATCTCTGCATATGACTAATATTGCCTCCCCTTCTCCCGTGGTTGCTGCCTTTGCCTCGTGATTAATACTGATCTAGTATCTTGTCACCACTGAGACATCAGTGGGACTTTGATATGACAGATGCCCTAGTGGCAAAGACACTCAAGACCGACTGGAGCTAAAAGCCCAGTCTGCAAAGTTGTGAAGTGTTGACAGCTGTGGAAAGTTATCATAGGGCACCATGTGCTATTAGTTATTTGATCCTGTGCTTCGAGGTAAGATTTTGGGCTGATGACTTAGGTCTATTACTGCAACTCATTATTTGTCAGGCTCCTTCACTTTCTGAAACACGAGTTTCTTCAACAACACTGACAATAACATCAAAATATCTAACTGTTTGACATATGAAGATTTATTCATTCAGGTTTTCATAAAAATGTAGGACCTTTCCATGATGGTACTTGTAGAAAATGACTAGCACATGTGTAAGGGTAATGTAAGTAAATGTCAGCACAGCAAGCATCACATACTACTTTTTATTGGTCCTTTTAGCTTGTATTCCATTTACTTATTTCTGTTTGTCATTTTAGGGCTCAGTTCTGCAGTGACAAATAGATAGGCAAATCACTCAGACAAAAATCATACAGAATGACCTATTTAGATCTTCTTTTGGGACAGAAGAACGTGGTTCAGAGTGATGATAAGTGGGCATTCATGTAGTATAAAAGAATCTGTATAAAAGAAATGCTTCGCCGTGACTGAAAAGAAGATTAAGACTTAAAGTGTGCTCAAAATTTGACTGCCCAGCTTATATCACGTTAGTAAAAAATGTTGCTAGCATAATCTTCAGTTTAGAGGAGTCATGAAAGCACTCAAATTCTCTTATTTCTACCCATTTGACTAATAACATCGAACAAAATATGAATCATCAACCCTCAGCACTAGATTTTGTAGTTTTTCTCAGTCCTAGAAGGGTCTTTGGATAGCAGCAGGGATGTGACCAAGAAGGAATGAGATTAAAGTCACCTTCAGCCATCTCAAACACAAGTATGTGGTTGGTACATATGGGAGGGGATCACAGTAATTAATTACACATAGATTATGCTGCCATATGCAGTAGCCACCATTATATGTTACCGTTGTTTTCTTACTTTTTCACTATTTTTTGAAATCTGGGAGAAGGTTGTTTCCTTCATGAAACATTTTTGCATGTTTCATGACTAGCTACCAAGCCACTGGCATTACACAGAGGTGTGGTTGGAAATTTGATGGGATTTTTTGGTTTTTTCTTTAATATGAATTCAGTTTGGTTACACCAATGAGGACATTCATTTAAAAAACCTGGCTTTATCTTATTTTTTTTCTTTTTTAGATATATTTTTTTTTTCATGATTTTAAAATATTTTTCTTCTGCATCATAACAAGTTACATTCAAATCAACATTCACTTTTAGGAATATTAATCTTTCATTGTTTTATCTCTTTTATTGTGTTTTGTGGCCCCAATGAAGAGTGAATTTAGTTATGATTATACCGTTTTTATTATTAACCAAATAGAAGACACTGAATATTCATATTTCAAATATAAAACCAACCTCTGGAAATTATAAATAATACTTAAATCTTTTTTTTTTTTTATTTAAATAATTGTGGCAGATAGATCAGAAATCTGCCTTCTTTAGAAGAAATGGATAAATTTGAAAGAACAGGATTCTATGTTTTTCCTGAACTCTCTGATATAAAAATAACTCCCTGCTTTTTTATGCTCTGCATTAATAACTGCACCTAGAAATAATACAGACAGTTGCAGTAGAATATACATCACACAAATGCATTTATAAACAAATCTAACATTATATATGGGAGTTATGACAAAAGGGAGGTCTTTTGCAAGATAACTCATTTTTATAGAGGAAATGGCTTAGATGCATTTGACAGTTTTTTGAAAACAACAGAATCAGACTTTGTCCACCAGATCAACTGGGATTTTTGGCAAGCCTCCATTTTATAACTTGCCAGGGCCAGCTACTCCCTCTGCCACATGCGCTGCACAAGTAACAGTAAATGAGTTGGGGAGGGCTTTTATTTGCAGGAAGCAATGACAGTGCCAGGACCACTGAATTTTTAAAAAGAAGAAGAAGAGAAGTGTGCTTTCTTTGCCCCTGCTTTAACACACTGACACGCCAGCATCACTTTAACAGATTAACAAAATAACGTTCACAGATATTGAACCTGCCTTTTTACATCCTCAGCGATACATTTCCAACCACCCACTCCCAGCATTCCTCTTGGTTTGTCTGCAGAATTTAATCTGATGCACATACAGTAAATTTGATGGACAACCTATGCTGTATTCTCTCCTCAACAGGGTATTACATCAGCCAGTGAGCCAGAGTATTACAATTTGTTGCCCTACATCTCACAAGGAATTGTTACACCCACAGAGATACTTCCACTGACTTTGCTACCCATAATGTCTTGGAGAAACTTTTCTGTCCATTCTCCTCATTTCATAGACCCATACTCATAATTTCCTTGCCTTTTTCCTTCTGAAATTTTCCATTCCCTTTTGTTTCCCTGTAGGTACATCCCTCTAGAGCTAATGTCCCTTTGACTATGTTATTGGCTTTATATTTCCAATCTAAAATGGCGTGTATGAGGGGTTCACTGCTATCTTCAAACATGCATTCATAAATTGCCTTACTGTTGATAATCACAATACATTATTTCTGCCCTTCCTATTGTTCTCACTATTTGTTTGTATTTTCCAGAAGGTTCATCCTTATTAGGTTAATATTCAGAGGTGTATGACCTCTAGTTTTGCAGTCAGAAAAAAAGTGGCTTCGTTTTTTTCCTGCCAAAGATTATAAAGGTGAGGATATAAGAAGATGAGGTAAATTGCATATTTATGCTCATTTCCATCTCCCACAAGGAATCTGAGAGGTACTTAAAATGCAATTATTTGGTTCAGATATTCTGACCAGGAAAATGTTTCCACAAGCATTTTACAGACTTACTGTAAATAATACAATCACACGCTTCAATCATAAATAAGCAAGAAGGAGCAGCAGAGAGAGAACTGAGGCATAAGCAGAGATTTGAAGCTCGCTGCTGAATCTAAGACACAGCAGAAGACAGATTGGCTGCTCCAGGTGACGGAGGAGTAACCAGGTCTACCAGGGATGATAAGGCTGTGTGAAAGAGAGAGTAGAGAAGCTGGATGCATGAGACAAACCTTGTGCAGAAGCATCTGGCAGCTCTAAGTGTTTTGTTTCACTTTGGGATTTTATTTTTCTTCTTTTTTTGTGTGGTGGTGGTAATTTTGCAGGTTGTACCCTACTTTTTAGCAATGTCTTAAAGGAATACGCAAGGTAACAAGGTCTTTTTTCTTCATTGATTGCATGGTGAAGGTGGGTCATTTCATAACAACAAAGAAATAGTATTTTGAGTGCATTCTAGTACCATAAATGGGTTTCTTGTTATACGGAAAGAAAACTAGGATCAGCAGACCACAGCTGGAGAAACAGGACAAATGGGTACGTTCCTGACTTTGTAAGAATCAGAGGACCCTGAATGGTGGTGTCCAGGGAGGCACCTCTTACTGTGGTCCTAGTGATGGAGATGGGTAAAGAATGTCTGGAGAACATGGTGGAGAAAATGCGTGGCTCTTCTAGGGTAACGCCTAAGGGAAGCATGAAGACTTGTTTAGGGAAAGTATAGATGTACATAAATCAGTAACTCCTAATTAAACTATCTGCTCTAAAGAAGTCATAAAAACTGTGCTGGTATTATCCTCCTTATGCTTGCTGACTCAAGCATAATGGCCATTGCAAAAAAACAAAAAAAACAAAACAAAAAAACAAACAAAAAAACCCCGTCATGGAGATACATGCATTGCCACAATTGGACATTAAGACTCATCTAGTTCTGTCCAAGACCGAACCTTGGTTCAGAGGCCAACTGGAACATAAAAGCCCAAGTCTGTGTTATCAGGTTTTCTCAGCCTTCGGAAGACCTTAGCTGTATGCAAACTGCCTGTGGTCCCAGATGCATAATAAATCCTGAACCATGTCCTAAATCAGTTTTGGGGGAAAAGTGTGCTTAGATCCCAATGTAACTGTTGTATAACAGGACAGTTGAACTCCAGTGCCGGGGAATGTTTCCTCTTTACAGTTTATTGGTATAGGTGTGGCTATCACGATCAGCCCTAGTGCAAGGCAACTCTTAAGCATTAGATGTCTTTTGAAAGCATGTACTGTACTAGCTCCAAAACAACCATCTACATGATTTCCATATCCTTATAGGATTTTCTATGTCATATCTGTGCAAGGTCTACTGATCTCAGACCAAAACACTGAGAATTACCAACTTCAGTCTTCTGTGTGACACCAATACTTTTCTAGCCTCTGACAGGTCTCTGACTCAGTTTCTCTCTTTAGGAGTGTTTGTAAAGATTAAGTAATTACTGCAAGGTTCTTTGAAGAATCCTTTGTAACAGTTATGTACAATTATTCTTTCTTATTTTAAGCAGAGTCAATGACACCCTGTTTATAATGCTGCTAAGTGAACCCAGCTATAACAAGGAATGTCTTGGCCCAATGTCACCCTTGGCCTAACTGTAAAATATGATCAAAATGTGCCAAACTTAATTTTGGTTACTATTACATGTAATGATTTTGAGACTTCTGTCATATTTAAGCCTCCATAAAAATATGAAATATTAAGATCTAGGTTTGGTATTTGATTGAACTATTGAAAAGGCTCCAGATAATACATCCTGAAAATTTCATGGAAGTATCTTAAAGGCTTCTGGCCGCAGATGGCTTGTATAGGCCATCACTTTTCCTCAGATGACACCCATTTCTAAATCTTCCTTGACTTACTCTCCCATCCATTAGTTTCCCACTTATCTGCCTGTCTGAGCTCTGTCATCTCTTCGCTACACCATAACTTTTTCCTACTGAATCCTTCAAAGCCTGAAGGAATAATATGGGTAAAAAGTTATTGCTGTCCAGTGTCTCTAGCTCTGTGATTGTCATTCTTCACTTTGCTTTCAGGGATGGAAATTGCAAGATTTGCCCTTGACTCTGAGGTTATTTTTTCCCCTCTCACAGCTTCTGAGCCTGTTTCAATACATAGAGCTTTTTCTGGAGTGCTGACAGAAGTTATCTTTATCCCATCACCCTCCTGCTGTTGCCAAAACCCTTACTCATATGCCAATTGCAATTCAGTAATTTATAATCTCTCTTAATTTCTTGTACATGCATTTTACAGGGTGATGCCAAGCTACTGTCAAAGAACATCTATTTCCAATCCGTAAGTGCCATCAATGCTATCCCCATAATCTTATAGCCACCCTCTTGCTGTCATTTAGTAACCAGACTGTCCACTGACTGGAATGTAAGAACCAGACAGACACAGGTGTTAAACAGAGGAAATGAAAGGAACTTTTTGATCAAATATTAAGCTAGTGAACTTTCAGACTTCACACTCCATGACTGCTATGTAACTATGAGTTTCTACCTTATCCACAAGCCAATTGTCTTGGAGAAAGCCAGGTCTTCATAGATTTGGGTCCCTACGTCCTCCTAAAAGCCGTTTTCAGTTCAAATGTATATATCACCGTCCAAAACCATAACAAAAGTCTTCCCCAAGTTGAAAATTTGGGAGGTAAAAGTAACAATGCCTGATGCTGAAGTGATCCTAGTGTCTGCTACTTCCTGCTACCTGGTGAAAAGCCTTCTTACTTGCACTTTTCTCTTGTTGAGTTCATTAAAAATTTCTGGGTGAATTGCCAGTTTTTTTAATGTGAAGTACAGCCAAGAAAAGCTAGATATACCAAAGTAACTAGCTGAGTTACCTTCCAGACCATAGCAGTGGGATCCCAGGATAGCACAGACTAGGAAATCTATCCAAGATTTAGGGACTTTGATGGTTACTCACAGTAGGCTTCATTATGCCATTGCTACCCTGAAGCCTGGATTGTCTTAAAGCTGGCTTAAGCCTGTTTCCACGAGTCATTCACTGCATTTTAGACTTACTATAAGATCTGTCATGTGCTAATTTAAAACAGATTGTCCTGTGGCTGTTTAAATTGTGACAACAGTGGGTGTTATGTCCTTATTGATTTTAGCACTGTTGTTCACCCTGTTTGTTCTGTATTCCATAAAACAGGCAGGATGGCAATGCAAGTGAAGGTCCTTTTCAGTGTACACTGTATATTCTCTTCTGTGCTTGCTCCACAGTAGATATGATGGCGAACAATTGCCACTGCTATGTAAATATACTACATAAAGATGAAGGTCTATTGAGAATGAAGGTCACGCTCCATCTTGAAAAGTGGACTTCAGGCCTTCAGGCAGGTGAGGGGCTTAGAGATTTCAGGCTCTAGTTACTATGTTCCATTATGTCTATAAAAAAGGTTTTATAGTTGATTGTGAGCCATACAGATATGAGAGAGATACAGCTGGAGGCAAGGGCATTTTTACTTTCTGGATTGTGGTAAGGACATTTTTAGCAACACACTAAATATAAAAATTCTGCATTTTATCCAGCGATTCATGAAGCTAAAACATAGAATCTATTCTGAAAGCAAATACCAAAATTCAAGACTGATATTTCTCAGGCAAGTATTTCCTATCTTTGGGATGCAAAGCTATGCTTCATCTTGTCTTCTCTTATTTGACCTATTGCATTACTGATTGCACTGTGGCAGAGATTAAACAGCAGAGAGAGATGTTCCTCTTTTCCCACCTCAGTCCCAATCTCAGTTTTATCTCTAATTTAAAATTAATGCTCCCTTCCGGACTGTAAGGAGCTGAAATTTATTTTGGAAAGGAACTAGCTAAGCCATGATGAAAAAGATGAGAAACACCTCCTGTTCTTGATTTGACCCTGCTACTCCTGCTGACACCAATGGCAGTGACATTAATGACTACTAAAATTTTCTTGTTCTTACATCTAAATCACTAGAAAACCTGACACTTTTGATTTGCAGTGGCTAAAGAAAGCTGTTGTACTGCCTAAACTTCAGATATTTAGACAGATCAGTGGACACCTGACTCCTTACAGAAACCAGGTAGCTACTGAACTTCATTGAACTCCAGAAGTTCACTTCAGGTGATGTCAAAGGCATTCCAAATCAACTTTCTGAACCAGTAGCTAAGTTTTGGGCATTAAAACAATTAGCAGACCTAGGAATCTTCAAAAAATCTGTTTCCATTAAGTCCTATAAATCCAAATGGAAATTATACACCTAAATCCCACGGAAGACCTGAGTTGAAAGTGCTGGGAATACTGTGCTGAATAACAGAATCAGATCTTGGCCCAAGTTTCAGGCCAGAGACATAACAAGGTAACTCTCTCCCCAGATACTTTCTAAGGTGATGACATCCAAAGTCTGTCACAACACTGCAACCCATAAGTTAAAAGCAAGGCTCTTTCTTTTTTATGTTGCACCCACTCAGATGTCAATCAGGAAGCCTCCTGTGAAACAGCTCTATCATCCTACACTGAAAAGAGGTGTCATGTAGCAGTGCCTTGCTGTAAAGGGTTGTTCATTTTTACGGCTATTTTCCTTGATTGTGAACAAACAAAAAACCTTTTTTAACTTCCTGAATTGTTGCACTGTACTATAACTAAAATAAAAATTATCCTCTTCAGCCAGTGAATGTTAAAATCTTTGTGAGATTATTCATGCTACAAAGTTAAACTCTCCAACCTTGAATGTTCCTCAGTCGAGATATATGCCATCGAGTTTCCTTTGCATTTTAATTTTGAGGGGAGGAAAGAAAAAAAGGACAAAAACCCTCTGATTATAATATTTGAAGTAGTAATAGTTTTTATTCTATATAATAAATAATATTATATATTATATAATAGGGGGAGAAAGGATCCACGGGTAGTTTATAATGTTACCTAGAACTGCTACATCCTGACTAACATTATAAATAAATATCTATCAGCTAAACAGAATTATTATTTTATCAGCACAAAGGGATAAACGTTTATATAGCAATCACTCTAACCAGTAAAATTTGCTTCCAAGTGTCAGCTGGGTTCGGTTAGGGTAAACTGTCCCTACAATTTAAATTATAATTTTTATTGATGTTTAAGAATCTTATGAGGAAAAAAAATTGAAAGGGAAGAAGGAATGTTCAAATAAATTCATGCTGATACAAGTTCCACGAACTTACTTTTATTGGTGGATCTGACCCTTCATTGGCTTGCCTCTTTGCTTAGGCTTGCTGAGGAGATGGCCTAAATTACTTCTCTTACATAGAAGATGGTTCAAATTTATCAGTTACATGCTACATTTGTTTTTCGTTTCATTAGACTGAGAAGCTTAAGGGAAAGGGAAATAGGAAGCTCTACATACCTGAAAATGTTTTGTGAATGGCAAGACCTACAGATCAATAATTAGATAATACAAATTGTGTTCAACCAGACATCTCCATCACTGACAGCAGGAAATTGCCCTGCTTCCTTGTATTCTCTCAAAATGAGATTCTTCAAAAACTGGGATAATTTAGTCCATGTTACTTATATATTGAGGAAAGCACCTGGTAGTGCAGCATGGGCATTTCTCTGTCATGGATGAAACCTGAGGTTTTGGGAGCACAAGTCTTCACCTTCATTCTTTCTGAATGGACGGTTTTCCCATAGAAAGAGCTGTGTGTTCCATCACTGGAAAAATCAAAAGCTTCAGGCAAACGTAGGTACCTTTTCCCTCATCATTACGATGCTTGTGCAAGTTTACAGCAAGATTTTCACAGCAGTGTACCTTCAGTATACAAATAGAAAACTCTCCAAAAAATGAAATGAGGGAGATGCCTAGTGCAAATGGAAGTTTTCAGAGGTATGTATTAGTTTCCATTGACTTTGCAAAGTAGTTAACCTCTGCAGGAAGACTGGGTTGCTATTTCATTTGCATAGCAGTTATCTAAAGTTCAGTTGAACCTCTGAATCTTTACATGATAAAGGACAAGAGGAAAAGAGGAGAGAAGCAAAAGAATGTATAGAGAATATGTCTTGCAACTACCTTAAACAGGAGAGAGCAGTAAATAAATTTTAAAATTGCTTAACAGGTTGCTGCTCTACTTATCCAGGAAGCCAGTTTCTATAGATCCAGGCTGGTTATTAAGCTGTATCTAAGACTGTTCACCTGAAGTCAAAGCAAAGATTGATGTTACTTAAATCTTTGTGTATGGGATGACAGAAATCAAGAAGCAAAAGAACACAGAAGAAACAAGTGCTTGATCTTCAGGAATGATGAATAACAACAAAACAGACACATGGACGTACACATTTAAGTCAGCAGGACTACCTGCACTCTGAAAAGTTAAGTCAAGTAAGAGGGTAGCTCTGGGGTTAATCTGCAGATGTTGATCTCCTAAAGAAGGAGAAAACAGAAGAGATGAAGAACAAGCAAAACGAAAACAGAGGAGAATGCAGAATTGAAGACAAGATCAAAGCTAATTTTTTTAGAAATGCCTTTTCATCTCAACTACTTACTATGCAGTAGACTTGAGGAAAGCATATTTGATTTTTTTTAAAATTAGCCCAGCCTTTTATGACACCTTACCCTTGGTCAAATGTGAATTACGCAATAAATATATTAGCTTACAATAAATTTTTTTAAACTACTCCCGCTTTTCTCCTCTCAACAGTATCCTGGATGAGAAATGTCTACAATTATTTCTGTGCCATCTATCAAACACATAGACAGCTCTGTCAGGTCAGACTAGGGCCATAAAATGCAGCTTGATATAATTCTGACAAAGTCTAACAACTGTCCTACCTCTTGCCTGATACCCTTCAAGAAAGACCTCTGCTAGTGTGCATCTGTTGTGGACAACCTCCCACTGTCCACCTCTAGGCAAACATATGTTTGAAACTGGGAGCATTTTCAAATACGATTAAGCGACATAATAGAGGGAAGTAGCAACAGACCTGATGTCCTGGTTTCAGCTGGGATAGAGTGAATTTTCTTCTTAGTAGCTGGTGCAGTGCTGTGTTTTGAATTTGGTGTGAGAACAGTGTTGATAACACACTGGTGGTTTTAGTTGTTGTTAAGTAGTGTTTATACAAAGTGAAGGACTTTTCAGTTTCTCAGACCCTGCCAGTGAGGGGGCTGGGGAGAGCACAAGGAGCGGGGAGGGGACACGGCTGGCACAGCTGACCCCCCTGACCCAAGGGATGTTCCATACCATATGGCGTCATGCTCAGCATATAGAGCTGGGGGAAGAAGGAGGAAGGGGGGGACACGAGGAGTGACGGCGTTTGTCTTCCCAAGCCCCCGTTGCGCGTGACGGAGCCCGGCTGCCCTGGGGATGGCTGAGCCCCTGCCTGCCCGTGGGAAGCGGTGGGTGAATCCCTTGGGTTGCTTTGCTTGTGTGCGCGGCTTTTGCTTTACCTGTTGAACTGTCTTTATCTCAGCCCACGAGTTTTCTCACTTCTACTCTTCTGATCCTCTCGCCCATCCCACTCTGGGGGGAGTGAACGAGCTGCTGCGTGGGTCTTAGTAACCCGCTGGGACTAAACCACAACATCTGAATTTTCTTTTCACTCTATTTATGAGCACTATTTGGATAAGTAAAATTGTTCTGAAGTGGTAAAGCTTTGGATATATATGTATTGGAAAATACATTATCTGTCTTTCAGTACTGAGCAACAGACTCTCACATCTGTATCTTGCAGAAGTCCAAATTTGTATCTTTGGCTGGTGTGACTGATGTGGTTTTGTGTGCTGTGTACTAAATTGGACACCTGTTAGAGTCAGCAGGATGATGTCCTCTGACCTTAGGTACATTGACTTAAATTGTCTTTGTTTATATATCTGTGGACATATGGAAGAGGAGGAGAGAAAACTTGTGTTATGCAAAAACAGGCAAAGTAAATCCTGCCTGAACACTCCCCAAACACAATGTTTACTTTGGAAGAGCAGTATTATTTTAAAGACATGAGTATTCTGAACAAGCATTCTTTCCTGTAACTACCAAGCACAAAGACCAATAACCTTGCACTACCCATAGTATTGATGTTTCTGAGATCGTGCTCTTCCTGCCTTGGTCTTACACAGGCAATCCAAAGCAGTAATGAAATACAATCAAATCATGGCTGTAGCAAGTCCATTCCATTTTGTATTGTCCCCAGCCACTAAACATGCAGTCCGAGCAATGAAGAATCTCATCCCTTGTCTTTATGAAAAACCCGAACAGCTTAAAGTCCAGGAGTAACTTTAACGAATGTTGACCACGTCTTCTAGTGCTCAGTTGAGTTTCACGTACTGTCATGAAGCTGCTTTTTTTCTGGGAGACAAACAACCTGGAGAAAACACTGTACTTATTTCATTGCAAAGGGTCTAACTCAGCAAGGTAACAACAGTGAAGACTACTAAAGGCTACTGCAGTATAGATGATGAGTGATAATGCATGTATATTTCTTAAGGGCATCATACGATTCTCTTTATCCACAGGTACTTTTTACTAATCAAGACAGAGTAGTGTCATAGGTTAATATTTTGCTTTCAGTCCTGTTCCATCCCTCACATCACTGGACCTATGAAAGTGATGCAGGGTGATTGAAACACAAGAATCCTTCTCCTCACAACTATTCATTATGTTTTATTTCATTTAAGTGATTTTTAATCCACTGCAAGACTATGCTTCTTACCCTGTGGAGATTTATAATCTCTAAGAGTTCTTTATAAAGAAGTATCAAAGTTAGTTATGTCCATTGAGTCACCTTTATGTACTGTTTTATTAACTTTTTCAGGGAATCTGAACAGGTCAGAGGTGCGCTATTTTTCTTTGAAGAGCTTATGACCCTATTCTCCAAGTACTGTACTACCTTCTTCTTAATTAAGCCCCTACCTTTTCCTTGTCCTTTTTATTTCCAATTTGCACCTTAGCCGAGGTATTTTATGTTCTAATATATTCACAGGTAGGATTTCCAAATCTTTAAAACAAGCTTTGTGGTTTGCTTTCATTTCCTTGCCCAAAGATATGACATAATTTATATGCATTAACAATGGAAAGGATCTAATTTCACAGCACGAAAATTCCAGCTCGAAAGAAATTACTGACTTGGCTAATTTTTCTACTAAAATTCACTGTATTCACTAGAGAAACATAACTTCAATAGATTCATAGAAAGGGTGTCTAAAGGAGACTTCTGGAGTTCTCGGGTTCACATTCCTGCTTGAAGCACTATCAGTGTCCCCATCACTAGGTGTGGCCCACCCTGTGACTTCATCTAGGAGAATCTTTAAGCTCTCCAAGGATGGAGATTCCACAGCCTCTGTGAGTAACCTGCTCCAGTGCTGTACTACTTTCCCAGTGATTTTTTTAAAATTATTTTTACATTAACTAATGTGTGATCTGAACCTCTTAAGCCACAGGGTGTGGCCGTTGTTCCATGTTTTGACATCTTTCACTTCCAATAAGTTTTTGGCTTGGTCTTTGAAACTGCCCTCCATGTAGTTCCTGGCTGGTATTAGATTCACCTGTTTGCCTTTAATTTCTAGACTAAATAAGCCCAGGTATTGTTACCTATGGGCCAACCACGTCCCCTTGCTTTCTGCTGAACTTCATAGCCACTTTCCATATTACTTTTGAGTTGGACTGAGTACTAATCAGTGTGGAATCTCACCAGTGCTGGGAAGAGAAGGATAGTTTACTTTGATCTGCTGTCCATGCTTTTCAGTAGCTCAACATGCAATCTACCCTGTTCCTGATGAGATCACATTTGGTGGCTCATATTTCACCTTGAAGACCATTGTAATCACCAAATCCTTTTCAGCAGAGCCATTACTGCTAGACTCTTCCTATCCTATGCTGATGTTTAGGATTAATTTGCCATAGGGGTAGAACTTTCCAGTTTTTAAAAAATAAAATAAGAACGTTTTTGTCATATCATTCCTTAAGTTTAGGCCACTGTGGCTGGGCTCTGCCATTTGTTGTTAAGCCACTCTCCAAGTTTATAGTCACCTGAAAATCTGTTGAAGGTACACTCATCCACCCTTTACTTCCTTAGCTTCCAAATGAAAATGCAGTTGGGAACAACATCAGAGAAAGCTTTTGATTTGCATACCTGAAATAAAACTGAATTCAGAAAGAGATAGTTTCCTTGCATCATTTCCTATAAATCACAATAGCTGACATTTCTTTTTGTTATGCTTCCTCAGAAGACTATTAACTATATTCCCTAGTTTAATACTTTGAAGACTACCAAGATAAATCTGTATCTACTTTTGTTGAGAATCAGATCCTAGATGCCAGAGTTCTTGGGTTCTTTTCATGTACTAACTCCTGTGAGACGATTTACACAAGCTTCTCAATGAACAATGAGACTAATGAAAATCTTATTCCTATAAATGTGTGGCCAGTAACTTTCAAAATGACAGCCACTTAGCCACCTTCCCTATACTTTCAGAGAAGTACTGCAGGATATGGAGTTTCAGTTCCCCACATAGTTCTTGGCATCTTCTCACCACGATCAAAACTCTCTTCCCCTTCCATGGAGACATGACAGGAGGCAGATGCTGTGGCTAGTTCAGATACGTGTTTGCGAATGGGTCTTCACACTGAACACGTAACAGATGCTCACTGAAGTCATCCTAGAGCTTTTTTTTTTTTTTTTTTTTTGGTCAGGACCTTTTTAAGTTTCCTTTCTACACCCAAACACCAGTTTTCATTGATACTTAGGACCTGGTATCTATTTCTCCCTCTCTGTAGGGATTTCTCCCTCCCTGTTTAGCTTGATCACTGTGTTTGGTTTAGCCTGGGGAGGTTGAGGGAATGGGAAATACAAGTAGGGAGATACAATAAAACTTACTTCTCTAAGTAACCACAATAAAATGCTTTTAAGCTCCATCTTGCCTAGAAAAATAAAATCAGCTGTTGACTAAATTGTGTCTATTTTGGGTATTTTGGGGTTTGTCTTTTTTTTTCTTTTTTTTTTTTTTTTTCTCCTAATACAAAACATTTACACTTCTATTTAAACATAGGAGTCACATTCATTAATCTAGAAAAAAATATATGTTTGCATCATGCTTTGCTTTCTCTCTTTGTCATGTCTCTGACCTGGAAACTGCAAGCTCATCATGGGAGGCAGGCAGACACTGTTTCTGATTTTCTGCAGTACTGGACAAAGTACTATTTACGCCGAACACTGAATCCTCCCTTCAGGTGTTAGACCGCATTGCTCCTAAATGGTATCAGAACTCCTGCAAAGGGTGTCTTAGTCACAGCCATTGTGTTATCCCTGTTTCAGAAGACTATGCAGCTCTCTCACAGTGAATGCAGTTGTACAAGAAAGAGATACCAAGATCAAATATCTGAGACCAATTCAGATCTTTTTCCGGGAACGTTTATCCAAACACAAATGTTGCTAGATCTTACACCCATTTTGATAAGCTGCTCAGCATGTAACAGCTGACAAAGTAAGGCCTTCACTCTTTTTCCACCAAATTAGAGGCATGATAATATGGTTCTTGTACAATGTAATTTCTTCACCTTTTTCTGACCGTGAAGGTAAAGGGAAGTAAAGGCATGTAATGGACAACAGACTTTTGCTTCCTTACTAACTTGAATAAGGATTTTGGGGGAAGATGATCTTGCCTGTGGTACAGACACTCCTCCAAACCTAGCCTTCAAAGCTTCTTTCAGGTCATAAGCATATGTTTTGCTTACATGGCTTCAGTATTTCTCCACACAGATCCACAGAAACCCAGACCAAGCCAGTCATAGTGTTATCTCTGAGAGCTGGAGCATGACTTAGTATTCCAGTACTTGCAAGTGGAAAGCAGTGAGTATAATTAGTAGGAACAATACTTATCAAATGCCCTGTACATTCATAATCCTATGCAAACACCAAGATGACTGCATCCCCACAGTAACTCTAATGACTTTAGTATACTTAGAATGGATTTAGCTCATCAAGAGAAATGCTAGACATATCTCACTCTTTAAATATATTCATTTCCCTTTGAAATTGATTTAATGAGGAGGCTGATTTGGCCTATACAATCAACAGAATCAGACTTTAAAAATGCATATTATATTGCATTATATATATGTATATATATGCATGCACAAACACACACAGAGCTATATTTGTGTATAAATGTATATATAGACAAACACTCTGGTTCTGCTCCGACTCTTCTGATCACCTTTCTACAGAAGACAGTTAAGACAACAAGTCAAGAACTCTTCATTCCTTAAAAAATACAAAAATATTGCATCGCTATTAATGGTTTATAGCACTTAAGGTCCTGAATGTTAGCAGGGATTTCTGTAGAAAAAAAGAAATTCTATAACCTTTTATAACAGGGTATCTGCAAAAGGCAGCAGTAGGTATTGTCTGCTTATCAGATAATGTATCATTTTATATTATTATATTATATTATGAACTACCATCTTACCAAACAACCAAAGTAAATACCCTCCCATTGATTTCACCCATTATACATCCCATTTTGCATCTGAAAGAAAAGAAGGTTAGGATCTACTGCAATGTGATTGCAGAGTATTTAGAAACTCCCTACATTTTAGGGAAAATTGTAGCAGTTTGTTTTCTCTACTTGCTCACTTTTGAATTTTACTTACTAAGACGGAATGATTTTAATTTCTTTCCAGGGGAATAAGAAATTTGTGACAGCGGTAGATTTTGAAGCAAAGCAATTTAAATGCTATAATTACCAGGTAGTAAGAGGGGGAGCAAAAGTTCAGGAAGTCTTCATTTGAGGCAATGTGTGCAGATTAAGTCAGGACACAATTGCTGAGAGGCATTAGCTGGTTTCTATGGGATATGTGTAAATTTTATGCAGATGTGCAAAATGCAATTTTTCATATTGTTACCATATAAATTGCCTTTGTAAGCAATTTATTATCTCCATTCTCACATTTTGCATAAGTGATCTCTTGTTTGCTACACTAGTTTACATGTGGTAACCTAGAAAAAGAATCTAATACCCAAGATCTATAGTCACCAAATGACTGCTTTCCATTCCTGTTCTATTCAATGTTTTTAAGAATAGCAACATGCCTAGAGATGTGGAGAGGAAAATGATAACTGCCTGCAGCTATTCGAAAGGTTTTATTTAAAAAAAAAAAAAAAAAGAAAAAAAACAGAAAAGAACAGGTAAGAATTAATTTAGTGTAATAATGGGTATGGCTATGAGTTATGGGATATGGGATAAAATTGAGAAATGGAAAATAATGGCTGAGTGTTGAGAGAAGTGGGAAAAGAAGACTAAGAAAGAAAGTGAGACCTATTAATCTGTAGAGTAATCTCCAAAGGGGAGTAATATAAGCTCCATTTCTTGACATTTAAAAGTAGACTGAACAAAAGGTGAATAAATGTACATCAGGGAACAATACTGCATTATCAAAAAGATTAACAAAGTGATCTAATAGAGCTTTGCTGCCTGAGTGACTGTCCACTGATACACGCCAATAAACTCTTACATAAAGATTTCTTTCACTGTAAATATAGAACAGTTAGGACTTTTTTTTAGCTCTGATCAGAGCTATAGACCTGTCATTTCAATGCAAAATATTCTAACCTTCCTCCAGTTCCCTTCTCTACCCCCACCCCACCCCCACCCCCCTGCCTTTATCACATCAATGTCTTTTAAGTGAGGAGATGTGTCACTGTGCATTCGGGTAGAAAAGGAGCACACAGACCTGAGGAGTCAACATCATCAACCATCCCTATGGTGGATCTCAAAATCGTACCCAGAGCTCACAACTATGTAAGACCCTGCAGATGGTAAAGCAGCACTGGTGACTGTAGTACTGAAATCTTTCTAAATGTATTTATCTCCCTGGAATTATCATGTGAGTTTACTGAATGGTCGGTTCATGCTATATTGCTTAGTGCAACTGACAGGACATCTTACAAGAAGGATGACAAACTCTTCAGTGAACTAAGAGTAACATTATCTTCAGTAAAGTATTTGACCTATTTTCTTTAAAAGACTAAGAAATGGGAACAGTTTAGCAAATTCTTTTTTTCCCCCCCTACTCTATCAGCCTATCAATTCCTTTCACAAACCACTCAACCTTCTTAGATAGAGCAGTTTATAGAATCATAGAACTGTAGAATAGTTTGGATTGAAAGGGACCTTTAAAGGTCTAACACTCTGCAATGAGCACAGACATCTTCAATGGGATCAGGTTGCTCAGAATTCCATAGAACCTGGTCTTGAATGTTTCCAGGAACGGGGCATTGACCACCTCTGGGTAAACTGTACCAGTGTTTCACCACTGTCATTGTAAAAAATGTCTTCCTTCCAGCTAGTATAAATCTACCCTCTTTTAATTTAAAACCATTACCCATTGTCCTGCCACAACAAGGTCTACTAAAAACCTCTGTTCCCATCTTTCTTATAGGCCCTCTTTAAGTAGTGAAAAGCCGCAAGATGGTCCCCCCAGAGCCTTCTCTTCTCCAGGCTGAACAACCTCACCTTTCCAAGCCTGTCCTTATAGCAGAGATGTTTCAGCCCTCTGATCATATTTGTGGCCCTCCTCTGGACTCGCTCCAACAGGTCCATGTCTTTCCTGTGCTCAGGGCTCCAGAGCTGGTCACAGCACTACAGGTGGGGTCTCATGAAAGCAGAGTAGAGGGGCAGGATTACCTCCCTCCACCTGCTGGCCATGATGCTTTTTATAGAGCCCAGGATACAGTTGGTTTTCTAGGCTGTGCAAACACACAGGTCCAGCTTTTCTCCACCAGTACCACTAAATGCTTGGCAGAGCTGCTTTCAGGCCCTTCATCACCTAGCCTGTATTGATACTGGGGGTTGCCCTGACCAAGGTGCAGAACCTTGCACTTGGCCTTGTTGAACCTCATGAAGTTCACATGGGCCCACTTCTTGAACTTGTTCAGGTTCCTCTGGATGCCATCCCATCCCTCAGGTGTGTCAACTGCACCAGTCAGCTTGATGTCATCTGCAAACTTACTGAGAGTGCACTCGATCCCACTGTCTATGTCACTGATGACCCAGTATGGACCCTTGAGAGACACCACTTGTCATAGATCTCCACCTGGACATTAAGCCATTGACCACTGCCCTCTGGAAGCAACTATCCAACCAGTTCCTCATCCACCAATCAGTCCATCCGTCAAATCCTTACCTTCCCAATTTAGAGAGAAGGACGTTATGGAGGACCGTGCCAAAGCTAAGTATTTTGTTTTTTCTACTTTACCTGGAAGGTCTTTTAAGAGCATTTTTTGGGGGGTTGGTTGTTGGTTTTTTTTTTTTTTTTTCTTTTCCCCCTAAAGTTTAGTTTAAGTTAACTCATAAGCAGAAGTTATTTATCTTCTCTTATCTTTCCCTAGTACTTTTGACATATTTGTAGGTAGAAATCATGGCCTCTGTCAGTTTTGATTTTGGCAGACCAAACAAACTAATGTTTTCTCTGTTCTTCTTATTGTTTGCATAGCCATTTTTGCATAAATTCCAATTTGCATTCGAAATTATTAAATATTAATATCCCAGCTGGGAACTACGGACAATATTCTAGGGGAGAAATGCCTGTTGCAAATGTGTTCATATATTCAAATGATGGTAGTAAATGTTTTCCCTCATGTGATCATATAACCACATTTGGCATTCTTCACGGGCATAATACACACCTTACTGAAGGGTGTCCTGTGACTGACTGGCAGAAACAAAACTCTCCCTATCACTTCTAGATAAGAGCATCCAGTTTGAAGTGGGACATCATCTTTCAAGTTCCTAAAGAGCTGAATCTCAATTTTTACTATTAAATGTCCTCTGATTTCTGTTTTTCCTGTCCTCAGAATGATCCATTTTGCCCTGCGCAATATTCTGTCCATCACCCGACTAATCTTGTGTTCAATTTATTCATGAAATGAAAACAACCCACTAACTACTTACTCCATGAATATTTTCCCTCTAGGCCTATAGTCCCTTTTCCAACAAACCTTTTATAACTTTTATATAAAAGTTATAAACTTTTATAACTTTTATATAGCCCAGCAACCAGTTCCTAACCCACCTTAGTACTGACACAAATCTCACCTTCACGGCTTTAAGTAATGATTTACCATGTGGTATTGCACCCAATCCTTCACAAAACAACCTGAGAAACTAAATTCTCCCATGAGTGACAGTTTTTAAATTCAATCCAATCCTAAATAGTTTTAGTTTTGTTTTTGTTTTTTTTAAGGGAAAGTAAGAATCCTTTGATTTACATTTTGAATCATTCATCTGTTATACCCCAACTGAAGTCATCTCAGCTCCGAACCGGGAAACAAAACTTGGTTCATTATCTCTACTTGTTTGTGATCATGTTAATTGCCAGTTTTTGAATTCTTTTTATAGATCCTGCATTCTCTTGGATGCTGAATGCAGTGCCCTCAAAGCAAGACACTTGTGTTTAAGCATGTGCAATGGCTTTCAGGATTCTGAAGACCAAATCCTGTACTGATAGCTGAGGTCATAAAATTTAAACTGTTGGCTTCTGGTGATGCGGCAATGCCATTACACAAGAGATCACTTCCGAGTGGGTTGGTAGGGAGCAATAGCTGGGATTATTGGCTTCCGTTTCCAGGATAAAATCAGGGGTAATCTGCACCAATTTATGAAATGGAATTCCTGCTTAACCAGATCGGTAGTCATTCACAAGGAGATGACTGGCTCAGTGGGTGAGGGGAGAACAGTGGTTGTTTTTTCTCTTGACTTTAGTACGTATTTTGGCACTACACCCCATAAACAACCTCATGGAAAAGCTAATGAAGTATAGCCTAGATAAGTGGACATTGAGATGGATCAAAAACTGGCCGAATGGCCAGGCTCAGACGGTTGTGGCCAGTGGCACAAAAGTCTAGTTGGAGGCCAGTCACTAGTGTTGTATCCCAGAGGTAGATAATGGCACCAACACCGTTCAGCATCTTCTTTATGACCTGGATGAGGCAGAACACACCCTTAGCAAGTTTTCACATGAAACAAAACTAAAAAGAGTTGCTGATAAACCACAGGGTTGTCCTGCCACCCAAAGGGACCTGGACAGGCTGAAGAAACAGGCTAACAGGAACCTCATGAAGTTTATCAGAGGGAAACGTTTAATCAGGCCCCTGAAAGTGACTAACACTATGCAGCAGGACAGTCTGGGGCCAACCATCTGGAAAGCAAGTCTGCAAAAAATGACTTGGGTAATCACTGTGAATATTAGGCTGAACATGAGCTAGCAATGTGCCCTTCTAGCCTTCTGACTACATTAGAAGTGTCACCAGCAGGTTGAGGGAGGGGATCCTTCCCCTCTGCTCAGCACTGGTGAAGCCATGTCTTGAGTACTTATCCAGGTTGGGGCCCTCCAGTACAAGATGAAAGGGCAATGAAGGTAATTAAGGTATTGAACAATCTGGTGTATGGCAAAAGGCTGCAAGAACTGAGACTGTTCAGCCTGGAGAAAAGACAGTTCAGTGGAATCTTAGCAATGTGTATAAATACCCCATAGGAGTGAGGAGGGAAGTAAAGATGGAGCCAGGGTCTTCTCATTAGCTCCTAGTGACAGGAAAAGAGGCAAAACCTGAAATACAAGTCAATTTAAATACAAGAAAACACTGTTGTTATTGTGACAGTGATTGAACACTGAAACAGGTTGCACAGACAAGTAGTGGAGTGTTCAGTTGTGGAAATAGGAAAACCTGGACTGAACATAGCCCCTGAGCAACCTGCTCTGCCCATCTCTGCTTTGAGCAGATGGGTTGGGCTGTATCATCTCCAGAGGTTCCTCTCAACTTCAGCAGTTCTCTGATTTGTGAGTTTGTTGTTCAAATAATGCACATTTGAGTTGGTGAGAAAGGAAGCTTTCTGGTAGAGTGTTATTTACCAGGGAACTGTGAAGTCCTCCCTTTCACTTTGCCCTGCAAGTGGCTCCAACTTATTAGCTATAAGACATTTATAGAGTGTTGTCATTTTGAGCAACTATTTGCAGAGGTTTGAAATTTGTAGGAGATTGATATGTAAAATATGATTTCTTTTCCCTCTGCAAGTCCTCTCTCAGAGAAATGCAGATGGAGAAATTCAGTATTCTAGATACTCTTTCTTCTATGGAAAGAGTGAAAAAGCCTTTCTGCCCCACTTTTTGATGATATTGTAGGTAAAATCTAAGACAGTTTGAACAACAACAAAAGGTAGTAAAATATAGAATTTTTGTTGACAGATTTTGTTTAAATAGATATGATTTTGTGTGCAGCTTTTGCAGACACTGACCTGTAGCTGAGGTCTAGCCCTTAACCTTTCCTAAGGCAGCATCCACAGACATGTTACTTCATATAGCATATAGTTACTTCATAGCAGAGGTGCTAGCACAGGGGGATGACTTAGGGGATTGCTACTGGTTCCACAGTTCAAGGCAGTTACTGCAGGGAATCGAATACAATTGACTTAATTATAGCCACTTGGGCATAGGTTCATATCCTTTCCATCTGTTCAAGGAAACACCCAGACTGAATAGCCTTTCCACTTTTTTTTTTTTTTTTTTTTTTATCATTACTATTATTTAAGAAATATCTTCTTGAAGTTTTTATGGTTTTAGAAAAAGTTTTACTTATTACATCCATAATCTGGAATAACCAAAATGTAGAACAAACCACCATATAATTCTGATTTAATGGCATCTTTTCAGTAGAATTTGTTTCATGTCTAGGACTGGCTTGTTTGATTTAGAGTTGCATTCCCAACTACATTGTGAGGAAAGAAAAAGAAGTGGATACAGAAAGAAACAGACAAGTTTTCACGCATGCATGTGCATATGCACATGCGCACAGACACTAATTAGAGTCTAAAATTGAAAACAACCCCTTTTTTTCCATGGTAATAATAACTACATATATTTTGATAAGGAGATAGGTCTCTTAAACAGAGATCTGCAACAGGATAATGACTTAACAAGATGTGACTGGCAGTTACCGCACTACCTCTTTAATCATGCTTTTATTTCTATCAAGAATGCCTTATACTTTCATTACATTTCAAACGCATGTTAGAGCTGACTGTGCTACTGAGGCTTCAAAGGAACGAATAAACAGAGAGTTTACATAGAGCTAAATGGGTGATATATTTAGTGAACCCATGAAAAAAAAGACCATGCTATATCATACAGTCACATCACTAAAAAGGGCTGCTTTATCTTCTGTAGCTGCTGTTCCCAGAAACAGCCTGCATTATAAGTGACATTTGAGGTTGAATTTATTACTTATGGGTTTCTGTGCTGAATATCTGTTGTAATTATTTACCCAGCTAATGTATTTGACCATGTTCTTGCCATAACTGATACTGTATGTTTTCCTTTGGATAACAGCAGTCTCAGACCTCCGGAGATATTTCTATCATGCTGAAGGAAAAAAGAAATTAATAAATTATGATTAAGACTAATGGGAACCTGTGAGTATTACTGTACAGGAGAGAAATGTGTGGATATCATAGATTGGTAGCAAACTCTGAATGTTCTCCAAACATTAGGGTCATCCAGCTCCAGTCCTCAAGAGATTCCCATTCCATCATATTTATATTTCTTTGTTATTGGCTGTAGAAATATGAAACAGGAGTACATCAGGCACTTGTGCAATAGTTACTCCCTAACTGTCCAGTCCCACTTCTGTCATGGATAGAGAAGCCTTGAGCCTTATTAACTCTAATTTCCTACAATGGAATTACTTCCCGCTCACCAGTTCTGTCACCTGTACATGATCTACTACCCACAATTTATTTTCTTGCATTGAAGGGACTACAGAGCCCTCTCTGGAGCTAGGATGTCATGTCCTTCAGTTCGAACTGGGAACTGAAATATCTTTGCACGTTTTGGCTTAATAAAATTCTGAATTCTGGCATCCCAAATCAAAGCAAAGCTAAATCCCATTCATTTAAAAACATGGAAATGTACCTATAAATCATCTAAACAACTGTTTTCTCATGCTTTAATGTTTGTGAATACTTACATGGATACTAGAAGTAATTTATATATGTATATGTATTTATATATATATTATAATAATAATCAGCATGTAAGGCGTTAATGATTCCCCAATGACAAGGTTTAACTAAACATTCAGCAAGACTTTGCAAGACATGAGAACTTGTCAAAATTGGCTTTGATGATCACAGTGAAATAAGAACAGTCCAAGTAGGAAGACTGCACTGATTTTAGGACTTTCACTATTTCTAATTTTAAATATTAAAATAATTTTAATTGGGCAGTGGTCATCTTAAAGGTGGGCTCTCTTGTTCAGCTACATTAGCTTCATCTACAACAATTTGCAGTCCTGGTCCCCATGCTCTCCAGACTATAGATCACACTTAAATTTATTCCCTAGCTGTATGCTCACATTTTCTTTCAAAGGAAGGTAGGAATATAGAAAGAAGTTTGTCCAAGTCCCATCCCTACAGGGTGTTAGGCTATGAACAGTGATGCAGCCATTAAAGATAAGGAAAAATAACAGAAATTCTGAAGAGGTTGTTCATAAAGAAATTCTCTTTAGGAATGTTATTCATCATCCTCTGTCAAAGGACCTAGAGTAATGACAAAAATATACCATCAACCTCAAAACTATTTATTCAAATGCAATCACCACACAAAGTAGTGTATTTTAACTATATGGGAAATTGAAAAGGCCCACATTATTACAATGATAGAAGACAAAATATGAAACATAGTTATGCTTTGTAAAGATTAACTTGCAGAGTTTCAGAAGGTTTATTGTGTATGTGAATGTTGTGGTTTAATCCCAGACAGCAACTAAGACCCACACCCATTCCCCTCCCTCCGCCTCCCAGCAGGATGGGGGGAAAAGAACTGAAAAGGTAAAAGTGAGAAAACTCATGGGTTGAGATAATAAAAATCTAATAATTGAATGATCATTAACTGAAAAGGAAAATAACAAAGAGAGTGAAACAAAACTCCAGAAAGACAAGTGATGCAAATGAAAACAATTGCTCACCACCAACTGACTGATGCCTAGTCAGTCCCTGAGCAGCAGACCTCCAGCCAGCTTTCCTCCAGCTCTATATGCTGAAAATGATGCCATATGGTATGGAACATCCCTTTGGTTAGTGGAGGTCAGCTGTCCTAGCTGTGTCCCCACAATGCACTCTTTAGCAGGGTGGGGTGAGGAGCAACAAAGCCCTTGTCAATGTGTGAGCACTGCTCAGCATTAACTGAAACATCTCTATATTATCATCACTGTTTCCAGCATGAATCTAAAACATAGCACCATTCTAGCTACTATAAAGAAAATTAACTCTACCCCAGCCAAAGCTAGCACAATGGAATAAGATTTGTAGTTTTGGGAAGATACACTACATTTTTCATATTTAACACAGTGTTAGAATTTCAAAGCATGAAATTTAAATCAAGCGTAGTTATGGAACTCTGACCTGCGCTTATGGCAGAAAATAATTCTCCCTCTGAAATTTACTTATAAATAGAAAGCTTTGGAGAATGTAATCTTTGCCAAATTGTTCTAACATAACAGGGAATGAAGAAAACGCTGAGTGTTTCAAAAGAAAGGCAGTCTTAATTTCTACAATGGAGGAGTGGTGGTCATACTATATTTATCGTGTAGGTAAAAAAATAGAGCAGATCCATCATGATATTTTGAACTCATCCCCCAGTAAGCTCCTAATCTCTAGCAATTTGCAGTTCAGAGACTTCTGAGACCTTTCTGACCTTGCAACACGGCCAAGGATTTCTTGTAAAAATTAGGAAAATCACGTAATATCTTTGGAGGTTATCAGAAGACAAATGTAATTTTCTCCCTGTGCTCCAAATTTTGAAAAGGAAAAACTGGTGTTAGCAGGTTCACCTCCTAGTATTTTTTTTAAATCCTCATTTTTATAATACATCCCATAAAACATAAGAAAAACTAGTTTGCAAGCATTGGTACATCCTTAAGACTTTTCACACTAAAGACAATTGATTCATACATGTTCTTGAAGAGATAATTTTCTCTCTGGTTCATTCCTTATTTAGCATGCTTATGAGTGTAACTAGACCAGCTGGCCAAATAGAATAGTAAGTACTCTCTTTCTGACAATTTCTTTCTCCTTTCCATGTTCGCCTGCCAGTAGCTTATGGATTTCTTAAGTAACTTTCAGCTAATAACATTCACAATAAAATAGAGTAAATAGAACTTGTATTAACTTGGTTATAGTATTTATTTAGTCAGCAACCAGGCCAAAGAGCATGCATCTCTTCACCAGTAGGCTGTATTATTCTTACCCATTTTCCAGCTAAATGTAATATATTTCCTGCTATATATGAAAATACTGTAATACACTCATTTTTGAAATATTCACTTTAAATTGGCACAATATATAGAACTCAACAGCTTTGATTTTTTGGTTTGCCTTTTTTTTTTTTTAAGGTTAAAGGTCAGGTAAGCTTGATGAGTGGATCAGAGATACAACGTAGAAGATCATAGGCACAAACATTTGCATGAAAATCCCTTGTAAACATTGTTGGTTTAGCATGTACCAAAATACTCTCCTCCTTCCCTAATCTTGATTGCCTTGACACAAACTTCATTTGTGAACAAAGTTCTTTTAGTCATGCCTAAAGGCATGCAAAATTATGGGTAAAATAATGATTATTTTGTACACAATTCTTATCATCTAACTACAGAACCATAGCTCAGTGTGAAGCAGATTGGTCTTTTTCTATCTGATTAGATTTCTTTTTCAGGCCTGGAGTGTTGGCTGTAATTTGCAGACACGTAAATGTATAGAAGTGCATCATATATAAATTAGCAAAGCCAGAAAATAACAGGCCCATTTGGAACTGTTTCGCTTTTACAAATCAGCAATCTAAAATCTCTAGTCTGGGAGATGTACAGGAGTTCAAGCAGCATATTACTTTGTATAAACACCTTTTTACTACATTCTGACAGCTTTTGACAAATGTAACACCGAGAAAAATCATTTGCAATGGCTGCATCTGCCTTTTTAGGATCCATGACGAGAAATGAAAAGACCGGTTATTTATTTAGAAGTCAAGCCTACGTTCAGCAGATTTTGTGAAGTGTGAACAGTGAAATCACTTCAATGCCATCTTTTTCTGTGTCTATGTGGAATGCAGTCAGTTTCTAATTTCATAACCTGTGCCTTTGGTATTTTAGTTTATTTCCAAATAACATTTGGCAAGTAACTTCTGATAAGAAACCCTTGTGAATTAATTCACAGCATCACCTCTGAAATGAGAATGTGCTAGCACGTTTTGCCTGGGTAACGTTGTTACACCCTGACTGTGTAACAGCGCTCAGGATCACTTGGATGGCGAATATTTCAATCAATGCAAGTGTTTCAATATTTATTCTAAACCATTTGACTGAACATTTCCTCCCATGATACCTCAACACAGAACTTCTTAGGTTCTTCTGGTGCTGAAAAATTGTAAAAAAATTATAATATTTGCACTGTTTGGCCAGCTCTAGTATTCAGTGTGGGTTATCATGGTGAAATTAGTGAGCATCAGTTACAGGGAGAAAACCAATAGATTCATGCTTCCAGGCTTTGACAGAAAGCTGAGCACAGAGATGCCTTCAGTAAGACCAATGGATCAAGTGTTCATGAACCACCTGGTTTTCTCTGTGTAAGGTCTGAACTGGGTTCTGCCTTGTCAATAATCATTAATAGCATACATGAGCAACCCATTCTAGGAATAAAAACACAGGCTCTTTACAAATTAGGTTGCTGAGAGATGGAAGCAACACAGCTTTTATCCAGGCTACTGGATAACTAGCATTAACCTAGTTCTTTTGCTTATTTCCCTTCTCCTACCACTTTCAAAATGTATTTTAAACAACAAGAAATAAATCATATTATCTGATCCAATATTCTTAGTCAAGTTGCTATTAGAGACACAAGAACAGAATTGCCTCCATTATCTGCTAGTTGAATCATATTGACCTCCTTTCCCCCTGCTTCTTGCCAAGGACTCTAGCATTTAAGAGTTTGCATGAGTACATAGATGCCCATCTCTCTTAAACTTCCCCACTTCAGGGGCTGTACCCGGGTGAGACGATTCCCTGTTATCTTTCCCCGGGAGACTACCCCCTTCACAGCCTGAAGAATTTTCTGTAAGGCTGAATTCTTGAGTATGCTGCAGGCATCATTCCTTGCATTTTATACTATCCGCAACACCCACCCACCTCACAAAGTATTCTTCCAAAGTCACCTCTGGAGTCCGCTTTTCCATATCTTTCACATCCTTCACTGCAGTAAATTGTAAGTTTCTCCTCCACTCTGAGAGCAGAAAGTGCTCTTTTACAGCTTTATTTCAAATTTTTTTTTTTCCTTTTCTTTCTGGAGAGAATGGAAGTCTTTCTAATTGCCTGGGCATTGAGCTTGTAATCCAAATCACACAAGTTACAGGAGAGATAAGAAAAAGCCTTGAGCTTAATGCAGAGGAAAGAAACTTGGCTGGTGGATAGAACATGGGACTGGAAGGCAGGAGGTCTGGGATTTATTCCTATCATTTCTATTTGCTTTTACATTATCATTGTCAGGTCATTTAACCTCTGTGTCTCAAGTTCCTCAATATACAGAAGAAAAAAATGTCAATTCTCTATTACAGGCAGATATTGTGTGGAGTGAGGCCTAATTAAACCCAATAAAGTGTTTTGAGATCCTTGGATAAAAGGTGCTATAAAAAGTTCCAACTATTAATTGCTTCATGCTCCCTAGTAGATTTTAAGTCACATATCTCTTTGAATCATGGATCTCTATTAAGCAAAGATTGCTAACACTGTGCAATACTGCAGTTGTTTGCTTTTTAATTTCAGAAACAGATGTCTGGTGAGATTGAGCCACCCTTGCTTATGAACTAACCTAAAATTTCAGCTGATACCTTCAGACATCTGAAATAACACAGAAAAACAACTTGCTACTAACCCACTTTACTGTATTTCAAGATTTTCTGTATGCTCTTCTGGCTTTCTGTATTAAGTCCACCACCTTCGAATGCATGCTTTTTCCCAGGTGGATTAGATCTAATCTACAGTACAGGGTTTTTTTTTGTCTTGTTTTGTTTTTCCCCTCTCATTTTGTTTAAAGACTATTCAAAAGGAGATGGAGAAGGAGCGTGTATTGTATTAAATCTACTTTTTGGGTTACCAGACTGCGGAATATGCTCCACAGAAAGGTGGTACTTGAATCAGCACAGTCTTGCATGAATCCTGAGCAGTCAGACAGTTTCTTCTAAGCATATGCATGGATGTGAACCACCATGTGACACAACCACCTCTCCTTTGGTTACTTTTTCTTCCTACAGGGTTGCAATGTGCAAAACAACAGACAATGACACAAAAACTGGGTTATTTCCCTTCTCCATAAAGGAATGCCCCAATTTCTTGCAACTCCGGCAAAAACTGACCTATTTTATTTTTAGGAAAGCCAGGAAATCTGCAGACTATTCCTATACTTCCCAGACTCTGTTACAGGTGTTTTGTTAATCACTGTATTGCTTTGAACTGAATGAACTGTTGTTTTCAAAAAAAGGACCCAAACACAAATCCAAACACACCTTTATAAAAAAAAGAGCATTGTACCATACACCCATCATCTTAGAAAGACAACAGCTGGGTTTTAATAATATGTAACACATGTCCAAGAGCAGTTAACTTCACTATCACTTGGCCAGAAATTTCCACAGAAATATACAAAAGTCCAATTTTCTTCAAGTTGAATTAAAATTTTGATGAGTCTGATTTGTGTGATTAAACATGAAGCTGGTAAAAGGCAGAAGGTACAAAGAAACATTTCTTTGAAAAATAGGCCAGACTATTTCTGCTAGGTTTTGAGCCCAGCATTGATACTGTCAGCCCTCTTTTTCTACCTGAACACAATTTATATTCATATTTGTGCTGAAATACTCCACAGGGTCACTCAGTGTTGCTTTAACGGGTATCTGTTATCTTCCCCATGAACCTCAACTAAAGAAACACAACTTGCACTTAGTGTAGCCGTACAGCAAGCAGACCTCACTGGCAGGCAATATGAGGACATGCAATGCCGAAGCCAGAAAGAGCTTCTTGGCTTGATCTAAAGAACTGCATTGGTACCATGAGGGAGCTGTGAAGAGTTACATTCCAAGCAAATTTTCATGTAAAATGGACTCTTACAGGTTATTCTGGACTGGAGAAAGAGACTATTCATTGCCAGGCAGCAAGTGTACACACAACCATGTCAGAAAACCAACAATGATGATGAATTTAACTTTTACTTTAGAAAAGTGCATTTCTAAACATTTCCAGGGATAAACTATACCTTTTGCTCCAGCAGAAGCAGGATTAATCACTTCCTTTTGACCTGGGGTCTGCTATAAAATAGGAACCAGCCTGTAGTATTCAAGTATTGGTGAGAGCTCCCAACCTCTGCCCTGGGTTGTATTTAATTCTTTATTTATTTGAAAATACTCCAGCTGCAGCTGGAGTTTCTCTGTTCAGTATTTATTATTGTTTAATCCATAAGGAAATGGGAATGCTAAAAGCATTTTTGATCCATGGATTCAGTCCTGAAAGGCTTTCAGGTGTGGCTGACTGGTTTCTGTAGAATGAATCTCTACTTTTAACTCTACTCCCCAATCATTGGCAACACAAGAAAATGTTTTCTGAAAGAATATTTGAATTTTTATTTTCTTTTCAGTACTATTGCTGCAGTTTCAGTCATCAGACAGTGAAAGACCAGAACATGATACATATGCAATCTTGCAACTGCCGTTGCCTAATGTAATGGTAATATTTTCAAGGTTACCAGTCTTATTTTGGTGTTTTATTTCAAGCTGTTTCCAGTAATTACATAGTAGAGCACCTGCGCTGGATGAGCATCAAGGGTATTAAGGCCAGAAATTTTGCAAACAAAATGAACACTTTTTTTTTTTTTTTTTTTAATTCAAACAATCCAACAGAACAGTCGACACCCAAATTTTTTAGTATGTTAAGGCATGAGAAACAGAAAATTAAAAGGTGACTGTACAGCAGCAGCTCTAATTGGCATTATTCAAGCTGCTGAAGTACAGATAAAGAGCACAAAACCAAAAAGCTAGAGCTCAGTTCTAAAGAGCCCTTTTCAAAGAGGTTTCAGATTCTACTAGTTACAGAGAAAAGGACCATCATAACTGCTTATATTTTTATACGATTGAGATATACAGAGAGGTGTGTCATCTGTCAATTCATACACCTAACAGTAAAGCATATAAACAACATGATTATTTGATAAAGAGATTATGATTCCTAGTGTTTGGAAACAGAGATGCTACTTATTGTAATTGATTTATTGAGTTTATCATACTTTTGTTTTCAGCCATGGTACTAATTTATTATATATCTCAAACAATATTATGCCCACACATGTAGTACAGTTGCTGTGTATGTTCATCACAACTATTCTGGGGTATGTTCAGAAGCCTTCAGATCCCAAATACAGCAGTGGTTTTCTGCTAAAAGCATCAATCTACCACCTAAATCAGTAGATATGTCAGGTCAGATAACTTATGGAATACAGGGGCTGTTGATTTCATATAGGGTATCTAAGCCACACCATTTTAAAGTAAACAGCGTAACCAGGTCTTGTCTTTATGCTTTCAATACATTGAGAGTGCAATATGAGAAATCTTTATGATTGTAAATGAGCATCCCTTGTCAGGGATTCAGCTTCCACCAACCATAAGTTGATGTTGTTTCTTCCTAATTTAGACAATACAGATTTAACCTGATGCAAATTGCATCGATTGCTCACTATAATGTATATTATAGAGGTGGGTTTATCTGCAGCCTCACTGCCCCCACCTGCCCGCCCTCCCAACACAACTGTTTCCTTTAAGAATAGCAATTTTGCATCTGATAATTTTTGCTCCAGATCCAGGGGCAGCCAATTAGAGACAAGCAGGCAAGCAGGGCTGGGAGATCCACACCTTTATCCGAACAAAGATGAGTTACACCTGACAGAAGTTTCTCCAACCTACTCTGAAAGCCCTCCGGTGACCAAAACACATCCAAGCAGATTCTTCCAGCACTTTGTTTTCCCAATCTGTTCAAGCTTTCTGCTGCAACCTGCCTTGAATTAACTTCAGTTTAAATTCCCTGCCTTTGGCTCTCTCTAGTATGAATACAGTGGAAAGACCAAAGTATCTATTTCTTTTTCTAACAGTTTGTCATGTATTTGAAGCCCCTTTCACTATAAACCATCTCAAGCACATCTACTTTTCTTTTAGATCTCACTCATGAGCCTCTCGTAGCTCATCCTTGTTTCTCCTGTGAGGTCTGCGTCCACCTGGTCCATAGCTTCCTTGAAACGTCCCAGAGTGGACATTCCCTGAGGTTGTACCAATACTAAGCATAATAGAAGGATTATTCCATATTTTGCAGGCTGTACTTTTATCTACACTGTAAAATGACATTTATCCTTTTTACAGAAACACACTATTCTTCACTCATATTCACCTGTGGTGTTTCACAATCCCCTGCTTGGGAGACTGGACACAGAGTTCCCTCTGTAAAATCAGTCATGATTCCCCAAGTGAGTTTAGGTTTTGCCCAGCATGTAAAAATCTGCACCCTCCAGTGATCAAAGCAGTCAGTGATCACACAGACTTCTAAAACCAAGTCATACTCTAAAACAAAAGCATTTAAAAGAAAATCTGAAAACCACAGGAGAAATCATATGCACACCTATAGCATTAGGTACCTAATTATCTCCCACAGTTGAATCCTAACCTTACTAAGAAATCCCTCTTCCTTTTTTCTGCCTCCCCATCTTCCCTCAGTGTCTTTAGAATTCAGTTGGTCTCATCCATTGGAAATTATATAATGTAATTTCTCTTGAAGATTAAGTAAGTACCTTGGTGTGTGTACATCATTTAACAGTTTTCTGATCATCATACATATCACCTAACTGCACAGACCCACAGACCCCTAGAGTAAGTCAGGTTGGAAAGGACCTCCGGATGTCCAGTCCCACCCTTGCTCAAAAGCAGGTCTAACTGGATGAGAGTACTGTGGGACTTGTCCTGTCTGCTTTTGAACACTGTGGAAAAAAAAGCCCTTCTGCCAAGTAAAGATTTTGATCCCTTCCTTCTGGCACCTGTCCAGGTAATATGTGACAATACAGTGCAAATACATTTCCCAAACGTTTTCCCTCTTCCTCATAAAGTCTTAACAAAGAAGACCCATTTGTTTTTAGCTAGCAACATTCCAAAGTGGCAAGTATTTCAGCCACTGTGGCTAACATCAGAATAAGATGTCCTTTGTGTTTCATCGGTCTCTAGAACACATATCTCCTTATACAGCAATCCAGCAAGTCAAATCTGGTGATTTCAAGTTAGGCTTCTTTACATCCGTTAATCTTTGCCTTATTGTCAGACACAAAATCCCTAACAACATTTCAAGTGCAGATTTTACACCCCATTGATGGAAGGAGCAATCAGCAGTGAGGGCAGTATTGGAAATGCAAGAGTTAAAGCAACTCCGTTAGAATCTAAAGTTACATTATTTCATTTTTGTTAAGTTTTTGGGAAGAAATAAGTCTTATCAGGCTTAATGGGTTTTAGTCATTCTTAAACAGCTACCTAATGAGCTCTCCAATTATGTGAAGAAGAGTAACTCAATTCATACATTACCGTATCCCCTTGCAGAAACACAGTTCCCCTCTTCAGAAATGACTCACTCAAGGTCATACAATAAACCAGATGCAGTAATAGGACTAGAGCTCAGGTGCTCCCAGCCAGTGACCTTATAACCAACCCTTTAAATGTTGTGTGATTTTCTTGATGCTCTCTATTTAAAAACTTTTAATATCTGTCATACATTAATCAGCTATGAATAAAAACTGTACTGATGTTTATAGCCCCACAAACACTCTTTAGCATCAACAACAAACCAAACCCACAACACTTACAGTGAATACAATAGGAATACTCCAAAAATAAAAAACAGAAAAAAGGGTGAAAAAAATAACAAGAAGCTTTCTGACCCTTCCAGGCGCCTATGAAACTGAACTTTGCACATTTCTTATGAGGGAGCACCAGTAGATAAAACAGCTTAGAGAGCCTCATGATACACAATGGCACAAAATGGAAACTGAAAATATTTCTCTCAAGGGAGGGTAGAAACATAATCTAGTAATACTGAAGTTATATAGTAAAGGGAACTGTAAATATTTTAAATGTCCTTTTTTTTCAGCAAACATCTAATTGAACATAATACAAGCCTTCCTTTGCATAGCTTGACATAAAGTGTTATTGAAAGAGAAGAAAGAATATACAAACCACTTACCAGCAGGGTGGTTTGCTGGGTAGATATTTCATCCAATACTTGTACGATACAATATCTCCAACAGAATCCATACACTATTACAAGGGTTCTATAAAATGATAAAGACAAAACAAACCATAATTATTTCAGAAATATTGTAAATAAGAAATACAAGTGCAGTATTAGTAAGAAATACTGTACGTTACCAAAATTTCACATCTACAAGAAGAGTGTAGCTATTATTACAAGGCATTTAACTAAGATATCTACTGGGGGAAATGACATTTAAAAATAACACAGCAAATTACTGACAGGTGGGTAGGTTTTGCTTCATCAGAAAGGTTGATTAATCTATATCATATGTAAAAACATATTCATTATACAAAATGGATTAAAACTGTATTGTGTCCACCTACTTGAATGCAGAGATTTTTCTGGTGCTGCCTGAAAATCCAATGGCAATCTCACCAGAAAACTCAGAAGTATTTGAAAAAAAGACCACAGATTTGTGTTGCTCTGCTTTACCTCCTTAAAGCTCGATCTAAGCTGGTTAAGGCTCTCATCTGGAGCTGGTAGAGAAAGACAAGCACCTCTGAGAGCAAATCAGGTCACCTGTGGGAATAAGCCTCTCTTCACACAGGTGGTTTAGATGGTCAGTTCAGACTGCACTGACAGCTAGTCAACCTCAACAATGTGAATCCCACACAGAAAGTGTAGGGGAAACAAGAAGAACAAAGAAATACAAATGAAGTTGTCCATGTTTTTCCCCACAAAGTTTAGCTGTCTCTCATTTCTGCAATCTATGGTGTGGCAGGTAGATGCCTGCATGGTTGTGAAGTTCTGCTTTCAGGTGAGAGTTCAGGCTTTTATACAATTAACTCTCCCCGAACAAAAAAACATGGCTTTAGGATCAGAAAAGTACTGCAGATTAGGCTTCAGGCACCTGTCTCAAGGTCTCCACTGGGATGATAAGAGAAGTAAACAGACCAGCCTTAAGGCTGCTGTTTCAGAGAGCAAACCCCTATTCAAGACCCCTATTTAAATAGACTTTTCATAGCTGACGCGTTAGCAGGACACACAAAGATCAATGTTTACAAAGAAGCTGCAGTATACACAGGGTACAACATAAATATTTTATGAGTGGAAAGAACCTGCTAAGAAAGATCTTCTCTCACTTTTACTATGCATCCCTTATACCAATAACAACCTTAACAAGTGTAACCACTTCATGTGAAAGGGATAATCTTGCCAAATATGAGATGGTTGCTGAGATACGGCCCGATCTGCCCAACGAAGAACAAGTACTATATTTCAATCTGCTTTTAGTGAGTCCAGGAGCATCCTCATCCTAAATGCTTTTTAAGAATATTCTCCCTCTTAACACACACCAATTAGAAGGAGGAAAAGCAGATGGCCAAAATAAATTAGAGACAGCATACCAGCCCTGCCTCAGATCATCACCATTGGCAGATCTAAGCAGTAGCACCAGCCAGTCAGTAGTTAGGAAGAGAAGTATATGTATTTTTCCCCCCCCATCCCTTTCCGGAATGAAATTGGAGAGGCGTTGCAGCTGTCAGAGTACTCAGTTTGCAGAGCTGAAGAAGCAGAAATCTGTCCAGGGATACATAAAGTCCAAAAAACTTACAGATAGTGTTTTGTTTCCTTGATACTGCAGACACTACGAACACTTCAAGCTTCCAGGGAAGGGATTTCATTCCCTGTACTAATTATGACTGCGTGGTGTGGAGGCCTTACACATATGTTTTCCCCATGTACATTGCTGAAAGATCCAGACATCAGCAGGCACTAGATGATCTAAAGCTGACAGGTTTCTTAGGTCTGATAAAAGTAAGTAGAACAACTTGTATAGTTGCTAAGAAGAAATTGGTACAATGGCTTGCAGGAAATTAAAAAAAACAGTACAGCAGGAGCATCTGCTACAGAGCACCTTACGGCCACAACAGGATCAGGATAGTAATAGCTTTTAGCTGTCCATCTCTGAGCACCTGTACCAGGTAGACTGGGAACCTAGCTTTCAGCATTTGCATTGATGTCTAACATGACATCTGTGCTTCTCATCAAAATGAGTACCAATGACAGTAAGGTTTAGGTTTGTCTGTTCACTTGTGTTTTGTTTTTTGGTTTCTTTTTTTTTTTTTTTTTTTGGGGGGGGGGATGTTTATGGTGCTGGAACAAGTTCATCCATGGTGTTTTCATTAATGGACAGTAATCCCAGACTGCAACACAACATCATGGATTTCACACCTGGTGACACTGGGTCACAGGACCTGGGTGGGTAGCTGGAGAGGGACAAAGTTTCTTGTACAACAGAAATAAAAGGTTCAAGCACTAAAATGACACCCAATCCCAACCAGTCTTCTACAGGATTATCTCACTAAAATGAAAGAACCTGCTTGGAAGAACTGGAACAAGCAGGACAAACCAGTATTTGAAGTCACATCCAAGAAAACTAGTTCAGGACCTTTGAATTAAGGAGTAAAGTAGTACTCAGGCCTTGACCATGGCTGAATTCAAATAAATGACTAGATGAATGTAATCTTTCAAAATACATTTTGATCCAGTTTCCTGAACTAAGTAAAGAGTTCAGTTCTGCCTTCCCTGAGATACTTCCTCAATTACACCTTAGACATGACCCTTATTCCCTTACCTAAGAACAAATTAGAGATTATATAGAATAAATTATTATACAGAATAAACTGTATTACTAAAGAATTTGAGGAGTTTCTTTCAGATGAAAAAAAGAAATTGCCTCCTATGCTGGCTGGAAAATGCAAAGTCTCACAATCCTTGTGTAAAGCAGGTGTGCCTCTCTTCGGCTGTAAGAGTTTGATGAAACATACACACAGTTGAGAATGTGGAAAATGAAAAAGAAATGAGGGGAAAGAGTTACAACTGTGAGTGGCAGAGCAGACTTACTGCAGGAGTGTAAGGGTGTAGGCTGAATTGTCATCTATGCTCAAGCCAAAAAAAGACTTCATAAGGCAAGGAGTAATGGCAGCTTTAGATGGAGAAGACGAAAGGAAGAGAAAAATAAAATAAAACAAAACAGATTTCAAAGGAATGAGGATAGATCATTCTTCTCTCCTTCCTGAGACTGTAGGGTAAGGCGTTTATCAAGCTCAAACCCAGAGGAATAAGACACACCAAGGCCTTTTTAGGACTTTTTTTCCCTTTTTATCAGGTAGTCTGTGGCAGGCATTACAGAATAGAACAGGACATTAGGGATACACCTCATCCTGTACATTAGAACACCTGAAGCTTTTTGCAAGCAGCTGAGCTAACTGACCTGCCTCTGTGTTTCCAAATATTAATCACAACAAGCACACATTTCAGCAACCCAAAATTACTTGTTGAAAGCCTCATGTCTTTCTGCTGAGAAAGTGAGAGCTTGAACAAAGATCCAAATGCACAGTTTAGTTACTGGACTAAAATAACAGATCCACATCTACCAACCTCCAGATATTATGGTTTGCTTTATTTGTTTAAAAATGACCTGGGCAAACTATGAAGACTGCCTGTTGCAGCACTAACAAAACTATGAAGCTGCAACAAGGTCTTTTACCATCTCATACCAGCATACTCTTCATACAGTCCCTCTGCTGCCTTCTCCTGGTCTCACCTCATCCAGAGCATGCATTCTCCCTTCTCTTGCTTCTTCCCCACTCACCTTCTCCCTCAGCTGCTCTCTCTTCATTGGCTCCCAACCACTTAACAGCACCAGCCACACCTGCACCTTATCTACATCGGCCAACCCACCACCCCTGAAGCCAGCCCATAGTTGTATATTATCAATGCTAATTAATCCAGCTGCATTACACTACAACTGCCTAAGTCATCTGAATGCTGAATGAAACATGAAAGTGATCTCTGCCATTGCAAAGCAGTTAAAAGTGCAAATATGCCTGTAAGGTTTGGGTTTTTTGGTTTTTCTTTTCTATATTCTACCATTTCAACAGAAGATAAATTACAGGCCACAAATGTACACAAGTTTTCTATCAACTGGTTTATATTTTCATACAATCTTTTATTTTTGCAGTTGGACTTTTTTCCCCATTTTACTACTAAAAAAATCTAAATATTATATGCTGCATCTAATTGACACAGCTGCATTTCAAATTTGAAAAGTTGAAACATTATGCAGTTCAAAATTAAGTATCTAACACGTCATGAGCATTATAAGATACCATTTGTTTTCAACCTGAACTGCATGATTGGGTAACCTAGTCCCTAGTTGCTCAACTAGTTGCTATTGTAATTTGATATGTCATCTTGAATGTCTTTTATTTGTGATAAATAAGCCTTGTTAGTGTTTTCACTGTTGCAAGAGGGTTTCCTACCTCTTTATATTCTACTTTTCTTGTGAGTTTAACAGCTTTATTCAAGAGAATTAACTTCTGAATACATTACGTTTGTCCCTTAGACCTTGCATTAGTGACTGCATTTTATGGTTGGGCCAGTTTTAAAGTAGATACATTTTTACTTGGGATGAAGATGTGTCAAAAACATAGAGTCACAGAATCATGTAGGTTGCAAAAGACCTTTGAGATGTTCAAGTCCAACCATCAATCCAGGATCGCCAAGTCCACCAATAAACCATGTCACTAAACATTGCACCTACATGTTCTTTAAATCCCTCCAGGGGTGGTGGTTCCACCACTGCCCTGGGAAGCCTGTTCCAATGCTTCAACACTTTCTGAGTAAAAAAAAAAATCCTAATACTCAATCTAAACCTTGCCTCATGTAACTTTAGGCCATTTCCTCTTGTTCTGTCACTTGTTACCTAGAAGACGAGACCGACCCCCACCTGCCTATAACCTCCTGCCAGGCAGTTGTAGGAAGTGATAAGGTCCCCCCTGAGCCCCCTTTTCTCTGGGCTGAGCCCCCCCAGCTCCCCCCACCCGCCCCGAGCTGTGCCGCAGCCCCTTCCCCAGCCCCTGCCCGGCTCTGGACACGCTCCAGCCCCTCCGGGTCTGTCTGGGGGTGAGGGGCCCAACGCTGAGCCCAGGGCTCGAGGGGCGGCCGCACCAGGGCCCAGCACAGGGGGACGGGCACTGCCTGGCCCTGCTGGCCACGCTGCTGCTGACACCGGCCAGGGCGCTGCTGGCCGCCGTGGCCACCTGGGCACACGGGGGGCTCATGCCCAGCCGGCTGCCGACCAGCCCCCCCAGGCCCTTCCCCGCCGGGCAGTTCCCAGCCCCCTGCCCCCAGCCCGCAGCGCTGTGGGGGGCTGGTGTGACCCACGGGCAGGGCCCGGCACTCAGCCCCGTTGGGCCTCATACAACTGGCCTCGGCCCCTCGGCCCGGCCTGCCCAGACCCCCTGCAGAGCCCCCTGCCCCCCAGCAGGTCACACTGCCCCCAGCTCGTGTCATCTGCAGATGTACTGGTAATGTACTCAATTCCTTCATCCAGATCATCGATAAAGACGTTAAACAGGGCTGGATGCAATGCTGATCCCTGGGGAACACCACATGTCACTGTCCACCAAGTGGATTTAACTCCATTCCCCACCACTCTTTCAGCTCAGCCATCCTGCCAGTTTTTTATGTAGCAAAGAGTGCATCCGTCCAGGACATGAGCAGCCAGTTTCTCCAGAAGATGCTCTGGGAAACGGTGTCAAAAGCTTTGCTGGAGTCCAGGCAGACACCATCCACAGCCTTTCCCTCATGCATGAGGCAAGTCACCTTGTCATAGAAGGTTAGTCAAGCAGGACCTGCCTTTCATAACCCCACACTGGCTGGGCCTGATCCCCTGGTTGTCCTGCATGTGCCCTGTGATGGCACTCAGGATGATCTGCTCCACAGCCTTCCCCAGCACAGAGGTCAGGTTGACATGTTTGGGAAAGCCTTCTATGTGGGAACCTGTGCTATAAATTGCAAAGGAATAGATTTGTGCAATTCAAGCATTCCCAGCTATCCACTTTGGATAGAAATAACTTTTTATAGCATTTGGGCTTTTTCAGGCTTGTTCAAATCTGGGAATTACGGAACTGTGGAAATATCATATCATTGCATATAACACCATTTGAATTAGAGTCCTGCTGTGTTAGGCATTGCACACAAATTACATCCAGATTGCCCTTTAGCCCTAATTGCTCTCAGTTTTTATTTATAGGTTTAAAAGAAGAGACAATCAGCCATAGCAAGTTCTAGTCTTCCTTAATAATTACTTACAGATACATCCCACTGAGAATATAACCAGCTGCCATTTTCCATTATCTATGACAATAATTCATGAAAGAATACAAACCCACCATCCTAAAATAGTACTTATGACCTTCAGAGAAAGTGGACATTTTCACCAGCAACTTAAAGTAAAAACTAATGTAGCCAACCAGAGTCCAAGACAAGGTGAAAGTGACTTTTGAGTTGTAACTGAGTAATTAAATCATAACTTTTGCCATGAATTTTAATAGTTACAGCAACATAACTACAAGAAACCTTAAGATTTGTTGTATGGAATATATTTACTGAATATTTTGCACTGAATTCTCAGGACTCACAGGCAGTGTTGTAGTGAAGATCTCTTCTTTTGTCATGTGGATAAGAATAGAAGATAGAGAAGGATTTGGAATACGGATAGGTAACACTGCATTGTGGTATCATTGCTAAAATAAATGTTTTCCATGATAAGTGGCTGCTTGGAAATGTGTTTTTGACTGGAACTCAGTTTAGCATTAGGTGATTGTGCTGGTTTTGTCTGGGGTAGTATTAATTTTCTTCTTAGTAGCTGGTATGAGGCTCTGTTTTGGTTTTGTACTGGAAACAGCGTTGATAACGCAGGGCTGTTGTAGCTGTGGCCAAGCAGCTCACACCGAGCCAAGGGCTTTGCTGCCCCTCACCCCACTCCACCAGCGAGGGGGCTGGGGGGGCACAAGGAGCGGGGAGGAGACACGGCCGGCACAGCTGACCCCCCTGACCCAAGGGATGTTCCATACCATATGGCGTCATGCTCAGCGTATAGAGCTGGGGGAAGAAGGAGGAAGGGGGGGACGCGGGGAGTGACGGCGTTTGTCTTCCCAAGTCCCCGCTGCGCGTGACGGAGCCCGGCTGCCCTGGGGATGGCTGAGCCCCTGCCTGCCCGTGGGAAGCGGTGGGTGAATCCCTTGGGTTGCTTTGTTTGCGTGCGTGGCTTTTGCTTTACCCATTACCTGCCCTTATCTCAGCCCACGAGTTTTCTCACTTTTAGCCATCTCATTCTCTCCCCCATCCCACTGGAGGGAAGTGAGTGAGTGGCTATGTGGGGCTTAGTTGCCAGCCGGGATTAAACCACAACAAAGGCTTTACCAGAGAGCCCTAATTTGGAGGACATGCTGGATTTGCTGTCTGTCCTGTCTTTGACACCTGCACTGTAATTTATTATCAGTTTTACAGACATATCAAACCTTTGTAATTTTTATCTAGGATGTGATCAACAATCTCATGCATCAAGGTGACCCAGGATTTATGGGTCCTGTTGCAATATATAACCCTTTTAAATATTGAGAGTGACTAATTAAAGACATACAACTTGAAAACCAGAAAAATACTTCAAGCAGAACAAAGCAAAGCAAAGTGTGTGGTCATGGCCCCTCAGTAAACTGGCAAGACCTCTTCTATGACAAAAGCTGAGCTAGTGTAGCTTTGAGCAACACTGGAAATACAGCTGATACCTGATGTATCAGGCCTTCTTGCAGAAGATGTCAGTTCTCATTTTCCTTCCTATAACCTTTACATAAAAATAAGTGACATTCTGGCTTGTACCAGAATCGCTAATGAAACTGAAAGCCTGTTGAAATAATTACCTGGCAAATCAACATATGTAGATATATATATAGAACGTTCTCCTGCACCTTCTCACATAGGCACCTAACTTCTCCTATCCATTTTGCTATTAAATCACACACACAGAAGAGGGAAAAAAAAGGAAGATAGACTAGGAGCACAGCATGAAAGATGTTAGTGCTTTAAAGTAGATGTAATGAAATGAAAATCTAGCCTTGAATTCCTTTCTTCCACACAACTATCCATTGTCATTCAAGTTTCTTTAGGGACCCAGTTTACCCGCACTTTGATTGCTCTTCAGATTTTTTTGGATGACAAAGGAAATATTAGAACTTGACCTACTTCAAAACAAGTTTATATTTACATCAATTTTGCCTGTGTATTACATTAACTGTGATAGAGAAGGAGCAGCCACTGTTTAAAGACCCTAACAATAGGTATTTACACATACTACTTTGATATATTTCACAGAGGGATATTCACAAAGGTTAATTTAAGACTTGGACAACTAATTTCCCCAGGCTTCCATTACAGTCAGTTCAGTGAAGGGATTCTCCAGAGAGTGATTCAGATTAGGAGACTAACTTTCGTTAGCTTTTCTGACTGTCCCCCAAAGAGTATCATTTTATGACTAATTGACATCCTCAGTCAATTCTCTTGCAAACAAACACCTACCTCAAACATACAGACTGCATAATATTGGTCTCTTGCTGGCATTCCCAGTGCTCTTTCACAGTAGCATCATTCCTTTCAAGTTATTAAAATTATATTGCAAAATACCACTTTAACAGCAGGGTTCCTGTATTAAGCAGCACTTGAATCATCATTGCGTCACTTTTTTTAGCATCACTACGTTGAAACATCAAACCATGCTCCACCCACTTGTCTAGGTGGCCCACATTTAGAGATCTCTATGTCTGACCAAAGGCCAGGTTAAGGATGAGGCTTCTTAAGCTAATACTAGATGGAAGAAAAAAAATCTTTAAAAAGCTGTAGAAAAAGGGAGACTGGACAACTCTAAAAAGCAAGTACTTGCTTGCATTTGCACATCCACGTAGAGATCCGAAGAAGTGTGAACCTTGGGAAGGTGAAGAACAATGCACCTGTACTCCATGAAACCCCTTCACTGTGCTGTGGCTGTTTCTTTATGTGAAAAATGAATTTTCTCCTTGGAGTTTCCTACAGAATGGTAAAATACTCATGAAGGCACCTCCTCTAAGACAGCTCAAAACCTGTTATCTAGTAATGTGAAGAATTATGTATTCGTTTCCAGGATTAATCTGTGTTGTAAACAGAAAGCCTTTTGCTCCTGGTCAGCAGCTCAGATCTTCTCATGAATACTGTATAGATTTTAGGGGAAGAGAAGGACTGACTAACTGTGTGTGGTGATGTATCTGGTCACTGCAATGATTCAGTTATGTACTACTGATGGGCACTGCTTGTGTCAGTTAACACCAATCTATTGATAAAATGAACGTCTTGCAGGTAGTTTCTGGTTTCCAATTATTAGAAACCTTTCACTCATGCTGCAAGGAGTGGAAGAAAGCAAGAGAAGGGAAGCAAGCTTCTTATCTGCTACATATTTACAAAATAAAATCCCAGGTCCTACATTTCTTAAGTTCATAACAATTTTCTGTTGTTGTTTTCTGTAAGAGACTAAGGCTCTGTGATTTATGTTTCTATCAAAATTAGTCCAAGAGACCCAGTCTTAAATTGGAAGAAATGTCAACATGTAGATTTAAATTTTAAGTATTTGCAAACATTAACGCTAGGAGAAGGATGCCTATGAACACTGTAGAAACTGAACTGAAGCTTTTTGTGATTTGAGAAAAATCTTGGCAATTTTACATCTGTCTCTGGGCATATTTGTATTTTTTAGTTTTGGATGAAGCATTGAAAGTGGGAAAAGAATAAAAGCATGTTATTACAAAATGAGATTATACCCAAGTCATGAAAAAGCTCTTGGGATTCCTGAGTAGGGAAACAGTGCAAAAGTCTACAGCAGTGTGGTTTCCATTTCAAAAGTTCTTTAATCACTACTCACAAATGCTAAAAATGGCAGAAGTTTTATAACAGTTTAAAGCCATAAAGATATCAGGCTTCCTATAAGGCTTATTTCCAAAAGTTTTCAATCTGAAGAAAGCTTATTTCTACAGTTAACAAGGAGGGACAGCAGAGACCCTAGAGAGAGATTCATCACACCTAAGTTAGACATCTGCATCTGAGCTAGTCACCCTAGGCTCCCTTCCCAGTCAACAAGAGTGAATAGCACTGTTACAGTACAAGACATCTGTCTCTTTTATACCTCTTCTTTAAGATGACATGTTTTTCACCCTAAAATCCACTGTTTCTCTGATTATAACTGGAGTCTGGTTAACTAGCTCGGATAGTAGATGTTTAAAATTGGTTACGGAAATTCTACCTCTGCTATGTCCAAACGCTTCCTGGGTGGGCATGGTGTATCTGTGTACATGGGCTACATTACTCAGTATCAGCTGCCATGCTAATATAGTAATGTATCGCTGAAGCTGAACTTTCTCACATTTAGGAAAAGCAAGGAGGTTGAGTTTAATGCAAGTGAGTGCTTAATAATAATATTTAGCTAAATAAATGGAATTTATTTCTTTTGTCATAATGGTACTGATGCACAGACACTTAGGGGATTTGATCTTTTACAGTTTTTTGGAGAGCTCATGTAATGGACCAGAAGAATATTTACTGCTAAGTAGGAGATACATATCAAGACTCCTAATATTTATTCCTATTACTACCTTCACATCTGTAACTCACAGTGGGGAGATATTCCCTCTGCCTATTTTGCATGTCCTTGGTGGTTCAAACCTTTTGAACACATGTGAGTTCTTAAAATATGTCTTATTACCCCTAATGCATACTTTTATTCTCCATTAAGACTGCTCACAATTATATTTATTTTTAAGAAATATTTCTTTACATCCAAGCCTACATAAAACAAAAAAGATTGTGTCTTCTGTACATACAGGAAATAAGAAAAATGCTCCTTGAAGAAACGTTTGGGAAAAGAATCCTTTGGGATTTACTGGATAGTAACTAAACTAAATAGATTCAGGAAATCCCTTCAGCTGAGATGGTTAGAAGATGGAAAAATATTAGGTGGAAGCACCAAATATGCATGTTCAGTTCATCCTTTTCTCCTGCAGCCTGCTTGCAGCCACTGCTGGAGAAAAGGCACTGTGCTAGGTGGGCTCAGGTTATCCAGCTCAGCCCTTCTTAACATAAATTGAAAAGCTGAGGATGTATTATATGAAATGGTGACCAAATAACACAGGGCAGTCTTGTCAGCTTTAATCCAGCTCACTTCTGTAGCTGAAGACGTTAGTGTTATTCATTGCTCTCTAATATTGCATCAGATATTCTTCAGCTGCATAATTAAACACAATGAAATAAAAATATTGGAAGTTCTATACGTTCCTATGTAGCCCAGTTCAGGTCTGACCTTTTTTAAAAATGTTTGTGACTCATTAAGTGGAATCAATAACCTTAACTGTAATTCAATTGTTAAGAAAGGCTAAGTCCTTGAATATCTTATATAGACAGCAACTTTAACAAATGAGTTACATGCATCAGTTCCTGTATCTACAAAATGGACCTAAAGGAGATTACTTGTTTCTACCTGTAGGTATCTAAACTCTCTATCCTTTCTGAGAGAAATCAGGAGTGAGTTAATTAAGTGGACAGAATGTTTGTGTACTAACTAAGCTAAACCAAAAACATGTTGTACTGTATTCTTGAACAGAAAGGTTAGGATGGATTCTGATGGATAGCCTTGTAGGAAGAAAAGACCTATGAACTCTTACTCTTGCACCCAACACTGTAAATAAAAAGCAAGGAAAGCTTCTGATTTCTAATTCTATGGATTCACTCTTCAGCCTGAGACTCTGTATTCATCCTGCATTTCTAACTCTAACCTCATGAGTCTTTTAGTTTGTGGTGGGTTTTTTTGTGTTTTCTTTTTTTTTTTTTTTTTTTTTTTTTTTTAATGATTATATAGATTAGGAAAAAAAATGAATGAGAAAAAATACACATTTACTGATCCTGGCTTTGTAATAAAAACCTCAATCATTACTTTCTGAGTCAAATCCACAGTTTCACATTTTTTTTCTTCAGTTGGAAAAAAGGAAAACATGGCAGGAATTACAGTCTAAGATATAGCAACACTGTCCAGAGCTAAATTCAGCAATGAATCAAGTGGCAGTGGGAAATGAATGCTGATGCTTTCCTTCATTCATCCTCTGCATTGTGAAGACTCGTATATCTCTCTTACACTCTGGAGAGTTATTACAAGAACAGACTTAATTCTACTGTTCCAGATAACCGTCTTAAAACCTGTGCTGGAAAGCAAGCTCGGGAGGGTAGAAATGTGTCACCTCTTTTGTCTGTTATACTTTGTCTTACACTGATGATCCTACCCACAACTGCTGTTGCAGTCTCATTATGTGCAAAAATCTGGGCAGTTTCTGAATAATTGAAAGAAATGTATTCAACATTTGCCTAGTCTTTATAGCTTTAAAGTCAGAACAGACCGTTAAAATACCTGTGTGATCTTTGGGCAAGCACACGACAAAGAACTTCACTCACTAATTCCTGTATCAAATTTATGGCTTCTGTTTGAACTATGACAAACTAATGTAAGGATATCCAGTCTCAACTTTTAGACTTCAGGTGGTGAGGAATCCATCATACACCTAGGAAAGCTTTTCCAATGCATAATTAGCTTTACTTAGTATATGTACCTTGTTTCTAGTCTGGGTTTATCTAACATCAGCTTCTACCCACTGAAACTCATTATGACTTTCCAGTAAATTAAAAAGCCATTACCATCAGATGTCTTTCCTCACTTAAGTGCTTGTAGACCATGATGAAATCAGCTCTTAAACTCCATTATAAAATAAATTGATTGAGAATTTTTACTATATCTACTTAAAATACATTAACTGCTTGTTGAAGTTATTAGGTAGCAAATATACCGGTATGTTCTCTAAAGACTTTCATAACCTCTCTAGTGCATCATAAACCCAATAGTCAGAAATGGTAGCTATTTCTTGAAACGCAGGATAACACAGAGTGAAAACAGCAATGCACACTGAAAATCTCCTACACCTTGTCAGTGTATACAGGGGCTTTCTCAGCCTGCAGCATATTTCAGAAAAGAGAATCATAGAATCATAGGATCATTTAGGTGGGAAAGACCTTTGAGATCATCGGGTCTGACAGCCCAACACTGCCAAGTCCATCACTAAGCTGTGTCCTTAAGCACTGTACCTATGTGTTTTTTAAACACCTCCAGGGATGGTGATTCCATGACCTCCCTGGGAAGCCAGTTTCAATGCTTGACCATCCTTTCAATAAACTTTTTTTTCCTAATAAACAATCTAAACCTCTCCTTGTGTAACTTTAGGCTGTTTCCTCTTGTTCTGTTGTTAGTTATCTGGGACAAGAGACCTACCCCCTCCTGCCTACGACCTCCTGTCAGGCATGGTTTTACATTCCTTAGGTGTAAAATTCTTCCTCTCTTTCTGCCTCTCAAGCCTAATGGGTTGTTTTCCAAAAGTTCTCGAGTGCACCAGTTCTTGTCTTTTGAGAACAGAAGCAGTTAGGCTTTCTCAAAGAGTTTTGAAAATCCTGCTCAGAAAAATCCATTCTATGGCTTCCTTTTCAATCTCCTGTTAATAAGGGAATTTCTCTTTCTAATTTTATAGAAAAGAAACATATAATCTAAATAATAAAGTTTTGATACACCTACATATGAAAAGAATCCAACTCCCTCACTCTGTACATTGTTATCCTCACTTGTTATCCAAAACAAGTCAGATATATAAACTCTTGCTGTTCTTTTCTCTTATGAACTTAGGCAGAACCTCACTGTTAAACAATTAATAGCTACAGTTAGCTTCAATAAGCCCTATGGACTCCTTCAGTTCTCTCTCAATCCATAAATTGTTGTAAAACTTGTTATTCTGGAATGTCTCTTTCAGCAAGAACGTGCTTTAAGAATGAAAAATAGTTGTCACTAGTTTTGAGATCAATTCATGGCAGCAGCAACGTGTTCCAGTTTTGAATGGTGTTCAGCTAAGGCTACCCATTTGCTTCTAATGCCAGCTACAAAAAGTGTTTGCCATACACCTGCTTTGGATCGATCTGACTTGGACTGTAAAATTCTTTTATATATCTATAGCAGTATTTTGTGCCACTTTCTGTAAGAAATGAGTGGATCAATATATCTATCTCCTTTGTGATAGTATAGCACCATGACAGCTAACTTAGAACAGGCATGGTTTGACTGCTCTTAGCTGTTACCACGGATTATAAACCTGTAACTCTGTGCTTAATGTTGTACGTCTGGGCAAGAAATTTAATTCTGAGCCATCCTGGCTAACTTCTATGGGTGGGGTTAAGAATGTCAGGCCTGACAAAAGGGAACAGTTCCATAATCTGGAAGGTTTTAAGCACTTTATTATCCTTAATATGTTTTAAGATGACTCTGAAATATGAAGCTGGAATTGCACCAGCCCCTCCCTGCCTTAGGTCCAGAGTGGAGGTGGCACAATGCAGGTTTCAGACTGGTGCAGTCATATCAGGGTTTGAGGTTTCTAGGTCCAAAGGTAGAAAACAACTTGCCCTTAAATGCATTGTGCTTTCTGGGCATTCTGATATACACATAGTTCCTATCCCATAGGCTTGGGTAGGTAACCTTCCCAATTCCTTTCTTCCCAATAACCTTTCAATTCCTTCTTCAAATTTGATAGAAATCTCAAAAGTTGTGTTATGATGCCATGGGCTGAAAATGGACTGAATTGTATTTGTATAGGGGTATCCAAATATTTAGTATGTTCACCTTGTTCCTCATCCTTGCTTTATATTTGTTTGCTAGGTTATGATGTAATACATCTATTCATGCAGACATGAGAATGGTAGCACAAATAGTTACATGTGCTGATTTGACTTGACAATCTCTGTTGTTTTCTTTTTTCTAGTACTTTCTTTTTTTTTTTAAAAAAAAAAAACAAACCAACAACCTATCTCTCTTGACACAACTCCAGCTACTTCTCTCAGCTTTTAAGTCCCAAAACCACCATCTGGCCTGTATCTTGGAAAAGCTGTTCCTAATGTAGAATCTCCCTTATTTGACACTCCAGTTAAGACTTCTTATACTCTACCCCTACTATCCTAGGCATGCTAATAAAAAACAGCAACAAATATTAATAAATGAAACTGAAGCGAAACTTTTATGGCAGGAAAATAATTCATGTCAATGATGCTGAACAAATTTGAATTCACCTCAAATACTAACATTCTGCTTACTTGGAATAAAAACTCCCAAACCAACAACAACAATAACAGAACCAAACCCCAAATGCCAAAAATCTCATTTCACGTGATTCTGCAGCAGATACTATGGAAAGACATACCCACTCCATCATGACACGAGAATTCTTGAGCTGACATCCTACTTCCTGCTGCTAAACTACATTTCTTATGTGAAACAATAAAGCTCATGGGTTTTTCTTTGCAATGTTTGTATCTTTATTGTAGTATATCAAAATATGACCCTAAGCTTCATTTTTAATCATTATTTTAAGAACAGTGAATGAATCATTACTTAGAATGTAATACACTACACTAATTGTACGCATTTCCCTGCAGTAAAGACTTCCCAAATTGCATTTGCAATACTTATACCCTGATTTTTGATTTGTCAAGAGCTAACTGCACAGCAGTACAATAGCAAGCAGGGGCAGAGCAGCACATCACACTAATTCAATTGTGATGGAGACTGGTTGTGTTGTTTTGAAAAAAATAACACTGTCACAAATTGAAACTTCACGGTGAAAATAAGTTTTGCAGAATTCTCCAAGAAGAAACCAAACCTAAATACTAACTTTAGCTTGAGAAAACCTGAATGCTTTTACTCTAGTTTTTTCAATATTTCTGCATGCTCTATTGATTAGAAAATATATAGTTCCAGAGATCAAAGTCTATCAAATAGTCCACTAAATCATATGACGTACAGATAAGAATTTCTTAGAAGATCATATTGGATCGCTGGTCAATGCTCCTGTGTTCAGAGCCTTCTGTAGACCTGGTCAGCACCAGGTGCAACAGAACACTGCGTAAAACTCATAGCAATGGGTATTGCAGGGTCAAAGAGTTGTGTTCAACAATGTGAAGTCCAACAAACTGCTGATTGCTAGTGGTGTTCCTCAGGGATCAGTCCTGAAGCCAATTCTGCTTAAAGTCAGATCCAGGCAGTGGGACAGAGTGCGCCTCAGCAAGGTTTTGGATGAAACCATATTGATGGGGGGAGCATGCAATAAGCTGCAGGTGAGGGCTACCATTCAGAGGGAACTCGGGCTGGAGACATATATTTGAAGGAACTTCATGACATTCACCAAAATGTAAATGAACAGTCCTGGAACTGAGATGGAATAATCCCATGCAATAACACAGGCTGGGATCTAGTTGAGCAGAGAACAACTTTTTGGAAAAGGACCTGGGAATCCTGGTGGACAGCAAGTTGAATGTGAGTCAGCAGCGTGCCCTTGTGTTGAAGAATGCCAGACTGTATTAACAAGAGTGCAGACAGAAGGCACAAGGAAGTGAATCTTCTTCTCTGTTCAGCACATGTGGGAGCAGGTCTGGAGAACCTTGTCCAGTTTGGGGCCCTCCCATTCAAGAAAGACATTTACAGTATCTAGAACAACGGAGGGCAATCAAGATGGCGAGGGCGCTGGTCCACATGGTATATGAAGAGGGGCTGAGAGAACTAGATTTCCTCAATTTGGTGAAAAGAAAGATAAAGGGAGACCTTACTGTTGTTTATGTCTAATCAGAGAGTATAAAGTGGATGAAACCTGACACTTCTTAGAAATACAGAGCAGAACAACAAATGTCAAAGGCTGAGCTGCAGCATGGGGAATTCTGGTTATATATTAGGAGAAACATTCATAAGAAAGGTAATAAAACATTAGAGAAGGTGGTTTGAAGAGGTTGCAATACCTTTACCCTTGATACATCAAAAATCCCACTGGAAAAGATTCCAAAAAATCTGATTTAAATTGGTCCTGCTTTGAGTTGCAGAATGGACAAAATGGTCTCCAGAGGTCCCTTTCAGCTTAAATTACTCTGTGATATCATGTCTTTATGGTTTAAAGCCTAAACTAATGCTATCATTTGGGTTTTTTTGTAAATTCTTCTTCTGCTTTAGATATCATTTCTGGATGTTCTTGCTGGCAGTAAATGCAGCTCAGTTCTTGTCTCCAATCACATGACAACAGAATTCTACCTATGAGAAGAACAAGTTTTCACTTGGATGTTTAATCTGGTTCATCTGATATCTCATTAAACATTCAAAAGGCTATTTTCTTTGTTTGATTTTACTGCCCAAGGGGTATTTCTTTTTATGGCAGAAATCCTACAGGTTTTGTTTGAGTTTTTCTATGTTGCTTATCTCTTCTAAATCTGCTTCTGAAATATTCAGTGTGAAACTAGTGGTCTACACTACATTTAAGATGAGACAGCACTGGTAAGAAGAATAGTACAATCTATGTCATGCTGTTGTCCTTTCCTTATTTATTAAAAAAATATTTTACTTTCTAACAACAGCCGCACTTTAAGCAAAAGGTGTTATGTGTAAATACACTGTACATAAGGCTATGTATTTAAGGCTGTATTTCTAAGAGTAGAGACTTTCATTAGGGAAAACAGGCAATAAGCAGGAAAAAAAAAATATCTCAATTGCAAGGTCCATCTGTTACCTACAGGAAAAATAACATCACTTTCCTTGTGGAAATAATTCCTGGCTGAGAAACAGCATGCAAAACCACAGCATAGTCTCTGCTAACTGAGGATTCATTCTGCTTCATATGAAGATGTATGAATATAAATCTGACTTGGACTTCTTGGGCTTTAGTGGTGGTCTTGTTTCCCTGCTAGATGGGAAGTGTTATTCTGTGGGTTTTCTGTTCTTGTCTCCAGTATGTAAATTTCTCCCAGACTACAAGCCTTATCTTTCTATTAATTCTATTAGTAATCCATTTCATGGAGAAAGGACAGAGTGTAATTCTTAATATCTTATGTACTAGTCTGGATTTCCAAGAGAATTTGAGTCCTGATCAACACAGCTAAGGTACATTTACTTTTTGTGAGCTCCTTAAGGTTGGTCACACCTCCAGGTAGAATGGGATTGTTATGTGGCCCATGTTGCACAGACTTTGACACCCCAACAACTCTACCAGTTGAATCAAATCACATTTTTCTTAGTGGTTTGAGTTCCGCAGTTCATAGATCTGTATGAAAGAGGGTTTGGGAGACTGTCAAGTTAAATAATTGCATTTTCTTGACCAAGGGTTTAGTAATTACAACTACCTTTGCTGGGTTAATACCCAGAGGTCCAGTATGCCTGTCGGACCACCTCTGTGATCTCCAGAACATGTGAGTCTCACCAAACTAAAGAATGCAATGCAGATATATAGAGAAACTAGGGCCACCTGAATGGCTGTGCCCATGGGGCATGATGCAATATGAAGAGGGTCTAGCCTGAGTTTTGAAAGTGCAATTACCATATTTAGCCCAATGCTATATCGGAGAAAAGAAAAAAAAAACAATTGAGAACAGAAGGCATGTAGCCCTGTTAACTTGCTTCCCTCTGAAACTGCTCGTGGGTTAGAAAAAAAAGGCTGACATTGTTCAGCAGATCTTTTTTGAAGGCATATGGGAGGATGTTACTGCAGATTTTGTACATTTACATATATATGTACATATGTAAAATATTAATTTATGTGTCTTACATTCATTTTTTCTATAGATTACACAATGCAGTACACAATTGTTTTGCATGAGGGCACAATATTACATAGACTGTAATTTAACAGAAAGAGACTATTAGTACGATGTCATATTTCTTTGACAAGTACATACTTGCGTTGTATTAAAGTAAGGTCAACTCAAACTTTACATTACTTTTCCTGGAAAATGCCAACTTAACTGTAACTTAACATCACTGTTGGTTTTATGCCCAGGCTCTCATAAAAGGAAAGGGAATTAAGCACTCAGTGCAAAAAATTACCATAAATATGTATGTAGCATTTCTATTCATTGAGAACTATCTAAGGAAAACTTCATTCCCAAGTTGTAAACTTCCATTTGCCTTTATAATTAGGTGATTGTGTCCACACAGGAATAAATCAGCACACAGTATTTCAGCATAAATGCACCTGAAGTTATTTAGGGAAGAAAATATATCTTTGTTTCATTGAAACTCACATAAACTAAAAACAATAAAGCTACAAAAAAATAAAGCTGTCCTTTACCCTCCCACCTCTTCTTCTTTGTAATGTTATTATATCATTTGGATCAAGCTGTGGTTAGCTAGACCAGACCAATAGCTTTATTTGTTTCAGATTTCTACTGTGAATATCCTGGTGTGTTAAATTATCGAGTTGTCATATTTTGAGAAGTTTAGTCCCTTTGACTGGTGTGCTGTTAATGATCATACGTCGTACAGTTGGTGATGAGAAGTACACAATTTTTTTCTAAATAATCTCCACCAGTCAAGAACAGAGATATCAAAACAGTTTTCAAGGAAATTATGGAGAACCTTGCTCTAGTTATGTTGATCTTGAAGTGGCCATTACAGACACAACCACAGGACAATCCACAGGTGGGATTATATGTAGACAAACAGGCAAAAGTCTGAGTCTGACATTTCTCAGCAAAGTAGGAAGCAAGTTTATATTCAATGGCATTTCTCAGAAGAAAACGTAGAAGAAAAGAAGAGATGAAAAATAGAGCCTTGCAGATCAATAGAAGGAAAAAAAAAAGAAAAAGAAAAAGGTGGGAAGAAAAAAGAAAGAGCTCAGCAATGTGGTGAAAAAGTTAGCTAAAGACCAATTAAGTAAATGAGTTCTTCAGTGAGGGGGGGAATGAAAGCTGAGTATTAAAAGAAAGAGAAGAAACAAGTAAGTGGTGGTGGATCATAGTAAGGAAGCTGAACACATTGCAGTTAAACATTGAGTACAAAAAGTGGTATTCAGAGGAGAAACGTTTGCCCCTAAATGATAGTTCATATGTGCATTCATAGAAGAAACAGTTTTTAATGAGAAATTCCTTTTACGTTTTTCATTAAGAAATGACATGTTTCATTAGAGGAACATTTGGTGATATTTTTTCTCTCCCTCTCTTTGGTAATTCAGCCCCACACATGTCACATTCCATTTTTGTCTTGGGTGAATTTTCCTATTTAGCATAAAAAGAGCAAGACACCAGGGCTTGATAACAAAAGAAAGTTGATAGGATGGAAACAGAGAAAGAGAACTTTGCTAATATGGAGGGAAAGAGCAAGAGAGAGTTAATGAAACTTCACTCAAAAGAGGAGAAAGCCAAGGAGTTGGAAAACAGCTAAGATTAAAAATCTACTATGTACAAGATGAGCTAGAATTGTACTCAGTTTTGAGGGTGGGGTAATTTTTTTGTTGGTTTGTTGGGGTTTTTTTGTTGGTTTTTTTTTTTGGTTTTTTTTTTTTTTTTTTTCCCAAAGGCTTCTGTTTGCAAAGAACAAATATGCTTGCTTCCCCCCCCCCCCCCCCCCCCCCCAAAGGTCATTGTCCAATACTTTTCCAAATAAGAAGTAAAAGAAAAGAAAATTGAGCTGGAAATCGTGACTGGAGTGTGATCAGAGAGTGAACAAATGATAATGTAGCAAACAAGCTAAGTCAGAGCTAGACTACTATTATTTAGATATCTGGCAAGCAACATTTATATCAAAACAGTATATTGAAATGCAATACGGGCTGCTCTACATGATGAAATCCTGGGGAGTTTTGTTGGGGAGGAGTATGCTGGTTTGGGGTTTTTTCTTTCTTCTCTTCACAGGTTTTATCTTACATATTTTCAGATATAAGAGAGAAAGGTAACCCACCAAGGACCCTATGAGAAAGCCAGCTGATGCTGGTGTGGGCACAGTGCCTCTGATCACACTCAAGATTGCAACTCAGCAGCTAATGTAAAGATTAGGATAATAAGGTAGCACTAGTCAAAGGGGTAGTAGGGCTTGAATAAAATTAAAATCAACATATATACGGTATTTTGAATTAATCTTTATAAACTGAGTACAGAATGATAAATCCAGGCTGAAAGAAAAAGGAAAACTCTACCAGCATCAGAGGAAAAAGACATTAAGAGTGATTTGCAGTTATATTAATCTGTTTATGACTTTTAATTGAAGTATTATTTATAAGGCAGTAGTAGCTAATGATCACATTTTTTCTGCAGAATGTGTTGAACTACTCAAGACAAAAAGAGTGCCAGCCTTGTCAGCCAGATGCAAATTTGAATGATTTCTTTGTTCCTGATCTAATCCTGATCAATAATGGCTCACTGAATTCCTACGGCATCTGCACACGAAAAAGTGAAAATATCAGGAGTACCACTTGCCTAATGAGGAAAAAATCTTGGATGATCAGTCATTGCAACTGATATTTTTACAGTGTTTCTTCAATCAGAAATCCCTTGTCTTATATTTTACAACAGGCTGGGTTTAAAAATAAAATAAAATAACGTCACAGTACTTAAGTGAGTATCTCAGAATAATTTTAAAAAGCAATATCAGAACTATCTTTCAAACTCCAAATTCCCAACTTTTCATCTACCCACTGGAAATGCAACAGCCCTAACTGGCTAAGTGGCATAGCTTTCACTAAAATAGCAGCATTTGAACAGTATTTCAAAAAAGGCTACACAGCTTTTTTTGGGGAAACAAATGAATTATGCATCTTAAATATCAACAAATATTTATACAGCTAACAATCTGCAGCTTAAGTGGTCTCTAGAAATTTAAAGAAAGGGCATATTGTAGTACTCCATGATAAACTCAATAATAATTAGAATTCCTACCAGGCTGTTAACTAATGCAGACATATTAAAGCGTATTTTTAGCTGAGCTTATTATGTTCTAATAAAATTTAAAGAAGCATAGCTGAAGGGTAAGAAGTAGCAGCATCTGGTCTATTACCAGCTCTGCATTCTGCTGTGCCATTTAGACATTGCCAGTGTGTATGTTTTTGAAATGCTGAAATGAAGTCCTAGATCGATCCACTATTACTGCTTTACAAATAGTACGTGTATAAGCCTCTGCTTTTAAATTCTGTGGTACAGCTTTTTCTGGAGGGGTGCAATCCCAAAAGTAGCTGCCTAAATTATGGACCCAGCTCAACAGAAGTAATGGCACTTGATCCTTATGGCAGCCTGCTGAGAATAGAGTTTCCACCGTGTGTATACCTGAACATAGCTGTGGCCCTCTCTTGTGGCCCTCTCTTTGATGTCCAGACTCAGTAAAAGCAGATTTTTTTTTTTTTTTTATACAGTTGTGTTTTCACATCTAACCTCTAACTGCTGCATGACTGATGTCAATTTCATGGCCAGGTATCTCCACTGCTAAATGGAGATGACACAAACTTTAAATGGAAGATGACTAGTTTTGTAGTTACTAACGTTTCTTAAATGGTACAGATTGTTCTGAAGGACAACAGAGCTTAAGGACAAAAAGAATCTGGGTCTTCACATAAAATTTTTGGGAATTGTTGCATGGAAAAACGGTTCTTGAACTCTTTGCAAACAAATAAGTCATCTGCATGCTTTCACCCCTCCCTTTACATCTGCTTGCAGGCTGATAAAGTCAGGGAGTCTTGTAAGTAGCACATCTAAATTACAGTGGGCTTATTCTCATCTTTCTCGGCATCACTGGTTCTTGACAAGGTGCAAGACCTGAGGGTACACTAGCGGTGTGGAGCATGCTGAGTGCCTTGGACAGTGTCATTCAGAGACCTCAAGGAATTTTTCTCCCGGGTTATTTCACAAAAATAATGTTATAATCTGAGAAGCTGTTCCACCAGATTTGATTTCCTTTAGGAATCAGGAAGAAACAGAATTTAGTTGACTTCAGGCAACAGCACAAAAATCTTCAAAGAGTTTTCACATCAGGAAGGCAGAAACAGCAGTCCTAGTCCTATTTACTGAGTATTGCTTGATTTATTGGGCAAGATAACATGAGAAGGGGTCTAGTCACTTTTGGGAAGGTGTACATCCAGGAATCAGTATAATAATTTGTGAAGCATTAAAAATTTCCTTTTATTTCTTTTTTTTTTTTTTTTTTTCTTTTTTCCTTTTAGAATGTCAATTATATTAATCTATGATGTAGCTTTGTTAATGCAGCCCTTTTTCCTGAAAGGTGTTCTCTAGGATTTTCAGTACATGTGCACCCTTTGTTACTATGTTATTTGCATAGAATAGCAAAGGGGAAGGGGAAGGGGAAGGGGAAGGGGAAGGGGAAGGGAAGGGGAAGGGGAAGGGAAGGGAAGGGAAGGGAAGGGAAGGGAAGGGAAGGGAAGGGAAGGGAAGGAAGGGAAGGGAAGGGAAGGGAAGGGAAGGGAAGGGAAGGGAAGGGAAGGGAAGGGAAGGGAAGGGAAGGGAAGGGAAGGGAAGGGAAGGGAAGGGAAGGGAAGGGAAGGGAAGGGAAGGGAAGGGAAGGGAAGGGAAGGGAAGGACAGGTGAATCAGTGCAACAACCATCAAGTTACAGGGATTGAACAGGTCATCGCCAAAGCAGAGCTGGGAATCCTGTTCATTATAACAATGGCCCACTACAGACTGCTCAAGGGGACATGCCCCGCCCCCCCCCCCCCCCCCCCCCCAAATGTGGATTAGTTGGGGAGCTGCTTGTCAGTGCAGGGTCAGGATAAAACTTGTTAAGCTTTCCTTGTAAGATGGTTTTGAAAGGGTGATCAAGCAAAGCATCCTAAGCCACGGTTAATACAAATAAATAAGAGCCTAGCAGGAATGTGATCCATGTTGTAATGCAACTAAGGGGAGCCTAGAGACAAGAGAGTGTTTAAGTCAGAAAATAAATGAGAAAGTTATTGATGACTCCCTTCTCTCCAGAGAAATGATCTTCAACACCTTTCAATTTTCAGCACCTTGCTCATTTTTTCACCAAGGATATGGATCGCCTTATAGTAAAGTCAAGTCTAGTGCCAATGAGCTTGCTTTATAATTGCCTTTCATGGGGGGCTTTAGTTGGAGTTCAGAGATCCCAGGAGACCCCTAAGAGGACAAGATGAAGAGCAATGAGGTAGTGCTGTCTTCCCACAGATGACACTAAAAAAGCAAATATCCCATACAGGAAATCCAAGAAAGATTACACCACACTTACGGTTTCTTAATACCATTACACTGCTACTCAATGCAAGAAAGTAATTCCATAACCGTTAGCTCTTAAGTGAGATTACCTCTCCCAAGGAGTTCTAGCTTCCCTTCACTCTTCCTCCTCCTGTGCTGATTTTTCCCTATGCCCACCACCCGCTTTCAGTGGTTCATCCTTACTCAGCAGGCACAGCTGCTAACAGCATAAAACAGGAAACAGCTACCTTTATTAATTTTTAACATTTATATATTAATGCAGAAAATTACTGGGTTTGGGGTTTTTTTTCCAGTTTAGTGGAAAAGTTGAACTCTTTAGTTTCTATGTGGCTACACAAAATGACACGTAATATATGGGTGTAAAAAATTATTCAGCATTTCTCAAAAAAATGTTTATGTAGTGTATGTAGAGATTATAGTGTACTTTATAAACAAGTTTACCGTTTACATTTATAGTATATACATCTATGTATTTACAGAATTCCTGTAATACCTCAGGGCCTTAAAACGCTTTGAAATACTTATCTTGGTAAGACTAGAAAAGAAAACACTAGTGCGATTATACTTTTCTAACAAACAAGGATCAGAAGCCCAAGATCCTTGACATAGATATCTACATCTCAGTTCTAATGCTGCGCACCTATACCTGTAAGGATCTATAAGAGCAAGTGTAGGTTTATGTTTTCAGGGTATCTCAACAGCAGACTACGCATCTCTGAGCTTGAAGGAATTTTCAGAAACTACTGCACTGATTTAAATCAGTGATGACCATTGATTTTGGAGACCAGAGCTGCTTTAAAAATGCTTACCAAGGCTCTCTCTGTAGCTCCAATTGCATAATAACTTTAGAAAAACTGAGCCCTTTTTGGCTTCTTTAAAGACTGTTGCAGTAATCTTAGGTCAAGCCGTCAACACTGGGTTTCTGCCTTCTAGGCTGCTGGGCTGCACCTCCTAGTACCATATTCACTATTGTTTGAATGTGCTTCTTTTTCTTTGCCTGAGAGAATTTCAACCAGTGTCAGAACTTGAAATTCAAAGAATATCCCTTTCCCCTGAATGCTAATTAGCTTGATAACTTTGTTTATTTAAAGCTTATTAAGGAACGTGGTAAATTAATACATCGCATCATAATATATCTTTCAGGTTTCCTGCAGCTGATTACCTGGAAGGTTGTTTAACAGAGCAGCCGTGGCTGACAGAACGATAGTCTTTGGGGATTTGCAAATTACTGAAGGAGCAGGTTTTTTTGCGCAAGTTGTATCTGTGGCTCACTGAGTTGTGTTAGAAGTAAGGTGTTAATTGTGTCAATAAACATAACCATAGTGCCTTTCACAGGCCCCATGATAGCCACTTTTGCCTCTGCCGGGGTTCTTAAAATGTTCTTAGACTCTATTTTTCCACTGTTGACTTGTACCACACAGCTAGTATTTCTCCCTGAGTCATGCACCAAGAAAACTGAAACTGCTGGTGAAACATCCAGAAGGCCTGCTCTGCACCAGCCATGTAAGGAGTTTTAAAAGAAAACCAATAAATTATTCCCACAGACCACCAATCTATAGTAAAATGGCATTTTCATCAGTAATAACGTGACATTTTTGCATTCATGCAAAACCCACCTCCATTGCAAATTCATTTGGCTCTGCTATTCCTTGTTAAAATATTTTTTAAATTGTAAAACTGGATTCCAATTTGCACAGCCTCAGATTTATGATTGGGGGGAAAAGGCAAAGGGGTACAGGCAGTTCTGGATAAATGTAAGGTTTTATGAGGAGTTCCTCTCGAAATGAACTCTGAAACACTGTGTTTTGCATTATGCTCTTTAGCACTCCATTACAGTTTCAACCACTTCCAAGATCTCTCCTAATTAGTTATATTGAATCAAGGATATATTTCAGAAAAGCTTAAGTTTATATCTTAGTTTTTTAGGAAAGGACTCTAACAAGTGGGATCTGAATGGAAATATTTTTGGTTATTGTAGAGAACATGCTAAATACTTTTAAAGGTCATTTTTCAATTCCTTATTACGCAGTAATTAACACAAAATTGGAATAGATTCTGTGCAGCACACCTCACCATTTTATAACCTGTTAGATGACATTGAGTTAAAATACCTACATAGCAACACAGTTTATAAACCATTAGGCAGAAAAAAATATAATCATTACTAATAGAGTGCTGAATAAGAGCTAGATTCTTCTCAGTCGCCAGCATAATGCAGAGATTAATAAACCAGATGAGTTGAATAGCAGATGAAGTAGCCACTGCAATCCTTCCTATTACCTAGAAATTCATCAGTTCTTTCTTAATTTCTTTCTCCCTCCCCTCACCTTTAAAAAAGTGTATTGATACTTAGCACAACCTTGTAAATGTTACTCACAAGGGGTTTTAATTTATTTATTTTTTTAAATTGATGTTTAATCAGCCAGAGTAAGGAAGGCGGTATGGCACCGTGACGCCCAGAATATTTGCCCATGTCTGAACCTGGGCCGAAGTAAAACGTTTATGCAAAGCCCTGGCTGTCCCAGTCTACTGCTGGCCGTGGTCCTTTCTGAGCTTGGAGATTACTTCCATAGCCCCCTTCCTACTGTCCCTCCTGTGACTCCCTGATGCTGTGACAGGAGTGCAAATGCCCCACATTGAAAATCTCGGGTTTCATGCAACTGCTTTTGCATCGATTTATCTTTTTTGTTTATAACCCCCCTTCAGTCTCTTTGCTGATGTTACCCATCAGTTATCACCTGCCAGAGAACCTTGTGTCAGTCCTTCCAGCATGCAAACACAATAGCTTTTCAGCGTGGCTTCTCCCATGTCAGAACAAAAAGCGATTAATCTTTTAAAAATTTAGTGAATTGAAAAGCAGGTTGGCTATTTTGAGTTAACTCCCCCCCTCTCCTCCCCAAATGCTAGGTGAGTTAGGATAGAAGCCACAGTTTCTTTCTGGATTACAATCCAATCAGGACTTGTTTAAATTGCTCCCATGTGGAACAATAATCCATAAACAAAGAAAGACAGGAGTTGAACCTTCATTTCAAGGACAAACCCCACTACTTTGAAAGCTAAGGTAAAAAGTAAACCCAACAACTGTTCTTGTTTTCATCGGAGGAAAGCTTGCAACATATGTAAGCAATGCACAACTCGGAGAAAGTCTGTCCCAATGGCATTATGAATACTACTCCAAACCAAAAAGAGAACTATGAAATGTTTTTTTCTCCCCACCTCCCCTTTCTCCTGTAAGGAAGCCTTGCAATATGTGGCATAATGAAGAACTTTAGAAAAAAGTCTGTTCAAATGGTATTATGAATACTGCGCTAATAGAGAATACACTTTCCATGCCTACACAGAAATAAACCAGCTGCCTTAACTAGAAACGGATGGGGCTTATTGTTATTCTATCTTGATTCAGAAAACCCTGACATATGCCTTATGGTAGAATTTCAAATATCTATACTAACAAAAAAAAAAAAAAAATCAAAGAAGACATAAACTTTTTTTTTTTTTTTTTTAAAGAAAACAACAAAAAATTACATAAAGATAGTAGAAATTCTTTTGCTTTTCTTCCAAAACCTGTTCCTCCCAGACAGGTATAAAACTGACTATTCAGTGCAGCCCTGGACACCTGATGATATTAAATATAACAGAAAACATTTGTGTTCTGCTCAAAAAGAGAAGCCATCTTCATGTGGGCTGGAAGACAAATACCAATCAACATGACAGGCAGAAACAAATACATGCTATGCTGTATGCTAATGTGTCCTAATTCCCTCTTCATCTAGAATGACGGATATTCAAGAAATCACAGAAATCTATACTGTTTTTTAATTATGAACGTAAGTCTTAGGTTATTCCAGAAGCATGTACTTCAGTGACTGGTACATTCAGTAAATTGTCAGAAAATTAAATTATTAATTTTAATTTGCTCAGATTATATACAGTCTGTTCCATTTTATATAATGCTTTAAGTTTACTGAATGCAATAAGCAGTGTATGCTGCTCAGTAGTTCCTATTTTCCTCTTCAACAGAATTTCTGTGATATTAGCAATTTCAATGTATTCGCTTTCTAGCACCCTCTCCAGGTATCACCATACAAAACTGGCTCAAAAATATAAAATAAATCCATCTATAAGGTACACACACCCTGGAAAAACTCACAGTGGCTAAGAAACCAGATAATATGACATTTTGGTCCAGCATAATAGAGACGCTGCAATTCCGTTCCTAATGAACACCACGGGCTTTCTGCCAAAGACTTCTGTAAGGATGGGACTTTGCATAAGAAAGACAGCTTTCTATGGTCGCCCGGTATAATCTGCATAAACACGCCATGGAAATCAATCCAGTAATATCTTCATTGAGTCACTTCTCATTATACTGGAGTGTAACCTTTAAATCCAATTTGGGCATAGCATTGTTAGAATTATAAATTCAATTCCATGTTAAATATATTTTATTTGTCTCTACTTTGAATTTGCATACTTTCAGCTTCAAGGTACTTGATCCACCTGTAATACTCTTCAGCCGTGAGAAACCTGCCATGGTCTTACACCACAATTACTGTCTTTTAATATTCTCTAGCGGGACGATTCTTAATTGCGTTAGATCTCCTTTTCAGCAGTCGGGCAACACAAAGGGATTTTAAGGATAATGAGTATCCTTATGGTGTCCCCCACCCAAAGAATATGTTTATTACCTAGGCACACTTTGAGAAAATTAACAAGAAATACTGGTTTTCCATGTTAATTAAACTCTTAGTGGATTTCAGTAGATAAGCTTGCCCTTCCTTCTTCCATATGTCAGGAAGATGTTCCTAAACTAAGAACACTCAGAAAAAAAACACTACTTTGCTATTCTGCAAAGCTCCCTGCCTAATGTGAGGTACGTGCAGTGGGTATAGCTGCATCTGAGCCTGTAACCCCAGCCTGACTTTCCCATCGGTGAGAAAACCAGACCTGGCTAAAGTGCAATTCATCTCTCCTAAAATAGTCATCTGAACTTGGTCAGAAGAATTGTGCCTTAAAAGCACCTCCATCAACTATAAATGGAAACCAGGGCAATAATCTTAGATGGAGACATCTATAGAGGGGATGCGTACAGTTATGTCACATTAATTCCACCCTCACTATACTGCTTTTGAAGAGAAAGTTTAGTTTAGGAAAAAAGTACCAAAATCCTGAATGCATTTCTTGTGTGGAAAACAGGGGTGTTTAACCAAGAGTCCCTGCTCCTTGTGGAAACAAATTAAATTTCTGGTTTCTCAACAGATCTTGTTGGAGAGAATAGGGCCTCTCAGTGTTTGCACAGAGAATTCATAATGCTGTAAAGGGTCAACATGCTAACACGACTAGATATTCTAAAAAATATTTTCCAGGTTAAACGGTATAGAATTATCAGAATTATTAAAAATGTGATTAACTCATTAATAAGCATTTTTTTCTGTATTTGGAATTCCTTTAGGATTAGTATTAATTGCATTCAGTTATGAATATGGATGAAATATTTAGGCATTTAGGATTCTGAAAGTAATTTGTTTTAATCACTTTTTTGTTGCAGAAAATCTGTTTTCATAGGCACAAACTTTTTCCTAGATACAAACATCTTATCCCAAAAACTTATAGAATTTCTAATTGGTTTTGTTTTGTTTGTTTGTTTTTTTAAAAAATTATTATTATTTGTTTTTTTAGTTATTTCAATATTTCATTTTCATTTTAGGAGTCATTTTTCAGAGTTAATTTTTGCAAGACAAAACAATGAACTAGTAAAAGAAAATACTTTTTCTCATAGGACCAGCAGAATACCTGGGTTAGGTATATTTAGAGTTATTGTAAGATTTATTTTAAAACATTAGCAATTTGATGTAATTGACACATTAGCTTGGAAGTCAGGTAAAAAGAAACAAAATATCAGTTGGAATGGAACAGATTACTGCTCTTTCCTTACAAAAGGGAAAGATGTAAATCCAAATCAGAAAAAAATACTATATTGCAGTGAACCTATACAAAGTAGTTGAACAACAGATACAGAACTGAACTAATAAATAAATTATAAAACCCCCACAACATGAAATAAAGAACTAATTGGCATGAGTTATAGAAAATGGATTTTGTCATCAAACTTAGATGTTGGTTTTGATGAGTCTGATTGATAGAGAAATATTATGAATGTAATATATCGGACTTCTACAAAACATTTGACCTGGTGTCATGAGAGATCCTGTTTCACAAATTCAGTTGACAAAGACTCTGAAAACAATAAAAACCCCCATGACCTATAATATGCACATTAGATTGAAACCTGCTTAAACTATATGTCTGAAAATATCATTACTAATACGGAATTCTATCTGAGTATCTGTGTTTCCCCCGGGTTTATCAGAGGACTTGCTCTTCATTACTTCGGAATTTTAAAAATTGGAAAATTTTATTATCACTTAGAAAAATCTGTTGGTGACATGAGAGGAGGGGTGGTGGTTAATGAGAAACGATATAGAGAGTTTGGTTTCAGTGAAACAATACGTATTTCAATATGGCCAAGGGTCATGTATATAGGAAGAGAGAATGTAAGCTCCAATAATGGTATGGGTTTGCTAACCTGGGAAACAGTGACTCTGAAAAGTCCTTCAGGGCCATAGTGGATAACCAGTTAATAATGAGATCCCAGGTGACATTGCAGTCAAAAGGAATAATGGATAGAAATATGGAATAGTGAGTAGGAGTTCTGAGATTATAATACATCTGTGTATTATAATTATAATATAACGTTCACGGAATAATTTTGCCCATTTCTGGTATCAGTGTGTTAGGAGAGATGCGAAAAACCTGGAAAGAATTGAGAGGGAACAGGAGGAGTGACTAAAACCTGGATATAGAGGTGTGTTGTCCTGGAGGACAGGAGGTACTCCACCTTTTCAAAGAGAAAACTACAGGGTTACTTCACGGTGTCTCTAACTATCCATGTGGACCATAGAAATTCAACAGAAGACTTTTCAATCTAGAATACTAAGGCAAAACAGAACCTGTATTGGAAAGCCAAGATTACTTTAATTCATCAGGCAAAAAAGAAAAAATAATGATGGTAATTAGTCAGTGGAATCACTTTCTAACTTTTGTGGTGACGTTTCCATCATTAGAAACTGTAAAGCCAGGACTTGGATGTTTGTTTCATAAGACATCACATATTTTGCTTCGACACTGGCTATTGCGCTTTAGGCAGGGATTAGTGCACACTCCTCCTATGGCTTGACCTTGCCATGAAAGAGTCTTCCCTTAAGCCCAGAAAAATCTGTGAATGGTATTTATTGATACAAAGTAGATGAGCTGGCACTTCCAGATTTAATTTGGAAGCCTGCCTATCACTGTGAACAACAATAAAAAAATAATCTTTTGAAATTTTATTAAAGATGCCAGTTTATAGCTCATATATGCTTAGCTTAAGGTATTATGATTACCTAGAGGTTGAGGTCTCTCAACTGCAGGCAGTAGATCCCAGGCATGACTTGATCTTATGTGGAAGCACACATCAGACAGAGTATGGTAGAGCTGGAGGGTGCAAAATTTGAGCAACTCTTCCACCTGACACCCTATGTTCACAGCGGGAGGAAACTGCCTAAGCTTAGGACTTCTAAAACAAGAATATGAATGTGGAAACTGCTATGTGGTATAGCTAACGGGTAGGTTTTGGCACAGAACTCAACAGTGTTGGAAGACACCAAAGCTGGTGACTTTACCCAGAAAACTGTCACCTGGTTCCTCGTACTGTTGAGAGACACTAAGTACCAGGTATCAGTCTTTTTAACTAGAACAGACGCAAATGTCTTCTGCTTTTGCCAGCTGGGAAGCAGAATCTGGCCCCTTTGTAGGAGTCCACGGTCTGCGATAAAGCATATGATAGCGCATGCAGCTTTGAAGGAGAATACTGCTGCGTTAAGCCTCAGCCATTTAGAAAGAGCAGTCTGATTTCAGAAGATGTTATTGTACTTCAGGCTTGCCAAGCCAGTGGTTTGTTTCCAATGCCCTTCCACAGAAGGCTGAGCCTGAATTTTATTCCAGAGGTAATTCAGTAACTAGAAGGCAAGCTGGGTCTTATTTTTGAAAATTAACATTTTGAAAATAAACAAAATTAACTTAAATTGTTCCTTCCCCCACTACTTCGGAAATTATTCCTCTGTGCAAACTGAACAAGAATGGAAAAGGTCACATTCAATTGTAGATTTTTTTAAAAAATGTCAGACTTTAGCTTTAGTTTACCACCTTGTCTTCATCTTAAAAATAACAATAAAAAGAAAACAAACCTTGTCTCCATGCCTGCTTTACATTAAAACCTTACAAGGGAAGTTATAATGTTGTCTGTTGCTCTGCTGAAAAGAAAAATAACCAATTTACTCTTGTGTGGTGCAGGGGAAAATAGCCTTGAGAAAATGTTATTGATGTAGTATATTTATGTAGGGTTGCAAGACAAATTATGCCATCAGCAAATAAGGTCAGAGTAGCAGAGTAAATTACTGGCAAAAATAGGTTGCTTGCAAAGGACAAAGGTTGTTTTAACTGCATATAAACCTTGAAGCCAGATGAAAAGAAATAATAACAGACTTAGTGTGGAATGTAGTACTTTAAAGCTCCCCAAAACTCCAAATTATTTTTTGTGGGTGACTATTACCTTTTTAGGAAGGATGAAGAGGGCTGCATGACAGAATATGTGCCTCTGATGATGGGCAGCCCGTTTAAGGGCCTCCTGCGAAACACGGTGTAGCTGCCTCAGTCAAGCTCCCTTGGACCCTGCCTTCGGACAGGAAAATGCTGCACTTAAGGATCTGCTCCTAACACTTTCTCATGCCGTCCTAAAGAAGTTAATGTGATTTTGGAAGGAGTAAAGGAAGAAGGAACACCAATAGATGCCAAATAACCTGCTTAACTATGAGTATAGTGCATAGAAGAGCATGTTAACTAGTTCCTAAAAACAGAATTCTGTTTTGCAGCTCTGGATGCTGTATGTAACTCCTCATCTGTCTGAAACATGTTTAACACAGGTTCTGCTTTATCCAGGGCTGACAGTGGTTGCCAGAAACCACTAATTTATTTCTAGTACACTGCAAGTTTTTCAGTCAGTCATAAAAGTGAGCTTTGAAGGTTTGTTTCTGGACTGGTTCTGGGCTAGCCAAATTATAGCATCAGTTCTTCAAGAAAAAAAACCCACAAAACACAACTCATAGTCATATTAGTTTGATAAAGAATCTTTAAATAAAGCAGCATTAAGTATGTCAATATTGCTTTGCATTTGTAATTGGCATTGCTTGCATTTTTTAAAAGAGCAAGCACATGGCTAGTTACACCCTGGGCATTAGTTGATCTCTTGCTATGCATTTCACACTAGTCATTGGTGACAATGCAACTTTTTAGAGAAGAGATCAGAGTGGAGATTCTGCCATTTTTTTAGGCGTGCCCTAACTGCTAGGATAGAGCAACACACAGGATGAATGCATAGGTACTGCCAAAGCCAGGGTTGTATTTACACCACTGATGCTGCCACAAAACCATCTGCCCATGGAGAGCACCACCTCAAGAGGACTTATCTTGAAGAAGGTGGAGTGGCCCACAGCTGAGCTTGGGATGAGCTATCATCAACCATGCAGGTGGTGAATGTCCCCTGGTCAAGCTCAGTCCTAAGCCCTTCCCTGACTGGCAGCAAACCCCATGGTTGCATTTGTACAAGGTGTTCCACCACACCCAGGCTTGAAACCTGGCATGCAACGATCTCTTCTGTTCTCAGCAAGGACCCTACTCAATCTTCCCGGGCAACAACCAGGCATTGCTGTCCAAGGACAATTACAGTCCAAGGACAACTGTTCCTGATAGGCAGTTTGGGTATCAACAGCTTATTTTCATGGCTTAAGAGACTTGCCCGGACATCACTGGGATCTGTCTGAGACTGGCGGGGGGGGGGGGGGGGGGGGCGGGGGGGGGCGGGAATGGGCAGAGTCCTGACTGGCGAGAACCTGCTCTGCTGTCCCCAAATGGATCCCTGTGTCTTCTGGCACCCCAGGAGCCACCAAACCTCTTGCCCCCAACTCCTACTGTGGATGACCATAGTCTCAATGGGCAGTTTGGAAATAGAAGCAATTAACAACTATTCTTTCCAAATAAGAATATTCTCCTCCGAAACCTTTAAATATCACTGCTGAACTAATCTATCATCACAGTAAATCATACAATATGGTCACTGATGTTAAACTGACAGTTACAGATGCTTTCTCATGCTTTACACTGCTCATTTTTAGCTTTCCAAAACTTCACTCTGTAATATCACCTCTTACTTCCTGGGCACGTACAAAACATTGTCACTGTGCTTCTGCTTTCCCAAATGTTACTTGCTGAATAATACGAAAGAACATTTGTGTTCTTCCGTTGGTGGTTTAAGAAAATCTGTGAAACAGGTTTCTACAACATGAAAGCAGAAGAGGACTTTAAACAGTGTGATTGAGAAGGAATTGTCTTCCTTACACAGGAGGTAGATGCTTAGATATATATACTTCATAATTAGAATAAAGGAAATAGAACCAGAGAGTTCTGCTGTGGATCAGCTGTTAAGTAATAGCCTGTGAGACTGGATTCCCTGGCTGTAATCCTGATCTATCATCAACTTCTAGGTTAGCAGCAAGTAGGCTCTTTTTGAGCCCAGTTCAACATCTTTTAAAGATGCTTTACGCTGATGTAACTCAATTGATTCTAATGGAGCCACTTCCTCTTTACGTCAATGAAAGCGAAACTGAGATATGATTACAGTCTCAGTTAACTCACCTACCAAGTAGATTCAGTCTATCAATTAGGGCTAGGGGAGAGTTTAGAGCTGGTATTTTTACTTTCTTTGTATAAAAATGCAGCTTTTTTGTAATTAAAATTTGGTAGGAGACATGACTTTGCTGTTGCTTGAAAGGACGTGACTTGAAAAGGAATGTGTTGGACTCTTGGACTGACAAGATGCACCATTTTGAGTCCATGGTTCTTCAAACTACATCCCGTGTAACTCCCTACCCTTAATTTGGATCTACTTGTGATATCACAGAGCTGGTATGTTGGGTGGGTTACACCTCAAATGCAGAGATAAAGTGGCACCATCCACGTGGCACCATCCTCCACCTCATTGCGCAGAGGGTAGCACTCCCATACGTTGAGTAGCTGCGATGTTAATCTTGCGTAGAAGACAGAGTCAATGGGCAACCCAAATTAAAATGCAAATGCAGCTGAATTGAAGCATTTTGGATCAGTTAAACAGAAATTTAATGTTTTAATTCACTATTGCCAACTATTGCCTTTTAATATGAACTCAATTCTGCAGACTGCAAAAGACAGTGGGAAACAAATTGCTTATGGGGCACGGAACAGACAAAGCACCATTTTCTAGAGAAGTGTCTTACAACTGCTGCCTCAAAAAATCCTGAACACCTTCATCACGTCATAATTTCCTCAAATATACACACTCTCACCTTCCATTTGTGATTATTAGTTTAATGTCTATGTTGTAAAATGCTGTTGTTTGTGAAACAGGCACACGCTGCCCGGCCAGTGAGGACCAGTATCTGATTAACTAGAGGATGCCAAAGAAACAGATGACTGCTGAGTCCACGCTGCAGTTCATGTTCTCACTGGGATGTTTGTTTAAATTCTTCCTGTAAATCTCAGTTAACACTATAGGAATTTAAAGTCTCTGAAACCTTTGGCTGTATTAGCCGAAGGATTCAAAACTGCTTTGGGGAGGAGGAAGGCAAGGTGCATGGAGGAGCAGGCTGATTTTCTGACTGCACAAGACATTTCTTCCAAAAGCAGGCAAGGAAATGTGGCAGGAAATCACACATTCACAAACTGTGATTTTTTTTGAAATTTCTGTTCCTTGGGATTTTTTTGTTGTTTCAGCTCACATTTCAAGTTGAAAACAAACACCAAAATATCACAATTGTCCTCAAGGCAAATTTTTTTTATATTATTTCCATCTCTAGTTCTTATGGTATTAACAGAGGCATTTGGAGGCTCAATTTAGTTCTAAAAAATTAAGAAATCTTTGGGTAGAAAGAACTTTAGGACAGTTAAGCCTGTACTTTACTACAATCTCCACTAAATACTACTTACTGATGTTCACCCTTCTAGGTTTCTTGACTGATCGCGGGACCTATTTCCAGCACAGTTCTATCCCCTTAAGGCTGCATGCTTGGTTCAAAAGTGATATATATATATATGTACACCATGATGGGGAATCTGGCTTTCTTGGAGAAAAAGGCAGCTGAGGCAGGAAGTGGACAGGAGACTTTCATCTCCCGCTGCCTGCTGCTGGTACTGCTCTGAGCCTGCCCCAGCCTCAAGCCTGGCCGCACCAGGACGAGCCCCCCATCCCTGCGGAGCGGAGAAAGGGGCTCCTGCCCAAGGATATTTCTGAGGGGAATACAAGTTTAATGGGATGGGAAAACCTCATGCAGCCTGGGCTGCATTCGGCTTGCATGCGGATATCTAAAATAAAATCTGCAGTTTTCTGCCTGGGATGGTCTGCTTGGTTTTTCTTCTTTTAACTTCCCTAAGCAAGGTTCAAGTTTTTACACCTCCACCCCAGCTGCAGGAAGAGTTGGAAGCAGTTCAGGTTTCTCTCTCAATGCCAAAGAAGGAAGGACTAGCTGACATACTTGCTGTGAAAGGGGCTACCTCATTTGCATTCTTTGTTATAAGAACTTGCCATTGTGGTGTATAAAAGCACTATTTAATATATATATTTACCTTCCAGTGAACCAGATAAGTACTTTATCCCTTGTTTACCCATGGCAAAGGAAAACCAGACAGACGTAGGCTAGATATTTAGAATTTTGAATGACTAATTTTCAGAAAGGCGAGCTCAAGTGTCTGCTAAAATTAGCCTTGTTGAGGTTTATTATTATCATTATCATTATTATGATGATAATGACTGGACACCTGCTCAAGCAGCAGGTTAAATTGTATTAGTCGGTGTCTAAATATACACGGAAAAGAAAATCAGCTTCTGACTGTAGTGCTTATCATCTCAGGATGAAACAAGAAACCAAACTGAGATATGGACAGGCTGAGGATCTGCAGACGAGTGAGACCCAGAACTACCCGATGGTTCCATCCCAACATCCCCAAAAAGCATCACAGAAATTTTATAAGCTGTTTGTGCAATCGATCTGAGATTCCTATTATATTAAATACATTTATATCTTTATATATGGGTGTACATACACATACAAATATGCCTTATAGAGTTTCACAGAGGTTTGCAAGAAGCTCTTTCTACTCATGAAAAACACCAGATGAAAAGCACAAAGTTATCTTTCTGAAAGCATGGCACACAGATGCTGAGGGTGGACATTTCTAGCTGGTAAATAAGAGATGGTGGGTAGATGATAGGTCATGAAGATCCTTGAATCTGAAGGTCGGGGGCTTCACTTAATGCCACGTAAGAGCAAATGAAGGAGTGTTTATAAGGGAACTGAGACTATCAGAAAAAAAAACCACAACCCCCCCCCCCCCCCCCCAAACCAAACCAAACCCAAACATCCCAGGAGAAGGCTAAAGGAAGCAATACCCATAACAAAAGCAAAAGTTATCAGATTGTATTTCATGAGGTCAAAAAGGTGCCTATCAAATAATTGTGCTGTGGCATGACCAGAGCAGGATGAATTCAGCTGATGTGAATGGAAGATGCTGAAAAAGACCTAGCGTTATCATGGACATGAGGCTGAGCATGAGTATTTGCATCAGGAATAGGGCAAAACTGCATAACGGGTTAAACTAGGACAGCAAATTAAAAGAAATAAGTATCTTCCTTTATTTAGCCCCAGTGAGGTCACACCTGGAATAATGGATCCAGTTTTGGACGTCCCTAATTCAAGGGCAGAAATCAGAGGGGATGCTGCAGAGACCTGCCAAGATTATTACTGGTGAGTGCAAGTGACTTGGGAGGAGTTTGAGAGAATGGGAATGGTTCAAGTCTGACAGAGAAGAGCGAAAAGAGAGATTGACCAACAGCCTACAGCTTTATGAAAGGAATGGGGGAAAAATAGTAGTTACTTAGGGTGGTTAAGGAATCTCAATCCTTGGAGATTTTCTAGACTTGCCTGAAGTCATGGCTGACTTGATCTGATGCTGGTGATAGTCCTAGTCTGGGTGGTAAGTTCAGCTGATGACCTCCAGAGGTCTCTTTCAACCAGCGTTTCTAGGAAGACAGAGCAGTGACTGTTTTGTTGTCACTGATTCATCTTTTCCAGGGAGCTAGAGAACGCTCTGTCTGAGTCGGACATCTACATGTAAGAACAGTTACGATTAAGGGCTAAAAATTATGAAAGCCATAAAACAGGTACTTATTAAAAGATTCTAAAACATCACTTTGTCATGTAGCATTCATGTGTTGAAAGGGCATGTGGCTGCTGCACCACAAAGTCCCACACTAACTTTACTACTGAATTGCCTGTCAGGTATGGACCAGGTCAACAGAAAAAAACACGTCAGCTCTTAAGGACAATGATACCCACCTAATTACTGAGAATTCTTGACCAGTTCAGTTAGGAGCACCATCTACCAGTAGAATGTAAAGGGAAGACAGTATGTGTTCCCACACAAGTTTAAAATACTGGAGAACTGCAAAACACCAGCACAGGGAACTTTCATCTGCATTGACTCAAGGTGGAAGTTTGGGAGACTGAGTAATCATCACAGCAAGCAATGAAGTAAATTCTTTATAACTGAGAGTTTTAAAACATGATGGAACATCTTTGTGGGACACAGTAATGAAACACACTGTTAGTGACATATTTACAAGGTAAAATGGACAGGAGGGGCATACAGGATGACATTTTATAGGGTATGATGATTCCTTCAGGGCTTATGTGTGTGCAGAACTGTTAGGGATGTGTCTAATAAAATGTACAGCATCAGTTAGCCATGCAGCCCGATTCAAGATCTGGCTGCTAGATTAGAAGTCAGTCCCACTTAATGACAAACAACACACAAAGAAAGTGAAGAAGCAGAACACAGAACTTGAAAATGAAACCTCAAAAATGTGAGAACAATCCTCTGACATGAAGCTGAGGTTTGGCTTCCTGCATTACCCAAGGAAGACGATGGCCTCTCAGAGATCTCTTTCCCCAGAGGCAGAGGTTTCAATTTGCACCAAGCTTCCAGAAACAATTCAGTAAAATATCACAAAGCTACTAAATCCTCCAGGGCTGAATCAGGCCCCAGTTTAAATCCCATTGGGTACAGGGAGAAAGAAAGTGATAATTAAAAGAGAATGTGGGAAAGCAATGGACATCTATCTGAAATGATGTCTGGTGTTAGGAAAAAAAAGGTGTGTTAAAAGTCCAAAAAATATATGAAATAATACCAATGGTAATAATGGTCTTCACCAGCAGGTTCTTAAAAGACAGCTCTCATCCAGAAATTAATGGAATAATTTACCTCTAACGCCAATTGCCAATGTTAATTAGTACAGTCCTTAAAAATCTGTTCCTTGAAGAATCCCTTTAGATGAGGTAACATGCCAATGTGATTCAAAGCCCTTACTTTTTCATGCCGCAGATTTTTACAGCATCCACCCTCTGTTAGTGCTGGCATTGCCAGGAAGAGTTGGAGCAGCAACTCATGCAAGTGCAATGTCTCTGTAGCAATTAATCAAAGGCTGGTAAGAGGTAAGGCCCAGCCTTTTGAAATAGTAATAAATGTGATAGTAGTAAATAAAAATTAATACATTTCATAGCAATAAATAATAGTCACAAATTTGATGGTGGTGGTGGGACATGTACTAAACTACAGAAAAAAGTTCAAGTAATGAAATCTGCCAAAGCAATAATAAAGAAACCGAAGAAGATGATAGCTGAGATGGCAAAAACGTCTAGGCAACAAACTACTTTGCTAAATTTAGCCTTCAGGAATGGCTTCCCAGCCTTGAACCATTTCTTCATGCAGGCAACTGCTGGCTTCAGTGAAAAGCTTATGTATCCATGTGGACACGTTCCTTGAAGGTGTCTATAGATGCTGTATTTGTGTTCAGACAAGTGATGGTAACGTTTGGTAAATTTGATGCTTTAGGGATGAGTCAGTTTTACAGTACTTGTGCACTGAACTGTGCATACAGGCAAAAATTTCTCCTACACTTCTTGGATGTGGCGAACAAATTTTGCTAAAACCTACACAGTAAGTGGGACCTCCAGGAAGCACCACACTTGCTGTGTGCACACACACTGTATGGTTAATCCCTATATAATCAGAGCAGATGAATTTTTAGCTGTCTGGCAGCTTAGCCAGAACTTCAGTGGATTGCCAGACACCTGCAAAGCCTCCACACATGCTAAAAATGTGATGCTCTTTCAGGTTTGATATTTGTCTCAGTGACAGAAGAGGACTTGCCCATCAACACATGAGTGATTGCAGTCTATATTTGTGTTTTTCGAGCCCTTGACTTCTACACATTTATTATTTAAAATTTAAACCAGGAATATTACATAACAGCCCATTACTGTAATGTTACAAGTGCTTAGATACTAGTAACCTATGGGTACAGAAGTACCTGCGGAGGTAGATAATACTAAGTTTAGGTGTGGAAATCTCATATTTCCCTAAAGATAGACACAGGCACAAAGAAAAGCAATACAGGGAGCCAGGCAACAGAAAACCTATTTTATGAGAAAGCACTAGAACAGTTTATTTGCTTAACAAGATGAAGGAAGATATAGGGTATGATTGCTGCATATACAAGACACCCTTTCACCTTCTTACTCCTCATAATTATTCAAGCAAAATGCAATCCTAATACAAATAAACTGGTCATCAACATCTTTGGAGTGGATACTACTCAGATATTTATTGATTTGGGAGCAAGGGACATAATAGGTCTCCAACAAAAAGATTACAGAAGGGACCAGGAACGAGCAAAGAACTAAGATCTCTAGGAGTGAGCATACTGCAAAATACAAGGCAGTTTTAAGATGCAACTTGACCGCTCAGAAAGGACATCTATTTCACATTCTGCCAAAATATAGGTAAATGCTGAGATCTCCAAGGAACTAGCTTTTCTGGCTTGACATGTTCTGGTTTGAGATTGAGCTAGAGCAGGGAGAGGATCTAGTTTTGAATGTAACGCCAGAGAGCAACAAATGGACCGTGGGGACCTGCAGAACCTGGGTAGGCTTAGCTCTGCTGTTGTGTTTTCTTCTGTCCTTTGGATGGCTGTTGGATGACCTTACTGGTGGTTCCAAGCCAGTGTCATTCCAAAGCAACTTCAAAGCTCTTCACAAGCTCTTCTAGTTCATCCAGGAAATATTTTTTCCAAGTGGCAATGCTTATCATTACTGAACTGTCCAAGTGCTTCCTCTTTGCCCTTTTTTGCTTTTGCTCTCTTTCTCTCATTTTTAACATCATACCCAGAACCTCACACTTTCAGGACTTGTTTTTTCAGATAAACTTCATATAGCAGTGCCTAAAGCCTGGAAGCTCTTCAGATCTCACCAGCTGAGATTTCTCTTGGCATTACAACATCCCTTGCTGGCATGTAGTCAGTGAACCCTGCTAATACACCATCAATCCTGTCTGGCCCTGGAGAAAGGAGAGTGCTGGGACTTGGCCAGAATACTACTATGTTTGGCTTATTCCCAACTGGAGTTGTTTAAAACAGTCCCCAGGCTGCTTCAATGCATGCCAAAGACAGCTTGAAAATCAGTGAGCTGACTCCCTGAGCCACCCTGCCTCCTGCACCTCCTGTGCCCCACGATCTCTGGGCACATCAGGCAGGAGGGACCAGGCAGCTCCTCTGATCCACTGCCACCGACAAACCTCAGCGCCATCAAAGCCTCACAGCATATCTGTTGCTGTCAAGTAGCTAAGCACTGCACACGAGTGAACTGAATTCTACAGAAACTTTAAGAAAACCTGATTTAGAAACTTGGAGATGCGCAAAACATTCTCGTACCACTGTGCTTTAAAGTGCTGTGAAATAAAATTATATCCCGAAGTCCACGCTCTGTTGGTGCATTTGTGTTTACAAGCCACAAACTTCCCTTCCTTCAGATACGTGATTTGCCACTCTGTAATTTCTCTCTTCCTGTGATAAAACAGAGGTGTGGGCATTTGCAGAAACTTCATCTATTACCTTCTGTAAGCTTCCTGGCTATTTTTCCAAAGATGAGTTGCCATGGAATAAGTGGACAAATTCAGCCTGTGGAGTCTGAACCCTGTTCTTTGTAGAGGTATTTTTAAAAGCCTTAAAACAAGTGTAAAAAGCTGTTGTTACTGTCTGTGAGCATCTTACACTCCCCGTGCACTCTCCACATGGACGTAAGCGATGGTATAAGGCAACAAGGTGTCTTGGCTGAGGCTTAGCAACAGAATATATTCAAAAGTCATTAATTCCCCTCCACTAAACTCATCTGATTTATTCCTTAGGTCTGCTGAAATCAATATCAAGAGGCTTTTAAACGGAAAAACTTCTTTTTTCAGTCACTGAGCCATCATCATGACAGTGTCCATTTTCCATGCTCAGCTGAATCCATACATGCCTGCCTGGCAGCTTCACCGACTGAGCATGGGCAGGGAACGTGCACTTAGCATTGCTGGGAATGTTTATTCTGAACATCATTGCAAGCTTTTTTTTGCCAAAGAACACAGGGGGGCTTGTTTTTCCTGAAATTCAACCTGCCACTCTGAACTCTGGGATTAACCTTATTTTGCCAGTGGATTTTGGCAGCTGTAGCTGGTAATGCTGTAGCTTTTGTGGGTTTGATTTTTTTGGGGTTTTTTTTTGTTTGTTTGTTTGGTTGGTTGGTTTAGTTTTGTTTTTTTTCAAGTAAACCACAACTGTCTTAGTACTCTAATTCAGGCCTTGTCTTATGAAAAAATACATTTACAGATAGCACCATGGTGTGCTAGATAATAGTGCTGGAGATGTTGAAAGTTATCCAGTCCTGTGATGTGTTCACTGCACCCTGCAGACCCAGAGACCAGAAACACTTCAGGGCATGGACCTTGTCATCTTCTCTTTGGCTTTTAAAATTTGGTACACACCTATAATATTAAGAATAAACAATGACTTCAGGCAAATGCCACTCAATATTCAACCAAGAGTTAAATATCCAGCAATATATCCAAATCTGCTTCTACCTGCCTAATTACCATTAAAATATCAAATCCCTTGAATAAGCTGTTTGTATTATTCTTCCAACCTGCAGTAGCCTTTTAAAAAACCATTTATAATAATGTTTCTCAAACTCTCTTTCATTACATATCTGTGCATTTATTATGGTTATACCTTTTTTTTCTGTTAGCTTTCCTTTGTTTTCCTCATTTCATTCTGCAAGAAACGCTCTTGAGCTCTGACCACAGTTTACTTTTAATCCTTGGCTAAGCCATTTGACCTGCACACACCTTCAACACAAATATACACTGAATGCTCTGACATAATGGCACTTTCCAGAAGGACAAATAAGCTAACGAACAAAAATTTAAAGAGGGTTAATCAAACACATGGGCATTTGGCTCTTAATGACCTAAGCCTTAATTCAGTGTTGGCACAGCGTTGTGTATTTACATACCACAATCTCCACAAAATGATTCAAAATAATTTTATGACAAACTGTCGCCTAAAATGCAAGACTTTCAAAATCTGGGGGGTGAGTGCAATACTTCAGAGCCAATTTACTAAATAAAATAATGAAAAGAAATGTTGACAGACGACTCTTTTATTTGCAGTGAGCGAGCAGCACAGAATAAACTTTTAAGCCAGAACATAAGCAGTCTGCCGAGACTTGACAAGCCTCCCCAGCGGTTTGAGCCTGTGGTCCTGAAAAGTTTATAACAGGCAGTAAGAGGACTTGTCAGGTGTCATCTACTTTCTGTGACAGACAGAAGCTTAACTCAGATTGTGAAAGACACAACTAAAGATTGGGAATTATTCTAAGAGGAATCTTGACCTGGCTGTACATCTGCATATATATTACTCTCCCTTTGTTATCTGTGCTGTCCTGGAGTTTCTCATGTTGTTATCTGGTGAAAGGAGCCACAAGCCAGGATAAGGCTGGCTATATGCATACCTTAACAGACACAGTCAAAACAAAGACAGGATCTGCAGGGCGAGCAAGAGGAATAATTATGAAATCATACATAAATACATCACTTTCAGTACAAAGGAGTTCCTGCTCTGGGTCAGAGCAGTGACTCATTATATCCAGAATGCAGCCTCTGGCAATAGCAGACACACACTCCTTTTGAGGAAAATGTAAGTCTCTGACAGTACAACTCCCTTTATTCCAATAGCTAATGCATGTTTATGCCCTGAAGCAGAAATTTTGCACCCAAAAAGAAGGGAGGTGTGCGCGCAGCTTGGTGTGGTCACAGCACACATTGAGAAGGTGGCCTAGGGATGCACCCGGCCAGGGAACCAGGCTTCATACTGCATCCCAAAGGTGCTTCTCTGGCAATGGATTTCACAGGCTACATAACCTCCTTGTACCACATGCTCTCTGCCTTCTTTCCATTTATTTATATCCTTCCTTATTCCTTTATTATTTGCTAAGATACATGGAAATCTGTTTTACCTTCCTGGTGCCACTCATTGCTTTATGCTCGAAGCCTATATTGTACTTCTCTGAAAACATCTCCTACCAAGCCTTGACATTTTGCAAGACCTACAGTTTTCACATCCAAGTCAAAAACTTAAAATTTGACTAACTTGTGCTTTTAAGTCACAAGCCAAGTGAAGTGGGTGAAAGCTTCCATATGTATGGGAAATAGTAAGAAATCACCACTTGCAAATAATTAAACATAGCCGCACAGTATGGCTGTGCACCTTTTCAAAGAAAAAGGCCATAGAGAGATGGGCGTTTGTGGGAGTCAGCATCACACAATCTATGTCTGGCGATTGATGGATTTTCTGTCATGCTTATTTGAGTAAAAACAATACACTGTGTTTAACAAATCCCTCCAAAACTACTTCTTCTTGAATGAGAGAACGGGAAGAAGTTGCAACCCAAAGCTGAAATTATTTGTTTTTGGCAGCCATGAAGTCAGCGGACTTCTGGGTAGAAGTCAGTGGACAAGGAATGTAAGACATGGAAAAAAGAGCAATCGTCTTAGAAAGCCGCCTTCGTGCATGGGAATCTCTTGCATGGTCAGCCATGGACTGTACAAGCAGCAGTGCCTCGAGTGCCACAGCCAGGCGTACGGGCAAGACACAAGCAGCACTGTGGACTATCATACTGGGAAAAAAATGCAGCCTTCAGGGGGAGTCTTGTAAGGGAGACAGAAAGAAAGGTTCAGCAGAAAACTCAGGTGCATACCTTCTTATTCAGCAGGGTCTTTTAAAAAAAAACAAACAAACCACAAATGTGTGTGTGTGTACATATATATAATGTATAGAAGGAAGCTGGACAAGGTAAAGCAGGGTCTCTGCTTCAGCACTGCTTCATCACACACAGCCTGTGTGAGAGTGGGTCAGTAACTGAAAGCTTGGCCAGATAGATGGCTTATATTATAAGAAGCAAAGCGCTTCCATTTCAAACACCATGTAAAGACAGGGTGCCAGGAATCCATCCCTGGGGGAATGCAGGCTAAAGCTGACTTGTTTTCAAATACTGCATTTAAGGTTTTGCTTATGACTCCTAAGGGTTATTGCTTTGGGCAACGGGGACCCCCCAAAGCCTTTTGGCACTGGTTTACTGCCTGAGCAGGGTCCCTCTGCCTCCTTTCTCAGCTCCCTGCTGGGGACATCAGTTGTCACCCCCATTTTCTCCAGTGGAGCTTCAGAGTGGTGGTCTCTGGGACCCTCCCTGCGTCACTTGCACTATTGCTTCCAAGATCAAAACGTTTGGCGCTCATCACTGACACAAAACCAGGCTGCGAGGAGGGTCTCAATTGCTTGCATTTTGAAGAGAGATAAAGGTAAAATAAGTCCTAAAAAACCCACCAACCTTATCAGGACACAGTGATTGCTTTCTGGATAGCTGTAACATAGTTTAAGGACTGTAGCAATGAAAGCGCCATCAAGCGCCTCAGAGCCAGGATTTGTTTGCTAACCACCAAGAGTTTGGACATAATGAAAGGAATACAAGTGCCTTTTAGACCAGAAATTTCAGCTCTGTCTGCTGCCAGTTAGCCTATCACCCATGCAGACTGGGCAGTTCTAATACCAGTAACACATCAGATGTATCACATGTGAAACCTAACAATAACACGGATGAACTCTCCAGATCAGATATTTTTTCACATCAAAATAATAGCAGCCTGTATTTCATGTGAGACTTATTGTGATTTCCAGGTTACTGCATCCTAATGTCCCTCCCTGCCTTGCACTTTTCTTATGACTAAGTCCTATATTCCTGCCTGAATCTGTACGGTTTGGTACTTCACTTCTATTGATTTTCTGCCAGATTTCTTTTTCTCATTTTACATGATAGTCATTCGATGAGGTTTCCCATATTTTAGCCGCTATCTGCAAGCCAGGAACATCAAAACCCACCTTGATTCTTTGCAATATAACAGAACCTTGAACGGATAATGATGATACTTCCAAGTAAAACAGAGAGGGAAAGAAGTAAAAATTATCTTATTTATTGAGAAGCCTCTGGGCCACCCTATCCAAACAGAATTGCTGGTCAAACTTCAGAAGAAAAAAACAGAAAGGTAAGAAATCTCTCAAGGGTTTCCAACGTGGACAGAATTCAGGCATTTTCCTTGAGGCTCTGGGGTTCATATGTTTTTCTAAAGGGCTGGTCAAGGCCACTGCATGAATTGTCCCTGCCTGTTGCTGATTGTGTCCCTAGATGATTAAAACACTTCACTGCTTCAGTTGCCCAGACAGTTTTATAGATGCAGCTGTCAACCCCAATACAGGAGAGTTACCCGGCACGCTCTCTCTCAAGCCAGATACTAAGCATGTGCTACAGGCCCCGAGGTGCTGAAATGCACACTCAAACACCATCCTGCAGATGCTCAGCGGATGGTTGAAGAGCTCATTCCTGTGGTCAGAGCATCTGGCTGAGGCTTTATAACAAGCGGTCGGCAGGGTGAGGGGTATCACTGGTGGAAGTCTCACCTCATCCATCTCCTGTGCTGGTGTGTGCATTTTATTTCAAAAAGAAAAGTAAGATCAAGTTGCAGAGAGCCCTTATATCACACTGCTTTTTGGACTAGCTTTCACTGGGGTGCACAAATGAGCTCTGCTTCCTTTGCTCCTGTTCAGACTGTGGTCAAACACACCCATGCTAGCATCTTCTCCATACTAGTACATATTCACGCAGAGCACCATAGCTAAAGATTTTCCTGTGCCAAATTGACATGGAAGAGTGTATTAGCAGTTAGGGGCAGCTTCCAGACAGTTAGTGTCACTTGTTTCTCTCTGCTGCCAGTGAGATTCTCATATCAATAGTCTGTCTGCAGCCTCAGATGTTGCCCAGCTTTCCAGGCATAAGGCATTTTTCATCCTGAATTTTCCTTATCACTGCTGCTCATTCAGCCACGTAATCCTCTCCTGTTTTGCCTTGTACTCAGAACCAGCAACCAGCAATCTGCAGCTGGTCCCAGACTAAGCCTTTCTCAAGTATTACTGGGATGTTTCTTTAGGCAGCTTGCAGGCATGGGGAAGGGAAGCAGTGCAGCTTTGCGAATGCCATGTAACACAGCATCTCGGGTCCAAGCCCAGCACCAGTGCTGCGGCACTGCTCCGCCCCTGCTGCTCGTGGGTGGCAGGAGTGATTGTAAGGAATCAAATACACCAGCAAAAAAAATCTGCACAAAATGTTATATTAACAGGTGTGTAGCAAGCTGAGGGAATTTAGGGAGAAATAGCTTCCTGATACAGGGAGAAAGACGATGCTCTGAGCATTGGTGGGGAGTGAGTCATATCAAGTGAAGGTGGAGCCTTCTGGGATTGAAAGAAGATGCCCATAGTGTATCCAACATTGCTCTTAATGAAATGTCTCAAAAGACACTGGCATAACAACCCCCATTCTTTTTTCCTCTCCTCTCCGTTTCACCTATTGCAATAACTTCTAAGAAATATCGGCATGTTGCTACTCTGATGACCCCTGAGCAGTGGTCAGCTGCTTCATCTGTGGCTGTCACGCTGCATTTTGGTACCATAGGAATATTTTTGCCTGTTTATATGATGTTTTAATAGTATATTAGCAATAAAATAGGTTATCCCTATTTCACAGGGCTTGATACATGTGAGAGTTAATAAAAGGATGGCAGTATCTTTGGAGCAACACATCACCTGTAATCATATCTTTAAAAGGACACATTAAGGTTAGTGTAATTCACAAAAGGTTCTCCACTCCTCTCACCCTCCCTGAGGTGTGTGCTACCAAGATTTACTCTCTTATGCAGCCATTTTAAACTGTTCCCTGTGTAAAGACATGAGAAACCCATACTGGGAATAACTGCCAATTTGCCAGAAACCAGATGGTGCCCTTGCACCCTGCTACAAGTAGCCTTAATCCTTAGCAACACATCCTCTCTCTCATGGAGAGGTCAAGGCATGCACACAACTGTTGTGTCTCCATCTTCCCCTGCAAATACTGGCCAGAGAGCAATCCTGGAGCCAATAAAAATGACCGTGGAAATGTTAGGTGTTTTGGAAGTTATCCATAACACAAAGACCTTTTCTTGCAGCTGCTTGTCAAAATCTTGGGCTCTCAGTTTCAGATCTTGTCCAAAAGATTAAGGGAAGCTCTTCCCAGAGCTGAGTAATACAAGTCAGAGCTTCAGCTGAAAAAGCTGAGATGTGATTCTGGATTTTTGTTGTCACTTGAATTTCAGTTTCTTATCATTTCTAACCCCCTTCTAACTGTTTTTTATAAGTTTTTGCACTGATATTTTTGTTCCTTCCCACTCTACCTATGTCTCCTCCCATTCAACAAGTAGAGTTAATCACTAAGATTTAGAGTTTTATGAGTTTATTGCTTCCTGGCAGAGGGGAAGACCTGCAGCAGTAAATTCCACAAAAAGGCCCAAATATAGCTAGTCTTGGTTTTACATTGGAAACTGGTCATCGCTTTATGAAACTTCTCTTTAGCCATCCCATGTCAATCACTCCTTTCCCTACTTTTCCTGTACCCAGTTAAGATGGCTTGACCTGCACACAGAGCTCCTGCACAGCACCTCTTCCTCTTCTTTATACATTTAATCTTTGCCTTTCCTCATCAGCCTTAATTTCTAAGCAAGCATGCTTTTTTTTTTTTTTTTTTTTTTTTTTTCTTCTATAAATACCTCTTTGGTAAATTCTTCCTCTCAGCACACAAAAACATGTGGACTGTAAAGGAGAGGGCATTTTCCTCTTGGCTACAACCACACACAATGTCTTTTACCTCTGGGGAAGTGCAAGAGCCAAGAGCTGGGGGAGGCCATTGAAGAAGGTGGGTTGAGCACATCTCACGGGAGGTAAAGCTCTTCCAAGTGCTGCTGGCTGTGTGGTAGCCATCAAGGCACAGTAAGGTTATTCATTAAGGAGTTAGGTTTATGGCTGGACTCGATGATCTTAAAGGTCTTTTCCAACCTAAATGCTTCTATGATTCTGTAATACAGAAGAAACCTCCGGTCTGGTAAAGGCAGAAGTATTTTATATTGTTAACCACTGCACAGCGCAAAGAACCCTAACAGTAAAGGAAAAATTTTATCTCCTTCTGTTGAATAAATGGGAATAAAAAAAAGTCAAAAAAGAGAAAAATATATCCTTTTAATGTAAACACCAATAACAAGACTAACAATGGCATCAAGTGCATCTAGGAGAATCCACTGGGTTACACAGAGCATTTTGAGAGGTGGAAGCAAATATTTTCTTGTAAATTAGCCAGCACTTGATGCCCATGCAGACTCGTGAATTTGGTGGAAACATATTATGGATGTTCCAAAAGAGGTTAATTCAACATTTTATTCAAGGATTATAGAGTTCAAAGAAAATACATACCAAGCTTTAAATGTACACAGAACTTCATGGACATTGGGCTTAATTCACTATAGGGTTTATTTTTTTTGGCAGACAAAAAAAAAAAAAAAAAAAAAAAAAAGAAAGCAGCTGAAATAAACAGGTTAGATACAACCTGCTTATAGGCAATAAAAATAATTACGTGGTGTGGATGTAGCCGTCCATATTACAGTGAGAGGAAAACAGAGACACAGAATGTTTAATAAACAAAACCCTTTAAGGTTTCAACTCACAGCCTCCTAAACCTAAGGCAGATAATTTATCTCCCAGGATACATGTTCAGCTTATACTCCATGGGGTTCTGTAACTAAGTACTGCAAGTGTTAAATTAGCTAAAAACAAGAGAGGGAAAAAATTGTTCTGTATAAACAGACGTATGAGCTACCAGAACATACTAAGAATCATAAAACAGAGTCACATATGAAGAGACTCAAGTGACTCAAACTAATAATTTCACAGTTTGTATCAACAGCTCTATGGCAATGTAAGCTATAATCAGTTATTTTAATCCTTCAATATTAATTATAAAAGCTCTTCACAAAAGAAAGTGGTAACGCATTCTGTATTTTTTCATGTCGAGATTAAATGTTCAAATAATTAACCATGCGATGTTGTGGTCAATTATATACATGGGGCCAAGCAGAAGGACGTCTTAGCACTTATTCTTGTCATGAATAAAACTCATTAAGCCAGAAGGTTTGGTACTGTTTCTTTTCACTAATTTGGCTTGATTTGCTGTGGTGACACTATTCTGTTATGTAAATTCTGCATGGCATAATTAATTGCATACATTTCTAATAAGGTAGGATACACTTTTCTAAATCAGGCTTTGAGTTGCTAGAAGATTTAGAAAATCATTTGTTGTTAACAAATAGTGGGGCAAGGAAATACCCTAAGTTCTGGGACTTACAGGCTGCTTGCTTTATTGTTATTATTGTACTGTATACATTACAGCTTTTATAACGCTATCTATATGTGAGAGTATAAAAGAGGAAAACTGCCAGCTATTACATGCATACCCTGAAAGCATTCTGTTCGAAATCACCTTGTTAACTCACTAAATGAAAACAAATTAAACCTATTATGGAAACTTCTAAGGAGATTTGTTTCTTTCTAGATTCCTCCAATAATAAACAGAAGAAATAAAAATCCATGACAATTCAGGAAATACCAGACATATTTACTGAAATTTTCCAGGTAGGTGTTTCAGATTTAAAAGGTTTTTGAGAGCTAGAAGACTTTATTTTGATTGTTGCATCCTTTCTGGCACCAGACACTCAAGCTTATTTGCTTGTTTGCTGGTTTTTAGAGGAGATATATAATAGTTTTGTTGCATTCAGTTTGTCAGCTGAAGGAAAACAATTAAGAACCATTTTTACTCAAGAACATCCCTGAGAAGGAGTCGTTCTAAAATAGTATTTTTAATGCCTATAAACTCAACTGTTATATTTTTATCTATTTTTCACCCAAGGATCTCAAGAAGACTTTACACGCCTCTCTTAATTAAGCCTGTTGGTGAGTGCTTTTGGGTAAGCAGGCAGGTACTAGCAGAGAAGTTTTGTGGTTTGTTTTTTTTTTTTTTTTCAGGTGCATGAGGAACCTGAATCAGAAGGAAGATAAATTGAGCAAGTTCTCCATGGCATAGGCAAGATGGCAATCAGGTCTAGTGACCACCCATCCTGTGGCTGCGAGGCACAGCAATCTTTTTTTTAAGTATTTCATTTAGGGTGAGTTGTTTTCCTGACATAGCAAAGCTAGAGAAAGCACTGAAGTTCCCAGGCCACTTCTTGCAAAGCCTGTGTTTTAATTAACATTTAGCTAAGGGAACTCGTGCAAGTGTTTTTATGGGCATAGCTAAAATCCTCCTGCCTCATGACTGACGATATTGCATCCCTCTTCAGCAGATGGATTAAATGGGAGGTATGCTGGGATTCAAGTGATGATGTTGGCTTCAGAGTGTTAACTATTTCATACCTAATACAATGACTACACTGCTTTACTTCCCACTGTCTTCATTACAGAAGAACAAGAGGTGGTTATACAGATTTTTTTGAAGGGGAAGAGCTCTGAAAGAACAGATAATGAGGAGAGGTACAACCAAAACCATTGATCCTGTTGGATCTGTCTCCTGCAGCCTGTATGCCTGAAATAGGCTGGACAGTGCTACAATTTAATTAATTCAAATTTAATTAATTAAATTCAAAATTTAATAACAATTCCTTCAAGATTATAATTCTATTAAGGGATTAGAGCCTAAAAGCTACCTACAAAAGTGGCAGGCAACATTTTTGTCTGAAGTGTCCAGATTCAGGTTGGCCATAACATTTCCAAATTTATTCACCCATTTCTGCTAAAACTTAACGTAAAGCCAATCTAAAAAGCTCAAAAAAGCATGAACTTTTTTTTCCTGCATGCTCTTTTTTAACAATAAAGCAATATATTTTGACTTTCCACTTCCAAAAACTGTTACTTGCCAAAACTCAGTTAAATTTTTTAAAGAGAATTTTAAAAGGGGTTAAAAGAGCTTGAAATGAAAGGTGATGTGACAGGTCAAACAAAAAGACTTTTTTTCTGCCTGAAATATTTTTTCTCAAGTTGCTGGAACCACCAGTGAACCAAATCTGCATTTTTTTATACGCAAATCTACTCTACAAAATGCAGTCTGTAAATATCAAAGGGCTGATTCTGGCAAGTTACAGAAGGCATGTAATAGCCCATTGACTTCAGTGGGATTTGGCAGCGTTCAGTGTCCCACTGGAGGATAGAAAGAATGAGAGAAAGTGTTTGGGGAAGAGGTCACATATAGAGAGGGATATTTTTTTTTCCTTTTTTTTGTACACTGACCTGAGGGAAAATTTAATATTCTGAGAAATCTTTCAGACTGTGACCTTTCACCATGGCACTTAAACTAAACTGTACAAAGGACTGGAAAAATATAATATGGGGATCGATCTTGCAATAGGAGGTCATGAGGATGAAATAAAATACTTTTCCCACTTTGCTTTCTAAACTACTGTATGCCATACACAAGTTAAATAAAGCATTCATTTCCATCCTATTTCTCTGGTTGCTCCTACCACCATAACATTGAACACCATCCAGGAATGCAACAGTAATAAGACTGGCATCTTAATTGTGTTGTGGCATTGAATAAAAATTCTGGGATTGATGGTATCTACTTAAGACATCTATCTCTAGGCTAGTGACCCTAAAGTCAGGCTTTGTAAAATGAATCAGCACCTTCATGAGACAATTCTTCTAATCAAAAGTAGAAATCCTGTGAAACGCACCTTTTCTTCCTTTAACTGTATCGATTTAATTTGGTCAGGTGTAGTCAACAGCAAGTATCACTTTGTCTCAATGCATGTCAACCGCAGGAATGCTTTGCCAAGTCAGTAAAATTGTTATATTGACTATTAAGTATTCCAGCTATGTTTAACCAGCAGCATTGTACTCTGTGCTGATAAAATAAAATTATCTTACTCTGGATAAAACAATGTTTACCATGAGAAAGATACTTTTGCCAGCAAAACCTGTGGCTGCTGGCGATGCTTCTGGCATCACAGTTGTGCCAGTCAGGGACTGAATGCCTGCACATCCTTACCTGACATTCCTACGCTGATAGAAATCCGCAGCTCACAACTGATTGCAATGTAGAAATAACTGCGGTAGATGTGTAGCTGCCCCATGTAGAAGCTGTTTCTAGGTTGGATAATTCCCATTGCCATCTAACTTGGCTTGCTGACCCCAAGCGCTTAGGATCCTGGAGAATTGCCCTGGTTTCTCTGCTCTAAACCCAGCTCCACAACATGGCATTAATAAATACAGACCACTCCTCTACAAAGATAGTCACAGTAGTCCCTTTAAATCCACTCAGCTACAAACTTCTTGTACCTGTGCCAGACACTGCTGTTTAAGGAGATGTAAAAAGACACAATTAAAACATTGTAATTGAATTAAAAATAGGAATTAGGTTGGATACATGGGAAAGCTTCCTAGTGGCAAGAAGCGGTTTTCCGAGGTGTTGCACATGGATGTAGAGTTTGAGGCACTGGAGAACTGGGTCCTCAGGTAGAGGAAAATGGAAGAGGGCAAAACAAAGTCAAGTCTAATTAGCTTACAGAGCCGCATGGGAAGCAGCCATATGGGTCTGTGCAGCCACAGCTTTTTGAAGTGAATTAATTGCTGTGACCTGGTGCTGATTGCAGCTTGTAGAGAAGGCAGGGTAAGTCTGGCTTTTGGGGAAGCAACTTCAAGGAGGAAAATGTCCAACTCTGAAAAATGGAGTGACCACAGGAGTTTTGGGGCTGAAAGCGACTTGAAAAGCAGCACAACTTTAAATCCTTAGTACAAAACACCTTTAAAAATTCAGTAATTAGGCATCATGGTGACATATCATAATCTGTTCTCTTGCCGCAGTTCACCCTAACTTCAGCCACAGCATCCCAATACAGAATGATGCTATAACTGCTGTGTTGAGGACTTAGCTATATACCAGTCTTTACAAACTTCTCAGGAAAACCTTCATACACATTTGTAATTCTTTATTTGCTTAAAATAAGTAGACACTGCCTTAATAGTGAAGACTGCCTCAGTAGTGAGGTTTAGTTTATTAGTCCCAGCTCTACCCAAGATCAGATCTTAGCTTAGGCTGAGACTTAAGTTAGGGGTGGGGTGGGTGAGGGGCTGGAAAGCAGAAAAAAAAAACAACACAAAAAAAAACCCCAAAACCCACCCAACAACCCAGAGACAATTTCCTTACCAAACTTATTCCTCGTCAGTTGCTGGGATCACTCTACTGTCGTATCTAGCAAAATCAGGAGTGGACCATACATTGATTGGAACCAGAAGTATCTACAATTAGAATCAAAACACTGGCAAATTCACTACTGCATCAGGGTATCAGAAACTAGTGTAGTGATTTCCTTTAGAAACGATAAGGAATGCAGTGATTCCTATTAGCAGCTGATCAAGGTGAAAAGGCAATTATGAAGAGCTTTCATTGAAGTTTTTACCAGGTCCCTATTTTTTTTTCCCCAGTGAATGAACCCCACCATAAAAGAGTAGATTCACATTATTCTTTGCAAAAGCACATCTGAGGAGGGGAAAATCTACAATTAAAGACCTTAAGTTAACACTTCCATATTCTTTCATGCATATTTAAGGATCAAACTAATCTTAAATGCAGCCTAATTCTGTGGGTAGTTTGGTGGATTATACAATTTCTTGAATGGGCTGGATACATACCCCAAGTGATAACGCTTAGCATTTCTGTTGTGTTACAAGACTGCCAAAAACTGCCTCTCAGTTCTGATTCCTCCCTGTTTTCAGCTTGGTTTGGGATCATCCAGCTCAGGAGAGATTTCTCAATCCATCTGTGGGCCTCTGCTAGCACAGAGTTTCATAAAAGTGCCTTATTAATAGGTGGCACTTCAAGGATAGTGCTGCAAAGTGCACTTCTCTGTTTAATGTTTCTAGGAAATAACGTATTCAGAACGACATACAAGTTAATAAAAATATAATATCAAATAGGACTAAGTTAACCTTCCTTCTCATCCATACTTTTTTTCTCTTACCTTTTTCTACTGCCAGCTCCAGCTCCAAGGCACAGCAGAGCTCACTTCCCCATCTAAGCTTCCCTGAGAAACGAGGTCTCAAATTCAGTGCAGTCCCTAATATTGGTGGTGCAAAAATCAGTGTGTAATTAGTAAAATACAGGCCCAGAGAGGTGAAGCAGCCACTTTCTGCTATGATGGGGAAGTCAGATTCGTTCCACAGTGAAAGCTGAGTGGGCTTGCAGGACACGATTCCAATAGCTGCAGTTCATTAATTTATGCACCCAGATTCCTTAAACCGTATTTATTTCTCTTTTATAGGCAGGACAATAAAATCTCAAATCAGGATGCTAATGTTTAATGACTCTTGTGGTTTCTGTTATTACTGTATTTTTGTTGGCGATTTTTTTTGTTGGTTGTTTTGTTGTGGGGTTTTTTTTGCCAACTATGTTCTATTAACAATTTCACTTATGTAAACAAACAAACAAAAAAACCCAAACCATAAATGAACAAACAAAAAAAGTAGAAACTAGAAATGTATTTGCTTTAGATAAAGGTGGGGTTTTTTTGACACTTTAAACCAGAATATTTATCTAAATCTTCTATCTAGCACTAGGTAAAGCAGAAGATCAGGCAGTAGTTCATGAGTTACAAGCAAGGCAGAGAATTGACATATCCCAGGGCACATGTACTTTCAAAACCTACCACAAATTTCATGTACCTATTGTATGAAAGGTGTATAAACAGTATTTTTTTTTCCCAGCAATGTACCTGCTCCTTGTCCTATTGAGACTACACTACACTGTGACATTTTTAAGTTAATTCCCACAGTTCTACCACATGCTGTACAAAAAAAAAAAAAAAAAAAATATTAAAAAAATATCCTGCCTGCTTTTTTTCCTTGTCATTTACTTTTCCAGCAAGCAGTAGACTTTTAAGGTTTGGCTTCCAATTCTATACTTCCCATGACTGCTCTTATTTCATCTCCACCTGCTTTTGGTAGATCATCCAGACCTGTTTCCACAAACCTGTTAAGATATATGGAAGAAATATTTGAAGGTGTTGCAAGCCTGATGGTGAGAATATAAAGCATATTGAAGGTCATGCAATTGTAACAGGTAAGAGCAACCGGCACCTAAACCAAGCAAGGACTTCAGTCTGTGAAGGTGCTCTTCTGGACTCAGCTGGATCCAGCCTTCAGCAGGACAAGACCTGATGCGATCAGTAATGGTGCTGGGACACAAAGGGCTGCACAGGATAAGAACTTTGCAGCACATCTGGGAGAAGGATGTGGCATCCATTATCTGGATGTTCGTCCTTGCTCTTTATTAGTGGCCAGTGTCTGTCAAATCGCTGCGGCCACCCCAGCTCCTGTAATAAAGTGCTGCTATAAAGAAGAAGCTGATTTCTTCTGGCTGCAAGGCTACGTTTGCATGGTTGTCATAATCAAATTGTAAAAGGGCTATCTATGCAACCTCATAATATACCTACTAGCAGAGGACTTGGGTCTACAGCTTGTGCTGGTAAACCATCATTGTTACTTGCCTACTTAGAGTAACATATATTCACGATGTCGTTCTGCTATTTAATTTCATTATCTTTGTTGAAATAGCACATCTAAACTAGGAAGATATTCCAGTGATATATTTAACAGGACCACAGAAGGCAAAGACAACTGCAAAATGAAAAGCAGCCTCACTGAACACTTGCAAGTGGACAGTAAAAGAAGGACTGCTTCTCATAAATTGCTAAATAAGAGTTAGATATTTGTCCAAGCTAAGCACTGTAAAAGAAATGAAGCTTGATTAAGCATAGCATAAACAAGGGAACAAAAAGCCTGCCTAAGACACACCACTCCAGACCTGAATATGTCAGTCTTCTCCCCAGGGAAGAAAGCCAATGTTTAAACTTAATGTTCTTCTTATAATATAATAGAAAATCATATAAAAACAAAACAAAAAAAATATAAAAAATTCCTTTTTTCTATCTGGGGCAAAGAGCCAAGTCTTTATTTGAAAGGAAATATATAACAATTGTAATTCACAAGAGGCTGTTTTTATATACTTGTTCAATACAATGCCTAAAGCAGCCCTCAGGAAAAAAAAAAAAAAAAAAAAAAACAAAACAAACCCAAACGAAAAAAAACCCCAAAAATTAAGAGCATCCTTAATTGTCTAATTGTTTTAGATCTTGTTTTCTTCTTTCTTCTTTTTCTCTGAGAAGCAGCTACTTCTAGTTCTGGAGGAGGGACCTTATCCAGAAACATCTGATAGAGTGGGAGCCTTTCCATTGACTGCCACTAGGCATTGGGAGGTGGATCTGGTCCTCAGGTCAGGGAATCCAAGAGCATCATCCAGCCATAGCAGCTACTACACAGTGAATCCCATCATGTCAGATGAATACCTATATTTCTCTTTAAAGCAAATGCATCATACTTAACAAGAAATTCCACACACTGAAGTATACAACAAACCCTTTCTTTGGCCAAAATCTGATTGCTGCTGGAATGGGCATTGTATGTGAGAGTCACCCACCAGTCTGGGTTTAGTGAAGTGCAACCTGCTTGATTTGGAAAGCACAATCCAAGCTTTCCATGAAAAAAATACTACATAGGTTGAAATCACTAACCTGTTTTCCACTATTTCTGTGTGTTATAAGCAAGGTAATTGATGACCAAAACTTCAACCTTGCAACTTACCCTGAACAAAGGTACCTGTTCTTTTTCAAAGACCACTGCAACCTCCAAACACTGTGCAGCTTTCAAAGACCATCTCTCTCAATATCCCATTCTTCAACTGTGCAATTTAAACGCAGTGGAAAGTAAAGATGCAATTGGTTATTGCTAGCAAGTGTAGGCAGCCACCTCATGCAGCGTTTTCTTACCTCTCTGGTGAATTCCCACCTGCAATGGTAGGGCCTGGCTCCATTAAATTGAAGTGCCAAAAGAAAAAGGGCAAAATTCCTGTAATTACAAAAAAAACAACCCAACCCTGGTCTTCCTTTGGTAAGTGATTTGATCTGTCCTTGTTCTCACTGACATAAATGGAAGAAGAAAACCTCAGATGCAGTGAGAATAAGCAAGACAGCCTTTGTGAAATCTCCACATCATCCGTCAGCTGCTGTAATCCAGCTCTCCGTCGGATTTACATCTGCCGTCTACCCTGTGTTCAGAAGTGTTATCTCCTTCCCTTTTGGCAAATTTCCAAAACACAGCAAATATAAATGCCTCAACAGACGGGGGTGAAAAAAAAAAAAAAAAAAGAAAAAAGATATCTCTGATCTGTAGGAAGCATTTTTGCTCACCGATAGCAAAGAGCTAAAACTGGAAACTTTTGTAGAATAAAGCACAAGAGTTAGTGGTGAAGGATGAGGAAGAATAAAACCTACTGAGAGGACTAGTTTCTTAGTGAGATTTTTTTTTAAAGTTTTGTTGTTTATTATTGGTACAGATAACTTGCTTTACAAAAAACACATCTGCAGGTACAAATGATATATACTTAATGGATGAGTGGATCTTTCTATTTATTGATGTTACAGAAATTAATAAAACAACTGTTGGCTAGCTAATGAGCTTTAGCAGCCTTAGACAGTTAAGACTGCTTGTCCAACATTATTAAATTTGATACTGTAGGTTAAGCCTTGAGTTTTGCAGTGAAACACAAAAGTGGCTACGAGCTCACTCCAGCTAGGGTCACGCTGGGTCTAAGATGTTGGGGACTTCAGAAAGGCTTATTTACCATGCAGTTTATTAAGCCTGAAGATCATTTTTATGCTTTCAGGTGTCAAGGTTATGGTTTTGGGTAATCACAGCAAGCACCTCTTCCAGTCTGGCAGAAGTAGGCATGTCAACCCTTGCACGTCTGCTATGGGAGACTCCCTGGCTCACTCCATTTCATATCTGTTCTTCAAGCTCCCTCAGCCTCATTAGTGGAGAATGTCTTTAAGCCACTTTGTCCAACCAAAGCCAAAAAACACTCTGGTTTTGCTCTTATCTAGACACATTGTGCTAGATAAATATCACTGGCCGTAAATAGATCATGCACGGTCAAAGGCTTTTCACACTTACTATAACAGTGGTGGAGATCTGGTTCAACACTGACCAAAGGAGACTTGCAGACTTCAGGTTTTTAAGCAGGTTGGTCTTTCCTTCAACTTGTCTGAGATCTGCCCTGACATCTTTGTCCTTCACACCCTTCTCAGACATTGCCCCAGTAATACATTGAAGAAGGATTTGTAGAACCAACCTGTAGGCTTTCATTTGTCAGAATAAAAAGAGAAAACCTGCAGCAAAATATTCAACATCAACTTTTGTGCAGCTAGGTGATCAGATGAACTAAGGAGCAGGTAATTTTTTTATTATTTTTATTATTGTTGTGTTGTTGTTATTTTCTTTCCAGATTGATGTCAGTTTAGAGGACTGTACCAAGATGGAAAGGGAGAAGACACATGGCATGGAAAGAACAAGACTGCCTATTTCAATAACAGTGCTGGTTTCTCCATTTTAACATGATTATGAATCTGTAGCACTCCACTGGAATGACCTGGGTGAGTGATTACAGGATCAAATCACACATGTAGGACATCCAGCAAAACATGCCACTCTTGCAAGAAAGGCAGTAGCATCAAAATGGACACTTCTTCAGCAGGCTGAGGGTGTCACCAAACAATACTCACTGGTGTCCTAATATCTGATCAGAATCTCCTTTTCCCCATCCTTTTTTCCTGTCATCCCTTCGTACCTTAATCCTGGGTATTCATATTGATTACTCATTTTTATGATTTTGTCTCATTGGATCGGCTCTTTTATTTTCTCTTTCATTATTTACATGGATAACTCTGGTAGTTGCTGTGGATGTTGCTCAGTATATGTTACAGCCTATTGCAAGGACAGAAAATAACCCTGAAATTTGAGCAGATGTCTGAGAGGCTCCCTTTTTTTAGTGGTAGCCTGAAATAACGCTACTGGCCTCAGTTTTTCTTCTATCTTATTATATATGAAGCTACAAAAATAAGCAATACAATTCAGGCTGTATATATGGAAGACAGACTGAGCCCTTCAATTAAAAAAACCACTGCATTCACTCAGCTATGCTTTAAGTTTCTTGGGGTTCTGCTATGCTGTTTGAAAGCTGCTTTTCATTTCAGTCCAGCCATGATGCAGGACCTGGTTATACACTGCATTGCATTCACCATAGGTTGCAAGAAACATTAAACCTCAGATGGTCCATATATGTCTTCGACTCTGCATTTTATGGGTTTAGTAGTTGTTACTGTTGCATTCCCTAGTGTTGAAGTAATAACTCTACTCTGTTGGGCCAGACATCCTATCAAACCCATGGCTATGCTTTAAATTTAGAGCACTGGGCTGCTGGATGTTGAAGGCAAGATTGACCAAAGTTCTGAAGGATTGTTCCTATTGTTTTTCATCGAGGTGCTCTGTTGTTATTCTTTTATATTAAATATGGCCAAACAATTTTTCTTTCCTGTTTTTGGCCCATGAGTCACCGAACCCAGGATTTACTGACTCCAGCAGCCATCCATGAACATGTTTCCTGAGTGTACTAATTTGAGCTGCAAATCATACAAAGCTATTCCTCTGTATTTAAAACAACAAATTTGGAGGAAAATAAACACAACTTCCTTTACTGACTGTGTAAGTTAGCAATTATGAGATAGAAAATATTTTATGAAATGAATAGAAGATGCATCATTTGACCTATTTAAGCCTGTTTCGGAGGAAAAGCTAAATACATACTGTTGGAAAAAGACTTTCATGTGAAGTACTAGAGTCTGAATGACAAAGCGTGCACTTAACTTGCAAGCCTTTATACATAGGTACAATGGGATTCTGATTAATTTATTTGTCTAGGACTTCTAGATGACTTTACAACAAATAATAATAATACTAGTCTTAGTTGTGTGTTATTGAAGCTAATGATACAGACCCAGATACTGTTAGTAGCAAAAAATCAGGTTCTCTATTTCCATTGCAGAAGTGTGAAGAAATGCATAACTACACAATAGAATGCACATATATAAAACTACTTCTAGGAGAAAAAATGGCATATGATATTTCAGCATGAGTATTTTTCATTTAATATTTTCTGTATTATTGAAGTTCATCTGATTTCAAATGAGTTCATGCTTTATTTCTGTCCCTAAATAGAAATACTTGTATTTTCTTCTTTGATGATGGAATCAATATAAACAAGTTTGTTCCAAACAAAAGAATGAAATTTCTATACAGTGCTAGGAGTCAGTTTTTTCTTCTAGTCTCAAAAAATGTGATCATCAACATTCATTTTATTTGCTTTGAATAAATTATTCAGATCTTATTTACCATATTATTAAATTTTAATTGTTCCATTGCATTTTCTCAAATGTAAACAAACCTGTGTGAGAACAAAACACTGCTTAATTATGGCAGCTTCAATTGCTCAACAAAAGAGACATTTCAGAGAGGAATTTTTAGATTGCCTAATTCTTCCCTAAAGGCAAACTCAGCTTTCTCAAAGATATTGCCTACCCATTTTATTACATATACACAAAGGTAAATTTTCTAAAGATCTTACAAAAGAGAGCATTTAAACTCTTGAATATTTTTTTCAGTGAAGATAATTGCTTATTAGTAGAATTTTCCTTTGTTTAACATTGCCCAGAAACCTGTATTAAAAGCGATGAGACATCCATGAGAGTCTGTATCAAAAGGAAAGAACAACAACAATGAAAAAACAACAACCCACCCAAACCCCAAAAACTAGAAGCGGCTGGCTCACACTGGCTGATGTAGATTTTGGCTGGTGTCTCCCGTGGAATATTTCCAGTCACCCCACTATCTGGGGACAGAAATCTATGGCTTGCAAACCTCACCACTTCTTTACAGTGACTGCTGTGGGATACCCCACCAATGTGGTAACAGAAATGATCGATCGCCAGGCTAGCAGAGGAAGGGAAAATAGCTGTGTTTGGGCTCTGGTGACCATGGAACAGGTGCCGACCTCGTATCTCCTTGATATGAAAACTGAAGTCACAGCACAGTAAGGATGGATGATAAGACTGACATCATATCCAACATACTAAATCCATTCCCATGCCGGAACAAAGCACAAGCCTCACTGAAGTTACACTCACGGGGCTTACTGGAAGGCAAAGCCTTAAACAATTAGCCCATACCCAGCAAATCAAGCCTATATTTCACCTTAACTCACATAACACGTGCTTGCGTGCTTTGCTAGGAGCTGCAGACGAGCAAGATGGTGTGTGCAAGTGGTCTTGCAGCTCTGTGAAATGAAGCAATGATCGTTTATTTACTTTTGCGTTGCTTCCAGTAATAAAACTCTAATGACTGAGGAGTGAAAGCTGGTCCCGACTACATGTCTGTGAAGGAAACCTCTGCCTGCCCCGTTGGGGTCAATCACGTTAGCACGGCACTCTCCAATGGCGGAACGTGAGCCAGCAGAAGTCTGGGTTTGGCTTAGGTATGTAATTACAGACTGTGCTTTGACAAGCCAGTCCTCTGAAAGCATTAAAAACAAGAGTGAGATCACAGCGGGACTCATTAGTGAGTCACAGACCTGAGTCGACATGTTCCTACAGGTCCCGGGCTGGCTTGGACCACAGGAAGAAGTGTCACACAGTTGTCAGTCCTCAGCTCTTACTGACATGCCTCTGCAAGTCCTACTTGCATGGACTACCAGTGACTTAGGGCCCTGGGGTGTCGACAGGTCAGCTGGAATATTTTTGGTATAAAATGCTGAGAAACATGGGGAAAATAGATGAATACTTTGGAGACGGAGCAGGATTGTTATATGTGGAGAAAATGAACAGCGTGCTACTGGAACCGTGGCTCCAACCCCTACAGCATTTTTGTTTTTCTTAGTGTGTTATACTCCCATTTTGTACGCCTCAAATTATGGGCAACGGAGTGGATTTTTGTTCATATTTAGCAATGTTCATAGAACGAATTAAAAAGCCAAAGATGCTGTCAGCAAAACCCAGCTGTAATCTCGCAATCACAGCTTCTCAGAAATAGTCTCTTGGACTATCAGAAAATACATGTGTGGTCTGATCATAGCCAGAATGTTTGTCTGGAATTTCTCTGCTGTTCTCATCTATGGGTAATGTTTATGACTGCTTTTGCACAGCCTTGGGGGCCCTCTGTCCTACCAAGTATGACTTTTTCATGACGGTAAGCAAAGGACTCTAGCTGTAACGAAGTGGTCTGGTGTTCCACTTTGCTATGGGTGTGCAATATATTTCTGATGCAGAAAATAGACCTGATGTTCAGCAAAAAATTGTATTCCCTAAATTTGTTGAAGAAACAGCAAGAGGCTAACAGATCTGCAGATAGTTGTCTGCTCAACATCCGAAGCTCAGGGAATAGTTGCCTGCAAGTTTGTGTCAATCTGATCTCCTGCCTTTGTAACTTCCCCATTTGTGCCAGCATCAGACAATAGGCTTGGGGAAAAAATAATGTACTTCAGGGCTGGATCCTCAGGTGCAAGCTAAGAGACAAGTAATGCAAGGCTCTAAGTGAGAGCTAAATGCTGCAAAGTATTTAGCAAAAATAACAAGAGCCACTAGAAGCATCCAGGAGGTGACACCCTGCAAGGCTGCCAGAGCTAGAGCTGGAGTCCAGAAAGCAGATTACTGCCTCTTTGTGACCTACTCCAGCCTGTGCATGTGCAAATTAAAGAGATCAATTAAAAAACAACAAAAAAATCTACCTCTGCTGCTGGGATCAGCCCTTCACCACACAGTAACACTTGCTGTTCTTTTCTGGATTGCCAAGAAAACACAAGAAATGAGATGAAATGCTAAAATTAAACTTTCTTAAAATAATTTTGAGGAGCTTGGTCTAGTTTGTCATTTTTGCTTGGTCATCTAAGGCCTGGGGGATGTAAAAGGAGGAACTCAGAAAGCAGAGTGACCTACCACCATCAATAGTGTCACTCCTAAAAAAAAAAAAAAAAAAAAAAAAAAAAATATATTCAAGAATGTTCCTTCTGCTCCATGGACACTTTGTGGTGCTCTGCTGATATGTTTAAGCCCCTGGTCCTTCCGGTCTGAATATAACCATACAGAAGGTGAGTCCAAACACTGGGCGGGGGGGGGAAAAATCTCCTTTTCCTAGGCAGTGTACCAAGGCCAAACAGAGGTCATTACTGTCATTTTTAGTTTCCATACAACCTTGGGCAATGGAAATTTTTGATGGCAACTTCACAGCTAATAAATAGCCAACAAGCAGAGCTGCCATGTCAGTTGGAAGAGAAGACCTCCACTCCCTTTACAGCTCTAATCATAACATGTGCAGTACTCTAAAACCTATGTAAGAAATACTTATTTCAACCCCACTACCAGCCTGTAGTAATCTAAGTAGCTGCTCTCTGTCTGTTGTTTTTGCAAATCTAAATATACTGCACAAATCTGTGGGCTTCAAATTGCATATAAAGAGAAGCCCAAACCCAACCTCAGACCTTAAGCCCCTCTGTAATTTTATTTTGGATTTGGTGGTTTGTGTCTCGACAATTCCAAACACAAATTACTTTTCCTTGAAAGTCTCTTCTCAGTCTTTCAAATAAGAATGGCCCTAAATTCTGAGTAATAAACAGAGCTACATGACTGCTCAATTTCTGAGGCTTGGTCAATGAAAGAAATAAAAAACTAAGATGACAGTAGAGCTTAAAGAATATTACTTTCCATGTATATTTTTCCCAAAAATATTTAGCCTTATTTTGGGTAATCTTCATATATTTCAATTTTAATTCCAGTAGAACACTCGATTTCATTGCCATAATATTTATTAATTAACATTTGCATCTATCTTTCTTTTTTTCAGTATAGCTTTTTTTAAAAAAATGTGGGACTATGTGGAAAAAATATTCCTAATAACCTTTTACTTAATCAAACTTGAACCAAATCTGCCAATACTTCTCCCTTCCAAACTTCTGTTTCCAAAGAAATCTCATATTTGTCAAAAATATTCCCCAAAGCTGTCCACATGCACCTGCCAGACTGATATTTTTATTTTAAAACACTAAATTTTGAGTCCCGTGTGATCGATGACACTGACCTCAGACCGTAATTTATGTTGCTAATAATGTGCTCCTGGGGAAAAAAAAAAAAAAAAAAAAAAAAAGAAGGGGTGAGGCTGAAGGAAAGGAAAGGTTTGCTTGTCAGATGTCATGGCAGCGAGCGGAGTTTGACAGCAGGGAGCACGGGGTGAAGAGAAAAGAGCCGGCTGTTATTATGTGTTATGTTCCTCTGTGAAAGGGGGAAGACGGACCAACTCCTGCAGCTCCAGCTATTTCCCCTCCAGCCGGGGTGCTTCTCCTTGAACTATGACACCCAGCTGAAGTAATGACATTATTTTGCAGGCTGGAAACTCAACAGGGCAGGGACTGTCTCTTTATTTGTACTCATCCAGCACTCAGCACATCGGCGGCTTGATAGAGACTGTGGCCTCCAGACAGTGCAAATAATCATATAAATAACTCCACGTACACAGGAAAGCCTAGTTGGAAAGTGTAATTGCTGTGACAGTACCAACATCTGCTCTGGTAAAAGCCTACTTGAATTCCAACACTGCATTAGCAATCTGGGACGATTCTCCTTGTACTTTGGCTTCTGAAGTATATTTTAGGTGGCCTAAAAAAACCCTCCTGCTGTCAAGTATTTCAGCTTTGCTGCCATCCAACGTTTTCATTCTAAACACACATTTTTAAGTGCAGCTGGGGCTAAGTGACCAGCAAATCTGATTACCGCGAGCGTGCAATGCCTGACATCCTTTATGCACTTGATTCTTGACTCAACCCAGTGGGGCCTAATGGGAGTTGTGAGGCTAATGCCCAGTGCAGCAGGTTGAGAGCACGGCTCTGAAAATTAACATGGGAGGCTTTCCATCTTCATAAGGCTGCGTTGCTGGCAATGACAGTGATGGGTGGTGTGTAATATCAGGAAAGCTCAGGCCATGGCACAGGCAGCAAGCCTGTGATACCAATGTAGAGGTTCTTAAGGACTTCAGCTGTTGGGAAGAGGACTTGAAGTTTGCCTGCTTTCTCAGGAAATAAATTGAAATTATCTTTAAAAATTATGCTGTTTTTTTTTTTTTTTTTTAAGAGGTGACAGAGAATTACCATAACAAAAGAAGTTTTTCTTTTATTCATCACACAACGGATGGCTGTGGGGGTAAAACAATGTGCTGGGAGCTAGAAGATTTATTCTCTGGGCTTTCCACAAATTCTCTTAATAATCTTAAAGACAAGCCCATTTCTTCCCTCTCACCCTACTGCAGGATCCAGTTGAATTACAAATTCTTCAGGGAAGGAGTTATCCCTTGTTATGGGTCTGGTACAGTGGCACCCTGGTCCATGAACATATGCTGGTATTTTTAATAGCTCTGCTGTGAGATTTGTTGTAAGAATGACTTGGTGAGAATATAATGCTCGCACTGTGTGGGAGGTCAGACCAGATAATTTTAATAGGCCCTCCTGAACATGAAATATATTATCAAACAAAAACACAGTGATACAGGCAGCAATTATTTTCATAATGAGAATTGGTAACTGTGTGGACAGCGTTGAGCAAAAATAAATGAGAGCTGGGGACTAATAACAGGCTTCTGTAACACTAAGAGGAAGAAATATCCCTGCAAACAGAATCAGTATTGCTAATACTTTATACTCGGAAAGCATTCTGCAGAGCTGTCACCTCCATTTTGCCGGAGATGTAAGCAGGGAGCAGAGGTGAAGTGGTTGTCCAAGCCCATGCAGGGATGTGCTGGGTAAAGGCGGCTGGACCACCTCTGCCAGCCTGTCCTTGCCCCCCTCCAACCTCTTGTACATCTAGAAGTGCCAATGTATGTGGTGCCGATAAGGTGCCCCACTCCTGCCCCACGCTGCTCCTGCTCTCTCCGTCCTGGCTGACACCCTTGGTACCACCAACAGACATTTCCCCACCACCACCTGGCTCCTGCTGGCCCCATTTCGAGTGTGGGGTCTTCCCAGGGCAGGCTGGACAGAGAGAGCTTTAGATCAGGCATGTGATGACCTTTACCTGCAGCTCTGCATCGTCTCTAAAATGCACCCCTTTGACAAATCCCTTCAGAAATTACCAACACTGGTACACGCTTGGGGGTGGGGTGAGGGTGTAATTGTGCATGTCTGCGTGTGAAGAGATAAGAGAATTACTTAAAACCACACTTTTCTTGCCCTGTTTTCTTGCTTTTACTTCTCTGACCTTAATTAAGTTTGCACGACTTCTTTTCCTTGGAAAGCTTGTTGCTTCTGTGATTTTAGATTATTATTCTTGCCTTTCATTGGTAGACACACATGTCCTTGCTGAGTAGTTTTTCACTTACCCTTACTGGCTACTTGAGATCAATTTGCAGATGCTATATAGAATGTCTATAAGGCCAGGAGCCAAGTTCCCAGCAGATGTAAATAAGGAGCTGCACCAATTTACATCAGCAGATTATCTGCTATGACACTAAATTTTTTCTTCCTCCTGTCCGTGATAAAGGATGCTCTGTCTACCACATGCAATAACAGTAAAATGCCGGTAAGATTAAAGGCCTATTCTAGTAACCTTTTACAATCTGATTTACTAATTGGGCCATGGGACTCACAAAGCAGTGTGATTCTACCTCAGCTACTAATTATCTGGTACTCAGATCCCAAATTAAAGACCTTATGCAGATGATTGGAGTCTTAGGGGGATGTGATTCTCTCCTGTCATTTTAAGGAGACAGACTCTTTCATATACTGTATGTACAAAACTGGGAAAAAAGATGACAGGAGCAATTTTGCTTGCTTGCTATTAACATTCATGACACCCATGCTATCTGGGAAAAAAAAAAAAAAAAAAGAAGAAGAAAAAGGAAAAAGAATTATACTACAATAGCTATGTTTTGGCAGTCTGTGAACAACTGCACTTATAAAGGGCTATTAATAGATTAAGATCATGTCTACTGTACTCCCAACAGTTACCTAAGGATCTTGAAGTGTACTCATAATAGCAATGCTCAGTACTTAAAGATTTTTACATCTCCAAAGTACTGTACAAACATTAACTAACTGATCATCAGTGCCACAGTGATCTGTCAACATTAATCAGAAATACCTTTTGAAAAAAGACCAACTCTGTATTTCATTCACTCAGGTGGCAGATCTGTTCTGTAGAGGGCCTTACACTCTAGACTGAGTGCCTTCATACCGTAAAATTGAGCATTACAAGGAACACCTGCCATAGATGCTCTGTTTTCTCATTTTGACCTCATGGGAGGAAATACTAGAAAGTTGAACATTTCCTTGGTAGAGGTTTTTGCATTGCATATGAAGGTATTCTTTGTGGTTTTAAATATATGCATTTGTATAAATCTAGTAAAGATAACACTGACAAAAATTTGGATAGTGTGGGTTTTGGCAGTTCTTGCTTTGTACATGAACATCCTTCAGCTGCATCCTTAGACCATTGCATTGTACAAAGAGAACAAGGTTCTTCACTATTTGGTGCCTTTACACGTGCAAAACTGGTTCCCTTTGGTTATGACAATGAAGCAGACCTGGAAATACGAAATGTATTTTTCTTCTTTTTTATATTTGTGATGGATCGTGATGTAATTTCACTGAGAGACCAGAGGAAGACAATTCTCAGTTTGCCTTGCGCAGTATATAACATTTTAGTCGTTGTGGAAGTGCCTTTTTAGCCCAAGACTGAGCTGTTGCATCTGTCTCCCTACACCAAAGCTGGTGTAAAGGACTGCCACAGGAACCATTTGCAGTTGTTGAAATTGGTTATATATCCTAAATATCATGGGAAACAAACCACAAAGCTTTAAGCACTATCTATTAACGTTGAACTTAGCAACTATTTTTAATACATATACACATGCAATCACATGCAGAGATAATGATCCCCCCTCTGCATCCCAATCCTCACCAAAAGAATAATATCAACAAACAGAAGGTCAGGCTCTCCAGACAATTTTAGTTGCTTGTGTTCCTTTAAATAAACAATATATATACAGGTCTTTAATTACATGATCATAGAGAATTTTTCTAAACGACCAGGTCTCGCTTGGTCCAGAAGCACAATGATACAGTGTGTTGTTGTCTCTTTCTTATGCAGTGTGTGACTATTTTTTTTTTTGTTATTGCTGTTGTGGTTTTTTGTTCCTGAACACTATCTAGCCAAACTTTTCTGTTCATTTCCATGTGGGATTTTCTGTCATTATAAGTGCTCAAAAATATTAATGAACTCCAGCTGTATTCCAGTGTAGGGTGGAGAGTGAGAAAAGAATACGATGATTTATTTAACTATTGCATGCCTGATTTTGGAACCTTATTATAATTATGTTTTTAGGGAGGATTTTTGCATGTAGTTTGCTAGACTTTCAAGACTGACATTATTGATAATAAAAATAAATATAAATGATAAATATTGATAATAATAATAAAATCTAATTCCTTGGCATAATATTAAAACCTACATGATTCATTGGTAGGATTGGAAACTTTAATTACATTTCACAGACTCCTGTCACTAAAATAAGGGATAACTGCAAAAGCAGAGAAGCAACTCTTAAGGGGTGGTTGGCACACATTTTGCAAGCTCCGTGAGGCTCTCCGCTGCAAATGTAGCTTGCAGAGTTCCCACTGGTGAAGTCTCTGCAGGATGTGAAAAGGAAGGAGTAACATGCCAGTAACCCAACTTCTGGTGGGTGTGCAGACGGTTAGCATGGGCTGGCAGCACCAAGCACTGACTAATTCTGCATTCAGACAACACCACTAGTATGAGTGCGTTGGTGGGATGACCCAAAATATCAGCCATTCTGAACGGCCATTCATTTTTCCCTATTTATTATGACTCTGTCAATGCAAGGATCTTGTTCCAGTCTTTCCTAGCACTGCTTCCAGACTTCTAGCCCAGAGAGGCTCTTTCACCCCTCCTATTCTCAGCCTTCTGCTTTCCTCCTTTCTTATTCAATTTCAAGACCTCCTACTGAACCATCTCCCCCCTCCCCCCAATAACTCCAGATTTGCTTTCGCACACTTCTCATCAGTCCTAACCCCATCCAACTGATTTTGTTTTCCCAGTCCATTTTATTCCCTCTTGCTTGTTATCTGACCTCAGTTTCCCTGACAACCCCTGGTCCCACAGCGTGGTTATACCCTTATCCTGAGTCCCACACCTCTGCCATGCGATGTACACAGAGTATCAGCCTCCCTTACATCCCTATACCTGCTCTCAGTCTCCCATTTCCATGGCTACTGCTCTTCCTTTGCCCTTTAATTCCCTAAACTTTCCTCCTTCCAGCCTGTTTTTGAATCAAATGGGTACCTCTTCCTTCCCACTTAACTATCAGTAGAGAAAAAGGAAACTATTCATTTGGTTGCAGAACCTGGATCATACCAGGCTAGGAAAAGATGGATGTGTCCTTAGAGGACTATCTAGTTTACACCTCAAGGGCTGTGGAAATTCAGAGTATGCGTGCTTTGTGTTATGGGCACAATGAAGAACTCAAGATGATTCTAGAATTGAAAGCAGAGTGACAGCATCAGCAAGGTGCTGATATGGAGGGCTACCACCCTGATCCCCTCCGTTGTATCTATATAACTACTCTCCAACACTTGTTTTCTTCCCGCCTCACTCAGAACATGCTTCAGTTTCCCTAACACATCACTGGACCATCATTTTCAGATTTGCCCTCATCATTCAGTGGAAGATGAGCTACATCACATCAGCCCAGGGAACGGTGAGACACCCACGGGAGGTGCTTGGCTCTTCAGATAATCATATAACTTTTAAATTACTTGTTTTAAGTTACACCTAACTTTCAAGCATGTGTTTGGATCATATATGGGTATACACTTGTGTACTGATGCCACAAAGAAAGGGTGCCCAAGGGCTTAGAATTAGTAAGTTATTAGACACCTCATGAAGGTCTCTCTTGCTCACTGAGTAGCCAAATGATCACTGATATTCCTGTAGGCTTCCAAGAGCTGAGCCTCTCCTGTGGAGCACATCCAAACCTCCCAAGTCTGCAGAAGTCTCAGGAGAAAGTGAAATTCCTGACAATTGTGTGAATCCCAGCTTCGAGTAATACAAGATGATTTTTTTCCTAATCCCAGATGGAGTTTGAGAGAGAAAATTAAATAAAAAAACTTTCTATTGGAGACTAGGGGTGGCTGTAAGTCTTAACCACCCTTGGAGAGGTTATTTTTTTTATTTAAATATGTATTATGTCAGTCTGTTGGGAACTATCTATATACAACTTGTACATTCTGGTTTGATTCTATGAACTCCGTAATATTTCTACTTTTGTGCTACCTTCTGGTCTATTCGTTAGATGAAATCACACCAAGTCTGTAGCTGAAGGGGAAAATTAATACAGATCTTCTGAAAGCCCAGGTCAGACCTCTCTCCATTAGACAGCCTCTCCACACACTGCCAGTAAAAGTGGATTTTTTGCTTGATGTGATGTCAAAATATAGGTCACTTCCATGAAGCAAACCAAAAACTTTATTGTTTTAGCTTTGAAATTTCTCAGCATTCATAAATGAAATGGATACTATGAAACTATTTTGTTTACAATCTTGCACAGTGGGATAAAAAATAGCTTAGGGAATTTTCAGAGAGAAAATGCTGCCTCTTTCCTCTTTGTTTTGACTGAGTGCAAAATGCAACAGAAGTACCTTTTTTATTTAATGTAGTCTTATGATTGGCTAACCTTAGATTCTGGGATTAAAAAAAAAAAAAAGTCACAAAACCTGTAGAGAAACAAGTGTTTTCCTAGGAAATAGGCTTCCTGCTAGAGACATATTTCTGTGTGTATAACTCCTGCTCTTGAGGGGAAGAAATTCTAGGACATAAAGAAAAAAACATTACAAATGTGGGGTTTTTTCCTTTGGAAAAACATCTTTTTGTATGAGTACTTATTGCACTCACTTAGTACATGCAGTTTTCCAAATTCTTTCAAGTAATCCATCCATCTTCCCTCCCTCCCTCCCTCCCTCCCTTCCTCCCTTCCTCCCTTCCTCCCTTCCTTCCTTCCTTCCTTCCTTCCTTCCTTCCTTCCTTCCTTCCTGCCATTTGAAATACATTTGCAGGCAGCAGGTGATTCTAAAGAGCAAGTTACACACAGGTCTGCAGTGGCAGCACAGAATACCTAGGTAATTTCAGACAAGTTTACCTTCAGCCTCTGAAGGAGCAACATTGTGATGCAGAAAATTGCCACACATAAATTCCTATTTCATCTTTATAGCCAATGCAGACACAGAAGCAAATGTATTTTAAATGAGGTTACTTCCAAGCTGCTATAATGGATATTTTATTGTGGTTCCTATTGTAGAAAAGGCTGAGAATAGAGCACAAGGGTAGGACCAGCAGTGCAGGAGCATCATGTTGTTCATACCTTGTTAAGGAGGGGTGTGAGGTGACCTGTGTGTGAGACTGGGAGTAAGGAATTGCAAGCTGGCCCTTGTGCTGATTTCCTTGGAGCTCTAGGCAGGTAATAGATTTCATTTTTTGCCTTAATTATTCTTATTTGCAAAATGATCATGGAAATATTTTTTCTGCTTTAGAGGACAGAGATGAGGGTTAAGACTGAAGACAAATGACTGAAAAGCTGCGACTGAAGATATGGAAAAAAGAAATATCACTATCCTGCCTCAAGCATCTTGTCCTGCTCTTTACATGTTTGCAAATTACCTTTGATCCTTTCAAGGTGCATATCTCAACACAGGCTGCACTTTGTGCAATGCAGTCTTAACAGATGCTGGAGATCCAAAGGCACAGTTCACAGCTGGGCTCCCAGCAACCACGAGTAGCATCTCTCAGACCACAGGATCCCACCAGGACCCTTTCCAGTGAACCCAACCACATCCTCTGTTTCTGGCATGTGTTTGAAGTGCACAGCTCTGGTGAAGACCAGTTCTGTTAATCTTTTGTTAGAGACTCTGCTGACCTCAATGTAAAAACACTGCGGCTCCTTGTAAAATGTTTGCTGTGTTTCAGCTGTTATAGTAACTAAGTAAATCAAATCTATGTTCTTGGATGCTTTCCCTCTCTCCATCCCCAACTACTCTTTCAACTCACTGCCCCTCAAGGATCCTGTTTCACTGTTAATATTTTGTGCATTTAACTGAGATAAATAAAGAATATAAACATGGAACATGAACACATTCCTGAAGGATAAAATAGCACTATGAAAACCCAGTTTTGCTTTGATTTTGAACAAATTATTTCTTTAGAGACTAAAAGGTGTACCTAAGGAAATGCCTGCCAGTCAAAAGTTTAAATGAAAAACAGAGTGAAAAAACCCCACACCAAGCTTTAAAGCTCTAACTAACATTGTACAAAAAATGCTTTGGGGAAGTGAAAGTAAGACTGCTATGTGTCCGTTAGAAGATGCACATGTATCCTTTGATTTCTTTTTTGCAGAGGACTTTGAGATAATAGGAAGATGTTAAGAAAATGTGACTGCATCAGCCATAGGCTGGGGAAGCAGTCAGTCACTGGAAACACTTGTCTCATTTTTTGTGCAAGATGTTTCAAGTGCTCTGAATCTAGTAAAGTTGACACATTAAAAAAAGCCTCAAAATAGTAATCGCTGATACATTTGAAAATTTTATTCTAGATGCAAGCGGATATCCCGGCAGCATCACATTTCTTGGCAGAGATTCTGCAAATATATTAAAAAAAAAACAACAAAAACAACCAAACAAAGCAAAACCAAACAAACAACTGAGAAAAATAAAAGCTGCAGAAAATATCCAGAACACTTTACATACTGGGTGGGAGGGAGGGAACAGAGAAATAGTGCAGAAAGGTATCTGTAGCCTGGTGTCTTCCTTCCCTGTGACCTAACAGAAGCTCTTGGTCCTCTGGTGGAAAACATCCAGTTCTTTGGAGGCATGATAAAGCCAGGCTTTTAGTCCAGGTCTAGTGCCAGTATGAGATATTGATGCCATTTGATGCTTCGCTCTGCCTATTGCATGTCTTCCCTCCTTGAAGGGCTGCCTTTGCCCTCCTCAAGCAGGTGAGCAGCCAGCAGTAACAATCCCATCTTTCCGAGCACGGCATAATTTCTAACTTTCCATGGACTTGTTTTAGCACAAGGGAAGAAAATAAATCACGATCCTGAGATACTACCAATTTTGAATAACAAGGTCCCACCTAGGACTCTGTAACTCTGTAACTAACACCAAAGCCGGATGGAGACCTTGCATTTTACAGTATAAATTGGCACAAATTATGCCACTTATGGCGCTATGGCAGGCTTTAGCAGGGGGCTTACAAATGCCACTTGTAATTAATAAAAATTCCGATCTCAAATACATTTCACAGTTTGTTCCCGGGGAGAAGTACTTTGCACTTTTTGAACTTTCAGGCTGATGGGCTGAGCACACAATTGGTGCAGTTTCTTTTCAAGTGGATAATCCAGTACGTGGCTGAGCAAATGACAAACCAGATGCAGAATGAAAGGTACCCCTCAGGGCTTGGAAAACTGGAGAAACAATGGAATCCGCAGGACATTTCTAGTGAATCAGAGCCTTGTTCTCCTCCACAAAGGAGGAGGAAAAAAACCACGGTGACATATAAAACATGTGGCAACAAATTGATGGCAGCTTCTACAAAATGGGAACATGAACTACATGGCATGTGGATAAAAGAGAATGCATCTGCAAAACATGTGAGGAAAATTGTGAATATAATTCTAGCAATTATGATTATAGTGTTGTATATGCTACTGCACTTAATTACAATTCTCTGTTCTTTTCATGCTATGGAAATGGACTAAATGGACTACAAAATATATCTCAAAAGACAACCAATCTGTGGCATGAATAGGAACCTCCTTTATCTTAATACAATGAGGCCTACATTTCATAAACATGGCAGCATCTCTGTGATAATTCTTCAGAGCAGAATTTTGATTACAAAATGAACATCGTGAAAAAAATTAGCAGCCTTTATTATTTCATCTGAGAACATGAATAGGATTATTAGGAGTATTAAGAAAAGTTTGGGGTTTTTTGTTGGGTTTTTTTGTTTGTTTTTGTTTTTGTTTTAAGTAGTTTACTTCAGCAGTTACAATAAAATGGTAATCTTTCCTTTTTTTAAAAAAAATGCAATGTTATTTTAATGAAAGGGAAAGAAGGTTGATTTAACAAAAAATCCTGATTTGCATGCTTAGCGCTTTCCTCATTTTTCTTTATTGGAATCAGAAAGTGTGCAAGTTTTGCAGTGCACACATATTCAGTTAAAAGTTAAAACAACAGTCATAACCATTAATCTTAAACTGTGAACCAGAACAGTTCATCTGTGTAGGTCTGAAATATTTTGCAAATAATGAATTTTGTTTAGGAACATTGGTCTAGAAGGGACCCCTCAGGGAACTGAATTAATTTGCAAGGGTTTTTCTGTATGCATTTTAAAATGTACACTCATGTTTTAGGTGTTGGTTTCAGGCAGTTCAGATGCTCCACTGAATTAAATAAACCAGTGCAGATTTACAGGACCTGAAGAAGTAAGCCATTATACCTGTTGATAGGAGGAGTTATATAAAAGCTTGGTGTTGTACAGCATAAGGTTTTCAGGGGCACGGATTTGGAACAATGGCATACTTGGGAATACTAAAGCTGCGAGTTACATGGTTCCCTGTAAAGACGCACTGATAAATCTTGACAGTTCATTGCCCCATCATGTATACCGCAAGCCTCATTCTTTTTATAGATTTTTTTTTTTTTTTCTGGAGTGTTAAGGAGTGCAACGAGTTGGATAACCTGTCTCTAAATAACTTAGGAATTCTGGTTGTGCGTTTGGGGATGAAGGCTTCTCTGTGTGGGAAAGCTGCCAGAGCCTGTCAGTGCTGTGCCGTGTGTGTCTCCAGGGTCAGGGAAAACATTGTTGAGCCTGGATGACTCTCGTTTGGGTGGGAGCAGACTGAGCAGTGAGATGAGCGAGGGCTGGGGAAGAAGAAAGCTGAATGTGAGCACTGAAAATTCAGCGACAGCAGAACAAACTACGATATTGGTGCAGCTCTCAGCAAATACAAAGGCTGTTAAAGTACATGTGTGTCTGGGGAGCGAGGGGAACCAGAAGATGCAAGACTATAAGGTGAGAAGGAATAAGGCACCTTGAAGTTTCAAAGGTTGGACAGTTTGGTTTATCTAAGGGGGGACCTAGGAAGGGAGTGGGTCTGAAGAAGGGAGAGGAAGCTGTGAGCAGGGCAGAGAGCACACACAGCTTGGAGAGAAAGACTGGTGTAATTGCAGGGGCATACCAGTCTACCGGGCCATATTGGCCATTCTCAGACCTACTACCTAGGAACACTCAAAAGAGTAAAGAAACTGAGCCAAAGACATGCACATAAACATGCTTATTATGTCATCTAATAATGGAATATTTATTTTATTTCTTTAATTATTCCTGCTTGGGAAGGCTTATGAAGGCTGGAGGGAGAGTTATTTGCTATCAAGCGAGCTTTTCTTCAGGATTCATTGTGAAGCTGCACACTTGCTTCCCACAAAACACAGCTTAAAACTAATGGGACTTCACTGAGCTCCACAGAAGTCTTAAGGGCCATGGACAACCTAGGTCATGCTCTTTGAAGTACAATGTGTAAGGGTATGAAAACCAGCAAGGAACAGAGAGTGTCCTAACTCTGCCAGAGCATGCTAGGCTTGTGAGCACCCATATCTAGTGATATACTACTCAAATACATCAAATTCACTGCCCACCTGGCAAAAAGCTTTATGTAGGCTATGTTTGAGTTGGTAAAAACTGAGCTGAATTTATTTCTTAAACACTTTTCGTTATAAACTCAAGTTCCAGATTGTCTGTAGAGTTCAGCTGGACTTCTCTTGATTCACACCACCTACTATAATTCATTGGTAAAGCTGGTACTCCTGTATATGGCATAAGGTAGGAGAAAATCAACCCTTCTTCTTCTCATAGCTGAATACAGGCTAATTTAGACTACTGCAAATGTCCAGTATTTACACTGAAGAATTAATTAACATTCAGACTTCCCACATGCCACTTGCTGTTTATTTATCAGCACTTTCTTCTTTAGTTTTTCTTCTCCCACCACCTCATGTGTGAGCGAACTGGTCACCGTTGCTACACGTTGTACAAAAGCTAACGCCCTCGCGTGGGGTCATCTTGCTGAGCTGTTCTTTCACCCCCTGCTGCCTTCCACAGAGGTTTTGTCTAGACATAGAAACACAAGCTAACTGAGATTGATTTATCCCAATCTGGACAAGCTGCACAGCTCTCAATCTCAAATTTGATCTCTTCCTGTCTGTATTTTCTTGGACTCATCATAATCCTCCCTTTGTAATCCAAACAACCACGTTTTACTACCGAAGAGCAGGACTCCAGAGCTTACCACACCTTTTTTTGTTTGATTAAACTCATGTTTCAACAACAGTCTGGGAAGGACTTCTCTCCAGAGGCCTTTTCTTTTGGTGCATTTTGTTAATATTTTTTTTCAGGAAGAGAAAATTCTTCCTTTGCAGCACTTGGTACTTGATATTAAACAAAACATGGTGTCTTTTTTTTTTTTTTTTTTTTTTTTTTTTTCCCATGGAGAGCCACATCTAGGAAAAAGCTGACTCCTAAAAAGTTACTTTGAACATATATAATCAGATTATAATAATTTAATTAAAGCCCATTTAAAAATCTAATGTTTATTATTAGCTTGTGTACTTCCTAATTATTTTATAGGCTTTTATTTTTGATGGCAAGAATCCAGTCATTACAGATCTGTGGAACTTGATACATAGACAAGCAAAGAAATGCATCTGCAAACTTTATTTAAAGAGAAAATTGTCAGAAATGTCAGAGCATAACATTTCACAAAAGAGAAAGAATAACTTTGCTTTTAATGATGTAGTGTTTCTCTTCCTTGTTAATATATTAAAGACTACATTACCAATTTTGGAGGGCAAAAGGGTAAAGAGGACTGCACTTAGAAAGCATAGGGCTGTGTAATGTCATCAACGCCAAGAGATTTAGAAGTAAAATCAATATGTCAGTGCTCACCCAATGCATTGTCTTTTCCAATTTTTCTTGTGCACACCAGAAATAGATTCTGATCTCAGCTGAATCCTGATCCTGGAAACACTGTCCTTACCCACAAAGAAAAATAATTTAACTGATTTTGAATGAATAGTGGTTCATAAAATGGGACTCCTGAATGCAAACATTTTCCTAAAGACTTTCTGGGACTACTCTGTGTACTTAATTAGGTCTTATGTCTGAATTAATGAATTAGTTGCCTAGAACCCTTACAGGTACAGTAATGTCAACTAAAAAGGAATCATCCCTGTTGAAACAAAATGGTGATTTCATTAGTTCTGATTTCTGAAGAACTCCTGATATCTTCATATCATCCTTGTTCCCTCAGAAATCAGTGGAATTCTTGAGTGATTGTAAAAGGTGTGGAATGTCAGAAATAAGCATTTCTCACTGTTTTCTGCTGAGGAATTAAAAACAACTGTAATACATATAAAGCTTATATAGCTTTAAATCAGGCTTTTCTAGTCTGAAAGTCAAACACAGGCACCGTAAGAATAATGATATTATAGTTACCTGGAAAATTCAACTCAAGGGGAATCAATTTTATTGTAAAGATCATGCTTTTAATCCACCTCTACCTGAGTACCAGATGGTCAAATCAAAGAATCAACACATTAAGCAGATGGACCTGGTATCTGATTCCCAATTACTGAAGTTGCTTCAGGTGGAAGGTTACTTCTACTGATCAGAGAAAATGATTTGTTCCCAGATGGTGGCAAAAAATTGCTTACTCTGCTCTTTTAATGTTAAAGGTTCCCAACTTATCTTTCAAAGTTCGGCACTAGCATTAAAGATTTGATCAAAGGCTCATGGAAGGTACCTATTGAGGTTTGTGGGATCTGGATCAAGCCTTAAAGGTGTGTGATCTTGAACTTGGGGACTAGAAGTTGTCAAGGTATGCGGTCCAGGCAACTAGGTTCTGCCCTAAGGTTAAGCAAGAAGAAACAATAGAAATGATACAATAACTACGGTGCGACAAGTTGGCCAAAGCATTCAGAAGATGGCCAAAGATTTCATGAATGGGTGAGTTAAGTGAGAGGCAGCCAGACCCCACAAATACATGGACAGGGGTGCTGAGGGCCTTTTGGGGAGCAGAGTCTTGTAAGGGCTACACATAGTGCCCACACAGCAGCAGCAGTAAGGGCAGATAGGTCTGAGATTGCATGGGTAACTGTAGCAGAAGTACAGTATTTAGGTCCAGTTTTGGCAAGACTGAGGTCAATAGGGAGAAACAATTAGGTGCAGGTTGTTTATTTGTGAAGAGACAAGGGCAGAGAAAAGGTGAATGGAGGAAGAACCAGCACAGAGAAATGGAGAAGCAGTGGGGTAGGAAATGGGGATAAACTTGAAGCCTGACCAGCTATAAATGGAAGGAACAGGATGGGGCCATTGATGCTTTTGAAGTTCATGTGATGTCTTGTTACTTCTATTTCCGAAGGTGTTGCTAAAGGTGTGATTCCGTTTGTGCTGATCTGAACAACCAGCTGTGCTCACACCCAGCGTGTGCACTGGGATTACGCATTCAGCCCTGCTTATGGCTGGACCCCCAAATGGGAAGAGCAGCAGCCTCACATCCAGCAGTCCAGGAGAGGAAGAATCCTCAGGTCTCAAAGACCAGCAGATGTGATTCTCCTTTAACAAAAGTGTCAGAAGTATTTAAAATAAACTTAGTAGATAATATAGGACAACAGAACTGAAAACAATGGAGCTCTGTGAAAAGCAATAAAGCTCCATTAAACCTTGTTCAGGCTTCTGCAGACAACCATGCATTAGTTACCAGCTGTACATAACTATTTAGTCAAAGCATCTATTTCAGTGACAATTCCCCATCAAAGGCATAAATGGAAGTATTGTTGTGATGGATTCAACAAGTTGGCTCTGTAGATTTCTGTGCATCCAGAGGTTAGAAGTGGGTATTGTTCTGAATGATGCTCATGCCTACCCAAAACTGACACAATCTAAGTGGATTCCCAAGCCCCTTCCCACATCTCATGTTCTCATGACAGTTGCAGTAACTCACAGCCAAGAAATGAGAGACTATTGTCTCGTTACCCAGGTAAAAATAAACAAATAAACACTTTTTTTTTCTTTTTTTTTTTTTTTAACATATATGTAAAATGTATGTGTGTGTCTATACATAAACCCACTATGTATTATTTTTGAGTCAAACCAAAATACACATTTTCTTGTCAAGTAATGCATATTATATTTATCAAATACATGTATGTATATAAATATAGATCTATCCAAATCAGCGTGGCCAGCAGGGCCAGGCAGTGCCCGTCCCCCTGTGCTGGGCCCTGGTGCGGCCGCCCCTCGAGCCCTGGGCTCAGCGTTGGGCCCCTCACCCCCAGACAGACCCGGAGGGGCTGGAGCGTGTCCAGAGCCGGGCAGGGGCTGGGGAAGGGGCTGCGGCACAGCTCGGGGCGGGTGGGGGGAGCTGGGGGGGCTCAGCCCGGAGAAAAGGGGGCTCAGGGGGGACCTTCTCACTCCCTACAACTGCCTGGCAGGAGGATGCAGCAAGGCAGGAGTTGGCCCCTTCTCCAAGTAATAAGTAACAGGACAAAAGGAAACCGCCTCTAGTTGCACCAGGGGGGTTTAGATTGGCTATTAGGAACAACTTCTTCACTGGAAAAGTGTTGAAGCATTGGAACAGGCTGCCCAGAGAGCTGGTGGAATCACCATGCATGGAGATGTTTAAAAAACACATAGATGTGACGCTTAGGGACATGGCTTAGTGGTGGACTTGGCAGTGCTGGGTTAACAGTTGGACTTGAAGATCTCAAAGGTCTTTTCCAGCTTACATGATTCTATGGTATTTCCTTTGGAAATGGCATTCAGGCCAATAGATAACATTTGATTTAACTGAAAATTATGCTGTCTATTTTAATGTTGTTCCTCCATTTGTAATACCATCCCTATTAAGAAATTGTTAATTTCTGAAGCACAGTTCCAGCTGCAAAACAAAGAATTAAAAGGCTTGTAATGCACATCAGTCTTTGGAGCTTTTAAAGGTTTTCCTCTTCCTATTTTTGACTATGGTTATTTCTCTGTATTCTGAATCTGGTGAATATAGTCTCAGTCCCTTGCAAATGATTTCTCCCCACTCTCAAACCCCTCTCTAACCTACAAAACCACCCCTTGGTACCACCTGTTTATCTGCAATTATCTGCAGGGGAACAAAGACGAAGACTTCCACCACCGTTGGAGAGTGCAGATCATTTGACATCAGGCACAATGCACTATGAATCATGCTTCAGGGTTTTTTGTAAATAGTAATGAAATTTTACTCCCCAGCCCAATTGCTAAACTTGCTCCAGTTGTAATTAGATCCAACGTTTTGTGGTTCAAACAGGTCAGGTTTCTAAACTACATCAGCTTCACTGACTAGTATTTGTGTTCAATGACCAGGTTTAGACAGGCAGGGACTGGTGCTTCACTTTTCCCTAAGGGACTGCTTGAGTTTCATGCAAATACAGCCTGTTAAAGTAAAGGATAAAATAACCTTTTTGCCAGAAAAGGAGAGAGTCAATTTCCCTGTGTAAACAAAGGGTAAAGACCAAATTATTTAGTTCTTTTGAGGAACAGTTTGCATCTGTTTCAGGTGCATCTGCCAACAGAGATAATTTTAAATGCAAGCACTTTGCAGCTTTGACAATGATATTAGTTATAAAATGTTGGAACAGAAACACAACAATAGATTGGAAAATCCGAAAGGAAATTACAGTGATGAAGAACAAAAGAAAAATATTTCTTTATTGCAGATGTGTATTTTCTTTTGCTAAATATCCTGTTGAAATTGTCTTAGCTCAGTAACCAGTGCCCATTTGTTTGTATTAAAAGGGAGGCAATAAAGAATTTAAATAGTAAAGATAACATAATTCTTTAAATGTAAACTACTTTAGGAATAACAAAGACTCTTCATGCACAGAATAGTTGTCTGGGGAGGCAGTGAGGGTACAGGGCACTGCTACAGCTGCGTGATGAAGACGGCATCGCCTTGCAGATTTACTGCAGCGCATCATAAACAGAGGAGAAATGCAAACGGCTTTTAAGGTGAGCAGGTGAGACGTGACATTGACCAGACACTTTAAAGATAGTTTACAAAAAGAGGGAGGATTGGTGTGACCTTCTCCTGACTCTCATGTTATTTATTCTGTAACGACAGGTTAGTTATTCTCTACGGCAACCACCCCAGACTGGTTCAGGAGCATCAGTGGCTCCTGAGAGACTCACTTGAAACAATCCCTCTTTCCAGTAATCACTCACTACATCTCAAAGTGATGTAAGACTACAAGGCAAGCTATAGAATATATATGATAGAAACTTCATTGCTTGTCTCTTCATTCCCAGGCAGGGGGATACAGGAGAAGCAGCAACGGGAAGGCGAAGGAGATCAGAGCTGACAGGCACAGGAAGGGGAGGTAGGGGGCAGGAATGGTGGAGCGGCAATTGGAGATATTTATAGTGGTTTTATGGCCTTCTGGTTCCGGGGGCAATTTTCTCTGTGGGTCTGGAAAGTGTCTTTGATGAGTCCCAGAGTCAGCCAGGGCTTGGACCTGGGTCTGTCTGTCTGCACCTTCTCTTTAAGCACGGGGCTCCCAAAAACCACCAAAAAGGGCTTGACAAACCTAGAGCTGTTTTTTAAGGAGAGATATATATAGACATGTAGATATAAAGGAGATCCTCAAACTTTGTAAAACCAAGAAGCTACAGCATTTGTTTGGTAAACAAATCAAAAAGTTTAATCCTTTAATCCTTAAACTCCCCCTTCCAGTCCGTCCTAAAAGAGACCCTTTTCTTCCCACTTTCCCTCTATAGAGAGCCCCGGGTTAAGAGCCTTCTCGTTCCTTCCATCACTCTGGCCCCTGGTTGTGTGCTTGCCTCGCTGGCTCCCAGTGCTTGCAGCAGCCCATCTTTCTCCCCATTTGCCCCACCCTGCTCTGTTGCTCTTGTGAAAGAAACCACCTCCCTCCAGCCTGGAATGCAGCATCCCCCTGTCCTGCTCCTCAGCCACGTTCAGGGAAAGGACATAACAGGCATTTAGAAGTGACCCCAGCGTCCTCTGCATCTGCTGCCTGGGCTGTGGGGGTTCCCAGCAGGGTGCTGGGCAGATGATGCTTCCCTATACAAGTCACATGGAAGACATGACACAGAAACCCCAACTCCTATAAAGCAGGGGCCAGAGTCCTGCTGGGAGATGCTGCAGAGCTCATGTTATCACCAGACACCTACATCCAGGTAACTAAATCCAGCCCTTCTGTCTATGATTAAGCAATGTGAGTATAGCACTTTCTTTCCCTGCGTTTGCTCTGCCCCATTGATTACAGTTGGATGAAAGCAGTTTCAAGCTGTAGATTTCATTTTCTTGGTCCTTTGCACGTGTTTTTTCTACAATGTTAATGCATTTTTGAGAAACTACTCTTGCAGAACGTTCCCAGAGGTGTGAACATCTCTATGTATTTTAATTTAACAGTTTTCAAGGCAGGAAGGACTTCTTCAGTTGTATACTCTACCTCTATACTTAGGACAGGCTAGTGATTTGTAGAGAAGAAACTGTATATATAAAAGCCAATGCTTTATTTTATAAGACATCCATTAAAAATTAAAGTGCTATGGAAATATTAAGTGCAAATAATTTACAGGAACACATGCACATAAAATCAAATAAGGATTAGAAATGTTTTTTTATCATGTCCTGCATCAACTCACACAGTGGGACAAAAGTAAAAGTTTGACATTTTCACTTTCTGGCTTAAGGTATTTGGCAGAGCTGACTCTCCAGCACTAAGAAGTTTCTTACCACAGGAGCAAAGCCTATCAGCACTGAATCATGAGGGACAGTTTGTTTACTCAAATTTGGATACAAGTTAAGATCACCATAAAAGATTTTTATCCCTTCCCATCAATGGAAAAAAAACCCAAGCCATCCCAGCCAGAAGGACTTGCTAAAGTCATCATTACTAGGCTGGATCTCCTGTCTATGACAGGCCACAAAATGTCACGTAATGCACTTCTAGATTGATCATATGGTCAGTCATCAAGTAATCAATATCTTGTTTGGGGCAAATATGATCCAAATGCAACCCATTGCATACGGAGAGGGAAGGACAATTTTATCTTCCTCTCCCCTAGGTCCAAAGCCTGTGATAATACTCTTGAAATACTCAAGTGCTATAAAACTTGTAAGGACAGAATTTCCTGGTTTAACCCCCACTCTTAAAGGAAGTTGATCACTGAGGATGCTCTGAAAGCCTACATTTCTCTGCACATGGTAACATATAAATAAGTACATGAAAAACCTCAAATGCCTCTCTCAGAAACTGTACATGGACATAAGACAAGGGGAAAACTGAGAGTAAACTTTATATGACAGGTAAAGTATTACTGAAAATTGATCATCTGGTGGTATAAAATCCGTATCAGACATGTCTTTTTTAATTTCAAGCCTGTCCTTAATAGGAAAGACACCAGCAATAGCACACAGTTTCATGTCACATGGATGGTCTGTGTAAAAACAATTAGAAAGACATCATTTCATTTCATATTCCTAGGGGTGTGCTCCAAGCTCTGAAACAGCTCAGAGGTGGACAGAGGGACTGTCGCTGGCCAGGGTTCAGGGCTTGTATATAAATATTGACATTATCATGTCTTAGAGTTTCTTCTTCCTACCCTCTGTAAATATATAATTCTTATCATTCAGTTCACAATTTTTCTTGTTGGTAAGGATGCTGTTAGTGTGCTGGATTGGAAAGAGGGGAGAGGATTCAGTAGCCTAAATACTGAAGTGGTACTATAGACATGCCAGGGTATCCAAAACATCCCCATAGAGCTGGTGGATATGACTGTGCATCTTCATGTAGTGCATGCAAAAGCTTCTCAGAACTGGAATGTATCTGGCACTGTTACCAAGCTGTTGGTTTATTCTTTTTTTAAAAATGTTATTTAGTGCCTATGGAAGACCAAATAACTTCTTACATAGTTTTGGATCAACTTTAAAACAGGGATCAAGCCTGTATGTGATACTAGAGGGCAATGTGTTAGGATTTCCTAAAGTGTCATGTTTTGAATAAAAACTCCATTCAGTCTGGCCACTCCATAAAAAGGTCATTATGGATCAATTTGTCAGTTTTGTTTTTCAATACACAAAATGGCCAAAGCATAATCATTACAGCAGAATTACAGTGTAGGTACTGTGCAGTTGACTGTATATGCACAGCAAATCCATTATTATCTTGTTATGTCAGACAGGGGATTTTCCCAGTTTTCCCAGATGCAAAATAAGATCCTTTGTAAGAGTGATCTGCAGATATTGTGTACATATTTAGCACGTACTGTTTCGTAGAGACTTATCTTTTGTAGCCCACACGGCACAGTGCAAGGTGCAGCCACAAGCTGTTGCCTGATCTTTTAATTTATGGGCAGAAGAGAACAGTAGCATGTGAAGGTTAGCAAGTAATGTCATCAGCAGTGTGGTGGTACTTTTGATACAGAGCCATTAAGAACGGAATAATAATAGTAAACTATTTCATTTTAGTCAGTACTTAATAACAGCTCACCTGTGCTAAGCAAAGTTGGAATAGATGACCCTGCGACATATGATTTTTTTTTTTTTTTGGTCTGTCCTAAAGCCCATCTTCATCAGAAACTGGAAACATTTCCTTGTTCATATTTTTGTTCCCATTGCAGAAATACTAAATGCCCATCTGTAACTTTTCCACAGTATAAACTCACTTAATTACTTCTGAATAAGAAATCACTATCCTTGGAGCTTAATGAGATGTTTTACAGACCACAATTGCAGGGTGTTCATTTCTATACAGAAGACAGCAAGCACTGTCAAAAAAAAAAAAAAAAAAGAAAAAAAAAAAAATTAGACATCAGACATACTGAACAGTTCCGTCTGGGTGATGGAAGACTGAGACTTGTGTCCCCTGTCTGTATCCATCTACAGTGTGCCTGCTCCTTAGCTAGTCACCGAAGCTCCCTTTTTTGTCACTGGAGACAGATATCTCTATGCTGTGATTCTATGCTGGATGTCTGTGGTGAGATGAACTGAACCCTTGGAGCGTCCATACGTTGTGAAATGAGCCTAATGTGACCACGTGCAGGTGCAGGTGCCCACGCTCTGGGCATCTGCACTAGTCATGGGAATTCCTCCTGTTGCAATAACTGAATCTGCTGGTGCCCCTGTTCCTAAATCTGTTGTGGGGTCTCCAGTGTCCCAGCTGACCTAAGATTACCATAAAAGCTAAATTTGTCCACTGATAAAGAGGACCAGGTCTTCTCTTATTTCCTCTTCCTGATCATTTCATGGCAGGTTTGTGCCATTAGTCCTTCCCCTTTGCTTTATTTTCTGTGCTGTTTTCAGAGGCAGGGGTTGTCCCTCCTGTTGTTGTCACCTGACAACAAAATTTGAGCTGAAGGTTTTAAAAATACATTTAGTAAATGTATCCCTAGATTTTATGAAATTTCACTTTCCTAAGGGTAAAGCTCTGGATTCAGAATCAGGAAATGTCAGGAAAAACAGAGAGTTTTCTCTTTTAATTAGTTTTATTCTGATTTATAAAATATGTGACTTAAAGAATCCTGTCTTTTTATTTTAATTGAAATTTCTCTTGTTATAAAAATTTCTGGAAAACAAAAATCAGGGTGAAAATAAAAAAGGACACTTTCTTTTAAGGGTTTACACAGGATAAATAAGTCCCTAAACTTCCTCAAAGAAGAATTGTTTTTTTGGTTGAAAAATGAATATTTTCTGTGTTTAGATTTTTCATCACAAAAAGCTTTTTGGGTTTTTGCTCTTTACATACAGATTGGTATTTCCAATGGAATCACCTCTGACTACATCTATCCTTAAGATTTTTGGGTATGGCTTTTCACAGTACCAAAAAGCACTGCCACTTTTGGAAGGCTCTGACTAATCTCTACAGCAAAAATCAGAAATACATCCATTTTGCATAACTGTGTGGATGCAAAGTGATTTAAAGTAAGCTAAATTATATCCACATTGATTTCCTAATAATATGTATTTACATTGCTTCGTTAAACCATTAAAAATTAATTTGGAACTAATTTCCTGCGATCTCCCGTGCAAACAAATCCTTACAGAAGGAGGTGATTGCTCCTCTTTGGGTTGGCATGTATCTGATCTATCTGCCCACATATTTAGCGTGCAGTCATTTGTGACAGATTAAAAACATGGACAAAAGTGGTGAAGGTATGAGTTTTCTCTGCCTGCGCTCTGCATAAAAGTCATATCCCAGTGCTTGCCACAGTTCAATAAGTACTTGCTAAGTCCTACGGAGCGACAGCATGGTCGTGGGTCACCTCCGCCCAGGCACTAAGCTGCAAGGCTTGTAAAGGTCATTTAGAGGATCTGGCCCAGGGTCTGTCCTACACTAAGTTTGCTCAGACTTTTTACTATTCTTAGTAAGGTCAAAACAGATTCTAGCCCTGAAACAGCTCGCTTTCCCATAGACGGTGAGTGAAGGTAGGTTGTTCCTGTCTGAACCTAGCCACAGATGCACTATATTAGCTTGAATTTGGAGTCATATCCACCTGGCCATGCAGTTTTTGGTCTGCCAGTAAGTAAGCAGTGCATGTTTGCCTCTGCACTCAGTGTGCTGTAAAACACACACAAGAAAGGGATTTAAGCCAGGGAGGACTGCAGCTAAATGGCAAATAACCAATAGGTCACAGGCAAAGCAGAGTTGCTCAGAGACTTGAAAGGAGGACAAGGAATCTGAACAGGTGTGAATTACAGCCACAGGCATGGTGCAAGAGAAGGCAGGCAGCCAGTGAGGTGGGAAATGCAAGAGCTGAAGTGAGAGATGATGAAAATCTGTACAACCACACTGGAGTTTTAAGGCAGGGAAAGACAGGTCTGAACAATGCTTTGGGCTTGCACATTTGATAGAAAGGCCAGTGCTAAAAGAAGTCAAATGAAAGTGGTTTTGGTTTTTGTTTTTGTTTTAAATAACCCCCTTCCTCCCTCCCTCCCTTCCTCCCTCCCTCCCTTCCTTCCTTCCTTCCTTCCTTCCTTCCTCCCTCCCTCCCTCCCTTCCTTCCTTCCTTCCTTCCTTCCTTCCTCCCTCCCCCTTCCTTCCTTCCTTCCCTCCCTCCCTCCCTCTCCTTCCTTCCTTCCTTCCTCCCACTCTCCCTTCCTTCCTTCCTTCCTTCCTTCCTTCCTCCCGCTCTCCCTTCCTTCCTTCCTTCCTTCCTTCCTTCCTTCCTTCCTTCCTTCCTTCCTTTCCTTCCTCCCTCTCTCCCTTCCTTCCTTCCTTCCTTCCTTCCTTCCTTCCTTCCTTCCTTCCCTCCTTCGTTCCTTCCTTCCTTCCTTCCCTCCTTCGTTCCTTCGTTCCTTCGTTCCTTCCTTACTTTCTCCTGTTCTACAGAAAAATAGAAGATTTTCACACCTAGGACTCAACCTCGATGAAAATCACAGAACTGAATATAAGCAGTGGAAAACACCTGGTTCTGCTGATGTACCTTTTCTCCCTTTGCCCAACAACAGCTAAATACTGGAGGTGATACTGGAAATAGCATTGCTTACACGGCACCTGGGAAAGTATAATATCCTGCATTTCCTTTTGTTTTCTGGAAGACACACCTGCCTGTGGAAAGCAGGGCACCACTGCCCTGTTCCTCTGCACAGCTGTGCCTCGCAGGCTGTGAGACCCACTCATCATTTCATGCAGGGTGATGCGAGCAGTATTTTAACTACTCATCTTGTGTTTTGCAACGGAAAGAAGGGTGAATGCACTGGCAAACTGCCTTCTTTGCTACTATTTGTTCTTCTTGCTGAAGGAAGAGGCAACCTTGGCTCTTCTGAGGGCAACCAGCAAGAACCAGTGTCTTTCTCCTATGTCATAGTTTCTCAGGCAAAATGTGCAATACACATTTTGTCATAATAGTTTATATACTTTCCTCACTACTGAGAATGAAATCAAAGGATTGCTTTTCTAGGATTGTCTCTACAAAGGTGTAAGTGTTGATTTGGAGCATCCCAGAGCAGCACAAGGTATAACATCATCAGGGAACATCTCGTGAATTTGGATGTCCTTGTGTCTATAGCACCGTCAACTGAAGCAAGCACAAGTGCCTATGGCCATGTGTCACCACAAGCAAATAGCAAGCCAGGCTAGATGGGGGTAGGGTGAAGTGGTCAGGAACCAATGGGTGTGCATGTAACTGGGAGTGAGACAGCTGGAGGACTTGGCTACTGGAGAGACTGGGGTTCCATGCCAACTGTTGGAGACACTCTAGGGTTTGGGAGCTGACTGAGATACCAGCTTTATGTGTGTGTCTCTCTCTAAAAAGGGCAAGTGAGACACTGGTGATCTAGGGGCAGTTACCAGGCAGACTGAGTTCACTTACTGAACAGATCCATGTTTTACATATCTATACATACTAATGGACTTCCCTCCTGCTAAAGAACAGAATGAGGCCGTTGGTGCTGCTTGTGTTCATGTCAGTGCTGAATCTGCCCAACTGTGTTGTTTCATATGGCCGGGTACGTGCCTTTTGGGAACACATGCCCAGTGTTGCTTCTGCTGGACCTGGGGACATGGAGATGCAGCTGTCACACATCTATTGGGCTATCGATTTCAGCAACCCCTGACAGTATGCACATATAGTTGGGTGAAACAGGTCATCCTGAGTGCACTACTCAGGTGCTTCTCCCTTGTGATGGACAGGCAATTCTCAAAGGCAGAATGATTCTACTGTATTTTCTATGACTTTGAAGGAGTGATGATGTTTCCTAAGATGCCTCTCTCTCCCTACAGACGTGCCCTTGCAGGCAGCAGAATGGAAAGGGAATGCTAAACATTTTTCAAGTTTTCAGAAACTGGCATGGGCACCACATTGGGTTCTCCTTGGCCTGCTATCCATTTGCAGTACATCTGAAGATTTCTTTTTTACCCTTCATTGGCTTGGATAATTCTCAGTTCCCTTTATTGTGCTCTTTCCATATATCCTCCAAAAGACCTTCCTGATTCTCAGTTGTAGTGTCCGGTCTCACCCCCCCTTCCAGACATGTAAAAGCCATTTTTCAACCCATACCACACAGCCTCTTTGGATGACGGGAGCCTTCCAAAATCTTCCACAGCTCTCTGCTTTCTTGCAAATCCCTTACAAAGCTTTTTACCATTGAGCCTTGCTGAGAAAAAAAACCCAACCCTCAAGAAATTGGCCCTTGCTTACCAGACTGACCAAGAAAGAAAATGTTTCCTTGTGTTGTCCTGTCTCTTTGCATGAGGCTGTTTTCCCTTGCCTTACACTTTGCATACAAGTTCTCAGAGACAGAGCCTGTCATTTTAATCTGTATTTTTCAGTGCTTAGCACAATAGTTCATGACAAGGCCCCTAGGCATTACAGTAATATAAACAGCAGTTACAAAATAAATGCAATGGTTATTCCTAAGGCGTGGCTTGAAAAAAACTACCTGGTTGCTTTACTTGCCTGGACCTTTGTTCGTTCAAGGTCAAAAAGGTGAAAGAGGAGAGCTTTCTCAGTAAAATCTCTCAACCTTTCCTAACCCAAGCAATTCCTGAAAGTTCTTTTTATTGTTACTTGTCACATTACAGTTCCGCACTGTTAAAAAATATCGTAGAAGCTACAGTTATTATAGTTATTAACATTTTATGGCCTTGTTATTCATACCTTAAGCTCCTTAAAATGAAGTGGTGCATTTTAAGAGAGCAGCATGTATTTAATTGATTCCACTGTAAAAAGGTTGCCCTACTTCAGTGGTTTTCAATCTTTTTCTTTGGGTTTTGCTTCTATTAATGATGACAATATCAATTTTATCTCTATAAGATAAGTGATACAAAGCAGTTCAAATTTTCTTACTGTGCTGTGTATCTGTGCTTGTTTTAAACACTCTTCCCTCTTTCATAACCAAACACCGTGAAAAGATTTGCAGTGTTCTGAGCTACCTGTTTGTGCACTTATCTGCCTCCACATTAGAGTACAATGTTATGGGTCCATCGGCAGTACGACGGATCTTGAATTATATGCTTTTGCTATGGTATAAGTGTATATCCTTGGAGAGCTACCGGCAAGTTGCTCTTGTCCATGGGAGAAGTTTATCTCATGTAGCGTAGATACTTATGTCTACAGTGACTTCTTTAGAATCCACTTCCAAGTGCCACAGAGAAACAGGGCTGCTCACTTGAACACCCTCACAAATATATTGCATCATAAGATCAGTCTCCCTCTTGACAGGCCTCCTTATCTCCCTTGATTGCACGGGAATCCTAGAGTAAAATGGTTGAGGTGATAAGCCATGATCCCAGTTAGCTCTTGTGTAGCGGCAGCTTCTTTGGACACCAGAGCTTCTCCGTGTCAAGTCCTAAACTCAAAACATTTAGCACAAGTTTCCCTTCTGTTTTGTACAGCTTCTCTATCAGAAGACAGGGACAACCTTACTCTAAGTGCTCACACAGATGCAAGCACAGGGGTCTTTTTTCACCACAGGCGATTGTAACCATTGCAACATAAAACTAAAAAAATTCTGGTCACTCAGGAGCACTGAAAAACAGCTTCCTTATCTTTTCTGACTGAAAGAACTTCAGATACCTGCATTTGGACGATGTAAGCTTATGTTTCTATGAGATCAGGAAGGTCAAAACCAAAGAGAATGAAAAAACCATAGGCAATTGAATTACAGAGCAGTGATAAAGTCAAAGTAGTATATGTTCACATTATCTTTCCCAGACTGCATGAGCCATTACAATTTTGATACTTCAATGTCCTGGCAAAGACTGATGGAATAGAAAATGGTCACTCATAAATTCATTGTCATAAAAGAGGGTAATGAGAAAGGAAAGCAGTATAAATGTAAACCATTCTTCTCCATATCACATAGCCATGCACCTGGCACATTTCTGCTTCATGGGCAGCTTCTGCTCTGGAGAGAGCCAGGAGCCGAATGTGGTATGGCTGCTGCCAAACACACTGAACAGGACAGAGGTGTATTTTCACAGGCAGCGTGCCAGGACAGTGTCTGGAATGTCATGTAACATCTGCCTGCATGTCTCAGTTAATCTGAAACCCCCAAATATGCTCAAAGTATATAGGTTTTTTATTATTATTATTATTTCCATTTTTAAGACTTTTTTTAAAAAAAAAAAAAAAAAAAAAAAAAAAGAGGAAAAGTGGAAACAATTTAAAACTCAGTAATTAATTGTGATGGCACAATACCAATATAGTATACAAGGCTTGCTGGACCACTAATCTGGAAATCTTAATATACTTTCAAATACAGATGAATTGTCTTTGCAAGTAGGTGGATTTTTTTTCTCATTATTTTACACACACATACACACAAAACAAAATGGAGGAAAAAAAGAAACTGTTGCACCTGAGTTGTGTTGCATTTCTAGGCCTGGGCCAGGTAACATGTTGACCTGACTTGCTCAGCCCAATTTAGAGACAGATCTTGTGTAATGAGGAGAAAATTCAGCTAAGCAGTCTCCTCCAGAGTTTCCTAATATTATGACTAAGAAAAAAGGGATACAAAAACCACAAGGGAAGTGACAAAGAACCTAGAGCATTTAGATCACACGGTCAGAGAATCATAGAATTCTAGTTTGTGTTGGAAGGGACCTTTAAAGGTCATCTGGTCCAACCCCCCTGCAATGAGCAGGGACATCTTCAATTAGATGAGGTTGCTCAGAGCCCCATCCAGCCTGGCCTTGAATGTTTCCAGGGATGGGGAACATCCAAGATCTTGTACCTGTTCTTCTTTGATTATCTCTGTTTATGAAATGAAGCATCTCTATTCTGATTTTACACTTAGCATTGCTACCTGCATAAGATGGCAGTGAAAGATTCACAACTGAAGGCATCGAGAGGTGGGAGAGAGACACATGCTGACTGCTACTTTTGGCCTTTCTTTCCACCACCTTCTTGGCTCTTTCCCAGTGCCTACACTCCTCACAGGTGTGGGGCTCAGTCTCTGGCCAGCAATCACAGTCAAAGCTACTGATCCATCAGTAGCTCATATTCCCAGAAAAGCCAAGAGACTCAAGCAGGTAGAACAGAATCACACCTCAGATATCATAACCAAATCAATTAGTAGCTAGAAGGTAGCAGTGGAAGAAGGTCTTCTGAGTGTTTGGTCCTCCATGTCACTTCTCCACCACTGCATAATTGGTCTCCTAAAAATATTAATTTTGGTGCAACCATCCTAAATTCACCATGAATGTAGTGTGCACCGAGACTGCAGCACTGCAAAATTGGTGGTGACTTTTGTGGTGGGAATCCATTGCACCTGATTTAAAGTCAAGTCTCCCACTTTGTACTTATGGGTTCTTTGCTGCAGGTGATACCTCCCTTTGCATGATTACTGCTATCAGTTTTGGAGGTAATCCCTTTGTAATAATGAAATTGTGACCATGGCAGTTCTTTCTGCCTGTTTTGCTAATATAAACAGCCCTGACTTCTTACACGGATTACTGAAGGGAAGTAGAGAACTAGCTAAGGACTGGTTTGGGTTACTAAAGGTAAAAAAACCTGAAGTAATCTCTGAAAGATGTCAGGGTTCAGGAGCATCTTTGTCCCTCAGTTTAAATGACAATGTAATCCCATTCATCTTTCCCCAGAAAATGTTCCCCCTGGCCCTCATATTTTTCATCCATTCTTCTTTGCTGTTCTTGATTTGCTCTTACTATTTGTGAAGAAGTGATCATGGAAGGCCACATCTTTACTAATGTTTGCAAGAAAACTATATTAATAACAAGTATTTTGCAACTGTTACAGTATAGATCATTGTGAGATTGAAAACTCACATAATTTCTCTGTACTTCAGCATTCCCTCTTACTTTCTTTCATTGGATTATTTCCTGTACACGCTATGCTACATCTCCTCCCAACATGCGAGTCTCATTGCTGGTTTCTACCTATGCTTGCAATCCCTGTTGGTCATTTTTTCTTTTTCTTTTTTTCTGGTTATGTTTTCATTACTTTCTCCAATATCTGTGAATTTAATTCCTGTTCGTCAACCATTAATTGAAATACACATTTTTTGAGAAGCTTGTTTGACACTTCTGCTGTATCCAGTATGTACTGTTACTGATAGATGTTGGCTGCTAATGGGCTGCTCATGGCTTGGATGCCTGTGCCCTTCGCTGGGTAAAAAAACGCTTGGATGGCTGATCCTTAAAGGTGGTGGGGAATGGAGTCACATCCCGCTGGCGCCGGGCACAGGTGGTGTCCCCAGGGACCAGCGCTGGGGCCAGTCCTGTTTGATGTCTTCACCAGTGACCTGGACGAGGGGCTGGAGCGCACCCGCAGTGGGTTTGCAGAGGACACGAGCTGGGGGCAGTGTGACCTGCTGGGGGGCAGGGGGCTCTGCAGGGGTCTGGGCAGGCCGGGCCGAGGGGCCGAGGCCAGTTGTATGAGGCCCAACGGGGCTGAGTGCCGGGCCCTGCCCGTGGGTCACACCAGCCCCCCACAGCGCTGCGGGCTGGGGGCAGGGGGCTGGGAACTGCCCGGCGGGGAAGGGCCTGGGGGGGCTGGTCGGCAGCCGGCTGGGCATGAGCCCCCCGTGTGCCCAGGTGGCCACGGCGGCCAGCAGCGCCCTGGCCGGTGTCAGCAGCAGCGTGGCCAGCAGGGCCAGGCAGTGCCCGTCCCCCTGTGCTGGGCCCTGGTGCGGCCGCCCCTCGAGCCCTGGGCTCAGCGTTGGGCCCCTCACCCCCAGACAGACCCGGAGGGGCTGGAGCGTGTCCAGAGCCGGGCAGGGGCTGGGGAAGGGGCTGCGGCACAGCTCGGGGGGGGGCGGGGGGAGCTGGGGGGGCTCAGCCTGGGGAAAAGGGGCTCAAGGGGGCCCTTCTGGCTCCCTACAACTGCCTGGCAGGAGGATGCAGCAAGGCAGGAGTTGGCCCCTTCTCCAAGTAATAAGTAACAGGACAAAAGGAAACCGCCTCAAGTTGCACCAGGGGAGGTTTACATTGGGTACTGGGAAAATTTCTTCCCTGAAAGGGTTGTCAAGCACTGGAACGGGCTGCACAGGGAAGTGGTGGTGGAGTCACCATCCCTGGAGGTGTTTAAAAGACTTGTGGACATGGTGCTTAGGGATATGGTTTAGTGGTGGACTTGGTAGTGCTAGGTTAATGGTGGGACTCAATGAACTAAAGGTCTAAGCAAAACAATTCTATGATTCTATAATTCTAAACGCAATATATATACAATAGCTAATATATTGTGTTATTTATGCAGTTGTAGCTTTTACAGGGAAAGTTAAATAATTTCACATTATTTTACCACTTGTGCTCTTTTCCTCAAAATAAACAAAATTATTTACTTCAACTGAAATATTATTACATTTTCCTGGTTCTTCTGAAAGGGTATTGCACAAGTATATGGTGGTCAAAGATGAGAGGTGCTAGGAAGAAAAGTGTCTGCCAAATATTGTTGAACGATGGATGTATTAACATTATTTAAATTCCTTTTAAAAAGCAGTCCTTCCCCCCACAGTTTCTTCTTGACAGGTGTCAGTTGATGAAGAGATGAGCGCGGGGGTGGGTGTTCTTATCTAAAAGGATTTTAAATAATGTTACTGACATTATTTGAATCAAAATTACTGCCTAAGTAATGTTATAAGGAGTTTTGTCTTTTAAAGGGTATTCAATTATGTTACATTTCACAGTAACCCTACCTTTAAAAACCCCTTCCTCCCCATGCGTGACTTATGTGTTTGCATTTTCCTGGGGTATAAGATGCCATAATGGCACATGGTTGGTCATAGTTATTAATTGAACATTTCACAAATATTGGTCTTAGGAGACACAAGTGAGCTTCAAGGGTCTGAAGTGCTGATTCAGTTCACTGTGAATCTGTGGCAGCTGAGCAATTCTGGAGCTGTGGAGTGATGGGGGTCCTGAGGCGCAGGGTATGAGTGATTGGGTTTGCACTATGCTTTAAGAACGGCTGAAAAACAGCTTAATATTTCAAGCAGAGAATTTTAAGTAAACTTAAGAGCACTATAGTTCTCCTTTGTGCCCTTTCTCTCCGTTTTTCTTTCTGATCTATTAAAAAAAAAAAAAAAAATTAGTCCTCTTCAGGTGAGTGGTCCTCTTTGAAGTAAAACTAATAGCATGTTTTTTTACTTAAACTTACTCTAAATGTAGGAATAATAAATCTGCAATGCATCCATTGAACTTATTTGTGCATATCTTTCGAGACGTTAGCAAAGAGGCTGGCATAGTTTTAAAGAATGGCAGATGATGTGTTTGAGGAAAATTTTATATTTTTATAACTGTGTCCAAAACTAGCTGCTGTTGTTGATAAAAAAGAGAATTGTGTTCTTAATACATCACAAGGAATATTTAACAGATGAAATGGTCAAACTAAGAATAAGATTTTTTTAATTCTATGTCTAATCCTGCTGGTAACTCACTATAGAGTAGCTCATCATAGAATAGATTAGGTCTTGTTCCCATAACATCTGGGAACTGATGTAGCAATGTAGAGGTGCTTGGAGGAAGACCTCAAATTAAGTTTAAAATATTTTTGCTCATAAGTGTTTCCAACATTTGAAACACCGTGGAATTGTGGGTCTTTTCCACAAATTATACATTTCCTGTATATATAGGGGGAAACAAGCATTAAATAGTCCTAAACGGAAAGATTATCAATACAGTATATGGTCTCAGATAATATCAATTAATATGCAAATCATATGGTCTTATAACTGTAATCGTTCATGACTGAAAACACTTGTTAGCTGAATATTTGAGAAATATTGGTATAAGTAAATGTAACTCAACAAAGCAAAAAAAAAAAGTTGAATAAAATCCCTCCCCAATAATAAAAAACGAGAAGACTACTGAAAACCTGATGCTAAAAAAAAGTCTCACCAGTAAAGTCTCACCTTTGTATAAGTTGGTTCCCTATGGTAAATTTCCTAGATATGTAGAAGAATCCTCCAAACCCTCAGAAAGGAATTTTATTAGTTATGTATTTCTTTGTCCTATATTGAATGAAGTGGGGAAGAAAAGCTATTAGTCCAATTTCCCTTCCATAAGCTAAATTTCAAAGCGGCTCAGAGATGCTGTTCAACCTGATTATGTTATTTGCAGTATCCTGGTTGACTACCTAAACAGAACAAAAATTACTTTTACATGTTTTGCGTGACTTAGAGATTTTATTTTTAATAAATATGTGAATATTTATCATATAAATATCAGGGGGGAAAGTTCCTAGAGCTACTGTGATTTTCTGCGAGACAAATAAGCAACGAAGCAGACAGATATGCTACAACACGGCCAGGTAAGTAAGGCAGAAAACAAAGAAAGAAGAATAATCTGGAACTTGGTATTTGAAAGGACCAGACCTAATGCCTGTTTCTCCAGAAAGGTCCAGAGAGGGTAAGTTTTTCTAGATGACTGAGAAAGCTGAGCTGATGAAAGCATGCTGTAAAATGTAGAATTATTTTTGAGAATTTTACTTTACCTCTTCATCCTCACTAACAGCTATTTATATACCATCCTATGTTTGTGAGGTTCTCTTCAGAAGTGATGAAAAAGACATGATCTCTGGCTCAAAGCAGAGAATAAAGAAACATAACAGGAGATGAAGGAAAGTGGGTGGGAGGAAAAAGGTTTATAACAAGTAAAGGTAATTGGGTGGTAATTGCATATGGATTTCAGCATTTAAACTTAGAATCAGGACAGAGAGAAAGAAGAGCAGCTTGAGTTGAGTGCTAAAAATTACAGGTCTGGAGAAGGCATTTGAAAGCAGGGAGAGTGACCCCCAGTCAACAGGGAAAAGTGAGATACAAAAATGTATATAGAAAAAATGGAAGACTTTGGATTGTAAGTTTCTAATGTTTGCACATCTCGGTAGGCCAGAAAATTGTGAAAAGACTGGGGTAAAAGGTGAGACGTAAGTTCATTAAGTTCTTCCCTTATATTTTCCTCCACTCCACTGCTTATATTTACATTTCTTGCTTTGTATCTAGCACCTGGAAATGCAAAAGATTTACAGCAAGACAGGCAGTGTCTGAGCTCTTGAAAATTTATGCATCTTTGACGCCAGTGGATCTCAAAGAATACAAGGCAGGCAAATAATCTTCTCTGAAATCTTTCACACAAGGTAATTTCAGTGTAAATTTGGAAAAAAAAAATTAGGAATGCATAATGGAGAGTAATCTCTTTGGTCAGCACGTCCCTTCATCTGCACGCTCGATCTCACAGGATCCTTTTCGTGAGTATAAGATAATTCTTGAAATTAACTCAGAGGTTATTTCCCCCCTATTGTTCTGGCTCTAGATCTGCTCTGGTGCTCAGGTTTTCTTCTTAGTTCCTAATTAAAACACGTTTATGGCCAGTTTATGACCAATTGGACCCTGTGGTTCTAGTTCTTTTTCTTTTTCTCCTATACTCTCCCATGCAGTGCATTTATAAAGAGCAATCAGAAACTGGTCTCTTGCCTTAATAAAAACCTCATTTTCTCCACTTTTGAAGTAGACCTCTTGTGCACCAGACTATGCACATGCTTCTGCTGAAGTTCATATTTGCAGACTCTTAAAGACTTTCTGTAGCACACTTCCTTACCATTGCAACACATATCTTCTTTTAAGTATCATGTCATTCATTCTTTCTTCTTGCACTTCCAGACTCTGAAACACTCTTTCACACTGAAACACTTTTCCTCACTCTCCCACAGAAGAATGTAGTTATGGTGACATGTGCATTTTTCACCTCTGCGCTGCACTGCTGTTTTTCATTGCATATATTGCTGAATGGAAGAAAATAATGTACAGTCTCAGCTGGTTACTGACCTCCTCCATGTATCAAGATGAGCCATAAACATATCTGTTGTTCCCTTGGCTGTTGGTGCACTCTGCTCATCAAAGCGATTCATAAATAAGGCTTCAAATACCTTAGAGACTCTCCTCCTAGGTGTCTCAGCAACTGCTGGAATAATTTTTAACTATTTAAGTGTAAGTCATAAAGCAGGTAGGAAAAAAATAATCATTTCATTGGAGATGAACAGGTTTACCAAGCTTACAGAAAACATCAGCACTGGGTCAGACCACTTGTTGACCACATCAAGAGACTTCCCTCTGTGATCAAAACTCTCCGTAATAAACAGAATGGAATTTGTGACAACTATCCCCATATAAAATTGATCTTATCCAGAAAAAAACTTTGCCCTTCTGTTAGCTACTAAACCCTCAGCTATTCCAATGATGATAACCAGAACAAAGGCCAGAGAAGTATAACATAGACTTTCCTCACTAGAGTACTAGTCACAGTGTTTCTGCTTTTCAGATCAGTACATTTTATTGTGGAAGCAGAAAGAATATGAATATTACTGTAGCCCATGACATTTGCAGGGCTGTCCAAAATGGATATTTATTAAAATCAGAACAAAGCTTCTCTGGAGTCCAGTTGGTGTTTATTAAGCGCTTCCTTTAAAAAAATTACTTGGACCTTTTCTCACGTTTGCAAGATGAAAAGAATCAAGATAGATAGCCAAGCTGGAAGCAAAGAGAAAAGCAATTCAGAAATTTCCTGCATTAAAAAAATAATGTTTTCTGAAAGATTTTTTCCCTTTTTATTAAGCTGAGAAGTCTTCTGTAAACTGAGGACTCACAGGGTGATATTTGGAGTGAATTTTGGGAAATTTTTAACAAAGTACTCTGCATCTTCCTTTGATTATACTTAACAAAAGATGAAAAAGCGAATAACTACTCAGTGATCATCACATGGAGCTCACTGCCACAAAACAGCCCAGCTCAGCACTTAGCAGGAGTTCCAAGGACATGCATTGTGCTGCAACGTACAGCAGCGGAAGAGTCAACTATAGTGTGCATGTATGTTTGCAAGAATGGGTGGTAAGAGAGCAGATCATGCTGCCTACAACCCAACAAAATAACTGAAAGATAAGGGCAATACACTTGTCTTCCTACCTGGCAGTGCAGGAGCAGCGAGGAGAGACCCGTGCCAGCTGTGTGCAGGTGTCAGTGCACACAGGTGAGGATTAGGGAACTGTAGGTACTGGTGTGGATACCCACAGGGCTACAGCCATCGTGTCTCTGACAGGGAGTGTGTGAAAACAGGGGGGGAAAGCTTTGAGGAGAAGGATGTATGTGCCTGTAACCCGCATGTCCCAGTAACCCGCGTGTCCCAGGAGGAGTTGTGTGCACTCAACTTTGTGTCTGCATGGGTGCGTGTGGGCGTGATTACAACTTTTGGGGACTAGTTACCGGAGTATGTCTCAACATGCGTAGGTGTGTGTTAGCATTTTGCAAATGTCTAGTGTTGTGGTTTATTTGTTTTATTGCTGAATTGATCCTGACTGTATAGCTCACTGATTGCAAGATAACGATGTGTCATTAATGAGTTGACATACCTCCTTGATACTGATTTGATTTAAACCACATGAATTGAGCAGGTGTTGGGTTTTTTTTCCCCTCTAGTACCTAGCAATGGAGGCACTGGTTTTAAGGCACAGTAATGAACTTGGGCAAAAAAAAATCAAATCTAAAGGGAACTTTGGTTGTGTGTGTTTGTGTATTTGTAAAAATATATGTTTTTTTTTTTTTTATTATTATGATTTACAGTCATTGCACTAATTTTCAAAGTAATACCATATGACAGGATGTTTCCAGACCTTTCCAGCTGAACTAAACCAGAAAGCCTCTCAGAAGTGGTTTTCCCAGGACATTTCTAGCTCAGTATGATAGAGATAGCTCCACATTTCAAATGGCTCAGGTAAGCTTCTGCACTTCTTGTCTGGTAAATCATGCTGGCTCCTAGCTGGAGAAATTCAGACCAGATTTTGGATTAATATTCCATTTCATGATTTTAAGTTTATCTGCAGTTGAACTTCAGAAGCATATGTTGCACAAAGGATAACTAGTAGAGATCAACAAAACGGTAGACACTGATAAACTTTAATATGAACAAAAGCTTCTGCAATGATGCTTTTCTGCACATAAAGTTAATGAAGGTGACAAGCTGTAAGATACCCACAAAATGGACGTACCAGAATGAAAAGTAAGTACCAGAAAGTACCAGTAAGTACCAGAATGAAAAGGACAGCCAGAGGTGGTGGCGCTTTCAGAGGAGCGCTGTGGGAAAGATATAAGTAGAAGTATAAAAATATATATGTTGGAGACAGAGAGAGTAAAAGGAGCTGAGAATTCAGAAGTACACCAGAACACCCACTGACTTTGTTTTGAACTAATCCAATCCATTTTTATTTTTATTTTTACTTTATTTTATTCTTTTGGTCTGAAAAATACAGCCACTGATTCTTTCCTGCTGGTCTCTATGCCTCTTTTAGCTACTTAAAAAAAAAAAATAAAATCAAAGAATTACAGCACAGCACCATCTATGGTTGCTAAAACTTGTCAGAACCACAGTGCTAGAGGCACCAGGCTGTGCTCAGCAGAAAATGAGCTTTTATTTAAACATATATCAAAGAAGAGCTGAAGCAGCAGTAAGGGGAGGGGGATGGGGGGCAGGGGGGATGGGGGCAGAGGCAGGGGGCCAGAGGTGTGTCTCATGTGTAGAACTTGGGTTACAAAATTATTCTCTGATGTTGTTGGGGCCATATTCCAGGATGGTGAGATAGAACTTCACAAAAAGTGTAACCAAGTGCAGTTTATTAATGAAAAGGAAGAAGAAAATAATGCACTGACACAGGGAAACAGTGAGCGCAGCACTAGTATGAGCAGTCTGGTAGCTACAAGAGATGATCAGGACTCAAGATATCATTTCACTGCATCACCTAAACACCATCATCTTCAGCCAGCCTTGAAACCTCTAGCTATAAGCAGAGATCCTCTGTATTTCTGGAGGTTTCAGTGAGAGCATTAACTTCTTAGAAGAAAGACTATTAATATGCAATAAAAATGCTAAGACCAAAACATTAGTTTACCTAGCTGAAAAATAAAATTAAACAGCAACAGTTACTGCAACATGCAGATAATATTCTTGGCCAACTCCTTCCTATGTGACACACTTTTTTTCTGCTTTTTTCTTTTCTCCTTAACTTTTTCATTCATATCTTTAAGAGGATGTATACATGACATGCCTGATACAGCTGTCGTAATAGTTGTTTTCTTTCAAAAAGATCTAATTCTGCTCTTGCACAAAGAGTTATTTCTTGGTTCACTGAATTACACCTGCTTTGCTTCAGTGTGAATGAAAGGAGTTTTAAACTGCTTCTCGTGATACTACAGAGGCAATAGCAAACTCCAGCAACAGGGTCTATGTCAGACAGACGAGATGTCAATCCACCGATTCTGGCAGAGGAGGTTGCCATGGAATCGCAGATAACTTCCTAGATGTGAAAAATGCTATTTTGATGTTTCTTGAATTGGATAAGGAAATATTTGTCAGTAAGGCTGGGATTTACCTCATCAAGGTCTAGCTCTCTAAAGTTAGACATTATTCAGGTCCTGCCTATGAACAGTGGGAAAACAGAGGCACCCTCAGAAGGAATGTATGGTCATGCTCATTATCATGAATACTCAGGTTAGGATGGTCTTCTAAGTAGCATCTCTCTCTACTGAGTACGGATGGACCCCCAGCTTAGCCTACACACCTAATTTTTCACAGTCTAAATTTCAGCAAAATGGATTTCACATTTCACCTGGGGGTGGGGGGGTGGGTGGGAATTAATTAGTATTGTAGATGCTTAACCTCTGAAGGCTACAATGCAACAAAATGGACTTTCCTGGGTCTCAGATAAGCCACCTGAGGACAGAATCCATTCGTTAGTGACCAGGTGGGAACTCCAGGCTTAAACGACCTCTATAAGCAAAAAGTAACAGCATCTCAGGATTGACATAGGATTCTAAAAAACTGAACCTCCTGTCCCCAAGATGTGACAGGAGTTGGGTAAAATGTCCTTTCACACTGTTTTGAAAATTTTCCTTAAAAAGAACTCACAGACATCCTCAAAAAATAATCATGATCATATACCAAACAGTAGAAAGGCAAGCCAATACCTTTTTTTCAATTTGGGGATGTATTAATAACGTGCTTCAAAATTAAATCTGTTTTCAGCCAATTGGTTTAAACGTAGCTCATCCCAGAGGCAGCTAAAGTTTGTCATAGAAGTATTAGTTCAGTTTCAGGAGTGTGGTACCTCTGAGAAATACTGCTGAAGTGTAGCTGTGGGGAATAATACTTGACTACTTTTGATCAGACTAAAAATACAGAAAAATCCAGGGAAGGTGACAGCCTTGTTCATCAAACGAAGACACACAATCTTCATTTCAGTTAACTATGCCAAGTAATGGCATGCAGAAGATCATTTCAGTGACATGGAAAGAAGATAGAGAATACATCTATTGTTAATTACAACAATTAATTTCTGATGGATAGAACATTAATGGAGCAAAATAATTACAGGAGGATTGCGTAACTTAGTTATCTGATTATTCACAATTTTGAGAGAGAACCATTCCTACTATGCACAGTGCACAGTCCTCCTCCGATGGATTTCCAAGTTCTGCTAGCAAAACTGAACAAACTAGAGATTTGGTTTTCCTAAGATCCTTGAGAAACAGGACAGTTCTCCTGAACCAGGGCTTTGTGGCTCACTAAAAAAACACACGGGAGGTACTTTTTGAGCTTCACAACCACTACAAGATGGGAAATGTTCAGTTCTAAAAACCAGCCTGTTGTGGTGGGAGGACCCTTTGAGATCCAACAATAAAAAAGGCTGTAGGAAATGGCTGCTGAGTTATAGCTACAGTTTGAAAAAAGCAATTCAAGGGATTTTTCTGTAGGCAATCTTCTCATAAGATGAGAAATTGGAGGAAAAAATAAATAACCTCTCACCAATAAGCATAGTCACCTCCACTGAACTGAGAGAATATCTAGAAAGTATACTGCGTGAAAGTGGTAATTATATTGTGTTTCTTTATCAGACTCTGAAGCTTTTAGAAGACTAAACTTGATATTATTAAAAAAAAATAAAATCAAAGGAAACCAAGTAGCTGGAGTTTACATCAGGGAACAAAGCGAAATCTTTCCTGAACAAGCGATTATCAAATTACAGACCTATCACTAGAGTTTCCTGCAAAGGGTCAGCACCTTCTCTTGCTCCTGACAGACAAAGAAAGTGTGACAGGCTTGATCAATATTTCAGTTAACTAAACAGCTGGCTGATAACAGGACTTATGACAGACAAAGGTTTCTTTCAAGACAATAAAATAAATGTCTTCTCAAAGATGTGTTTTAATTTGTTTTGTCTTGTTTTTCTTTTCTTGCTTGTTCAATAGCTTGCATTAATCTGAATTTTCCCTCTTCAGGCTTGAGATTTATGTGTTCAAAAACAAATCTGCAAAGAATCTTAGATATGGAAAAAAAGTAATCAGAAAGCCATGTAAATTAAAATAAGAATATTTCTGGTTGTCTGTCGGTTGTAAAAGGACAACTATGTTGAAAGGGAATGTTAGCACATCAAATGCATTTTCATGTCACCCTTCTGTGATGAGCCCTCTCCTGTTTTCCCATCTGACTCATACCAAGGGAAGCGTGGGGGTTACAGGGTCAAGCAGGAAGATCTCTCTAGCAGAAGAGAAGACAATATCCATTGCTAAAGTATTTTCCTTGCATTAGTGCTGTCTGAATTCCAGCTGATGAAACTCCACAGAAACTTGAGAAATGTTACAATACTTCAAAATCTCCCGATGACTTTTTTCAACCTAGAAGCACCCTACTTGAGAAACCCAATCCCTTTCTTTTTGGTTTCCAGGAACCTCCGATGGAAGGGAATTTTAGTTCAAGCCAAATGTGATGCAGTCTGACCATGCAACTGTCTGCCTTTGGAAGCAAAATGTATTTGTTGCATGAGAGTAAGGGCTCTCAAAATGGAAACGTATGCGTGCACCCATGGTGCACCACAGTAAGAGGTGCACTGACAGCAAAAGCAGCACAGACCTCAATGCTGTCCAAAGCTCTGCCTTGGCGAACTATTTCCTTTAACTGCTGCCCCTACCAGCCTTTTTTCTTCAGTTGGTCACAGCTGGATTTAGAGGACAGCATCAGAGCTCCTGCCTATTCTGCCATGCACAAAGAATTCTGAAAAGGATTATATTGCAGATTTCTCCTTCTGTATAGTCATAACATTTAAAATTAAACCTTTGCTTTTGCTGCTCTGTGGGTTCCTGTACCCTACAGCTTACCATATTTCAGAGTCTGCAGGGGTTCATATTGTACTCCAAGCTTTGTGTAATGTTGTAATGTTTCTATAAAGCCATTATGTGGAAGAATGTTGCAAGCTTTGTTTCTTTTTTTTCTACGGCAGTTTTGCGTGACACTTATTTATATACCTTATTATGTATTGTAGTCCCTAGTGATCATTTTTCATAGTGATCTAACTTGTCTGGTATTCTTTCCCTAAAGGCCCTAAACACAGTGGCTCTATATAATCTCAAGGCTTTAAAGCCGAGCTGTTCTGATGCTGCATTCAGCAGCTAAAGCTTTCCACTTGAGCTATCATCTTTGTGTGCAGAGTGTCAGCTGCATCTGATACAACTCTACATTTCATGTGGGAAAAACTGCACTTGTGGAGAGAAGAACCACCCCAAAAGATGCCTCTTGGCAACGGCATGCATTGACCTGGCTGAACGTACCAGGTCTGTGCAGGGGGATGGATGGGCTTCCCTCCACCTTGGATCCAACCCACCGCAGATGAGCTACAGCCTTTGCTTTGTCAGAGACTGCTGAACCTGAGTTACACTGATGTGGCTAAAATCACGGTGTTCAAAGAGGAGATCGGTCTCATTTTAAAATATCTGTGCCCAAGCTTGCTACAGGTAGGTAATTACCTAAACAAGTGCTTTATCATAGAAACTTTCTTTCCAAGATGTCCAATACGTATTTATTCTGTTTTTTTTAACCATACATTATGATTCTAAGCTCCTCCAGACAAACTGATGCTGGAAAGAAGGAAGAGAGCTGAGAAGGAAGAGAAAACTGGAGTTTACATTTCAGTGGCTTCTGTTTGTGTTTATGTTCCCACCCCCCACGGACTTTACTTAATGCCTTGAGAAACCTTTTATCAAGCCAGAAGAATGCCAGCCCCAGTGGGTTATGGTAGGGCTTACGCTGCTTGATTCAGACTCTCATGCTGATTCAAATTACTTGCTATCACACATCAAAGAAGCCTCCAAAATTTGGCATGTTCAAATTACTGCACTATTTCTGGGCATTGTTTATTACCATTAAACACTCAAAGCCTCCAGGCTCAATTAGCTGTTTCGTTTTATTACAGCTTTTAGCATCCACGTATTCATGCATGAATCCATCCCTCCCTCTTTGTAGATTCTGAAGGATATTTTCACCATGGCTCCCTCTGAAGCTTATACCCTTCAACAGCCCAAATGGATATGGCTTTCTGTGAGGCAAATCCCTCAGTGGATCCGAAGGTCTTCTGGAAATCACTAAACCTCACACAAGTGAGATGGAATCTCAATCTCTCCTTGAAAGCCAATCTGTCTCAACTGCCATCTATTCTACTTAATTTTGGTCATAATAAATTTGGGCAGGTAATATAACCAAATTGCTTCAATTTCCTGTTAAGGCAATGAAGAGATATAGGCATCAGTATTGAGCAATTCATTCCTTTCAAGGGTAGATGTCTGCGATATGTAGGATGGATTGCCCATGGAGGTGCTACATTCTCTGCCTTGGCTGTAGATAATTACCTTTGATGACTAACTTTCATATGGATAAAATTAGATGATGTGATGATAGAATGACCTTGCACATAAATGGCTCCCCGTACAGGCAATTTTGAGAAGCCTGTGAACATTTTGTTCTACAAATGTTGAAATATAAACATGAGATGTTAGTAATAACAGTGGTATTTAATACTTCACATTTTTCAGACCACTTAAAAACACCTAGGAGTTGCTGAGTTTTTTGTTTTGTTTTGGCTGGGGTTTTGGGTTTTGGTTTTTTGTTTTGTTTTGCTTTTGGTTTTGTTATTTTTATGTTAAGGGTGATTTAAAGCTCATCAGAAGAAACCGACTGAATCCAACAGCTACATTTCCAGGCCTCCATTACTCACATATGTAAGAATTTTCATAAATTACTTCTGAGACAATAGAGTGTTAAAGCACAGGACCCTGAGACCTTGAGTCAGGCAGAGCTCTGAAAAGGATCTGCTACATGTTTTCCTTAAAATGAGCATTCAGAAAGCACCACAAAGACTTTGGTACTCTAAAGCAATTTTTTAAAATTTGAAAAACCTAGAAGAACAGTGAGGTTTAAAAACAAAGAAATTCAGACAGTGCATAGTCAAGAAATTATTTGAGTACAAGCGTCTTCTCTGCTCATTGTGTCTTCTCCTCCCTATCCCCTTGCTTATAATCACACAATATCTGATTTTGTGGCATGTAATAGCCTCCAATAAACTCCACATAATCCCCTCAAAGCCAGAGGTCCATAAATTCTTCCTTCTTTTTGTGGGAGAGAAGAAGATGGGACCCCTATCTCAGGATAATTTTATGGACCACTTGCTGTTCCCCAGCTGGTTCCCAAATCTGACCCTTCCCAGCACTTTTGGTATTTCATCTCTTCTAGAGCATACAGCTAGCACTAAGGAAAAGAGAAATCCAGTAAAACCTCTTTAAATGAGTATTATTTACCTTTGGAATACTATTGCCCTAATCTCACCTAGTAGTAAGTACAGTACAGAATTTGTTGAGCATTTTTTAGATTTTTGAAGAAAACAAACGCTGATTCTTCTGCCAGTGACTATCTAATTCAAAGAAAAATAACAGCAGTATAAAATACATTTGTAATGGTTAAAAAATGGTTGTAGTGTTAGTACCTGGAGACCCTGTCTTGCCTGCCTGAAATGCAGATTCAGAGGCTCCAGGGAATCCCACCGATGCAGAGTTCCAGGAGAACTCAGGAGGAAAGTTGGTGTTTGTCCCAGAGCTAGCTGAGCTATAAGCAAACTGTAAGGAAAGAATAAGTGAATGTAAAGGGGAAAGGATCCTCATGTGACCACAGGTACCAGGATTTTTCTGTCCTTTAAGTAGCTGGGTTAAGTTTCCTCTGAATGATTTCTACTCCAAGAAACTTTGAAGTCCCTGCCTGCTCCTGGATCACAAACCAACAGCAGTGTCAAAGGCTTCATTGTATTTTTGAGGGTTTGTTAGGCTATATCTCCTGACCCCAATGCAAAGACATTTTTGGATTTGTGATGAACTAGGTTGATGTGAACTGCCTGGCATTTGATCTAAGACACAGTATGATGAATGCACGGGTATCAAATAGTCAACAACAGAGGTGAAGCATCTGACAGGGAGAAAAAGATGTTCCATATCACAAAAGAAAGGAAGGTTCTGCATTATTTCTCTTTTCATATTTTCATACCTTATTTTCAAAATCTCATTTTTCTCATTGGATGTTTGATGCCATATTCAAGTATTCAGCAAATGGAAGAAGGAAGAATCTCATTGATGATGGGAATCTGACCTGAATACAGAACCAGCATTAGTAGGCAGCAGTGTTTGCTCGATATCAAAGTAGAAGAGTGGGTTTAACGACTGCAGAAAGCCAGGTAACCTCTCAGGGAGAAAGAGTAGTCTGAAAATAATCCTAATAGAAAATTACAAGAGAGACTTTCAGCTGGTGTGCAATGGCAGAGAAACATTGACACTGCTGCTAATATTTAGCAGCTTAAGCACTCCTCAAAGCATTGAAAGATTGTACAGTTATGGGGTTTAATCTCCAAGGTGAAACTTCAGGTTTTCCTAAGAGTTCATAAAATATGCACCTATTTACTCTCAGAAATCACACAATTAAATGAATGTTAAAAATATTAATGCAATTATTCTTACTTAAAATGAAAAAGTGCTTCACTATTTTTGGTCTTTTAAAGATAATGTTTTCCTGTATTTACTTCAAATTCAATGCAATCACATAACTTCAGCACCTGCTGTCCAGAGCCCCTGGTGTTAGGTGAGACACAGACCAAAGGTTTAGTAAATAACTTAACTGTTCTCTGTTTCTGTTTTTTCCCAACACATAAAATGGAGCAACAGCAATTTCTTATCTTCCTAGTAGGATGCTGTGAGTAATAACTAACAAATGCCTGCAAGGTTCTAAGAACTTTAATCCTATTTACTGGAGAGGTCAAACTCTTGTGCTTCAAAGAGGAAACAAAGATTCTATAATGTGAAAAACCAGAGGTTTGTTCCAGCTTATGCATCAGTCCTGAGGAGAACCAGCCATCCTTCCTAGCTCATGGCAAAGAGCTGTAATGTGTGGTAGATAACTTGATACATTTCTATGTGAATTAAGATCATGCAGTTTTTGTTTCCAAACCGTTTGTTATTCAAACCCATGCTTTATTGCAAGGCTATGCATGTCTATATGTCTTCACTCCAAGACAATTCAATAGAACAAGCTCAGATCTAAAGATGCTTCTGTTCTCAGTGAGATCTACTTTATTCCCTGGAGAAAGACAATCTGGTCTGTCAAATTACCTTAGACAACACGCAGAATGAACAAAGAGATGTGTCGGAGGTGTGTATATGTGTTTGTGTGTGTGTGTGTGAGCTACACAGTCATGTTCAAGTGTTGTTATTTGGACTGTAGGTATGTCTGGATGCATCTTGGATGTTTTGAAGACCTCTGAAGCTTAATATGCTGTTGTTATTCACATGCAGCCCTCATTCATGCACACTATAACTTTACTCTTTATGCTAACCAGTTTTAACTTTTTTAGAGGTGCAAGAAAAAAAAGGTCCAAGTGGGTCATGCAACAGTGTATTTGTTCACTGTGGGGAAGAGACCAGTCCTCTCACATAACCCCTTCTTATGGCAAAACAACAAAAGAGAGGTTTGTGATGGAGGTTGATCATACAAACAACTGATACCTGGCAGTCAAAAGCTTAATAGCGATGGTGTTTGTCAACCAAGAGACTTTGAACGAAGAAAGCGTCCCAGTTCCTGCAACATTTGCCCATATGCTCAAACTCAAGAAAATCCCTCCAAGTTAAAGCCCATAATGAGCGTAATGTGCTCAAGCTACATAGGAGCTATATGCAATTGAATGTAGAAGTTAGATTACACAACACTTACTAACAAAAGTAATAATTAATCTGAGCTGTCTGAAAATGCATTGGTAAGATGGTAGGCTGTATTATTTCTTAAGTATTTAGAATGTTTTTTGTATGCTGTCATCTCATCACTTTGGGTTGTTTTAGGTTATGGAAATGAAAGGTAAAAACTCAGTCTGAAAGCAGTGTATTCTTTTACATTGTTGTCATATTACATTGTGTCATTTCATTTGATATTAAGAGTTGTCACATCATATTATGCTGTAGGTCAAGTAAATGGTAATGTGATGAGACACGCCAGATACAGATAGCAGGAGCCCAATCAGAATTAATTTGCATATCCTCATCGACATCATTAGCGGGTTGGTATCTCAACATGATCACAGTAGTTTTCAGGGAAAATATAAATATTTTGTCTAAGTGCATGTAGTTGAAGTAGGGGTACAGAGGAGTTCACTAGCAAAGGGAGATTTAGGCTACATGTTGTGAAATATGTTAGTGTTAGATAAGTATATATAAATATTTTACACGCGCATACACATAAAATACCAAACCTTATGTTGTGAGAGAATTTTTTTAAATTATAGCTTTTCTTGTTCAATAACTGTAAGGACTTTTGGCTTAGGAAAATTTGCCAGGGAAGAGTTGCATCAGTGGAATCCGATCAAACTAGATGGAACAGCCACTTATGAAAAGAATAACTGTAAATACATTGAGATTTTCAAAGTCATCTGACATATTTTACATTCCTTTGACAGGCTGGATAACACATCTGTTGAGTTTTGGTTGTTTGTTGTTTTGTGTTTTTTTTTTTTTTTTTTTTTTTACTTACAGGGGATAATACTCTTAAACATTAAGTGTTTATGTTGCCCTTCCTGGGACCAGTATTTCTAGTGGATACACCAAAATTTCTTAAATGTCTTCGTTCCCTTCTTTGGCTCAAATACTGAAGGTAATTGTATATCCAGAGAGTTTAAATCTATACTCAACTCTGTGTTGGCAATGAAGACCAAGAAGATTTTTGAATCACTTACGCATATATTTAACTTTGAAATAAAATAGGAAGTATGAGCTACATTTTAAAAATAAAACTTGTAGTTTTCAATAAACTTGTAGCTTTAGATACAAGACTCAACAGCAGAAATACTGTCATTTAAAGAAGGGCCTAATTTTTTTTTAAAAAAAAACAAACAAACAAAAAACCAAACACAAACCCAACACAAAACAACCATATAATACTCTTTTCAGACTGCTAGTTTCAGAAAGAAAAGCATTGAAAGATCCTGCGCATCTGCTTACTGTTTTGGTTTGCAAAAGGATAGGAATTTAGTGAGTTTGGGATTTTTCACCCTTACCATGCACTCTGAGCCATGTTGAACTGTGCACGTTGTAAAGTGACTCTGCAATGCCTGCACAGTGAATACAGTATTTCCAGAGCCAGCTAGGCCACTGTACATGTGCCATAATGTCACCATTTCCCTTAAGAGATTTCTGAAGCAAACAATATCCAGCAGCAAAGAATAATTGCCAGCCTTCTGACAAAATCACGGAAGACATTAAGGATGCAGAAAAGGACTATAGATGGATTCACACTAATAGAAAACACGTTAGATACAGGGTTATTTATACAATGTTTTTAGCTACAGCTGACATGCTAGGATGGGGTTACACAGTCAGATTTAGGTTTCTTTGAGCACTAAGCCTGTAGATCTTCTTCCTACCAAACTAAAAATGTTTGATTTTTAGCCAAATTATAGTTTCAAATTTTATGTTGGATGATACAGCAATGCATACAACCTTATATACATAAAGCATCTGGCACTGCAGAACAATAATTTTGGTTCAGTTCTGTAATTTAATATTAAATAAAAAATAAGAGCAATAGGAGAATACTATAGTAGTTATCAAAGCACTGTGTTTCTCTAATTTTTAATGTAATTTTAAGGCTACTTTAAGCATGGGTCTCTTGAAAGGTTACCCCACATGCATAAGATATTCGGCTGTCAAATTCAGCAGCTAATCATTCCTGTATTTATTTATTTATTTTCAAATCTATCCTGCCATAAGATAGATAAACCAACTTTTTTTGTTATATAAAAACAGAAAACCTCTGAAAACCAGCCCCTGTCTGAAACTTTGTTTAGCTACTGCATAACCTGATATTATGACTGAGACTTGAGTCATTGTGGAAATCTAATAATGTCATTAGCTCAATCGATCCTGGCCACAACCTCTGCGACCTGGAGAGTGTTAATAACTCTAAGCCTTCCATGGAGCCATTTTCAATGCCTCCTAGTCCTGAGCAGCTTCTTTACTCTCAAGTACAGTGGCATTGATAAAGTTCCCTGCATGATAAAACTGTGCCCTCCTCAACTCCCTCCCTGTTTGGCTGGGATTCTGGATATAGGGCTTTGCATTCATGATTGACCAAGGTCCAGTCTGAGCAGGAAGGAGGCAGACTTCCCACCCAGCTTCAGCTGGCCACAACAGGGACCTGAAATCGAAGCTTTTGGCATGAATTCTTTCCATCTCAGAAATGTAGTGAATGCAAAGTGACAGCCTCCTGGATGACCCTTTTCCCCTCTAGACTGTTGTGGGAAAAAAAATATAATTCTGAATAAAAGCAACTGTTGCTTGTTGTAGACTTAATGGCATTTCCACGTGGTCTAGCCACGTCTTCACTGAGTTTTGATGCCTGTCTGCCTTGAATCTGTATTGCAAATCTACAGCATAGGGGAGAGAAGGTGGTCAACATAGGAGTGAGCTGTGCTGTGCCTGTGTGCCATATAGTGGCTGCTTACAGAGTTTGGTCCCTGATGTAGTGCAAGCATTCCTTTCTTTATTTTCTTTTTTAAATTATTTTTATTTTTTTAAATGTGTATAAGTATGTCCTCAGGCCCCATTTTGGCAGCAAGTTTTGATTTCCACAGGATTCCAACAGAAATTAAAAGATTTTCCTACTGTGTTAGAAGCCCTCATTTGGCAAAACACCCAGATGCTAAAATTTCAGCACAAGATCAGTTTCACCAACATGGGTGCTTCTGACTATTTCTGCATCAGGTCTGAGCTGGATCAGGTACTACAGCAAAAAAACCCACCCACTCCATCCCCAAACCTGTGCTGAGGTGCCCAAAGCAGGGTTGTTTTCCTTGTTGCTTCAACTGTCGGCAAAATGATTGACAAGAGGCTTTGTCATCTGTCTTGAGAAAGCTGATCAGTGACTAACAGTCTTCTTGATAATCACTGAAATACTGCACCAAAACAACTTAGCTATTAATTTGTCAGATCTGAGTATTCTTCTGAGTCATAAGGCAAATTCATTTTATTTGAACATCAATTAATGAAACAAGGAGGAGGGAAAAGAGATTTAAGTTTGATAAAATACTTCATTAGTCTATTTATAGAACTGTAAATAGGCATTTTTCTCCTCCTATTGTTTAAATTTCTTTGTTATATTATGAAACTTCTTTAATAAGGGAGTTTATATTAAAAAACACGCAAACAAAACAAACACAATGATTCTGTGGAAAAGTTTCTTTCTTTTCTTTCTTTCTTTCCTTTCCTTCCTTCCTTTGTCTTTCCCTCCTTCCTTCCTTTCTTTCTGGCTTTCTTTCCTTCTTGATTTCTTTCTTTCTTTTCTTTCCTTTCTTCCTCCCTTCCTCCCTTTCTCTCTCTACACCCCTACCCATCCCCAAGCCATTCCTGTGGAGAGTATGAGTGAAGCCAGAAACTGAGGGTACCATATCTGGCTGCCTGATTGAGGGGCTACTGATGGAGATCTCTATTCAGGAAAGCCAGAAGAAGCTGAAGGCACCCTGCACTCTACAGGTGAGGTTAACAGGCAGTTTGTGAGTGCTTTAACAAGCAGATGTGTTGCTGAGCATGTCTGGTGTGGATGTATGCAGCTGCTCCTCAAAATGACCTCACCATGCTAAGCTCTCCTATTTCTCAGCAGCAGCTCTACCCCATGTCCCACTGCTTCTCTCGCATCGTGTATCCTAAATGCATCTCTACGTGTGATGTCTGTAAATATACATGACCCAAGAGGCTCCTAACTTCGCCTTTAAATATGGAATATTCAATCTGGGCATTTAACTCCTGGTTCTTCAGCTTGGTTAATGGGGTTGCCCCTTAAAGGAGCAGAGGAGAAGTGGATCCTGCAATAACGGAGGGAGCTGTTCTATGCGTTACATGTCTTAGGCCCAATTAACTGTGTGGCAAGCGCACCTTGCTTTGTCAGACATGTCTGTTCCTATTGCCCGAGAGCTCTCGTAGATAATTGATTCTGGCACTTCTATTACTACCCAGAAATGTAAGGGCATATTTTTCAGTCACTCAGGCAGTGTTTGAGGGGAACGGTTTTCCTACAGGATATTGCTTACACTACCTATTTGTGCCTTCACTGAGACTGTGTGCAGACTTGGCACTCTTATACCACGGTGATGAGCAGAACATAGAAGTGATAGATTCAGAATGTCTTTTGTTTCAACTTTTTTATTTTTTATATGTCCATCTGCGTTCTCTGTTCAGACAATGAGACAGCCTTTAAATTAAAGAATTTCCTAATACTCCAGCATCTAGAAAAAAGGGACTTGTTACTTATCTGATAGCTTCTTCCTTTTTTTTTTTTTTTTCTTTTTTTTTTTCCTGCATTCTGTACTTTTTTGCTTGTAACAACATGGAATAGAACTAGCTTTCCAGTTACAAAATGTCGTAGATTTCACAGAGAAATAAATACAATTACATGTAAGCATTCATGAGTGGTTCCATCATAGAATACTTGTGGCATGCACAGATAAAAAAAGTACACACAGAAACTATACATTTGGTATTATGATTCCTGGCTGCCGTTTCCAACAGTGTGCTTGTCCACAAACAAATGATTGTGTTGTGACAGTTCAACAAAAGGGGTAGAATTAGAAGAAATGTACCTTCAGTGATTATGCATAGGTAAGTGTCCCAGCATGTACTTCATTTTCCTTCCAGCTCCTTAAGACAAGGAACTTAAGAATATAAATTTTATTAGTGGATTTTCCATGAAGTAATGGAAAGAAGAAATAACAGCATTGTATTTGAGCAATGCAAACCTAAATCAAAAATTAGTTTTCAAAGCTGATAGGCCAAATATTCACAAAACGTCGTATTAAATTACAATTGAAAATCTACACACAGACAATGAACTGCATATGTGTCCACAAAAACTCACTTATACTCCATTTCTCTTATTAACTGTAAGCATGAGCCTGTTTGCTCATAAATAATTGAATCTGGGACAAATTTACTGCAGGAGGAATGTGACCACACTGATAGATTTAGTTCTTGCTGAGAGCTGCTGCCTTGTGCCTCTGCCTGAGCTTAGCACAGGCTGCTCATTCAAGACTTCAACTTGGGAGCGTGAGTTCAAACCCTTGCAACTCAGATTTATCGGGGTGCAGAGGACCGGGAGGAGTTTGGCTAGTGGAAATGGCCACCGACTCCTCCTTTTTAGCTGCACAAACAGGCCTGAGTGCTAACTGATTTTTGAAAACACATCTGGATGGAGCAAGCCCTTTTGGTGCTTCAACAGCATAAAAATCACAAGCTACTTGAAAATAAACTCAGAAAGATGGGCTGAAGTATACTTTCTTGTGGTGTCAGAGGTCTTTCAGTGAAATGTGGGATGAGTAAGATCAGAGGCACATGGAAGTTACTACAAACCGTTTGAGCAGGTGCTTTGCTATGACTTGGGCTAACCGTATGAACCTCGTTGTTCCCCTGCTATCTTAGCCTCACAGGCTGTTTTGTCTCTACCTGTCGTCTCTCAGAGGGTATGGCAGCAGAGGATGCTACTCCAGTAGCACCAATATTGCCAGGGCATTGGACCATAAAGGGAGCTGGGCATGGGGAGCATGGGCAGCAGCACAATGCTGTAAGAAGCTTCCTCATCTCATTTTTTCCTCCCTCCCACCATCCCTGAACTCTGACACCCACACACAAGCCTGCTGTGCAGGCATCAAAGGAAGAAAATCTTTGCTAACAGTGACACACAGGAAAATTATACATGCATAGCCACATACTCATTTTGTTTGGTTTTGGTTTTTTATTTATTTATTTATTTTTAATATTGAGGGCATTTATGTCTGTTGGTAATTAGAGATATTTATGACATCCATTAACAGTAACTCTCCACACTGCCTTTTTGGAAACATGTGACTTCATATTAATGGCTTGAGTTTGCTAACAATTTACAGGCAGACACTTACCACTCTAATACACCACTTACTCATTTGTTCTTCGTATTTTTAATTTTATGTATATCCCTGCCTGAGCTCCAGAAATGACTTACTCCATCACCCACGCTGCTTCTCCTACTTAAAGATGTAAATGGGTCCCAATTGTACAAGATATTTAGCATATGCTTAAATTTAAGCATATGAATACTCCCACTGAGGTATATGGGACTGCATACTTAGAGTTAGGCTCACACTTCACTTGCTCATTCAGAGCTAAAAAAATAATCACATACTTGGCTTCCTGATTCCTGCACAGTTACCCCAGGACTTTGCTGTGTTTTGAGATTTAGTGGCATGTTTTTTTTGTAAATCCTCCATTGAACAGTTATCCTGCTAGGTTCTCTCTCTTCTCTCTTTGCTTGCTGAGGTGTCAGATACCTCGTTCGCCTGCTTGCAAGTGTTTTTTTCTAATGCAGCTCCAAGTGAAGAATTATTCCTGGAGAGCACAGATCGGCACCCAGCCACAGGAGCACACATTAGCTGTTGTTACAGGTGTTATCCTCAATGTGCAATGCAAGTTGCAGTGTGGTTTTTACACAGTGAAGTGCAATCTGTCAAAGTGGAGCTTTTCTCTGCTTTTCACACTTTTTCCAACCAGTGGATGCTTTGGGTGATGGTTTTAAGAAAAGTGAGGTCAGCAATGTAGTCCGTGTATATCTTAAGTGTTCTGCACACAAGCACACCTGAGGCCTCGAAAAATGCAGTCAGACAACACAATCCTTATTTCAGGAAACTTAACTCCAAATTGCTTTCCAGTTCCCCAGACTTACCCTTTAGGAAACCTGACTCTGATCAGAGACTCAGAGAGAAAGAGCTCTCCTATTACCCTTAATGTTTGTTCTCTGAGGATCAAAGTGCTTATGCACCATCTTGTACAATCCTCATCATACAGAAAGATTTCTAAAAAACCTTGGCCATTTATTCACAGTTTAAAATACAAAGCATAATTTAAACATTTGAAAGACTATTTGTCTAAACCCTTTATTTTTTCCTTTATATTTTTCAGTTCTAGTTTCTTTACACTCTTTGGAGTAAGGAATTATCTTTTCCTGTGTTTTTATATAGGACAGATAATAGGAGTTCTTCTTAAATATGAGCCGTCTCTTCCATGTACGAGCATAATACGTGGGTCTTCCTAACACAAACTGAAACCAATTATGGCTGCACATGCTTTTAATTTTTTTACTGCTTTTCATATGTGTTTCCAGAGTGCTATGTAGGAATAATTCTTACTATAATATTCACAAAATGATCTTTCTTAATGTACTTGTCTGTTAACAAAATCTTTTCTAAAAGCAAAAGATTCAACATCTCTATGAAAAAAAAAAATAATTTCACAGTGTCCTAATCTATTAGAAACAAATTGTCATTGGAAAAAAGAGGACACAAAGGATTATCAGGTAACATATTCATGTCTGAACACTTCAGCTCTTGTTTTACTCCTGCAGATAATATTTTATATGAAATAGTATTTTAGTAGTTTTACATTTTCTTTTGAATAGTTTTCCAAAGACTATTAACAAAGTAAAGTAAACAGCAGTTTTCAAACTACTCCATGTGTTCAGCAGGAATGGAAACCAGATAGAAAAAGGACTGCTTTTCGCTCAATAGGAAACTGTACACTGTTAGGGCAGATTTTTGAAAGGATTATCTTATTTGGAATAGTAGTCACCAGTCCCTCCAAACCCTGCACTGAGTTCCCACAGCCCAAAGACATCCAGGCAGGCAGAGAAACAGGATGAATGGAGGAAACAGAACATGACTGAAGAAAATCTTATTTTTACAACTGGTATAGAATGGTTTAACCTTATAACGCGTACAGGTTTCTTGAACCTCTGTGGACATCAGGAGTATCAAACATATCTGAGGTTGAAATTTCTGAAATTTTGAAAGTCATCGCACTTTAGTCTAAAAATCAATCTCTCCTCCACTTAATCAATTGAGCACATTTCATTTTAAAAGTGCAGATGGACACAATTCAAAGTCACAGTAAGAAATTGTGTAATAGTAATATGTTCAATATCTGGATAAATGCCTATCTGATGTATGAAAAAGTCACCTGGTGTGTTTTCTGCAGTTCAGATTTCAGCAGAAAGGCATAAATGTAAGCGTCAATAGTATTGCTTTTATACTTATGCATATACAAAGTGATCATTCATTACAACAACAGAGAATATGCATTATTTCTTTAGTACATATCTTCTCTGGAAACACTGCCTAGCTGGTGAAGAATTCAGGTCTGTATTTAGAGTTGATAGCAATTTCTTTACAGCAAATGGATTCTGGGAAAACACCTCCTTAGGATTTAACTGCTGGCTATGGGTTACTCTGAGAAATAAAATGATGTATCTTTTTGAGTACTTCATCTGCCATAAACAGCCTTTAGATCTGTAGATAAAAACTATTATCTTCGCGCATTTGATTTACAGAGCTATTAGAAGTGGTTCTGTATTTAGCAGGAGGCCCTCTTGCAGCGCAAGAACCTGCTTCACCCGCCTGACATCAATCAGAGGGAGCTAATAATGATCAGAACACCGGTGTAGTGACTCAGAGGATGGTGGTGTGGCCAAATCCAGGGAAGACAATGGGCTCATGATCTCCGCTCTTTGATTCTCCCACCCCTGTCAATGAAACTCATGCTTTAGTGAAGTGTAGTCCCTTTCTTACTTAATAGGTGCTAAAAGTGGAGATGAACTACAGCGGAATGATGATTAGCAGCTTGCAACTCATTCACACAGCACGCGATTCCTATTTTTCCCCCTAGGAATTTATGGTGTCTGATTTATCTGCGGGTTAAGGCTTGGAGCTGCAACAGGCACAGCCCACCCGCTGAAATCAGTATGAATGTAACATATCAGGTTTGCAAGAACAAGATCTATAAATTGGCTTTTATGGGTGTTTCTTATGTGATTGTGTTCTCCTCATACACAACCGGCCACAGCTTTAAAATGAATAAATGGACAAATAAAGGCAAGTACTCCCCATTAGAGCCATTAAAATAAATTGCTTAACTATTGCTACTCACTGACAAAAACTTTAATCAATTAATGGGTTCTTATTCCAATTCCGCATGTCACCCTATCCCTTGGCAGTAGATCATTAGGCCGGCTGAAAGCCACATTGAACAGTGCTATCGTGACCAGGAGCAACTGACTCGAGCACTCAAGGGATATGCAGTCAAATCAATTTCACAAGTGAGAGATCTGTACCCAAAATATTTGTCTGCTCAACTCCAGGAATGACTGAACACAGACTAAAATATTGGATAGTAGTGTGTATCAAAAGAGACTGAAAACTATTGGAAAACGTCAGAATAATTTGTGAAGAGAAGAAAAGATTTTGGGTGTGAAAAAATGTGCTTTTCCAGTGCATTGATTGTGTCTTTTTTTTTTTTTTTTTTTCCTGTCTTCATATTTCTGTTTGCACTGTATGTAGAGTAAGTGGTCAAATATTTACCAAAAATGAATGTTAAAATTGTATGTGGAACTGTAGTGATAAACACTCACGCCAGTGTCTTTGTAGTTGAATAGACTGTGCCTTTTTGCTTTCAACCATGAAGACAAAACCCTGTGATTGATTTAATAAATCTTTTCTAGGCATCTAGCTGGAGTTTAACACAGGATATTTGAGGCTTGCCTTTGTATATAGAGAGGAAAAACCTGCTAACTATATGTGAAAAAATATGTGAGTGAAGTCACCTATTGGAGGATACTATTACATGAAGGGAAAGAGAAAGTAATTGTCAGATAAAGTAGTTATTGAGACTTCCTAAAGAATGGTTTTTTTCAGCCTGACCAAAGAAGATCATAACTGAACTGTGTACAGCTGAGACATAATGAAATGTTTTTTGTTAGATATCCAAAACTTATACAAACTTATTTAATATTTTATAGTCCCAGTATGCCATTTCATGAGATCAGACTGACTGCCTTTGACAGTATCAAGCATACTGCAAGAACAAACACAGAGGAAAGAAAAAATGCACTAAAGAAACCACAAAAGGTTCTGGAAGTATAAATAGTGTAGCTTTTCTATTAATTGATTTTGCTTGAACACATAGAAAAGAAAACAAATATTTAAATTAGGATGTCAACCAAAGTTAATTATGTTTCAAAGGAGGACAGTACATGATCTTAGCTAAGATTGAAATAAATTTGTATATCATCTAAATCAGTTTATTGTTTGATAACAGGAGTGAAGCACACTAAAAATAATAAGGATTCCCTACTGTATTCTAACAGAACTTCAAACCATGTAATTCGAAATGAAATAGTAACTTATTTTTCAGTAACATGAAATTACATAGATCTAGACAAGTTTCTTGCATTATCCTATTGGCTAGACTTTAGGAAGAATTTTCCAGGGCACACTGATGAACTCTGATTCAGGTGTGATTAAAGCTCAATTTGCTTCTGTGGAATCATGGATTCTGCAAAAAGTTTAAAAAAATCATTTCTTATACACATATATAAAAAAGACATTCTGATGGGAAAATAACAGAAACCATGATGTGTGGCTTCTTCTGCTTTAAGAAAGAAGAACATTAGTATTCTACTAATAGATAAAATGTCACCATAAAGTTCACCTTTCTTCATAATACTGTAATTAGTATTTCATATACTATAATTTTACTCTTGATGAGATAAGCACTTTCTGAGGAAATTTCAATATCTATATTGCTAGTGGTGGCACAAAAGCAATTTAAAATGACAAATTTTAATACCTAATGGAGGTCCAAACCTTTTGATATAGTGGCATGAATATCAAATATTTTAGGTACCTTCAAGGTTTTAGTGACTTTATAGCACTGCAAACAGGCCATGCTCAACCCCTCCTGATTTTCCTCTGTTTTCCTTATTACCTTTTGTCAAATTCATCCTTCTGCGTGGCTCAGCTTTGCAGAAAAAGTATTTTGTCTGCCCTAGTCTGAAAGACTGAGTGTCAGTTTTGTTCTGATCTAAAGAAATCTGAGAACATCACTGAGAGATACCTTTCATCAGCAGGTGTCAATTGAGCAGAAAGAAAATGCTACAGAAAACCTTTGAAAATCTGGGGTGCATATTTGTGTAAGAAGTTGCAGCCAAAGATAATATGACATGTTTCCTCTTATCTTGTTAACGTGCAGGGACTTGTGTTTGTAATTCCCAGACACGCTAATTCTGTTCCTAAATGCCAGTTTATAACCACTGAACCATATCCCAAAGCATTTTTAAAGGACTTGGTTTACTTTGGTACTTTGCAAGGCTTGATTAAGTTACTATAAATTGCTTTAAAAAAAAAAAAAAAGAAAGAAAGAAAGAAAAAAAGGAGAAAGAGAGACAGAGAACTACACAAATATTTTCTTTAAAACATATTGGAGATCAGAAAAGTATTATTACTTCACCTTTGAAAAATTCCCTTAAGGCAGTGAGAAGCTATGCAAACGTCATGGAACTGGGTTCTATTATGGATCAACCCATACTCACCAAAAGGGAAAAAATATCTGAAAATATTTCAATTAAATCTGGTTTAGCTTATCCTGAGACAAGCTTCTGGGTTTTATGTCCAAACCAGGTGGAGCTGGATGCTTTTTGACTGAGACTATTATGAGGTTTATCATTGGTTCAAAGCCAAAATTCAAAGTTAGCAGGTGTTCACCTACATGACCCAAAGGCAAAATACATTCTTGCTTTGTCACAATGAAGATAAATTCCAAAATTTTGCAGTGCTGCAGTGGTAAATCTCAGATCTTTTCTCTTGTGAAACACAAAACAGAGACAGAAACAAAACTGGCACTTTTCTGCTGGCTAGGCATATCAGCTGTGTTTTTCAATGGAAAATGTGATCTTTGGCCCCTAATTCACTCCAGCAGCAGCTTCCACCCTCATTGCGGGGTGCTAGGTGACAAAGGGCTTCTCTAAGGGGGTGCAATGGGGATAACTCTCCCATGCTTTGCTCTGAAAACAGGGCTCCATTCCCACCACTGCAGAATAAACTCATTTATTTTCCATGTGAGCTTTTGCAGGGGTACATGTGGCCAGCAGTGGGGAGTGCAAGGGCAATGCCTTAGGGACAGGGTGTGATAATCCATGATATTGGGCAAATCTGGGTTGTACAAGGGTAAAGGGAGTGCTACAGTGCTGACAGATCCCCAAAACTTTGTGCCAAAAATCTTGTTGCTACTGTAGCCAAGAGGAAGTTCTTCAGCTGGCTTCAGTGAAACCAGCATGTGCTACGTTACTCAGTTCACCAAAATATTTCATAGTAAAGATAATGTGGAGATGTAATGTTTCCTGCCACAACTTCTAAAACTCAGATAATAAGGTTCTATGAAACTTCAACAACTTCAGTGACAAGTTGCACTGACCTAAACTTCTTAAATGTCTCCCTTTTTAAAAAAGAGAAATTACATATGACAAGTTAATGAAACTGGTATCAAGGACCATTAAAAATGCTCCTCTACAGATACAACTAATTTAAAAGTCAGCAGTGTAACTGGCAAAAAACAAAATGGAGACACATTTTCTTTTTACATATCAAACATCCCTGGTACTGTGTGTCCTTGCAGCTACTTTAGAAAACGGCTTCAAGCCCAGAGCAGGAAATTAGTCATTGCACTTGGCTACAACTGGTCCACACATTTTGCCAAAAATATTATTGAAAAAAAAAAAAAGCTATTTAAATTCTTTGGAATTCCTGAAATGCTTTATGAATAGATACAGATGATAAAACACTAGCCATTTCTTATTTAATACTTATTTAACTATGGAATTGAAAATAAAGACAAGTTGTAATTATTTTAAAAGGAAGAAAACAAATTTTTTTAAAATGTCCAAAATAGTCTCAAACCCCACAATGTGTATGCTCAGTTAGATATGAAATTACTGAGGTATTCTTCATTTGTCAAAATGAATAACTGACCATTAGCCAAACCTCAGTGATGAACATTGTAACAGGATTCCCAGAAACAATTTCTTAACAAATGGGGAAAAAAAAATAGTTGCACCCAAAGCTCTTATATGACCAGCTGCGCCACAGACATCTATGGAGAAAGGTTGTGCTATTAAGATATGTTAGCGCACATTTATTAAACCCTAATGCAGACAAAGCATTTCTATTCCCCTTAGGAGAATCAGAACTTTTCCAGAAGTCAGAAAATATTAATCTGTCCAAATAAAAATGTTCCATAAGAATGTGTCTACGTCTGCATGAGTAGCTTTGCTCTGAGTTTAATTCCCCTAACTGCCTAAACGCTCCAGCAATCACCTGTAAAAACCCACTGCAGGGTAAACTCGAGTTATGTTGGTTCACTCCGTGTCTGAAGTGCACCAGCAGGGTCCCACGCTGGCAGGAAATGCTATTAAAGAGCATTTTTTCCTGGGTTGCCAATCGGAGACGTGCTTGGAAAGATGGGAGCATGGGGAGGAATTGCTATTTAACAACCATTTCATTGTTTTCACCTGTTAGTAGTAGATCGGCAGAGTTCGACATCAGAAGGGGATCAGAAGGCGCTATGTAAAAGCTTTTGGACTCCCTGCCTGGGGAAACAGAAAAAGCCATTGCTGATCCATCTCTAAAAGGCGGGTGGAGTGAAAGTGCTTTTAAACAGGGTAGTTGCTCAGCAACTAAATCCGTGCTCTACACCAATAATTCAGACTAATATAAGAAAGTGTCAAGTGTAAAATACTTTTCACATTTTTTGCTCTGTTCTGTATTTTAAAATCATTGGATAGAATCAGTGTTTGAAATTTATTGAGATATATAGGTATATATAGCAGTACGGATGTGTACTGGGATACACAGTGGTAGGTGTGGAGGGGTCAGTTAGGTCTAGTACATTAACTGTTGCCTGCACAGCTTAATGCATGCTAAATAGCCAGGATTAGGCGTAGATTTGGACTTTTTCATTGTGCACTGATCATGATCGTGCAGAGTCACGTGCATTAAAATCCTAGCACTGACAGCTTGCATGCTGGCCCTGGTAGGGCAGCATGTGATCCAGGACTTGGGGCTTTAGGGATCATTGATTAACAAAACAGAAAATGTCTTACTTATGGGACTGCTTCAGCATTTTGGAAGCCTTGACATTGTCTAGGCAAGTCTAGTTTTAAATTGTTTATCAGTGGATTCAGCCATGCACTGCTTGGCAGTTGCCTGCTTGAAAAAATGTTCTTCCTTAATTATACAACAGCTCCACGTATATACCATATTATGCTGGCTGTATTTTATAGAGTTACATGAAGCAAAACAGTCCCCTCAGTGTGCACATAATTGTCTGGGACTATATGTCATTCGTTTTTCATGTTAACAGTAAAGGTGGTATAAAACGGCAGCATAACTAGACAGAAAAGGATTGTACCTTTTCACAGCCATGAAAAGACTCTGTAAGAAGATCTCATTAAACACCTTTGAAATAGTAAGGCTGATGGGCTGGATTACATAGAGCGCTTCTGGGTGACTTCTTGGAGATTTCTGGGAATTCCAGAAAAGCAGCAATGCAGAAAGCATGAGAGATCATGCCTTCAGGACTGTGAGCAGTTCCAGAGGGAGAAGAGGTTGAGTGAGGGAGGAACACCAAAATCCCAGCCCAACCCAGCCTGTACACCTCTCACTACAGCCTTGATATGGAAAGGATATATGTATAAAATGTTCCTAACCGTAGTCCTATTCAAAGCAAACACTCACCTTTCTTTGTCTTCAGTATATCGGAACTCAAGGGAAGAAGTAATTGCAAGGACTGAGTCCCCTTGTCGAGCTTAGGAGAAATTGCAAACACATAGCCCAGCTCTGAGATACTACTGAGCTACTCTCAGCCTGAAGTCACGAAAACACAGAAGTCCAGGAAGAATAAAACTTCAATTTCACAATGAAAAGTCGTTTTTAATTGTTAATTCATTGGGTGTTTTTTTTTTTTAAACTGATGTAAGCCCACCTATAATCATGACCATACTATAGATGCCTACATGTAAGTACATGCCATATAGAAGCATGTGGCATGCCAAGTACACAAAAATAGCATCCTATTACCACTATAAAACCACACCTCCCCTGCTTTGTGTGAATATTGTCTGTGTATAGGACGTGCATAAACTTGCACTGTTACTTTTACATTAAAAAAATCCCCAAAACATAAGCTGACAAAAAGAAAAATAAATTACAAAGACATAATTTTAGTAACTTCTTGACAAGCACTTAACGTCTCCCAGTCAAGCAAGAACAGAAAATATGCTAGTTGCTTTTTAAACTATTATTCCAATAAAAAGTAATTATAGTGATTAATTGCATAATGATTACTGTAATCACAGACTATTCTTAGTTGATTAAAAAAGACAGAAGCAGCTCACAGAAAGCTTTCCACTAAAACTATCTGTGTTTATTTTATTTGCCCTTTGTTAATTTTATTATCAGAACCCATGAACAGCGATATTTCAAAGACAACCTTACCAGTTGCTTTGAAACTAAGCCACTGTCCATTGATAAAAACTCCCTTTAATAGATCGACAGATGTGTTAAGAGTGATTATGGAGGCAAGACATTCTTTGACCTTAACCATTGATGCGTTTTTTTGTTGCTATTACATTTTTCCTGCTTTTATTTGAGTACTTCTGTCTCACTAAAGATTTTGAAAGAATTTGCATGTATTTTTATATACATAGAATCTTTTAACATAATACGTGCATCGAGAAGGTGTATGAACTCTGTGAAGAGAAGATAGCGAGGTGACAGATAGTGGATTTTATTTTAGGGAGGTGGAAATCTTGGATGTTGGGGGAAATTTCACATTTCTATCAGCTTGTATGGAGTTGTCATAAGTGATACCATTTAAAAGTCTGCTCTGTCATGTTGTTCTTCCTCACAGTCCATTGGGACACTGGCTTTTGTTAATTTGGTATTAATGAGATCAAATACTACTATGACAGTCAGCATCACAAAACCCTAAATAGAGAGTCTGTGATGGATAGAGATCTCAAAATATTATCTACTTTTGACTTCTATTGGGAAATTGGAAGAAGAAAGCAGCTATTCGGCAAGGGAGTCACTTCAGTTAAAACTTGTCAACTGGAAGAAGCCTTTATAGATACCTAAGTCACATCCATGAGCTTGAAGTTGCTGCATTCCTATGTTGCTCATACGTGAGATTTTTTTAAGCATGGAAGTAAAGAATGGTTATGTGTTCCAAGGATACGGTAAAAGAGGCCCATGATGCCTAGAAGGGATTCAGCTCATTCCTTAATGCTGTTTAGCAGCATGACCGTGACTTGGTGAAAGCCCTGCTGAGCTGAGGGTGCTGCTCGGATGCAGTATCAGCAACACAGCAAGATCCCCTGTGAAACTGTCTGGAGATGTTCCCCTGAGATCATACAAGTCTGTAACAACCCTGAAGTAAACTCGGCCCTCCTAAATCTCATCCCAACCCTTCAACCAACAGTGTCAGATATCCTCTCCGTGATGATGCAGTTCAAGACAATCTACCAGACTTTTGCCAACTTTTGGTATGCTGACTACAGACAAGAATGCTAAAGTCTGTTCAGATAAATGCCAGTGCACAGGATAGCTATTACAAAGGGAAAACACTTTCTTCTGTATAATTCCTCCACCTGGTGGCCAGGTCAGGGATTTGGCTAGCCCAGGTACTGGACACAAGGCAGACCAGTACCCAACTCAGTCGTACCTGCCCTTTTCACTTAAGGTGTTATTTGCAATTAGGCTGGGCAACCAGGTAAAGCTCAAAAGGTTATTACCCACCTGGGGGCCAAACTTGTTGGTTTCTGGAAGTGGACAGGTAGCCCCCATTTGGCCAGGCACGTGCTTTACTGATAAAAAAATGTTATCATTTTCCAGAAATGCATTATCTTTTGTTTTCCATCCTCACCCCTGAAAATAATGATTTTCTTCAAAATTGAAACCATTTGCAAAAACGGACTGCTTGTGAAAAATACCACATTTCAATTTAAAAGAAAATATATTGTGGCTTGTAATTGTCAAAATATCCTGTTTTGACATTTGAAAATGAAAATAAAAGAAACTTTGAAAGGTCACTATCAAAACAAAATGTTTACAAATTTTTAAGTGAATTCTTAACTTGATTTCTTCCAAAGGGTTCTTTCTTATTGTTTTTTTTCTTTTTGTTGTTGTTTTTTTTTCTTCCCTCTCCTCCTCATTTCCCAGATATTCAATATTGGAACATCTGTAAGGCAGAGACATATTTAGACATCCTGTAGACTTCAAATGTACCAGGATGTAAAACTGCTTTCGTAAACTGATGAGAGCAAAGAGCTTCTTTACATCCTACATCTCTAAATCCTGAAAGTACTTGCAAAACGGAAGACCTGCTTCCCACCTGGCACTCGTGTGTATATTCCATCACGCTATTTTATGGCCCTCTTGAGTTAAAAGACATGCAATTATCACAACTGCTTGTTATTATAAATTCATACACGCATTAGAGGTACATTTCTCTCTGTCTCACTCTTTTTTCCTTCAGCTGTAGCTGTTCAGTTTGTTCTCTGTTACTTACGATTCCTCTAAATATATCCTTTGCAGCAAGGATATATTGAACCTGTCAAGTTTATTTAAAGAAAAGTTAAACCGGGGAAAAGTCAGGAGTATGTTGCCTGGCCAGGGATAGCAAGGTATTCAAGACAAGGCCTTGCTCCACTTAGCAGACTACAAATCCTCCAGATGTCGAGGGAAGCACAGAAAAGCAGATGATAAATAGCAAGTGAGAAACTGTACATTGATAAATGAGACTGCAAAGAAAGAATACATCTCCAGCAAATCCTTCATTGTTGCCTGCAACTGTTGAATTACGGAGTGCTATTTATATAATTAAACCTGCCAGTAATCAGTCAACAGGAGGCATGGTCCTACATTTATATGACTCCAGAAAGGGAAATTGCAACAGGGAGTGGGGAAAATGATCAGGTTGTTCCCATCCCCAGCAGGTGCACATGTTCCTTGTCAACTGTTGACTGTGTGTCCTTTAGGGAAGGGACAGGATTGATAAACCCTGAGATGAGAACAATCAAGAGGAAGGTGTTTTAAGGACTCTAGTCCCAGCTGCCTGTTGTCATATAAAATGCTATTGAAGAAATGAGTCAAAGACTTTCCTGCCTCCATCATTATAGGATACCTGTTATTACTTGGTGTGTGGTCTGCTGAAGGAGGTGTTCATGTCACAGATGGGCTAAAGACAGGCTGCAAGGATTGGGTTGCCTTTCAGCATCTTTCAGTGAGCCTTCTCTATTAATTCAGTCCCCAGACACAATCACATTTGAGCGTTTAAGAGGAAGAGGCAGTAAGCAGAGAGGTGTACCATGAATTAAAGAAAACCAGTCTCTTGCATGGAATTTGAGTAATTTTTTTTTTATTTTTTTTTTTTTTTTTGAGGACATCTGTTATTTGGAGCCAAGATTTTAGTGGAACCAGAGATTAAGGCTTTGGACTGCATGAACACTCTAAATGGCCCAAAAGTCCAATCTGAACACAAATTAGTAACTTCAGTTTCTTATCCAGATAGAAATCTGATCTCAGCTCCCTTCACTTAAACATAGTTAGAGTATAACTCTTTCATTGATGAATGTGATTTTTGACCAATAGATCAATGCAATCCCTGAAATAGGCAAATTACAGAGTAACAGAGGTAATTTGTATTGGTGTACCTTATATTCTTTATAAGGGAACGAGTCGTTTTGTACAGGCACTTTTATGCCCATATAACGATGTCCTCACTTGTGTGACTGAAGGGCTTTGGCTATAGGGGATAGTTAAAGCATTTCAGTCAGATTACATAGATGACTTTATTCTACTGTTTATAGATCTCTCTGCAAACAGCCACTCCATACTGAATGCACTCAACATAGAGGCTCCTGGACCTTGCTAATAACTGTATGGGGACTACACGAGAAACTCAGGTGCTATTGGACCAAGCCAAAAATATTAACGACCATGAAACCACCCAACCCAAGTGTGTGGGAAGATTTCAATGAGCTCCATTGCTACTGCTGAACGGCTGGATAAGAATTAAAAAGGAACAAAAAATAGACATCTCTTTCCATCTGCACATATTCACAAGTCATACCGATATTTGTGCAGATGTATGAGACATGCTTCATAATATGATCCCTTGAGGTCCTAAAAATTGAATGATATGGTTCCTTGTTTGTAATCCAGCCACAGAAAGAATCTCAACTTGCCATACATAACACGCTTTGGTTCTTTTATAATACAATTTTTAATACCTTCAGGAAGTTTAAACTCACAGATAATATGCAAATTACAGGTACTCTGAAATATCACATTGATTTACATTTTAATTGTTAGATTACTGATGGTAGTGGAAGTTGCATGTCCACAAGTACTTATTCTTATTAGGTAGGAACTCTGCAAAATAGGCTGACATTGCCTTGCTTTTGCAGCAGTTATTACAATGTGAATGGAAGAATCATAACACCCCAGCCATATTGTATGATATTGAAAAGCTTTCTGGAAATAGTGTTATTTCCCAGAGGTTTATTGTTAGGAAAAAAAACCACAAAATAAATAAATAATAAAATCCCAAAACTCAGGAAGCACCTCATCTATTCATGACATCATGACTACAACTGTAAATACAATAGTAAATATTAAAATACTAGTGATATGGTTCATGTCATGAAAACTACCCATGCTTAGTAGCAGCAGAGTTATGGAAAACAGTGATGGGGAAAAAATTACATCTAATCTAGGTCTAACTTGTTCTGACAGTTCTGCCTATATTAATCTTGGATAAAATGATTCATGGAATGGATTTTTTTTTTTTGCTTTCTTTCTCTCTTTGCTCTTTCTTCCACCATTTTGCTCCCCTTCCTTTCCCTCAGTGAATGTAAGGTAACATTACAGATGGACCAAAACCAGGCAATATATCTAGTATCCATTCTGGGTGTGGAATCTCCCTCAAGAAATAAGTGAAAAATGAGATCAGAAGAAACAGCAAAGATACACATTTGACTTATGAAATTGCTATCAAAGATCAGGGGAAAAGATTTTTAATTTTGCATCAGCAGTACGCATACTCAAGATAAAGTAAAAGTAAAGATACAATATTTCAGAATTTCCTATTTTAATTTGATAAATTTGAAGGTAAATTTTATATTTCTTGTACATAAAACTCAATAGAAGGCTTTTATTGTGTTCACCTGATATTTGTATTCACAATATTTCTATTTGATGGTCTGGTAGAAATGAACAAAGCTTAGATGTCTTGAATGTGATGATGAGTGTGACCTTTTGGAGGATGACTTCTGAACCACTCTGAATGACGACTCAAAGAATAAGTCGTTTGCATGGTTAACAATTTCCTTTGAATTCTGCATGTCTCGAAGATTCATAGTTAACATTTGTAGGTAAGATGAAGACATTATTTTCATGAAATCATAGAACAGAATCATTTAGGTTGGAAAAGACCTTTAAGATTATAAAGTCCAACCATTAACCCAGCACTGCCAAGTCCACAACTAAACCATATACCCTAAGCACCATGTCCACAAGTCTTTTAAATACGTCCAGGGATGGTGACTCAACTTAGCAATCTGTCCTGATGTTTGACAACCCTTTTGGGGAAAAAAGTTTTACTAATATCCAGTCTAAAACTCCCCTTGTGCAACAGTGAGGCTGTTTCTTCTCATCCTATGGCTTGTCACTAGGGAAAAGAGACCGACCCCCACATGCCTATAACCTCCTGTCAGGCAGTTGTAGGGAGCCAGAAAGGCCCCCTTGAGCCCCCTTTTCCCCAGGCTGAGCCCCCCAGCTCCCCCCGCCCCCCCAGAGCTGTGCCGCAGCCCCTTCCCCAGCCCCTGCCCGGCTCTGGACACGCTCCAGCCCCTCCGGGTCTGTCTGGGGGTGAGGGGCCCAACGCTGAGCCCAGGGCTCGAGGGGCGGCCGCACCAGGGCCCAGCACAGGGGGACGGGCACTGCCTGGCCCTGCTGGCCACGCTGCTGCTGACACCGGCCAGGGCGCTGCTGGCCGCCGTGGCCACCTGGGCACACGGGGGGCTCATGCCCAGCCGGCTGCCGACCAGCCCCCCCAGGCCCTTCCCCGCCGGGCAGTTCCCAGCCCCCTGCCCCCAGCCCGCAGCGCTGTGGGGGGCTGGTGTGACCCACGGGCAGGGCCCGGCACTCAGCCCCGTTGGGCCTCATACAACTGGCCTCGGCCCCTCGGCCCGGCCTGCCCAGACCCCTGCAGAGCCCCCTGCCCCCCAGCAGGTCACACTGCCCCCAGCTCGTGTCCTCTGCAAACCCACTGCGGGTGCGCTCCAGCCCCTCGTCCAGGTCACTGGTGAAGACATCAAACAGGACTGGCCCCAGCGCTGGTCCCTGGGGACACCACCTGTGCCCGGCGCCAGCGGGATGTGACTCCATTCCCCACCACGCTCTGGGCCCGGCCACCCAGCCAGCTTGTTACCCAGCGCAGAGCACACCCGTCCCAGCCCTGAGCACCAGTTCCTCCAGGAGATGCTCTGGGAAACGGTGTCAAGGGCTTTGCTAAGGTCCGGGTAGGCACCATCCACAGCCTTTCCCGCATCCACTAAGGGGGTCATTGGCTGTCAAAGGAGATCAAGTTAGTCAAGGAAAAAAAAAAAATCATTTCAAATCAGACAGCTCCAGCATTACTTTACATTGCTGTTTTTTTGAAGTTTTGGAGCACCTCCACAACCACAATGCACTGTGATGGCCATCCCCTCCTACATATCACACGAACACAATTAACAACAAAGATTCAGTTTTCTGCATCTATTTCAGGTTCAAAAAGGAGCCATGTCTTTGAAAAGTAATTTCTCCCTCCCTGTGCCTCCACCTTCAAGACAATACCAGTTATTCTAATAGATGACACACAATTTCTCACAGGAAGCCTTGTCTCATAGTCTTAGAACATCAGAAAGACAAGAACACTACTAATAGATGTATTTACCATCAGTATTGGTAACTCACATTGCTGATAGGGTAACTCACATTTCTAACAGGTCACTCGTGTCAATGCACTTATGCCTTCCTGCGACACACACTGCTTCAGGGATTCCTGCTATTAAAGTGCGATGAAGCCGCTATGGAAGTTGAGTTCTTCTTGTTTTATTTTAGGTGTCTAAAAGTTAGCTATGCTGTCTACACCATCTAAATAGTTTCTCTCTCTGTTCAGTGAAGAAGGTTGCTCATCCCATCAAAAAACAGGCAACTAAGAGGAGGTTCAATGCATGTTGCTGAGGAGCTCAGACTATCTGACAGCTATTATTGGGCATAACGAATTCCCTCTTCTTGTTAATGTTTACTTTGTACTTCACCGACACAGATACATACAAGGGATCTCTACCAACTATGAATACTTTAGAGACAAATTAACTATGAAGTAAATAAATGTGTGTTTCTACTCTCTCATTACGTGTGGTTTTGGGTTTTTTTCATTAATTAAAAAATATCTACAATTAGAAAGTATAAATCCTTAACCAGGTAAACTATAATCACACACTAGCAACTCCTGTCAGACTTCTGTAACTCGGGTAATAAGGCTTAGACGTTATATACATTTTTATGGGATTAATTTTCAACCAGGATCATACCTGTAAAGAAAACCCTGACTTTACTCATGGCTTGAATAAAGCTCCTTCTCAGAAAAGGAAAGTAACTTCCCCAGTTTATGATGTAGAACAGGGTTTCCCTGGGATGTTTGTGCTCTGAATATGTAACACTAGCCTATATATTTTCATTTCTTGATGAATTAGCAATGGATTTTTGGTGAGGGTTTTCTGCTGTACTGTAACATCGGGCATTTTCTCTGCTGGGTGGTTGGGTTTGGGGTGTTTTTTTTCCTTTCTTTGTGAGAGTGGGTTCCCCATAGGATATGATCCTCAACAGCTAGTGTGAATAACTGAGAAAAGAAAGGAAAAGACATCTTCCCACAGAACTTGCAAGAATGCAGGGTTGTTTTTTTTTTTTTTTTTAAATGCCCATGTGCTTCACACAGTCTGCTATTTATTTTTCCCTTAGATAGTGGTAATTCATTACAAATATATGTGATGATAAGAGAAATTAGTTGGAATAGAAGAGGCCTCTCATAGCCACTCCTGCCTCTCACTGCATTTGTTTGTGTTTATGTAAGCAAAAAAATGGCATGCATTATCTTTTTATAAGCCTTGCGATTTATTGTGTTTTGTTGTCAGACCTTTGGGAATGCATTCTATAAACTTTATTGAGACAAGATATCTAGAGGCGTTTGCATATTTGTGAGCTCAGCACAATATTACTTTTTAATGCACTTTTGACTTTGCATGGAGAAAATAGAGTAAGAAAATGTAAAACAGCAATATTTCAGGTGGCTTTGGTTTTATTACCTGCTTTTTGTTTCCCTAGGTTAAAAACAAATAAAACCTAAATCATTTAAATTTTATAAACACTGAGATCTAGTAGTTTAACTTCTGACTATTTCTGTAGCTAAAAACTCGGATTACTAATCAAGGCCTCCATTAAAAAAGCTGTCAATGATACTGCTAGCTCAGGTACATATTTAAGTATGAAGTTATACTGTCATGTTTCGTGAGCTGGGCTTTATGACATGCCTGTTTTCAATAAAAAAACTTGCATAGCTTTCGTGGTGGTTTTAATTTTCTATGTTCTACTTGATATTTACCGAAATTGCCATGAGCACATCTGCAGTACTGTGCTTAGTTGTGCACAGATGATCACATACTGAAGTAAGTCTAGCAGTAGACTATGAAGACAGTATAGGGCTGGAGCATGTGTGATGTACAAGCAAGCAGAAGCTGAAAGATTTGGTTTTGGACAGCCTTAAAAGACAATGTGAAGGGAGATCTCACTATGGCCTTCAGCTATCTAATGTGAGGGTTTAGAGAAGAGGTAGCCAGGACCTTGTCAGAAGTATGCAGAAGAACAAGAAGATGCATTGGAAAACGTGAATGGATAAAGGCAATATCTTTTCACTGAGAGGGTAGACAGACACTGGAAAAGGTGCCTGAAGAAGCTGTTGTCTCTCAGTCCCTGGGAATAAGGTCTTTAGCAAGCTGATCTAGTTGACCAGTTGACCCTGACCTGATCAGAAGGTTGGACTACATGACCTCCAAGGGACCTCAAAGGGAACTTGTAACCAGAATGACTCTTAGTCCAACTACATGCGTTTCTATTGACTTTCAGCAGCATATTATTTACCCCTGCACTTTTGACTGTTTCAGCCTTAAATACTGGCTAGAAATTTTATAAAATCAATGTAAATTCATGTATTGATTACAGCAAGGTTGAGGTAATCTATCATACCCCTTTAATTATTGGAATGTTAAAAGTCTTTTTTAAAGTAGATCTTAAATTATCTGTACTCATTCTATTTTAGATACTTTATTTACATGAGTGGTTTATCACTGTCAGAAGAACAGGCCTGGACTGTCAGGTTTATATACTAAGTATAATTAAACATGTATTTGTTTTATTTCTATTCTTTGTGCTTCAGTCAGTGCTGACATCTTAGAACCCTCCAAGGATGTCAAGGGTTTAAATAACAGAAGAATTTGCCCTTCCTGGTTTCTTTCAAAGGACAACATTGGGAAATGATGGTGAAGTCAAAGTCCTACTGGCTGACATCTTTCTTTGTCCCTTTCCTGTCACCTCAGTTCTCTGCCATGATTAGTGCCTTTTTTTACCTGAACTGTCACTTAGTAAATTAGAACTTACGAGCAGTCTCAAAAAACAAACAAACAAACAAACAAAAAAAAAGGGGGTGGGGGTGGGGGTGGGAAGGCTGGGGGGGGTGGGTAGGGGTGGGGATGGGATGGAGTGACAAGCACCAGTTTAGGGAGTATTTACTGGAAGCATCCTTCCGTCATACAGAAACACTTGTGATAGAATCCGGAGAATGAAAAGTTACAGCTATCATTTCCATTCCTTCTAGAAAGATTTCTGACTTGTTTCTAGAAAGATTTCTGACTTGTTTCATTTTCTTCTTCTGATGAATCACTTGATGATGAAATAACATCTTTACTGACAACTGGGGTAACTGACAAAAAGCATCCTCTGTTCTTCATGGTGTAGAGCTTCCTCTAAACAATTTCTAAAGAAATAAAGGTTTTTTCTTTGTTTTCTATTCTGAGAGAGTATAACTGCTTTCCTGCTCCCTCCCTAGCAAAGAAGGGATGCATTTGGCTGCACTGACACCCTGTTTTTTTCTCAATTTGCCAGAAAGGTTGACTTAACAGATGGGCATTCCTGTAGTTGTGATATTGGACCATGTTGCGACACAAGCTGTACACCTGTTGTAAACTCATTTCATTATGCACACGGTGGAACTTAAAAAAAAAAAAAGAAAGAAAAAAAAAAGAAAAGAGCAGTTTCTCTATTTAGGCTCTTATTTAGCAGTGCACTAAATGCATACATCATCATTATTCAAGAAAACGTGCAAAGAACATGCTGATGGATGTGCTTATATGTTATGTTAAATTAAGGACTTAATGACAAAAGACAGGCAGTAGAGTTAAACAGCTCATATTTGGAGAACCATGTCCCTGTGGACCTCAAACATTAATGACAAAAATATTTATTGACATCATAGGGAGAAAAAAAAAAAAAAAAAAAAAAGAGACAAAGATAAATTGATTTTGAGGAAACTGCAATATATGTTGTAACTTTGCAAATGATCATAATCCCTAAAAGAGTTCAAACTTTGCTTGGGATATTAAAACCCCTGGATTTTGTTGAGGGTAGAAACACATATAAGGGAAGCAATAATATGCTGGAGCTTGTTGCCAGAGGAGATTGTGGAGACACAGAGTATCAGGAGGTTCAAAAAGGATTAAAGAAATTAGGCAGACAAATTAGACAAGACAAATTAGATATTTAATGAGCAAAGTCAATACTACACTATTGAGTGACTGAGAAAACAAATGAAAAAGCCTCAGTCTAGAGGGATTTTGATGAACTGTAAGGTTGAGTGAGCAGAAATCTCATGGAGTTTGACAAGGAGAAGAGCAAAGTCCTGCACATGAGCAGAATTATTCCATTTATTACAGCTGGTAACCGACAGGCTAAATAGAAGTTCTGCTGAAAAGGACCTGAGCACAGTGGGTGGACAGCAGGTTTAGCAGGAGCCAGGAGCACTCCCACCAAGAATAAGGCATGGTCCATATTTGCATAGAGTAGAAGAAGCATGGCCAGAATACTGAGAGTTTGTATTATTCTCTTCACCAGTGCAGGTGAAGTTACACCTGGAACTGTGTTCAGTCTTCGATCCCACAAATTCAAGAAACGCGTGGAGAAAACAGAGGCAGCAAAGAGTAACTATTATGATTATGGACCTGAAGCACACAAAGCACACAAAGTTCAAGGAGATGAGGGTGTTTAGTGTGACTAAGATAAGGGACAAAAGGAGCCTAATGACTCCCTGGAATCACTTCAAAAGCAGTTACAAAGATTATGGAGTCCAATTCTTCTTAGTAGGGGCAGATGGTAAAACAAAGTAGAATGGACACAAGCCGTGGCTTGGGAGGTTCAGACTAAGTATTAGATCTTTTTTCACTGAGAAGGTTGCACAACACAGGAACAGGAGGATGGGAGGCTGTGGAATCTCTGCCTCTGGAAGTTTTCCAGATGTTGTCAAACAGTCACTGCTAACTTGATCTAGCTTTAGCAACACTCATGTACTGAGCAGACGGTGGGCTAGATGACCTCCAGATGTCCCTTCCATCCAGTGTTTCTATCTTTCTATGAAATGGACAACAGGAAGGTTTAAACAGATATGGAAGGGAATATGGAGGTATGTACCCTCTAACATTCCTAATACAGTAACAGTGGAATAAGTCATCTGCCTACAAGACTTAAACTTGTGCAACCCTCCCTGAACAGCCTTTTCTGTTTCCTCAGAGAAAGAATAAGCTTTGGAAATATTGGTAGGGCATTTCTTGTGTTTTAAGAAACTGATTAAAAGACAGTGCCTCCCTCTCCCCAAAACTCCTCTCTTCCAAGCCCAATGCATACTCCTGGTCCACTATGTATACACCACCTGGTATTGCATGAAGATAGCCATTTGCAACATATTCATAGACCACTTTATAGATGGAAGAATCTTATTGACTCCGTTTGCTATATGTCTGTGTAAAACCATATTTTATGCCAAGGAAAGGATTTTTCTTTCCTACCCATACTACATAAATTTCTTTTTTATTTTGTTTTCCCTGGGGAACTAGTAGGAACAAACAAATAGGGAAGTGGAAATGGAATGATTGAAGGTGCTGCTATACTTCTACGTATGATCAGAACCCAACATATCTGGAAGAAGCTATTGTTGCCTTAAAACTATTCTGCTAAAGTTCACTTTGTCCTCATAACATGTAAAGGAAAGTGAAATCCACAGTTATTTGCCCAAAGTAACATTTAGCTCAGTTCTAATGACATCACATAGGAAACAACATGATCATAGCATGGGCCTCTTCCTTGCCTACTGGTGTCTCCTCTTACAGTGTACCTATGCATTATACGTAGCTTGTTAGTGGAAAATAATAGCCTCTCAAGAAAAGTATGAAGAAAATGCATTTTCAAAGGACCTTGAGGAAGTCAGGATAGGGAGACCTAATGAAATTCTCTATAATACAAACATACATACATACACACACAGAGACCAACAAATACAACCATCTATATTATTTCAACTATCAGAGGCAGAAATCTCTGCAATGTGGTTTTTGCCTTCTCTCTGCAGAGTCCAGAATAAGTATGAGCAGGACAAAGCTCATGGTTAAAGGTAATTGTTTTGTTTTGTTTGGGGTTTTTTGTTTTGTTTTTAGACAAAATAATACAGCTGGAAAATCAAGTCTTCAGGCTTACAAATGTTTTTCCACATTACAAATGATATCCACACTATCAAATGTGTGTCCTTCAGTTATCCCAGATGCAATCTACTAAAATAACTATAAAAGAATCTAAAGATTTTTGTTTTGACTCCAGAGATGGTGGCAGAAGTCTTGGAAAACTCAGGAGTCTTTGCAAATGATGGGTTTGCTGTATACCTTTCATTTCTAGTAGACATATCCCTTCTGTCCATTAATCTCCTTCCGTCTCCTCTTGAAGTATTTTCATGGCCCCTTCTTGCTGATCTGGCAGTCCATGCAAGAACAGTGCATCAGTACAAAATGAAATGGAGCTTTATGTACTATTTACATGAAAAAAAAATGCTATTCCTCAAGTAAGTCACCATTACAATGGGGGTTCAATACACTTATCAAGCAACAGTAACCCAGTGCTGTGAGTGTGCAGGTATAATGCTATTAGCATGATTGCCTAGGGAGTATAAATGCATTAACAACTAATAAGATTATTGACCTCATGTCACAAAAATGAAATAATTTCAATTTTGCAATTCTGCTCTAATTGTTGTAATTAAGAACTCTTTCCCTCCTTCCTTGACTTTCACAGGGAGTAGATGTATGTACTGAAGAGAGACATATACATAATTGCTTCACAAGGCTGGATGGATGCCAATAAGAATATAGCAAGCTGGCAATTGGTATGTACACGGTATTTTTGAGAGTATTTCATGCACAGCAAGTAGTTTACCAGGATCTTTTTTTAACACAAGAAAGCAAGTTTAAGAAGTTCCTTGCCTGCTTTGTCTGTGGTAATACCTCTGCTCTCATGGCAGTGCTCACTACCCTCCTCTGTTGCATGGACAAAAATAGCTGTGAATTGCACAAGGTAATATGGGCATGAGATAGGATTCGTGTAACTGAAAACATTATTTTCATATTTTCTTCTGTCTTTTTCATACTTTTTTCTTTCTTTTCAACTTCACTCATTTCAGTTTCACTTCCTAGACCTGTTTAAGAAGGTTTAAAAACATTATTGAAAAGAAAGAAATATGAAAATATAAAAATAATATTAAGGGTATGGCATAATAGTTGTAAAACATTAATAAATGCCTATTTGCCATGTTGGCTTACATGCCAGAAAAGGGCAAGGGAAGATTGAATGGGATAGAAAGAGACCCTTTTCCTCCATTTTGGAAATAATAGAATCATAGAATGATAACATTAGCCTATAGTACTCCTATATATAGCACTTTATTTGAGATATTCTTCAACCTCAATCACGGGATGTCTCATTTTATGATTACTGTCACCCACTGACTGTTTCCAGTGCCCAAGATACTTTTGAAGCCAGAAGTCAGCTATTCAGATGCAGAAGAGTATTACTGAAGAAACCTAGACACCTGCTATAGGGATGTGAGATATATATATATATAGGATATAGACATGTGACCAGCAGGTGGAGGGAGGTGATTCTCACCCTCTACTATATTCTTGTAAGACCCCACCTCGAGTATTGTGTTCAGCTCTGGGGACCCCAACATAACAAGGACATGGACCTGTTGCAGCGAATCCAGAAAAGGGCCAGGAAGATGCTCAGAGGGCTGGAGCATCTCTCCTGTGAGGACAGGCTGAGAGAGTTGGGGTTGTCCAGCCTGGAGAAGAGAAGGCTCTGGGGAGACCTTATAGCAGCTGCCAGTGCCTAAAGGGGCCAACAAGGACGCTGGAGAGGGGCTTTTTACAAGGGCTGGTAGTGACAGGACAAGGGGGAACTGTTTTAAACTGAAAGAGGATGGGTTTAGGCTAGATATTGGGAAGAAACCCTTCCCCGTGAGGGCGGCGAGGCATTGGCCCAGGCTTCCCAGAGCAGCTGTGGGTGCCCCATCCCTGGCAGGGCTCAAGGCCAGGCTGGACGGGGCTGGGAGCAGCCTGGGCTGGGGGGAGGGGGCCCTGCCCCTGGCAGGGGGGTGGTACTGGATGATCTTTAAGGTCCCTTCCAACCTAATCCATTCTATGCTTCTATAACCCTATAAAATCTTGTCCAATTATAAATAAATAGATGGCTTTTCATGTTTTAATAAGGCAGAAGTAGATACACTTAAATCAGGGGGATGGCTGTGAGAGTAGAAATAAGAAGGGTGGGTTTCCTTCTTTTCTGAATCTCCTGCCCTCCTTTATTTTAATGGTCTTGTTCATGTGGGTCAGGTAACACACAGCCTGGTGGAGGCAGCACCTCTGCACAGGACCCCCCCCTAACGTCAGTAAAGCCAATTCTGACACGCAATTTACCAGATCTCTATGGTCATGAATGGGGGATGATTTATTAAGTAACCCAGTCTGTTCCCTGCTACTCCAGGGCTAGTTCCAACAATGTTTCTGTGTGCCTAATGCATTAATACAGTTCACTGAAGTTTATTCATGAAAGAGAAAGCGGGATCAGCATTTTTTCCAAGTCAAGTGTATGAAAACCCCGGCATAACAGAATTCAGATTTGTATTTGGCAGGAACAGGACCCAGGAGGACTAATTCACCAACCTTTACAGCACACCTTTCCTTTAGCACAAGTGACAGCAATGAGATAGATACTTAATGCAACTCTTGCTTTATATTGGAAAATGGCAACATTTTTAACAATGCAAAAAGGGCCAATTTTCATCACAACTGCATGTCCCAAACCAGTACATATGATACAATAAATAACAGTTTGAAAGGTTTGAGAAATGGAGACTTCACTTTTGGAACAGGAAAGGTGGAACAAACAAACAAAACCCGATACTAAAATTAAGTATATTTTCTGGCTGTGTGCTGACACAACACAGTTCTGCAGTAAAAGTTTACGGGTTGCTGTGTTTTGCATCCTTCGGTGTAAAAGGTGTCAAACAAAAAGCAAAAATCATAGACCTGAATGTTTATCCTCAAAATAGAGGATCTTGAGGGAATGCAACTGATGATTGGAAAGATTTTTTAAAATGTTTAAATTTAAAGGAGTTTTCTAAGAGTAGCAGAATGGAATAACTAAAATAAAATTAAAAGTCTCTCAGTTTGCGGAGTTGTTTTTAAAGCATGTAAACATTTCAGGATCTACTACACTGAAAATATAACTGTTAGAGGACAAACACTGGATCATCATATAAAATGAGCTGGTGAGAAACATCAGACAAGAACAAGTGGGAAAGACATTAAAAGCATAAAAAATAAATCCCTTTTTATCTCATTTCTTTGCTTCTAATACTTAATGAAAGAATTTTTCCTTCAGATTTGCAAACCAAAGGGATTTCAATAAATTCTGGATCAGTATTGTTTCAGGTGTGTGTTGTGAATAAATCTGAAGGTTAGGCTTAGGATACCCATAAGTACTGGTTTGTATTTCTAATTCTGGTTTTCATTTATTGGTAATCATGAAACAATCAAAATAATGACAGACTTATTCCATTACTAGCAATTTCTCAAGTAATATATTGCTTTACAAAGCATTTTAAGGTCATAAAGGGATGGAGAAAAAATTAAACTTGGGATTCTTTCTCCTTTTCTAATCTTCTTGAACGTTATTTTTTTTTTAACCTTATGGGTGTTTGGAGAGTTGATACATCTGATTGTCAGCCCTCCTTGTTCACCAAGTGGAAGCAGCATTTTTATTGTCTCCAGAGCCTTCCCCTACACTTTCATATACAATGAAAATAATTATTTTTTCATGCCCTATGACATGTACCACTCTTTACACAACAGCCGTGTCATCTAACTTTGGTGTGCAAAGAATAGTATGACCACAACACAGAACTGTCTCTTGAGCAAGTAGGGAGATACCTGATACCAAAGTAAGGTCATTCACTGCAGAAAACAAGAAATTGCTACATTAGTAGTGTTACTTATTTTAAATAATGTATTGCTTAGAATGCCATTATTCACATTGATTATAACATTAATATATTGCTGTTAGGGACCAATCAGGAATACTTAACATAACACATAGCTTAAGTCAGACCAACACAAAGTACACAATTTTTCAAAAGGATGCAAATTAGAAAATACTTCTGGAAATCCAGAGATGGAAAACACCCATTGACTTCACAGTTGCTGAGTGTAATCCAGCTGACCTTTTTCATTCTTGCTGGTAAGAACGTCACCCATTTATCAGCACAAAACCCAAAAAAGTCACAGTGGAGGACAGCTGGAAGTGAGTTCTTGTCATTCTGGCCAGTAAGAATGAATGAACACGGGAGCTGATGAGTGTGGGAAGTTCAGGGAGTTGCCCCGAAGACATCACTTTGTCATCTTGTGTGGCATAGACCTTAGCTCAGTACACAGCCAGAACTCTGTGCTGGGGAATGTCCCGGGACACCTGAGCTAGGACAAGAGTGGTTGCCTTAAGACTTAAATTATTTTGTCACTTTCCCTTTTATTCTATTTTTATTATTCTGCCCACCACCTCCAACAGGTTGTAAAGGACTCTGAGCAAGTAAGGGGGTCATCAAAAAGACAGAGAGATGTTTTGATTTTCTCAGGGTTGCGTATAGGAAGCTAAACTCCAGAAGAAACCCTGCATCCATCCTTCAGGCCAGCTGGCTGTGTGGCACTCAGTCGCTTGAACTGTTAAAACCATCACCAGTCCATAGTGTCCCTTTTGTGCAATGTGACAAGTATCTAATTTCCGGACAAAGAACTGGGAAATCTTTACGAAGAATCTAAACATAGAAAGTTGTTCTCTTTTTTTAATTTTTTTTTTTTTTTAACAGGGCTTTGGTTTTGTTTTCCTAGAAGCAAAGATTAGAGAAGAAACATCACAGTATGCAGTGGGAGGGAGCAACCATCAAAATGTGTGAGTTTATTGTCTTACAAGACAGTGTGCCTGGTCCATCTCAGCCCATCAGGGGATGTTGTCTACAGTTGGAATGATAAATAAGAGGAAAACTAAAGAACCGGTTCAGTTTCAGATACACATTTATGGTGTAGCATGGAATAATATTTTTTGTTCCATGTGTTGACATCTATTTGACATATGGAGATTTGTTATGTATATACTCATTTGCTATTCACCACTGCAAAAGATAGTTGAGTAAGTATGAATAAAAGAAATATACAAACCAATTTCCCCTCAAAATCGTTCTGTCTAGATGGGATTTTGCATCTTCAATACATCTTTTTGGTGTTTTATGGATTAATAGCCCAGTGGTAGGACTAGTAAATCTACAGCTTTAAACAATGTAATTTTTTGTTCTTTCCTACACTAAAAAGAACACAATGGAGGAAATCATGTAGGAACCAATTTTTGTTTCAGTCATGGAGTTACACTGAAAAAATACAAAAAGTTTGATGGCTATGAGTATTAGCATTTCTTGTTTGGGCATTAAGTATTCTTAGCCTGTCAGTCTTATGGAAATGGAAAAGGTGTGGAATAGATGCTAGAAATTAAAGCCATTTCATATAATTATTAAATGTGCCACTCCATTCTGAAAAGGGTGTAGCATTAAATGGGCTTTGTTTGATATTAATCAAACTTTCCTACCTGAACTACCTTCTAAATTTAATGACTCTGGCCTGCAGTCAAGATCAGCTGTCATTCAAATACAGTCAATGGGTAGACAGGTCAGGGCTTTTTACTATATGATTACTGTACACAGAGCCAGAGAAAGTTTCACAGAAATAAAATGTAATTATATGAGATGAAAGATAGAATGAAACTGTTGGAGAGAATAAAGGTCTATCATTCAATATCTCATATGTTATCTGTCATGGAATTGTTTTCTGTATTTGAAAGAAGAATGATGATTTACTAGGAGTTACACTCTTCACTTGCTGAAGCAGTATTGAACTTACTGTGCATGTCATTTAGCTGAAGCTCAGCAAAAGGGGAAACAAAAAGGAACAAAAGTCTCAGTGGCAGAATCTCTTATATGGTGCTTTAATAGGATGTTGCATAGAAGGCTACATCGCAAAAAGTCAGTGTCCTTTACAAAAAATCAAGCATCTACAAATGTGACAAAATTGTTATAATTAATCATATTTGAATTTAAGTTAAGTTTTCAGAGGAATGAAAATTCTAAATAATGCAGCTGAAGTTAATTTGGTTGAATTGCATCCTCTGAGAAATCACAGAGAAACAAACTATGGCAATGGTTTAGCTAGACATACCACCGGAAATTTTTCCTTTCCCTTTTGACTTTTCCCATCCCAGTGAAACTGAGCAAAAAATCTGCCAATTTTCTTCACTTTCCATGACCGAAAGTAAATGTAAGGGTCAAGATCAAACAAAAGCAATATAGATTTGAGTTACCTTTTCCTGCAGAAAGAGAAGCTCTTTTTCTACCTACTGATCTAAAATCAACCTGACACTCCTGGGATCGGGTGTGTGAATGAGTCGTCTCATGCCCATAGAAATGCAGCACATACAAATGAAGCAAATCTTCAGTTAAAAGAGCAAATGTGGGCTTTGTCCTTCAATTGCAGAGGCAAAGCTGATAGATCACATGCTATTTCTTTGTGGTTCTCCTCCATTTCAGAGTTCATATCCTTTTACTCAGCTCTGTGCTCCCTAAAATTATTTTCATGCATCAAATCATTGTCCTCAGTCAGTAAGTTGCTCAGGGGCAACTGGATCTGTAGCATCTCCATTGCTACCACTCCCTACAGCACGCAAATCCCAGCTCACAGGGTGCAAAGTGACCAGTCCCCTTCCTGTCATATTCACAGCATGGTTTGAATTTTTATATTAAAATTCCATTTATAAAATTAATTAAAGTTATAACTCTAGCACAGGAAATTGAGGATGTTAATAAAAGAGCTGACTGGAAAAATTCCATGCAAATAGTTTTCTCTCATTCAGTGCTATTCAGAGAAAACCAGTTCAATTTTTTTTTTTTTTAATGTGAAATGATATCAGCTTGGACAAAATTATATTGTATGGTATTGTACAGAAAGTAAAACACTTTGAAAATGTTATAACATTACTTTTTGATTTCTTGGAACAAAAACTTTCATAATTTGGAATTATTTTTTTTCAACATGAATATTCCATAACAAATGAAGAACTATTAAAATGATAGAATATATAAATAAAATTATTAAACCAATCTAATAAAGCTATAGAGGGAATTTTAATGTAATTTCAGCTGCAAGTATTTTGACATCCTAAAATTTTTCTAGTGAACAGAAATTTCTTCTTTGCTGATGTCTACCTGTCTGTCACCAAGCTATTAAAATTAAACTCTCCATTTTAACTTGACATGAACATACAGGAAATGTAGTACACTCTGATTATATTAGACCTATTAGTAGGGTTCCATGTCCTGGAATTTTATCCTCCTACTGATCTTTTCTTCACAGTGTCCACAGTTTTTTCTCACTGGCTCCCCTTAAATTTCTAACCCTGCTCTTCTGCCCTCTTTCCTGGCTCTGTCTTTTTAACACCATCTTTCTTGTTTCCAACTTTTGTGTTTCATTTTTACAGAATTGCATCATAGTCAAGGTTGGAAGAGGCCTCTGGAGATATCTAGTCCAAACCCCTGCTAAAGCATGTTCTCCTGGAGCAGGTTGCACAGAGCCGCCTCCAGGCAGGTTCAGAATGTCTCCGGAGAAGGAGACCCCACAGCCTCTCTGGGCAGCCTGTCCCAGCACTCTGTCACCCTCAAGGTAAGGAAGTCTTTCCTCACATTCAGATGGAAGTTCCCGTGTTGCAGTTTGTGCCTGTTGTCCCCTGTCCTGTTGCTGGGCACCACTGAAAAGAGCCTGGCCCTGTCCTCCTGACACCCATCCTTTGTCAGGTGACATTGATGAGGTCCCCTCTCAGCCATCTCTCCTCCAGGCTGAACAGCCCCAGCTCTCCCAGCCTTCCCTCACCAGGGAGATGCTCCAGTCCCCTCACCATCTCTGTAGCCTCCGCTGGCCCCTCCCCAGTAGCTCCCAGTCTCTGTGGAACTGGGGAGCCCAGCACTGGACCCAGCACTCCAGGTGCGGCCCCACCAGGGCAGAGCAGAGGGGGAGGACCCCCTCCCTCGACCTGCTGGCCACCACGCTCCTCCTGGTGCCCCCCAGGGTCCCACTGGCCCCTTGGCCACAGGGCACACCGCTGGCCCACGGGCACCTTGCTGCCCACCAGCACTGCCGGGCCCTTCCCCGCAGAGCTGCCCCCCAGCAGGTCACCCCCAGCCCCTGCTGGTGCCTGGGGCTGTCCCTCCCCAGGGGCAGGACCCTGCTCTGGCCTTTGCTGAAGGTCACTGGGTCCCTCTCCGCCAGCTCTCCGGCCTGCCCAGGCCTCGCTGGATGGCAGCGCAGCCCCTGGGGCACCAGCCGCCCCTCCCGGTGGGGTGTCACCAGCACACGTGCCGAGGGGACACTGTCCCCTCATCCAGGTCACTGATGAATAAGTGGAACAAGGACCGGACCCAGCGCTGAGCCCTGGGCACACGGCGAGCTCCCGGCCCCCAGCTCGACCCCGCAGCACCGACCCCAGCCCCCTGAGCTCTGCCGTCCGGGCAGCTCTCAGCCCCCCACTGCTCCCCTGACCCACGGCCCGAGCCTGCCCGGGGTGCTGTGGGAGACAGTGCCAGAAGCCGGGCGGAGGTCAAGGTGGACACATCCGCCGCCCTCCCCTCACCTGCCCGGCCAGCCGTTCCACCACTGAAGGCTACCAGTTGGTCAGGCATGATTCCCCCTTGGTGAATCCATGTTGACTACTCCTTATAACCTCTTTTTCCTCCACATGCTTTAAGATGACTTCCAGGATGAGTTGTTCCATCACCCTCCCAGGCATGGAGGTGAGGCTGACAGGCCTGTAGATCCCTGGGTCCTCCTTCTTGCACTTTTTGAAGACTGGAGTGACAATTGCTTTCCTGATGTTTTCCTCATATTTTGTTAATGTATTTCCCAAATAAGTGTACAATGCAGTAGTTTCCAAAGCATTTTTCCATATGTGTCATGTAATATTCTATATTTTCCATTAATATTTTGCCTGCTCTTCTCTTTAAAGTGTAAGCAGTTTAGGGTGTGACTGTAAATCATTGTTTTCCCAGTGCCCAGGACAGTAGATATATATATATAGATATAGATATAGATATATAGATATAGATATAGATATATATCATTGCTCCAGAAGATGCTCTGTAGTGAACATTATAATAAAAAATAGCAACACTTTACACTATTTTATCATTGCCTAGAGGTTAATTAACAGTAATTTTATGTAGAATTTTCAAAACAAAGTTTCTGTATATGAGAAATTCTTTCTTCCTTTTAGAATTCTAATTCACAACCTGAAAATAGGTATTACTGGTTTTTTTTGGTAAGGGAAGTACCTTGGAAAAACATACATTAATGGTAAACAGTAGGGCAACTGCAAAAGAATAAGTGCTCTGATGCACTCACAGCTGAAGTCTTCATGTCTGTATTCAATTTTACTTTTTTTATTGCACTGCTTTTTTATGTGTCCTCCAGTTTTCCATCCTAACATTCCTCCGAATTCTGTAGCAACTTGCAGACCCAACATTCCCAAGAGATGCCTTGTCATAATGGGATTAACAGTCTTTCCCCTGTAACGCCAGTTCAAATGCAGTTAAGGTCACAATGACAGAATGTGGTCATCATTTTCTAATATTTTGGGTCTGAATTAAGTGATCCGGCAGTTCCAAGGCAGTTCCTATCAGTTGAGTGGGCATATAAATACAGTGAACATCACTGCTGTCAGTCTTGGGGGACAGAAGTATGAACGGACTAACGTGAGGAATGCCTCATTCCTTCACTTTCTTGAGCAAGCTCTCCAGGGGTAGAGCAAGGTATGGAGAAGAGGGAGAACAATGCCCCTTGTCCACCTGTGCTTAAACTCCTCCTTGGAGGAGCTCAGTTTTCATCCTACAGATGTGACAATTTAAACATTTTAGAAGGAAAAGAGATCAGAAGGAAAATAACAGGTAAACCAATATGAAATGTTACTTCATTTTACAGGTTTAAAAAGCCACATCTTTGTAGATTGTTTAATTGTGTGATTGTACACGGAAATTTGAGACGAGTCCTAGCCAAACAGTTCAAGTGTGAGATTAAAATTCCAAAAGCCTAACAAGTGTTTGGATCTCTGGTTACAGGCTGAGTTCATTCTTAGCAGAAATTAAATACGCTTTTAACACCAACCCATCAACTTTAACATGACAGGCTGACTTTGTAGAAATCAGACCATGGTATAAAAACTTTTCTGGGAGACTTTCTTATATTACCATCAGAATCATAGAACGGTTTGGAGTAGAAGACACCTTAAAGATCACCTAGTTCCAACCCCTTGCCACAGGCAGGGACACCTTTCACTAGACCAGGTTGCTCAAAGCCCCATCCAGCCTGGCCTAGAGCCCTGCCAGGGATGGGGCACCCACAGCTGCTCTGGGCAGCTCACCACCCTCACAGTAAAGAATTTCTGCCTAATATCTAAATCTAAATCTAGATCTAAATCTATATCTAGATCTAAATCTAAATCTAATATCATCTAAATCTCCCCCCTTTCAGTTTAAAGCCATTCCCCCTTGTCCTATCGCTACCTGCCTTTGTAAAATGTCCCTCTCTGGCTTTCTGGTAGGGTCCCTTAGGTACTGGCAGGCTGCTCTAATGTCCCCGGAGTCTTCTCTTCTCCAGGCTGGACAACCCCAACTCTCTCAGCCTGTCCTCACAGGAGAGATGCTCCAGCCCTTTGATCATCTTCCTGGCCCTTGTCTGGACTCACTCCAACATGTCCATGTCCTTATGTTGGGGGCCACAGAGCTGAACACAATACTCGAGGTGGGGTCTTACAAGAATATAGTAGAGGGTGAGAATCACCTCCCTCAACATGCTAGTCACACTTCTTTTGATGCAGCCCAGGGTACGGTTGGCTTTCTGAGCTGCAAGTGTACATTACTGGGATATGTTGAGCCCATCAAGCCCTTCTCCTCGGGGCTGCTCTCAATTCATTCTCTGCCCAGCCTGTGTTTGACTCATGTGAAGACCATGTAAAACAAAAATCTAGAAAAAAAAAATATTTCCCTTTGGACAATAACCTTGCTTTTTCATTCCTCTTTGATTACAGTCCACTTTACAAGTAAAGAATATACACCTGGAGTGGGGACAGGAATATTTCCATTAGTCATAACTCTCTCACTAATTTAAGGCATGGAAATGGCAAACTAAGGCTTATAACCATCACAATAAGAATATTTGTCTTATTTAGCTACATTATGTAGTTTGGTTGGCTTCGTTGGTCTTATCCAAAGAGAATTAATAGACAGAGTGATAAAACACAAAATGTCTAGTCTGGTTTGTCCATTGCAAGATACATGCTTTTCTTAACAAAGGAAGTGCAATAGATTTGATCGAGGCTTCAGTAATACACCTCATAAACTGTTGTATGTGTAATTACTGTAGAAATTGGAATAAATTAGGATTAATAAAAATGTTGAAAGGTAATCAAAGGGTTTGATAAAGAAATTATGGTACAGAAAACAGGGAATAGTCTCAAGAACCGATCAGTGTAGGAGTCTTACGAAAGCTTTGTTAATGATCTTGGCAGCAGAGTTTAAATGTGAGTTCAAAAAAATTACTGATGATTCAAAGCTGGACAGCACTGCAGGAACAAAATCTGAGCATCATGGAAGAACTGTTAGATTAACAGAGGAAAAGAACTGAAATGAAAAGAAATTTAGGAGATGAAGTCGTCAGGAATAATTAATCAAAATTTCTCAAATGAGCTAAAAGCTTTTTGCTCAAAAAGAGCACAGGAAGAAGACCTTGGTTCATCATGTCTACAAGATGTCACGCTAAGGCCACTGAGAAAAAGGCAAATGTGGAACTAAAGTGTATTAAGTAACAGATTTTTGGTAAAAATCAGAAAGCAAATTCGGGGGAAATAGAATGCTTTAAGAAAGAGAACAGATTATTTTACCACAGGAGACCAAAACTGCTTGTCTCATTCTGTCAGTCTAAGTAATGGCTAAGTAGGAAATAAGATTTCTTTTTATAAAGGCATCATGAGTGAAAATAATTATCTCAGGTAAAGAGTGAGGCTGGTTAAAGAAGTACAAATTTCCCATAAAGTTGGGTGAGTTTGGGTTTTTTCTTGGGTTTTGGGTTTTTGTTTTGTGGTTTTTGGTTTTTTTTTGTTTGTTTGTTTAATTTAATCCACTTAGGTTTTTATGCTAATTTCATAATACTTACAGAAAGGACACTACTAAGAGCAAGTTTTAAGACTAGCACTGCAGCAAATATAAATTCTGTTGCTACTTCTGCCTCTGAACTGCATATTCATCATGTTTAAAAACCCTTTTTATTTCCCACTATCTGGATGCCACTTAATTAAAACACCTAATATTAAAAGACTCCTAGTTTACTAATATTTTATACATTTGAATATTGAATCCTAAATTTGTAAAAAAAAACCTAAAAAGCTCAGAAAAATTTGGGATTCTATGATTTCACAAGGGGATAACCACCTAAGAGAATCTTATTTTCAGCTGCAAAATATTTGGCATATTAAAAATCTTACATTTAAGAAACACTGAGCATGCTATCCTGTGACTTAGTCTTTTTAGATGTATCCTGGGCTAATATTCAAAATCAGTATCTTTTTTGAAAATCTCTTCAAACATTATTCTTATGGGGTTGTCATCATTTATATATTTAAAAGAAGAAGGAATTGAGGTATAGAGATTTCTCTGCAAATTAATCCATTTCTTCCCATATTAATCTTTCCAAAACCCAGGGGAAGACATTCCTTTTTTTTTTTTTTTTTTTTCTTAGTGAAATATTTAGGAGTAGCTCCTAAAAAAAACCCCAATCAAAACCAAACCTATCAGGACACTTTTTTTTTCTTTTTTAATGAATCCTCAGACTTATTTGGAAATGTGAATTAGACAGACATGGATAACAACATTACACGTGCTGTTTTCCAAATCGTTCAATTGCAGTTAGAACTCTCATGGGAGACAACATTTGCATTCACTGATGACTCTGACAAATATTTTCTCATTTTGGTTGAATAGCATATTTTCTGTATTTCATAGGGATGCCTGAAAGAAGGCAATAATTGGTGTAGCATTATTGCCTTGTCCTTTACATCCTTGATTTTAAAGAATAAATGTCCCTTAAAATGTGGTTAAATGAAGAATCATTAATGGAAGTTATGAGAGCTAATCAGACTGTCAGTCTGCATTTTTTGGTGTCCAGAAAATGAAAAGCAAGAAAGACACTAGAACAAGTGAGACATGCTTTTTACTGTGATAAAGATGCAATCCAATACAAATCTACTGAATGTCATCTTCTCTTGGAGTCAGAATGACATCTCTATTCTCCACACTTTTAATCCTGAGGCACCTCACAGCAGCAACTGTCAAACTAGTGCTAATTCAAAAAAAGCCCTGGAGGTGAAAACATTTGACAGCCTCTCTCAGTTATCCAAATGAAAAATCAGGTTATTTTCCTTCACCATCCTTTTTGTCCACTTCTGTACATACTTCCTTCAATTTGACTTTCATTTTCTTTGTCATTGGCACCCCAAAATTCTTCAAACATAAGATTCCTTCTCCTCTGCTGTTAATGATTCAAATATGATCTACAGTGGAACACCAAGAAAAGGTGTGAATCACCTTGTACAAAAGGTGGATGTACCTTGTTTTTAAGCTGTAGACCTCACCTGAAAAGAAGAAAACAGCCTCAATACTGTTTGGGGTTTTTTTTGTAGGAGGTCTCCATGCTTTCTGAATATGTTAATTTACATAACTAACATTACAGTAAATGTTAAGTAAAAGCTCAGTAGAAAGAGATTTCGTGCCGGACAAACTTGGAAATTAAAGTTTTGGTTGCTTTTGGGTTCTAATTCATTCCGAATTGACTCTCCCTTAACTGTTATAAAGATGTGAGATCTGGACTAGTCCTTTCAATATAATGCATTTATGATCATTTTGTATCTCTGTTTCTATGAACACCATTAATTTTATAGTATGCAGAATATGCAGAAATTAAATATGTAGAATAACTGCTTAATCATTCTACAGTACTTAAGGTCATTATGTCACAAGGTCACTCCTTTGGTAAATTACCACTCATTGAGTCTTCTCAAACACCCAGGAACTATCATTAAAGAGAAGTATGCCAGTGTCATGAAATGTGGGATGGTACAGAGAGCCCCAGGCAAGTTTTAACTGACTTAGCATGGCAGTGACATGTGGTACACCACAATGAACACTTTCTAATGTGGGTCCCAAAACCACAGTACATGCAATAAACTGAAAGTGAGCCTGAAGAGAAAAGTCAGCCAGCAGAAAATTTGGCATAGGGCTGCACTCCTGTTTCTGGAGATGGCTCAGGCATCCCATCAGTGTGGCACACATGCAGCTTGGAGTTCTTGTTCTCATAGTCTAGGTGTGAGCAGGCAGGAGAGACCAAGGTGCCATCTAAGCTAAAAGACCTTGCCATGGCTGCAATCTGATTTGAATGGGTGACTGGGTGACAGTCGCATCCCACAATCTAGAAATTAAATTATTTTATATCAAAAGCATTCCACTTAGTCAAAATAATTGCTTTCAGAAGCCTGCAAGCAATTTAAGACCCAGAAAGCAAGTGAGTTTTTCTATTTCTTTTCCATCTTAACCAACAATCAAGATTAAATGGGCCAAATTTTGGCCAGATTGCATGGCTCCTGGGAAAACTCTGACAATAAAAAAAGATATAGTCGTTATTTGTGAGTATTCCCTGAAGACTTACGGAAGAATCTTGTGTCTAAAAAGTCCTTTGTTGGGGATAATAACAAAGAAGAAAACTGAATGTTTGTACAAAACCCTGCCAATTTCTTGGGTTTTCCTGAATATTTTGAACTCATAGCCTGATTAGATTGACTACGGAGGAATTACTTTTAAATTATTAACACAGTGCCCCACATTACTATTTTCAGAAGATCCGTTAAAGAATTTTCATCTAAAGATCACTGACATCACTAGGAGTGAGATTTTCCATTAAACCCAGTGAGCTCTGGACCACATTCCATGTGTACAAGTGGTTTCTGTGTAATTTTTTTTTTAATTGCTGAAGCTTATTTGTAAGGTTGACATTAAGCTGTGAAGAGCAGGACTAAATTCACCATCTTGGAGCCAATAGGTTATCTCCAAAAGGATGTCATGGCTCTGATTCATTCATGAAACAAGGTTCACACAATCTGTTATGTATTACAGTTTGCCTGGCTAGATTTTCTTGTTTGTATCATGGCCAAGACATTTCAGTGTTCCTGTTCCTTTGAGAGCCTCTGTTTAAGATGTGAGTGATTTCCAAAGCAGAAAATTATTACTGTAATTAATTAATTGCAGACAAAATCTTTGTTATTAAATCCACCATCAAAATTGTAAGTTTTGATCTGTAGGCTTTCACATAAGTTTTATTTTCTAAAGTGTTTTTTTATTGCACACGGAAAAAAAAAAATCAGAATTAATTTTACTTCTTGCATGTTGCTCCTACCACAAGAAATAAATAGGGATAAGAAAAGCAGGATAGGGGTTTTCTGTAGCTGTCTCACTCCTGACAACCTGCGCACCAAGGAAATGATATATTTTATTGATCAGCAGTGAAATTCATAGTGCACAAGGGAATGACTCCATTGGGCAGACTGGTTCCCCTTCACTGACACTGTTATTTACCTTCCATTTGTTGTTTTCAAGAGAAGGATGAATTAATCTTTTCGTCCTTTAAAACAGGCTGCCGGGAAGATATATCATTCTGCATAGAGGATTCTTGCCTTTCTAAATAAAACCATTTTTTAAGGAGTCCTAAAAAAAAATCCGCCTTCCTGTGTGTGAAGCTGCATGTGCGATGCATTCATGGCGTGTATGAGCAGTGTATTAACTAACATTTATGTGGAATTTGACTGTCCTTTTAACTGCCAGAACCATAAAGCTCTTTGATTCTGTATCATTCTTGAATTTCAAGGGGTGGGAGAGTCCCTGAGGAGACCATTCAGGCTGAGCCCTCGTGCAGAGGAGCAGTATTATTGCACATCTTCCTGTACTTGCAGTCTTAATCCCTTCCTCTTGACATCAGGGCAATTACCAGTTCTGTATAAATGTAAATCCATAAGGATTTACCATTTGCCTGGAAATGTATGTTTTGGCCTCAGATAACTAAGCACAAAATCTTGATTTTTCCAGAACAACGTGATTTGAAGAACAACCAGGATAAATAGGGCTGATTTTCTCATTTTATTTTATAAATACTTCAGAAACGCTACATTTCTGATCTGCATGTACTATCAGTTTTTAAATTCAAATACTAGAACTCAAAGAATAATACAATAAAATACCTAATTCTACTCAATCCACAAGCTTAACATCACCCCAGCTGTCAAAAGATGATATAATTACAGTTTTTCTGCAGAACTCTGTTATTCCAATCTTTGGGCGAGTTTGCACAGAAGCAGTAGAAACAAAGCTGTCAAACTCCTTCTTCAGCACTGGCACCCAAACTGGGACCAGATCCCAAATAATGTCATGGCACTTACAACTGGGTCCATAAATCCAGGATGAATTTGATTGTAGAAGTGAGGCTAAGCACTAGAAGTGCAACTGCAACTTGAGAGTAAAACTGAGGAATCACTGTACTTTAGGAAGGGATGTTTTTCATTTTCTGGCTTAGAAGTGTCATATGGATATACTGACAGATAACCTATAGCTGTGATAAGAGGTAGGTATTTGACCATTCAGTTTTCCACTGGTTAGAAGTCACTGGTATCCTGGCTTCACACATTGCTGTCCCTTACACATTGCTATAGATATATTCTTCACAGTTCCTAGCTGAAGAGCACTTCACGTCTTGGGTTTGGTAAGTAAAATCTCAAATAATGCAAAATACTTCACAGTTTTCTAAGGATCTCAACATCGGTGTCTGGCCCAGTCTCACAAGGGTAATACTCCGGACTTCTAGTGAATTTAGAATGTTGCATTAGTTATTTGCCTCAACAACACCTAACTCTTATCAGTTGAAATAGTTTTTTAAGAAAAACTGATCTGAGACAGAATTTAACTGATGATTGGTAGATTTGGGAAAATGACTTCAAGCATAATGAGCAAAACGAAGCAGCACTAAAGATAAGGGGGAAGGTTGTCTTTGTTTTGCTTCAGGTATGAGAGAGGCAGCAAGCTGATGTGGGCTGAAGAAGTCCAGACCACAAATGTCAGAATAACTCATGTTATTTCATTGTTGAGCATTTCCATCAACAGGTCTTACCCTGCTTTATTAATACATAGGAAACTGGGCCATGACTCATCATATTGCCTACATTGCAACGTCAGTGCAAAATGATTTATTTTGCCTAAAACCTTCTTCTCCACTCTTCTTTGATTCCAGTTATCTGCTCCTATAATTATGGGGTATAATGTGTTTAAAATAAAGATCATCCATTTTAGTGAAGTCTAATCTCAAACTACTTTGTCAAGCACCCTCCAGCCTAAAGCATATTTGCTGATCAACTGTATAAAATAATTACTGGTTTAGTAGCATGTTTTAGTTTTCTTTCAGGCAGTTCAGATATTCATTGCCAGTGAAGCTGCTTAAAACTATAGCATCTTTATAGGGTTTATTCATCACTGAAGTCTTATTTTCTGAAGTAAATTAATGGTTTGCTATTCCTGGAGACTTTACTGTGCTTATCACTGTATTAACTTGCATCAAAAAATCCCACTAAGTCATTTTTCAAACCTTGACAAAAATAGCCTAGAGACATTCTGGTGAATGAAGGTCTTGAAGGGGGGAAAAAGCAGGTAAATTTTGAATAATGGAAATGTACTCAGTTAACATCAGGTATAGCTGTCAGACATTGTTGCTAGCATTCAGAATCAGCCCTCCTTTCTACGGACAGTATGTCAGAACACAGTGAGAGATGACGTTGGGAAGATTTGCATAAAGAAAAGCTGTGTTTCGCTGTTAAGATTTTGGCTTGGCTGTGAACATTGCCTGGGTGCCCATTCGCATTGGCATTGTGTAGCTGACACTTGGAGATCGATTTAAGAAATTCAGCAAATGCTTGAAACAGGTGAGACAGTAACAGCTCAGACATATAACTCTGACAGAGGAAAGAGTGTAAATGAGAGAAATGTTTTTGAAATGGACAGTATTTAGCTAATGAAAACAGAACCTGGAAAAAAGTGAACATGAAGGACAGTGTTGAACAATTATCTGCTCCCAAAAGAAAGGAAACTGTTTTTTTCACAGAAAGGAATACTGTATCCTCTTTTTTCTTCCATGAGGTAGTAAAAAGCCACACTAAAACAGATCTCTGACAAACTAATACCCTTGAAGATGTTTTTCCAAAGGAGACCAGCATTGTGATGGATATTAACAAGAGAGTCGAAGAACTGAACTGGGAAGAACACGTGTTCTGAAGACCATTTCATTAATTTGAAGATTCCTAGGAAATAATATTTGATCAACTGATTTTTAATTTCATACCGTTTCCATCTGTCAACATCCTTCTCCTTGATTGGTCTGTCAAATAAGGTTCCTGTTTTGTGTAACAATTTAAATGCAGGTTCACTTTAGCCACCACAAAACCCTTCACCTGGGGACTGAAGCACTGGGGTCATAGCTGCTGTTATTGCTCTGAGGGACAGTGCAAAGACTCCTGCTGTATAGACGTGGACAGACTGAGCAAAACAGCAATACCCTGCTGCCAGCAGCTTAGAATCTGAATAAAAAAAAAATAGGCAACTACAAAAAAGCAACTACAGGACATTGAGTCTTGAGGGATCTGGAAAGAAACTGAAGCTGGCTAAAGACTTCAATGACTTTTAGATAACTTTTTCCTCTCCACAAGCTTCTGCCTCCCCTCTTGGAATTCTTCTAACAGCCTTATGCATACCGCAAGCTCCTCAAAACAAAAACTCTCACTATGTCTGTGTTTGGTGGGCAGTACAACACCTGGCATCACTGGGCTGTAATGTAATGGAAAGATCAGTCACTGAGCTGCTGCCAGTCAAAGAAAGTGAAATAGGCAGCAGCTCATACAGACTAGCAATGACATGCAAATTTCAAGGGATGTGGACAGTTACAAAGTTGTAAGATTGGCATAAAATAGAAAAAGGGGTGAATTCATACTTAGACTTCACCTGTCACACTTATGCAGAGATTGTGATGCACCCTCTGAGCACTAGCTGTAAAACATCAAAGAAAAAGTCAGATAAACTACCTGAAAATAAGTATGAAAAAAACAGTGCTTCTGACAACTCCAGAATCTTTTCCTAGGAAGTTTAAATAAGCATCCAAAAATTAGGAGCTACATATTATGGTGTAATACAACAGACAGTAGGACAAACTCACCCTGCCTCAGATGTTCTTGTAGCAGTGCTATAGGGGTGGTGCCTAATTTGCTGCTTAGTTATTCCCAGAGATCCAGTTAAAATGAAATTTATTTCCTATTTCACAATTTACTTGAATTGTATGCTGGGAAGAAGCGTTGGGTCTCAGGAAGTTGAAAATTTGGAAGTGACAGTGTCCTAAGTAAGAAGGAATAAGTAGATTGTTTAGTAATATCCCCAACTTAAGTTTTTTTTAAAATGATGTTTTTTTTCTGTTGGCTATTGTGGTCAATGAACTGAGGATATCATCAAGACCCATTGAAATGAAAATAAATTATTCAAATGACTGTGAACAAATACTGCAATTCAGATTTATTTGAGTGCCTGATTTGGTTGGTTTGGGTTTTTTGATGAGATTTACAATAAATTTTCAGGTGGCTCTGGTTTCAGCAATGCAGTCTGGATTTACTGCAGGAACAATTGAGGAGACTAAATGTATTCTGTTCCTCAAATCAAGTTAGATATATTCACAAATTAAGACTGAAAAAATAATAATCATGTGTTCTGAGTGTCTAACTGGAACACTGAGAAATGAAATGGTCTAATTCATGTGTCTCTTATGGTTTATAGCATTTAATGTTTCCTTTCTAAGTTAATTAGTAATATTTGGAATAGAATACAATTAGAAATACAACCTAAAATGCAAAGAAAGGACCATATTATTGCTTTACAATTCAGAGACTTATCCTTATAATCCCTTCTCTACGATTTCACCCTTGTGGCTTGATAAATGATTTCTTTGTCCTTTCATATACCTGCCCTGATTAACAAAGGATTGATTATTTCCTAAAACAGTTTTGTAATTAATACCAAAGTCACACTCCATCCCCCTTGTTGATCCTTGCCTCTACATGTTTCTGATAAAATATAATTGTCTTAATTCTCTCCGGATTGATTAGATATAATTTTCAAAGGGAAATCTACTTTATTACTGACCTAACATACCTTTGCTAATAAGAATTTTTTTATACTGCACTTCAAAGATGAAAGTTTCTTAATTAACAGCAGAAGCTTTACTGAACCAAGTCTATTACAATCACATCACCATTTCCTGGGGCTGTCTTATTTTCTTTATTAACAAAATCCATTGGAGATAAAGGCTTGAAAATAATATTTAGACACAATGAAAAACATACCTCCCTGAACACTGCTAATACTTTTTAAAATCAAACTTTAGGAACTAGAGGTTTTGTGTAATGAAGAACATTTAAAATCTGTATTGGAGTGGAGTTCACCACTTAACTTCCATTTGGAGGATTTAAATGGGACTCGAGTGGTGCACATGCCTTCAGATCTGCAGGGGGCAAATTTCACCCTTAATCAAGGCAGTTTTTACGATGCTGTTTGAAAAGAGATATTTTCTAGCTCTGAAACTCCTTGCAGTATTTTTGTTTAGTCAATAACGTGTGTTGGGTTTAAGGTTAAATTAACGGTAGTCAAGGTCATGAAAAAATATTTGCCAGGAAGAAATCTATGCTGTAACTATTTCAGCCATAAAACATTTCATACAGGAGACCACAATACTCTGTATCATTCACCTGCATGGAAAGGTTGTCCAGAGGCCCTTCAAATAACTTTTATTTATCCATATTGATATTTGCTTGACCATTTGTGGTATCTGAAGAGTACATAAGCATTAATGGCCCATCTTTATCTACTGCTCCTTCAGTATTGTCAATGCCCACTGTTAAATAAGAAAAGAAATTAAAAAGAAATCACATTTTTTATGTTTATCTATTGACATAGAAATATTGGATATAAGTTCTTTTCTCAGCAACCCTAAGGTTCAAAAATCTATTAATTTAATGATAGGGAAGAATGTTGACAAATTTTACTCTCTAGTCCTCAGCTTCTCAGAAAGAAGATCAGGTATTGTGAGAATAATGAAAAAATATAGCTGGAGTTGAAAATGCTGGTACTTCGAAGGGGGGGTGGGGGTGGGGGAAGAAGAATAAAAAAAGAAGGAATTGCTAAAGAGGTATGAAACACAGATTCACTCTTAAACAAACTATTGAAAAATTGAAACCTGGGGATTAGAGACGTGAAGTAAAGTCCCAGACTATAATCCCTGTTTTTCAGTAAGCAATACTGGCAGCTCAACACATTCATCATAATATTAATTAGATCTAGTAAAAATTTCAGGTATTGTCATTAGCATGTTCTGATATTTAAGCCATCTCAAATTTGAAGACTGACATTGCCCTCTAAAACTCATAGAATTTGTTTGAATTATGATCTCCCTGTTCAATATGGAAACATGAGGGCGAGAAAACTGAGACTCAGGACTGAAGCAGTTAAAGGTTTAATAATTTTATTTTGATATTGTTGAAATTTGAGTTGCCATCAGTTTTTTAAAAGTTCTTTTTCCAGGAAAATGAAGAAGAGAGTGCTGCTTTAATATGGATTTTTAATAGTTTAAGAAGAGGACTGATGAGCTTGTCTGAAAGAACCTAAGATATGCTTTATTGTTGTACATTTCTGTGAAATCCTACTTTTTAATACATCTTTTTTTAGCTTGGAGAGCATTAAAAAGCAAGGAAAGAAGAAAACAAATATTCACTGAGAGGAGCCATAATATCCTGGTTATCACACTGACCGTATACATTCTAACCAGGAATATATGTTGGATATTTACAAAAATCAAAGGAAATCTTAGAAGAATAGAATACTTTTGGAATGTCAGTGAAATCAATCAGCTAAATAAGAAAAAAAATAGGTATGAAAATTCCTCTGGTTTTGGAAAAGGGAGATCTTTTGAGAGTATTAAAGACTTATGCATTATTCATATGTAGTTTGGTCACAGTATTTGCCTTCTTTTATCTCTCAGAATACATGCTAGTATGGAAAATCATTTTGTTTAGGTTTGTCATCTTCTTCCAGGGTATTGAGTTTCAACTACCTATATCTCACCAGTGTATTTTAATTTAGATACCACATGCCTAAATACAAAGTGAAAAAACTTTGGGTAGACATCAGCTCAACAAAAAAGAAAGTGGAGATGAAGAAAGATTGTTAAGTACAATGATATGCTGTCATACACACATATAAAAGTACCTTCAGACCAAATACATAAACAGGAGTGTTAAAATTAAATGACATGAAACAACTTTCAGATCCTGTCAACTGCCTTAAAAGTTGCTCTAGTCTGGTATATGCAGTTGTGAGTACTGTGTTCCAAGAAAACTCTAAAACTTTTAGATAGGATCCAGAAGAGACAAACAAATTAAAGAAATAAAAATCTTGACTTATAAGGAAAGTCTCCAAAAATCAGCATGGTTGAATCTATGCAAGGAAAACCTGCATGGAGACATCCTAATGATCTTCAAATATTTTAAAGGTTCCACAGAGAAAGAGGTAATAGAATCATCCACATACCTATTGGGGAGATAAAAAGTTGCAATGGGGTTATACTGCAGCAGAGGATATCTAGGTCAGATGGTAGGAAGGAATATTTTTAATTTTAAGAATAATTAAGTACTGAAATATCCAAGGATGGTGGTGGAATTCCTATCACTTGTTTTTTTCAAAAGAGGGATGGAAAGGCATCAGAATATAACAGGTCAGTATGACTCTACCATGTGGTCATGAAGAGATAAAATGATTAACGGAGTTCCCTTCTACATGCACCTAAACTCTACAAATATGGAGTGCTGCCTCTGTGAATTTACAGGCATTAGTTTTTGTGAAGATGTCCATTGACAAAATCAAAACACAGGGTGTGAAACTATTTCCATTGCTGATGTGTTTTGAGAGACAACTAGGCAATAACGTCTCCTTTTATGAATCTCTTCAGGCAGTGAAAGAAAGGTAAGGACACTGTAGACAGCAGCAGCACTGCTATTTTCTTAGGTGTCTGAAAAGACAGAAAGTCAGAATGTATGTTTTTCCTGTCTTGAAACCATTCATCAGCCTGTGGCTGTACAGAAGATGATCTATTCTTAGATGTGATAAGACATCGGATTGAAAATAATCTTCCTGTTAGTTTTTCTGTATAGTAACAACTAAATACTTTGGTGGCAAGTGAAGAAAATCAGCAGATTTGTGCATCTGATGAACTCTGCGGAACCATCTGATGGCCTCACTAGAATAAGGAAGTCACCAAGAAGAGAAACTATTCAGAAATGCTGAAGTCAGGATCATCAGCATTACTCCTTACTAGGTTTATCATTTGGAACTATTGCTTGGAAAAGGCGGTATTCAGATTTTTGACCAAGGAATCTACCATAAATTAATTAAAAAAAATATGTTGTTGGAATTTAATTTTAAAAGATATTAATGACTAAAGGTTGCCACCGAACACTCAACAACTGTAGGAGATGCAGAACATAATTCACTTGCTGTGAGTAATTCATCACAGGAACAATATTACATCTATCTTTTAAAGATGGAATAGGTTTTCAGGTACAAAACCCAGAATTTTAAAATCTAACCCTCAAACATTTATTTGGGTTTAACAGGCTATAGAAACATGAAAGGTATGTTTTCATTGCCAGTTTAATTCAATGTCTTTTTCAAGGAGTTGTAAATACTTCACCATCTCAGGCTCGACCATGACAGACAAAATCTCTTTCCATATTGAGAACACCATGACCACTATTGCTTCCAGTCCCTTCAGGTCAAGACCAAATTTAACAGCATTTTAGATATTGGGGTGGAACTCATCTTGCTTAAGCTCAAATCCATTCCTTAGCCCCTAATTCCTAGTTCCACGTTTTAGTCAGTGGTGAGATAATCAATAAAGTAAATGGTGTTCAGAGAGGGACCATCCATAAATGGCCTACTAGCAGGGGCTTGATTTGGTGGCCTCATCACAGACAACAATACTCTTTCAGATGTCTTGGGGTGTCCCATCTGACCTCCAGCTGCAAGTCCAGAAAGACAGGGTGTCTTCTGAGTTCTGCCTCATGTCTGTCACCTCTCTAAATGTCTTGAAGAGCTGAGTGTATCTTCAAGGACCTATATTTAAGCAACAGAATTGAGAATTGGGTGTTTAGTTAATGAAGAGAGAATCTGCTCTCTGGAATCAACCGACTAGATCTCCACTGACTATAATGTGACACCTGCCCAGACACTCTGCAGGCACCTCTACTGCTGGAACGCAAAGACAGGTGAAATTATTTTCAAATTTTGTAATTGTACATATTACTTTTAAACTCACAATGGCTGAGAACAATTTTCCTGGAAGATCTCTTTTTTAAAAAAAAAAAAAAAAAAGGTCAGTATAGACTAAGCCTGTGGACCCTCCAGGCACATTGAAAACCCCTTGACTGAGGCTTTTGCCTTAGGGGAGAAGCAGGGCATTGGGAAAAGGCTATATTGTATTGTGCAGCTGAGTCTCTCTCAATTTAGTTTTACATCAGTCAACCATTACTCATTCCTCTTAATAATTTACATGTGCACCTAGAGAGATTGTGATGAACATAATTTTAAAAAAATGAATAATTAAGGAGAATAAAGAAAGAAGTGAATGAATGAGGATGTCATACTGAAAATGATCTATTGAGGATGGTGTATACTATAACGGGAAAACCAGATACTGTGTGCTTATATGGTTACAACAAATGATGCTTCCTTAGTGATGTAAATTAACCTGAGGTTTTAGAAGCCTGGACTTAAAATGTGAGGGTTTTCTTTATTCACATTTACCCGGAATAAGAGAAAATATTTCCATTGATGAGTCAGTAGCATCCTCGCTGTCAACAGATATAATAGGAGCCCTGTCACAAGGATTATCACAGGATTTGTCACAAAGATTACTTAAAATTTTGTTGGTCAAAGCATTGTTGAATGTACTACATGGAAAAAATGTGTACCAGTGAATCATCATAGATAATTCCTTTTTCAGGGAAATACCATTCACTCAGGACTCAGTACTACAAACACCTGAACACGCTTAACCTTCTGTGCCCTGAGTAGCCCTGCTGAGATTCAGCACATACGTAACTGTTTTCAAGATCAATGAATAATTATTTTAAGTTGAAAAACTGAGAACAAGACAATGATAAACAGACACAAAAAAATGGGGAGAACCAAAGGAAAGAAATATTAAAAAATGAGGTTGTTGGATGTTTTGCATGAGTTTATACATTTTTTCAGTATTCATGAATTTTATAAGCATATTCATCTTCATATAAACATAGTTTTTCTTTAAGCAGAATATATTTTAATTGGTTTTGGTGTGTGTTGGTTAATATTATTAAAGCATGATTGTTGCAGGTCCAAACTATTTAACTGCAACTCTTGACTGACATTATTGTTATACTGCTGCTCACCTTATGGGCTTCATTATTTATCATCCTTTTTTTTTTCACTCTATCATTTTACAGCTTCACTTGTGAATGACAGTTCTTACGTATTCCTTTTTCTCTCTTGCCCCTAATTTTTTTCCCCATTTACGCATGTGTAAGATGAGAAACTGAGCAAGACAGAAAAAGCAGCGTATGAAAGTCACTATGCCCTAAGAGGAGAACCAAAGTATATGGATATACAGGTAGGTATAAAGATTTATAGATAGATATGCACATATTTATATACGTTATTACTGAACAGAAATACAAGTACTTATATAAAGAGGAATATTCCTTACATTAATCTCAACATCATATTGTAAATATGTATATGTACATACAGTGTAAACACTGTAAAATATTAGTGAGGTGGGAAAACTCCATCTCAACAGTAAGGGAAGAATTGACCTCTTCCGATTTCTACTCTGTCTTCTGGAAACAAGTGTTTCCAGCATGCATAGGCAATAAATGAACTCAAGCACTAATCAGTATGCCACGTAGCACAAGACAGGAGGATAATGTACTTTGCCCCGTGCATTCTTTTTTTAATTATTAAAGTCAGATGTTACAACCACCTTATATAATTTTGTAATGATACAAAGGTGCAGTCAGGTAAGGGAAGAATCAAACATAAAGATTCTTAATACTCTGTAGATATGTCATACAACAACAGATGTACATACATACATATATATAAAACCATTATTTCAAACTTTCTTTCAAGCTGTGTCTTTGGGGATTAGTGGTGTTCAGATCTTTCATATATTTATGATTCACACATATTAGAATAGTCAGAAGAGGCAATAAAACCCTGAGGGAATCACCCATACAGTAACCATTCTCCCAATTTGACATAGTCCTTTTTACAAAAACCCTTATATGTCAAGCATCCACTGTTTCATCCCATTTTCAATCTGCTTTGTGTTAAGCAAGATGCTATGAAGTGAATCTACACCCACAGTTTCTTGAAAATTAAAATGTCGTGCCACATATGCTACAGGTATTCAACTGCACCCTCCGGAGAGGCTCACAGGGTTACTAAACTGTGGCTCCTCACAGCTGTGAGTGCATTAAAGAGGGGGAATATTTTGTACTGTAGCACAACAGGAGTGCATGCATGCTTTATGCCACATTTTGGCTTCAAATGGCCGTAAGATGTTAAAATGTAATAAAGTTCCAAAATGCAGTAGCAATTTTCACGGTTGTTTGTTTTCTAAAGTATCACATAGCACTGGATAACGGGTGAAGAAAGGCTGGAACGCCTGCACCATTTACACTGGACAGCAGACCAATGTCTTGGAAACACCTTTGAAGTTGATGCCTAGGGCAGTTTTCTGTGATACATGCCTGGTGTGAAGTAGTTGGATCAGGGGAGGTAACATCTAGAATACAATCCTGCCACTTGTGGGCTGAGCACCTGGCTCACTCAACTGCTATATGATAAAACAGGCACCACATAATAGCATTTTACATTTCCTCAGGTGCCTGGGGGATAGAAAAACACTTGCCCACCCAATATGGAGTTACAACAGCCTTGTAAGCATAAAGTAGGCATTTTGGAGCACTCAAGATAACTTCCCAATTATCTTGAATGGATTAGAATGTTGAAAGAGGATTCGTGCATCTAATTTAGGCACCTTTGCAATTAGGTAGTCCCAGAAAGTGAGTGAACTGAATTGTTTGCTCACTGTTGGTACTTTTAGATGTTCAAATATTATTTTAGGCGTAAGCAAGGTGTGCTGCATCCCAGTCCATGAAAATGTAGGAGAAAATAAGTACATTGCAGGCACTGTGCAGTCTCAGAATTGAAACAAAACCTCTCATTCCAGCTGTCACCCCTTCCGATTACATGTTCATACCCCATGGGGTGTTATGTATTTGGGAAGAGACACATTTCCATGCTACGAAAGGATGCCAGATCCTTTCAGCAGGGAATAAGCACCAAGTGCACTAGACAAATGTTCTACAAAAACATTATCAGCTCATTAAAGTTTGATGTGAATGTTCACAGAACATAGAGATTATGCTTAGTAATAACTAAGAAATAATTAAATTAACATTAAGGCAGAGATAAATCATTTAAACTTGTTTGCGTGCATGTGATACATAAGCAGACATAAGTTCTCATTGCTTAAAAAAAAAGAAAAACGTGAATAGATGACAATGGCTTCTTTGTGGCACAAATAAATGACTTGCTGTGGGCTGTTGTGCTGTAGGTTGTGCATGTACATAGCCCGTTATGAACTCCTTACAGGTTTTTTTTGGCTCATTTCCTGTACAAAGTTTTCAAGATTTCCCCACTGCATTGGCATTTTCTGGAACTTTCTTGTTCATTTTTCATTTCAGCTTGAACCTGGCTCTATATTTTTTCCCTTAGTACTCTCATTTTCCTTTGTTGTTCTTATTATTAATCTTTAAGGTTTATTTAAATTATAGATGCTTTCCTTTTGTGAGGGGCTGAGGTGCAAAAAAATTTAATAGAACAGTGCATGAAGGGGAAATCCTGCCTGGCCAAGCTGATAGCCTCCTCCGATGGGATGGCTGGCTCAGGGGATGAACGGAAAGCAGAAGATATTGTTTATCTTCACTTTAGCAAGTGAACTTCTTCTGCCCTGTCTCCAACAACATCTTCATGGACAAACTGAGGATGTACAACCTAGAAAAATGGACCATCACTGAAAACTGGATGAATTGCAAGGCTCTGAGGGAAGTGATTAGTGGAGCAAAGTCCACTGGAGCCCAGCCATCAGCAGCAAACCCCAGAGGTGAATACCAAGTTCAATACTATTTAATGTTTTCATTAATTATGTGGATTGTGGGACAGGCTGCACCCTCAGGATGTTTGCAGATGAGTCAAAGCTGGGAGGAGGAGTTATACATCTGATGGGAGTGCCACCATTCAGAGGGACCTTGAAAGGCTACAGAAGTGGGCAAAAAAGAATCTCATGAAGGTCAGCAAAAGGACATGCCAAGTCCCACCCCTGAGGAGGAATAACACGAGGCACCAGGACAGGCTGGTAGCCAAGTGGCTGGAGATCAGTGGTACTGACAGATACAAGGTTAAGAATGAGCCATCAATGAGTCCTTGTGAGAAAGAAAGCCAAGAGCCTCCTGGGCTGTACTAGAAGAAACATTGCAGCAAGTTGTGGGAGATTACCCTTCTCCTCTGCACACTCCTAGTGACAGACATCCGGAGGGCTACGTCCAGTTCTGGACTTTTTTACTACAATGGATGTCAACCACTGAAACACAGAGGTTGTGGATTCTCTATACTTTGAGACATTCGAAAGACAGTTAGACACAGCCTTGGGTATCCTGCTCTACATAACTCTTTAGTAGGGGATTAGACCATGGATTTCCTGAGGCTTTCCAACAAGTCTGTGATCCTAGACTCCCTGCTTCCCTGTACTGACCCAGATTCATTTCTAGAATAAGTTCAAATGCGCAAGCGGGTTTTATTTTAACATTCAAGATGCAGGGCATCAAAGGCTCCAGAGACCGAGAAATGCAATACGAGGTGAAGGCACGCTGGAATCTAGGCTATGTAAAGGCTCTTAGTCTGTGACTCAAAGCACACAAAGAAGTATTGGTAGGTCTTCACGTTCCAGGAGCAAATCATGCTGAAAAACCCTCCCATTTAATTCTTTCCTAAAATCTTATTTTATCATTTAGGATCTGCTGAATGTCTGGTAACAGTTTTTTAGGAAATATCCTGCATTTTCTATTTTCTGTACTAGGTTAAATGGATGAGCAATTTTGTATATGCTTATTAATATCTTGGACGCTGAATACATCAAATCTAGAAATAAATTCTTCTTAGCAGAGTCCTTGATATATTGCTTCAGGAAAGAATCATTTGTTATGTCAGTCATTCCACATGCCATCAGCCAATATCTCAAAGGTTTCTTCGTAATTATTAGGGAGGCTAAAATCACCCATAATCACAATCTTACCTGTCTCCCTTATCTGATCATATAGTATTTCATTCTCCTGCCTTTCCTGTCATGTTTTCTCTTGCAGTCCCCTGCTATTAGGCCTTAAAACACTATCTATGAGCTCAATCCAATTGATTGTCTGGAGTTGCAGTTCTTTTATGTGTCTTTTATTCCTCAACAGATAAGGGAAAATCTTCCATTTCAGATCTTTTCTTTGAAACATTCTATAAGCATGTATTCAACATTAAACCTTCAGTTTGGGGAGGGAAAAAAAATAACAAAACCCCCCAAGGCTTTCACTGTACTGTTATTTCCATGCATTTTCATACACATTTCTGATTGTAAATTGTTAATAAATTGTTCATGAGAACACATTCACACGAGCAGTTTACTTCTACATTTTAACATGTTCTACATCATGCATTTTTAGCTTGGTTCCATAAGCTCGTGAACCCTAATGAGACATGTATATGCCTATGTGTGCTTGTCTGTGTTTCTGCATGTTTGCATGACTCTCCGTCAATTCTTTAAATTGTTGTGAGCCATCTTGCTGATTTCAAAGTGAGTTCAAAAATTATGAAGACATCTGACAAACATCAATTTTCTTTAAATTCCATGAATCTATGAAGTGGCAGAGTGACACCCTGTCTAATGCTGCTACTCAAAGTTGAATAGACCTAATCTACCAAATAGCAAAGAATCTACAAGGGGGAGATACCATGGAAACCTGCACTAAGGTAGTGTAACTTCTGCTGCCCATGTCTAGTACTTCTGTGTTCATTATCATACCTTGCTTTCTCATCATTACCAGATTTCACTCTTCTTCTTCCTTCCCTTCATTTATTTGCTTTCATTTGCTTGCTAGAAATAGATTAAGAACAAATGTAAAGAACATTGGAACACCAATGTTAAATACATTTTCCCCAGGAATTTTTAAGGGAAAAAAAACATCAACAAAACAGATTCTTTTTTGTTCCCCCTTATTACCCATCACTGTTTTGCATTTTTTTTTTGTGATCAAGGACACAGCCTGTCCTTTCTGATGCTAGCAGCTTTTAAGCTGCATGAAAGCAATGTAATGCATTTGCTGAGGGAGGGTATGGCAAAGCACTGCCAATTGCTTTAAACTTACATCAGTTATATGCTTTAGATAGTGACAGAAAGCAATAATCTAACACAGAGGTGATGTGTAAGATAATGTCATTTTAGCTGCACTTCGATTGTAGTACTCTACCTCCTCTTGATATATGACATCTACAGACAGAAAAGACATTGTACCTTCCATGCATTGTCTCCTGTGTCCTTTTGAGAGATCCCATGTTTCCTGGTATCCTGCTATATGCCAAGCTAACCTACTTATGGCACACAGCTGTGGTTTCTCCCTTGATGGTACCTTTTAGTGCTCCACTGGCTCCTTAGACTTCTCTGAAGTCCTTCAAAGACATGTGAAACAGCAATGTGTGTTTAACATACTGCTGGGTGAGTCAATTTGCCTCTGGCAGCCATGCAGCAAGATTCTCAAAGTGCTGTCTATACTCAGATACCCCTCAGTTATACATATATAAAATATACTCAGCTATTTTATCCACCCCTTACTACGCTTACTGTGTGGGGTGAGTGCCTTGGGTCAACTTTACATCTGGAGCTTCTATCTTCCAGGTATGGTCTATACACTCTTGGAACCCTTCCAGGGAATTCATTCACATAGTGTGTAAATGTCAGCCTAAGTCGGCCTAAGGCTACTACATGTAATTTAAATCTACAGATAAACAAGATAGAGACACAGGCAGGTGATGGTGCCTAGTTTAGGTTTTCTGTAGATTTGCGTTAATTTCTGAGTTTGGTCATAAAGCACAGTGTCTCAAAAATCCAGCTGAGCTTTTACACTGCCACATGCCCTCCTTCCCTGTGAGCGTTAGTTTATCACACCAGCTATCTGACCGAGGCACATGACTGAATCTGCTCAGTAGCTAAGCATTTTGGCTGACTTTATCATCCTCATATCCTACACCTTCAAGAGAAACTGCTTACCTTTGCTTAAGTAAAAATGAAACCTTTTGTCTCTTGAGAGGTATTAAATGTTAAATTATAAAACATCACTAAAAAACTGAGATTGTCCGTCTCCTGTGGATCCTTTTTCTATTGCTATGAGAAAAAATAATCAGTGAACAACTTGAACCAGATATTGTTCTGCCAGTCTTGGAAAAATCCAGAAAGCCCAGAACTACATACAAATTAATTATTAAAAGTAATACTATACAGTACTATCATTTTGTTTCATGTCGTAGAATATTTCTCTGACAAACTACATCCTGAAAGTCTTTTTGAAGTTGTGATATACACCTTAGAGATCAAAATAATAGCGATTGAAAAGAGAGCAAAAGGGCAAGAGAGAACCAGTGAAGAAATGTTTTCAGATGTGGTTTGCAAATGGATGGAAAAGCAGAGTGTGATGCAAAGAGCATTTAAAACAACAAGAGCAAACAAATATAGTCACAAAATTATAGAAAGATACATAAATGAAAAGGGAGGACACTGGGGAGGTTGCTAAAGTACTGTGATATCAATAGAGTTAGACTGATCCCTATTGGGCTTTCTTTTTCAATGGTGCTGGAAATGTGGAATATCTGCCACCTAAACGGTAAATATCTTTTAATATTCCCCCAAATTGTAACAGTTTTTCATAGTTTGCTTATAGCAATACATACTTATGGAAAGCTTTCCTTACAGAAGGAAAAAACCCCATGAAATCTTTTGAAATACAGATTTTTGCTAAGCATTTTAAAAATTTATTTAGTTTATAATAATGCAATAAAAACTAGTTCCATGTGTTATGAAATTTACTTGTTATGAAATGTTTAAATGCTATGAAAAAAAGACTAGGATAAGAGTCATCTCATCTAAATTAGGCATTTACAGTGGAGATTTTGACATCCGAGCTAGCAACACAGGGGTCCTTTTATAGTCCTTGAAGAGAAATGGACAATTTTGTGTCATGGTTCATCTCTCTCTGGACATCTAAAACAGGTCAGATGAATGTCACCCTGCAGTGATTATCCTTCCCTGTACAGAGGGCTGAAGACAGTTCATTCGGACTTCAGCACCTACCCTGAAAACCTCTGTGAGTAGATGAGATGAAACTTCTCCTAGGCACCACAGGCTCCACAAACCACAGCATTGCTTGTTTCCCTCATTATATACTGCCTGAGACGGCCACGCTTCTAGCTGGGCTGGCTCATATTTGGACCCATGGCTGGGCAAGACTCAGGTCTTAATGCATCTGTTGCCGTTTAATCCCAGCTGGCAACTAAACGGTAAATATTTTCAATATTCCCCCAAATTGTAACAGTTTTTCATAGTTTGTTTAAGCAATACATACTTATAGGAGCTCGCAAAGGAATAAAACATGTCTTGGATGACTTTTAGGACCATGTTTTTAACATGATTTTCAAGGGGAAAAAAAAGGCTGCCTGGTTCTCACACATAGGTTCAGCTGTCTACAGACCTGAATTCTTAATTTTAACCCAAACAGCTTTCCTATCACAGTACAATATGTGATTATTGCTGAGCTTAATTTGACATTTGTCTGACTCTGCTGACAGTCACAGCTCTGGACTTAACAGCACAGTACATGAGTAGTACATGAGCCATTAGCAGAATGTGTAGTTAGGATAAAATATTTACTAGTGACAGACATTTTCGTTTTAGTCTGTGGCCTACTACCTTGATATTAACTTTCTCAGGTTCAGTTGTCAATTATTAAGATAAGGATGATTTCTTTATCATTATTTTTTTAGGTTCCTACAGTGACTATAAATGGAATATTCTCGATACAAACTTTTGGATTTTTTTTAAGGATTGGATACATTTAATCCTGAGACTGCTTGAATATACTTCATTATAATTGTCTTATATTCAGTAGCTATGTGTGGTAAAAGGAGTACTGACATTCAGAAGCTCCATCTGAAATGACTTAATCAAACCTTAAGACAATGATTTCTGACAAAAGAGATTTGTCTTTTCAGGTATAGACTGTTATACCATCTACTTGCATACAGAAAAGTGCTTTGGGATGTCAGTCAAGTTGCATGTAAATATACAATTACTAATGATAAAGCTAGATAATGTAGCACCCACGAATCCAAGATTCCTTTTATGTCAGTCTCCATGTCTTCTTACCTTTACACTGTTAAGCTTTGTTCTATATGTTACAGGACCATTTTACAGCTAAAAAAACTACAGCCATTTTTTTCACACTAGGTACCACCACCAACCCTGCTCCACACACACACCTGTACTGCTTTGAATTCGATGTTGATTATCTCCAGGGCATTCCTTGAAACAAAAGCAAAGATAAAATCTGCCTAGCTTGAAGGTAACATATCTCTTCATCTGGAACAAGCTAGTTTTATTAATATGCTGTCAGAAAATGGAAAATAATAAAAAAAAAAAAAAACAAAACACCACCATGGTTTGAAAGAAAATTTTAAGTACACATATAAATTTGTTTTGTTTCATATACCAGCATCTCATGATCTTTCATAGAAATACAAAACTTTTAGTAGTGTGGGAGTTCCTTAACAAAATGCAGACAAGTTGCACAGTCCAAAACAATCATCCCAAATGCTTCTGTGCACATTAAGAGCATTTATTGATTATTTGATGCATATGATGACCCATGTAAGATTCCTGTTCTGCAGTATTTGATACTCCAGCCAGTGACTTGAGCTGATAGGCAACTTTCTTAGCATGACACTCCAAGGGAAGTCATTTGGGTTTGTGTGTATTTCAGCACCCTTCTTCCTTCAAATTAACCATTTAGATGGGAGTATTCATTCAGACCATCCCTATATGGAGCATATTCTTGAGGATGACATTATAAGCTTCTGCTTGGCATGTGAAGAGCAGAACCCTGACTGCCATCAGTAAGGACATGAGATAGACTTTATCTTGTTCATCTTGAGTGTGTTTTGTCTGCAATTTCCCTCATTGCCCAGTGAAAATCAAATTAATGGCATACAGAGATAATTTAGATAGAATTCTGATATTAGTTTTCAATTTAACATCTACTGCAGAGAAACTAATGCCACATATAGGCACAGCCACAACTAGGCTCTCTCAGTTTGACTTTTCAGAAAGAACTTTATGGGCTCTGTGATTTAAATTTTCTTTGACATTTTTTATTACATGGTTTTGAAAAAATTCCAAAAGGTAAGAAGAGAACAATAAGTAGTATCAGAAAAATGGAGAATGACATGAAATCAGCAGCCCTGTGGGTTCAAAGGAAAAAAAAAATCTCTGCCATTTTTACATAAACAGACAATAGGTGTTACAACGGTGCACAATTAAACATCACTTAAGGAAAAAATAAACAAGCTTGCAAAAATGTTATTAAGGCTGAAAACAATGGAACTGTTAATGTTGCCCTTGCAAACTTAATTCTGTGTCTCAATTCACTAAATGAGGCAGGGATCCCCTGTGATGATGTAAAAAATATCTATGTGACATTAATTGACAACGGTCTTACTGTTTCTCAGAGGAAAAAAAAAGTCACTGGAATAGCTCATACTGAAATGTGGTAGGCAACCAAAATGTACTGATTGCTACCAGCTTTCCCTACAACTGATTATATTTGCAGGATTGTTAGAATATGGCTTGTAATGAGAAACCAACTCAACCTTGACAACAGAAAGATGTTAGTTTCTCTTTAGTTAACCTCCGAATGTTATGAATTATTATATATAGAGGTCTTCAATTGTAATGCATGCAGATCAAATCCTTGCTTCTATTATTTTGTCAGTTGTTTACAGCACATTAACTTCACACCTATCAGGGGGTTTTAAACTATTGTGTGAATAATTAAATCATACTGTCTCCCTTATACATCCATGCAGGACTGAGTATCAACAGTGTGGTTTCCTGACGTTTGCTGTATAATCCAGGTTATTTCCAAAGATACTTTAAGCAATGTAGTTCTGCACAGAGAGTTTCTTAAAAGTTGAGGGGTTTAAGCCTTTCCTATTTTCCATGGCAAGGCAATGCATTTTATTATGTGTTACAACATGTTATCTGCTATTTTAATACACAAATAGAAGCTTTGCTGCAGAAGTTACATCAGTACCCAGTTTTTGAAAGTTAGCTATTCCGTAATTTGAGGGTTTGTGCATTTCACAGGCTAGAAGTGTGAAGCTACTGCAAAACTAGATGTGTTTTCATGTGTAGATTTCTGCCTGGAATCACTGGTTTTTTTCACCCAACAGGGACTTGTGTCTCAAGACTAAGACAATCTTTCAAAAAATATAAGTGGTGGTGGTTGGTTGTTGTTGTTTTTTTTTTTTTTACCAAACCTTTAAAGAACACCTTATCAATCGCAAAACTACCTTTATTCACTGTACAACATAGGTTTCACACCATCATTTCTAAGTCATGCTGTACGGTCAGTTCAGCTATCAGATAATACCAAAACCTGAAAACCACCCTTGTAACATACTGGCCTCAACACTGCAGCACCATGGGACTCTATCAGTTCAGTGGTAGATACCTCGAGAAGACAGTTGCAGCAACAAGATTTACAGTCCTTATCTAGAAATCTGCTGGTGATGTTGTAGTACCTGTACTGTATTGTTGATTTTGTTCCAATTCAGGAAGCTGAAGATATTACAGTGTTTTAACTGAAAGAACATATTGTTAGGCCTTTAAAACCAAGCAATGAAAAGCAAGAAAGAGAAGAAAAATGGAGAAGAATCTTCAAAAGTAGTATTTTTTTCAAATACCTTGAGAAATTTAATGTTATTTTTTTCATTGTCCTCATGACATTCCCTGAAAGCTTTTTCTATATTTCTAATGTTAGTATCAGTTTTAAAAGAAGAAGCTGAAGTTATAATGTTGTGTGTTCACATGTTCTGAAGACTTTGCTTATCTCTGTGGAGGCAGAAAGACAAATTAATGACAGAGTTGTGGTGGTCTCCTTCACCTAGGAGTTATAGTAGTAGTCAAATAGAACCTGACAATGAGAAAAAGTATTTTCAGTACTTAATAACACACTTCCTTGTCCTCGTTTTTATTACTGCTACAGTAGCTTAGTACTTCATTGAACACCCATGCAAATGTATTGAATAAATATAATCAGCCAATCTGCAAGTCAATTTAAAGTATTACGATGGTAAACTTTCATATTGGGTCAAAAATCCTCCCCCCACAAAAAGAAGAAAACCCCAACCCAACTTTATTAAAACAAATGTGTAAAGACCTTCCTCTCATAGCAATGCTAGTTGGTGCAATTGTAATATTATATTAATGAGCTTTGGGAATTGATGATTTTAGAATTTCTAGCCTCTCAGCTTTGATCCATTAGTGGGTATAGATTCAGTGGGAGTTAGCACAATTGGGCAAAGGCTGCCTAAGTGGAAAATTGATCCTGGTAAGTGCTAGCTTACTTGCTTGACACATTAATGTTTCCCATTTTAGTGCTCTGAACTTTTGCTCTGTGATAATGTGAGTTCAAGTCCCACTTGGGATGTTGAACTTTCAGTAAAGACTTAGAGTGAGCATGGGGGATCTGTCATTCCTTTACATTTTAATTAAAAGGATAAGTTGAAAGTAATGGAGAAAATATAATGAAATTACCATCATCATCATCTAGTTCTGGAACTGGGAAATAGACCTTTTCTGTCACTTAGTCAAGGGAATGGTTGACTAGGGAGTTAAAGCAGGCTACATCCAAAGTCTGAGCTCTTTAGTCACTGTCTCCCTTTCCACCCAGCCTGCTGGAAGAAAAAAAATAAGTAAGAAAGAAAAAAAAAACAACAAACCAGATAAATCCAATGACTTTGAACAGAGTTTGCACCTCAAGCATTTATTAATCAGACATAAAACAAATAAAATTAAATAAATGGGTAGTTTCAAGAGCACCTTACAGACTAATTAAATGGCTCTCACAGAACTCCTGGGAGATAGGCAATTAAGTAATTTTCCAAAGAGATAAATTGGAAAAGTTGGGTAGAGAGATGAACTAGAGAAAGGCACCCAGGGATTCAAAGTTAATGATAAAGTGAAACTTCCTCAGGTCCCATCCTGTGCTTAGATAAGTTGAGTGAGACTGAATCTACAGAAAAAAATTGCATTTACCTAGGTCAGTGTTGAATGATTACAACTTAGTAACATAAGCACTGGTACTTTGATCATTTTCTTGACAACATGACTATGGCAAATGAAAAAAATTTTATATGAGATTACCTCTGGCATTTAGATATCAATGTCACAGCTACTACTGATGGATAAACACCACTGCACAGCACTTGGTGTATCATCAATTCTAAAAAGAGAAATAAAACACTCTACGATTTGAAGGTTTAACCACATTTTTAATGTCATTTTTTTTTTCCTGAAATAACATCTTCCAGCAGACAGACGTAACCGTTCATGTGCTGTTCTCCTCACAACTGCTTTTCCTACACTGAGTCCAAGAGCTCAGAAGCAGGCTCTAATTAGATGACTTTCGTATTTTTAACCACCTTCCAGAGTTGCCTCATCTTATAATCTGTTGCCAAGCTCATAAAGTTCACTTGACCCCCGTTGCTCTAGACATTGGTGGATGTAAGCAAAAATGACAAATTAGTTGGATCCCAGGAAAAGCGTCTGGGCAAAACAATTATGGGAGGAAAACAAATGAAACAAAAATCCCTTCCTTTATTTGAAGGTTTGATGCCAGGGCAGTATGAGTTCAATAATGCTATCAACAGGGTGGAAGGGCTGGAAGAGGCACCATGTACTGTGGGACTAACTTGTAGCTGTTGGCTCCTTGGTCACCAGACTGGCACTGCTTGATTTTTAGTCTGTGTGAGGTCCCATCAAATTGAATGAGAAATGCCTCACAATTACATGGCCCACTGCTTCAACACTAAAGCAGGCTTCCTGCTACCTATCAAGCCCTCTTCCTTAACATTAGCCCTATGACATACACAAATACCAAGAATTATCAGCCAGTTTGGCCAACTCAACTGTTTACCTAGTATTTATTATCAAGGGGGTTTTGGGGAACATGGGGAAGAGTTTCCTCCAATCATTTCAGAGACCCTATTAAAGAGACAACAATACTAAATGTTTAATCCATAACCGCTCAGCAGAAAAAAAAAAAGTGCCTTTAAGTATATGATCGAAACTAAGCTACTATTTAAAATTTTTTGCTAAACTATGCTAAGATTGGACATATAACTAGTGTTCAATGTCCAGGTAAATACCTTCCCAATCAAAACCCTCTGATGCTGTTTACAGTGATGCTTAGGCAAAGCTAAAGATCTACTTTGCAGCAGGTGATGCATGTCTGAAAAGTAAACCAGGCTCCCAGATAGTGGATTTAGAACACCCCAAAGGAGAACTTAGGCCGCCGCATTATGCATCATGATCAGACACATCCTTTCACTCTTTCTTTTCACACCAGAATTTAACGCAGGCCCTTGCTATTTTCTGCCTGTTTAAGTGACACAAAATAAAGAAATAATAGAAAACAATGCGGATGCCCTCTGCCCTCCACTCCCAACCAATATTTGCTCACATTATCTGACAGAAAGGCCAAATACAGAGAAAATGAATTCCTGGTATGTGATAAGTAAGTGGGATTTATTTACACAAATTTGTTTAATTCTGATCTCCTGCTTGTCTGCTAGTTCATCTGCTCTATTTCACTCATTTCATGCAGCAGAGGGTTTTTCAATTATAAATCCAGGCAGCACAGTATATTTGAGCATTCTGTCAGCTTGATTTGTTTTTACACCAGTAATGAATTTTAAACTCTCTCCTCAAAAGTCATCACATATGATTTGGAAATAGAACTTCTCTGGTTTCTGGTGGGATTAAAAATAACTGAATAAATGGGAAAAGTCTTACGATAACTAAATCAGCACTACAGGAGCCAGGGATTAATCCCAATAGACTGAGAACAGTATGAGCTCCTTCTCATGCTCTTTATTTTACTCCCTATCCTCCTTAGACTCCTCCTTCTCTTTCTTATTTAATCCATTTTATTTATTAATCAGTCTTTGATCATTGTTTATATGTGACAGTGAATATGGCATTTGCTGCTTTTAGCACTCTGTCAAAAGATAAGCAACAGTTGGCTTAAATATTTACAAATTCTGGTCTTGATGTCTTCAGTCACTGGAAACCAGACTACACGGTTCCCCTTTGGCAGAAAAATCACTTATGGGAAAGAGCAGGGCAGAGTTTGCAACTTTGACTGACCAAAGGGCCTTCGTGTAGGATAAAGCTATCCAAGCTGAGACGGTGATGGCACCAGGGCTGAGCAGTTTCTCCTGGAGGAGACCAGGGCTGGGCTCTCCAAAGGAAACTGGGATTTTTCCCCTGGTCATTTCTCTCACCTCAAGTTGCGGGAGGAATGTGCAACTGCATGTGTGTGCACAAATCTGTTTTTTATTAGTTTGTTCCCTGTACCTGTAAGGATTACTTAAGATCTAGAGCTGTATTTACAACATATGTGGAAAAGCTGTCAAAGAATTGAAGCAGAAAGTTCATCAAAGGCAAATAATTAAAGCATAGCATCTAAGCAATGTTTATGCTGCCTCTGAAGTCTTTTGGCTCCCTGTGCAAATCTCACTGGTATCCTCTAAGAACGTGGTCTCCTCAAAGACTGAAATTCCCTTGAGGTATATGCTGCATTTCACTAATGAGCCTTCCATAAGGGGAAGGGTAGAGGTATGAAATACCAGTGACTGTTCAGGGCAACCTGACCCATTAAATACCACACCGGCAATCTGGTGATGTCCTTGTGTTCCTTGTGCCTGACAAACAAGGATGTGCTTTTCTTGCTAGACCTGTTACATTTATTGACAACCTTAAGCAGTAGAAAACACTGCTGTTTTGAAGTTGGGACATTCCCAAGACAATCGTCAGGAAGTGGCGGGCAACTCGAATGGCGGGACCAGCCTGAGACATCAGAGATCACCAAACATTCAATACTTACTGGCTGGAGAGTGGATAGCTAAGAGCTTTGAGAAATCAAGTAATTAACCTGAAATTCTCTCTTGTCAATAAAAAGTATCTACAGTGACAAGATACTTTGCTACATGCTAATGATGTCGTACGTTTACTGTTGATATATTGGGTTTGCGTGCCCGGGCGCGGGCGGGGGCCGGGTGTCGGTGCCGCGGGCAGCTCCCCCCGGCCGGCAGAGCCGCTGCCCCCCGGCTCCAGGCCGGGCCCGCCGCTGGCCGAGGCCGAGCCCCGCAGCCGCGGGGGCAGCGCCGCGGGGAGAAGGGGCTGAGAAGGGGAAAAAGCCCCGCGGGGGGGAACAGCGGCGGCAGCGAGGGGGGCCGGGAGGGGCGAGCGGCAGCCCCGCAGCCCCCCGGGGCAGGGCCGGGCCGGGCCGGGCCGGGCCGGAGGAGGCCGGGGGGGCTCCGGGCGCCGCAGCAGAGGCTCCCCGGCAGCCCGCGGGGAAGGGCAGGGCAGGGCAGGGCAGGGCAGGGCAGCCCCCGGCGGGGCAGGCTGTGCCCCTCAGCCCACGGAGCCCGCGGGGGAGCAGCTCCCCCCCGCAGCCCGGGGCAGGGGGTGCCCGCAGGGGGCTGTGACCCGCGGGGGCCGCGCCGGAGCCGGCTCCGGGCAGGGCCCGTGGCCCCGCGGGGAGGAGCCCGGGCCGGGGCCGGGCTGCGGGCAGGGCCGGTGCCCCCGGGGGGGCTGGAGCCGGCTGGGCCTGAGGGGCTGCGCCCCGCGGGGGGCCCCGCGCTGGGGCCGGGCAGGGGGTGAGGACCCTCCCCCGGCGGGGCAGCAGCGGCCGGGACAGCGGGGGCGGCACCGGCCGCAGCCCCGGGACAGCCCCGGCCCGGCTGGGGGTCAGCGGCAGGGCGGCGGCGGCACCCGGGCCCGCCGGGTCAGCCCGGCACAGTCGGTCAAAAAGTAGCTTCTTTCCTCATTGTGACAGCCACAACTGCAGTGTGCTCAAACCTGTGAGGTTTTTGGTGGTTAACTGCAGACAAGCTAGAAATACTGATGTCCTTGCAATCTCTTTTCCCATATTACATCGAGTTTCTGAATGCGCATATGAGTGATTGAAAGCCAACTTCGCAGTGTATTGAGCTCCAAAGGCTTTCTTTTCCTGAGTCAAGCCATTACTTTAGCCTTTACAGGAGTCCTCAGTCCTTACTGTAACCGTGCAGAGTTTGCTGGCGGCTCCCTGATGGACCTTCCATAAGTGTTGCTCATGCTGTGGTCACCTGTCAGCATGTCACCTCATGGTTCCTACTTGCTGCTCCCATTTAAGCAATGGTCACAGAGAAATGGGGGAAAGCCAATGTTCTTCAGAGTGTTGGAGGAAGTACTAAAGGTAGGAATTTGGGACCGGCAAGCTTTGTGATGGCCAGGCTCCCCCATCAGGGGCAGGAAGGAGCTCGCCCCCTTCTCCCGGGGCATGGCTGGCCCCAGCTTTGGTTGGTAAGGTTCTGGGAGAGAGTGTGCAGCAGAGTGCATTAACACTTTACGATTGCTACATCATTGATGTCCTCCAGCTAAGCCAGGAAAGAAAATACTAGAGACATCTCCTCCTTGGATATGTGCCGCTTTTCATAAAGAAGGCACGCAGGCACCTGGGTCTTTGTCGTTTCACAGGGATGTGAAAATTCCCAGATTGGTAAAAGACCATAGGTGTATTAACTGATAGCATTACATGATGAATTTTTAGGTACAGTTACATGACTGGAATTCCACTGTTACCTAATTAGCAAACTCGGGTTAGGAGAGTGTGGTGTGAGGGAAGGCCTGTTTCAACAGGCTCTTGTTTGCATATAGGACTTTCATTTACCTTGAGAACAGATGAAAGGAGTAAGTTTTAAGCCTTCCAGAGGAAGAAAGAGCCTGTCAGCAAATGTGCAAATAAAAGTGTAGATGCATCCTGACAGCAAGAGATAAGTGACCTTGTCACTCTTTGATTTTTTCACTAATAAAAATACTTTTCAAATATATTCAGAAGAGAAGCACTTATTCTGTAGGACAAGATAGTACTCTACCTGCAAAAACAAAGGTAGGATGTGTATGATGCTACTGAGGTATCCTCTATAGATGTGCTAACACATGGATGAAAGGCAGATGGATCAGCCTCACCGCCCCCCCCAATTAATTGGTACAAGATAATTGGGAGACTCACAAAGTAAAATACAACTGATCCAACACAACATGGGGCAAGGTGCTTAGATGAGAAATGAGACACAGCTTAGGACAGGAACAAGTTTTTTAAAAAATCCAAAGAGCCAGTGAGACGAACAGAAGCAGAAAATTCACTTTATATGGCAGAAGAAGTCTTTCCCCTCCCATTCTTTAAGGTTTTGAACTCTAAGTTGGATACCAAAATTTTGCTTTCTGTGAGTACTGCTCAAATGAGAAATCCTTTCATTTAGTCCTTCTGTATATTTCATCAGCTGCCCAATTGTATGTGTGCTTTGGCAGGTGCTCTAACTCTGCTCTCAACACGTGCCCAAAGTGCTAATATAATTTTCTCTGGGTGACTTGCAGGAATAGGGGTCAATGAACCATCTGATAAAACCTGGCATGTATTATACATTAAATCCATTTAGTGCCTCATTTTACCAAGGATGTAGCTTTTGAATGCATTTAGGCACCTGTCTGTACTTTGGGTAAGTTTCCAGCTTTAATATTCATATGTTATTTCTATTGATATATTAGCTATTCTGATGACAAAATCTTGTCTAAATTGGTGAGTACGGCAACCACTTCATCATTTCATGGGTTTATTTTCTTCCAAAAGTCTTATGGCATTATACACCAGTATTAAAATATGTGAACTCATTGCTTGTTGCTCAGATCTGAGGTGGGATTTGTGGGATTTCTTATTAGATTTATCTTCTATTTGGCTGTTTAACTGAAGTTTCACTGTGATATTGGACTGTAATTCTTAGCAAAACTCATTTGGTAAACAGGAGAGGTCTCCATAGATGTTTGCACCAGAGCTAATCATGCCCAACACCTTTTATGATTAAGAGAGAGAAACAGGCACCTGAAGGGCATGACTCATCACATCCAGAACAGGTGAGCTGACTTGAGCCATCAAGAGACCCTATTTCTGTTCACGACCCTGAAAAGAGCCTAGCTCAGCTGCAGATATTCACATTGTTGGCTCTGATGAGTAACTATGAGTAATCCCACAGCTGACTTTCAGCAGTTACACTGTAGCCTGCAGAAAAGACTTTAAAATATTTCCTAATTTTCCCAAATTATGAAATTAAGACCTGATTTACAGGGACACATCAAAGGTCCATTTGGCTCCGTATTCTTTTTTTGTGACCAGGATGCTTTTATTGCTTCCTATGCACATTTCTTAATTTTGAAGTTAAAGAGTTCCTAAAGGTATAAAACTATTGGAACTTCCACAGCTGAAATGTCTTCAATGAATGTAGTCAGGAAGATAGATGTTTTAGTCTTAAATGGAGAGTATGGATTCGTTTTGCTTATCTCTATTACTGAAAGTGCTATGAGTGGATTTTCCAGAACGGTGCTATAAAAACAAAAGTTGATTGATTGATTCAAAGCCTAAAGCTAGGAAATGTTTTCCAGGAATACTTAGAGGAAATGCACAATGGTCTATGAATAGATGCAATTTACTGTGTGCACATTGATGGCCAAATTTACCGGGATCTGATACATTTGGCTGGCTATAGCAGTGACAGATTTGATAAAATGGTGACATTTTTCTATATTCATTCCTTCCTGTTATGCTGAATTAGAAGAGAAGGATATCAGAACTGCAGACTGTCTTACCAAGATTCCCTAATTAAACCTTTCGAATGTTTAAGTGTATAGGAAACATGTAACTGTACATGTAAAAATACATGCAAAGGTTGACCACATTGCAGCAAGCTCACTAAAAAGAAAATATCTGTTAGGCCGCTATTCATCTTATGCTGCAAGAACAGTAACTGCAGGGAGGGCTTTTTTTGCCAAAACTTAATGAAAGCAATGAAAATTTGTCCTTTGATTTCAGAGGTCTTTGAATCAGGCTGTACCTGTTTCTAAAACAACCTGTGTGTAATCAAAACAAGAGAGGAGTGTTAATGTTTTGTATCATACAGTTAAGAGGTAGTTTAGACATGAAATGCTAACAAAACAAGAAACTTCAGGGATTTTGCCTGGGGAAAAAAAATTATAAAAGTGAAATGAAAAGCTCCCCAGATTGTTCTTTTCCTGGTGTTGTCATGCTATTTGGGATATTACTCCTTCATCTGCATTTTCTACTCTTCCACCAACTTATTTACTTTGGCAGGTTTAGATGTGCCCAGAGTGTTTCTCATGACCATTTTTAATATTTATTTTTTTTTTGTAAGCAGAGTTAGACCGTTAGTTATTTTCCTGAATCATAGCTCCTTGCTTGTAATGCAAAAGGTTGTCTCTTATGACCTTACTGAGACACAGAAGAGGACAACTCCTGGCTCACTGACTTCACCCTCCCACTATCAAAAGCACAACCAATTTTTGATGTCTTTTAGAAATATATTAAACTTGATTTAATTTCACCCAGTGATGACACTAGAGCTCCAGAACCTCACCCTTCTAAAGGCTAGACATCATCTTTTAATTACCAGCTTAAATTTATTAACGATCAATTTAAACCAGGATATTTTTTTCTGTCATTTAAACAGCACCTCTTCCTCCCTAACATAAACACAGTTTTGATGTATTTAAAAGGCTATACCATCAGTTTAGTTATCTGAATTCAAACTTATGTGTGTACTGTAATGAATATAATTATTCAGAATGTTTGTAATACATGGGAGAATATTCATTGGCATTTCCAGTGAACAGAGAAACAAAAATATTTTTAGTCAGATCCCATGTGCTTACCATAGAAGAAAAAGATACATCTATTAAATTGAAACTCTGGAAGAAAGGGAGAAAAAGGCAACACATGAAACCATTTATTCTTTAGTGTACTTCTCTCTACAGGAAAACTTTTTCTCAGGTTTATTGATATGGGTGGATAAAGGTTTAAGAACAAACATTCGCTTTTGATATGACATTATTTCATGGTTAGTTAACAACGTGATGGGCACTGAGAAAACAGTAGCATACACAGCCATCTAAAACAATGTAATGTATCTGTTCCTCTAACACAAATGTATAATACAGTTCTTTTCCCCATTTCATAAAATTATTGTTTTCTCATTTGTGCTGCAGTTTCTTTGCTTTCTTGGCAGCACTATAGATGTATGGATGTGAAACACACATCAGGATTTTTTATTTCCCTTTTTATGATAGAATATTCTAACTTTAAATTGAAGATTGTCATAATGAGGAATAGGAAATCACCAGTCCCTGTTGCCAGCATTACTGTGTCTATGTTCCTTTGAATTACTGTCTGTTCCTCAGGCAAAATATCTTAATCTGATTATTTAAAATTACATCATTGATTAGGTGTGAACGAGCAGGCTCATTAAATGAAAGGATGTACATGATTACATGTCATGATTAAACTCTCACATGCTCCTGGCAACATGCAAGTTTAAAACCTCTTGCATCTTCTCCCTCCACCCCACATGCCCTTTAGAGATTTAGTGTAGTTCTGCTGGGTCCAACATAACAAATGTTTAACAAAGATGTCTTGTGCTACTTTTATAAAATGAAAATTCATGACAATAAAGCAAAAATCAGGACTTTATCTACTGAAAGACTGATTTTGATGGTAATAAACATAACACATAGGTGAGGCTCATTCTGAAAATACTGCTTAACATGCTAATCAGGATTACTTCACCTACTTTACCTTTACCTTTACTTTACCTACTCCTTTCCTATGCATGTGTTTCATCTGATGTACCTATAATCTCTGTTTTAGGCTATAAACACTTTATACATAAGGCTTGTGCTTTGTTTTATGTACAACACTTAACAGTTTTGGGGGAATAATAACAGGAAGTGTTAAGGACGAACCTTTCTGAAAACAGGACATTGAACTTCACTTTTCCTTGCACTTATAGATCTGAAAACAAAGAATGCTTCAGAACAAGTTTAAATGTCCTTTTGAATAAAGGGTACTGTTTTGTATCGTTAGCAAAGTAATGAATATTCAGATTCTGCTATTACATCACCAGTATAAAATCCTAAGTTATGGATAGTATGCTCTGAGAATACGAAGAGGCTGCACTGCTTCACAACCCTTGTACACGTACATTTCTTGTGCAGCCAAGTTAGCCTCCTGGGATCATGGGTCAGGTGCCAATGGCTATGAAAAAGAAGAGCACAGAGTCTGATGCAGAGTTAAAAACTGGCTTTGGCATCCACTAGCTTTGGAAGTCAGCAGGCACTGGGAAAACCACCCCTGCAAGGTAGGAGTTAAAGCTAGTCAAGTTGTTCCCTCTGCAGGAAAGGATGCAAGGAAATGCAATTCATCCCATCTCAACTATCTAAAGTTAGGAAAGATGAAAACAAACCTTAGTTTTTAACTTAGAAAGTAGAGAAAGTTCAGAATATTGCACCAGAAAGCCTCGTAACTCCAGATCTAAATGAAATCTTACTATTTTATGGCCAAACTTTAATTAATTAAATAAATAAATATCGTATATATTTCCAGTTAGGCATTGTTTACAGATTATTAATGTTATTAGCTATTGTCTCTAATGAATTCTCTATTTAAATTAGCTAGTGACACACTAGTGATATTAGCTATGTCAGTATTTTATGTAAGATTTTTATATGAAGTAAACGTAAGAGCAGAGAAGTTGCACTTAACCAGGTCATGTGCTTTATTGTTATGCAAGGTAAAACTTAAAAGTTGCAAGGTTAATTACTATAATTTGGAAAAAGACAGTATAAGAAAAATGCAGATGCTGTAATACCTATGTAATTAACTTGTAATTGCAGCATAATTGCACAGTGGTTTTCCTTTGAAGTAGATTGCTAAACTGGATTTATGCAGTTACTTATGAATACTTACATATCACTTGGGCTGATAAAGCTGTAAGCAAAAGAAGGAAGACTGAAACCTACAGTGAAAAATATTCTAACGAAATGTAATTAAATACACAATAGAAATAATAAGTGAGTAATTTTCAAGAAATACTGGAAGTGGCACAGTCAGCCACTGTCTCGTGTGATCTCCTGATACCCAGTTACAGAGAATGACAGACAGCTGCATCACTAGCTGCACATATCTTGCACTACAGAGGAAACAAACTCTTCTCTGCTATTTTTCTTGATAGATGTAATAGTCATCTCAGGGAAAAGGGAAAAGGGAAAACTCTTCAGAGCACACTATCCTGTGAGCAAATAACAAAACCTACAAGGTGGCTTCAGAAGCTTAGTGAAATGTTGGAGTAGCTAAGGAGAAGTTTTAGTGTTAGTTCATATTTCATTCATGCAGCTAGTTGTTTGTTCAATGTTTGGGGCTAAATATTCTTTTCACTTCTGTGAAGCAATAAAGCTGATTCTGATCATAGTAAAGAAGTCTCTTGCTATGGCTGTGGTGAGTCCTAAAATTGGGCTTCTTCCAAAATAGCTGACAAAGCAATTCTCCAGGGCGTTCAGGAGGTAACATGTTGTGTTTCTAACTTTAGGGCACAGGCTTATTAGAGAAATTGCAACACAGACATCTGAGGGTATGTGCTGGTTAGCCCCAAAGGTCTCTGATGCGTGTCAATCCAGCAACAAGCAAGCATGAGCACGGGGCCCATGAATACCTATACTGGTAACCTAGATGTGCCCAGCACTGTTCTCAGGTAGAGGCCAGCTAGCATGAAACAACCTGCTGCATTGCTACTAAACCTGGTTAGCCTCCTGCATCCAGACTGCACCCTGGCAATCATCCTTAGCTGTGCTCATTTCCTAACACTGCCTGGAAGTTTTTTTGCCAAAGTGTCATTTGGCCAGCCCCAAAACAACCAGTGTGTCCTAAATCTTCCCTGGCAAGCAGGGCTGTTATATATATTACTCTAGCATACATTACCATGCAGTGTATTGATAGAGTAAAAGGCTTTTTTATTATAAAGAAATTCCATGTTCTGGGACATAGAGCAAACAGTATGTGATGTGTAATTTTACCTAATTATAATTGAGGAAACAATTCTTTAACGCTTTCTTTGATAGAAACTGAAGATGCCAAAAATAAGAGTGAACAATTTGAGCAGGTATTTGTATAGGAAATTCACACATCAAATAATATAATTATATCATCCTGAAGCATTTTTTTTTTACTAGAAGAATAAAAAAAAAAAAACAAACACCACCAAACCTCTGAAATTAAACACCAGCTTACTCAAATGCATTGTCACCTGTGTAAATCATTTACACTGTCATTTAATAGAAGCTCAGGTTAGCAAATTGTGGGATTTTTGCTTGAACACAACAGCATCTGCTTGAACGTTGCAGCAGCAATGAGAAGCTGGTGGGTGCCAACAAACAGCACAGCTGGTACTGGTGCACAGTGGAACTCATGATGCAGTTTGAGCCAGTAGCTTTGGCAAGGTATCAACATCGTGAGGTTTTAATAGTAATACTGCACAAAAATTAAAAAGAAAAAAAAGTGAGGGAGAAAGCTCAGTGGAGACTCGCATGCCTTTTTAATTATTGTACCCAGGGATTCCATCTACAATTTTCACAGGAATTCAGTGCAAAACCAGCATAGTTTGAGCCCATTACCAAGCTGAGCTTGTACTTTCAGCTATCCTGAAGACACCCTTCGGAATGCTTTGCTTTGGAGTAAGCAAGGCCCCCTCAAACACTCCGTCCGTCAGAGTGAAGTTATGGGTCCTCTTTGTCATCATGTAAGTATTTTAAAGAATAAAGAAATCTGAAAATCAGAAACTCATGAAGAAGCTGCCCTTTGAAGAAAGGAAAAAGCAGACAGGTAAGACATTATTGCTGAAAACCCTATATTTATGAATGGCACTTAACAGATGTCTCCCTTTAACTGCAGTCTTCACCTTCTCCTGTCACATCACAGAGACGCAAGAAAATAAACAGGCCTTAGAAACCTGATGTTCTATCAGGCAATAATAGCATTAGCCACCTTTAAGCCTTTTCTCTTTCACAGCAGAAGATTCAATACATTCTTAGTACTTTTTTACCAAAATTGAAATTTTATCAAGCAGGGCTTTATTTGCAAAGAAGAAGTAGCAATATCTGTTTAATACCTGTTAGACTAGCATGCTGCTGGAATTCAGAAGCAAGAACTGACATTATTTGCCCCACAGCTCAATAATGTCCTAGCAGTTAGACACTCAGTTATACTGGTTAACTCTATCATAGCAATAATTTACCAACCACACCATGAAAATACCAGCATTTATTGACAATCATAAAATGAAACCACATCGTGAAAACACCCAGATTCTTCTTAGGAAAACAGGATGTATAAGCACTAGAAAAATCTAATTTTACTTCCTAACCTCAGGGTCTATTCCAGAATACCTTATTTCACTGACTTTACAGACTTGAGAAGGTACAAATGTGGTAAAAAAAAGCTGTTATCTTTAGCGCTCACTCTCTCTCTGCCCTCCGTTTTTTCTTTTTTTTTCTTTTTTTCTTCTTTTTTTTTTTTTTTTTTTTTGTGGGCCCACACAGAATTAATTTGGTTCCAGATATCGATCTAATAGTGCCATTCTCCATATCTACTTAAGTACAGAAAATTATGACTAAGGCTATCATTAGATTTAAACAAGGTATGAACAAAGCTTATGAAAAGAAAGCACTACAAAAATTGCCTTGGAAAGTACACTAAGAAGGCTTTTGAATTGCATATACAACAATGGAAGAAATGAGAATATAGCACATCTTGGTATAATATCATGTTTCTTATCTGTACAAAATTTCATATAAAATGCAAGGGAGACAATGACGTTGTACGTATGCTGTGATTTGATATATTAGCTGAGATATATCTAGCACAAAATACCAATTCTCATAATTAAGGGAGGGGGGGTGTTATATATAATTTATGATGCTACTGCTGTATAATAACTGGGTCACAAAGTCCAATTCTAAATACTGTCAGAAAACCATCATGTAGCTGTTTAGCAGTGGAAGAAATAATGATAGACCTGCTACAGTGAGGCTGATAAACAAACCGGTCACCTGGATTGGTGATTTGCTAGTTGCTATGACATGCTCCCTGATTTTATCACACCACCAATAAACAATGTTGTTTTTCTGGGGCAATGTCTTGTTTTAGTTGAGTTTTAAAGGCCCTGTAGCTAGTTCATTGCCCTGTCACAGCTGAAATCATAATTTCTGGTAATAGCCACAAATTAAATAACAAAATAAAGACAAAACCTCTGAACCCTTTGCTTACCCTATTTGGAAGTTGGCTGCCATCCCCCAAGCTGTGCCTCGTTAGTCCCTTCTTATTCAGCAAGAAACATGAAGTTTGACTCCTTTACAATTTGATGAACAAGGGATTGCCCTGATCATTTGCCTCAGCGTTTTTCTGAAATTACTGTCCTGCACAGAGTCAGATATTTTACCACACTCAAGGCACGAACTGTCTCTCTGGTCACTTCAGAAAGAGTCCAAGGAAGCCAGCTTCTTCGTACAAGACCATAAAATTGTCTGGCAAAGTCATGCAAAATCCAGTCCTCCAAAACTGGTCATCTTTGAAGGCATCCTGATCCCTCTTTTAACTGCCAAGAGAATCATATGCAATCGCCACAGAAAAAGGAGATCTGAACTTTCAGATTCATTGGGAAAATCAGTGTTGAGCAGAGTTGAATGTAGAACAAATTCTGCTCAAAAGCATTTGTTATATTTTTCTTAATTCTGACTAAAAGAAAAAATATCAAATTGTTACAGAAATAATGCTGATAGCACCTCAGCTTCAGTCAAAATGGCTTCTTTAGCTAAAACAACTTGTATTTCTGTTTCATTTGGTGCTGTATACATTTTAATTCCCAGAAAATTATATTCCCCCTCTTAATGTCTAAAATTATTTTGAAGCCAAAATAAATAATAGTTTTCTAAGCTTCTGGGTTTCAAATAAAGTGTACTTTCTCATGGAAAACAGTTCCATCTACATTTTCTTTGCCAACTCATCGCAATGTTATCGGTATGCACCATCACCACCGTAGCCTGGTGTGGGAAAGACCATGACTCCGTGTCCTGTCCATTCCCTTAGGGTCATGATTAGCCTTTGGGAAAGCTTTGAAAAAGCAGGTGCTTAATTTCACAGGGCACAATGACCACAAATAATGTTTGCCCTAACACAGGGAGTACATTCAGGGGAGACCCCTTGCATCTGGTGAGTGAAATCCATAACATGACCCTAAATAATATGACCATGAGAACAATTTTTTCTTGATAAACAGATGATTACAGAAGGATAGATTATTGTACAGCAAACAAAGCTGTGTTGGATAGTTACATATACGCTAAGGCAAGTTCTTTTCTTGCTTTATAGCTTAGATAAAAAACAGCCCAAATCAGAAGACACCGTGAAGATACGGCTTTTGTCATTACTGGACTCCAGACATCAAACAGGCTGGGGTTAAGGGTGATTTAACTCACAGAACTACAGGAGATGGCCTTTGGAGAGATTTTGGTATCATTGAACAATCTGTGCATCCAATGCGTTCCTTTCCTCCTTCAAATTGCCCACTCTGTCAATGGCTACATTCTTCAGAAAAACTACAAATAGATATCTCTGAAGTGCATGCAACATGGTTTGTTTTGTAATGGACCAGATGGCATCCAGTGACAGATATATTCAAACAATACATTCCCAGAGGACACTTCTGTTCCTCTGACAGTACCTGAATGACATATATTATCTATAGCTTCATTAAAATATCCAGAGATTCTCTAACAGTTACATACAAAACTATTTGCTTCTGTTCAGTAAGAAAGCATGTTGTGTGGTGGATGGATTTTTGTTGGGTGTTTTTGTTGTTTGTTTGTTTTTGTTGTTGTCTTAAGAGAGAAGATGATAAACATACTGTACCTTTCAATGGCAGGAGCACTGATAAAGTCACTCATGTCTTCCATCAAACAGTCTCAAACAGCTTGGATGTATAATACTACAATTAGGCTTCATTTTTAATTTTTTTTTTTTATCAGGTGATATGTTTATGTGTATATTGTATTTAGTGACATCTGAGTGGGGTCCGTACGACAAAGGCTGTGTTCTCTTGCCTTGCCTTGCCTTTTCTCTAACAAAGTGCCATCATTCATAGTTATGATTGGGATTCAGGGTCTCTAAAAGCCTGGCAATAAAACATATTGAGGCTTGAATAAATTCCTTCTATTTGTGGCCAAATTCCTTCTAATCGCTAAAAATCCTCTAAATAGTCTCTACCAGAATAAAATAAGGTTTTGTTTAAAGTCTGAAATGGTTTTTATTTTGGGAATCGTGTGTTATTTTAGTTCCATAGTTCTGATTCTGTTCCACATTCAGCAGCAATTTATTTCTTAAGGAAGGTCTAACTTAAGCTGTGGATTTAGGAAAATAATCAGCTGCAGTCTGTATGATTCTGCTGTATGCTATTTCAGGTGGGTAGTCAGGGACTATGCTTACATCCATTTTACAACGATTAGTTTCTAACTTTAAAAGCAGCATCTTATAAAGCTCTGATGTTTCACTAGCTCACCCAGCTAACAAGGAGGAATCTGTTTCTGCAAAAATGAAGTTGTTCCAATTCTTACCCAACAATTAAAACCACATTTTGTTGTATTCTCATACTTCAAGAAGGTCTAATTCTAGGTCTTGCTAAATATGAGCTTGCAAACTTAACTTTCTCTCTCTCTCATTATAATAAAATAACAGTTTGCCACTCAAAATTCTGGCTACAGAAACAGCCAGAAGTTGCTTCAATGTTACTTGAAAGAAATAAAGTGGTATGGTTTAGAAACAGTAGATTTAAATCTGCACTAAATTTTAGTAATATAAATTCAATAAGTTGATAGTAAATTGGTGTAAAGATTATATAATGAACATAAAAATCAGACAGAATGACGCTTTGATGTCTGTACTCAAAACCGCAATTCCAGTGTCACACATTACATGTAAATTACCAGATATCACAATGCTGCTAAGAACTGACAATTCAGAAGCTGTGGATTTACTTCAACAAGGAATGATAGTTTGTTTTCTTGCACAGGAACATAGAAACATCATCTTAAATGTAGGCATATGCTTTGAAGTAGAGTAAGAGGAAAAGATTCTCAGCATCTGCTAACAACTGTTGGGATGCTTGGGTTAGATCTTGGATATAATCTGTCAATTTGCAACAATCATGTTAACTTAACTTCAAGATGTAATGAAATGTGACCAACACAATTAAACACAATAACATATTATAGCAGCAAAAATGCATTCTTGATGACAGTGGGTAAAGAAACTGCAGTTATCGTTTAACTCAGAAAAGACTGATTTTTAAAAAAATATTTTTACGATACAGCATGGTCTTTCCTGAAGGTTTTTGACTGTTCTCATAGAAATTTAAAAGGACAAGGCTAGGGCATGTCTAGCTATTGCACTACTGAGAAATTCATTTGAAATTAAATATGGAAAAAGAAACTGATCTTCTGCAACTTTCTGTAAAGAATATGTTCTACCATTCTATTAATACAGATTGTAACCTGTGGACTGTATAGAAGGTCCACAGTATTGCTCATATTTAATCGTTTACACATACATAACCTTAGATAGTTTCATTGTCGATTATAATTGCACAATGATGACAGACTTGACCAAACTTTCACAAAAGATTCATTGCTTAATTCTGCAGCCAAACCCTTAATTAACTTGTGACTGGACATTGATTAATATAATAATCATAACCATGCTAACACCACCCAGAGAGGTCATCCTAGACAACAGGAGCCAGCAAAACACAGTTGTCATTAATTCAGCTGTAAAAAGATTAAATCTACAAGATTTGTTTGAAAACAGACAAGCCTTTTGTGTGACAGAAATAATCTGTCAAGATTTGGTTGCACCTTACGTGTCTCCATATATGTATTTTCTCAGTAAATACTGAATTTTTGTTATTATGTGTATGTATATTTATATGCAATCCTTAAAAAGTTAATTTAGGATATCTGAACAGTCTTTCAGTTGGATAATAATTGCTCAATAATCAGCTGGTTTTCAGATCAATAAATAAGTGACTGATATAAAGAAAAGCAACACTCTTTTTTTTTTTTTTTTCCTCATACCAATGCACTGCAAGCCACAGATGTGGTGAATTACATAGAAGACTGAGCAGGCTGCTAGACTAACTCCCTGCCGTACATGCTGGTGGTAATCCCACCACAAAAAGCACAAGAGGTTGGTAAATCCATTTGTTTCTCAGTACTGGACTCCCATCAATCCTGTGCTTATCTTAGGTTTAATCATTTGATTTGATTCATAATGCTGCTTATAGCAAGGATTCACAAAAATGCTTACAAGAGATAGCCAGGTCCGCTCGTGCTGGGTTTTGTTATTATTTGTGCACTCCACTCCTTTAAAATGCTGCAACTTTATGTTTGCAGCTCCGTGCTTCTGAAAAGAAATGTATAATTTTATCATGAACATTACCTATTCAAATTCAAGATATACAAGAAAATCCATCTCAGTGGAAAACAATGCAACCTAGAGATCAATCCTTAAATTAGTTCTTGGGGGATGGAGGGATCACAAGCTTGTAAATCCCATAAGTCTTATTTTTCTTGAGTGGGAGTTAAGGGTCCTAGCTTATATAGCTGTTTTTCAAATTTTATGCCAACTGTAGAGTGTCAAAATCCAGATTTATATCCTCAGGCCTTAAAATTCCTGCAGGGTGTATTTCTTTACAAAAAAAAGGGTGGTTTTCTGTAGAAAGGCAATCTCTTCCTGCGGGCTGGTAAAATTTAAATCTGTGATGGCATCTCTTAACAACAACCAAAAAAGCCCACAGGTGCTCTTTTAGCTAAATAAGCTGCTGTAACAACAAAGTCTTTATGGCATTAAAAATGCAATGAACTAACTTGAGTTTCTAAATGAAATATAAATAAATAAGTCCAGAAAGAGAATTTCAGGCACCACTTCTTGAGTCATGAAAGGCTGCAAGACTATGAAATTGCACAAAATTTGAAGTTCTCTCATTCTTACCTTAATTACAGCTTTTCACCGACGTCCCAGAAGCAGACAACAGCCTGTGTTTTGAAGCAAAGAAATATATCCATCCTGAAAAAAACCAAACCAGAAACAAAAAAGAAAAAAATTGGAAAAAGGCCTGCAATTTCAGAAATTCTGTTTCTGTTGTACTGCACTTGAATTATAAAGTAATACTGAAGTCCTGTTCAGTGCCAGAGGAAAGAAAGTTTAGTTATATTTTCTATGAGGAGATCATAGTCATGTGAAACATTTAATGTGTGTTAAACTGAGAAGACAGTGCAACAGGGCTGAAGGCCCTTTTTGTGTCACTGGTTCAAACATCTTTTAGAAAGTCACCATCTTTTTATATCATCGATTTATACAGCAGATTTTCTGACCTGTTATTCACGTGACACAATTTGGTACACAGTTTTTTAAAACATAATTCATAGCACCATAAACCAAATGCATATATTTGCCTGTGGTAACGTTTGTGAGCCACTGTTCCTTGGCCAAACCATAGAATAAGTGTTATATACACTTAAAGGAAAACCTGGTCCATGTATACATAACTGTATTAAAACGTATATCTTAAAATACAACTGTTCACCTTTGCTACCCATCACATTTCCCACCAGGCCAACAAAAAGAATTCATCCACTTAAGGATGTAATACTTAGCATTCAGCACACACACATACTACATATGTACATACATTTATAAATCTATGCATATATACATTGAAGATGGTAATATGCAATGGGAATGTAAAGCCAGAACATGACTTCAAGCCAGGACCCTTCTGGCAACATTGCACTTTCACAGACTAGTAAACCACCATAGGAGAAGGTCTTGATGCAGGAACAGAACAGAAGATCTGATACATCATTTTTCCAGATTTTTTTTGATAATATATATGTGAGTGCAAAGCGGGGTTGAACATGGATAATCTTCCAGCTTCTTTTTCTCTGCACAGACATAAATCAGTGAGTAATCAATTGCCAGGTCTACGACCACAGGGATGAAGAGGACAACAAATTTACCTACCTACATAGTCACCTGTTTTAAACTGTATTTCCCATATTCTGGCTAACTGCATTAAAGGCACTGATATTTTTTTCTTTTGTGGAACAGAAGAGTATTTACCATTCTCCCTGAAATTCTCAGAGAAGAACCTGGTCCTTTAGTTTTGGCTATTTGTGGAGTCAAAATGATAAGAACTTCTAGTTCCTAAGAAGTCCTAGAAATACCAGATCATCTGATCGCGAGATACTGCTGTTATTTGAGGCTGAAATGGGAGATTTTGATGATGCTGCCTGAACCTAAATGTGATGTGGGACTTGGCCTCAAACCTAACCACCCCAGTGCCCGAGTTTTAGTGTTTATCTAAAAGCAACCAAACCCTCTCAGTATTTTAAGCTCAGTCACCACTGTCATAGCAAGGCTGGTCACACACAATAAATTCACAGGTAAAAGAGACTTTTGAAAGTAGTTGGCTTCTGCTTGTTCCTTCCCTGCTTCCCAGCTGTTATGCTTTAAGCAGCAGGCTATTGAAACCCAGCAGTGACAGTGGAAAAAAAAAAAGACAAACTGCCTCAAAAAAACAGCAGCTGCAATTTACAGTGACAATGTTTGTCACTGAAGTTTTGTGGATTGTCCTTCACACTTAAAGAGGCAAGCCTACGTGTTGCCTTTGTCTTCGATAGGAAGGTGATGAAGGTAAAAACGATGAACCAGAAGAGAAAATGTGTCTAGAAAATTAGTTTTCTTTTACAGAAAAATGTTTTTTTTCTTAATTTGTGCATTTATCTGATCAAAATTTTACTTATTTGAAGGTTTTATGCTGAGTTTTTTGCATTTACACTACATATATGAATCATGACAATATCAAGTGATTACTTCTCCCTCAGATTTGTAGCCTGGAGATCAGGGTTGGCTGAGTAGACTCAAAAAAAGAGAAACCTTGGTATTGTCACATGCTAAGATACAACTAATACACCATACATACCAATACATCCCCATAGAAACCCTCTTTCTTGAGGACATTTGGCCCCCATTTCCTCCTACCAGCATTTACATGGTTACTGACTTTTATTCTTTGATTCATTACCTGAAAAGATGTAATGTAACCTTTAGGAAAATGTGTAAGCAAGAAAGCCATCTCAATAAAATTTGCTATTTACCTTGCCCTTAAAACAAATCCTAGACAAGAACAAGGATAGGAGCACACACTTAAGAATGTGATAGAGTTCTAATGATTTAATGAGCTTATCAGTTGAGTTGCTATAAATTACTGTTTGCGTGATTTTCAGTTCTCCTCTCCTTGCAGGCTAATGTAAAGCCTCAAATGTACGGAAACATGTTTTAACTAAAATAACTTCACTTTATATCCAGTATGGCTACAAGTAACACGTTAGCAGTTATTAGCTAAGAGAAAGGTATATTTTGTTAAGCCAATGTAACTGAAGTCTGTACCAAAATGAAACAGAATTTTTTATTTTATTTTTTTTTCCCCGTCATGGATTTCAGTGAAACTACTCCAGCTTGCATTAAGATGAATGAAAGAATTGGATGAACATGACTTAGGAAATCTAGGGGGTTTTCCTTCTTTTATTTTTGCCATTACATTTTCTTCTCTCTAATTTCTGCTACTCTGACAGTGCTTTTTTCTTTTGACTAGCTCTTAAAAGTTGACCTTAGTTGCTTCTCACACTGCAGGGACTACATGGCTGCACACCAATTTAATGTTAATGAGTAAAAGGCGCTAAAGTCTAACTAATTAAATGGGCACTTGCAATTGATGAGCACTTGGGGGAGAATGCTGTTCCTTAACTCAGAGAAAAAGCAAATTCTTGACCTGGGTTTGGAGCAGGAAAAGATGACAAATAAAATAAGGCAAAAATTTCTACCAGAGCAGGTGAGAAAAAAAACCAAACAACTAAATACAGTGATTTTGAAAATTGCTTCTTAAACTTCTTTTGCCTGCAACTGTGGAGTCCTCCCTGGAACACAAGATAGTCCTACCAAGAATTTGCATTCACACAGCATATAGAGTTAAAGGGAAGATGGAGTATTAATTATATGTAAGAACAAGCACGCCAGAACAACCCTATCTTTACATGGAGAAAAGTCTACATACAGTGCTGAATTTAATTACCTCAAAAAGTGTCAAACACCTATATCCTGCTTCTGATCTCATTGTAGCCTCCTTGCTAATGCTTCTGATCCCCTTCCTGGGGCAGCTTTCCCTTGGTAAGGCTTCCTGTCCTGTGGGGAGGAGTAATTACTCAGGAAATCACAGTGACAAAGGACTAAGCAAAGTGGACTTTGGTCATTCCTTTCCACCAGGTAAACTTCTTGTACAGCATAAAAAAAGTGACTAATATCATAGAATCATAGAATCATTTAGGTTGGAAAAGACCTTTAAGATTATCAAGTCCAACAACTGTCAACCCAGGACTGCCATGTCCACACTAAACCATGTCACTAAGCATCACATCTACGTGTGTTTTAATCCCTCCAGGGGTGGTGATTCCACCACTGCCCTGGGAAGCCTGTTCCAATGCTTCAGCACCCTTTCAGTGAAAAAAAATTTCCTAATATCCAATCTAAACCTCTTCTCATGTAACCTGAGGCTGTTCCTTCTGAAAGAAGAGACCGACCCCCACCTGCCTACAGCCTCCTGCCAGGCAGTTGTAAGGAGTGAGAAGGTCCCCCCTGAGCCCCCTTTTCCCCAGGCTGAGCCCCCCCAGCTCCCCCTGCCCCCCCCCGAGCTGTGCCGCAGCCCCTTCCCCAGCCCCTGCCCGGCTCTGGACACGCTCCAGCCCCTCCGGGTCTGTCTGGGGGTGAGGGGCCCAACGCTGAGCCCAGGGCTCGAGGGGCGGCCGCACCAGGGCCCAGCACAGGGGGACGGGCACTGCCTGGCCCTGCTGGCCACGCTGCTGCTGACACCGGCCAGGGCGCTGCTGGCCGCCGTGGCCACCTGGGCACACGGGGGGCTCATGCCCAGCCGGCTGCCGACCAGCCCCCCCAGGCCCTTCCCCGCCGGGCAGTTCCCAGCCCCCTGCCCCCAGCCCGCAGCGCTGTGGGGGGCTGGTGTGACCCACGGGCAGGGCCCGGCACTCAGCCCCGTTGGGCCTCATACAACTGGCCTCGGCCCCTCGGCCCGGCCTGCCCAGACCCCCTGCAGAGCCCCCTGCCCCCCAGCAGGTCACACTGCCCCCAGCTCGTGTCCTCTGCAAACCGACTGCGGGTGCGCTCCAGCCCCTCGTCCAGGTCACTGATGAAGACATCAAACAGGACTGGCCCCAGCGCTGGTCCCTGGGGACACCACCTGTGCCCGGCGCCAGCGGGATGTGACTCCATTCCCCACCACGCTCTGGGCCCGGCCACCCAGCCAGCTTGTTACCCAGCGCAGAGCACACCCGTCCCAGCCCTGAGCACCAGTTCCTCCAGGAGATGCTCTGGGAAACGGTGTCAAGGGCTTTGCTAAGGTCCGGGTAGGCACCATCCACAGCCTTTCCCGCATCCACTAAGGGGGTCATTGGCTGTCAAAGGAGACCAGGTCAGTCAAACAGGACCTGCCTTTCATAAACCCATGCTGGGTGGGCCTGATCCCCTGGTTCTGGTGCATGTACCACATGATGGTGCTTCGGATGATCTTCTCCATGTCCTTTAGTTCCTTTGTACAACAGGGAAATATACGAATTACTCTATCGTATATTGAGTTTTGCAAATCAGAGATCATAGGGTGCTTGCTTAGCATAGACTGCAGTACCTATCTGATCTCATGAGCCCTGTAATACACACTTGTGAGAAAAGGGAAGAAAGAAACATGTTAAGTTTCGTGCTATAAGCATGAAGGTTTGATTTGATGATCCTTTTCCGTGACTCCCAGATCACACTTTTTCAAGTTGCATTCTGTGATCAATTTACAAACCATGCCTGCTTTGGTCTTGGTCCAAAACAGAAGCTCTAGCATTGCACAGCAGCCAGGGAGTATCTACACCAGGTTGCTCACCATGGCTGCAACCCTGGCTGATGTGTCTTCCTGACTATATGTCTTAGCGTATCAATAGGGGGAAAATCCTATCTTCTCATCAGCTGCCCTATGGTACTGTACATCACCTACAACCTCAAGCTCAGAAATCTTTATTTCACAAAAAACATTGTCAAGTTTGCTTGATACCACAGGGCAAATTACTTGCAAAAATATTTCAACTTCTTTCCCTATAAACCTCAGCTATATAGGACAATTCATCCAACTAGCTACAAGAGGAGTCTGGAAGACATTCAAGATGAAGTTTCGAGCATCATGATATTGAATAAATGGCAAATACCAGCCCCAGGCAGCCACAGTACTTGTAAGAAGTAAGTTTTCCTGGTTTGCTTTCCAATATTTTTTCCTAATTCTTTTTGGGAAGTTGAATGGATCTTACATCTCTAGGAAGCAACCTTCCCTTGCTAAGCCATATCTTGAAGACAGAGCTCATCTGTTTTTTCTTTATCTCTGCTATGATATTTTCAGACCGATAGAGTACAAAAGTGGACCACTCTAGGACATCCATTGTGATTTTGCCCATAATGCAGATTTTAAAAGATCATAACTTTTTATCTGATTGTTGTGTAAACTAAAAGCATCTGTTTGCTAAACTTCCTTTTGCAATTTTGTTTTTCATAGTCAGATCAACATTTACTATTGCATTGCAGTTCTTCAGTACATTATATTCTTGCTGCTGCAGTTCAGTCACAATCATTAGTGGATAAACTCCATTATAGATGCTTCTATAAGCATCTCAGTGGTGTAGCTGAAAATCTAGGTCATTTTTTTCACTGAAATATGAATCAAATTTCTTTCTGATGGTATTGGAAAGTGTGGTAGGGAAAGACTCTGCTGTATACCTTGGTAAAGTTTGATAGACTCCTAAACCTGGATCAGCATTACTAACCAATAGCATGAAATCACACACTTCTGTGGGCAGCAGCTACTAATAAATGCTCATCCGGCTAATGCTTCATTACAGATTGAGCCTTATCAACTCTAGGAACCACATGCCACTCTCATTTACTTCTGCGTACTTCCAAATTCTCTCATTTCTATGACAGCGTGACCAGGCAGGAATGTGAGACAGAATTTAGCCCCATGAGGCTATCTCATGGGGGAATTACACAAGTAAATGAATATTATTGAAAACATAGATTAAAAGAATCCTAAATAAGGTGTTAAAAATCCCCTGCTCTCCTGTGCAGTCTCAGCAGCTTCCCTCTTTTTATGCTCTTAGTCTGAATACTTTAACAAAAATGACATTCCTATGAGGCCACTGTGTTTCTGGACATGAAATCACTATCCAGCGTCATAGTGCTTTACAGAGGGCGACAGAATAGGGTTTGGATTTCACTAATTTCACTTTTAATACTACTATCTTGCCAAGCAGCTTGGCAAGTTTTAGAGGCCAGCGCCATTCTGCCTTACATTTGCAACCTTTTAATCCCCAGTCAGGCCCATAGGAGCAAATGGATGCATATGAAATCTTTGCTATTACTCAAAATGAAGACAGGTCATGCAATCGGAATTACTGATATGTCTGATGCTGTCTAGCTTTTAGGATAACCTTCTGGTCAAGTAGGAGGGTTTTCTCCTATTTGCCCTCACTGATGGTGCGATGTTAGGCAAGACGCACAGCATCACTGTACCTCAGCTTCTTTCTTCCTAGGATGGGTATAAGGCAATCTCCCTGCTGTCCTTTGTGCCATTCTTTGAGGTCTTCTGATGAAAGGTGCTAAAATAAGCACTATGTATTATTCATATATTAATACTCTCTGGCATATTGCTTTCAGGAAACTTCATTTAAGTGCACTGGGAAATCAACATCAAAGAAATGCAGAGTTAAACACAGTGAATACACTCAGCAGTGGAGCAGGCCAGACTTGACACAGCTATGAAAAGCAAATAAAAACGGAGCATAGAAACTCTGTAATCTCCTTATGACCAGGAAAAGAACAACAGCAACAAAAAGCCCTATAATAACTTCTCTACCATTTTGGGGGCAGTCCTGTACAGCTTAGTAGCAAATTAGACCCTGGTAAAAGAGTTTTATAGGGTGGCCCAAAATATGTACGGAGATAATTTAATTAAGAAAGCGATGGTCCTGGATAAAACATTAAGTGATTAAGAGCCCCGACGTTCCATGGCTTTCAGCCTGATTTTTAGGGGAAATTACTTCTTAGAGAGTTTTGAGATGCTGCTCTTCTCTTTCAGTCTTCAAAATATTTTGAGTGGGACACCCAAAAACTGGCTACTCCAAAGTCCCACATCACTTATGAGATTGTGCAAAAAACTACCAGCCAAAGAATTTTTAATAAAACTCCTTCCTTATTCATTCACCAGGGGTTTTCCTTAGAAGCATTTATTTAACCATTTTAAAAACAAATAATAATAATAATAATTTTATTATGTGTGTGTATATATATATGGGGTAAATCTTCTTTTGTTTTTTACTCATTCCTATCACTTTGAAAGACTGTTTGCATACATGCGTATATATGCACTCTGAACTCTAGGAGTAAAAGTAGAATTTCACCAGGTAGCACCTGAAGTTCCCAAAAAAACTTTATAGCATAATTTCCTATAATGAACCTTGAAGCTTAAACTCTCGATTCCATAAATAAAGGCACTATATGTGCACTGTGGGAAGACAATTCATAGTAATTTTGTCAGCAAAATTGTTACAGTAAAGGCCTAAGCAACACTTCATCTACCTGTCACTTGTCTTGAAAGGGCAGATTACTTTTTCCTCAATCTTGGCATATCCAATTAAGGTAGACTTACAAGCCAGGCAGGTGTAAAGTGCAAGCCAGCACTTGTTCACATTAGCAATTATCAATGGAAAAAATACATAAGTGCTGAGGCTTGGCACAACAGTTACCCTGGCAACCGTTAGCACTCAGAGCCTCAGCAGAGACTAACATGACAGTTTGACATCTTTCCCTGTAAAAGAAGATGATTGTATTCTCTCTTTCTCTCTCTGTTTTTTTTTTCCCTTCCCCCTCTTTTTGTGCTGTTTTTCCAAAGCTCTTGGCAGTGACCCTGTCTTATTTAACTCAAGCCACCCATCTGGCAGCCTGCAGGGCGCCGAATTGAACTCCCCCACTTTGCCGACCCATAGAGCATCCTCTGGATGTGGAAACCAAGTGTGTTTACTGTTTGGCTGAAGAGGAGGAAGGTGGAGAAACTGCATTAGTGCTATTGACCCAAGATAGCCAGAGTCCTGCTGGCCAAGGCAAGTTCACTCAGTGTTGTCCTTTTTTTTTATGCTGATATTCCAGAATATCCCATAAGGCGCACACAGCACTCATCTGTGGCAACTTGCTTCAAGATACTGGCCCATCTTGCTTATGCATGGACCTTCACAAAAACCTCTCTCTTTATACACCAGCTTCTCAAAATAGAAGATAACGTCAACCAGGAGAGTATATGTATTTTGTGCACGGGGGGCGAAACTCATCATCACTTGCATCAAGGAACTCAGTCCAAGCGAGCTCTGCAGAAAGTACAACTTCAGAATTTGAAGACAGAAGTACTTGAAGAAGGCTCAGCATCATTTTGGGTTAGGCTTTGTTCTGTGGGATGCTGGTGGACCAAGTTTTTTGAACTTGTTGGCTCTGTTAGGTGCCAATTCTGTTATTTCAATGTGGCATTTTTATGTCAAATCGATTTAAAGAGTGATATACCTACATAAATTTTTTCTTAATTAGTGTTTGTTTCAGTTAAAAGTTTTACCTGACTTTCCTTTTGCTGCTGCTTGGGAGCTGTTTCTCTTTGTTGTTTTTTTAATGTCCCTTTTCTAGGCAGTCTTTTTGACATCCAGTGTTTTCCTTCAGTCTTACTTTCTCTTTAATTTTTTTTTACATCTCTCAATTTTAAACAATTAAAACCTTAAAATATCTATATCTGATTAGGTTTTCTTTTCAGTGGTTTATTTTCTTCCCTCTTTCTCCCTTTATGCATGTCATTCCTGTCCTTCAGCTCATTGTGTTCTCACTCACTGTCATCTCCAAATGGAGAAGAGTGGAAGAACTGGGGATAGTTGTCTCCTTTTCTGGCAGAGGAAGACAACATTTGGGAAGCTGGGTATACAAGAAAAGTTTTCATAGTGAATTTGGGCTGATAGTCTAGTTTTTACGTTTAGATTCTAGACAAACTGAACACATACTGTGAGAGATACGCAGAAAATTAAAGTAAACATCTCCCAGCGTTTACAAGAAAATTCTGCATTTGCTTATTATTATGGCGTATGCTGCACCCTTAGACCTCACAGATTTTAAAAGAGTAGGTTTTGGCTGTGGAATAACATTGTCCTGAAAATTCAAGATGTGGAGCCAAACCTTATTGCCTGTGTTCCTGTGATCTGTTCCCATGGGCAAACAGAATCTGTGGGGTAACTTTAATTTTGTCAGCAGGATGAAGGCATAATAAATAAAAGTAATAAACATTTTACAGCATTAAAGAATCTTTCACAGCTAGTCAATCTCACAATTGTGACCAGCATTTAATTTAGTAGAATATTTTTAATCATGAACAAGGAACACAGCCATACTTCCTCCAGTACAGTTGCATAGATTAGAAAAGTGAACCAGTAAAGGTTATTACTACTTTCATATTCTAAGACTAAGAAACTTCTTCCTTTCCCTGCTGTTTTGTGGACTGCATTGCAATCTCTTCCACAACAACATAATTTAATTTAAAAATCATGATGCTATAAGCACTTGAGAAGCAGTTACAGCCATTCAGTCAGAGAAAGGTCATGTTAACATAAATATTGAAAAGAATGATAATTAGGCAAGAAAAACAGCAAAACACATTAAAGGGAGATGAGGCAATTTTTAAATGTTAACATCTCAATTCAGAAATGTTTACGTTACATTTAATGGTTCCATTTTCAACAAGCATTCCAATAAAAAAAAAAAATACTGAGCAAAATTATGGAAGAGAATTATAACCAAAAATGACATTGTGTACATTTTACCGTCTTGAGAGAAAATGAATTGTCTGAACCTTGTTAAACCCAGCAGAATTCAAAAAGCCCAAGCAAGACTTACAGCAGAATAAAGCAAAGTACTCCAGAAGAGGAAAGTACTTAATCGTTTAATGATGAGTCATAATTTAAAATACTGAATATTTGAAGTAGTTGCAAAATATTTTTTTTCTTTAAATTACTCAACCCTTGTCAGTTTGGATAAAGGTAGGAGTATCACAGCAATGCTAGCAATTTCATCGCCTGAAATACACTGTGGCTGTGTATTTCTTTGCACATAATGTTAGAATGTACTCCTTTCCACAGAATCTGGCCTTGAAATCCACAAACACACACTTAATGACACTTCTAAAACTCCCAGACAGGCTAAACTTGTTGTTGTTTCAGTGTGACTTCGAAATTACAATATATGCTTTTCAAGTTTAATTTTGAGGGATGTTTTTATCTGAATTAAAAATATTACAAGAAATCTTAAAACTTTTATCAAAAGATTCCTGGTTTTACATATGCTCACTTTTTCTTTTTTCTTCTTATTTATAGCTGTTCCTAAGCAAATACGTTTGTTTAAAAAGAAATTTTAAAGTAAAAAGATAAAATTCCCTCCCAGGAAAATGTGAATCATTTTCCAGTTAAGTTTGTAACCTAACTAGACACCACAACCAGAGTTAGAGTGGCACGATAACGCAACAGTAGCATGACACAGTCCCTGAAACAAGGTCATTGTAATACAGCTAAACAGGGCTGAAAAGGTAAAAGGATAGATAGAGGCACAAGGCAGTGAAGAAATGGGCTTGCAGTTTAACTTCTTTTTTCTTTATTTTCTGTGTATTTGCCACAATATAAAGCCACACCGTTTAACCTGCACAATTGTCAAGTCAAGATAATACTTCTGGGTTTGTTTATTTGCAAGTCAGAGGAAAGGGAGGGTTCCTAACACTGAAGTCAGGTATTAGGAAGAAATGATTAAGAAATTGTGAGAAGGGACAAATTTAAGTAAGAATTCCTTCTTTAATTACAACCTCCTACACCCTTCTTTAAAATGCAAATGAATCTGCTTAAGTGAATTTACTCTGAAAAGGCTTTCATGTGAGACCACCCCTATTTGCAGAGACCTGAGAATCTGAAATTTAAAGAATAGCAGAAGAGATTCTGGAGAGCTTAGGGCTTTGGGTATATATAAAATATCTCAAAAAAATGTGTTCCTGTGGTTTCTGTTTCCAGGAGTCAGGCTCTCTTGCCCTCATGCAGCATATCTGCCGACAATAATATCAGCGAACATCAGTATGGTCATCACAACAGGAGCATGAGGAAGCTGCTTGCCTTTGTTGTAAACAGCAGGGTTGTTATTCTAGCAAGAAAAATCTTGGATGTCAGAAAGTCCAGCTTTCTGTAACACTTACCACTTTTCTCTCTAAGCTCCTACATCCAAATTTTATCCAGAGAAAAGGACAGGCAGAGGGTGCACATAATTACAACAAAATTATGTGAAGCAACAACAGCAGTAGCAATAAATGCCATATCAAAAGTGTGACTATATTTTTCTGCTCTTTGGTAGAAATAAAGCTCCTTACCCAGCATTCATTATTGAGAGTATTGGGTCAATTTTCAGAATGCAAAAAGGCAGAACTGCTGTGATTTCTGTTAACAGGCTATTAGTTTACAAGCAAAAAGCTGATTTTGGGTTTTGACTAGATTATGTCTCACGGAAAAGCATCTATCTACAGATAGTTTAACAAAAATGTACTTCTACAAAAGAAATTCAATCCCAAATTTCTCAGCAGTAGTGGTACTGGGAAATAAGGTGTGGAAAGTCTGTTCCTGAGGAAAAAAAAACTTGAAAATAAGAGCTTAGTAGAAAATTGTGTAAAAAAAAAATAAATAAAAAAAATGGGTGGTGTCAAGAAATTATTCCTTGATAACTTGCACAAAAACCCCTTTCCAGTGTGCTTTCTGTAAACCTCTCTGGGGCAGATCCCACAGCCTCCCTAGTCCTGTGTTTTGCTTTCCTGTTAGAAAGTTCTCCCAGAAGTTTCACCCAGACCTCTCTGATGCCGCTGAAACCTTTGCTTCTTATGAGATTCAATGAGGACAAAGAGAATGCTTTACTCCTTTTCCCTTTGAAGGTTTCTTCTGCATATTTGGAGATGATTATCCTGTCTTCCTTCATTCTTCTCATCTCCAGACTAAACAGTCTCAGCTCTTCCAGGGATTACACTGATTTCATAATGTCTGGTTGCCATTTTTGGAATCTGAACAAACTCAACAGATGCATAATGATACGAGGCTGACCCAACAGTCTTTAAAATGTAAATATTCTTTACACACTAGTATTTGTTGATTCTTGCAGAGGAAATTCCTGTTGACTAATACTGATAAAAATAGCAAGGAACAAACTGTGTGAACCGACATGAGTAACATTGGCCAGTGATTTACCTTATTAAATTAGTGAGTCAGAACTATTTGGATTATTTATCAGAAGTCAGCCCTTTGGGTGCTATCATTCCATAGCTAAAAAATGTTTGATGACCAGTGTACACGCGATTTTCAGTAAAGGAACTATTCTAGATCTTCCTTCTGGGTGTTCAACTATTTCTGGCGTAACAACCATTGTAAAAACTCTTGAAGAGAAGATTTTGTCAATGGCATATAACTCCCTCCTGAGAACTGGGCTGGAATGATGATAGGGACCCTTAAAACCTTAGCTTTTACACTTATTTTAAAATCAGGATTTGGTGTCTGCACAAGCCATTTGATATGGGGAAGCAGCCTTTTTCCAAGGGGATTGACTATGCACGCAAGAACTTAAATCTGTGAAAATGAATCAACTGAGTCAGCTGCCGATGACTGCAAAAATGGCCTGGATGCCGTTTACAGTTACCTTTTCAAGCAGGGGCTTGAAATTAGGAGAATTATAGCAAAACTGTCATTGAGGAGAGATCGACTGCCTGGAATTTGCAGCGCAAACCTATTCTTATCCCTTATGCAGGAGAAAGATAAGTGGGGAAAAAAAATATAAATTAACAGCCATAAGAGTTCTCTCCCAGCTGCAGTTTCATCTTATTTACTGTTGCTATTTATTTATATATATATATGTATTTAAAAGCTTAAATGATTTGTTAGCTATGCATCAAGCTAACCCATATAAATGCATGTTTTTTTGCAGCTGCTACAGCTTTTAATATTGTTTATTATTATTCTCTTAGCACCTAGAAACTAGTATCATGCTTTAAGGCCCCACTGTGCAAGTCTCTGTATGAGCAAGTGAGCCAACTGCCCCAGAGGACTCCCAACGCACGATTTTGAAAGGATGCAGCACATGATGAGACAGTCATCAAGAGGGACAGGTGGGGTTATAAGGTGTTGTAAAAGTCAATATGTTTACTTGAAGAACCAAGCTTTGCAGCAGAGATAGGTGTGTCAGTGCAGAATAGAGTACAGGGAGAGGTCTCTCTCTTCTGCTGCTTCTTTGTGCTTTGTGTCACACCTGCTTGTTGCTTTGTAGCTTCAGATAAAGCCCCATCCTGTGACTGGCTCTTCCCAGGCTCCTCGCTACATCTGCACGGAGCCAGCAATGGAAAGAGGGCAAATTACTTCCAATAGAGACAAGCTCTGGGTTTATCTGGTACCACTGGGGAGTCTTCTGCACAGCCAGAGGAAAACATTGATACAAAATCCTTAGATTAAAATTACCAGCATTTGTCTTGCACTGTGAGCATTCCCTAAATGAAAAAATATAACAACAGCAAAGGACTTCATAGCCTTAAAAAAAACCCCAAAAAAACTCCATAGCCTTAAAAGAGCAAAGAGGAAAAAGAAAAAAAAAAAAAAAAAAGAAAAGAAAGAGACGTCTAGCTGTTCAACAAATGCAGGCTGGAAAAGCAGGCACTTTAGCTGAAACACCTCATAGAAAATGCCTCTCATCCGCTCCACTTTTTTTCACCCTGTGGAAGTTCTAGCCTGGATTCCTCCTTCAAGTTTGTCGTGACACAAGAAGAGATGATTTATTAGCTTCTCTTGACCTGCCTGAATCTTTGTAGGTTAAGTCTAGCATCCTGGTTTCTGACTTTCACAGAAATGTGCGTTCCCTGTTTTATAGTTTCTGATATAAAGAAATTATACAGGCTTTCTTCAAAGCCTAGTCCTGTGGCAGATCTGTTAGTTGGTGTTCAATGTTTTATTCAAAAGGACTTTGTATATGCCTGTACATATTCTGAAACCATCTACTATCTCAATAAGCCATCCCAGGGTCTGAGATCAGCTTCTGATCACCAGAAGTGGTTTCAGAAGTAGTTGATGGACAGAAAAACATAATGAGTGCTGGTAAATTGTGTTCTCAATGGATGGGCTCCTAGCGATGCAATTTAATCCACTTTGTCACCCCTCTCACCTCTCCCCAGCACCCAGAAAGCGTTCTGAGTCAACAAAATAACAAAACATTTACTGAAGTGCCACTTAATTACACCCATTGGATGCTAACTTTTAGAGTCCGTTGTTCAGGTCATCTGTTCAATGAGAAAGAAGGCAACATGAAACAACAGGCCAACAAGTTCTAACTGGGGAGCAATTAAACTTAAAAAATATCATCTGTGGTCCTGAAGGCTAGTATATGCACTTGGCTGAATAGCACAAACTATGGATAGAATTGGTATGTTTTGATTTGAGCATTTTTCCCCACAGGAATGTTTGGTCAACATACTTTATTGAGAATAATGTGCTGCAAGAGGCAGTTGGGGTTTTCCATCCTTATGATCATGCTGCCTCTAGAAGCCAAAAGTACAGGGGCTGTCAAGACTTGTGTTTGTTATCATATAGATACTTATCATGTCAAAATACACATTTTTTCAGGTTTATAGAGCTGAAGTAGTTAGGCATGCCGTGTATCACCATTTGATTTTGCTTAAATCTAAGGAGCCCATGTTACTGTGGAAACTAGAGGTGAATTTCAGATATCCAAAGTTAGATGTTCACATGCAGCATTTGCATGCAGACAAGGTGTCTAACCCATACTCTCTGGAGATCGAGGCAATACACTCTGTGGAGTTGATATTCAGCTCTTAAAGCACAGTCCAAAACGTGTCAGCAAGATAATACCCTGGATACCTCAACAATCAACGTAGTTGCTGTAACTTAGGCACCTAGTGCCCTTTGAGATGTTCCGGGCTACCCCGTCTGAGCTCAAGCAGCCATTCCAGAAATGTGGAGATCTTCCATACACCCTGTGACAGGCACATAATTTCAGTATCAGAAATCATGCTGATATCTACACTTAAGACACCTGAATTGTGTCTTGTGGACTGCATTGACTCTCTCTTCATTGACTGCAGCAATAAATGTCTGGCATACAGGTAGATGCTTGTCTATAGTATAGATACGTAACAGACACCTGAAAGTAGGTAGCTGCATCTGAAGCCACACTAGGTGATTAGCAGAAACTGCTTTAGTTTATAATACTTTTAAACACTTTAGTGAAACGGTTAGCTGTTTAACAGCTGAACAGTTGAACAACAATTGCAACTAAGTGGTAACACAGAAATGAAAAATATTAAAAATTTGCTCAATGCAGAAGGCAGATAAATGTAGATGTTATCTATGAACGACACTACTGCAGCACATGTTAACTGGAGTTATGTAAAATTAAACCAGAACCTGAACCACTATGACTAGTCCAGAGGCAAAAAATCATCCAAAGCCAAATTAAAATAGTACCATTTACCAGTGAAACAGAAATTATTGGATGCTGCCTGCTTGGATTGACCCTGCTGAGTCCTTGAAAATAACTGACTTTGCAGCAGAAGATGACAAATAAGCTGTTTGGAAGACAGGATTAAACTCCTTGAACTCAACCTGTCAAAAGCTTTGCCACCAGATGAATATCTAAGTTTCTTTAGAAGCCCACCTTTTTTAGAGCAATTATGCCTATCCCAGGATTTTTGTCTTTTCCATATATAGCTGAATTGTCCTGGAAAACAGAGAGATTGGAGACAACTAGTTTAGGCTGGGTACTTGATATTTGGAGTGTGGCAAGATGAATCTCACCTTAATTTGGAGACTTAGATTTAATTTTTTCACTCAGAGCATCTAACTTAGGGCTGGGTCCCCATTTCAATGGATAACGAGTATGCTAGCACCTTAGAAGATTTAGGTGTCTGCTCCCTTGTGCAGCCAGTACAGGTAATCTGTCAGATAAAACTGTCTCTACCTCACAATGGTATTGTAATGGATAAATACGAAGACATTGTTAAACGCATAAAGATTAAGATAATGGAGACTACTTTCGCACATTAGCCAGGTGGCACCATTAATTCATATGAAAATCAGTGCAAATATCAGAGCAGAGTATGTTTTTAAATGGAATGTTATTTGAACATTCATGATGCCTTCTGCTGGCTATGGTAGGAGACAGATATGCCGTAACACTATTCTCATCATCTTGGTCCTTTTTGCATGCTCAATTCTCATTACTGTAAAATCTCAGCAACAGTTATGGAATTACTGTCTACTTCAACTCTCTCATAGCTAGGCAGTTGAAACTTCTGTCATTTTTGCTACTTTTTTTTTTTTTTTTTTTTTTTTTTTCCTTAATTCTGGGTCATCTGATATGTTTGAAGCATCTGAGGGATACTGGGAGGGAAGGAATATTGCATCTTCTAAGACCAGGCCCACAGCCGGTTTAGAGATTTGTATTATCTTGTAACTTTAAGGGACAGTTCCATTATCAACTCTCTTTATTCCTCCATATCCTTAGTGAGACATATAAATATGTGCCAAAGGGCTTTCCTATTTTATTTCCTACTTTTCTTAGAATTACAGTGTCTAACAGATTTGAGACTCAATATTTAAAGTTTTTAACTGTTCTAATGATCTTGTTATCTGATCTTGGGCAATAGGAGATCTTTTTAACATCTTCATTTCCCTCAGAAAACTCTGCCTTTCTCTTAAATGCGTTACCATAACTTGTCCCTCTTTTGTGAGTACTGATAAATAGTGGAGGTCCTCAGTGACATCAAGCTGAATTTTATTTGTGTCCTTCAGAGGTAGGGCAGGACAGGACTTTGCAGTATTTATTTGACTGATGAAGAGATGACTTCTCATACAGATGCCATTCTTCTGCTTTCCATCTGGAGAGTCTGGGAATATATATAGTATTGTAGTACATATTTGTACTTATTCACCTGGGTAGACTGTGTTGGCCAAAGACATAAATGAGGCTCACAAAGACAGAAAACTATATTGTCTCCTATATCATTATTATATGTTGGAAATCAGTCAACACAGACATCCCAAAAGCTGGCAGACAAGTCCATACATTTTTTGACCATCCCATGACACCCTGTTCACAAAATGCCTGAAACTATACACATGCTAGAGATACTAAATTTTCTGTTTTACCTGACTAGTGGTGCAAATATAAAGCACACTGCCATAAATCACCATGACTTATGTATTTTCTGAAATTATGTTTCTGAGAATGGTTTCAACAAAAATGCAGCAATCCTGCATATAGCTAAAAAACACACAAAAAGAAAAAAAGGGGGAAAAAAGCCACAGCAATAAAAAAATCCCCAACCGCAATGCATTTGTCAACTTTGTTCCCCAAAAAATTATTATATTCTGTTTTAATTTTCTCTTGGAAAGTGTTGGGCTTGAGCTTGATAGACCCAGATCAATTCCCAGCCCTTCCCTTGTCATCCTGTGTGACAGGGTTGTGGGAGCTCCTCACTCTTTTGCTGTGGGAAGGTCTTTCCATAAAGAAATGGCCTGGAGGAAGACAAAGGCAGGGCTGTGATACATCATAAGAACAGGAGCCACAGCTAATTAAGATAGACAGCACACACTTCTGTGGTCATTTTCTTTTTCTTTTCTTCCAGCCAGCAGGGCATTCCAAACTTTAAGAGGTTTCAAATTTAACAGCTTTCATACTGTATTTTCAGGACTTGTCTCTGTGAACAGCAGAGCTCACAAAGCTTGGTTTCTTGAGCTTTCACCTTGTGGGTCGGTCTATTTTCCAACAAAATCATTGTGCTGCTGCCATGTGAACTTGCCTTACTGCCCTCCAGGGAACCCTCATGGAAAAGAGGTTTGCATAATGCCTTGGCAGTGGGAAAATCTTCTTTTGATGTTCATGACTTACTAGACACCAGAAGATTCACCCTGAGATCAGTGAGGTGCGTGCTCCATCCTGTCTGCTGGAGTGTGGCTTGAGCCTGATGGTCTTCCTGAGATTAAAGCATCCATGATACCTTCTCTGTGTGAATCCTCTGGTCTCTGGTAAGGGCTGCAGTATTTGTTCAAGGACATGAGAGTGGCAAGGTTCATAGTCTGTTAGTTCAACCGATACTGTTAGAAAGAATAAAAAGCTACCTTTCAAATTTCGTGCACGCTCTTCAGATCTGATACAGAGGAAGTTAACTTCAAAATAAATACAGGTGAAAATAATTAAAGATTAAGCACAGTGATTGTAATCTGTTAAATAGTCTGGAGAAAAAAGTGAGCCCTGCCTGTGGAAAGCAATGAGAGCAGGAAGGAAAGGGATGATGCCAACTACTGATAAATATCAAAAAAATCAGGTATCATATGAAAAAGGATAAGTAGATGACAACTTTTAATTATTTCCTCCAACAGGGAAACCAGAGCAGGGCCAATGGCGTGAAGACACATCAGGTTTAAGAACAAGCAAAAGAAAATACTTATCCACGTAGTATAGTTACAACGTAAAGCTCTGTTACAAGCGGGCAAAAAGCATAACTGAGTTCAGACAGAGACCAGAGAAACTCATGTGGCTCTCAGAGATCAGAGTTTGGACATGATTTCTTGCTTTGGAAGTTTCTAGATGCGAACAGCCAGAAGCTGGGAAGGTAATAATTGCTCTATACATGTTCTGTTTCTCATATTCATCTTTAGGTGGCTGTTACTGCCTGCTTCCAAAGGCAGGATTTTTGCTTGGTGAGCCCTGTGGTTTGACATAGGATGATGGCTCTCTTGTTCTTCAGTTAATAGTTTCAGTTAACAAAACAGTGAGAACACTGACAATTTCCAGCTCCAAAGTGCTCCTTGTGAGTGTGAAATGTTATAATTTAATGTGGTCTATCATTTCAGCTGCACCATGCAGCAGTACTGGCAAGTTTTCTCACAGCTGGGGGGAACCTTAATACCTAGAAAAGTCAATCGGTGTAGTTACTCATTTTGCTTTCGTCTTGTTGGGCTTCTAATACCTACTTCTGCCAGTTTATTAAATGTGCATTTAATAAACATATCTTAATTTAGCCAGAGAAGATGCATGAAGCCTTCAAAGAGAAATTCTCTGTAGGTAATCTGCCATGTTGCAAAATGCAATTAGCTGAACATCTCTACCATGTGAAATCAGCATATCCCCAACAGCAGAGGCACACCAACAGCTGAGCAAAGGAGAAAGGATGTCTCTTCCCAAGGGGCAGGCAAGGTGGAAAAACAAGTGGAAGATGAGGATACACCACTGGCGGGGGTTGGGGGGGAGACTTTAGTGGTGATAATGAAAACCTGAAATTCTTTTTCATCAGACTACATGCGCAACTGCAGTGAGGCAGCTTGGCACCCATCTTTCTGCTTCTCTCTTTTCCCCTTGTCCTCTGAGGTCGTTCTGTCACTGGTCACAGCTCAGGTAGCCAGGCTGAAGCTTGTCTCCAATTCCTCAGTCAGTCCTTTTGGCACTTGTTGCCGTAGCTTTTAACAACACGTTCCCTTCTTTCACGTCTTTCTACTACCTCAGCAAGTGCTCTTCCTAAATGAAGTTTACAAATATATTAGCTACCAGCTACACACCATTTCCTTTTTTTTTTAGTGAATCTGCAGTCTTACTCCAATTTTCCAATTGGAGAATTCATGAGAAATTTGTTTGAAATTCATTTCATTAGTGTTTTTCACACTGGAAATTTTGAGTAATGCTTTCAAAGGTACTTTTCAGTAATGGAGCAGTGAATAATGAGAATTTATTTCCCTTTTTCAAAAGTAATTAATAAACAAAGAGGAGATACTGCTTCCCTAGTAAATCAATAGATTAATAGAACGTTTTCTTCCTGGCAGCTATAAAAGAAATGTGAATTAATGCAATGCTAATTCTCAGAAAGTAAAAACAAAACCAAAACTCTATTATAGTCACTTGAACTAATGTTACATGTACAATAGAGAACTAGGAGCAACTCCTGGACACTCTACAGGAAAACAATAGCTGTTGTGGTAAGGCAGAGGTGCCTTTGCTTTTTAGAGAATATTTTAAGTAATATATCAGCGTATGAAATATGCTTGCTAACTGTATAATCAATTTGCTTTAATGGTCAATTCAGAAAGAGCCATCTTATACTTTCTGTGGTTCAGTTGATGGAAACAGAGTTGAGGCAAGGATAAACACTCAAGCAATATATTTTTTGAGAACTGGAGGCTCTTCAGAGTACTTGCTGTGATCCCATGTGAAGTACATGGCAGATGCTGTGCAGCAGAGGGGTTACGGTATGGGAAGCATGAGGATGAAGACACTTCAGGAAGAAAGGAGATAACAGAATCAGATTTTAGATATTCAGTGGCCAGACTTTGATGTTAAAGTGCGCTGGAAAGAGGCTTTGAAATGCGAAAAAGTGCGTTTGCATGGAAAATCTACTGCCATAGTGCTGAGAGGTGTTAAAGGGCAAGAGGGAGAGAATACAATCTCTACAGTCAAAATTGGAATCTCGAAGAAATAACAGGAGGCAATCACATTCAGTAAACAATTAGGGGCTGGACTAAAGATAGGCTGAAAACAATTTACAAGCCATATGAACTAGAAAATAGGAACACATAGTGGTGTGAGAAGGAAAAGGAAACAATTGTGTCCAGAAAAAAGAAAAAATATTAAATAATGAAAACACCACAATAGAAGTGTGTTGAGGTATTTGGATTATGATTTTTTTTCTTTTTTCTTCCGAAATCCACTGTATACAGTGAGAATAGTTCACATGCTCGGGTAAGGAAAAATGTTCCTGAGCAAAGTAATTAAGAGCTTGGTCTAAATTAACTACCAAAACTTGACAAAGGGACAGAGACCATGCAGACAGGTCCAGAAAATGCTGTAATCAGTACGCAGCTGTGCTGAAAAGGCTGGCACACTGTTAGGATTCAAAGGGAGGAAGAATCAGATTCCCATTTGATGTGAGTGTAAAGGGGAAAAGCAAAGCCAGAACTCTGCAATTTGGATTTTTGTTCATGGAAGACTAAATGTTTCAAAATCTTCTTGAATTCCAATGCAGAAATAATGGCAATAAAAATCAGATATCAGGTGGTAGAAATGGTTCATTAGAAAAGAAGAAGATATAATGCTCCAATCTGATCTCAACCTGTTTTCACTCTATATTAAAGTACAAAGTAAAACTGGAGAAGTGGGGGAAAAAACCCCCACCAAAATCCAAAAGCCAACATATTTTGAAGTGGAAAAATCTAAGCACTCCAATACAGTCAAACTGAAACCTTTGTACTCACCAGTGTGCCTCTCCCTCTGTGCACTGCCCTTGCCCTCAGGTTTAACCTCCCAGCACTTATTTCAGAGCAAAACATCAAAGGCAACAGGATTTCCTCTTGAACAGCCCAAAGCAGCTCCCTGCTTGTTTCTCCATGTCTCCAGCCCCACCTGGAGGCATCCAACCTTCTCTGGTCATGCCATCAGGAACCCACACTTGTCAAAGCTTTTTGGTTCTGCTCCTGTTCCCAGATGTCTGGATCTCTTTGAGCTTTAGCCTCAAGTAGCTTCACGTTTCTCTTTACCTTCCTGTAAAACGGGTCTTTCATAACCTACGTGTAAAATGCTTGTGAAGGGAGAAGACTGCTATACTTGGGCAGTCCCCTCATCTTAGATGGATAAAAGTAGGATATTAGTAGGAGTAAAACATGATATGTACACATACACGCACCCATGCATGTTGAACTGGATGTACATATACACTGTACTCATTGTGTACCACCACTAAATGCTAGAAGTAATGGTTAAATGACATGGCAGAGGAAATAGCACCAAAACGATCCTTTTTGCAGATGAATGACCACATTAATAAGCAACTACACAAATCAGTGTTGGCTCTTAGATATGATTGTCTGGGTGTCAGATCTGACTTCCACATTAGCAAATGATGCTAAAATGGGATGTGGAATAATATGAGCAAAAAACAAGGAATCAGGGTTATTTCATTAACTGCCCTAACAAAAAGAAGCAACAATTATGAAGTTTCCTACTAAAAAAGCATAATAAGTCTTATAGCAAAACCAGAAAGCAAAAAGACAGGCAGACAGAAAAAGTATGTAAAATACAATTTGCTTTAGCCAACTGACCAGGAAAAAGATGTGAGAATCATTGCAAAAAAATCTCCAAAGCCTCAGCTCACTAAAAAATGCAGTGGAAAAGGCAAACAATGTGTAGGTTATATTTAGGGATCACAACACATATCAGAGAAGATAGTGGTTCTGCTACAGTAATAATTCAACGCTAGTTTCCCGATAAACCCAAACTTTATTCATAATCAGTTGCCTCAACATACACCAAAAGATGAGAAGCACCTCTAAAGGGAGATGGTGTAGAGCAGTCACAATTTCAGTCAAAATACTACATTTTTAAGAACTCCAATTGCAATGAAATATGTACAAGCACTGTCCCCATCCTGTTCTGGCTGAGGGAACTAAGGAGAGATTTATCTTTAAAATGCTGATGAAGGAGATTGATAAGCATGCACTTGGGAGGAAAATATGCAAATTAAATCACCAGGAAGCTGCAATCAAACCAGCCAGGGCTGTGCAGCTATGGGTGCTGTTCTCAGCATCACTTTGCAGCCACGTCAGCTCCCTGGTGCTGTTCAGTGTTGTCCCCACGCTGCTGAGCCAACAGCACTGGAACCAGGCTGGGGACAGGCATGAGGGGGCAGCAGAAACTGGTGCCAATTTTTCCCCAAAAAGGCATCAGAAGGAAATAACTTGATAGAAACGTGAAAACAACCTGCAGCTGAAGACAGTAATTGCAGAAGTTCCAACTTATCTTTTTATGTGCTCTTTCCATCAACATGTCATTTGTTTCTGTCTGCTCAGGACACTTTCAGGTCCCCACTTGAATTAAGATCTCCCTGCTTAGGAAGGCACAGGTGACCAGCTTGCAATAGGAGAAATCAGGATATCAGGTATGGACTAGTGTATATCATGAACCTGAGGTCAGGAGAGGTGGGGGGATACAGTAGTGTGGGTATGTGTATATCTGGAGGAAAAGATACTCAAACCCCATTTTGCACACATGTGACATTTAGCAACAGCAAGTTCAAAAATTCAAGAATAGGAAATTTAAAATATCAAAACGTTGCAAGCAAATTCACTGATCAGAAGAGATGATAGGCTGGATGCTAAGCAATACTATCCAAAGCGTGGAACAGGTTTTGTTTTATTCTTTGGGCAGTATGTTCCCCTTTCCATTTTAATGGAGATCTTCATATGTTCATGCTTAAAATGATTCAGCAATTCTTATTTTCCCTCCTGCATAAAATTTTACTGACTTTACAAATGCAAGCAGAAAATTTAATTTTGTTCCCTCTCAGCTCTCAAAGTAAGAGTAATTAGACATGATCAGGAATAATACAGTTGGGATAACTACTTCTTTGGGTATTTTTATTTGTCCCTTCCATCAGGCTATTACTCTTCAAAGTTTCAGGACAATGTGGCATTAATGAAAAACATTGGTTCATTCACAGCCAATTAGACAAGAGTTTTATCCAAATCCTACTATCAACAAGATGAGGGGAATCCTCCCACTTACAAGCTTACTCATGTCATATTACATACAGGATCCTCTCCCTACTACTTCAAAAGAGCCATCTACCAAGAAGGGCTGAAAAGCTGTTTCACAGTGCAAATCAACAGCTTCCAGCACTGCAGGGCAGGATATAGAAGCTATCATCCATAGAATTTTATAAACAATTTAGGAAAAAACATTATTTTTTGATTGTTTTAAAAATGTACTTTAAAAAAGGTCTTATGAGTACATCTAATTTTTTGACGGAAATAATTTGAGAAGGATGAGATCAACCTTGTCATTTCCTATAGATTTTTTTTTTTTTTTCATACAGCTACTACGAGATGTATTATTACCTTAGCTCCTACTTTGTTTTAAATGAGCCACAGCCTTGCAGAACTGAAATGCCTCAGTCACTGTGGCACAAGTATGACCACAAGCGTAAATGATGAGAAATACTGCCCTTCGTGCAGCCTCTGCAGACTGCTTTGGGAGCTGCTGGCTGGAGGGATGGCACTTGTCTGGGAAGTATTTTTGTTATGCTATTTCAAACTCCGCATTCACATTGTGATATACATGGGTAATGCATATTAGACGTAGTCTGCTCTCTCTTACCTTGTCTGGTGCAGGAGAGACAATTATTGCAACAGTTTGATCCACAGATCTCAAAGTAATATACAGGTATTAATGAAGCCACGGCACACCCAAGTAAAGTAGCTTTATGCCCAAATACTACTAGAAATGGGGCATGCACCACTCAAACTCATTACGCTTAGCACAAAGTTTTCCTGTCTAATTAAAAGGGAACAAAGAAAAAACATGGAAAAGATGATTGCCGTGCAGTAATAGCTTGTTGGCTTAAGGGAAAGGATTTCATTCAAAGTTTGTGCTTCATTCCTTAAAAGCAAAATCCAGACCAACTTAAGGCTGTGCTTAGCTTTAAGCATGTCTTACTAATTCATATACTTCATTCCTGTAGTGTATAATAGAATATTTATATATAGAATATATGTAGTGTAGTAGAACAGGAGATGTAGTGTTGCTTTAATTGTCTTGCCCTCCTCCCAGATAATGTTAGACCTTGGTTAGCCGGGGTGGGGGGGTGGGGGTGTGGGGTGGGGGTGGAAACCATAAAACCCACACAACCCCAAAAGTACATTCATTTTCTTTATGCCTCCCCGTTTCATTTACAGTGTCATTTGTCTCTGTGATGATGCAGCAAAAATAAAGCCTTGCTCGGCTAGTTTGCATTGCACCTCGCTGAGCTGCTCCAGCTCCTGTGCTTTCCTCCTGATTTACAGTATCCGGGCTCATCCCACCATATCAATCACTGCATCTCTCATCACTGAAGGAACAGTAAGGAGGAAGATGTGCAAATGGAAGTGGGGGAGGAGGGGAACCCGGTATACAAACTGCCGGGTAAAGAATGGCTGTGTTAAATTTCTGTCTGCAGAGACTGGGAGATAAAATCTGGCATGTGAGGCATCTTAGCTGGGAATGACTGTTCTAACTTCATTAAACTGCGATTACTGGATTCAGGGGGGAAATGATGCCTCCTTTAAGGGAACGTATAATCACTAACACAGCTTTTTTCCCTAAAGGGAAATCTGTATGACAAATAGCTTGCAAGATAAGTGTGGTATTTCTATGGTAATTCTATGTTGTCCTCGACAGTCCAAAGGCAAACACAGGTAACTATAAGGTAGATGAAATACAAGCCTGACATTTCAGCATGTTATTAGCTACGTGCAGAATATGCAGAACATCCCAGAAATACAGACGGTCCCTGCTTCTGTGGGCTTGCAAATTACCAGTTCTCGTCTCCGAATGGAAGTACAAACTGAATGTTGCTCTCGAGCTATGTCTTACATTTCAAGACAGCTTTCCTCTCCCACTGTGGTATCGCCATTTCCAATTAAAGGCATTTTATGCTAAAACATCGATTTTTCAGTTTCTGTTCTCTGCCAATCACTTTTTTCCTCACAAAAGTTAACATCTGTTTTCTTTCTGCATTGCTTTTTTAAAAACTAATCATGGGTTTGGACAATATTCCCAGTGCAGATATCCTTTCCCATCTGAAGCACAGTGGAAATGCAACCCTGGCTCAGAGATTTGGAGGTCAGATTTCTTTATTGTGATAGGAAAAGTGGAAAGTTGAGACATAAACATGCCTGAATTTCAAGTGCATTTTGTTTTACCAGCGTTGTTCTTGGTCTTGCATGATTTTTAACTCTGCTGATTCCGATAGAACTATTCCTGGATTAGACTACCATAACAGAAAGGGGAAATAAAGATTAATGTAAAGAACACTTAAAAAAATAAAAATCCGAGGTAATTTGTTACCTATGTAGTCAAACCTTGGAATCTTTTCTTGATACTTAGTAATCCAATATTTTATTGAAATTATATACTACTTTGGATCAAGTGAAAATTAAATAAAGGATTCCAAAATTTGCATATATACACACAAGCAGGGCACAGTTTTCTTCCCTGCTTACAAAATCCTAATATTTTTTGTTTTCCCCAGCTCTTGTATTCTTTCAAATTGACATACCCAATATGTTACTTAGAAATCTAAAAATTTTTAAGAGAAAACTGATAACTCTTCTTTAGTCTCTCTTTCTCTCTCACATGCATATGCGCAGACACACAGGACATCTCAGATGTGTAAGGAGCCAGCCCAATTAGGAATATGGAATAAACTTAATCTACCAAAAGAATGTCAAAATTCATAGCAGACAAAAATCCTAGGCCAAATGTAGTTGTGGTACATCTTTCTACCTCCTACCTGAACAAAGTTTTGTCATTTAAGTGTCATCACTTCTCACCTTTAGGATGCTACCAAACAGTCAGGAGGAGGCACAAACAACACACTAGCCCTGGACCAATTGTGTGTCCTAACATCTCACCTTCTACATATTTCTCTTTTGCTCAGTAAAATGCACAAATATTCTTGTGTATTATTTTTTATTATTATTACATTATTACAAAATATAGTATTATTATAATTTTTGCATCTTTCTGAATGTAACGCACCTTATATTTTGTTTAGGACACTCAAGCTACTTTCCATGCTTAGACAATTACCTATGTGATTTTTATGTGTCATGTATGAGAAGAAACTCAATGTCCTCTAATCCTGAGAAGTAGGAACTTCATATTTTGTGGAAATAATACCACGTATTATTCGGTTTAGAATAATGAGCCATACCTGACCCTAAACCCGGGGTTTCTGAGCTCAGGCAATGGGATCACAAGAGCAAATGGTACAGCTAACGTAAACCAGTGGCTTAACCAGAATTTCAGGATCACAACTTGTATTGCTAAATAATACAGACCCTGAGCCCAAACAGCTCCGACTGGCTTATGCCTGCACTGCGCAGGACTAGCCCTGTCCGGAGGAGATTTTTCTTGGCTAGAGTTAAACGGAGCAGAGCAAAGAGCCTGGGAGAAAGCAAACAGCTTTGCAGTGGGCAGACTGAAGGTCCAGGCTTGCTCCGTGGCTTTCTGCACAGAGGTTCAGAGATAGCCTTCCAGAATGGTTCCTTCCAACAAGCAAATCACCTCGATCCCACTAACAAACCAAACGGGAAATCAGCATCTGCACCCCCCATGTTGCACTTGGCAGTGCTGTAGACACCAAAATGGTCCAGTTGGAGCATTGCCAGACAAGGAACTGGAAAGAACAGTTGACTCAGTAACAGAGAATGTGTGATTTATATGCAACCTAATGCAATATGAACAAAAATGAGAACTCAACAGTTTGAAAGCTGGGGGGGGGGGGGGGGGGGGGGGGGCAGGAGGAAAGGAAAAGATTAAAAAAGTGGGGTGCATGTCAACCAAAAGCACAAGAGGTGAGCAATCAGGGTAGATGTTGTGTTAGATGAGAGCTTGTGACCAGAGAAAGAGAAACTGGACTTACAGAGCAGCTGAGGATCTGTAGAAGATAAGAAGATACATACCTAGAAAGGCTAAAGATGGGGGGGGGGGGTGGGGGGGGGCGGGGTGGGGGGGTGGGGGTGGAGGGCAGGGAACAGAGAAGAACACAAAATAAAGGAGATCTATTATACCAGAAACAGACTCTATGCCCATGCTGTACATGTGACTTGGAAAAGGGCTTCAGGCAGTTGTTTGATAGCACTTCTCTCCACCACTAAACTCGCAATGCTGACAGCTGTGTTTTTTGATCCATAAGACCTTGAGGAGGTAGAAAGATTTGGATTGTGCATGTGCTAAAATGAGATTTCCTTTTCTAAAGCTTATGTTTAAGCCTTAACTCAGTTTGTTTGGCATTAAAATGCTTTCTGTGAATTTTTGCCTCCAAGGCTCAGCCTTCCTTCTCAGGACAGTTCCCTTAAGCAAATGATTTGTGGAGACTTAGGAGCTGTGAAGCAGAAGGTTGGAGTTGGACATAGTCACACAAGTTCAGAGCAAACCCATTGAACCTCATTCTCCGTGAAACCACGTCTCAGACCTAACCCACCACCGTGTCCCTCCCATTCTGCATGAGCGTAACCTTAATGACAGCAGTGGGGAGTCACTGATGGAAAAGGGATTTGTGCAGCTGAATTCCAGACTGCAGACTATTGCGCTTACAGTGTGTGCCAGAGTCATTATCAAAATGATGAATTGTGACTGATCCTCGGGAAACTTTGGTATTCATAGTCCTCCAGCCACATATTTCCTCTTATAGTCAGTTAAATTTGCAGGTGTTCTCCCTGTAAGAAACATTAATGTCTGTTTGTAATTTCTCTAGGACATGTAAGCTGTTACCCCTGTATTTAGGTGGGGTAGTGTGTGTCAAATGGAGTAATACCTGGGTGCTGTTGGTCATACAAAGGTGTTTTAATGCCTATAATGGTGTGAAAAGGAAGGCTTTGTGCTCTGAGAAGTGCAGTCAATTGTGTGGGGTAGCTGTGGCATGGAAGAAGGTGGGGGGTTTTTTGGGTTTGGGTTTTGTTTTGGGTTTTTTTTGGGGGTGGTGGTGGTTTGGTTTGTTGTTTTTTTTTTTTGTTTGTTTTTTTTTTTTTTTTTAATACAGCATGATGTGTTCGTTTACAGGATTACAGCATGATTAGGAGATACTTTCACAACAAGTTGTCAGGCAGCTTGTATAAGATATTTGGCTTATCAAGAGATGAGCCGGTCAGGTCATTAAGTGTAGTAGAGTCAACTCCAGACCGTAGACACCTCAATTTGGATGTCTCAATATGCCTACAGGGCAGGTGTCCCAATATGCCTACAGGGGAGCTAGGTTTCTAATTTCTCGTTATACACAGTGGTAACCAACACAATGAAAGGAGTCTAGAGAATTGCTCAGCTCACTCTAATATAGATGCATTCAGCTAAGCTCCGCTGACTGCATTAACTAGCTCACAATTAGCTAGAAAAGTAAATTAGGTGTCTAGTTCAACACCTGCTCCTAGATGTCTACAATCCAGAGCTAAATCCCAGGCCAATGGTGTGATGCTGCAATTAAAGTGACATAAATGCACCAATGTTTAATCAGTGGGATAATCCTGTTCTCTCAAGCCCAGGAGGTTGTGGGTATAGAAGGGACGTCAAATTATTAGCAAGGTTTTCCATTGCAAGAATGCTTTTCTAACACCAACAATAAAGAATGGTGATTATATGTTCTTGATTTCTGCCCAAGTCAACCTAAGACTTGCTATAATAACTGCAATAGGACTGGTCAGCATTTAACCTAGTAGAAGTAACAAGTGCTAAATTAAGGCTTGAGCAAATCTGATCATCGGCACAATTGACATAACGAGGGAAGAATGAAGATTATGGTCCACAGTGTAGATATCCATGCCTGAAATACTGGTTAGACACTAACTGCTCTAGCGATTATATGTATTAGGCCAGTTATTATTTCAGTTCACCCACCAACATAATATATCTCCGTTTGCCCTGGGGAATTTGGTACATAATGGCTTGTTACCTATTGATTCTCAGAGAAAAGAAAAAAAGCTAGCTTTCAACTAATCTGATATTATGTCTAGAATCTGAGATATGAATTATTGGGAATCTTTAAAGGGGAAAAACGTATATAGTTTAGTTCTAATAAGCAGACTGTATTAAAGATAACATATATATAATGTGCAGTGTTGCAGATGTTTTTTAATGGGATAAAGAAAAGAAATAAAAAATAGTTTTGATTTAAACAGAACTTATTGAATTAATTCATATAAGGTTTATTGTTTCATTTAACTTTCCTTGGAGGAGTTCTATATTTCTAGAAAGAATCTGTGGCTTTCTTTTGTGTACACCTTAATCTGTATATCCAACAATATTTTCTTTTCTGCATGCTAATGGCAAGAGAAGATTTAGCATTTATGATCTTTGTTTAGGCAGGTAACATATTTCTGTCCTGAAGGTCAAAGGAGGAACTGGGAAATTTCCCACAGCTGTAAATACTTGTTTGGGGGCAAATTTTACTGTAGTACCATGGCAGATGAGCCTGGGATTGACATTTGCTCATGCAGGACAGATAAAACTCTTTAGATTTGACTTTATCTCTTGTGTGATCAGTGGCTGAAGACACTCAGACATAGAAGTACAAAACAGGAAAATAAAATTGACAAATTTGGAATGGAAAATTAGAGAGGGGGACATACAGCTGGGTCTCTAAGCTACATCTCTGTGATCGTTTAGGGTTTTAGTGACAGAGAAGAAACCAACAAAGACCTGGAATAAAATATCAAAACCAAAGAATGTCAGTTAGAAATTGTCCTTAGACAGCTTAGAGTATGATTTTTACTGGGATTTGAAAATCTTGATCAAAACCACTAAAATGTCTCAGGATTTTTCATTTTGCAGTTGCAGTTAATGTGTTCCTACAAAACCTGGTCATTTTCCAGGGAGCTAAGGTAAATAATGCAAATAAGATCAAACAAAGAATGCAAAAGGGATCACACAGATGATCAGTAGCATTTTCAGTGCAACTTCTGTTTCATTTTGCTCAGCCTGTGGACAAAATTAATATATCAAAGGGAGGGAGGGAAAGCACATCTGCTCCTCCTCCATGCTGGTGACAGGACTTAACAGGTAAATTAAGACTCCACTCATTCTGCTCACGGCAGATCAAAAGTGGTCACTTATAAACTGGCTGGCAGTTAATAACAAAAATCCAGTGCAGAGCATGGTCACAAACAACCAGGACAAACAGAAGGATGAACCAGGAATGCTTTTCTCTTTATCTTTTTTTTTTTTTTTTTTTTCTCCCCAGGTCAATTTACCAAGAATCCAAATTTAAAACAAAACAAAGTATCAGAATTGTCATTTGGTGTAATTGAAGAGGTGACACAGAGAGAGACAAGAGGAATACAGTAACCAGGACTACGAGTTCAGGGTATTTATATCAGAATGACTTCACAGGGGCAGTAGAGCAACAGAAGAGTGTGATAACATAGTAATTTTTGATTCAGGAGACTTAAATAAGGAAGAATAAGTAAGGTGAGGCCTCCGAGGCTGGATCAGGCACCAACATAAAAGGTTCATCAGTATGGATATAAGAAACTGTCAGGAAATTGGTCTTTAATTCTAAAAAATGAATTTTGAAATCTATTTCTAAGCCTAGCTCAAGCTTTACCAATAGAAAGTGAAAGCTGGAAGAAGAAACTGTCACGGCCTGTGTAATTAGGCACTGAACTGGGGTGTAGGTGGTGATGTTCAAGGACCCTCAGCTGCTTCATTGGGAACAAAGATGTTAGCTAAGGTCATGGTCCTCCTGGGAGAGTGGCATTGCTGAGGTACTCTGTAGTGGGAAATTTCAGGTCCTCTTACAATCATTTTAAGTATTGATATTTATATTTTTCTATATGTATTATAGTATACTAAATATAGTATATATAACATATATAATGCTGTATAAAGCTATTTTTTGTTAAGCTCCTTTACTTCAGAGAGGAGACTCATCGCTGCCAGTCCCCCTGTGCATTGAAAGACTTCATACAGCAAGAAAAAACATCAACTGCAACAGGTGAAAGCAGTCCTCGTCTGAACACCACACAGCTGAACCAGGCTGGTGCACATCCTTTCTTGCAGCCAAGAAAATCAAACCAGCAGCTCACTTGATTTTACATATTACACTTTATCAGACTGAAAGACAACTGAGCAATCAAAGGGAGAAAAAATCCAGAACCCTGAATGTTGTTATTTCGGTCTCACTTTGCAGTGTGTAGTCTCATTTAAGAATTTGCAGTTCCTGTTAATGCTGTATTGCATGCAACTCCTACTTTCTCCTCTATTAGGACATATTTCTGTATTATGCAGCTGTCTAAAATCTGCTTTTGCTTTAAAGATAGATGCAAACAGCTGTTTAATGAATCTGTAATTTCCTTATCTTCTCCATTTCTGCAGTTTGATTATTTCTAAGTGCTGCACTGTCTTTTAGAGACATTTCTTGCAGATGAATAAGTCACATTTTCTTCTGTATTTCTAATATTTATGTCAGCTTGGGAAAAATATCCTCTCAACATTAAATCTGTAGAACAAAAAAAAAAAAAAACAAAGCGAGGGAATAAGTTGATACATTAGACATTAAATCTGATGTGATGTTTTACAAGTTTGATCTCACAAGGAGCATGTTGTCAAAGGAAATTCTACAGCTTGTTCATATGATCGTGAACTGAATGCCATTTCACTGCTTGATGGAAGTAATTTAGAATAATATGCTAAAATGCCATATATCATAGGCGAGCAGTTTTCTCTGAAACCTGCTGCATACAGTCTAGACTGATTTTTAAAAATACTGTCAGTTACTGCTATAGTCTAGTACTCCTCAAGTTGACATATTCTGAATGGCAGATTGAGGATAAGAGTGAAATACATTTAAATGTGAAGATAAAGGGGGAAAAAAGAATGAAATTGCAGAGAGATTCAGGGAATATCTAAAAAGCATTCAGGTCTAGAAATTGCAATCAGGATGAGAACCATAAGAAGCCTACTAAAGCAAGGCATGATAAGTTATACGTAAAAAACCTGTGTGAGTGATATGTACATGGCATCTTCTTTCAAAAAGGTATAGCTGAACAGTTTTAAGAAAGCAAGCTATACTGCAAGAAGGTGATAAAGTTTGATTTTCAGTTTAGGATTAGTGTTGAGATCTTTTTCTACTGAGAAAATATGAGCCCAAGGTTTGAAATTCCATTTTACTGTAACTTGGATTCATAATGTGTTCCCACCTTTAATAAAGAAATAAAGAATCTTATTTGAATTATTAGCTTTGTAGCAGATATGAGCCAGGGAAAACATATACATGAAAACGGGATCCTTTCTGAGCAAGTAATCAGTGGTTCCCTGATTAAATGCAGCCTGGTTATTTTTCAGATGCCAACAATCACATTGTCATTGGGTGCTGTCGGCTGGTGAGATGAATCAATAATACAGTGATGCTTCTACCTCTGAGTGCTCCAGGGGATGTAGATCCACTGCCTGCCACCAGCACGTCCCGGGTCACTCGGACATTCCAGAGTACTCATAGATTAATTAAAAAAAATACATCATTTTTCCACCTTTCCTATACTTCAACTGACCTCCACATCAATACATGGGTAAGTCCTGGTAGGATATATTCTCCTGTTTTCCCATTATGAATGCAGGCGGGCTGCAGTGGAAAAGCCTTTCCCCTTCCAACTCCTTCTCCACTGTTGCCAAACCCCTGCCCTCCCTTGGCCAATGTGCTCTTTTCTGATTTGCATGGGATTTACACACTCTTCAATACTATTTTTACCTGTAATATAAGTAATTCTTATTATTCTGCTGCTTATCTTTCAAATGAATATTCCAGTCCTGCAATATAGCAAATGCTTGCAATCCCTGTGAAGATATTGAGGTTACTCACAGGGGAGCAGTTACAGGGTGGCGGGTCTAGCTTCCTTTTCTTCTTTATATGCAAACTTGAAGCCAATTTAATTTGCAGATAATCTTTCCCCATTAAAAAAACAGAACGCCAAAACCAACCTCTTAAATGGTGCAAAAATACTGAGTAAAAATATGTATGTGTACACACCGGTGTACATTATTGGGAAGCATTGACAGTAACTAGAAACCCAAGTATTTAATCTTCTTTTTTTTTTTTTTGTGGCTGAAAAAGTGTTTTGATGAGAATAGGAAGGTTACTGTGAAATGATACAGAGCTAGTGGCTGGCATAAAAAATGTTTGCACACCTAATGAACTGGGACTCATTTGGCTTATACTGCTCCTACATATCAAGGCTGGAATTCCTTTGTCTCAGCTTGCAGGTCTAAAAAGTAGATACCTGAAGCTAAAATAATCCACCTCCCCGTCTCTCTTGTAGTCAGTAGAGATAAGGAGTCACTCTCAGAGTGCGATCTGTCTGACCTTTTTGGGTCATCTGTTTCCGGATGAGATACTTTAAAAGCACTTGTCCCTTTCCTTGGACATTAATGGCAACTGGAGTCACCAGCTCAGATGCAAGAGTCTCCAGGTTGTTCAGATGGCTTCTGTTGCAGGTCACCATCTAGGTTAATGCTGGTGAAAACTGATGTCCTGATTAATGGAGATGTTAAAGATCTTGCACTAGGAAAAGCACGACTTGCAATTTCCTAGACAAATTTGTTTAACAGCATCAAAGAATTATATACAAGAACTGCTCAGAAATAGATATGTATATTTATGTGAGCATTTTTTAATAAATTGTTTCCTGTATTTCCTTTTTTTCCAAAGTTTTATAATTCCTATTAAAATATTAAACACTGTTTTATTTTCTTGAACTATTCAGGCTATTTTAAAATGAAATTTAAATTATCTGTGGCAGTGAGGGGGTTAAAAGAGTTATTGATAACACAGTTTCCCCTCAGAACTTTTTTCAATAACTGCATAGTACTCAGCAGAATACTTTCAACATGGTAAGCTACAAAGCAAAGAAAACATCAAGTGAAATTGCATACACAGAAATAAAAGACAACAATCCCACCACCAGCCACTGAGTCAGGACTTTATCCTCAGCTCACAGGGAAGAACTTAATTGACATAATACACCCCGAATTATGCAACTGCATCATCACAGCAGACTCCTTAACCTTCTCCCCATTATTAAATGCCTCCCAAATTTCACATAGCAGCATTTTGCTGAATATAATGAATAAAATGGTCTCTGCTTTATGACTTATCTGTATGTAATTTTCTATATGGCTCATCACTTTTTGAAATGACATTATGAAATGAACTTATGACAGTAACAGTAAGCTAGAAGAAGGAAAAATACACTTTTTACAAGGCAAAGGGAAGCACAAGAAATGAATTGTTAATAGAAGGACAAGATCTGTGGCTAAGGCCTTTTTTTAGTTGCTCAAATGTATATTGATGCTCACTAACCTATAAGGGGTCTGGCCTATATTGTCAGTAGGTTTTTCTCAACAGTCTTGGAAGACTTTCAGCAGAGTGTTTTCATCCTTGATTTTCACACTGAGTTTTCTTGTTTTCTTAGGCACAACTCACGTGAATTTCTGGAGAATATGTTTGCTAAATTCACAGAAAATCTGGAAATGGACAATCCTTTTGAACTACCTAGGAAGAGATGTACATCCAGACTCTGATGTTATTCTACCACTTATAGCCCCACTCGTCCCCCAGTAGGCTCATTTTAGCTGAGAGCTTATTTCAAATAAGTAAAAAGACTAAAAAAAATAGCTAGATTAAAAAACAGTATTTAAATTATTTTTCATTCTGTTTCCATCGATCGGAAGGAGTCTTTTACTAGAAATATGCCTACTGGGAAATGAATGTGGTTAAGTTATTTGTTCATAAAGATGCTGCAATAAAAGTAAGGAAATTATATTTTTAAGTCCCTTGAAGATGCTGATATATCTAAAGAGTGGGAATTGCTCAGCAGGGGAGTTTAGGGAATACATCTATGAGTAACCCCAATAATATGTACAACAGCTTTCAACACTACGCTACATTTACTGTTTTATTAGTTATTGTTCTTATACATCAGAAACTTGTAACACTTTAGTTACCACTTAAGTACTCAATATTTGCATTTGTGCAAATGTCTGTTGCCTATTTTCACAGTCATCGGTGTTATTCTTTGCAGGGGTGGGAGGCAGTTCATAATAGGCCACTATAAACATTTCAGTACAGAAATAAACTACATTTTACACTGCCAAATTAGCACAACAGCATCTTTTAAACTCTAGTTATTGGGAAAAGCTGTAAAACTGTGGATTTAGTATTTTTTCTACTTCAGGTAAAATATGGAAGGGGGAAAATACCTGACTTTGTGCCAATTAGATTTAGATCAGCTTAAATCCTTGGCTTCCCAGCTAAGGATGCTAAAACGGAGATCCATTCTATTTTACTGTACACGAACTAAGGAAAAGGAAAACCCACATGGCCCGCCAGACAGCTAAAACGAAGTCACAAACACTGGGTGTAAGTTGTCCTGCATGATCTCAGGATCCCACCTGTGGTAGTGCCTCTCAGCTTCTTCCTAAGACTGTACAGTCGCTGCTCAAGATAGCCCTTGGAACCCAACAGTCCCAATATCAATAAAAAATTAGATACTGCACAGCTTTGAAACAGGGCACATCAGTAACTCAGATCTCTCAGCCACTAACTCAACCTGGGAAAGTGGTTTCGTTATGCTTTCAATTTTTTTTTTCTCACACAAATCTTGGCAAGGACTTGGCTGGACAGTGCTCCAGCTCTTACAGTTTTAGAAAGGAAACTATTTTATTACTTCTAGTCACTCTTGAATCCAGGACTGTACTTTACAGAGAACGAAGAGGGAGGTTTTCACCATTTCACAGGTGGACACCTTCTTCCTGGGTGCTGTCAGTAATCTGGGTTTAACGAGCAAGCCCTGAGGTTTCTCCTGCGTTTGTTCCATGATGGACCAATCCGTCACGATGGCTTCTCTCATCCTTTCCCATCTGGTATATATTTTCTTGGCTAGTTGAGACAGCATGTGATTTACTTTGCACATGTTCCTTGTTCTTTTTATATCAGTAATGACACAGTGTCATAATAATAGGAATAAAAAAACCCCTGCAATTCTCCCAGAAGTGAGAGCACTGATCTCTTAACGAATAGATAGTATTGGCTTAATTTGCCTAAGACATTTTGCAGTTTGGTCCTGCTGACAGTGCTGGGGATCTTCCAGATGCAGAGGATTATGAAGTCTTGGACAGCATTGCCATTCCTGCAGTTTTTACTAGGAAACTTACAGAGCTGACATCACTGAACAGCCCTGGTCTTGGAGCCATGTGAAAATCTAATTTCAAAATCTAGTTTCAGCTGTGGAGTAAACGTGCAGTACCTCTTAAGGGCTTTTTAAAACACTCAAAAAGCAGAGAGTCCAGAAGGCATTACCACTATGATAATTGGAAAGATAATTGCAAAATTATATTACTGATGTTAAGTTGGGTCCACAACTTTTCTTCTCCTCTTTCTTTTTTTTTTTATGACAGAAACAAAAGATTTTCTGTAAAAATTACTGTTATTCTTTGTTGTTCCTTCACCAATCAGATTCACGGTAGTCACCACGTTGTCCTCATCCATGTTAGTTCTGCATTCCAAGTTCAGCACTAGTCAGTGCTACAGTTAACTGGGTAATGATTAGTTTCCTATATCCATTAACAACAACAACAAAAAAACCCACCAACAAAACCCAACAAACAAATAATAAAATAAAATAAAAACAGAAAAAAAGGAAACTAATAGCTCCATAAAAAACTGTTTTCTTTAGAAATAATTGAGCTTAATTTTTCTCCAGACTTTCTGAAAGTCATGAGCACATATGTCACCTTGAGTCACCAGAGGGGGAAAAAAAGAAGAACGGAACAATTTTGTTGAAAAATATGAACAATGTAGTAGAAAAGAAAAATAAAGCCATAATAATGTCAATCTTGCTAAAAAAGTTCTATGTTTTTATTAGCTTGTATCTCTCACTCCAGGGGAAGGTACCTGGAATGCAGTAGTCATATGCAGGACCCAAGAAGCACTATAACAAGTTTCGGCTCTATAATCTCTTAAATTGTGATGGCTTCTACTTTCAGTAAGATTTGAAGACAAAATTACAGTTGGTGAACATTTGTTCTCTGCAATCTTTGGAAATATAAATAAAAAATAACAAACTGCTTGGCTGAAACCTCAAATGCCATGAGAGGATGGCAGACGCTACAAAGTAGTATTTACAATACTAATGAGGCAGCAATGACTAATAGCTCAAGGAGGCTTATTTAAGAGTCAGTTCACAGCTGGTAATTAAAGTTTATAACAAAAAAAATTTACAAAAATTATGAACATAAAAATTACAATTTAGTAGAGAACTAAAATTATTTTACAAACTTCTCATTAAGTTCTCTGTTCTCTCTCTCTCTCTTTTTTTTTTTTTTCTTTTTTTTTTTCCCCCTCTAGATTAAGTGCTAGGGGGTTTCTACTTTGTTTCTTGGGAATCCAGATTTGCTCAAATTAAGAATAAGGTCTTAGTATGGTGTTGCAATGTTTAATAATCATACCATGCAATGCCACTTCTGAAAACAGAACTATTAAGAAGGAGTAACAGATTTTACTGCTGACTTTATTACAGGTTTCCAAAAGTTGAAGTTGGTCTCATAATTATAAACCCATCCTTCCTCACCTGCTCAAAGTTCCTTCACTTTATATTTGCAATTTATTTTCAAGAAGTCATGGTAACGTAATCATGTCCAGTAAATAACAGCTAAAAGGAAGCAGGTGCCATGCATAATGAACTTCTAGTCTCACAGTAGCTGAAGTGGAAATGGTTTTCATCAGGTTATTTAAATAAGTTGAGAGGAGATAAACTGGAGATAAAGCAGACATTTTCAGTAAAACCTTTCCAGATCCACTTTGGAATCTCTCAAACAGCTGAGATATTCTCCTCTTTTCCTCTCTTCCTGCTATTTCTTTCATCATTATCTGTGCAAAATAGTATTTGATATGTAAGAACATGGATGATACATTTTTTTTCTTTTTTCGTGCTTGAGAATGATGTCAGAAGAACATCTCTGGAAACTAATACCTCATTAATCCACACAGCAGATGCAGGCAGGCTGAAATAGGAAACTTCAGTCTCTTACTGTACCTCGCAAGGGATTATTATTAATTAAATAAATAATCCCTCTCTAACAAACAACACCAAAACAAAGATTACCCCAAGAACATCTTATCTAGAATTTGCAGTGTTAGGTATGTGCAAAAGCTTATGAAGTTTTTGGGGGTTTATTTTTCAAAGCTCCTTGGTCTGGCTCGACAATAAAACAGAGCAACCTGACTTAGCTGACAGTCTCTTTCAGACACACTAAAACCCATTATAATTCTACCTTCTAAGGAGTCAAGCTGTGAGCAATATAATTTTCAAAATGGGAAAGAAGGGTATACATTGGTTATGGGCAATCTGTTCTTGCAACTTCTGTAATCAGCCAAGATGATGAGCTATGGCCTTCCTCATTATAACAGAAAATCAGATTTACCTCTGCCAAAAGGAAGAGTAACGCCTAGCATTTATATAGCTCTTTATCTCTTAAAGCTGTTTAGAAATATTAACTAATTACAAGCAGAGTTTTGAACTTTCCAGAAACAAAGACCACAACCTCCAATTCTATGAAGGGAAATAAAATTCCTACAGCGAAAAGGATCCTGAAAATGCGTGTCTTTTATACTCAGAAAATTACTTGCAGAGAAAAGATCAACAGCACTAACATCAATCCTGTTACAACAACATGCGTAATGTTTTTAGTTGCTCTGTAATTATTTCTAATATAAAAATCTAGGTCATGAGGTTATCAAAAGGGTGACCTGACATGGTGCCTTTAGCATAAGAAAGTTGACACTGTCACTAAGTGGGTTTTTTTTTTTCCAAGTCTGTATTGCATTATTTATGTGCGAGCCATTTGCTTTAGTGAAGAACTACGACTTAACTAGTATGGCTTAATGGTGTAACTGCTATTTTAAATCATTGGTGTGGTTTAATGTTCTAGGATGGACAAGCCTTTCAAGCAGAAGTATTAAAGGCAGAAGTAAAAATGTTACAGTAATAATGTGTGATAAAAATTTGTAAGGTATTTAAGGTACTTGAGCTATTTTACAAGTGACAAATGCCATCCTTCAGAAATTTTCCAAATGATCATTTGAAAAAGCCATTTATAAGGAAATTCTGGGGTTGGAAGGAAATTTGTTGTGGCTATTTTTTTCTTTTACATGTAGGTAGTTTTATATTTATTGGTGTCTGTTATTCAGTAATATGTACTATCCACCTGCTAAGGGGTTCTGTAATGGAACAGCTGTCATTTCTTTTCTCTTTTTATAGTGGAGTTATTTTTGTATTTTTTTTTAAATTATTTATACCCTTATGCCTGTTCACATCCTTGAAAGCAAGCCAAAGAATTACCACTTATTTAAATTTCTTCCTCAACTCTCCCACTACAGTACTCTCATACTTATGATAAAAATATGTCTATGTATAAAAAAATGATTCCACTTGTTGAATAAGTAGACTTTGTCCATTATAGTCTTCATCCTAGAGCCTTAGGTGTTACAGCATGGCTGGGCATTTTGTACTAGAAGTAGGTTCTTCAGGTGCTTAAATCCAGCATTGCTGTCATTCACATAGATGGGAAGAGCAGGATTTATGGCTTGGGTCAGGCTAGCATCCAGCTAGAAGGAAGTCATTTTCTAGCCTGACAGATGTGTTATTCATATATGTTGCTGTATGAGAGATCAGCATCTGCATCCAGAAACATTTCTAAGACATTAATTCATTGCAAACCTGTGTCTTCAGCCAAAATAAACTATTACTTTCCTGAAATTTCCTTTGCTTGTCACGTTAATCTCTCACTTGCTTGGGTTCACCCAAATATTCTTTGCTTATGAATCAGTCTCATATGAGTATTACTTCATGTTAATTATGATGGTATGGTTGCATCTGTTAAAAGACTGGGAGTCACTTTGTTTTCTGTGCTTCCTTCTGATATGTTTGTCTATGCATCCAAGGTTGCACTTGGTCCATTTTTATAACCCCAGTGTCGGTCTAGCCAACCTTAGGTACTGAAAGAAGAATGGTACTTATTAAACTTTAGCATCAGCAGAAACCACAATGCTGAAGTGAAACAAAAGGCAATGTAAAATCTATTGGCCTCTTGTCCTTGAACCAGGACAAAAAAACCCCATTCATCAAAACTGTAATGTGCTAGTGATACAATGCGATTACAATTGCTATCCAGACAAAAGAAAGAAAAGGTCTTAGGAAATAAGGGAAGGGTTTGGTTTTCCTCCGCCCCACCACCCCCCCCACCCCCCCACCCCCACCCCCCACCCCCCTTCCTTGGATAGAAGCTCTGGAGAGGAAGCTACACAAATTCTTGGATATTAGATACCACCAGAGTTTCTGAACATCTTGCAGATGTTACTAGTTCAGCTGTTCTCAGATACTCATGAAGTGAAACTCCCTTCTATCCACCGTAAATTCGATTACCATAATCCTGTGGATTACACCTCCTTGTAAATAGAAAGCAGAAAGATGGAAACAATATAAAATAAACTCCATTAAACTTACAGTTGAGCTACCTTACTGCAGACCTATGCTTTTCTTTCAAATCGCATAAACCTTCCACAACAAATTATTGTCGTTACCCCTCTACCAAAAATCTGCTAACTTCTTTTTTCTCCCAAAAAGGTTTGAATTTATCTCCAAACCATTGACAAATTTGCTGAGAGTTGAATCTACCACGAAGAAGCACAATATAAGGACACAGAACAGCTGCACCAGGCTTTATTTGTTCTTGATTTAGTAATTGCGGTGGTCAAAAGTCCTACTGGAAACCATAAACACCCTGAACTGTACTATGAGCTGCAGGAATTATCCCAGCATCAAGCCTGACAGGTGCTTCATTTCGTGGTCAGAAACAGGTCTATGGTCTTCAGTCTGAGGAACTTTATGTTTTGACACCATGTAAGTGCTGTTCCCATATTCTCCATAGTGAACTGTACTAGCAGAGAACTGCAGTGTTGTTTAATATGTATTACTTACCATTGCTCTTTATGCTAAAATACTTTGTAGAACCCATAGAATGTTTAGCCACTATCAAAATTTGCAAAAAAATACTTTTTAACCAAAAAAAAATTAGTAGAAAACATGGTTCTCTGACAATTATCCACTTTGAACACAATATGGCAAAAAAATCCTATTTCTCAGTGTAAGATTTTCTTCAGATTCAGAAAAACACAGAAAATATATGCATGCAGAAAAGTGAGAAAAATGGCTATTTGCATTAATACCATGATACCATTAGTTAATTCCATTGTACCATGTATACCATTAATTAAATGGTACAACTTTTGGACCACAAGTAGTCATTAACAAGTGGTTTCCAGCTTGTAGTAAAGCTAGTAAAGCTCAAATCCACTTCTTTTTATGTGATCTTCATCTATGATATATGGGGTGGGTGTGGGTGTTAAAAAATCACACAGAACAAGAGAAAGAACAAGATATGCCATGCAGATGATTGTCTCAATCTAATAACTGAAGTCATAATGTTAATAAGGCCATGCTAGCGCTGCTGAAGAGAATATCCTTGGAGGTATTAAGTATAGAATCCCCCTCCTTTTTTTTGGTTTGCTCTTTGCACAGCCTTACTTTTACTTTGCTCCAAAAAAAAAATCGACACATCGCCTTATCTACTGCTGAGAGCTAATCACCTGTAAAATACTTAAAATTCACTGTTATGTAGTTAATATCAGCTCTCAAAGGACTCAAAGCTGGTTTCACTGAAGTTGGGTGTTCTCTAATCTAGGATGACAAGAGGACTTTTGGCATGATCCTGTATGACTCAACCCAGTGGGAGTTTCAGCACTGATTTAAATCGACTGGGAACCATGAAACTGAGTTAGAAAACTCACTTTGGTACAGCTTTAGCTTCTCTTCGGTTTGGAAACAATGCAATTAAAAAAACTTAAAAATAATTCCTTCTTCCGTGAGGGTAGTCGCCCTGATTTGGGGTTTATCTGTTCACATCAGTAATACCACAATAACCAGAAACTCTCAACAGTTCATGTCACATTATATTGGGTGTTCTATAAACACATACACACACAAAAAAAACCAAACCAACCCCCCCACCACCTGATTGCCAGTCCTCAGTGTTATACAGGATTTCCCCTTACATTGTACAATGTCTCCAGCACATTACTGATGTTAGAGATTGAGAGTATATACACCTATGAGAGTTCTCAACCTACAAATGCCTATATTGTATTTTCTTTTTCCACTGGTGCTAGGAGCAAAGCTTATCATGATGTGAACAATGAAAGCCTACAGAGAAAGCTGGAAGGAAAATCAATTTAAATCCCAAAAGCCTGAACAGACTACAACACACAGAATGGGAAAGAAAAGAGGAGGGAAAATAAAGAAGTCCAAGTCTGGTTTATATTATCTGTTTGATAATGCTGCTGTCCAGGTACCATACTCCTGGCACGGGATCGAACACCTACGGATTATTGGAGAGACTGACATTTTACAGAACTAACACAAACCAACCCTGCCACACTGGCTGTGCCGTTGCAATTAGCTGTTTCCAGACAATACACTTCACTGAACAACCTCTGCAAAGAGGTAAATGACCCTTTCGGTTCCCAATCATCTTTTTTCTTCTTCCTTATGTTCTGTTATGTCATGCTATGTTTCGTTATATTCTGTTACGTTGTGATGTTATGTTTTTTTCCATGCTTGTAGCCCTTTGGGAATGTATAATGAGAATAGCAGCACAAATGAGAAAGCATAAAATACAAAGCAGTGAGCGTAGGTTTAGGTAAAGTGACAGCTGCCATTAGAGATAAGGTAATTCTACTAAAAGGCTCCAGCAGAGATTAAAAACTAGCCCACACTGCCAAGCTGCCAAGGAAAGAAAAGAGCTTGTTTCTAGGTATTTTTCTCTGCTGTTTTTTCTTCAGTTTTTTGGTGGGAGGAGGGAGGGCTGGTGAAATTCATAAAGAATTCATCTTCATATTTCACATACATCCACCTATAAAGGGGGTGGGGGCAGGGGGGTGGGGGAGGAGGTGGAAATAAAAAAAAATTCCTCTTTTCACTTAAAGAGTATAGTTTCCTTTTTCTACAGATGTTGCTCTCCAAGCCCAGCCAGCTCCTGCCTTTTCTTGTCATGCCCCAAAAAATAAGAAAGACAGCACAAGAAAGGAAGAAACATGGCAGACAAACATGGTGAAAATTAAAAATGCACATTCAGCCTTTTGTGAATGTTTGAAAATAAATCCATGAAAAATTCCCTGTTAGTTAACCCGTATTTAGTTGAGTTAATGATTTCCCCTTCCACCTCCCTTCCAAATAAAATAGGAAATTTTTAAACAAACACAGTTAATAAAGTACAATTATACGTTTCTTGCCCAGCTAACTCTTCTCACAGAATAGCTTGGATCGTGCAACCTGTCTTGATGCTGGGCAGTTAAAGCTGTAATATTTGTCAAGAAAAGACAGTCCAAGGACAAGATTTGAGAACACAGCACTTCTTGTGAGATCTTGGGTAAATGTGTTATCCACATCTATCTCCATCCTTCCGTTTGTAAAATCAAGATTAAATACCCCTGTCTGGACCATTCTCTGCTGTGTCGATTGATTTTTAGAAGAGGGGGGAAAAAAAGAAAAAAAGATGACTCATAAAACATACTGATGACAAAGTCCCTGCTTACTGAATATTTGTTTACAACTCCTGCAGGTAGCTCCCTGCTGGCCACCTCTGGGCTTTTTGCAATGCTCCCGCTATACTGGATCCAATAGCCCTGCACCTCTATATCCCTGCTAGCCAGTGACTAACGCATCCCTAACAGGGTGTGCTGGTTTTGGCTGGGATAGAGTTAATTGTCTTCATAATAGCTGGTATGGGGCTGTGTTTTGAATCTGGGCTGGAAACAGCATTGATAACCCCGGAATGTTTTTGTTACTGCTGAGCAGCGCTGAAACTGTGCCAAGGGCTTTGCTGCCCCTCACCCCACCCCACCACTGAGGGGGCTGGGGGGGCACAAGGAGTGGGGAGGTGGACACGGCCAGCACAGCTGACCCCCACGGACCAAAGAGGGATTCCATACCATATGGTCTGCTTAGAAATGTGTTCCATACCATATGATGTGCTGGGGGAAGAAGGAGAAAGCACAGGACATTCAGAGTGATGGTGTTTTGCCTTCCCAAGTAACCGTTACATGTGATGGAGCCCTACTTTCCATGGCACAGGGATTAATAACCCAGCAGTACAAGCTGCAGCAGACAAATACAAGGAAAACAGCAAACTGATTAAGTTAATTGGAGCTGATCTACCCATCAGTGTTAATTGGCTAGGATTTTTACTTTAAAGACAGAAACTTTAAGCAGCCACTGTAAAAGTCCAAATTACCATGGAATAATAATTACTAAGAATACTTAAAACACAATAAAATCCAGCTTTGATCCGATTTGTATACTGTGAATTTTGACTCTGATAGGAAGAAGCAATTAATACACCCTCTAAGGGGCAAAGGCGAGGCAATGTAGTTGACTGTGCTGCCTGGAAGCCTCTTAATTTTAAATCCCTGCATATTATTACCTTATAAAGCTCCTGGGTTTGTTTTGTTAAGGTGTTTCTCACCCCCCACCCCACCCCCACCCCCACCCCCCACTTTTCTACTATGCAGACACATCACTACTATCTTACCTTCTGTGTGTGCGCTCTAGTACACTTCTGACAGAGAAGTTCATCTACACATCACAGATGAATACCACGACTGTGAAACTAATGTGTTGTTGTAGTTTGGTAATATAGAATTTTACTGCAAGAAAGGTGTATGTATGTGGCTATGAGGTATCTCATCTATAGAGAACATGACCCTGGAGTCCTCTTTAGTTAAAACTTTGACCCATTAGCCAAATAAGAAGATCTCTTGCATATTCCCTTCAGTGTTGGCCAAGGAGGACACCACATACACCTGTATGCACAATCAGAGGGATAATTGACTGAAAAGCATTTGTAAAAGGTCATTTTTGTGTGATGTAAACAAACAAAAAAATATTCAAGGAAATAGAGCTCTTGACTAAAGAGACTGATTTAGTACTCTTGCACTTCTAGTGAATTAGCCACTCTATTGCAGTCATTGGAGTAGTTTTCAAGTGGGCAAACACCTGGCTAGCACATTTAGAAGACAAATTTGACCAGATTTAGCTCTAAACTCAAGTATTTTCTTCTTTTGGTTTGTTTTTTTTGGTGGTGTTTTTTTTGTTGTTGTTATTAACTGAGTATATTACTGAAACAACCTGCATGCGTACCTTAATTCACCTAGGATAAGAGTCACCACGTTATGGAGCAAGTTTGTGCTTAAATAAATAAATAAATAAATGTGTGTGTGTGTGTATATATAAATAAATATATATGTGTATATAAATAAATATATATATGTGTATACATATATATATATATATACTTAGTTTAATCTGATTCTTGAAATCACAGATCTAAATTATGTATTTGGTGATGGGACAGTCCCTTCTTTTCAAACTTCAGGGAAATGTAGAAGATGGAAAAAAGCTGCTATGGGCAATATCTTCTACTGAGACACATGATTAGAAATCTGACAGACTTGAACTGGAATAGTATCCCCAGGCAACTGAACCTATTAAGCTTTCTCCAGCAGCTGGCTAAATCTAAAAACCTCAGCAGTATCAATTTGTACATTTGTACAGTCCTCAGTGAAATGGGAGTGATTCAAAAGGAAAATCATGTGCTGATATACAATGCCATATTAATATTCAAGTTTGGGAGAAAATTATGCAGAAATATCATCATGACTACCCTAAATTAGGTATCTGAAGATAACGAAGCTCAAAATAGTATTTACAGGTTGCTGGACATTCTCTTAGATGATGTGAATGTGTATATATGGTGGAAGTAAGATAAAGAAAGAAGAGATGTAGCCAGGTGTTTCAGGAATGGAAACACAGACTAGGTAAGAAACTAAGCCAGTGTAACTATATATATATATGCATATATATAGATTTTTTTCAGAAGTTCTAGACTATTAGATTTAATAACATACAAGTAAATCGTTTTAAAAACTGCTTTACATACTGCAGTGACACGACTACAATTAAGAAAAAGGGTGACTCATGTGCCAAAGGACAAAACCTGGCCCAATTTTTTTTTTATTCTCATCATGTCACGTCACACATGCAAATAAAGGGAAATGTCAGCGAAATGAATGAAAGATCATACGTATTCAAAATTGAAGAGTGATTTAATACTACACTTTCTTTGCATACAATTAACTGCTGATAAGAGAGAAATCCATATATGGTTTTGTTTTCCTTCTTTTATCCAAGCTTTCCCTTTCCCTTCCCTTCTTCATTCCTTACATGCACCTCTGAAAATAAATCATAAAGTTGAATAAATCCAGCAAAGAGCAAACAATAGCCTTACCCACTCTGTCAGTCAATCTAGTCTTGCTCCTGGTATTTTTGAGCAAAATGTGGTGGGGTTTTTTTGGTTTTCATTCTTCTTTTTTTGTGACAGCTGATTATCAGCTCTGATTATCATTTGTATTCTTTGCTGCTAACAGCTGTCAGGCTTCTTATTCTCAGTATGGATGATCTCAAATAGCTAGAAAAGGCCTATCAAATCAGTTTTTTGAAGTCTGAAGAGCAAGAGATCTGCATGTGGCACTTGCACTTGCAGACGTCTGAATACAGAAATTGATTTTTTTCAGGATGCAAGCATGCTGGTAGACAAAGCTGAGCAGCCACCATGCCTACCACTGAGTGAGCTCTTTCTGCCTTTCCACCCCAGTGCCAATACACCAGCCCAACTTTTTTGGACTTTCATGCAGCCATGAGCACTGCAGCAAAAAGTACTATTGTTTAACTATATAATCTACAGGATATATGAGATTAAAAAAACTGCAAAGAGTTGGTCTGAGCCTTAGTTCATTAAAAAAGGAGAACCTGGGAAAAAGCATCAGAAAGAAATGATGGCTTGGGGACAATAAATTTCCTTTGTGCTTTCTTACAGCTCACAGGGGGAAACAGGCCTCTGAGGATTCGTACAGAGGAAAATGAGAGTTACAACTTGTATTATAGCAAGTCTGCTCTATGTTAACAGATGTGGTGTCACTAAGTGCAGAGACCACAGGGCTGTATATGTTGTACAGCCAGTGAAATCTATACTGTGTCCTGCCATTAGTGTCCTTTGGTAGCACTGTGCACAGCTAAGCCTGTTTCACATTCCCATTCACTACAGACAGAGGTAGTTACAATGCCTGGTTAAAGGTGTATTTATTAATGTATGTATGTATTAATGCACCCGATTAAAAGGTGGTGCAGAGATGCTCCAGCCAGCTCTGGTCGTTCCAGTTTTTGATGAAGAAGCAGCTGCCAAAGCAGCATTGACTTTTTAGTACCAGTATCAAAGCTCTCCTAGGTTACAAAATCTGTTATATTATATATTCAGGATGAAGACCAGTATTTGTACACACAGTGACAATAAGAAAGCTAAGCATGAAGTTACGGTATAAATATTATATAATATATAAACGTTAGCTTTACATTTGCAATAACCTGGCAACTGTATTGACGTTTATCTCATTGGGTGGACACGGACAAACATGTTTTTTCTTCCCTACCTACTTTCAGCATTGAGTATATATAACAGATATAGTAAGCAGCTTAGACATAGATGTCTACATTCGCTCTGATGACTCCCATAAATCACGTCGTAGAAGTCATGTATATGGAGTCCCACAACAAATCAAACTCAGATGTCAGGTGTTTTTTGTCACTGTTCCCACACCTAACCTAGTAGATCACTGTGACCTTAAACAAGTCATTTAATCTCTGTTTCTATTTCATGTTCACACGTTAATAGACCTGAATGAAACTGCAGTGAAATAGGAAATAGTTTGCTATTATTCTGAAATATTCCTGCATTAAAAACATTTAACATAATGTTGCCATAAAAGAACTGATGTAGGACTGTTGCAAAGCTGGAACACAGATTTTGTGATCATATTGCCTACATTACTTAGATGATACCTTGAGGGTGCTTCCTGTTTATGAGGTGATAACCATTTTCTAAGCTATATAACTCCCAGGTTTATTATGCAAGGACACAAATATTCCAGTGAAACAGCAAGAGCTCTTAAGGTATTACACAAAAAATTGGTTCTTTTTTTCATAATCAATCATACCCCTCTTGATTCCCACATCACTGAAAACAGACGTTGTGTCCCTATTGTTCAGAAAAGTTAGGCAACACAGAAAGAGACAGATTTTACTTTGCATTTGGTTCAAGAGGTCCATGTAACAAGCTGCATAATGTTGCAGCATATACAAGGTTTTCTGGCAGAAGAAAACCTGTGAATAAAACCATATATTACTGAATATGGACATTTAGAAATTCTGGAATAAAAGGACCTGATCCTTTAGTGATGTGAAGGATATTTGCAAAACCAGCTTTTGCGCAGCCTAAGTAGGTGGGACTGATTACAGCTTTCCACTTCACATCTGAGTTTAAGTCATTGCATGATGAGTGAAAGTTCAGTTTAGTATTTGTAAAATAATTCTGTCTGATGGAGACTATGATGATTCTGGTCTGGAAAAAAAGGTGTCTTTCAGAAAGAAATCCTGATTTATCTTTGTAACTTAACTACAGTAAAGCATTCAGCTCTTTGTAATGGTTAATCCTTTTTTCTGCTGAAACCAGGGAAATAAGGAAAATCTTCAATATGATAAAAGAAGGGAAAGAATTCCAAACAAAGGTGTGACAGGAAATTTTTCACCCATGTGTACTTTTAAAAAGACAGTTTATACACCTCCTGTCAACAAAAAATATATTGACAGAGCTTCAGAAGTTCCACCAAAAAAGTATTTTAATCAGTCTCAGGAGTTCTTTATGTGTCTATCAGCCTTCCAGGAAACATGTACATAATATGCATCATTTCAATGTGCCTGGTTATTGCTTTTTGAAAAGTATCTTACTTTCCAGCTTCAGGAGAGAACACTGAAACCAATTTGCTGGACAGCCAATACCAGAGGCAGTATCCAACCCTGTCTTCACTGGACTTCAAAGGACCTGAAAATATCACAGGAACTTTTCTAAGGCTGCTGATCTGAAATCCTGCAGGCTCAGGACTCACAAGGCCACATCATCCCACGTCCTCTGCTGTCTGCTTTTCTGCCCACAGAAATGTCTGGACAGGAAATTTTTTCATGCTTTATTTGTAAAGGGATCGGATGCCAAATGCCATTCTTGTTTTGGAGGTTCTGCTGTAGTTCTCCCATAGACAAGCACAACACAAGACACAGAATTCAGCTGCAGCCTGTCAGTTCACTTTAGTACTTAATGTCAAGAACTTAAACAGTTTTTTTCATGTCTAGTACCATGTATGATTATTCAACCTTTCACTGTGCCTACATTGCAGAAAGAAATATAATTCTCACTCCTTCACCATGGTATGCGTTACTTAGTCAGCCCAGGAAGCATTATTTTTTTTCTTTCCTTCTTTCTTTGAGAACACAGAACTTAAAGTTTACTCCTCCCACCTTCTTAAGTTGAAGGACATGAAAATTTAGGGCAGATATTTGCTCCCATGGTAGACTTCCTTCCCAGCATGCAGTAATGTGAAACCCAACACTCATTTGATTATAAATTCACTCAGAGGAATTGCAAAAAGAATTCCCCACAGCAAATGTCTGGAAAGCTCAAGCAGGCTTAAATTGGAACCTAAATCATCCTCTGTTAACAATAGTTTTCCCTTAGGAAATACACCTGCCAGGTTAGCTTGCATGTGGGGGCTGAGACGTGAAGACCAGCAGCAATAAAGTCACACTCAGCTGCATTGGCTGCTCTGGTCCTTTGCTTCCTAAGTGGACTGCCAAGACACTTCAGCACCAGACACAGGATATGAATCTCAGGCAGGCAGGTAAAATTTCAATTCCAACTGTCAATGCCAATAGAGAAAAACAGCAAAAAAAGGGCTGAAAATATATTCCATTAAAACAGGAACTTGTCCTGATAAAATAGGAACTTATCCTGGTGACCATCTGTTTTATGTTTAAGAGTTTTTGGCCAGCCTGAAAGAAACAGTAGTGTTTCCAAATTTCCTATAGCAAACTTTGATATTATATGCTAACTTAAAATAAGAAAGAGGGAATTTAAATCCAGAAGGCTTTCATGCTGCAGGACAGCCTGCATTCTGTGTTATTAGCTCTGAGCACCAGTACACTAAAATGAGTTAGGGTAAAATTTCATTTAGTTATAGCACCCGGTCTGGGAATTTTGCTGCAGAGAAGTCTAGCGACGTTCAGGCCCTGCCTGGTAGGTAGACTAATGCCTGCTTTTGAGAGCTGGATTAATGAAGTCAATAGAAAGAAATGAAGGAAGCTTCAAAGATAGGTAAATAATAGTTGTGCTGACATTCCAAGATATAAACTAACGTGGACAAGAGCATAGAGTAAGATACAGTTAACAAATCCACAGAAATAAGGTGGAATTATGTGATGTAATGAGTTGATGGACTGAAGCAGAAACTTTTGAGGTGTGATTCATCTAATCACTGTATGCATGTTTACAATAGGTCAAAGAAATTACCCTGAAGTGCCCATTTTTCTCCAGAGATGATAAATACAGCCTAATGGGATTACTGCAGGTGTAATCATCTCCACTAAATATAATGAATACCAGCATTGGTATCTACACTGTAAAATGCAATGATTTACAGGTTTGGTTTACAGGCATTTGGGCAATTTTTTTCCTTCACTTTCCAACAATTTTATTAGATTGCTTAAGAACAATTTGATTTATAGATTTATGGGATAAAACTCCTCAAACCTCTAAGTAAAAAATAGTTGCATCTGTGAATGAAGAATAGGCATCAATTTCTTCCCAAAGCTAAAGTAGGCTCATGTAAACCAAGAAAATATACATGCGATACCTGGCTAAGTTATGAGTGGACAACAGGTCCCGGTACTATGAAAGGAAAAAGAAAAAAATACACTACCTAGCTACAATTGCAGGTACTCTACAGCCACATGAAGGAAATATGAAAGAGTGTGCAGTTTGCTTCAGAAAAGTTGTGGCAAGAAAAATAACAAAAGTATACAAAATAATTAGTCACTTAATAGTCACTTAAAGAAATTGTATAAGGCTTTCTTTTTCTTTCTTTCTTCACCCCCCCGCCCCCCCCCCCCCCCAATAACAAACAAAAGCTCATTGCAGGTTGTTCAGGGTGGCAAATGGAAACTGACAGAGGAGATGTATTCACATAACTCAGCATTAAGCTGTAGTATTAACACTTCATACCCCTTACAAAAGAGAAATAGAAAAAAAGTCTGGCCAAAATAATCATCCTGAGTTGTAGCAGCAAGTGCAAACAGAAAAGCATTTTGAAAGGCACACTAACCTTCAGTCTTCAGGATTTAGGTCAGTTGTGTTAGTGTGGTTAGTTGTTAACAAGAGCAAGGACTAAATACTTCTTTAGGGCTGTTTTGCTCTGGGAATGTCTGGGTAGTCCTTGTGAAAAGTCTCCTGTAGTAGATCTGGACAGTCACATGCCTCATCCAGATGGTCATGCCAGCTCGAGCCCAAGACAAGTCAGCAGCTTGCCATTGAGCTCATGATGAGGGACAGCTAATGCAAACTGCTTTTGTGGGCTGATGTAACTTGGTGGGCTCTCTTTGGTTCAACATGTGCACGAAGCAGGCGGTCACCAGTTGGTGCGTGACTGCATGCGTATGCAGGTATATAGTAGAATCATATTTTGATCATAACCAATAAAACTTTTCAGCTGTTCTGGATGTAGGAATGGACCATTCACATTTTCCTGTCCCTTTCCTTCCTCACTCACTAGCAATCCCAATGAGAACGGCTGGATACATCAAGAGTATATTCAGGCAGTTATTAAACCCCAGGCAGCAGGACAGGAAAGTGGTCATAAATCAGTGAGTCTTCTGGCAAGTCAAAATACACTTCGGTAAAGAAAGAGAGGAACTTGCACTGCTGCATAGGGAAGAAGGTGTGTACATTGCTGTGACACTGGAGAAATCAACTGCCTATAGGTATTGCTACATCACACTGTAGCCGAAGAGGTTTAGTGGCTGGATTAACCTTGACCCAGATTAGTTTTGGTAAACCTCAGCTGCAGGAGGAGCTAAGCCTCTGTCAGACTCCTGCAGACACCATCGTTGCTGTCAGGGTGTTGTAAGTGAACTTATGTGGTGAAGATCTTTTAAGGAGATGTTAGTTGAACGCCCCCTGATAGCTTTCAGAGGGCTCAAGGCCTTTTCTGACTTGCACACAGACAGCAGCACTACTGTTAGCAGTTCGTTTCCCCCAAATTGCCCATTTGGCTCAGGAGACTAAGACCCCTTTTGACAACTGGTATCTGCAAAATTGCGTGTAGAGCTGGGCTTTCTCTGACAACTCTTCTACTTGCCTGGATGCAAGTCCGAGCCGCAGCTCCGTACCTGCATCCTGGTGTTTCAGCTGGGAATTTCCACTCGAAATTTCCACTCGAGGGCCAGCTGTGTCAGCAGAGACACCGTGTTGGGCTGGTGCAGTTAATGGAAACATCAGCCTTGCCTCAGCAAGCTTGAAGCGTGCGGAAAGGTGTTCTTGCAGGGAGCTGTAGGCATACTTGTTGGTTGTTTGACGCCTAAGTACTAAAGTTTCTTCCCAATTAGTGTGGGGATCTACAAGGTGGAGAGCTGTACCTGGCAGAGATGTCCTGTACAGTCAGGGAAGAGACTGTTCGGGTACCTAAACGTGGTCAAATTAACTACACAGAGGCAATGCTTCTTTCCTTCCCTTGAGTGTACATGGAGCCAAAGGTAGTCCTTTGTATTATACAAACCTTGGTATATATACAAACCACATTGTAGAGGTCTAAAATACCACTGGATATATCCCAGATCACCCAGTTTTTAAAGCAGGATTTTGGGTTTCTTTCTGTCTTAAAACATTGAAAATATAATCCTGAGAATAGTTAGGTTACTTTATTTTCTTTCTAATGGGCATCATTTTCCGAAATGTACTTTCAAATCAATTTATGTCATTAGTCCTTTAAAGTAAATATAGTATTTGTGCAAAGTAATTATTCATTGTTAGTACAACACATGTATGTAGTCACTTATTTGTTTAAATTAGACTTTAAATTATTTGTTAACCGAGTGATCGCACGATATTACCAGCTAATGACCTTAAAGAAGACGGGTTTCTTCTTCAAGGGACAAAGGTGTAAGTAGTTACAGTCAGGGCAGCAAAGCAGGTGGCTACCTTCCTCCAAAACATGGCCAGAGGCAGACTGATAGGCACTAGATAATGTACTACTGATTAATATTAGGGCTGAACATCTTCATATGTTCAACGGTTCATGGGTTCAACGATATTTCCATGATCAACTTCATTCCGAAAAACTACCGTTTCTTCTTGTTGCTGTTGTTGGCTACTTAGTGTGCGGGATTTGGCTGGGACACAGTTAATTTGCTTCACAGCTTGTACGGGGCTGGTCTCGATTTGTGATGGACTCACCTGTACCGGGTTCGCGTGCGCAGGGGTGGGGGGTGGGGTGCCGCGGGGAGAAGGGGCTGAGAAGGGGAAAAAACCCCGCGGGGGGGAACAGCGGCGGCAGCGAGGGGGGCCGGGAGGGGCGAGCGGCAGCCCCGCAGCCCCCCGGGGCAGGGCCGGGCCGGGCCGGGCCGGAGGAGGCCGGGGGGGCTCCGGGCGCCGCAGCAGAGGCTCCCCGGCAGCCCGCGGGGAAGGGCAGGGCAGGGCAGGGCAGGGCAGCCCCCGGCGGGGCAGGCTGTGCCCCTCAGCCCACGGAGCCCGCGGGGGAGCAGCTCCCCCCCGCAGCCCGGGGCAGGGGGTGCCCGCAGGGGGCTGTGACCCGCGGGGGCCGCGCCGGAGCCGGCTCCGGGCAGGGCCCGTGGCCCCGCGGGGAGGAGCCCGGGCCGGGGCCGGGCTGCGGGCAGGGCCGGTGCCCCCGGGGGGGCTGGAGCCGGCTGGGCCTGAGGGGCTGCGCCCCGCGGGGGGCCCCGCGCTGGGGCCGGGCAGGGGGTGAGGACCCTCCCCCGGCGGGGCAGCAGCGGCCGGGACAGCGGGGGCGGCACCGGCCGCAGCCCCGGGACAGCCCCGGCCCGGCTGGGGGTCAGCGGCAGGGCGGCGGGGCCCAGCCCGCACACCGTGATACTTGGGAAAGCTGGTTGTTTCTAAAGGTTGTGCAAAAGCCTTCGAACAAGGACACTTGGGTTAATGCCTACGTGGCTCTTAGATACACCTCAATACCTTTATTATAAGTCAGTGCATAGCACAATTGTTTGAGAGACAAAAAGTCCCTGATCTAGTATGCCTATCTGATCCTATTCAATGATATAAGTTAAACCTAAGCATTTTTTTTATTTTTTTTTTCCAAAACCAGGGAGTATCTCAAGTGCGTAGACTTCAGGACAGCAGACTTGTTCAGAAGAATCCTATGGGATATTGTCCCAGAGGGAAGATGTGTCCAGAATAGCTGTTTGATTTCCAACAAACACCTCTTCCAAGCTCAGGAAGGGTCCATCCCAACGATTTGGAAGCCGAGCACAGTGATGGAAGGACCTCATGCCTGAAGGAGGAGCTCCTGATTCCACTCAAACATAAGCACTCAATAGGTAGAAGCAGGGACAAGTCACTCAGGACAAATATGCTGATCAAGTGGCCATAGGTGAGGCTAGGAAAACCAAAGCTGTCCTGGAATTTAATCTGTTGAAGGATTTGAAGGTTGACAAATAGGACTTCTATAGATATCTCAGCAACAAAGAAGAAAGGAAGGAAAATACGTGTCCACCGCTCGACAGGGCAGGGCAACAGGTGGCAATGGTCATGATAAAATCCAGTGTACTCAATGCCTTCTCTTTGCTAAGGCTAGCCTCAGGGATCCCAAGTCCCTCAGACAAGTGGAAAAATCTGGAGCAAGGAAGACTTATCCTCAGGTTATGGAATATTTAAACAATCTGGACATACTCAGGTTCATGGGACCTGATGAGATGCACCCATGAGTGCTGAGGGTCCTGGCCACTGACATTGTAAGGGCACTGTAGACTGTCTATGATTGGCAGTCAGGAGAAGTTCCTGAGGATGGGAAGAAAGCAAACAAATCTGAATAGCAGATTGAAAACTGAACAGTGATTTCTGATGCTAAATCCTAACCTATTCCGCAACACCAGTCCCCTATACATTTGCAAAAGGCTGAGCAGGCATTTCAGAAATGTTGAGCATCCCTTTTGGCATGACTCAGTATATCTCATTGAGATATTATTAATCATATCTGAAACTTTATTTAGAAAGAGAAACAAATGACCCAAGGAAGCTCCCACACTGATTATAATCAATCTGCTATCCCAACATGATTCAAAGCTGGAAATAAGGGAGAACCTATCATATGACATGCACAAAACAAACTATGCTTGTCTTTGCCTGGTAGCTACAAAAGCGATTGTAGTCACCAGGTATTTTCACAGTCCAGAAGCCACAATAGTCTGGAACAGCTTACTTTTATTGAGAAAACTAGTCATCTTTATAAGATTGCTCCCATAAATAAAGTTAATAAATTGGTGGCATTTTCACAGCTTTTTGACAAGGAATAGTAAGTAAATCATAAATATTTGCTTTAAGAAATTGTACTACTATATTTATTTTTAGGATTTTGGTCCCTTAATTTATTTTTTTTTCTTGAAAACAAATTGTTTTCAATCAATCACACAATACATTGCCAAAAGCAGTGCTGAAGGCTGGTTCCTTGCTCATATTTGTTCAAACTTACTTGAAAATAATGCCATTTTTAGTATTTTTTTTTCTTGTGGTGGATTTTGTATCATATATTATGATGCATGATGCTAAACCAGCATGTTTCTTTTAAATTTAAGTTGCAATTCAGAAAATATATTAAAACATAAGACAATACCCTTACAAAAAACAAACACACAAAAAAAGCTATTTCTGTTTCCATCCTATCAAAGACAAAACAAGAGGCAGTGCAGAAGTAAGCAATTAACAATCTAATCTGGCCATTGCAATCTAATAGAATGAATTAATTTTTAACATGTCTGGTTTCCTTCTAACATAAGTAGGCATTTAAAAAAAAATGATGAAAATTCACCAAGTATGAAGCCTATTTATTGCATAAGTGACATTAACATATCTCTTTCTTTTCTCCCCTCCTGCCTTTGATTTAAAGGGAAATAGAGGTGAATGAGGCAAAGAAAATGCAGTATGTATCAGCTTAGACTCTAATGTTTCCACTCATAGCTAATTACTCAGAGAATAACCATGTTTTTTTCTTCTTTATAGAAGAATTAGTAAAGAACAAGATACCGTCATGACTAAGGATGGAAGACAGTACTTTCCAGTGGCCAATCAAGAAATAATGTCCAGTTTATTTTTTTCTGCATAAAGTCATCTTCTTACAAGTTTCTCTTATGAAGCACCTGTCATAGCCCATTTTCTGGCATGTAGCTCACTCAGCATTATTTTTTGGCTTCAAGGTCATTCTGTTATAACTAACTGTATCATCTTCTGTACTGAAAATGTGTTCTCTTCACTCAATTTAACCCCACTGTTACCAAGGCTTACTGAATAGCCTCAGATAATCAAAGATTATTTCAGTTAACAGCAGTCAAAATTTTACTTTGCTCCTTCTCTGAATGAGGAACCCTTAATAGCTTTTTACTTTGAAAGTTAAATGTTTTCAGCTGGGCATTTGGAAACACAAGCTATCTGCAACTCAGTAATCAGGTTTGGGGCATACAATAGGGTTTTGAATTTGCATCCAATGGAACAGGAATGACCGATTCCTGTTCTGCTGATTAAGTTGTAAACAACAGGTCACTCAAAGCAATGAAGTTAAAGGATAAAAACATGCTGCAACACCAAACAAGTCCTATCTTCCACCAAGCTGGTAATTTTATCTCATGTCATATATTTTCAAGAGTAGCAAAGATTCTTGACATTGATTCTGCATATCTGCCATTATTATATTATCCTACTGATTGATCTTTTATTTCCCCTGAGACTTTTCTGGACTACTTCATTTTCAGGATCAGGTATTTTTCTTGAGGCCATTTAACTCACAGTTCTATTTATCTTATTTTGGAAACATTTTCTGTCCCAATTGCTGTAAGATGACATTTTTTTCAGAATGTACTGTCTTAGCAGAAGCATTTCTTGATGGTTATTTGATAGACTGCTGTGTGATGACACTAATAAGACCAATGGAGGTAGGTGACTGCTGACAGCTTATGTACCAGAAGAAAACATCACAGAGTACAATACCAGGTATTGGACAAAACAAAGAAATTTAGAAATGTTGTAATTAGTAGCAATACAGAACTCTTGGACAGATTAGATAGACAGAGTGCAGACTATTTTTTTCCAGCAGATCTCACCATTCACTCCCACTAACAAATTACAACAGAGACATTTGAGTCTTGTGCTGGTTTTGTCTGGGATAGAATTAATTTTATTCATAGTAGCTGCTATGAGGCTCTGTTTTGGATTTGTGCTGGAAACAGTGTGGATAACGCAGGGCTGTTTTCATCACCACCAAGCGGTGCTGACACCGAGCCAAGGGCTTTGCTGCCCCTCACCCCACCCCAGCAGCGAGGGGGCTGGGGGGGCACAAGGAGCGGGGAGGGGACACGGCCAGCACAGCTGACCCCCCTGACCCAAGGGATGTTCCATACCATATGGCGTCATGCTCAGCGTATAGAGCTGGGGGAAGAAGGAGGAAGGGGGGGACGCGGCGAGTGACGGCGTTTGTCTTCCCAAGTCCCCGCTGCGCGTGACGGAGCCCGGCTGCCCTGGGGATGGCTGAGCCCCTGCCTGCCCGTGGGAAGCGGTGGGTGAATCCCTTGGGTTGCTTTGCTTGTGTGCGCGGCTGTTGCTTTACCTGTTGAACTGTCTTTATCTCAGCCCACGAGTTTTCTCACATTTACCTTTCCAGTTCTCTCCCCCACCCCACTGGAGGGGAGGGAGCAAGTGGCTGCGTAGTGGTTAGTTGCTGGCTGTGGTTAAACCATAACAGTCTGCACTAAAATTTCTTGTCATTTAAATTTCACCTGACATTTATATTCCAAACATTCCTTCTTATTTCAATACTGCTTCCTCCTAACTTCTTTCATCACTTAGATCAGCAGCAGTCTTGCCTGCCTTTAGTATCAGTTGGGGATGAAAATTTTGAAATGTGCCTGAGGAAAACAAATAAATAAAACCAAAAAGATCAAATAAAACTGAAAAACATTCTGGAATGTTTTAAATAAAGTTGTGAGTGAGAATAGGCAGCTGTAATTTAATCACAGGTATTAAAAGATGATCAAATAGGAAGTCCAGCCTGATTTTTAACTAGGCAGCTACAGGTCTTTCTATGGAAAAGGCTGGATCCCATTTTTAATTCATAACTATAGACCTGGCCATATGGCTAAGATTCCAAATTTCCCTTTCTCTTCCGATGTCAATAGAATCTGGGGCCAGGGCGGGCTGGGGGTGGGAAGAAAGTAATATACGGCATTTCTGTTGTTCAGTGTCTGGCTGTTATCACCAGGCCCAACTTTCCTGGTACTTATTGACCTATTAAGTATTACTTGGAAAAAGTCATGATTAACTGATCTCAAGGCTAGAAAAGACCTTGATGACTCTTTGGTCTGGTTGTCTGAAGAACACGGATCATAGAAATTCATGGACTAAGCTGAGACTATCAATATCAATGTTTTTTGCTGGTTTTTGCCTCTCTCTTCATGTCTTCTCTGTTTCTCCCTTTCCTCCCTTCTCTTACCCCCATGATTTCTCCTCATTCTCTACCTGTTTCAGTCAGTCAGTCAGACAATACATCAAATAAAAATGATCAGCAGTTCAGTAACAAATGATGACATCTGTGTGCAAATGCCAAACAGAATTATCACATGAAGAATACAGGGTCAAGGAAAAGCACAGATACTGGGGTCGTAGCTCATGGCTGCTGGTGGACCCAGGGTGACAAGCATTGCAGTGACTGCATTAATTTTTCTTTGAAATCATCAGGGCTGAAATGCTTTCAAGCAATTGATTTTTTTAATTTTTTTTTAACATAATGGAAGCTGTATATGTCACTTGGGCCACTGGAAAACCTCAGATGAGGTTAATACCTGGCCTACCTAATTGTAGTTTTCATTTAGAACAGGTAGGTCTTATGTCCAGCTCACTTAAATTTCCGTGACCATGCTGATGAAATAATACATGTCAAATCTGACCAGGAATCAGACCTGTTTTCCCTAAGATAACATAGCATTGTCCAGTGATATCAGTGTCCCAAACCACTAACACATCCCTCAGCAAATAACTTTCTGCTGGAGAAAAAATAAGTTTTTGGTCAAGTATGCTTAGGTGCAATGAACGAGACTGTCTTTTCTTTCTCCTCCTCATTTTTTGGCCATCATATGTCCTATTGAATCTAAAGTTATCTTACTAATAACAAGGGAGTGGTGTTCTCATCCTTTGCTAGTCCAGAGGAGCAGAACTGTGCTGGTGTGTCTCAGTTTTATAAGAGAAGTGGAGTAATACTCTTCTAAGAAAGGACAGGTTGGTAAGTAGGTAAGGTAGATAGCTCAGTAGAAAGTTTGTTTAGAAAATCTTGAAAAAAATACAAGAGAGCCATATTTTACCTCATCTTCACCTTTTCAAACTACCCACAGGATCATCTGTTTATGTCAGGTTGTTTTGTTGTTTTTTTTTTTCTTGGTCAGGACAAATTGCTGAAGCAAGATAGGGATAAGATGCTTAAACCACTGTGCAATTCAAATGCAAGATTAGAAGACTTTTTTGCAAGCTCTCTTTGGTGTTAACATTCGAGATGCCTTGTTCTCCTTTCAAAGACTGTTATAGAAACAAATAGAGTAAATAGCCACACACAAACACACAAATCTCATGTAGACTACAAGTGTGGTGAGAAGTCTGCAATCTTCTGATACCAAAGGAAAGAACATAATTGCAAGAAATGACTGTAATGAGAGAGACTGAACACACAACACTCTGCACAAAAGATACAGACACAAATGGCTAAATAACAAGATTGGTGCAAACAACCTGAAAATGGCTCCCTGTGTACAAAGAGGTGATCCCATGTGAAGAGAACACAAGCCATCCAGACAGAAAAGAAACAGGCAAAACAAATAAGAACAAAATGAGATTTTTTTCCTTTTAATTCAATAATTGTTTCTCAGGAAACATTTTTGCATTCTCGCAGAGGGAACGGGGGGGGGGGGGGAGGAAAAAAATATCTCAACCCAAATTAAGAAAAGAGGAAAAAAGGAAACACTGTGGCAGAAGAAATACAATGGTGACAAATCCTTATGAACCTTAAAACAGCTGCCACAACCTTCAGTATTTGCCTGCCCCCAGCACTAGATTACTATTTAAATTTAAGTAGTTTTATTGCTTGCTTGCAGAACAGAGGGCACTGTGAAAATAATACTTTCAATTATATATATAGCTGTCCAGAGGCCAGAAATATTGTCATAGGGGGAAAAGAAAAAAAAAAAAAAAAAAAAACAAAAAAGACAAAAAAAGACATTTTTTTCTGTAAGAGACAAGTCTTCTGTTGGTATCCTCATCCTCATTCTATTTAAAGCTGCATGAGCTTTCAGGTGTCAAGGAATCTGTTCATTTCTTGGTTGTTTTTTGTTTGTTTTGTTGTGGGTTTTTTTTTTCTTTTTTTCGTTTTTTCTTTTTTAAAGTCAGTGATTATATCTGAATAACCCACTTCAAAAGGCAGTTCCTCTACATATCTCTTCTATTCACTTACACGATGCGCCAAGGGAGACGTGTTTTGTTTTCAACGTTTTCTTGAAAACACCCTGAACAGGGAAGTAACTAGAAATGGAAATAATAGAAAACTGATGAAAACTTTGATGTTTGGTGAAGAGGATATTTAAATTCTGCAAAATCGCTTGAGTGGCAGTGGACCCAACCACTTTTTACAAGTGATTTGAGCAAAAATCCCATAAAATTTCTGTACTTGTGACATAGATAGAGGCCATTGTATGCTGGCTCCACCTAAGACAACATCAGGTCTGCAAAAGTGGTAAGAATTTGCTGGAGGACTTGGGGTGCAGCCTGACACCAAAAAGATAGCTGAAGACTGAGCATCAGGTATCTGCCAGAATATGTTTTTCTGGACTCCTGGCAAATTTACTATGAAGTTCCTATGGATTTACTGGTCTGGGTCAGCATAAGTTCAGGGTATGATTTAGATACATGTTCATTAGCTCCAAAATTCATTTAAACAAACTATTCTTATGTTTCGAGTCTCTTCAGCCAATTTTGAAAACGGCTTTGAAAAAATCAAACAGTTCAACTCTCTAGCTGTAAACTCTTCTCTGACATGATTTTGGACTATACCAGCTCCTTTCCAAAGAGTTTCCAGACAGTTCAAGAACTAGAATAGTCCAGGGACCGTTCCCAGGAGGTAGTCGGAATGCAGTTTTGGAATACAAAGACACATTAGTGTGTTAGTATAGATGTAGTTTATTTGACCTTGGTCAAACCCCTTGCTTCTTCCATATTCTTCCCTTCTGTAAAATGGAACATTAGGATTTGCCCAACTTTCCAAAATATATGGATGCATCCCTAAACCGCTGGCTGATACATAACTATGAAATAGCATAGGATGGAAATGGAAAAGTAAGGGTGATTTGTGTCAGTAAATATTCAAAGTAACTGCTTGAAAACCCACATTTGAATGCAGGGAAGAGCTAAGCATTTCTGAAGATCGTGTCCTTCTTCATGCTCGTCAGTCTTCAAACAAAGAGCAGGGACACAGTGGCACCAGCACTCCTCTCTCTATCACCCACTTCGACTCTACAGAGCTGTTGAATCCATAGCTGGGGGAGTCTGTGGATGTTTCAGAAGGCATTGAGGAATTACAGTCTTTGCTATGAATAATGGAGAACTATTCACATTTACCTGCTGCTGACTCTTTCTGAGGTCTGGTTATTTTGTTTCCTCAACAAGATGAAAAGGATGGGTTGTTTATAAAATAAGCTTGTTCCACATGACAGGTTCTCAACCAGCAGGGCTAAAGAGAAACAGTCTGGGCTGAATCTAGAGAAGAGAAGCTCCAAGAAACGTGTTTCCTGAAGGTTTGTTCCACAGCTGCCCAACACTTTCCCCTTGCATATGTTACAGGCAAACCCAGAAAAACGAGCAAACCCAGATGTATATCTGGCATCCCTGCCATGTACAACACAACACAAAGGTAGCTGTTTGAATACTTCTGGATATCTCTATATTGTCATTTACTAAAATATGCACAATTTATGCAAATTCCCTTTTCTGTACACTCCAGCTCACCCGTTGCCCACCTGGATATAAACTGGTGGAAGAGGGACTGCTGCTCACACTGTACAGATTCCAGGACTCTCCTGACCATTTCTGATGCTACCTTAATGGCTAGGGGCTAATAAAAGTAAGCTACCACCTTTCAACCCACTGAACAAGAAGCAGTGTCTGCTGGTGCCGGCAGCCTTTTTCAAATTTATATTGTACATGTTATACACGCGTCTTGGTTATTACAAGCTCCCTGATCCCATCAACAATGGTAATTGCAACCTATTTCTATAAAGTCCATTGAATTGGTACATTTCAGCAATGCCCCAGAAAGAAGGCTACTCCAACTACTGTGTGTATTTCTGTGGTTTATGAATCAACTTTATGATTTTAATTTTGAAACTGTTATTAAAGAGACAGATTGCATTTAATAACAATTTTAGTATTGCCTGCTGCTCTAACCAGCAAGCAATAAAGCAAACTAAAATTAAAACAGGAATCCACTGCTAGGAGGCAAGCACATACAGAAGGTGGCAGTTTGTTGTTCTAACCTCCATAAAATATCGGCAGGCGTAATATTTCTGTCATTGTGGTGCTTATTCTCATGGTTGCAAAAACAAGCTGCATGTCCTGGGAGTCATTTTTCCAATTAAAAACAAAAACCTCTTTCTCTGGCTCTGTCCTGCACTTAGGCTTATCATGTAGACAGCTGCATGAATTTTGCTCACTCAGGTCCATGCATGCCCAAACCATCTTTGTTATTTTTGCATGTGGTTTTTGTTCACTATTCAGCAGAAATACAGGATTTACTACAACAGAATGAATTTCTGAGTGGTTGGTGCTATATATAGTGATTCTTTGTCAGTGACAGAGGTTCTGAATTAGCACTTCTGAATTGGCCATAACTCAGCACTAAATGATATAGTGAAAAAGGTTTTTCAAGGAACATTCTATTGTCAATAATCATTTCATTGCTTAATCTGTGTGCAAGCACTAATTTCCTGGCGCATTAGAATGAAACCACTGATAATGTTTATCTTTAAGTGGTAAAATATTTGATAATCTTCAAGAGGATTGGTTTACTTGGAATATACTGGGATTATGGACCTCTTGCATCAAAAAGCTAAAATGAAAGATCTCATGGGAACACACTCCTTCAAGATTACTGCTGTGTTACTATCAGGCTAAGAGTAAGAACTAGAAGGTCTGGTTCAATGTGATCTTATGTTTGGTTCCATACATGGTGGAATTGAGCAATGATGTGTTTTTAGCCAAAGCCAACTCATAATCTCCCAAGCAGTTTCCCAAAATGTCTGGGGAGTTAACACGGGTAAGAATCAATTCCAAAAGTCATCTGATGGGTTAATACCTTGTTCGGAGGATGAAGGTCATTCTGTATATATTGGTTACAGTACCAGAAGATGGTCCTAGAGGAAATTTAAATGGTTAGAAAGTAAATTCTTCAGACGCACAATCTTTACATGGCATTGTCCCATTAAAGCCTCACTTAGTTCATGCATTTTGGGAGCAGTAAAACAGTCAGTTTATAATCACTGGGAAATAAGAAATGAGTCTTGCTAAGTACTTCATTATGCAGGGTCTAAAAGGTGAGCTAAAGAAATATAGCTCTTTGTTGTTGTTTAATCCCTATAGAACCTTAAGCATCACTGCCCTGTGGACAGCTATATTGAGCAACTACTGCACTACAGAAAGCCTCAAGCTGAACTGTTTCTCAGTGTTCATTGCCACACAGCTATTGAAATGAAAAACATCCGGATAGCGTACTACCCGAGAGCCATGACTCAGGACCACTGCTCTTGGGGTTGAGGCAGCTTGATCTTCACACAATTTCAATCAGCTTTGGGGATGCTGTGAGTTCTGGAAGCCTCGAAAAGATTTAGGGTGAAAGGGAAACTTGCACGTAAGTGATACAGCTAAAATTGAACAGAGGACTTCTTTTGTAGTTAGAAGCATGAACAAAGAATGGCAGAAAGGTGCATCTGAGGTTAACCAGAATCTCCTTTCTCCATCTGTGACCTAAATCCCCTGCTTTATTTAGGAAAGAGATGGTGTTTCATAACTCCTGCCGCAATGGAGAATTCCTAAACTTGAGTTGCAGCGTTACACAATGATTCATGCAAGAAAGAGCTGATTCCTTTAAAGCAAAACGCTGATCTCCAGTGCTTCTGTACATGCATATATATTACTTTTAATTTTCCACTTTCTGTTTGCCTATAACAAAATTTCAATTAGAGAAAAAGGGAGAAAGCTTCTATTTGCATGCGTACTCAAGTAATTAGTGACAACGGGAAGGGGGCGCAAGATAGTTTAATAGGGGTTTTAGCAAAATGTTATTTTCTCTCAGTTTGTCTGAGAATGGCAATAGTTCCTTAAGTAAATATGAATTATTGTATGTGAATCGTTTGTGTACAATTTTCTTTGTGAGTCAGGATTAAAATGTGTAAATATTCTGAATGTCACTCTTCAAAAGAGAGTAGCTTGCATTCACAGAAACCCTTTATTCAACTGGAAATTGAGATGACACAACATGGCACAATAATAGGAACTTGCAGGGCTGCAGTTACTTAGAACTGAAAGGCAGAAAAGAAATGTGATTTTTGGTTATTGTGTTGCTCTGGTTCTTCCTGGTAACAGGACATTTTTCCTTTGTGTGTGAAAAGCTAGGGTGACTCTGATGTCCTACTTGGCACCCCTTTGCTCAGGGGCCTGTGCGGTTCTCAGGGCAGAGGTAATTCCAAAAAGGAAGAGGTGGATCTACTAACCACTGAAATCAATAAGATTTTAAGTTCTTTAAATTGCCATCAGTGGGCTCTGGATCAAATCCTCTTTTATGAGTGGCTGAGCCGTTGCCAGGCAAATCCTAGAATCGGTAGGTTGTGGTGTAAAGCCAGCTTTGGCAATCTTTTGAAGTTATGCATCTACTGGGGTCAGCAGGGCATATCTTCACATTCCAAATTCAGCAGTTGACAGAGTAACCTTGGTTGAGTGAACATTGAAATGTCCAGCAGAATAGTATAGAGGCAAATCAGATTTGCTGAAGATCCTTGAAAGCAAAGGTTTTGTGGTTTTCACTCATATTTTCTAGTCGAGATGATGAGATCCTTACCAAACAAAGCCTATATAGGAAGAAAGGCAGGACTGCAATATATAATTAGTACTTACTACATCAAAACATCTCCAGTCCAAGTTGTGCAATGAAGATGCAATGCTCTGAAACATCGAAACAGTAAGGAAATGTTGAGCAAAGCTACTTGTGCACTTCCCTCTCTGCCTGCATGCCCAAGCTTGCTTCCAATGGAAAGTAGTCGAAAGGACATGATACAACAGGTCTGATATGTTATTTACCCAGGCTGTGCTTCCAGACCGAAGGAATGCTTCTAGCTCCAACACCATAAATAGGTCAGTAACATTGCTCTTAACCAACCATGGGAAGACAGTATGTGATATAGGGAATATCCTTCCATTTTTCAGCTACTTTCTGGGCTGAATATGGTACTGTGCATTGATCAGCTCAACCCACCAACAAGCACTTCAGTAAATACTTCAGGGAAAAAAAAAAAAAGAAAAAAAAAAGTGTTCTTCAGTGAGTAAACTGCAGTGACAACCTGGGCCATGTCTGTGAACAGAATCCTTTGAATTACAGACAACTCTTGCTACTGTATTGCAAAGGCAGATGGATGCAAACTGCTCACATATTCAATGCTAAATTAACTCTGTCCCTAGCAGACTGAAAAGGGCGTTTCCTAGTGATTGCAACAGGGCACTAGTAAAATGTTGGGGGTTAGGGTTTGATTTTTTTAGATTCACCTTTATAAATATGCCTTTTTCTTTTAAAGGAAACAAGGTAATGTGATGAGCAGGGTCAAATACTGAGAGATGCTGACTGCAACCATCAGATGCTGAGAAATAAAACCCCCGAAGTCCATGGCCTGGTACTGAGAGAGCTGAAGTCTGCCTAAGAACAAGAAATCAAACATATTCAAATAATGTTATCTAAAATCCATCCACAAGCAGTTTGGCTGAGAAAAATCTGCAATTTGCTGGGATAGCAAGTTGTGGGATAAATGACTCGTATCTCTGTGTCTTGATAATGGAACAGTGCTGCAGCAAACAGCTTCACCAATGGAGATACTGATTAACAGGAGACATACAAAAACACCTCTGGGTGCTAATACCGAAGGATACCAAATGCCCTTGGGCAAGACAAGTCATTCACATGGGAGGTGCCTAATGTGTCATTCTTGTGACAGGTCTGTGTAAGGGTTTCACAGAGTGTTAAAGATGTGTAAACCTTAAGTGGCAAGTGGCAAATAAGCCCCAGCCTGTCTGGAGTATAGGGTGAATACCCTGTGTTCACCCAAAACTGAAAAACCACAGGATAAGATACTCAAGACAGAGTAGGAAACTTCAAATTAAAAAAAGAAGGAAGGAAGGAAGGAAGGAAGGAAGGAAGGAAGGAGGGAGGGAGGGAGGAAGGAAGGAAGGAAGGAGGGAAGGAAGGAGGGAGGGAGGGAGGGAGGGAAGGAAGGAAGGAAGGAAGGAAGGAAGGATGGAAGGGAGGGAAGGAGGGAGGGAGGGAGGGAGAGAGGAAGGAAAAGAAGGAAGAGAGGGAAATAATTTTCTGGCAGATTTATGTACGATTTGATGCAGGGGTTGTATAAATGGAACGGAAACATGATATGGATAATTTAGGACTGCAAATGGTAAAAATACTACAGTTTTTAGATTGAGAGCTTGAGTCATGCCAATTTAAGAAAGAAGACATACAACACTCGAGAGTGATAGTTCTTGTTGGTTTCAAAGAACCCCAACAAAAGGCCAATCATTTCTGGAAATCTGGATCTTTAAGCCTTAAAATTCTGTCATTCTTTGCATAGTACTTAAAATCTAAAAAATAAAAGATGCCCTGCAGGTCATGTGAAACTTGGGAGCTCTGTTAAACTGCTAGATGAAACAAAATGAAAGAGTCAAAGAGGAGTTATAAAAGAAGTCAAAACAACCTGCAGAAAAACACAATCTACAAATCACTAAGGTGCAGAGACTATAAAGAATGATAAATACAGTGTACCAGGGATACAAGCAAGTAAAGCACCGTAAGAATCATGGCACCTGCTAGGAGAATCACTGGAGACCAACCTGAGCTGATAAAACAAGTCGTGTTGCTCTGTTCCCACTTGTTTTTCAGGTCTAATATTAGACATGCTACTGGTAAGTATGATCTGGAAGCTTCTTAGTGGTAACACTATCACTCTGACATTACTATCACAAAATGATGACTGAAATAATATGTTGAAAGAGTGGAGAGTTCCTAGATTTCATTAGACTACCAGGTTCTAGAGCTACTCTAATTTCAATAATTCCTTGTTGCATCTGTGGGTGGGAAAGGGAAGGACTGAAATTCATTAATTTTATGTATCTGCATTTCCAGTTTAAAAAAATAATTGTAATACTAATTTTGATAAGTAGAAAGTTCACAGATTTCTATTCTGTCCCCAAGAGATGGTACTCATGTCAAATGTAGCCATCAGTGTTATGCAGAAACTCTGAGTTGGAGACATTTTTACCTTAGCAGGACAACTTCATCTGACACTGAAGCTATGCTCAGTTGGAAAGGACAAACGCTCTTTAAAATGTAAATGGGACCACACAACAGAGTCTGCTACTCAGCTCCTCTCACTAAGGAATGAATTGTTTAACCTCATGATTCTCAAACTCCTGAAGGTGTTTTTCTCAACTCCTTTACTCCAGATTTAGACTCAATCAGTTTTCTCCTCCATTATCCTAGATTTGTACTCCAGCACTCCTCATACTCCTCCTGATGGTTTGGGCGGTGTTGGGACTGATCCTTCTCAGCCAGGCCACCACCAAGGATACCAATGAAATGAACGCATGACACTGGTCATGGGGACCTTACCTTCTCATCTTCCTCATTTTCCTAGATATCCCTCCATCAAGATACTCCTCATCAAAAGCTGTGATGCCTTTCAGTACTCTCTTGTGATTATCTGTCGCTGTCCCAAATGAATGTAGGAATTTCCTGGATTTCCTCTACAGAGTCTGATTTTTCTGGTGCAGTAGCATATAAATTATATCAAGCTTTCCTTAGTGAAAAGTTTATCCGTAAAGAGGTGGAGTGCCTCTTGATTTGAATTCAAGAGCTTTGACTGTGAAAAGAAGAAAACTCAACCAAACTAGTGCTTACCCCACTATATCAAAATGGTGCTATTCAGCCCATGAAGAAAGCCAGTCTGACTTTCCTACTTTATTGCTGAGGCCAGGTCTCCAGGCAACTCTACCAAAGGGTCAGTAATCAAGACAATCAAAAATAAGACCATAACTTTATGTTATGTATTTGTTTTTCTGTGAGGCTGATAAGGCAGGAAGCTATTACCTACTTTTGTCATCTCTGAGTGCCATGGATGATCTTGGTTACCATGGCTTTCAAATTGCAGGTAGATGATTCACTTCCAATACCACTTTCAAGACTAAAGACACCCCAACACTGAACTCCTTACTTCAGACTCTAGTAGGAATTGCCTACTCCTTTATTTTCAAAGCAGTCTGAATCTAGATTTTCTATTAACACCTTCTTGGACATGGCAGAAATTTTCCGTAGATTCTCCCTCTGGATCCTCCAGTTGTTGGCAAACTTTAAGAACTGTGAATAGTTGAGAAACCTGATCACATTTTATGTCTTAAGACATTTGTAGAGCTCTTTGGAGCAAATGGTGAGTAAGTCCTCACCTCCCCTTCTCCCATTCCTCTCCCATGCAATATTTATGGGTGCAGTATTGAAGCACAACTTTATATTCAGAACATAGCACTCTGTATCTCACAGATTGCAAGAATGGCTCCCCTCATTGAGGAGAGCTTGCTTTTTACCAAAAGGAAAAAAGGTTCTGTGATAGTCATGGAAATGTTATCTTTGTCTTGATACTTATTCAAGTCTCTCCTTCTATTCAAAGCATTTATTCCAAACATATTTTTATATTGAGCAGTACTAAATATCTTAACCTGAGGTTCATACCTATGACAATGATGTCAAAGTTACAGTGACCTCTGTGCTAAGACTGGAATAGGAAAACATGCAATGCAAGAAATCTGCTAAACCCAAGAACTTTTCTTTCTAGTCAGAGCCCTGGAGTATGATCAAAAATATCTTCAGCCCTAAATTTTGAAAGGAAGGCATAAGAAATTCTCTAATATATTAACAAAGACTAGCTGGAGTCCAGCTCATGATACTACCAGTAGCAGGGCAACGCTGAGAGTGCTGTTTGCATCAAGGACCTAAGACCATCTTCTCATGAAGATTTGGGGAGATAACTGCTAGGTGTTATCAACAGTTATAAATGTCATATAGACTATGACTTAAAAAGCAGGATAATCAGTGATCTGAAGTGTTTGACCTATATTTTCCACATATCCATTTGAACTTTAACCCTTCTTCCTGCCTTGCTACTCACAGTCTTCACATCTTGAGGTTAGAGGTTGAAAGGAAGATACTCTGGCCCTGTGACCAAGTGTAAAGCAGAGAAGAGGATGGGTGGAGATGCTAGTGCACTTAGAACAGTTGATTGTAGAATACCTATAGTACAAAAAAACCCGGTGTAGACTAGGCAGCTCGAAGGGTTGTTGGGATGGGCAATAACTTTTTTTTTTCCCCATTAGAATGAAAAAAACTAAAGCATTTTCAGGAGCATAAGAACTGGCATGAACCAGTATCATTATTGCTCAGCTAGCAAGTTGAGGAGACCTCTCAAGAGATCTCTGGGGTGTCCGTGCACTTGTACTGACACCTGGTGGCAAAAAACGAATAATAAATTGACTAAAGATGGCTGACAATTTGTTTCCTCTGGGGTTTTAAAATTAACCAATTTCCAGGTTAGCTTACAGGTCCACGCTGAAAATGATGTTCATCAAATGCATTCTAGCTCCAAATCTTTCTGAAGGTTGTGTTGAGTTCCTTTAAAAGTCATATGGCAAGACAAACACATATTTTTTTGAGCAGAACTCTGAGGATGGTGGTTATGTTTCTCATCTTCCATGTTATCCAATTACAAGTTATTGCAATCAAGGAGCAATGAATTGCAAGACTGATCAATAAATTCAGTGCCACATATTTCTGCTGCTGGTACACTTAGCAGTATTTTACCATGTCGTGTTTGTAGAACAACTTTACTGGAATATTTGTGTGGTTTTCTGAAAGCTGAATCCCAAATCTTGGTCACAATTATATGTTGTAATCTCTATTTCTTTTTTTTTTTTTTTTTTTCATCTTCTAATAACTAAATTTAAAGCCAGCTCAGGATTCTGAGTTTGATGTTTTTCTTCCCATAGGAGAAGCATGGTACCTAGGAATATGCTAAGGGTAGTTTAAGTTACATACTGTCACTGGAGCTGGAACAAACCAAGTCAGAATGGGCAAATTTTCAGTGCTTCCAGAAATCTCACATTCCTACCATTGTTTACTAGGAAGCTACTTCACCTTAAAAACCTAACCCCATGAGTAGAGGAATAAAAAGGCCTCTGTCCATGAATTTCCATAGGTGGGAGCCACAGCCTGAGCAAAGCTTTCAAACCATCTTGCTTCCTTCCAAATGCAAAAGATGTGTCCCATTCAGTAACATCTGTCACGATTACAGAAGCCCCTAACTCTTGTTAACTATTTAATTCCAGCTTGCTCCAACAGTGGCTATTTAGTGTATGCTATGCAAGTATAAAAAAATGAGATCTGTCTCGCATTTGGAAATAAAATCCAGCACAACTTGCATTTTCATCAGCGCTGTAAAAACTGATGGACAGGCATGAATCTGAACCACTCCTGAACAATGTTTGTTTCTGAGCTGAGATGTAGTCTATAGAGTAAGAGTCTAAGCTCTGTGTTGAAAGAAGTATTTTCTGAATGAAGTTTGTGAAACAGTTATTTGCTTGGTGTCTGAACGGTGTCAGGCATTACTGCTGAACATGTAACTAGCATTTAATAAACTATGTTTCGTCCCAGGCAACAGCAAAGCCCATTTGGAAGTAACCTTATTTTCTGCCGTATTGATCATCCAGGTCTATAAAGAATTGGGTCCAGTGTCAGTTCCTCTAATGAATTGGAACTGTAATTGTTTAAATCTACTAACAGTACCTTTCCCAAAGAATCTATGCACATAAAATGTTAAAGGAAACGGGAAAAAAAGCACACAATGAACCAAAAAAACCCAAAGAAAACACAAATGAACAAACAGAAAGGGAGTCTCAAACTACCCTTTGTCCAAGGAATCACAAAACAGATTATATTTCCCAGCTGAAAGCCTTATCACAACAGCTCAGTGCAACTCTCTTCTTGTTTACTATGTGTTTTCTCAGGGAAGATGAAGGATGATAAACAGGGATGTGACACAAACGACAAGGAAGTTCAGTTAACAGATTTACCTGGTTTTGCTTCTTGCCACCCCACCCATTTTCGGGCTGCAGGAACACCAAGAAATGAAATAATTTTTGACCTAGATTAAAATGCTGGCATTAAACAATAGGGTTTTTGTTTTGGTTTGGTTTAAGTAATCTTTGCTTTCAGAATTAACAAATTGTTAACCAACACAGAGCAAAGAAGGTTGTAATTATGAAATCATCTGAAGGCTAAGAATTTGTTAATGTTTGGAGTTGTATGTATAGGCAGATAGATACAATTTCTTTTACGAAAACAATACAAGTGGGAAGGTCTGAATTCCACATATTGCAGACCTCAATCACACACATGGACCTTTCCTACAGCCCTGATGATAATCTTCATCACCAACCGTTTTAGCTGTTCCTAACTCCGTAGAGCCAGTGATCTGAGTCACTGCTCCATCTGTACCATCCTTGTGGAAATGTCAGAGGCAGATGCTGCTAGTTAAACAGGGTTTAAGTTAAAGGAGTCAGAACAAGATATCAAAATACTCAACAGGGATTTCAGCTGGCTCCTACTCTCCTTGGAGTATTATATTTTGGACTTATCCCAGAATACAGTTTTACTTATGCCACTTGTGGGAAACACAAAGCTTCTGTCAATCCCAGTAGGATAAAAGGTTGACAGAGACACTTGCAACCTTGCTGGTCTGTACCCTGCATTAAAGCTTCAGTGGCTGCAAATCAAACATGAAACACAACTGCTGGGAATGATATAATAACCTCCTCCAACACTTGGAATGGGATTCCTAGATAGAAGAGGCGGCTCTTTTTGGATAGAATCACTGCAGAGCAGTAGCGCTGCCTTGTGAGTAAACTTGGGGGAGAACATAGCCTCTGGGCCTGTGGCACTGGATAGCACTGGGGACATCTCCCCAGTCTGTCTCAGTCCAGTAGCCTCTACTGAACAACGCTTCTGTGTTCCCTCTGACAGTGCTGGGATGCAGTAAGGGGTTTTGCTGTTGCTGCAGGAGAGAAGGGCATTGGTTTATGCTGCTTTCGCAGGTTTGAATCAAGCTAAGCTAGCCACAAATTTGACCTGAAATACTTTAATTTAAATGAAAGTTGAAGAAAAAGAAGAATAACAAATGCTGAAACAGTTTTTGGTTGTTTTTTGAGTTGTGCTTTTGTTGTTGCTGGGTTTTTTTGTTTGTTTTTTTGTTTTGTTTTTGGTTTGGTTTGGTTTGGTTGGGTTGGGTTTGGTTTGGTTGGGTTGGGTTTGGTTTTTTTGGCATTTTCCAGAATGAAACATGTTTACTTTGTAGGAGGTTTGGTTTGCAGTAGGATATAGGCACCCTTCACAGGAAAGGAGCTGGTGGTCGTTACACCTTTTCCTATGAATCCCCTAGGAAAGAGCACTGTCCTGGGAGAAAGAAAGAAAATTATTTCAACATGCAAACTGGAGAAGTACCCAAATCCTGGGCTTTAAGAAGAAAAGAAAGGATACCACCATCTGTCTCATTATTGATTTTGTTTCAGTCTCCTTATGAGTCTAACTTGAAGACAAAGAGATCTTGGAAAGCTACCTCCATATATTTTTTTAGGGTGGTATTTTTTTCCCCTTTTTATTTTTTACTTCTCTCCTATATAATTTTAAACAGTCTATTTGGTATGTTCCAGCATTAAATATTCTTGGGAATCATATTTGCAGTAAAAGGTAGGAAACATGCATAGAAGACTTTAAATTACACTCCACATCCTCCTAGTTAGTACTCTATTCATCCAGAGGCTGGAAACACAGAGCGAGATCCTCTCTCATCACCTGGGGTGGAACAGGCATTCCCACCTTCCAGGAGAGGATCCTAACCACCAGCTCTGCGGTGTTTTTCTCTGTCATTCTTCTCTTCTGAGGCTGCTGTAGCATTTTGCCAAAATGAGATCTCAAGATGCAGGACAACAGCAGGTAGAATCCAGAAACGCTACTCTTGCAGGCATGTCATACATCAGGGCACAACACTCAACCCTCTTTTCTGCTGATCCAGTAAATATTAAACTAGTCTAGCTCTGTATTCCCAGGTTGTCCTAATACTATATTTGTTCAGCCAGGCATAAGTGAAGAAGACTGCCTCTGAGGAAAAGTATAAGGAACTTCTCATAGCCACCAGAAAACAAAAAACAAAAACCAATCCATAGCATCACTCTTGTAGATTTTACTGCCAGCCACATCCTGAATGCACATACTTATTGTTGCATTGAAGCCTATACGCAAAATTGCGTACCGCAGTTAAGCTATTTAAAGTGAATTTCCCATTGCTGACAGCAATTGTTGGATCACCAGGATCTTTCACTTCACACATATGCCTAAAGAAATTTCTTTAAAGTCCAGAAGCTTTTTGTATACCCACACAGATGCTACAGTTGTGTTGTTATGGCTCTTGGAGCAAGATAGAGATATCTGCATGGGGTATTCCCTAAACACAATCAGTGTGAATTAGCACAAGACTGGGAGTCAAGAAATATATGATCCTGAAGAGGTTATTTAAAATTTCTGTGTTTTCTTCCTGTCTGGAAAATTATCTTCCTAGTAACAAAGACATTTCTTTCAAAAGCGTTAAGCACTTAAAAGCCCTTTAGGTTCATTTAGTTTTAATGAATTCTCTTTCACCTTTACAATACCTAAAGGCTCTACACCTTTCTTTTTGATGCTAATACTGGCTCTTTTGAATCTGTATTGCTTTAAAACTATGGACAAGATCCTTTTAAGAAAAAGGATTTTCAGAAAGTGGTATTAATAAGATACTTGCAGGAACTCATTATTTCTTCAACTGTACATGAGCTACTTGTGTTTCAGAGCGGTAAGATGTACTTACACAGATATTCCCTTGGTATGCCTCTTGTGTTTTTATCTACTGAAAGTGCTACAAGCCAGAGCTCTTCAGAAAGAGACTTGAACACGAACAGGTTATTTATGTTATGATGACTGTAACAAGGATCTTTTCTGTCCTAAATTTAAGTACATGATTCCCCTCACTAATAGAAATTACACAAGCACATCAAGGAGCAGAACACAACCCTGTAACATTAATATGTTAAACAGATTTTACCTGTAGAGAATCCCTAAAGTTTTACAGTATCCCCATATCACTTACTCAATAGCCATTATTGATAGACCAGGCACAAAAAGCAGGAGATATTTAAGTACTCCTAGTAGGATTTGACAAAGATATCAGAGTTCATAGCTTTACCCCTTTCTATTAAGTGCTCAGTTCATAGGAAGGATATGTAAAATCATTCTAACGGGGTTATAATTACTGTCCCATTGCTTATAATTGTGAAGAAAAATACTAGCCTGGAGAGGGCTGGGTACTTTAAAATATGGTTTAAAAGGTTTTGCTTACAAGGGGAAGAAGCAGGAAAATCACACCTGTGCACATTCACCTTATCACCAGTGATTCTTTTATTCGTTTATCCAAATTGAACAGTTTGAGGAGGAGAGATTAAGGGTTTCCCTTGGAGTCCTCTATAGCTCAGTGGGCAGGATAATTTGCTGCAAGGCAGGACTTTGGGTGCCAACAAGTTCAGGAGAGTCTGAAATCCAGAAGCCTGCACACAAGCTCAAGCACCCAGAAGACATCGTGCCAAGGCAGAGCTCTGCTTGCAACAGTCTCCTGTGCACTCTGGTCAGCATGCTGTGAGCGTGCGCACCGTGCCACAATCCCTCAGCTGAAACACATTTTCTTTTTGATCCTAATATGATTTAGGCATGAGATGCTTGGCAGCATGAAACAGAATATAGGAAACAGAAGTGTCTGTGAGCTTTACAGGGCTCTGGGTTTAAGGGCAACTCAGCTGCCGTTCTTTGTCTGGGGACTTTCCTGAAAGGAAAGTCAGGCAAGACTCGCTCACTCATGTCTTTTTGGTGCATCCAGCCACAGCTGCTCAAAGCTGGATTTTCACCTTGAAGAGGGACTGGAGACAGACGTTGTGGAGGTGAAGACAAATAAATACTTATCTGATTTAGCTGATCTTACAGAGAAAAGATAGTGCTTGATATGGCCTTATAGAGGTTCAGGGAGTGGATATTTTTAAATCCAGTACAAATGCCTGCATTGCCTTGACTACAGTCTGGAGATTTCTGCTTCAGCAACTGAAGACCTGTCAGCTGTTAATTCAAAGTTAATTCAAACAGCCAGATCCCTGACTATTTACCAAAAGGTGTCTGAACCATTTGGAGCAGGACTGGGATTCTTCTTACAGCTCTGCACCACCCATGCGACACACTGCACAACAACAGCCGTGTTACACAAGCTCAGATCCATCTCAGAAAAGATCAGAATAAGGCATGTTTCTATGTGCCTCAAATTAGAGAAATGTCACTTCCCCACTGGACCCTTATATTTAAACATGAATAGAAAAAAAAAAAAAAAAAGAGGAAAAAGCTAGAAGAAAAACACCAGTTGGTTTAGATTTTAATATTTTTTGTTTACAGTTGTGGATGGCTTTTCAAATACCATTTATAATATCGTTGGCTATTTACCATGCTTTCTGAATGAATTAAAATTTTGTTTTAATTGTACTTGCTTTGCAAATTGACAATTGTATTTGACATTTGCAAATTTATGGTTATTTGTACGGTGACTTACTTATAAAATAGTCCTGTGGTTTATGTGACATTTTGCTATAGCCTTGCTTGTTTAAGAGGGCTTTTGCACCTGAAATCTTGTCAGAGTTTTCCCAAACATACTAGCTAGTTTAATAAAAGATCACAGAATTTTGTTTTAGATTAGCTGAGGTTGAAGAGACCTCTGAAGATCGTCTGGTCCACCCCAGTGCACAAAGCAACTAAAGCAGGTTGCTCAGGCCTGTGTGCAGTTGGGTTTTGAATATCCCTAGGAATGGAAGCTCCATAATTTCTTTAGGAAATTTGTCCCAGTGCTTTACCACTCTCACAGTAAAAAAGTGGGTTTTCTGATATTTAACAGTCAGTTTGGGCCCATTGATTATTGTCCTGTCACTGGACACCACGGAGAAGAGCCTGGCTCTTTGTTACTCCCTCTGTTAGGTGTTTATATACATTATTAACATCCTCCTGAGCCTTTGTTTCTCCAGGCTAAACAGTCCCAGCTTTCTCAACCTCTCCTTGTATGTCACATGCTCCTGTCCCTTAATATTCTTCAGGTCCTTGGCTAGTCTCACTGCAGATGTGTCTCACCAGGGTTGAGCCGAGGGGAAGGACCATCTCCCTTGAACTGCTGGCAATGCTATGCCTAAATGCTGGCTTTATTTACCGTGAATGCAACACAGAAAACTTGGTGTCCACCTGGACCCCAGGTCCTTCTCTACACAGCTGCAGGTACTTCAGAGAGGTACCCAATCATGCTCACGGATGTCTGAAGCTTCTCCATCATGCTGTCCTCTCTGCACTTTTTAATGTGCTTGTGCTTGAAACAGGCCCCCTTCAGCCCCATTTTGCTGATTACAAGGTTTCCCTCATCCACATCACTGTTCGCCCTTTACTTTCCAATCCAATCCATCATTCTTCACTTGACTTCATCATCTCCCTCCCTTGTTTTTCCTAGTTTAACTGACCCTCACCAGCATGCTGAGACTGTTGGCAAAGGTGGTGTTGCATGACTTAGTGATGTGGCTCTTTCCTTAACTTTTCTGTGCTCTAAGTGCATCACTGGACATATAATTCAAAGAATATATTCTTAAACAACAAACTCTGAACAACGCTGAAGCATAAACTAATCTGGGGCACTAGAGGATGGGGATGGAGTCATAACAGTTATGCATAACTAATGGAAAATCAGTAGGAGGGATTTTTAATGAATCTGTAAATTCAACGAGTAATACTGTGCTTGAAGAACAGCAAACATTATGGGCTACATAAAAAAGGGTAAATAAAGGTGATCCCCACAATTACAGGACTCTAAATTTGACTTAAATGCTTTGTAAACTATTATAAAATTTATTGAAAGAAAGAATAATTAGGGACACAGAGACCAAAGGAAGTGCGGAAATTACCCACATGGTTTTATCAAAGGTGTCAGCCTAATCTGATACCTGTATTTTTTTTAAGCACTGAGATCCTAGGTAAGGTGATGCAGTGGATTTAGTACATGTAGATTTAAAAAAAACAACAACAAACAACAAACCAAAATAACCACCCCCTACTCCTCACAAACACTGCATATTGTTTCCCACAGGAAATTACTGCACAAGGAAGAGATGATGAACATTATGGCTAAAGAAGAGACTGCAACAGCTTGTATGGAAAGGGGTGAATTGGACCAGTGAAGGACTGCTGCTTGTGTTCTTCAGTCATCCATCTGATACTGGTTGTAATTAATTTGCCAACGACCTAGACTTAAGAAGTACGTAGGTGTTCATTGTTCATCAGAGCTTATGGCTTGCAAAATTGGAAGGCACTGTCAATGTTAAGGAGGACTACATCATCATTAAAAGAAAATTGGTGAAGCCTGTTGGCAAGTCTAGATGTGGGATGACATTTAAGAATGCAGGTAGAAAAGTGATGCACTTTGGTATAAACAGGAAAGACACTGCTGGAAGGCAGAAGGTAGACTACCAGCACATTGATGTCCTGCCCTGTCATTGTCCTGTCCCCGTCCCCATGGGTATGTCTGATGCCCACAGCTGGGAGGCACAGCTTGCCCCCTGGCTGTCCTCCTCCTGACTGGAGTGTGATGAGACAAGCCCTGGCTTTAAGGACCTGTTCTGTCCCCCATCACAACCCCCAGGAAGCCACTGGCCCTCGTGGCACCCTGACGCTAACTTGTGGTACTGCACATAATTCTGATCCATTATGATTATGACATCAGCTTTGTCAGTAATCTGCGTATTTACATATTTTTTGCAAGTTTTGCTAATTCCTAAGCATGCAAAATTACCACAAATGTGTATCCTTTGTTCCTCAGAGCCAATTTAAAAATTAAATACATCTACAATAAGGATTAAAGATTTTTTTTAATACATTGAAGTTTTAGTTGTCTCCCCTTTCCATCATTTTCTGCAATGTTAAGGGCTAAAGCAGCATTTGAGTTAATCTTGAGCTGATCAGTAGAGTGCAACATTTGTGGTGCTAACATGAAGAAGAGTGAAACATCACAAAACTCAGGATAAGAACTGGTCACAGAAGATATTTCACTTGTTTAACCTGAAACTTATTCCTCAAGTCCAATGGCTCAGGCTCACCTAGTAGATCACTGGAATGTGTGCATATACCAGGGAACAGCACTCATTCTAGGGGTGATAATATCAGTCTTACTTGACATTTATAAATTTGGATATGCAATCGGGCTCAGCCTCTTAAGAAAACTGAGATTAAATTTTAAATTACTATACATGTAGACCACGTGAGACAAGCTGCCAATTTACACATTTGAAGGCATCAGAGGGAAAAACTGCACAACTTTCCATTTGTCAATCTAGGCAAAAATGAGAAAGGTCAGGTATGGAAGATCCAAATCACCTTGAAATTTCAGCCAGCTTTCATGAGCACCTCAGCCAATTTTTTATACTCAAGAAATTTCAATAATATCAGAGATGTTTACCCTACAGAATCATTTTGATCTGTACCTTGCTTTTTCCTTGGTTCAAAACTCATTCCCATTTCCACTAGGAATCAGAATGTGTGTTGATAATGAAGCCTGTTTGTTAAAACTGCAAGTAAAGGTGTGCATCAGTGAAAATTATGGAAATGTCTCACAGTTTGAATACTCATCCTCTTAAACCTGCTTTGCATATGCCAAACTCATTTCACCTCTGAAGAATCACTGGCTTTTAATCAAACTTCACTCCTCAGTCTTCAGTTGGATTTGAACCATGAAGCTAAGCTGCAAGGCTTTGTATCTTGCATTAAACCTCAGGACATATCCAGTCCAAAACATTCTCTCCTGTCAAAGCATGGAATTTTGTAATGGGATCAGGAAATGGCATGACAATCTTTATTCACAAACCAAGCCTGGCATTCAAATGCCTAGCAGAGGCTATATAACGCAACCCCATGCTGCACGGCTTTAAACTTCATGTTACTCTGTGTGCCGATCTATTCCACCCCCCCACCCCCCCCCCCACCCCCCTTCTTCACTTATACCTCTCTTTCAAATCATTTCAAGTCAGAGAGGCTGGAAGAGCTAGGGAGGGTGCACAAATCAACTTAAAGAGCCCTGAAAAGATCAGCTTTGCATGCTTGCCCATTACCTTCTGCAAAATATACAAGGGATTTAAATTGTGGCAACTGATTCCAATGAAGATTGCAATGCAGAGGAAATCAACAATCTGGATTTCTTTTCATGACAAGGATAATAATGAGAACAGAAAATAGTACGAAAACACTGTAGAATCATTACAATTTTAAATCTTCAGTCTCATAGTCTGCATAAGGTGTACTAGTGGTAGGCATGGTATTTTGTATCATCAAGTCCATTTAATTTGCTTTAGAATATGAATCCACAATTCAGAATTTAATTCAAATTCAGAAGGAATTCTTGACTCTTGATTATAATTTCAATTACCTGCATTTCCTAACTGTTGATTTGTACTTATTGCTATCAAGTTCTTTGCTTTTCTATTCATTACATATAATTGCTACTTTCATGTTTTCTCTTATCATTATGTTTTCAGCCTGGATTTCTACAGAAAGAGTTTCTGTAATCAGTTTGTGATTGTGTGTTTGTGGAGGGGGTTTCAGGCGTTTCCTAGGGAGGGAAAAAAAAAGTTTTAACCCATTGGTCATTCTGAAATAAATTTGACATGTACATAAAGGTTTCAGTGTTAATAAGTTTTATGAAATAGGTAGTTGCATAGAAGCTAGGACCTCATTAAAAGAAAAAGTGATTTGTAAACTAATTTCTTATTAGATAAGAGAAAATCTTTGGAAAACACTTTCCTGAATGACATGGGAGAGAAGCTTCAGAGATCACATAGTATTTGTCACAATGTCCTAGAGAAGCCAAGTCTCATCAGGTCAGCTGCTTTTTGATGAGGAAAACTTCTGGAGCTGCAGAAACTTACAGGTTTTTTGTAGTGTATATAAGAGAAAAGCTTTCAATATATCTTCCACATTTTAGAAAAAAGCCTTCTTTTCTAACTCTGTTCCATGTCTTGCCATGACAGCTACCACTGTAGCTTTGGAGCCAGGGAGCATCTCCAGACACATTCTAAAGAAACTTCTTAGTCAGCACATATTAAACGTATTAAAATAGAGCAGTCTGTATACCTGTGTTTTTCAGACTGGAAGATCAGCTTATAAATATTAAACTTCCCTACATGCCCTTGTAGTGGGTTTAAGTGGCAAGGTTTTGGTAAGAAGGGAGGCTGCAGAAGGTCACTGAAAGTAAAGACCAGGAGTTGCTCCCATATTGGATAAATCCAGTTCCAAGATGGACCCACTGCTGCCCAAAGCTGAGCCCATCAGCAACCCTGGTGGCACCTCTGTGATAACATATTGAAGAAAAGGTAAAAAATGGTGCACAGCATCTGTGAAAAAATGTGAGACAAGCAAGCCTGCAGACACCAAGGCCAGTGAAGAAGGCGGAATAGGTTTTGGTCCAGGTGATGGAGCAGAGATTCTCCTGCAACCAGTGGAAAAACTGTGGTGAAGCAGGTTGTCCTCCTGCAGCCCATGGAGATCCAAGGTGGAACAGATATCCACTTGTAGCCCATAGAGGACTCCATGCCCCAGTGGATATGCCCTGAAGGAGGCTGCAGCCTGTGGAGAGGAGCCCATGCAGGAGCAGGTTTGCTGGCAGGAACTCTGGCGCATGGGGGGTGCATGCTGGAGCAGACCGTTCCTGAAGGACTGCACCCTGTGGAAGGGACCTATGCTGGAGCAGTTCTGGAACTGCAGCCCATGGAAGGACCCACGCTAGAGAAGTTCACGGAGGACTGTACCTCCTGTGAGGGACCGCTCACTGGAGCGTGAGGAGGAAGGAAGAGCCGAGATGAAGTGTTATGGCCTAGCTGCAACCCTTATGTCCCATCCTCCTGTGCCACGTGGAGGGGACAAGGCAGAAGTGAAATTGAGCCTGGGAAGAAGGGGGTGGGGGGTGGGGAAGGTTTTTTTTTGTTTTATTTCCTGCTATCCTACTCTGTTATTTGTCGTCAGTGAGTTAAATTAGTCTTCCCCAAGTCAAGTTTGTTTTGCCTGCCTTGGTATTTAGTGAGCAATCTCAAAGTCCTTATTTTGACCCACGAGCCTTTTTGTGTTATTTTCTCCCCATGCTTTGCCGAGGGAGTGAGACACAGCTTCGTAGGCACCTGGCAGCCAGCCAAGGTTAACCCACCACAACCTTTCGTTATCATGGTCATGCTGGCAGAAATTCTGTTTTCTAGGAAGTGTTCAAACACACCCAAAATGACAAAGTATAAAACATCCCAGTCAGCCCAGAGACGGCCTGGTTTATACCCTTCCCATCCCCACTGCCAACAAACTTGCCAAATCTTATGTTTACTGCACACACGTTTTGTCTGTAGGCTTTTCAAATGAGAGGCTGATGCAGTTTACGCATTGTGGTTCTACACATGTAGTGACAAATACAACCGAACTGCTGAACTCTTCAGTTCTAATAGACAACGCTAAAGGTTCGACATGCGTAATTATCCAAGTCCTTCTATAGACTTTTCTACAAGTGCTCATCCAACCCTAATGTCTTTAACTTGCTGCTACAAACTCAGAATATTCTATATTGGCCTGCTGGAGAGACCGCATTTGGTCACAGCAGCATGGCAGAACAGGAGACAGTAAATCTCAGAGGGGGAGTATTTACCGTTACACGAGAGTGCATCACTGCATCACTTTACGTTGATTAAGTCTAGTAACATTGGATAGGAAAGGAGTTCCTGAGCCACCAAATCCAGTTTTTCTACCATTATTATGTAGAACAGCATCACAGGTTTTTGGGTTTCAGTTCTTGTTTGGTTTTGGGTTTTATGTTTTTCACTCTCCATCCTAAAGCTAGTAAAATTGTTGTTCCCACTACTCTGAACAAAATTCTGTCCTGTTGACATCAGTGCTAGATCCTGCCATGGACTTCAGTGGATCACTTCTAGGTTCAGAAAGGCATGGAGAAATAATAGGAGGAGAGGGGTAGGAAAAATGGTATTTGTTACTGCAAAACCATTTCAAAAATAAGAAATAAATATAAATGAGAACTTAATGAACACATGAAAAATGAACAGAGTAATTGATAAGAAATGTCAAATCTATTTTTATATTGTTATCCCCAGTAATACAGAGAGAAGGAATATAAAAGATGAAAAATGGTATTTGAAGGAATTATTTTTTCAGGTGTTGAGACCCTAACCAAAGCAGACACAGAGTAAGCTTTAGAATTACCATAATGAAAACTATTTGTTTCAGCAAGTCTAATTATGACCCTATCCCTGAACTCAGAAGACAAAGGAGTACAGGAGAAAAAGACCTAAAATGTATAATAAGAGAGACTGTAAAATATGATACTGTTTAAGCATCTTATTTGAAGGTGATACTTGATCACATTCAGAAATGCAATTACTTCTTTACTTGGAAACTGATAACAGTCTTTGCTCAGCAAGCTGTACCTCAGGAAGAAACGGGAATTATAAATGACTTTACTTTCATGACTTAAGAAGAGTAAAACATGTGGTATATCTATTGGTTGGTAGCTGCCCTCCATGGATAAAGTGATTGAATCTTAATGGTATTCCTTCTCTCACAGAAATTCAGGATCTGCCCCAGAAATAAGATTGTAGCTCCTAGGGTTGCCTGGATTTATATTTATTAGCTGAACAGTGTGCTTCAAACATCCTTCAGAAGCTTTCCTTGTTTGATTGGGCTTTTTTTCTTCTTTCTTCCCATTTTTTTGTTTTGTTGTTAATTAAAAGACAGGCTTCTAACTTTTATATAATATATAAATAATTCTAATCTAATCTGCATAGCTACTCTGGAAGTTTGCAAATTCCTTATCCTATCGACATTCTCATGATATATGGAAATAAAATTCAGGGATAAGGAACTGACGTTCTGAGAACTGCATGTAAAAATCTGTGCTCCCAGGGCTGGGACACCACGATGAAAGTAGTCAGACACTCAGGAACTGCTAGCCACACCTGCAATAGAATACAAGGGCCTGTAGTGATAGGACGAGGGGGAATGGCTTTCAACTGAAAGAGGGGAGATTTAGGTTAGATATTAGGCAGAAATTCTTTACCATGAGGGCGGCGAGGCGCTGGCCCAGGCTGCCCAGAGCAGCTGTGGGTGCCCCATCCCTGGCAGGGCTCAAGGCCATGTTTGAGAAACCTGATGTAGTGGAAGATGTCCCTGCCCATGGCAGGGGGGTTGAGACTATATGGTTTTTAAGGTCCCTTCCAACCCAAACCAGTCCATGATTCTATGATACACAAAGGAAGAAATAGGTAAGAGAAAAAGAGAGAACAAATACTGTGGACCTTCCTTTGAGCTGAGTATAACTGCTGATCCCCAAAGCTGCCTTCATTCTTATTTGTGTTTTCTGGCTCAACAATAGTCCCCCAAAAGGACATTAGGAGGCTCACAGACTCATTTATCCTGTATAACTCTTTGCTTCAAAGCTATCAACATGTACCAGCCAAGCACTACACACTAGGTAAGAACCTTTTCTCAAGACAAACAGTGTTGGAATGAAATAATGAGCTTTACAACTCCCCTAAATAAACCAGCAGATCAGAAGCAGTTGTTTTCCTACAAAGGCATAAGCACAGATCCTCTTCTCCTTTCTCCAAGAGTATATACCAAGCCAAGGGCCACTGGCTTCTGCTGCCTGCAGAAGCAAAGGAGGTGCAGTGTGAGATCGCTGTAGTAAGCAGTATGCTTCAATCACTTGTTGCAGCCTTTGCAATCAGGTGTAATTTGTGGGTGCCTGGAGGCTATTCTAACTAGGGGAACATAACTACCACACCTTGGAGTGGCATACAAAAATGTCTTTAAATTACACTCCCCTGATATGCTGCACTATTTTGTTTTTTGGTTTGTTTTGTTTTGTTTTTGTTTTTTTTTTTTTCTTTTGTTGTTTTTTTTTTTTTTTCCAAGCTTGCAATAAACCAAACCAGCCCTGCTTACCTCTTACTTGTACCCATTAGACCCAAGTGAAATATCTCATTTAAAGTGAGAGAGAATCAGACCCACTGTAATCTCCATAATTCCCTAGAAACTCAAGCAAAGTGTAATTTAGTGCAAAACTAAGCCTTTTTACAGTTGCAGACCTAGTTTTATACATTTCAAGACCCCGACTCCCTACTGCATTACTCAGCAATACTGCTGCCGAACAGCAGGAGCACAGCTGAGAATCATTCCCTAGGTGTTGTGTTAGCTCCATAAACCAGGACTTAACAACTCAGTCCCTAACGGCTTCATACACCATGTGCTACAAAGCGGAGACACCGAGGGCCAGCAGGTCAGCGTTAATCATTTCCTCACAGATAACGTTATAAAGTGATACTGCTGATATTAGTTAAATAGCCCACAGAAAGATCCAGTATAACAAAGTCTCCCCAGTGTTAGATCAGGTACTTTAATGGAACTGTCAAACATTTTGCCTGACTCTTTGCTGCCTGGCACCTTGATTAGCCATTTACGCACGAGCTTGGGGACTGTAAACAGCCATAAACCCAGACCTCACCATTCATACAGGGGTAGCATTTTATATCAGTAGCCGGGGTGGTAAGAGCTGCAGATGCAGACGTTATGAGCTTATACAATATTTTCCTTTTACCTACAAGGTAATTGGAAGAATAGAGCAGAACAATTTGTGTTTAATCATACCAGAGCCACTGCAGCTCTGTAGTGATTTAACTCCTCCCTTCTAAGCAACTGGTGTTGAACATATGCTAAAACTGCAGCATCACTGGTGCCATTCCTAATTGTCTCCTCTGTTACTAAACAGTCTCTTTATGAGCATTTCTGTGCTGTACGAGGACTCAGACTTTCAGCCTCATGCTGGGCAATTCCACTACCTGTTCATTACATGTAATTAGAGAATGCAACACAGACTAGAAAGTGCTGGAATGCCTTGAAAAGCACAAATATATTACTTCTCTGTTTCTGAGCACATAGGCAGTAAGATCTATAATTTCCTTAATTGTCTTAGACAATTTTTGTTGTTGTTTCTTTTTTTCCCATCAAATGAATATGGATCTCCTACAGAAATTAGAAATGCTGGGTTTATGTTTGAGTTTTTGGTTCTTTTCGGGTAGAAAGCTAGCAGGAAAATACCACACTTGTGAGAATAAGTGTACAAAAGCACACATATATTCTTTTATTTTGTTCAGAGCAAACATAATGAAAAATAAATACATAAGAGAATGTAATGAGTTAGGCAGGCTTGCAGGGTTTCTAAGGCTGTTTTAATTTTTAATTTTAGATCACCTAGAAGTATGTTTAAAACTTTACAAGGGTATGGAGCTGCAAGAGCTCCGGAAGACTTTTAACATAAAATGCAGGTTTATACACTTTGATATGGCAGTCTGAGCCTACAGGTGGATGGGGATGTAATCCTGATGACTTTGTCACCTACTTATATTTTCATAGTAGTGTAAAGGACACTTTATATACATGATAGTCAGTCTCCGAGACCTCTGCACATGTATTTATGTGTGTGAATGTGAAGACAGCACAGGAATATTTGCAGTGGAATCCTGTGGGGATATAAGGATACATCTGATGGAATGGTACCCCCAAAAGGTGTAGTCTGTAGGATCAAGACCTATATAATGATGTATCATTTAGACAGTGAAATGCAGAAAAGCAAGGAGAGATGAATGTTACCGAAGAAAAAGTGGTTGCTCACTTGTAGAAGGATGCACTCTGAATTTCAGACACTTAAAAAAACCCACTCAAACTAATAAGGAATATAAGCAGTGTTGCTTTTACATGAGGCCAAATTTCAACATTTTTTTTTCCTGAGCTTTGGGAGTTCCAGCACATGCATAATTTTCTGATACCATTCCTTACTTTCTGGCACAGGTACCAACGTGCCAAATAGAGTCTCTGTGTTCTTTCGTCATCAATATTCGCCCTCTGAATGCTAGCAGTGATTGATTCCTAATGTCATGAGTCAAATGTCAGAGAATGTTCTTTCAGAAACTAGTAATGCATCAGCATGTACAAAGCTATGCATCAAGCACTGTCAGAAACCTAAGATGGCAGAAATAAATGAGATAAAAAAAAAAAAAACAAAAAAACAACTTTACAAGGACATGGAGCTACATCCTTCTTATGAAGGTGATACATAAGTTATTACTTCAAGAGCAAGAGACTCTTAAAAATGTTGTACTTCAGTACAATGCTCTTAGTTCTGGAAAACACAAACCATCACCACCACAGGAGCTTTGCTGTAGATCCAAACTTTTCTGCCTCTTTCATCTCAAGACTTGTGAATCCCAGGTGTCTAATATTTCACATGACTTTGATGTCAGTAAGAAATGATATCATCTTTGTTAGCAAAATTTTGATCCCCAGTTCATAGACATGGGTCTGATAGGATAGAGTACAAATTCCATGTTCATTTATTTATTTTTGCTATGACTTTATGTTGCGTGTACATATATATATATATATATTCAACCTCACAGCTCCTATGAAAAAGTCATCCCATATAACTTTGGCTCATATATCCAAGGTCACTACAGGTCACAACCTTCCATCCAGCTATGATTTTATTTTATGCTCATCACCACACAATCCAAGGATTGAGGTGGTACATGATGACATCTGAAGTTTTCCCATATATAACTGCATTACAGCTTTCCTTGTTCTCGTTGCTAGTTACTTGTAACTCTGAATAACTACTTTGAATGAGAATCAGGTTTCAGATTAATGAAAGCACCTCTAACACTGAGCATTTTTATGTGGTTATGGTTAATGATTAACAGAAAATGAGATATAATGGAATGACTTCAACATGCATGACCCCTTCATGCCACTGGTATGACATTCGGTGATGTTCCTTTTCCATATAACATAACTGATAGCTGAGGAATCCATAAAAATATAATCTGGGAGGAAACACCATATAGCTGAATGAAAATACCAAGCACAGAGTATACATTTTTGTTCCAATTTGTGAAATTTTGTTTAAGGGACTGTCAAAAAGTTGGCTAAAGAAATAAACTTTCACAGACACCCTGTGTCCATCAAAAGCGACTTTACAACTTTTTTGCTTCCAAGACTGGGGATCCATATCGCCTAAAGCAACCTCTCTCTTTCCAATCAGCTCTTTGAAAATGTTTCTAAAATTAAGATATTTAGTTTAGGGCCTGATCCTGTACTCATCTTACCTATCCCTCCCCTTTTACAGTGCTGAGGCACTGATTTTCAAAATGGGAAAAAAAAACATACCAAAGCCTGGAAAAAGTTTGCGTAGATATGCATCTCATTAGTGTCTAAACATGAGCCAGATTCTAAAATACAGAGTGAGCCAAGTTTAGAAAGGAAAAGGCCAAATTAAGTCCAACACTGAATCTAAGCTAAAAGACTAGTTTTGCTGGACTTAAAGCAAAGCAAAAACTTGGCAGTTTCAGATACATTTTTCATTAAGTTTGAGCTCTTTAAGGTTCATATCACATAGATGACTGAGTGGGGGAAGGCTGATCTGCAAACTTTTCAGCTGCCAATTGTTTCCCTCAAAAGGTGGGTTTTGTTTTTTAATTTCCTTCTTTCTTTTCCTTTTTCTCACCCCCCCCCACCCCCCCTTGCCAGATTGCAGAAATCAATGCTTATTGCAAACATTAAAAGCATTGTTTTGAAAACCAGTTGAGGTTGCCAAGGAAACTACAGTGTTGTCATTATCACATCATTTACAAAACCTATGCACTTTATGGCAAGGAAATGAATAGTTAAAGGCATTATAAATCTTATACTGACAAAACAATGATCACATGCATTATTTTCCTTGGGAATATAGAAATGGAAAGACAGAAATCTCTGATCCTAAGAATCCAAGACCATGGGGTTTTCCCTTGCAAGCTAACAGTAAATTCCTTTTAGCTATAAGCTATGAATAGATGCTTTTCCTAAGTTTCAGCCAGCCAGAAATAAGTTCAGAAGAACTTACAAATTCAGTGTTTTTAAAAAAATGACCGCCCAGCTAGAGAGAGGCCATCTTTGCTTTGTTAAGGAATTCTGTGAATATGCTTTGATTATGAAAATTAAGCCCAAGGCATCTCAAGCTGTGCAGCCAAACTGGGCTTTTCGTGTTTGGCTTGAATTAGGGCCCACACTTGAAAATATTGATAATTGTGCCTGATCCCACTCAAGTAGATGGTGGAAGAAAAATCCGATTGACTTCAAAGAGAGAAATGTTATGCCCACACTTCCTACCAAAAGCTATTACAGCAAGATTAATTCAAAATGCAGCAGCATTTTCCATTGCTGTGGGGCAGCAGTTAAACCACTGTGATTGTCTAAGACCACATTATAGGAGGAGAAGAAAATCACATTTTAACCATTACTGCATTTATGGAAGGACTAATGCTTTTCCATTATAGTTCTGAAGAATATGCACAACCCTCAAAGTCTTTGTTACACCATTTCCCATGTTTCCCAGATGTTTGCTGAGTGAAAAAATAGTATTCGTATGAACCTCTCCCTGACATTTATCCACATTTCATACTTGTATCTCACTCTTGGTTGAAATATTTAAATTCTTTTTAACTTCAGCTCTTTCCTATATATTTGTTTCCACCCAATCTCAGCTGGATGGAAAAAAACCACCCACACAACTTCTTTTGCTTCTATCCTTATTCCTTTAATCTCATTCTCCTGCATTTAGTCTTGGTTTTTAACCTCAGATTCGAAGAACTGAGCTTTTACCCCAACCTTTGTTCTATTCTCCTTCCAGCTTCAATCTCCTTCAAAAACTTATTAGAAAATAGATTGTGCCCACCTTCTACCAAGTCAGACAGCCTACGTGTCAGATTGTTTGACGTGACTGGCAATTTGTGTAATGGCAGCAACATGTGGAGCTTTTACACAGTAAGCTGATGCGAGGTGTAGTGATACCGGTGCTCACCTAAATATCAGCTGTACTTTAGTTCCATGACTCATTCCATCCTTAAATTTCTGTTTTGGTTTGCTTTCATTTCTGACTTTCTTAGGACTTCCATGGGTTCTTCCAAACTGTACTAGTATTTCCATCCAAGCAAAGGTAGTAGGATCATCTGTTTCTTAAGCTGGAGACTTACCAATATGCATTGGGAGTATTGGCAGACAAACAGACTCAACAGCTTCCCGGGGGCTTAAATTCCCGTGGTGACAGAGGTCAACAGCAGAGCCTTCCATCACAATGTTGTATTATAATTTGCTTTTTGCTCTGCTCCCTTCTTTTTTAAAATCCCCTCTTGTATCTCCTGTGCTAGGGGGCTGCTGGGTGGTGGCCGCCTGCAGAACCTTCTGGAGTCAGAAGTGCTGAGACCATTGGAGTCAGATCAGATACTCCTGGCAGTTTAAAGGAGGCAGTCATTTTCATTTTGTTTTTATTTAGGTTTGCTCTTTTCTTAAGTATTATTGCTAAAGTAACTCAGAATGTTAAAAAACATAATTGACATTGAGTTGTTAATGTAGACCATCTGCAGGCAGCCACAAAGATGTCAAAGACCTTTGTTTAAGGTACATTTCTAGGCCAGAGCAAGACCAGAAGCTAAAGGAAACATTATTTTTCCGCAGCTTGTATAAACTTCTGGCTTGGCAATTAGCATCACAAAAGACAATGCTGCTTACCAGACATGGTAAATACACCGTGTGCTGACCCAAACCTGCAATGCATGCAGAGAGTGATGCTATTTTCCTATCTTTGAAGTACCTTCATAAGTTATGCTCTTTTTTGTGCTTAACCTCCACCCCAAACAGCCAAACAAAAGTGAAACTTGCACTTACTGTCTGTCCAGCTCTTAAGTAGTTTGTGGAAGGAGATCAGTACATCTCTGCTGGAAGATGCTTTAGCAGTGCCTTCTACCCTGTGCTAACTCACATAACCCTTAGATGACAAATGGTAGGATAAAATAAGCTGCTGGTGATGGACTTTTCTATAAGTCAATGAGGATTATCAATCACAATAATTGATTTCTGGTGAGTTAGTAAAATGAACATATAGAACAGGATAACTAAGAGCAAATGATATTGAAAAAGTTTCTGCTGAAAAAATAAAGCTATTAAAATAACTGGATGCAAAGTATAAATGGCAAAGAAACTAATGAAATACACTGTTCTTCTGTATATAAATTTGTAGAATCATAGAACCATAGTACGGTTTGAGTTAGAAGGTTCTTTAAATGTCATCTAGTCCAACCTTCTGCAATAAGCAGACATCCTCAACTAGATCAGGTTGCCCCATCTAGCCTGACCTGAAATGTTTCCAGGGATGAGACATCCAGAACCTCTCTGGGCAACATGTTCCTGTGTTTTACCACCTTCATCATCAACAATTTCTTCCTTATATTGAGCTTGAGCACCGCTACCTAAAAGTTCAGTTACAGCTCATGTACCCCACTCCACAGGAACAAAAAAATGTCTACTGGACATGTTTCTACACCCAGCAGATGCATGCAGTAGTTGCATCCAGTAAATGCATCGATTAATATATCTCAAATGTACACAGATTTTTGGTTATGAATATGTAGCAGAATATTCTTTTACTTGCATAAGGAAAAAAAAAAAGTCTCCAGCTTTGAATGTGAATTTGAGACACTGAACAGAAATCCCTGAGTTCTTCTAAAAGTACATCTGGTCAAATGGAGTCTTGCCACATGGAGCTATTGAATGAATTATCTATAGCATTTTACATTCATTCACTCTGGATTTGTTTGATCAATGCAGATGAAGTACAGCATCGTGTAAAAGGCAATGCAACTGTCAATAGTGATGTATTTAGCAGGGGAAAGTCAACAGAGATATGTGAAATGTTACTGATATATATTTCACCAAACTCTTGAGATGTTTGATCTGTACTTTCTATACAGGCACTGTATCTATCAAAAAGGTGGTCCTGGGAGCAAGGTGTTGAGCTGGGACTGGCTGAGATCTGACTTCAGCTGCTGGTTTCACTGCTGTATTCTTTGGGCATGTTTGTATCTTTGTGTTGGTCATTCAGGCCTAGATCCACAAAGATACTTTTTACATGTCAGACTCCCCGAGTTATATAGATATTACTATTATATAAATATTGCAAGTTACATACAGGAAAGCATGTATGGTTCACCTCAATTTTTTCACTTTTGTTTCTCTACTGTACAGTACATCAAGCATTTCAAGCATACTTTTTTCCACTTTTTTTTTTCATTTTATTTCTCAATATTTGCTTCTAAGAATAGTTTGAAGAGCTTTCTGTGGAACTTTGTGTAGATAGAATTAACCACAATAAAGAACATGAGTTTACTGTTGAATTAAGTACTTAAAACCTGTACATAACAAAGGGGATTGAAAGACAGCTATAAACTATCTTGCTAACCTGTATTTCCATGTTGGCTCAAAAAGAAAGCATTGCACGTTAAGTAAAGCATAATGATGCTAAAAATGCAAATAGAGACATGTGGTCTGGATTAGCCGTTGGAATTATTTACAAAAGCTTGTAACTAAACCAAAGTGCAGGCACTTAACCCTGCATTTTGCACAAGAAGCCTGCTTGTGCTGCTGGCTGTTTGCAAGGTTTCTGCAGAAAGGGGGTGACATTTTTGGTTGTCATTTGTGGAATTGACAGTATTATATTTCCTAGCATTTGGTGAGGTGACCTCAAATAAATTATAATCTTGGCTTCCTGTAGAGTTGGTATGGAAAGATGACTTTTGGGGAAGCTGCTCCATCTAACTTACAGTAAGTCTTCGACAGATGGAATAGGTTGTGTTATTTCTTCCCATTGAGTAATGAGTCTGGGCAGCTGCCTTGCAATAGATGTCTAAAGATATAGGGAAAGGATCCTACTATGGAAGAGTTTAGCCATGTTAAAACTACAATATATTTTATTTAGTGTTAATGAAAGGGGAACATAATTGCCTCAGTGCATATAAAAAATAGTTGATTATCACAAAGGGTAAAGGACAGCTGCTGAAAATTATGAACGTGATGCAGAGAAAATGTGTGAACTTCCTGTTATACAGGATTTTAAATACAGTAATACCCCTGGTGGCATAAGTTCTGTATTTTTAACCAAAATGTACACTGTAATTTTCAACAATTTAAGTTAATTCATACCACTTTTTCATAAAAAGTAATTTAAGGAAATGAACATGCAATAAATTTTATAAACACCTCAAGAGAAGATGAATAAGAATGCCACAGAAAATGTCATGAGGCGAGAGAAATGCTGTGTGAACTAACATTTTGCCATAAAAATCAGCATTATGAATACAAACATGTTTTCTAATGCCTGCTGTATCTGTTGTAGTAACAGATGTGAATTTACTGAAGGAATTTATGGTGATTAATCTTTTATATTCTCCCATTATCAATGGTGTTTTATTTACTCCTATATCAAGTGATGCAACAACAGCTGCATGCTACTTGCTGCTCAGTAGGTCCATTCCGTGTTTTGGTCTTTTGTAGGTAACGTAACACCCACCCTCAGAATAAATTCGGTATCGTGATAGGACAAGGAGGATTGGCTTTAAAATGAAAGAGGGGAAATTTAGATTAGATATTAGGAAGAAATTCTTCCCTGTGAGGGCGGCGAGGCACTGGCCCAGGCTGCCCAGAGCAGCTGTGGGTGCCCCATCCCTGGCAGGGCTCAAGGCCAGGCTGGACGGGGCTGGGAGCAGCCTGGGCTGGTGGAAGGTCCCTGCCCATGGCAGGGGGGTGGGACTGGGTGGTCTTTAAGGTCCCTTCCAACCCAAACCAGTCTATGATTCTGTGATTTTACTTCCTTGAAAATATCAAAGCTGGTGGAAGTTTATTGGTAATGTAAACATTTGTCTACTAAGCTTTGACTATCCATTCAGCTTCCATTAAGAATTAAATAAATGCACCTACTATGCACAATATTAGAGAATTTCATCTTATGCCACCTCCAGCAAAATGCTGAATTTTCTAGCTGTATTTGGGCTCTTCCACACAACCCAGTTAAATATGCGTTTGACATGGTACCCATTAATCTTACAAAGCACAGTCTTGCCTTACTCAATCTTGTGACATAATGGATTCATTTCCTACACCTTGGATGAGCAATCAAACGGAGATTGACTTTCTTCATTTAGTCAAATAGATTTATCTAAGCCATGTTTCAAATGACTAGCTTAAGTAGGGCAATGTGGGTTTTTTATGTCTAAAGAAAAATCCATTTAATAGAACTGTTCCTTTGATTTTAGAGTGAGAATTACTATCAAAACACTGGACTCTTTCCTCTGTAGTTTTTTGTTATAATGATCTAGACGGTCTTATCTGCCTGTACAGCAATTGAGGGTATTAATACTCTGTGACATGTCCGCAATAAAGTATGTTCTTGGACAGAAGAGACAAAGAGACTCCCCACATGAGGCCATTTATGTACTATGGTATGTGTGGTGATGAGGACAGTGAACAAATGTCCTCTTGTTATTATGTCACAGAAATTATTTTCATGAAGGATTAATTCATTAAAAACAACAAAAGGACATTTTCTTTTCTTACTCATAACTAATTATGGGAGGACAAAGGTTCTGTGCAATAGAGAAGTGTAATTAGTCTGCAGCAGGGAATTTAACCACTCCATTGCACCGTGGAGTTGATAAAGACAGAAATTTCCCAGCCTGTGTGTATTCTGGAGCCCTCTGCTGAACTGAGGAAAAACCTCTCAACTATTTGTCAAGACCCTATTATGGTAACAGACTACTCAATGACATTTTATTATGAGAAAAATCTCAAGGGCAAGAAAAAGAAAATTCCTTGAGATTTCCCTAGAGCCTTTCACAGAAGAGTAGGGAAATTTGTATTTATTAATTCAAGATGAGTCTAATATGCTTCTTTTAAGGTTACAGGTGAATTTTGATTTGAAGCGTGATCACTGGAGATATTCTGCATTGTACAAAAGGTATCTATTGCAACCTCATCTGAACACTGACAGTGGTTATTTTTCCTAAGATTATAACTTTTCCTTGAATTCAGCATTCCAAACAGACAAGACTAAAATAAATTTGAATTATTTTCCTATTTTGTTCGTGTTGTTAAAACAGAGGAAAACCGATCTGTTTCTCATCCAGCACTACAGAATGAGCTCAGAGCAGTAAACAGACTACTCAGCTGAGAGCTGGGAGGTTCCTGAGCTCTGATCTCTGCTGTTGTTGAAACCTTGGTTTGTGTGGGAAGTAGACTCCCACACTAAGTCCTCACCTTTGTGAGTACTTCTAGTCTGTCTTTTATATTAGCGTCAGAGAAGAACATTGCCTGACCTGTGGTAGACATGAGATCGCTAAAAGGACTGTTCAGTCACAAAATTGGGACTTCAGGGCTGTGTAGCACAAGAGAAAATAGGAAGTGCTGAACATTTCTGCATCCTATTCCTTATGATTTTACCTTGCCTTTCTAGATCTTGGAGCGCTAAAGAAGACCTTCTGTGGGATCTCTGGGGGAAAGTTAGTTACAAGATTGTTATGGCCTGGAGAAAATACAGAAGGAAGCAGTCAGTCAATGTTCATCTAGAGGAATGATTCCTGAATCAAAAGACAACAAATTATTACTTATTCTTACATAAAACATGAGTCTATCTTATAAGAACTGAGAATCGCCCCCCCCAAAAAACCTGCACCTGCAGTTTAGCGGAGTCCCTGCTCTTTCTGACTGAGCAGAGCTCATGTTTCTCTAACTTCCAGGATGTTCCACACATTCATGGGAAAGACCAATTCTGCATCAGGGATGGTAGCATTGGTCTGTCTGGCTTCCAAGTAGAAAATCATCAGAAATTCTAAAGAGCTCTTGGAACAGGGTGAAGGAATTGTTTGTAAAACAACCAGGTTTTTTTCCTGACTTGTTGAATTATATTAACACTGTAGTGCACTGTAAGTCAGATATTAAGTTGTTAAGTCAAATATTAAGTCTCATTCACAGTCTTTAAGATGGAAGCTATTACCATGATACCATATTCTAAAACAGCACAAAAAATATTCTCTTGTGATGCTCTGTTCTTTATTGGGGGAATTTTATTTACTATTAGGATACAAAGTGTCAAATGACACTTAGTTTTCTTCAAACCTTACAAAATTGATAAAGAACAAATTTAATAAATGGTTTATGCTTCCAGTGAAGAAAAGTTCCAGTGACATTACCATAAGCCTAGAAACACATTAGGAAATCATCACTGCTTCCAGTGTGCATCTACATCATCATCAGGCTTTCTTTTTCAGTCTTCTTTTAAAGTACTGACAAGATTAAAATCTACTGGGTTGATAAAATCTGATAGGATTGTAAGTTTTCTGGAAACCTGTTTTTTGGAAACAATGGATGAAATAGCTGTTGTAGTCAGGAAGGCTTAATACTATCTCAAACACTTACCAAGTACTTAATCTAAAGGCAGTTCTAAAACTAACCTAAAAGTGTCTCCAACTACTCTGAAACTGTGGGTTTTTCAGGAATGTGTATTCAACAGAATAATGTCACAACCCAAAACTATTTACCAGTGGGAAATAACAAGAACTCCATATTACAAGACCCATATTATGCAGGTCATTGTATTGTAATGTTAGCAATTGAAGTGTAATAATAAAATTGAAGATGAAAAAAACTGAAAAAAATTCATTTCAATCTAAACATTACCTTGGAAAATAACAAAATAGTGTGCAATCTGAATCTAAACATTGTCTTGGAAATTAACAAAAGAGTGTGCTTATTTTTTCTTTTTTTTAGAAGCAGCAGCTTGTATTATTTGTGATGAGCAATAAATAGATGGTTTGGATGACAGCTGAGGCATAGTTAATATCTCACTTAATAACACTCATGATTTGAAAGAAAAACACACTTTGAACATGCCTGACCACGAAGGTATCCTCACAGCTGCAGTGGCTGGCAAAGTAGGCAGCTTTGTCCTGCTCAGCTATTTCCTTTCTGTACTCGACAAATCTTTTCTTATTTGCATCTGAGATGAAAATCAGATGGTTTGGGTTAAAAAATAACACAGACTGATGCTGAACTACCTAGAAAGGCTTTGGAAAAAAGGCTATGGTTATACAAGCTTTTCCTTCCCAGAGCAGCAGAATTGGGGGATTTTAGTAGTCCAGCAGAAGCATTTTCTTTTATCAGGACCTGTGCTGCTGCTTCGCAAGGCCCTGTGCTAAAAAATTTTTCCATGTGCACTGCTTGATAGTAGCCTTCATAATGTGGACCCCGATAAAATAAGATATATTTTGTCTCAGGAGACCTGCCCTGCAGCGCTGCGTCCAGCTCTGGGATCCCCAACATAAGAAGGACACAGGGCTGTTGGAGTGAGGCCAGAGGAGGCCATGAAGATGATCAGAGGCTGGAGCCCCTCTGCTGTGGAGACAGGCTGGGAGAGTTGGGGTTGTTCAGCCTGGAGAAGAGAAGGCTCCGGGGAGACCTTAGAGCAGCTGCCAGTGCCTGGAGGGGCCGACAAGGACGCTGGAGAGGGGCTTTCTACAAGGGCAGGTAGTGACAGGACGATGGGGAATGGCTTTAAACTGAAAGAGGGGAGATTTAGATTAGTTATTGGGAAGAAACCCTTCCCTGTGAGGGTGGTGAGACCCTGGCCGAGGCTGCCCAGAGCAGCGGTGGGTGCCCCATCCCTGGCAGGGCTCAAGGCCAGGCTGGACGGGGCTGGGAGCAGCCTGGGCTGGTGGAAGGTCCCTGCCCATGGCAGGGGGTTGTGACCGGATGATCTTTAACGTCCCTTCCAAACAAACCATTCTATAATTCTGTGATTTTCTTTTCTATCAAATTTGTACACCAGTCTCTTAAGGTTTATTGTTTTAAGATGAACCTCAAATGTAAGATTCTACCAGAACGAGGTACTAAATGAGCGGTGCGTTTCCCTGTAGCCCTGGGGATCAACAACACTGGAGCACAAAAGAAAACCAAAAAAGTAAAATTGGATGATACAACCTTCTAAACAATCAAAAGATACTTTATTCTAATGTTCACAAAAAACTCCTTTAGCTGCTTTTTTCCATGAAGTCTGATTCATCATAAAACATTCAGTTATAAAATGGAGAACATAATATTGTTGACCACTGGTCTGATATGATTATCGTATATAGAAAGATAATTTGATTACACTTTCCTCAAATTAGACCCTTAACTAATAATGAGTGCAGCCTTTTTTTCTTTCTTTCTTCCCCCCCCCCCCCCTTTTTTTTTCTTTTTCTTTTTTTTAGTGGCTGGAAGGACACTTCTAAAGAGCGCTTCAGATTTTCAGGAAAATGGATCGCCCTTAGAAGTTTCTCTCTTTTACCGTTGATTGAACAGCTTGCAAAATCTCCAATCTTGGAAATACTCAGAATGGATAAAGCTCTGATCAACAAAATGCAATTTCAAACTGAGATCCAACTCGGAAAGAAGACCTAGTCTGACTGATTTTGGAGGGGGTTTGATCAGATGATGTCCAGAGGTCCCTTTTTTTTTTCCTTAATAGGAAATACTTTATTACTGTCACATAACTGTAGTTAGGGGGGAAAAGTCTTTCAATCATACGGTAAAGTGCTCTTAGCATCACAATAGAATATGTGGTCAGAGAGATCATATACTACCTTTCCTTTGCTATGGTAATGAGAATTCTTTTTCAGAGAACACTATTGTCCGTATAAATTATTCACCAGCAGAATAGGCTGTATATAGATTTTTTAAAAGGAATATTTCATTAATATGACAAATTACATCTTTACCCATGAAATGCCTAGTTACCTCCATGAATGTAGTTGGGAAAGACACACCATCTTATATATCACACTGTGGCAGTGTATTCAGTAGAACTATTAAAAAAACCCTGTATCCAAGTATCCTGGTGTCCAAGTGTGTACGGTGCATAAAAATTTAATTTTAGGTTAATGTTACTTTTACTGTCATATAATAATACAGATAAATGTCTGTTGCTTTCACTTAATTTCCGTCATTTTATTATCCAAATGGACTTACTTTGATGTTTAGATCAGAATGTAGGGGTCATTCATTGTACTTATCATTTTGATGCTAACTTGATATGAAAACAGATGGTTAGATTTAAGAAAATTAAATCTAAAATTAATTCCTTATATGTGACTATTATTTCCCAGACCATTTTAAGCATGAGGACTTATGACAATGCCCTGATTTTCTTAGTGATCTCCTTGTAGTACCAGCTGTGGATGGAACAGTGACATTCTTGGCACCTTGATGCCTTTAATTCTTCAGAAATCAAATATTCTATTTTCTTCATTTTTCTTGATTAGGATATTTTAAACTGTTTGTAGTTCAAGCATCCATAAACCAGCACAGCTGTGGCAATTTACCATGCCTGTATTCTTAGTTCTTCCAAATGTGAAGGAAACCCCGTTAACTTAAAACATCTTTTGGGGGGGGTTAAGACAATGTGTTTTCTGTGGGCTTAGATTATACATCAGCATATAAATGAGTTTCAACAACTTAAAAACTAGTAGCTGTGCACGCTACCACATTCAGCCTGCATGTAGCCCTATGCTCTTCTCCTCAATTTATATCAGTGCAGCAGTATACTGACAGTTTTCTAAAGTTTAATCAACCAATGCTTCATAGGCATTTGCAGATGCTAGATGAAACACGGAACATTAATGGAAAGAACTTTTACTACTACTACTAAATTAAGTTTCATTTGCTTTTTTAAAGGCGTTTTAAGAGTGTTATGTATATTCTGATTTAAGGAGCACTAAGGGCTCAAGTATTTTTACCATGCAGTTTTTGTGAAAAGGTTTGCAGTCTTTTTGAAAAGGTTTGCTGCTTCTCATTTAGCACAGCATTGTTCACTTCCATCTGACACACTGCTAATTTAAATATTTTAACCATGAGATGCAGGTCAAGGTGTACTGTTAATTACAAAAATCCTATTGTTGTTTCCTTTGAAAAAGCTCTATAATAGAAAAAAGATGAAAGGCAATGCAGCTGGCAGTGAAATAGCATGAAAATACTGATTTCCTTCTTCAAAAGCCTTGTTTACAAAATGTAAGGTCACTTTGGTTGGAATTGAAAATACAAGCATAATAAGGTAGCTCCAAGGAATCACTCTGAAGGCAAACTAAGCTTCGATTAAATGCCGGGGTTTTTTCTTCCTTTTTTTTTCCCCCTGGAATGAGAGCAATTGGAAAACTTGCTGAACGAAACTAAACTTCACATCCACTTTCAAGGTGTTTTATGTAGATACATACACAATGAATTACAGTTATCAGTTCAGAAAAAAACAGTGACAAGACTTTTTACTCTGAGTTTTGCCTCGCATACTTGCTTCAAATCTGATGGCACAGTAATTTGAGAGGCTTCAGAACTGTTTGCCTGGATCAGATGAACTCTAAAAGAATATCAGTATTCTGATTATACGGCAAGTTAAATTATCTGTTAGAGCTAAACACTTACCAAATAATCAACTTACTTTTTGTTTTGATTGGCCATACCAGCAGATTAAGCTGCTAATATAGAAAAAGACAGATGTCAATCACTGCAACATCTCAGCAATCTGCTAATGACTAAGCTTATGCACTTTAATAATCCTGCTTATTTTAATGGTAGGGGGTGGAAAAGCTGTAAGAAAAACTGATTGGAGCAATGAATTGCTTATTTTAAAGGATATGATTTTAGCATAAATCTATTTTTTAAACCATCTTGTGCTTGATTGCATATCATTTTTGTTACCAGTGTGGTATTAGAAACTTTACATAAAAAAAACCCTCAACCCCCTCCTCCCAAAAAAAAAGCCCAATGAACACTAGGAAAGTAACAAAACAAAACACACAAAGAACAATGGAAAAGGAACTTGTTTGAAATATGGTAGAACCAACTCAGCTGTTTTAGAAAACATAGTTTCCTTCTTTTCTACTTGTGATTTGTAAAGAGAAGTAATGGGGTGAAGTCAGGATTCTTACTTTTGATGCTCAGCTAAAGCATTTTATTACCAAAAGAAAAAATGTGCCTGTAGCAGAGTGATTATTCTGGGTGCCACTTAAGTAGCTAGGCTTCTTATACGTGTGATGGGCACAGCAAACTTGGAAAGGCAACTTCAAGGCATCAATTCTTTTTTTTTTTTTTTTATTCCTTCTTTTTTTTTTTTTTTTTTTTGGGGGGGGGGAGTGTTTGGGGAGTGGGGTGGGGTGGGTGGGGTTTTTTTTAGGTTGCAGGTGAAGTATAGCAACTAGGATGCTGGATGCAGTGATGTCATTAACTCCGTGCTTCCATAACAGAGAGCTGCAGCAACAGTAAGCTGTTGGTCACCCCCTTCTGTACATTTTACAGACTTCTGCTGCAGTAACACAGCTGCTCAGATGCTTATATATGACCACATTACACATGAGTATTTAGATATACGTGTATGGGTATTGTGCAAGGAAGGCTCTGCAGCCAGTTCATTGGAAATACTGCCTGACAGAGGGAGACTTGAACCTTGCTGAAGGACAGGGGTCTGACCAAGGGCTGCGCATGGGACGTCTCAATCTGCTCTTAGTCCAGAGAACCAAATCCTGTGCTGGGGGCATGTGCTGAGCTGAGCTCGCCTTGTTGGCTAGCCTTGGAGGTCGTTCACCTACTCTGCAAAGGGCAGGAAGCATTTCCAATCTCTGATCTAATGATTACTTCTGTGAAATGACTTCCAAGCAAAACCCATAATTTATCCTAAGCAGGTGGATCCTGCTTGCAGCTGAGTGGCTTAATCTTTTCATAATGTGGACTGCTTCTGCTTGAATAGAAATTCAGAGATTTGCGGACATATTCTTTTGATTCGTGGGTCTGATTTCCACTTCAGCCTCCTTTTAAGTGGTAGGACCACTCTACATAAGTAGTCTATACAGAGCATCTATCTCTCTGTATATGTAATCTTAAATACTTATTTGGCTCCAACTAATTGGAAAGAGTAAGGTAATAAAGTAAACTAGAACAAATACTTACATACTTCTAAACACAAACTTTTCCAAGTTCAGAGGATCTGAAGTCCTAGATAAGTACCTAAAATGTCTCAAAAAATGTGAATGCTATGACTCACCTCCCTAAGGTCGTACAAGACAATACAGCAAAGTAGGGAACTGCACACAACGCACCCACAGAAGGCCCATGTCAGTGTTCTTAATGCTGTTTTTCCCCTCATTCCCAAAATTTTGCACTTAAGAAAGGGAAATACCACAGAGACATCACTTAATGCACCCCGCTAGAGTTAACCTCACTATCTAGCTTTTCATGCGTAGTAAGGTAGATGGAGTAGCAAACTTGCTGTCTTGGGTGAAATGTTAGTTAAGGAGAGTCTGGGGGGTTGTAGGCACCAGTTTTCCTCCCTCTAAGCTCATGACCTCCATCTACAGTCATATTGCTATCCCACAGCCACATCATGCAGGAACAGGGTCTTTTGATTTTGAGTATCAGCAAAGGTTATAAACAGTGTCTGATCACCTCACACACATTGACTCCAGTATTATTAGATGTTTTCCTGAGGCAAATTTCAATTTGATATGTATTTTTCCAGTTATATATAGCCAATCTATAAGTAGACATAGATAAGTATATATACACGTGTGTTATACTCTTTCTACAAAGCAAGCCAAAATTTCAAAACTCATAAAAGTGTTCTGGAAACAAGAATAAATAAGTTGGTTTGGTGGTTTTTTTTTTCCTCTGTGCTGGTCCACAACAGAAGTGGAAAAGCTTGCTTGCTTTTTTTTTTTTTTTTTTTTTTTTTTTTTTGCGGGAGCAAGGAGCCAATTCCCTATCGGATGACTGTAAATATCAGATTCTAGCAGAGAATTTAGGATGCAGGAGAACATGAATTTGCTTAGACACCCCCTTTACACAGAAAGACGGGGTTGTAGGAAAGTTGAAATAACAACAGCATAGTATCAAAAGGTGGGAATACCTAGGTTTGGATAGAAAGATCTGACAAACATAAGATTAGACTGGCAGTGCACTCCCAAGATAACAGAATCATCAAACCTGGAAAGGCAATTTCAAGGCATCAAGATTTTTTTATTGTTCGTGGGGTTTTTCACCCAAGGTGAAGTGTAGCAGCTAGGAGGTTGGAAGCAGTGATGCCATTAACTCTGAATTTCTTTAAGGCAGCAATAGCAACCAATTAGTTCCCTCGTTCTGTACATTTTACCAACTTAGCCCATAGTACTACAGATACTCAGATATTCATATATCACCAAATATCTCATAAGTATTTAGACAGATGTTTATTGGTATTGAATCTCCCAGACACTGCCTGCAGAGCTGGTTGCCACCAGGTCACTCCACAGTTTGCATCCATCTACCTACTTGCTTCCCTCCCAGATCGGTATCTTCAGGCTTGCTGGCAATTGGATTGACATGGGAGGAACATCTCTGACAAAGAACCACATGAATCAAGGCTACCTTAAGGAACCGAGATGGTCTAAATGCCACAGAGGCACTCCAAGAACCTTTAGTCTATCTCAACCTCCCTTTTTTTTTTTTTTGTGCTAAGAGCATTTCCTTTTGAATAGTGATAAACTTAGCATTGGTGAATACAGCTAAAAAACCTGACGGAGGGGAGCTATGAGTTATTGCCAACTGCACAGCCTGGTTCTCACCTGGGCTGCGTTCAACTTGCCTCGCAGCGAGCCCCTGATGGTTCCAGCTATAAAAAATGAAGCAAGGTGAGGACTGGAGAGCCCTCTGACTTTTTGGATTGCGTTGTACTGCTTTGTCTCTTAATTGCTAGTTAAGTGGAAGCTGATTAATGAGATCTGAAGCTTACAAGAAATAAAACAAATGTTACGCATAAAATGAAAAAGCAGGAAAAGCTCGAAAATGCACTAAATCTTCTTTGGTACCAATAAATAACCCCAGCCCCCATGTGGTCACTAAGTGTCCCTAAGGATTTCAGCACTAATTTGTTTGACTTTTAGTTAAAATTGGGCAATCAATTTCTTCCCCTAGGTAGTTGCTTAAAGCCACTTTCATTGTACATCCAATTCCATCAACTCCTATGAAGAGAATTCAGCATATTACCATGAGTTAAATGTTGGGAGTGTTAGATTTGGAAATTAAGGTTCTGGTTCCTGACTTTAATTCTTTCAGATTGACATACTGGTGTTTCATGTCTGCATATGTTTATTTCTTCTTTACAACATTAAATAACAGTTATTACACTTAAAACATGAGTATGTGGGTTGTATCACCTGGCTTTCACTATACAGAAAATCAGAATAGGTGATGGCAATTTTCATTTTTACAAGCTACGAATATTTGGGATATTTTCCCTTCCAACAAGAAGCTATTACCAAATGTCTGCAAACATAATTCCTTCCATTTGAAAAAGATACATGCAAAAAATCCTGATTCCTCGTGCATTTTTGAACACTCATTCCTGGACAGCTGGAATTCTTCCATTGACCCCAAATATTTCTACCGATTTGTATGCTCTCTCAAACACAGATCACAGAATTAAGTAAGCAGTTAGAGCAGAAAACTTTCATCCCTTGAACACTCAAACTCATATTAACTTCCAGGAATGATTTCACTGAATGCAGCTAAAATATTGACTGTGCAAAGAATTAAGGGCCAAACCCTAATGCTGTTTAGTTGACATTAATTTATCTTATTTCTAAGTTCACATTAAGTAATTAACTTCTTAACTAATTGCTTGATTTGAATACTTACATTTTAATATTAATGAATTCAGCAGTTTTTAAGAAATATAGTACTCAAAATGAGATTCAAACATGACACCAAAGCAATTTATTAAGTAATTAAAATTACTAGATGTGACAAATTACACCCGTTAAATAATTCAATTAAAATGTGATTACTGCCTCAGTCTAAAATTTTAAATTACCGTAGACACTCTGCCATTACTTACTTACTAAATAAATAAATAATTAGCCCCCTGAAAGATGACCATAAACGTCTGGGTTCTTTCCTCATTTTGCCATTAGTGCTAAGTGTTGGAGGATTTACTTTACAACCATGGGTTTCACTTCTTGGAGGCAGCAAGTTTTTCTGCTGATTAAAAGTGGGCAAACCAGCATTTGAAATGGGAAACACTGAGATGCTCCGGTAGATTCGTTGCTTCAGCTTGTTGCTCCTCTAATGGGGCATGTGTTGTGGATCACAAAATGTACTGGTACCCAAACCACTGATTCCTCAGAAAAATGCGCAAAACTAACAAACCACAGGGGATAAGGCTAAAAGTTCATATATCTTCATTTATCACTAATCACTATTGAAATGAGCCGCACTTGGTTTGTGTGAGTTATGGAGGTGAGAGGTAGTCGCGGGGATACTTGCAACAGAAAGGCAAGCTGCACAGGAAGCACTTTCTGCAGCATCTCCACTCCTGGCTGTACTGCTGGGAGGTTAATGATGTGGAGTCTGAGCTGCTTCCTCAGCTGCTAGCTGAACTGATTACGGCTGAGATACACAAACAAGGTATATTTGACTGGAGAGAGATTTTCATAACAGCTGCTACGCGTGTGAATACACCGGGTGGGTTTCAGCTCATTGAACTTTAGCCATTGCAAATAAACTTTCTTTAAAACTCTTGTCCAGGTTTTCTCTATGTTCAAAAAGATCTGGACAAGGATATCTGGGGCATGTTGCCCCACCTTGCAACAGCGTACAACTATAGGTACAGCCATGCTGGCAGACAAAGCAGATCCCTTGTTTGTTCGCTGACTGTACACTGTGTTTAATACTTTAACCCCAGAATAATTATTTGTAAGTACCTAATCCTACCTAAGAAGAAGCCTGGATATGGTTCTACAGACAGTTTTCCGTAAGTCTTATGCCCTCGAGGTAGCTAAGCCAGGTTTGCCTTGTGCACTCAACTGCTGCCTCAACACTGGTCCCATAGCACATGCACACCCGTGACAAGCCAGGACAATCCCAAAGGCACATAAGACAAGCCTGAGCACCAGGATGTACAAACATCACTCGAGCAGACTAAGAAATAGCCCTCCTCATCTTTCAGGCACATGCAGGTTTTGGCAGGTTTTGGGGTGAAGGGTTTAGAGTTGCAGGGGAGAATGAGGTTATAGGCAAGTTTTCCATCTGTTAGTGAGCTCTGCACCGTGTAAACACCAGGCTCTTCACAATACTTTGCCTTGGAGTCTGGAATTACTCCGTCTGGGAAATGGGCACATAGATTCAGAGAAGAGAAGTCTTTCTCTGCAAAGAGTTTAGAAAACTAGCTTAGAGTAGAGGCCCAATCTCTAAATAATCTAGTACAAAGCAGTGCTTCTTCCCTTGGCATCCAGTGAAAACTTGATAATAAACCTCAGATTTATTTTTTTTTCTCCCTCTGAATTAGTTCACAAAAGTCAAAAAAACATCACCACAAATATTGTTAGCTGGGTCACACAGCATGCAGGTCAGGAATCGTTTAGCATTAAAGTATCTGACAATGGTCTGATGCATTTGTTGTCTGACCAGTAAATGCTCAGAACTGCACAAAATGAAGCATTACAAATAGTAAAGTGCAGTTCAATTTGCATTTTCATCTGCAGCTCTACAAGCAAACTAGTTCTTTAGATTTTGAGATAGACAATAGAAAATTTGTGTGTATATATGAATGTATATATGAATATATATGTAGTTTAAATCCTACATCTATACTTGTCTGCATGTATATGCATACATATGCATATATGTTAAAATTGTATATATAAGTTCAAATAAATATATTTGATTTAGGGTTTTTTTCTAGAGCAATTCTGCAGATCCCACAAATGCTTGGGTTACCCTACAATTAGCATTGGTGTCTACTTGATCTTGAATAAGAGTAAGCAAACAGATGTTGCTGTTACTCTACAGGAAAATTCTATGGGAAATTACAAGAAATTAGAGGAAACAATCAAATTCATTGAAATCTGTGGATTTCAGCTGTATTTCCAGGGTTGCCTGATTGTACTTCAAGTATCAGCTTTAGTTGGGATTTCATTATGGCAAGTGATGTCCGAATTGGATGCATTGCCTTCCATCTATCTCCATTTTCAAATACCTGCCATAATATGTAGGTACATACAGGAGACTCCCAGTGCTCTGAAACAGCAGCCAAGAAATATGTTTTAGCAGTGAGAAGGAAAGGACAATTTGAAATCGTCTTGTCCAGTGAAGGATCTTTGTTCATCGCACAGGTAGTATGAGACTAAAAAATGTAGTTGTTTCCATTAAACTTTTGAAGAAAAATATTTCTCAGCATGGTATTGATATTGTCTTTCTGGTGGAAAGAACTATGAAAAAGACAAAGGGTTATTGCTTTACAAAAGTCTTCATTCAAGTAATTGCTGTTTACATAGTGACCAAGCTTGTGGTTGTTCTTTTGTATGACAGCCTTCCATTTAAATACACGACTGTGTGTCAACACTTTTAGGAATTTCTAAAAGCTTTATTTTCACCTAATAACAATACTAATTTCTTTCTCTTAGGCTCTGCTTCTCTTCTCATGTGCATCAGCTTTCCTCCATTGAGTTACTGAGCTTAGTCCTACACTGCATGATGTGAGTAAAGGAGAAGTTAGCATTACTACCCTGTCCTGATTGCAAAGCAATTAAACAGATGCCTATATTGAAATTCCGACTTAGTATAGCATACGTGATATCAAAGTGAGTCCACTCTACTAGTCAGAATATACTGAGCCATAGTTAGGTATATCTGTGTCGGGCAACAAAGCACTTTGGTAAAGATCTCTGGGATAACTTTGAGCATGGTAAAATATTTCTATGAGTCTGTAGTTCTAGCTTGGACCCCAAAAACAAAACAACAGGACAGTGTGGTGCAGAACTAACTAATACAATAAACTCTGCCTCTCAGCCTCTACCTCTCAGGAGAGATAATGAGGTCAGGTGCAACTATACCAACACAACCATAAATACTTTTAGTTCCAAGTCTAGATGCCCTTAAGGCAAACCTCAGGTATGACAGAGACATTCCTGGTGATGTCAGGGTGTGTATGGAACTAATTGACATTGAAACTGTAGTCATAAATGGAATTAAACTCAAAGCATTTCTATTATTCAAACAAGATTATTCCCACCAAATGTCCTGCTCTACACTCTGCCTTTAAGGTGAAGATCCCATCGGAACCATGCTAGAACATTCATTTGAGTTTAAGAGGCCAGATTTTCACCTGCAGCTCCAACATTTTCTGTATATTCCAAAACTTTTCTTAAGTTTGGAAAGTCAGAAATACATTAAAAAAACTTCCAGACCATATATTAGGAACATTGTTCTATTAGATTATTTGTGTAAAATTAATAATTCTGAATTTCGCCCTACCTTAGTTTCAACTTATTGCCGAAAGAAGAATGATGCCTATCCAAGCTATGATGCTGAAATAGTTATAGCAGCATAATTGTGGCATCAGTGAAGCATGAATGCTATCTAATTATCATAATTGAAGCTCTTGCAATTATGCTGTCATTTCATTTATATTAATACATTTGGTCGAGGTATCAAGGTATCCAGGTTCTATAGGTTAAATCCATATTTCCTTCTCTGCATTCACGTTGATAAACCATACACTTTGCTGAAGTGCCACATAGCTGAGATTTAATTGTGACTGGTGAGTGTTCTGCAGAGGCGGGAGGCATTCTGCAGGAATGGTAACAGCCGCATTTTGAAATCTAGCCAGAGCCTTATTCTCAGAAATATGCCATAAAAATAAGTCTGGAAGATGCCTTCGCATCCCTTTGGTTTATTTAGATGACAAATACATCCTTTTGCCTACATATTGTAGAAATACAAAATCATATAAAGCTTGTTCATACCAGTAGCAACTAAACCATATTATTATCTCAGTGCTGATTACTATGGAAGGAGTGTGTTACCCAGAACTCTAGTTAAGTGCTGTCCTATGAAGAAACAACATCATAGAAATCATTACCTTGGTGTTTATTCAATCACTTCTAGACAGGTGTTTTTGCTTTTAATGAGGTAACAGCAGTTATCATGCTCAGGTCTCAAATTGAAATGGAAAGGCTAATTTTTAGAGGATATTTCTAGATTTTTATACTGAGGTATTGGAGCTGTGACCTTTTCGGGGATGACTATAAAATGCACGTATGCTAATGAGTATCATCCTGCTGTTTTCTTGATCCCTAGCCATCCTTATCTTTCTGTCTCTGTGCCTTCTTGTTGCATTTTTCTTTTGGCTCTGAAAATAGATAATAGCTCTTCATTACAGGTTTTATACAAAGATGAGCACATCGGATCTCTGATCCCTGATTACAGCTCGTAGGTAGTATCACCACAAAACGCTTCAGCAGGTGAGAACATTCATATTTTCAATATACCCCATTTCATCTTCAAAATAGGCCCGTGCACTTTTGGATAGTTGCTCTTAATAGGGTCATAGCGCTTATTGCTCACTATGGTTATCTGAGTCAAAGTGTAATGCAGTTGATAAGAGTTACGGGGGATCAGGAGATTCCCACTAACTGGATTAACAATCGTAAATTGACTGTATTCCTGAGCTCTAACTTCAGGCAAGCTGAGGTTGTCTTTACAGTTACACCATTTTTCTGGATCGTGGAATTTGTTTTCTGATGTTCTGAGAGCTATAATTTGTTGCTGGAAATACAGAGCAAGTGTTTGTGCAGACGTAAGGGTTGTGATGTCAGAGGGAGGAACAAGATGAGGACAGAAAATAAGAAGTTCCTGCAAGTAAAGACATCTCAAAATCCCAATGGAAACTTAGGATCCCTTAATAAATTAAGGAAAGAAAAGGAGACAACATAGAAAGCTAATGATAAATGTCAGTGCTATGATCTCAAACTGTATTCTACCTTCTGTGTGGAAGCACTACCTACCAAATTGAATCTTTATCATTTTAGGTTCATTTGTCTAAGGTCAGTGTTATGAAGAGGAACCCAATTAAAATCTGACTAGAACTTCATTGTCTTAGCCACACGGTGCTCATTCCAGCTCCCATACAGCTAAAAATAGCAACTTAATTTTTTACACCTACCCAATAAAAGGACATAACATCAAGATAAGGCTAAACCAACTAATCATTGAAGCACAGAATTATTTAGTTGGGGAAAGACCTTCAAGATCATTGAGTTCAACCATTAACCCAGCACTGCCAAGCCCACCACTAAACCATGTCCCTCAGCGCCAGACCTACACGTCTTTTAAGTACCTCCAGGGCTGGGGGCTCAACCACTGCCCTGGGCAGCCTGTTCCAGTGCTTCACAACCCTTTTAGTGAAAAAAAGTTTCCTAATACCAAGTCTAAACCTCCCCTGGTGCAACTTGAGGCTTTTTCCTCTTGTCCTATTGCTTGTTCCTTGGGAGCAGAGACCAACTCCCACCCACTACAACCTCCTGCCAGGCAGCTGTAGAGAGCAACAGGGTCCCCCCTGAGCCCCCTTTTCCCCAGGCTGAGCCCCCCCAGCTCCCCCCGCCCCCCCCGAGCTGTGCCGCAGCCCCTTCCCCAGCCCCTGCCCGGCTCTGGACACGCTCCAGCCCCTCCGCGTCCCTCCTGCAGCGAGGGGCCCAACGCTGAGCCCAGGGCCCGAGGGGCGGCCGCACCAGGGCCCAGCACAGGGGGACGGGCACTGCCTGGCCCTGCTGGCCACGCTGCTGCTGACACCGGCCAGGGCGCTGCTGGCCACACTATTTTGGGTACTATGTAATATAAAATGCTACAGTACAGGTCATCTCATCCTAAATCAGGCATCTTAATGAAGTCAGGCTGGATGTCCATCTGCTTGTGCCTATTCTCTCCACCGCTCCTGATGAGACAGTAGGAAGTAAGGCAGGTGAGATGAAAGTCACCCAACATATTGCTAGAGAAACACAGAGAATGAAAAATTTCTGATGGCATTTCTATATTTGATTTAAAGCAAGGATCCTAGTAATTTAAGTGATGATTTTAGAAATGCTGTTTCTAAGTTAAGAGAAATATCTCCCCATGATGCTCTTTTATTATACACAAGTTAATTTCTGCCCAGGCGTACAAAATATAAGCTGGCTGGTTTAATACCTGACCAAAGAAATGAACTTTAAGAAGGAAAAATAGTCAGAAGTGCCAGAGGCTTTAGGTTTTAAGTGAGGTAGCTATGAACAAGGATGGATAAATATGTAAACAAGGGCTAAATGAAGAAAAGAGTAAAAAAAAAAATGCCTAAAGTGAAATGACCTGACTTGGCCAAACAGTTATTCAATGCAGAAGAGTGTATATGACTGTTCCTTGTGTCAGGTGGCAGAAGGCAAAGGAATGTTAAAGCCTATATAAGAAAAAAGAAGTACACTGGTTAAACTAGGATATTGCTCTAACAAAATCAAGGAAATAAGCGAGAACTTTCTGTTTCTTAAAAACACTAATACTGCATAAATTCAATGATGGCTTAAGGATGGGAAATAGGCACATTTTCCATTTTATAGTTTTCAAGTGTTAGAAAACAAACTGGCTCTGTAAGTAGTACCTGTCAGAACAGGATACATTAGCCCTGAACACAGACTGCAAATTACTTTCTGATACTTTCTTTTCCTTTTTTCTTTTTTTTTTTTCTTTTTTTCTTTTTTTTTTTTCCTTTTTTTTTTTTTTTTGGGGGGGGGGGGGGGGCGCAGGGTAGGAGGGGGAAAATTTTCATGTTGCTTTTCCACTTCTGTTTTTAAAGGTGTGTTAGCAGTTGCATTTCTTAGCTCAAATGATCACAAAGACTAAATCCTGAACGTGAATATGCCTAAAAGGTAAATGATGAGAGTTTGAAGTAAAGACACTTCAGATTTCAATTCATGAATATGACATTCAAAGATGAATACAAGTTTGTTAGTCCAATCAAGAAGCAAAATTCATGCCTAATAATCTGACTCTAAGAAAGCAGAGTGTTTCTTTTAAATCTGAAATGTCTTCATTGCAGGTGCATGCAAATACCTACCAATAACTATTTTTTCTAGCAAATTGTAAGCATGTGTTATAAAAAGGACATGTAAGCATTTCAGACATCCTTGGAGAAATTTAGGAGCAGAATAATAGGACTCTTTGGAATATAAACTTCATTGAGAATTAGAACAATACTAAGTATTTATTTTTGTTGGTAACAGCTTTAATTTTATGATGAGTTAGTCAGATGAGTTAGTCAAAGTTGCTTGTGATTCCCATTGAATTGTCTGCTTGATGGGAACATGTGCAGCTCCTGACATGCTTGGTTACTTGTTACTGCAGCAGGATGAGCTATCAAAGTAGTATCCAATAAGCACAAGCATAATTCAGGACTATACTTAGCATATATTGTACAGGTCACTGCAGTGGAGGAGAAAAAGCAGAAGGTGGACAGTTTTGTGCACAGCACGGCGGGGAGCAGGTACTCAATAGCAGGAGAGTGACAGCAGTGGAGACGGAGCTGGGGATATTAGCCAGCCTGTGGCAGAGCTGGAAGTAGCTTCATGGGTATGTGGGGAATACTGAAGGAATCTGGGAGAAAGTTCAGGTGCTGCTAAGAAAAGATAGGCACCATTAGAAGGTTTGGGGTTACTGTCCATGAAGAAGGTATTGGACACAGGGCATCTAGGAAACAAGAAAGAGACTCAAAAGGCAATGGGTGGGAGGGGAGTGGGGAGAGAGAGAGAGAGAACGTGGCTATTGTACCACTTATACTTTTGAGTTGGAAGTCACTGCTGTACACAGATCTCTGAAAACCTTCTTCTGAAGCTGGTCCAATTGACACAGTTACTTAGACAGTCCTCAAGCACAAACGAAGGATCTGATACTGAAGGCTTCTTTCTTAATGCCAGGTCTCCATTGTATGGGGCTGTTCTGTGCCTATAGAATTATAGAATCATAGAAACATAGAATAGTTTGGGTTGGAAGGGGTCTTTAAAGGTCATCTAGTCCCAACTGCCCTGCCATGGGCAGGGGCATCTTCAACTTGACCAGGTTTCTCAGAGCCCCGTCCAACCTGACCTTGAATGTTCCCAGGGATGGGGCATCTACCACCTCTCTGGGCAACCTGTGCCAGTGTCTCACCACATTTATGGCAAAAAAATGTCTCCCTTATATCTAGTCTAAGTCTACCTTCTTTCAGTTTAAAACCATTACCCCTTGTCCTGCCACAACAGGCCCTACTAAAAAATCTGACTTAGAGTGACTTAAGGAGAAATACTTTGTGCCATAGAATTTGACCAGATCATGTCTTCCAGGGATTAAAGTTCTGATTTCCCAGAAGTCAGAATGGAGGATCATGTGTCCCTCAGTATGCCCCTGTCTTGCGATACTCCCATCTTACTATGCACCGGAATTGTCTGGTTAACATCACCTCTAATACCTATTAAAGATTAATGAACTACGTGCATTAGTCTCTTTGACATGTTTGTGATAAATTCAATAGAGCATGTATATATTTGCATGAAATTTTAGGGGTTTTAATGTGCATTAAATTCACTTACTAAAATTTATCTCAGATCTGATAGTCTGTTGGAGTTATTTCACGTGTATCCAATTTGTTCAGCCAAGTTAAGGACAAAGGCAGATTTAAAGGGTGTCTGTCGTCCCTTCAGATCCTGCACACTCCCACCCCACCGCTCCCCTTCTTTTTTTTTAAACTCCTTTCTCTTTTTGCTGCATGGTCAGGAGACGATTGTGCCTGAAGACATTAACATTTCCACGACTGTGCTTCAGCAACTATTTGGGGGAAAAAAAAGTTAGTTAAAACAGGTATCTTGATTAAACATTGAATTTAGGAAGAAGCAGATGAAGAAAAAAACACACCAGTGGAAACCTTAAAAAGAAAAGGAGTGCCTTGTGTAGCTCTAGCTTGAGACTAGATCTGATTTGATCATCCAAGACAAAATCTTGACTAAAACCCAGTTTGTTATACTCTCATGAAAGCTGTGTACATGTTCTGATTCTGTTTTAACAGGATGAATTGCAGACAATCTCTTGAAAAGTTCAGATTTCTGTAGGAATAGTTTTCTCTTTATACACCTGTTTCCAAGAATAGTAACTGTTTTACTAATCCTTGTACTGCTATTATATTACTTTTGCGTCATGGTTTTCAAGTTGTTGAGATATTTTTGGATGCTGGTGAGACATTATTTCATTTGTGAAGCTGAAACTTGATAAAAATAAAGAAAAAAAAAAAAAAAAAAAAAAAAGCAGTGGTGTCGTTCTGAAGTTTGCTTCCCCTTATCCTAAATGGAAGAAACCCAGGAGCAGGCAGAAGGCTTTATGATCAAGCTATGTGAGCTGCTGATAGCAGAAGGTGTCTTCTAGTGTAATGAATTGTGCCTGAAACTCAACAGCCTTTATCAAATTTTAATACATGGGTATAAAATAACAAATTTAAGCCCTGAGCTTGAGTCTGGACCATCTGAGTGGTCCATCTGAAAGTCCATTCAATGACCACCTTGACTGATTCCTGTCACCAGGCTGACCTCACCCCTCACGAAGATCCTACAGGTGGTCTTTTTTTGAACAAGTAAGTTCATTCCAAATGCAAAAATAATCCAGAAGACACTAGTCAAGCATTTTGACAACACAGAGCTTTCTGTACATGAAATGAAACCTTCAATATCACCACTCCAGCAGTTACTGTACGTAAAGAGGGTCAAAGAATAGACAGATAAGGTACTGATTAATAAGAGAGTAAAAGCAGAAGATGTAATGTTATGTAATAAGCAGCCTTAATTTTCACTTTAGGGATAAAAGGTCTGAATCTTGTCCTCACACTGATAGAATGCCATAGAAATACTTTCCTTTGCGTTACTCTTCATTTAAGGATATACCTGAAGCTGCTTTGTTTTCTTTATGTTTTTAACTGTCTTAAAGCAGAAGTTGATCATGAACAATTGTTGCCTAGCAATGATGCTTCCCCTGTAATTTAGTGAGTATGCAGGTTCTTAATTATGCACAAATTATTTTTGAATTATCGTGTTGTTTCTTTTTATCGTAATACCTTCATTAGCAGTGGGCCTAAATTGGGATGCAAACCAAACTTCTACCCTCCTTTTCAGTGTAGGAGTAAGCAGAATTAGGACCCAGATATCAGTTGCAAAAAACACAGCTAGTTTGGTAAAATTCTCCTTGATCTTGGTCATCAGAATTCAGTTTTCTACCAAGGAGCTACAGGGTCATCAAAACTGTCCATCTTCCCAGAGACTGTGACATGGTGCCTGCTGGACCCACAGTGTCTTAAGTTTTCCACTCTTTGGGAATGAGTTTGTCTCCTACCACTGACGGGTCAACAAGTCAGTTTAATAACACCTGGAAGTCAAAGTATGCAGGTGTAGAAGGAGGATAAAATCATATTTACCTTGCTTCTCTTGGAACCTGGACAACATTATCTCAAGGGACAGTCACCATCTGTGGGGTGTGTGCATGAGTACGCTACATCTAGCGTTAGATGGCTAAAGAGGCTTAAACAGGCTGTCATCCACAGCAACAAGGTACAAAATGCTCGGAAAACTGCCCTTTCTGAAGTGGCTGTAAAAGGGAGAAGAGACAGTAGCATCCTTTAACATCCAGGATCTGTTCTAATTTATGAAGCTTACCAGCCCACAGGCCTTCTGGGTACGATAACAGAACGTAATGCAAACACTGTCTCCATCCTCCTGAGGTGCATCACAGGTACTGTACCCATCATGGTTTAAGCCTAGCAAGCAGAAAACCCACACACAGCCACTCGCTTCCCAGTGGGATAGGAAGGAAAATCGGAAGGGTAAAAGTGAGAAAACTCATGGGTTGAGATAAGGACAGTTTGATAGGCAAAGTAAAAACTGTGCATGCCAGCAAAGTAAACTAAGGTGTTCTAAGGTGTTCATTCACTAATTCCTATCAGCAGGCAGATGTTCAGCTGCCTCCATGAACGCAGGGCTCCATCACACGTAATGGTTACTTGGGAAGGCAAACACTGTAACTCTGAACACACACCCCTCCCCACCCCCACCCCCCTTCCCTTCTTCCCCCAGCTGTTATTGCTAAGCACAATGGCATATGGTTTCATATATAGTCTAACCCCTTTGGTCAGTTGGGGTCAGCTGTCCCACCCGTGTGCCCTCCCAACTCCTTGTGCATCCCCAGGCCACTCACTATTGGGGCAGCATGAGAAGCAAAAAAGGCATCAATGCCACATAAGCACTGCTCAGCAAGAGCTAGAACATCTCTTTTTTGTCAACACTGTTTTCAACACAAATCCAAAACAGCACCATACAAGGTACATACAAGGTACAATGAAGAGAACTAACTTTACCCCAGCCAAAACCAGTGCAGTATGTCAGAAAAAAAAAAAAAAAAAAGTGAACCCTTAGCCTTTAAATTCCACTCCTCTGAAAGCTTAATGGGATAATAATCATCCCCTGAATTTAGTGAACTATTCAGAACTGTGGAGTAAGTGTATGCAGTCAGTCCAACAATATCCCAAGTTTATAAATTATTATTATGCCACTATATAAATTGATGGCACGTCCTCCCTTGAATCTTATGCTCAATTCTGGTCATACCATCTCAAAGAAAGAGATAACAGAAGTAGAAAAGGTCTGTAGTAGGGCAATGAAAATTATTAGATGCATGAAAAGACTGTCATGTGAGGAGAGATGAAAAAGATCAGCGTGCTTAATTTCAGAGTTAAGTAAGAGTTGTCACAGGGACTTATTAAATCAGAGATGTCATGCAAGTCAACTGAGTGTTTCTATTTACTCTTTCATATAATATCAAAGGGAAACGTAAAGAAAAATTTATCATCTGAAGGAAATATAAATTTTGCACAATGCAGTTCAGAAAGAAACCAAGGAGCTCATTGTAACAAGCTACCAAATGACTCAGAGTCAGAGCCTCCAGTATGCTGAGAAATTACTATAATATCTTCAGCTACATCAGGAAGAATATAAAACTGGAAAGAACAAGAAAGAACAGAGAAAAAATTAGGATTGAGTGAATCATGGCCCTTCCTGATGTTCACGAAGGCTTCGGGGGCTGTACCGCACCTGCTCTCACCCACACACATGGTGTGTATGAGTCGTTCCTTGTTGTTTATGCTTTTCAGATATTTGCACACAATTAGAGGGTGCATCTGGTGAAGGTAAGCCACAGATGTTTAGTTCTATTATTTTTACCTCTTAAGTCATTGCCGTCATACTAATAAGCCTGTTGCTGCTCTTTACATGTTTTCTCACCAGTGTTGTTTAGAAAGGGATCATCACCTCCACCTCATCTTCTGTGTTACATTTGCCATCCAAGCTTACTCAAACTGCTTGACAAAATTTACTTCTGAATCTCTTTAAAATATAAAACCCTTTTCAAACAAATGTAGCCCAACTCAAACAAAGCAGCAGGAATTCTCTCTTATACAAGGATTCCCTAGTTACATTTCTCTTGAAATCAAGGTACATGTATGTTAGGGCTTGCCCCCCCCCCCCCCCCCCCCCGTTGAAAAAAGAAAAATTTTGAGCCAGCTGACATGGGACAGAGATCCAATGAAATGATTGTGCTCTAGGTGCGTCCATACCGCTCTCCTGGAATAAGGTAAGAGCTCCCTATACCAAAAGAGATTTGCAACGGATTAACTCAGTATTTTGCTTCAACTGAGCAAAATAAAATGATTGAGAGAAGAGAGAATGGTGGCTTTAATGTTCACATATTACTTGTAACTATATAAAGGAGATGAATGTCAGGTATGCATCTTCCCACTATTTACCCAAATCTTACAAATTAACTCAAACAGCATCTATCATATTTATTGTGGCTATTTTCATTTCCAAAATCTAATGATAGTTAAAATTCAGGTTGAGTCTTGAGGAATCACTGCACCGGGCCTTGTAAAAGGAGCAGACAAATAAGCAGTTATACACACACACACACACACACACACACACGCACGCACGCACGCACGCACACACATATATGTAAAAAGATTTCTAACAAGAACAGCTCCAGAAATACACTTATTATTCCCAGATGTGATTGCTTAACTGAAAGGTACATGTTCTAACTTTCAGCTTGTTCTTTTATCTTATTTTTCCCCTAATAACTAATTCACTTATCTTAATGTGGTACATTTGGAAAGATGTTCTATAAACGTTAGTTGTTGTGTTTCAGATAAAATATTTAATAGAATGCTTTTATTATAAGTTGAAAACACACTGCAAATGGCAAGTCATAAAGTGCAAGGCTGGACTAGTCAGACATCAACTGCGCTAAACTGAGCAAAAAGGAACACCTCTAATGTGGAATACCAGTTCAAATAGTGACCATCTCAGAACAGAAAACAGAAACAGGGAAGAAATAAACTTGTTTTACTTTTCTGTGCTAGAAAACCACTAACTTTAAGGGCAAGACCACTCTCAGCATACCATGAGGGGAAGTATTGCTGACAAACCAGCTCTGACACTGAAAGTATTGTAGCCATTAGCCCAAGCACAGCACAGTATGTACCTGGTACCCTGCTCAGAGACATCAGCATCCCTCTGTGGCACAGCTGCACAGCATCTACCAGGTGATTAGAAGCTAGAGCAGGGATCCCACGTTGCAAGAGAGAAAGCAAGAGAAAACAGCCTTCCAGTAAATGAAATAAACCTCTAAAACACCAGTTGGATCAGTGGAAGAAAGTTCATTGAGCACTACCAACGAATTCAGTTTACTTGTATTACTGGGATAATGCAATGATACTGTATTTTGCAGTAGCAGTAAGTTTTTTGGTATATAAATGGAAGTTAGAATGACTAGAAAATTCCTGATCTCTCATCAGTATACCTTTGCTCTCCCTTAGCAGAATATTTTCTTATATTCTTATCAGTAACTAAGGCACAGTCTTTGTTTTAATGGGATTTGAGGTTGCTCACTAGTGTCCATATATAAACTACTAATGTTTTTAACAACCCTGAGTCAAAAATATTTTCAAGTAGCTGTTGAGATATTTGTGGAAAACTGAAGTAGGACCCCCAAATAATTTTAGGAATAAATTAATAGCACTTAGAATTTACAACCACACTCAGAGGTGAAATTTCTCTTAATAGCTTTCTACAGAGAAGCACATAAAAGCAATTGCTACTGATGTAACCATTTTTAGCCAAGGCTCCTACAGAAGAAGAATCCCTATAATAAACGATTCTACCTATTCAAATGTTCTTATAGTTTTAATACATTTGAAGCCTGCCTACCACTTTCAGAGAAAATTGACTGAATGGATGACAAGTCAAAGGTAAGCAGGAGCTGCTGGAGAAGAAAGAGACCTGAAAGTGGCCAAGCTGAGGCCAAGGCAGCAGCACAAGCTCTTAAAAATACGCCAGCTTCAGATGCTTCACAGTTAACTCCTTACTGAAAAAATAATTTTAAAATGAGTCATCAAGCAATAGGAAATCAGGCTCCCTTCATCACTTTTGGTACTCGTTCTAACCCTTGCTTTCCCCCTCACCCACCCCCTTGTTTTGCTGTATTTCATTATCTTTTTTTAAAAATTATTTTATTTTTTTCTATTCCCAGTTTCAGCTACCAGATCATTTCTTTCAACCGTTTAATTATGTTTATGTACCATGCAATCCTGCCTACAAATATCCACTAATGAGACATTAATAATGAGACACTGATAGTGTTTCATGGACTGCTTCACCATTCCTCAGCTGAAGTATTTCACTAATCAGAGACTTATTAGGAAGGAGAAAAAAATCAAAGATCAAATATGACAAAAGATTTGCTGAAGGAGCTCCTTCAGGAGGCAAAATGGATCATGCATGTAAGGCACATTATGAACTTCTAAGTTATCTTATTAAAGAAAGAACAAACAAGTGGCTGCTGTAGCACAGCACAAATCACACTGTGCAGGCTGGCTTAGTGCACTGTAGAATTTCTAAGCTGTAATAAAATGTGGGGGTTTAGGTACATTTTTCTCCTCATTGATTTTACAAGAAATGTGTAACAAATAATCCCCAGATTTGACTTTTAAAGCAGCATGTTAGCTCAGGGAAATGCTTTTGTGAGAAACTGGAAGAAGCAGAGTTGGAATTGACATTGCCTGTCCTCTCGAATCCTTTCTAGGTTTATATTAAAGGCATAGAAATCTAGTAGCTGCAAGGAAGACTTTGCGCTTTTTTTTGGTGTGGTTTTTTTTTTTTTTATTATTTTAGTGGTTTGTTGTTTTTTTTTTTTTTTTCTTAATGTTACACAAAGTTTCTCCAAAGGATTTAATGCATTACAAGATGTTTCCATTGTACACATCACCTTACATTGCTGCACCCTTTATGTTCACTAAAGGGAAAACCTGCAGCTGTCTTTTACAATGCAGAAGTCAGATATATATCTGGCAGTCAGTATTACAGCTGTTTTCAGGAGGGATTTGCACCGCCTTGTATGCTGAATTAATAGGTGGTTTTGTGAAGGTATTCCATGCAAGCTAGTACTAATGGGGGCCTTGGAGGATGAATTTTAGAAAATCTTTTGAAGCAGGTTCAAAAGGACTTTTTCACACACATGACTACTGCTTCAGTAGAAAAAAAAAAAAAAAAAGAAAACATTTCTGTGGTTAAAGCACTTCATGGTACACCATGTTACCTTATAATCTTGGCTTTCTCTGCCAGAATTTGCCTCTGGCTGCAAACAGCGGTTAAATTGATATATGACTGAAAATATTTGGTGTTACCTGGCTGTACCGTGTCGCACGCTGTAATTTGTGTGTGTCTGTGCATGTGTGTGCCATTGGTGTGTAAACTACAACATATTATATTTGTCCTGAAGATAAAGGGAAGAACCAAAACAAAAGTTATGTAGTGAAAAACACCTAATGAGGAAGTGTCATGCTAAACTGAAAGCATTAGTAGGTCATTACTGCTGTAGCTGTAATTACTATCAGTTTCATCAAGTACTATAACCATGACTTCTAATTTCTTTTTCTGCACAAAGGTCCAAGTAATATATAATCAGTTAAAAACCCTTGAAGGAAAACCTAGGCCATCATGAGCTCAATTAATCTTCATGTTCCTTGCAGTCTTGGGAAGTTTATATTTCCTACTAAACGCTCCTCGCCCCCCCCCCCCCCCCCCCCAACCTCCTGTAGTTTCTGATTCATTGTTTGGGGTTTTTTTTGCATGAGATTTAAACCTCTGCAAAGGCCCATTTATCTCTTAAGACCCATTTAACCCCACCAGGGTAAATCTTATCCTTAAGGTATGAGATAGAAATAAAAATACCTTTTCCTTATTCGTATTGTCATTTAGATCCATGGGTGTTATAGTACTAGTCTCTGTCTTTCCAAATATTAAACAACTTTAGGTATAGGGTGCATGAGAGTCAACAAAAGGCATGTAATTTCCCTTTCTTTGATTTTAGAAGTTTTCACACCATCTACCTCTAGGTTTCTAATGCAGGAGGGTACACAGATGATTCTCTGCATGGCCAGTGGAAAAACATGCTTCCCTTGGTCCTGATTTGGGGCATCTGTTTGAAGCTCCCACTGTTTTGCACAAGTTCTAGTGTTCAACTAATGTTGAGCATCATCAGGAAAGGGATTGTAAGAAGAAAAAGCATCCTTTGCTGCAGTATAAAAGCCTTATGTACCCACACCTTGCACTGCTATGTGCTGATCTGTTCTCCTTGTCTCAAGGGAGATGTTGTGGAGTTACAAAAAGGTTCAGAGTAACTTAATCACAATGATCAAGTGGATGGAGCAGCTGCCCTGGGGAGGAGGGTGGGGCTTTGGCCAGGAGAAGGCTGAGGAGGAATATGATTATGGTTTACAAAGTCAAAAAGGGGAAGGTAGGAGGAATAGAGAACTCTTTTTTTTTGTTTGTTCGTTTTTTTCATCCAAAACTCACAAGAAAGATGGGATGCTAGCTGAAGCTTGCAGATGAGTTTAAAATGGGTAACTGAAACTCCTCTTTGCACAATGAAATGTGAACTCCAAAGCCTGATGTCAAGAGAAAGTGGTATGAAAAGAGTTCAGAAAAAATAATAGACAGCACATCCATTAGAAGGAACTGAAAAAGCAGGGATATAACCTCTAATATCTCAAAACCAAACAGTTCTGGGTGCTTGGGAAACACAAGAGAAGTGGACTGCAGACAGTGGTCAGGATCTGATGCTTTCCATAGGCAGCTTCCCTTATTGCCCCTCCTGGAGGCTAAGTACAGGGCTAGATGTTCCCTCCCAGCAGGGCATTAGTTATGTTCTTTTAAATACTGAAATTGAAATTATTTCAGAAATAAAAGTGAAGTATGCTTATTCATGACCTGGCAACTCAGTACAATAAAGTTCTTCCAAGGCAGTTTTTCCTTTTTCCTTTCCTTTAAAGAGTCCTTAAAGAGAGTGTGAGAGAAATGAATGATTATATTGAAATTTATATTTAAATGAAACCACTGATTGGATCCCAATGGTTTCACATCAGGGGTCAAAAGGTCGCATGAAAACCATGTTACCGTAAGTATCCTGCTAAGGCATTTCTGTGGATTCATTGCACAGTGTTGGCAGTTAACTCCGGTTTATGACATAATGCATTTTAGATATCTGCCTTAAGATGCAGTGAATCACAGCCTGAAAGTGCTTATCTGTCTCTGTTGAGAATAAGATGTGGATTACCAGCTCTGATGTAGACATTTGCACTGGAGGTTTCTGCAGTGAGGTGAGACGAATCATGACAATTCTGTTTAAATAGATGCTGATTTAACTGGATAGACTGTCACTCCTTGCTTTGGAAAATACGTTTTGTATACTTTGTTACAAGAAAACACACAAGCATAGGAAAATCATATTGAGTCAAGCCAAATTCCCATCAAGCCCAGAATCTATCTCCAAAAAAGCCATTAGTAGATGGCCAGAGTACAACAACGACCATTTCCAATAGCCCACGACTTGGAGAATGCCTTGAGGACCCTGTGACTCAGAAGTGGTTTATTTTTGTGCTCAATAGCCCTGGACAGTTTGCATCTATGTATTAGACCACAGAAACATCCACCCTTTGCATTTGCTGTATGAGTTAGTGTAAAGCATGTAATACAAGGATGCAGTGCACTCTGTATCCCGGTGTAGGCTCTGGTACTATCAGAGCTTCTGGAGCTCATTGAACTGCCTGCCCTGGTCAAAACACAAGTTACATTCTTCAAGCCAAACCATTTGTCAGGTTTTATTATAACTTCACTGATAGCTTCTATTTATATTTTTCTGATCCAAGAAGCCTAGTGAAGAAGCAGGTAGCATAGCAAATGTAATAGCTTTCTTTCTTGTCAAATCAAACATTTATTTTCAGTAGTCAGCACTGATAACTGAAACAAAAATTGAGTCCTGAAAAATCTGTAAGCAAGTTACAAGTTTACAGACTTCAGTTGTCTACATTTATTTTTTTGTCAAAAGACAGATATCAGTTAATCTATAAAATTACTGTGAACTTGTTTTCATTAGTTTATTATACATGTTCTCATATCCAAAAGTAGGTAATATTAATTGAGAAATTACCTTTGACAAGTCCTCTGATTTTACTAATAGGGAATTGAAATGAATGAAGCTGTTTTCCAGCCCCATGGCTGCACAAACGAATGTGTATATAATCTTGATTATGTGTGTATGATCTTGATAAAATATATATCTTTACATATGAACTGTGATTTTTTTCCTTTCTTTTACTGATGCTGGAGACTACTCACTCATACAACTGTTTCACCAACATAAGTAAAGTTTTCACATAAGGTCAGTACTATTATATTTTAAAGGAATGCAAGACAAATCCTGGAGGGGGTTGCATTTTCTCGTGTGTTTAAATGTCTTGAGCACCATAAAATTTGTCACTATAACATTATCACAACCAGTACACTTGTTTAGTACCCACACCCTTTATCAATTTTCATTTCTTTTGTTAAGTTTCTATTAGGAAGAAAATATTTCAGAATGTTCAGGTATTTTCTGGGTCAGTGAACTACAAAGTATACTGTTTGATATAGGATCCAAAAGCCTTTATCTTTTCTGACTGTTATTCCACTGAACAATGTAAAGAAAATTACTTTGTAAAAATCAGAAAGGGTAGAAGAAAAAAGGTGGGGTCATCACACTTCCCATTTTTCTTGCTTTTCTGGGGACAAAAATGCCATGAAATAAGCTGTCTGATTTAATTTTTTTGTCTGGGTCAGAACTGGAAAGCACAGCAGACACACCCTACATCCCCCCAAACTGAATAATGGTAACTTTTTGAAAAATATTAAAAAAAAAAAAAATAGTCTAAGAGATTAAATAGACAAAGCAGTAGCTTTTTGGGTTGCTTTTCCCATCCTAAGTCAGTGCTTCTTTATTATTTATCACTTTATTATTATTTATAGAAAATGATTACACATAGGAACACATATTTCACTATGTCTAAACATGGTCCTTCTTTTTTTGTTCTGCTCCTATTACCTTAAAGCTACTTGTTAGATCATTATCACCTGCTAGCCTGAAAAAGGCTGACTTAAATAAGTTAGCTTTGCGAAGTGCTGTTCTTTAACAAGAATTAGCCAAACACAAAGAGGTACTAACGGATCCCAAGGTGCATATCTGATATCCATATCTGAATTATCATGATCGGCCCATAGTCATCCTGGAGAAGAAATCAGTAGGCTCCTAAAAGCTTACCTACTGGAGTAGTAAAATTGCTGCTGTCTATAGAAAAAGGAGAAAAAAGGGCAGGGAAAGGCAGAGATCCAGAAGGACACAGTGTCCTGCTTACTATCTGTGTTAGCTGAACGTAACTGGACAGCAAACTCTTCCATGTACAAAAGAAAGCTGATGACACAGGGGAATGTGGGAGGAGCTATGACCTCTGCATGGCAATTAATTTGTCTTGATCCTATGATGGCACAAGAGGCATCCGAGCCTTGTAACATAGACATTGATGTTGATTAAGAGGAAAGCATAGCCATCATACATCATGGTGGATGTTTTCACCCATTACCATGGAAGATCTGCCTTGACGTGGTCTCTAAAGGACTGTCATTTCCATTCTCAATTAGTTGAAATTATGAGATAGTCTTAGGGCATATGAAAAGCTTCTGATTAGTATGAATAGGATGAAGGGTACATGATGGTGGACATCATGATTAGTATGTATTCTTCAAATATGAATCATCTGGCTAAATTCTTGATTTTGTGGCTTGGGTTTATGCTAGGTCAGCATTGAGATTCATATTGGTCTTTTGGAAGGTATGAACCCATGACAACTGTGTTACCATGCAACCATGCAAGAAATCTCCATTTAACAGAAGTTTGTCACAGGCAGAGCATGTGATGAGGTGTGTCAGAATGTTAGTAAAAAAAAAAAAAAATACTTAGAATCCTATTTTAGATTTTAAAAAGAATAAATTTACTATTAATCAATGAGTATGTACTTGTCACAAAGACATTTTAGAAGTTATGAGGAGAGTAGACACAATATGGGGTAACAAGAAGAAAAAGCATCTGTGCTCCGACAGTAGGTAAAAGTGTTCAGCCATTTAAGTATATTATTTATCAGTAAAAAGTAATAAACATTTGTTAACATCTCATATACTTCTTTTAGTAGATTATGGATGGTAGAGATGTTATTGTCTCAATACAGTATTTGTTAAACATTGCCCTTTTTTGGTCTCCATTACAAAGCATTTAACAAATATTTCCATGAAACCTGCAAGTGTGTACTGGTGTGATTGTAACAAAGTTTGCAAAACAATATCCCATGAGATTTGGAATATGAGCTTATTTCCTCAAAAATTAAAAAAACTTTGAGTGAAATGTTGGAAAATTAATTTTAAAGGGAAGAAGAAGGGGGAAAAAAGAAAACTGAGATGCTGTAACCATTTTTACAGCAACTAAGCACGAGAGCTACTTGACAATAGTCCAAACCAAAGGTCCATCTAGTCCAATAGCTCCCTTCCAGTTACGACCAGGAGCTGAAGCTTAGGAAGTGAACATTTCCTAAGCAAAACGATACAATAATAACTGATCCTTTCCATAACATGCTCTTCTACAATCCAGAAGTAAACAGTTCAAAGACTTTTTGGGAACGGAAACTTTTAATATCCACCAATGCAATTGTCTACTTGTAGTTTCAAGGGTAAAGGATAGGTCCTACTTATCCTGAGAACTGATAAATCTACATTCTATGAGACTATGATTTCCTGCAGTTTTGTGGACCTCATTTATGATCCTATTAAACACCTTTCACTCATATCTTTTTCAAAGTGAAGAAACCTTATAAATTTCCTTCGTGAAAACTATTCCATTCCTCTGATCCTCCATGTCATTATTCTCAGTACTCTTCTATTTCTTCTAATTTTTGTTGTGATAGTATAACTAGGGCATGTGCCATTAAAAATTAATACAAGGAATCATCCAAAGAAATAGACATGCTCTTTTGTTCTCTATCCCTTTTCTAATTATATCTCAATATTCTATTTGTCTTCTGACCATATCAAAGACTGACATTAATTTTTCATAGGAATACATACAGCAATTCCAAGATCTTTCCTGAGTATTAACAACTAATCTGGAGATCCTCGTTATATACTTAGTGTTAAAGGGTGCTTTTTTTCCCCTCTGTGCCAATAATTTTGCACTTTCCAACAAAAAAAAAAAACAGTCAAAAAGCCATGAAAATGTAATATTCACAAAACAGCACAATATACTTCACGCAAATTTGGGATGAATTCATAAAACCTGAAGAATGAACCAGTAGGCAATTATTCATTAGGTGTAGAACCTAGCAGCGCAAGCTAAAGACAAAAATAAAATCTGTGGTTTAGAAGAAAGTGTTTGGTATATACTGAAGAAAAAAATATCTGCTGTCTACTGAATGGATAACTTTTTTAATAACAAGGTAGATAAGTCAGAAATGTTTAATAAATATTTTTGTTCTTTATTTGGAAAAAGAAAACCAGGATGAAATGCTACAACACAGTGTAATGGTTTCCATTCCATTAGTAACCAAGGAAGACTTTAAACTTCTATTAGTAATACATATTTGTTACCAGAAAGCTTGGGTAACAATTTACATCAGAATTTTTCACAAAGGAACATTTTTAATTAGCACCCTGAGACATAAATAAGCTCCTAATGACATTTTGAAAATACTTCGGAGTCGAAGTCATTTTATTGGAGGTGGGTGCCTATGTACTGAAAAAAAAAAAAAGTGATGAGCATCTACCTGCATTTTACACACCTAAATACTTTATAATTCTAATTAAAAATCTTTTACAACTAATAATTACAGCATTAACTCATCCCTTCTGGTGGCTAAATTGAACACCTGCCTTTAATTATGATGACTTGGAAAAGAGAAGCAGCCTGAAGATTACAGGATTGTAGAATCGGAAATGCAGTGTTACATGAGTACATTTTGTTTAAATAAAACCATCTTATCAGACAAGTGCCCAATTATCATTTGTATCAGAAAATATTTAATTTTACTCTTATTTGCTTTCAGCAAACATTAATTTCAGTGCATGTAATGGGGAAAAGCAATGATCCTGAAAGCAGACATCTCAGTTATAGATGATTTAAAAGCTTTTGGGGAATCAAAATTACTTCTCTTCTGATTGAAATTATTTCTGTTTTCTGATTATACTTGTAGACCATGGGCAAATGCTCAACAACATCAGCCTGTATTAATCTGTGAGCAAGGTAGCTTTGCAAGAAGTGTGCTGCAGAACAGAAACTGATTATGACAAAACAAAGCAGCTTAACAATCCCAGGCACTGTTGTGTAAATCTGAGCAAAAGTACTCTCTACATTTGGTCATTGGAGCTGTTTTTTTAATCTATCCTAGGAAATCTGAATTATACCCAAATTTTTGACAATCAAAAATATCCCTGCAACGTGTATGAAGAGTCCTATCAAACTGAAATCACTCCTATAAGGGTGTTGTGGGCTGGATAGGTGCCCTGTATTAGGAAGTAGGCTACATGTTTGTAAAACCATGCACATTGTTGCTTTGTAATAAGAATACATAAGAATGGCTTGAAAAAAACCTATCTTGCCTTAAATTATGTGTATTACTAGTGGTTGTCATAGGCTTGCAGATTTATAGGCTACATTGGTAATATCTGTGAGGAGAAACTAGGGCTCAAAGTTGGCGTTGGCAAACAACCACGTACATGACCGTGTTGCTAATACAGACACTCTCACGTGCACATAGAACAACAGGTTGGAAGGGACTTCGGGAGATTGTCCAGTCCAGCTTCCCGCTTGAAGAAGTACCAGTTGATATGGTAAAACATTTTGCGTGGGGCCTCATCTAGCTGAGTTTTGAAAACCAGCAAGGCTGAAGATTGCACAGCTTCTCTGGGCTCTTGTTCCTGTGCTTGTTCAATCTCATGGTGATTCTTTTCCCTTTCTTCTTATATTTAACCAGAATTTTCCTTTTTACAGCTTGTTTTCACAGTCCCTTTCTGCGCAGCTCAGAGAAGAGACTTGCTTTTTCGTCTTTATAGCTCTCCATTAAGTACCCAAAGAAAAAAGGCTCCTCCTCGTCACTCTCACAGCTGAATAAGTCAGCTTCCTCAGCCTCTCTCCATATTTCTTTAATCTCTTTGTTTTCCTTGGCATATCGGATTGCATTTCCTGATGTAGAACACCACTTGCCATCATAGGTTATATGGCCGTCATGCTCTCAGCTATGTCTAGCATCCAAGCATCCTTCACTTTGGAAATTTTGCATTTTAGACATAAGACAACATTTCATTATTGTGAAATTTGATTAGGACACGTGAATAAGAGCAGAAAAATATTTTTGTTGGTTTTAGGCTAAAATAATCTGAATTTCACCTCAGACTGGATATATTAGCTTTGAAATATTTATGCATATTACACACCTTTGTAGTGTTCAGCTTTGTTTCTGTGTCAGCTATCTTCTATATTCCTCATAACTCTATTTCCTATTAATCTATGAAGTTCTTGGTTTACTGTTAAGTTTTGGTTTCTTTCTTTGGTTTCTATTACTATGAACCCCCTGTTCCCTCTACATGTACTTCCTTCTGGAAAGTTAGGAATACTGAACCAAGTGTTATAAACCCAAGATAAAAAATACCTTGCAGGTTTTTTATATATTTTGATTCTTCACTATACCATGAAAATGAGGAATAGTTTAAAAAAATATTAAAAACAGAAGTAAAGGCAAAAGAATATTGGAACCAAAGGTGAAGCCATTATATTTCACCAGTTGATGCTATTTCAATAAATCAGCTCGATCTGCACAGTAAACACAAAACATAAACCAGATGTTTCATCCGTCCCTTCAAATCCTCAGGTCTAGCTGATCAAACCCTGAATCCAGATTTTAATTCAACAATTTTAATGATAATAAAGGGCTATATGTTAACATCTTTAAGTGTAGAAGATTCTGAATCAGAGCAATCATGTCTCAGAGACAATTCTAGTTAATAAGTTGGATTTTTGTTCATATTTTTTCCTTTAGCTTACTGTGACTGTGCTAGAGGTAGCATACCTGGCCCTGCGCAGATATCCCTCAGCGCTGGAGAACCCTTGCATGATAAGGAATGATTCAAAAGACACTTTTAATTAGTCATTCCCCACAAGAGGGAGGATGATTGTCCTCAAACCCAGGAAATTCTAGCTGTCAGCATGGAGGGATTATTTGCAAAAAATACATATTAGACAGCTGTTAAAACCCAAGTTTACTCCTGAGCTGCATATTTAATATGTTTGCAACATAAATAAATAGTTAGCTCATTCTCTTTGTGCAACCTCATCTTTCAGTGATGACCCAGAGAGCTGCCACCTGAGCCCAAAGAAATAGACAATCAAAAGTGTTAAAAAAACAGGTCTGGTGGGAATGTGATGGGAGATTTGTTTGTGATATGAGACTTCACTTCTCTGCAAAGTCAGATTTGCTGGGGTAAATTCCTTGGCTATTTTTGGTTTGTGTTGATCCTTCCTCAGACACGTCACCCCCTTTCACAAGGTCACTGAAATAAGCCACCAGGATATTCCAGTTAGAGAAATGGAAGGAAAGTAAGAAACTCATGCAAAACTCCTTGACCTATAGAAAATGATGGGTATTGCAGTGATACCGGTAGAGTAAGCAAGATGGGAAGCTTCCATAGAAGCTTTCCACAAGGAAATGTAGGGAATTGATAAAGATTGGAATTCACTAGATATAAAATATTGCTCTTCCTTCAAAGCAAAGCATGGTGTGAAAAATATCCAATTATTAAATCTAATTACAAGAAAGTGTAAATCACCATGGGGTTTTATTTCTAAATTCAAAGTCTAATAAAAAGAATAATTAACATCTACACAGAATATTCTGGTGCAGCCCACCTGAAATATTGCATTGATTTCCAGGGTATCATACACCCTGGCAGAATTAATGCTCAGTAAGAAGTTTAGAGAGAAGAAACTGAAAATATGAGAGGGCTAACAATACTTATTTGTGAAATGTTCCAATTATGTAGAGTTTCACCCAAAGGATAAAGTCTTTTCCTGTAATATTTCCTCCCGATAAGGTTAAAGCCTTGAATCAGCACTGCACTTAAAAGCAGTTTTAAAATTTCTTTGCAGCTTAGGGATGCATTTTGGTTTGTATTTCTGCATTTTGCTGAATTAAAGAGAGAATTACAGGACTACTTAAGAATGTATAAAGTTATGAACAGGTCAGAGTGCCATGGCGTACCACAGAGAAAATATTTAGGATGTCAAATAACATTTATAAAAGGAGGAAAATATAAGAATACAGAAAAAGAATATGGAAGAATCCAAAAGCAAAAAAGACATAATATTTGATAATCTTTAAAGCAGGATATTAAGGCACTGGGAAATATTTTACTCTGTCTGGAAAAGCAATGATCTAATACTAAATCTTTTCTTTCCTTCAGATGCAATGATATATAATTAGATGTAGTGATATACATCTTGTCATAGACAACACTTAATTCACACATGTTATATTAATTGAATAGAAGCTGCTATACTCTAGAATTTACTCTGGAGATAGAATACTAATGGAAGATTAAACCAGCACAGATCTGGGAGGTTGCAATGAGACCTCTTGTTAAGATACAGAAGGGTGAATTTTGGACAGTGAAACACTGAGTATTGAGTCTATCTGATCCAAGTCTTCCTAACCTGATGTAGCTCCGTCTCAAAACCAAATGCTTGTAGCTGCTAGCTAGTGGGTTTTTGTACCCTTGTCACTCTGAGAAGGCTGTTCCCCACTTCACTGCTTAAATGATAGGTCATCGAATTTCCATACACCTTCAGGGTCAGAATTACTGACAGCTAAGCACTACTCAGAGATGCTGTGGGGCTTCCTGAAAGGCATCAGAACCTAAACCACTTCCACTTAACACAAAAACTGTTTTTCCATAGTTGTTGGTGCTTCCCTTCTCTATTTAGGGTATCATAGATACTCCTTGTTTTGAATGCATGGTGAGCAAATGTTTTAGGCTGTAAGATTTTGAGAGGGAGACTAGTGGGCTCTGTAATCCCAAGCAAAAAAGGACTGATGTAGTGTGAAATTAGAGTTGTAAGTGATTAACACAATGGAAAGGTTCTGCCCTATAATTTTTCAATGACCTTCAGCCCTGATAAGTAAATGTGTGCCAAAGCAGATCAAGGAGAACTGGTACAGCTCAGATGGAAATTCTCTTTCACACAGAACATATAAATTATTCAAGCATTGCTTATATCTGTATTTACCGCTCAGCTATCTCAGCCTTCTTCCCCCACAGGTTTTGTTTTCTGCTTCTATGGAAGGTGTTGCTGGCTCTTTCTGAGGTAATAAGAGAAGCTGTATTCTGTTTCTGATAAGACATGCCAATTTCATTTTTTGAGTTCTCTGTAATCTGCCACTGAAGTCTGATGATGGCTTTACTGCAGCAATTTGTGGATGTTTCAAAGAGGAAAACCCTTTCCTTCCCTCTCTTTCCATTTGTGTCAATAGAAGATCCCAGTTCAGCCAAGTACATAAATATATATGTCATGTTACACACCTGAGTGTTCATGCTGCCTTCATTTACCATGTTTTAAAGCTGGTGCAGAGGACAGTAGGACTCTCCTTGACTTCTTTTCCAAACGGGTGTGTGGATATGACTTTTTCTATCAGGCAGGTCAGGCATAAACCCTCCATCAGCTCAGCAAGCTTGGCAGACTTTTATGGCTCCCCAATTTCCAAGGAGCCCTACAACATCTGTATGTGCATTAGATTATGTAAACACTGACCTGAAGGTGATATGAAAAAGCAGTCACAGGCAAGGCTTTGACGTGGAGCCCTGAGTGGGTCCATGTGCACTGAAGCCAAGCAACTTCTATTCAAAACCAGAATTTTCTATAACAAAATGTTCACTAGGTGGGTGCAAGAAGATAAAACTGCTAGACTGAAATGGATGCAGAGTGGAATCCGTGCATAGAGCCAAATTCAGATTTCATTAAAGTCGCCAGGAAAATATTGTCTCTAACATAACCAGGATATGATCTGGGCTGAATTTAGACTGTGAAATTCTGTCTGAGTAGGCTGTGCAGAGCAACAGGCATTAAAGTGCATTGTAATGTTAAAAATACCTTCACTTCTATGGTGACTTTAATTTTACATAAAAATATGTTCAGTAAAAGCATGAGTTCAGTTAAACAACTATTCCTTCTCCTTCGCTTTTCTCACCATCAATAGAATAATAGTAATCAGGAAGCAGATACAAAGGGAAAGCCAAGCTGTTAAAGAAGGTAAACCACACAAAATGATAGTGCTTTCTGTTGCTGTATGTTTCTTCTTATTTTCTACTAATAATTTTTATTATCCATAAGCAACAGTACTTTTGAAGAAATAAGTAAATATTGTGAAGATGTTTCCATAAACATTCATCCACCGTATGAAATGTATTCATGCTATTATTTCTTGCCCTGGTGGGTGTGTTTTCAGACAACTGTGGATTAGTATAATGCTGGAGGAAAGAGAATTTTAAACTTCTGCAATTTCCCTGGGGGGAGGGAGGTGCAGAGGGTGGGGAGTCAAAAGAAACCACACAGCCTTGCCACAGGTTTATTGACCAATATTGTAATGGCAAAATTATCAGGTGATTTATGTAATAACTCATCGTTATGTATAAACATACACAGTGAAAACCACACAAAGCACACCTGGCTAAACAATAAATAAAGGAAAATAACCACCTGCTTAGTGACATCCTTATTCTTATATTCAAATTCAGCTACACAGTTTTCAGGCAATAAAAATATCAAACACAACAGAAGTGTAGCTGTATTGAAAGGAGTCACCATGGTATTTATGATGAACGAAAATTAAGAGCAAGAGTCCAAGACAAACTCCCCACAAATGGAATGACAATACATTGAGCACAAAGAAGCCCCAGGCCTTATAATTTGGCACAGAACAAGTCTTTACTGGCTTTGTCCCTTTACGTGCAGGATGCAATCAGCTGTGACCATCTCCATGTCCCCTGGCCATCATGGTGAGGATCATCCCTGCTCCAAGTGCAGGGGGAGGAAATTCAGGGGCTGTAACATGCCCTCTCTAATTAGGTCTCACACCATGGATGCTCATCTCTGTAAGCCTGGGTCTCTCAACACTAGAAGTAAACCACTGGGATGGGAGTGACACAGAAAGCCAGATCTGGTACGGGAGTCTTTCCCATCAGAAGCTTTGGGACAGCGTGGCACACTCAAGCATTTTCAGATCCCATTTTCCAGCGGCACAGCTCCGTTTATTCAGATCATCCCACTTTAAACAATGGGAGGTGCTCCAAATCCCACCCTACAAGCATCAGTCTCCCCAAAGTGACTGGATAGGGAGCCTGCAGAAGCCACATCCCTTATTTGCAATTTAGCTGCCTAATAGTTGTGTAGCATATCTAGTTTCCCAAGAAAGTGACTATAAATTTAACAGTACAACAATTTATAAACATTCCACCTGGTCAAAAGTGGTGTCTGGTTTGAAGCAAAATAAAATCAATTAGGAAGCTCATTATCAGAAGTCCTTCCTCCATCAGCTGCACTTTAGCTTCAACATAAAAACTCGTTGTGATGGACCAGCAAGGATAAGCAATGTTTGCATTAGGATTCCTGGCTAAACAGATATTTTCAGATAAAGCATCAGGGCAGAAATTCAATCCTCGTGCAAACTGCTAAACTGGGTATTCTTCAGCGGAGTCTCATGCCAAAGAAGTCTCACAGTCACTATGTCAAACACAGAGTGGGGATGCTCCGGCAGCTTTCAGTGTGTGCTGTCCAGGACTGAGCTGCTGGCAGTCCAGGACGAAATCTGGGAGCACACCTGCTGAACGGCAAGCTCAAACATATCAGTAGGCCCCTCAGTCCTCTGTTTCACTCCTTTTTCCTCCCTCCTCACTGATCTGCTATTCTTTTCCCCAGTTCATGTTTGGGGTTTTTTTGTTGGTTTTTTTTTTGTTTGTTTGGTTGTTTGTTTTTTTTTTTTTTTTTTAAAAAAAAAAAAAAAAGCTACAGTATTACCTCCACTCCTGATTTACACCTAATTGAAGCTAATAATAATATTAAAGCAAGCATGCATTTTCTTCAGTGTCTTGGCTTGTTGCAGTACCTTAGCTTTCTACATTATTCATTAATTTATTCTAAAAATCCATTAAAGGCTTAGTAATTGGCAATGAGCACATTATCATGAGTATTCCTGTACCCAAAACCTTTAAAATAGAATAGGTAGGAGGGAAAAACAAAACTAGCAGATGATTGTTGCAGATGATTGTTGAAGCTGGACCCTAATATCTGCTTATAATTCTTCTGATGCTATTAATTCCATCACTTGCATTCTACTGATATGATTAGTTACTTGTGCTTTCACCAGGAAATTTAAAGAGGAGGAGGTCAGGCCTCAAATATTTTCTTTTTTATTAGAGACTACAGAGATAATCCAGGATTTATGGAGTCTTTTGGGCTTTGAGGCAGTAGCTACTGATGGATGAAATGTTTTATGTATTGGAAAGGGAAGGGTAACAGACAAAACAGAGCAATGCATTTCTGCACAGTCTCTTGAGCGGAAAGCATAAATGTCTGGTTATTATTTCTGATTTGCTTTCAACTCTTCAACTCAAGTTTAAAGATGCTACAGAAAGATTAATCCTTAGAATTGTCTGTCTCAGATGTTATAGATGTAAATGTATTTCATTAAAGGAGAAATGTGTTTAAATAGGAGAAGTAATCAAGTGAAATCTTGGCTCATAGACATCAATGAAAGCTTTCACATCACTTTCAGCAGAGCCAGCTTTTCATGAGACATTTCATTTAAAAATCAAGTCAAAACCTCTTTCTTTTTTTCTCACGTCTCTGTATTTCAGAAAAAAATGAGTCACTGAAGCTCAGTGAACAAAAAAAATATTAAAATTCCAAATGAATCTGATTCAACTATGTAGCTGTGCCAGTGAGACAGAGGTTTTGGAAGTTTCCCTACATGTCAGCACCGTTGTTAGCTGTAGCCCCTAGATGGTGCTGCTACAAACGGTCTTGTGAGGCAATCAAACGTATAGGCAATTAGACCTAGGAGAAACTAATTATGAGTTGTGACGTTTACACCAACATTTACTTTGTTCTTTACCTCAAAGTCTATGCTTAATGTTTTTGAGGATTTTTTTTTTCAGTCTGTAACTAGTGTGCAAAACTCATATTGATGACGTTAATATTAAATGATATTAAATGATGTCTAACTTCACACCAGAAATGTGAAAATATCTGCATCATCTTATGAACCCCATTTAGTATTACAGGATGGTTATGAGGCATAATTGGTTAAAAGCTCCCATTGTAGTTTTTCTAAGGGTAGGATTGACCTCATCTAACTTTCAGGGTGGGATTCAGGTCCGTATTCATACACCAGAGTTTAGGTACCTCTGGGCGAACTATGTGCAGTTGTATGCTAGTGCTCCAATGGGATACACATCTCCTGTGTTACATCCATGACTCCCATGAGGATGTTTCAGGTATAGCAGGATATCTCAAATGGTACAAGAAACCTGCATATAGACAGCTGAATCCTGATTTTGACATTAGGTTAAATGAGTTCTGCGTGTAATTTAAAGAGAATTAGGAACTAAATAACCAGTGTTATTCTGGAGAGCTTGGAAATCGATGGCATAAGATAGTAAAAATGTGCTCATGCCTATCCTAGAAACAAAGTTTTTCATATTTCATGATAACATATTATACAGCAATATAAAGCTATCAGCTCTGATTGTTTCTCTACTTCTTTCCCACCTCCTAAACTATAAGGACCAAGAGAGAAACTGGCTTTAAAACCCAGCTATTAAATTTTCTTTCAATCACCTGGAAAAGGAATAGCATGCAAAGAAATCAGACTATAAACGCATTCCCTTTAGACAAGTTTAGGATAGGACATTGTCGCTGTCACAGAAAGTTAAAGATCTTTACAGTGCAGAAGGCAACTTCTCTGTGGCTGGCCATAAGATTAGCTGGATTAGGTAACAAAGTGTAAAGGAAGGAGTGTGTTAGTATTTGCCAGCAATAATTGTGTCCTGCTGAAGGTGCAACTTGGAGAGAGTGCTCAGCTGAATTCCTCAGTGGGAGATGATGACACATAGATACTTATGCCTACCCATAGCGTTAGCTAATGTTGACTTTGCACGTCATAAATTTGTGTCAGAAAAAGCCACGCAGAGGAGGTCCAGCTGGTAACACATTGGTCTGTCCATTAGTTGCCTGCATGCAGTGAATGCAAAACAAACTGAAAATAGACTCCTTTCTCAGTTGCAGCATTTTTATGGCCATTTTGCCTGGGTATCCTTACACAAGGTTTTGAGAGTAAAAAAGGTCTACTGAATTTATGGCAACATATAAGATCTATCATCCACAGGATCTTTATTTTATACCATTGTGTCAGAACACCAGAGGTTGTAAGTCATAGTTGTCATCACTGTCTTAGAGTACCTGACAGGTTTCCTTGTTCTTTCTCTAGTGACATTTTGACATTTTGGAATTTTTGTTCTGATCTGTGAGCATGTAGGTAGGTGAATGACTAGCTCATGTGTAAGTCATGAGACAAGACTGAACAGCAAGAGCAAAGACCAGCAGTGGTATCAGAGATGAGAGCCGCTCCCCTCCCCACCCCCCCCCACCCCCCCCCCCACCCCTTCAATCTGTAAATGCATAAAGCAGTATGAGGATGTGTAGGCAACATACCTACTTTATAAAATAAAAAAATGCACCAATAGCTACAACATGTCTATCTATGTAACTCAATTTCTTGTATAATTGAAAGAAAAAAAACCACCAGCAAACATTAAAAAGCACAGATTTCTTAAATGGGAATCATATTAAAAGAAAGAGAAACATCAGCAAGAAAAAGACTGGTTTGGGAAGTAGATGTGAGAGGTCTGAACACCTCATGCCTAACAATAAATGTAGGTGGCATCAAGCGCCAAAGGAAACAAAATGTCTAAGAAATCTGCACAAACATCACATTTTTTGCAGGCTGAGCTAAAAGCAAACATTTTATGTCATACAGTCAATCTCTACCAAATCCACTGGTATGAATAAAAATTCCATTTCCATAAGGAAAAAATAAAGAAAAATGTAAGGTGTCTGTAAAATTCTGTTGCTTTTTAGTGCATCGTGATGTATTTTCCATGATTTGGGGCATTTTTACCTTTGCTGGTTCTTCAATTTGCTGTGACAAACCTGCAGCTTCACTTTGATTGGAAGTGAAAGATAAGAGGATGTAAGTAAAAGTGACAGGGACATGCCAAAATTCAAGGGATACTCCATACAGCACCCAGACAAAGGGTTTTAAAGCATTTTTTTAAAGGCTAACCTGTCTCCAGTCCCTTCTCCCACAATGACTATAATGTTATCCAAGCGAAGGTCATTCGAGTTGAGCAAAGGGCAAAGCACCACAAATATTTCATTACAGTATGATGGGTAACATAGATCAGAAATGTTTTCCATGTATCACTCGTACAGGATCTATTGTGTGAGATTAGGATGTAACAATCTAGACCCAGCCAGCTTTGCGTTTACCTCTGAGGTAGAGCAGTGCCACAGCCACCCTCAGGGAAACTCTCTCTGAAGAACACGGTGAAGGTTTCCTGGCTATGTCTCCTCGTGCAGGCTGGAGCACGTGTCAGAGGCAGAGCCAGGGCACCAGCAAGCACATAATCTGCACTGAGCAGCGCAGTTTGACATTTCCAACATACAACCCCCAAAACTGTTGTTAGTGCTATTGCTTTGGGATAACCACACACTACGCAAAGAAAACTCAGCCAGGCTCCCAATTAATCCATACCAACTCAGAGTTGCAGATAATTCCACCTCCACAAACTACCTTGAGAAGGCAAAACACAGGAGAGAGCATGGCTGACAGTCCTGCCATCCCCTGCCTCTTATATTTTGTAGAAATGAGGTCCACACCTGTAGCACAGCTTAGTCCTGCATTCCCATAGCATCAGCTCTGCAAACACAAGGATGAGACCTGACCACAGTCAGCTGGTGGCTTTCACTTCTTGAGCCCTTCCCATTTTGTCTGCGCTGTGCATGCTGTCAGGCATGGCTCTTTCTTTGGATTAACCGGATTACACCCTGGCAATAATGCTACAGCTGCTGTCCATGCTGCAGAGAGGGTGCAGCATGGGTGCGTTACAGCATGAGAGGGCTCTGCAGTGCTTCGGGTCGCAGATCTGCTTTCCCCTGTGCTATGGCTTCAGCTGGGGCCAGCACTGAATATTTAGAGAGGAGCGAAAGAAATGGGTCTGTTATAAAGTGATCCTTTTTCTGTACCTCTCAAATTCTAGGAACCAACAGATTTTAGGATTTCATAGCCGAGAGGTAAGGCTAATTGTAGGGATAACTGGCATTTTTGAGATATTTTTGTCTCCTGGGGCTCTGGCACAAATGATAGGTAATGTTAGTGATATGACAACATTAAATGTAGGCCCACCTCTCACCATTAGGAAGCCTATACTAATTTTTGAGTCTATAGGAAGCCTTTTTTACCATATTAATTTTTGAGGCTCGAGTGTGACTTTTACTCATTAATGACTGGGAAAAGGATGTTACTCACTTGGAGAGTCACTCAAGGGGAAGAGTGTTTCTGGACGCATGCAAAAAAGGTAGCACATTTTCAGGGTGGGACTATCTTGTGGAAGATTTTGATAGCCAGCTACAAATGTTATTTCAGGTCAAAGCACATTACATCACTCCACATTGTGTAAAACTGGTCAGATGAAGCTTTGTGTCCACAGTCGTATTTCCTTTCTGTCTGTTAGGATTATTAAGCAGTTCTCCAACCTACCTGTATGAGCTGACAAAGCTGAAAATAACTTCTGTGAGTAATCTAGGTGGCACTTAGATACCTGTATACTCAGCCTCCACAATGCTGCTAACCCAAACCTACAGATGCTTAAGGAGAGGCTCATGAGATGTTGTTATTCTCCCCCCCCAAAAAAAACAACAAAAAAAAGCTGTATACAATTCCCTTTACAGAACTCCCACCTGAACTAAGGTGAGATAAAGATACTTGTTCTTTACGTGAGCTGTTCGCTCTGTGAACACATGGCATGCTAAGTTCAAAGCCAGGACTATGATTTGACCAGAACACACTAAGGAAGGATTGGTGTTGGAGTTTGTGTTTGCGAAAGCATTTATAAAACCAAATAAAATGGTTACATTTGGTGCTCGTAGAGTACAAAAGAAAATGCATTAGGTTTTAAAGTGATGGGGTCAGACTTCTAATACAGACATATAAATTCCACATTACACTCCAAAACCCCATTAGTTTATGCAATCTGTTTAAATCAATGTGTATGTATTGTTTTCAATCTTATTTAGATATTTAGAATTTTCTTTAGGATTATATGTGTTCTGGGATTAGAAGATATCCTTCCCTCATCTGCCTAGATATTGTACTGCACTTATCCTCTGTTACATGTTTAAGGATATCAGTATCTTTACTCTTTGTCCTACTGCCCCCACTCTGACAATAACATATGAAGTCCTTAAACTATTTAAATGGGAATCCTAAAGCTCAGATGGGCTTATCAAAGTAAGAAGGAAAGAATAACTCTCCTAGCTCATATGGTACAACATGATCATCCTGAAAAAATTGTGGGTTTTCTCTCCCAAAGCTCCGAATAGGTATCCTGTCTTAGAGGGCTGAATCATAGAATCATTAGGTTTGAAAAGACCTGTGAGATGTTCAAGTCCAACCGTTAACTCAGCACTGCCAAGTCCATCACTAAACCATGTAAGTACCTAAGTACCACATCTAGGCATTTTTTAAACACCTTCAGGGATGGCGATTCCACCACCTCCCTGTGCAGCCTGTTCCAGTGCTTGACCACCCTTTCTATGATGAAATTTTTCCTAATACCCAATCTAAACCTCCCCTGGTGCAACTTGAGGCCATTCCCTCTTGTCCTGTCACTAGTTATGTGGGAGAAGATAGTGACCCCACCTCACTACAACCCCCTTCCAGGCAGTTGTAGGGAGCGAGAAGGTCCCCCCTGAGCCTCCTCCTCTCCAGGCTGAACCCCCCCAGAGCTGTGCCCCAGCCCCTTCCCCAGCCCCTGCCTGGCTCTGGACACACTCCAGCCCCTCAGGGTCCTTCTTGCAGTGAGGGGCCCAATGCTGAACACAGTATTTGAGGTGTGGCCTCACCAACACCAAGGTTACACAGGAACAATCACTTCCCTTGTCCTGCTGGCCACTCTATTTCAGATACAAGCCAGGATGCTGTTGGCCTTCTTGGCCACCTGGGTACACTGGGGGCTCATGTTCAGCTAATTGCTCTTTTTTTCACCAGACAGCTTCCAAATGTTCCTCCTCATCTTGTAGAATGAATGAATTCTACAAGATTTCTTTCTTGTTCTATTTTATTCTCACATTTAATAGATATCATATAATATCTAACATATTATAACATATGTAACAATTATAATATTCTAATATCTACAAGAAGTTCTTCCTGATCTTGTAGACCTGGTAGATCATGAGGACACTAGTGTTGAGTACCAGAAGGTAACTCAGACTTCCAAACTGTCCGGTCAAGTTGAAGAAAATGTGAAAAGAAATAGGAACTCTGAATCTAATATCAGGATAGGGTCTAAGATCTAGACTCCCAGTACTCCCTTGCTTCTACAATATGAAAATCATTTCACCATAATTGCAGCAAAGGACACCAGGAGTCTGATGCAATTTAGAATATTAAGAGGGCCTCAATTAAAAAAAAAAAAAAAAAAAAAAAAAAAAAAGATTCTGCTTTCTTAACTCATAAATTACGCTTGATTAGTGTGGCTGTAAAATAAAGAATTCACTTTTGATAAAAGGAAACTAGAAAAACTTTCAAGGAAGAGCTAAGAAGATATTCTACGAAGTCCAGGTTGGAATACCCTAGAAGACAATTTATAACACAAGTGCTCAAATCTTCGGTTTAATTTGTTAGTTGGAAATTGCAAATTATTCCAAAAATACAGTCCTAGTGGTTATTAATACAAAACTGGAGTAAATATTTCAAAATCAGATCTATTTCTTGTGGTTAAAGCCTTCCAGGAAGACAGTACAAATATAAGTGCATCCTAAAGAGACTATGGAAATACATTCAGGTAGCAGAGTATGACACTAGCTTTTAGGACCAACAGCTTAATGTAATGAATGTCCCTTTGCGATATAAGCAATAGGCACACCTGATATTTTAAAACCCAATTCGCTTCAGCTCTTGTTTACCTATTAGCAAGATAGAACTTGGAACAGTACAGAGACTAAAACAATGAATATAAAGATTTCCTTAAATCTGAGTGAATAAAAGGTTTTGATAAATGGGATTACACGAAATTGATGTGATTATTGCATGCCCGAAAATAAATCTGCAGCTGGTTTAAATGGGCCTGTGCTAACCGGCACGACTGGAAGATCGGTAGATGGATTTTGTGCAAATGAGAACAGCCCTTGTTGCTGTTAATCTTCAGTAAATGTGCTAAATAAACAAGTGGCAACTGTTTTATATGTAATAACTTTCTTTTCAGTGTCTTTTAAAATAAACTTGAATGTTCATTAGGGAATCTAAACTGAGATGTGTTAATAGGAGCATCACATTTTCAGGCGACAACCCAACCATTAGCACGTGTCACCGATACAAATCTATTTGTTAAGCTACATTATAATTCTGAAAGAACTTGTAACCATAACAGCAATAAGCCTTCTTGTTAATCAGCTGCTTGTTTGTGACTGGGGAGAACAGGGGGATACAAACCATGCCTTGTTAACTTTGTTTTGGATTTTGTAACTGTTTTCTGAAATTTAAAATATCTCAGGATTGCGTGTACCAGGATATTTAGCATTTTTTTTTAGTCCAACAAATATATGCCGAAAGCAACTGCTAGTACAAATTTTATAAAAATAATCATGCTTCATTTTCTGTGCCGATGGACTCACAGAAGGACGAATGTCGTTTAAGGGTATCAGCTTCTAAAGCAGTATTGGAGGAGACATCAGGCAGCCAAATCCCCAGCTATGAACACCCATTACTGAATCTGAAACCACTACATTTGAAATGAGACTTTATCTTACATATCTTACATAACACCAGCAAAGTGTACAAGTGTACAAGAACACACACTTCTGAAACTCCCTAATTTTCTGTTCCCAACCATATGCATTTAATGATATATATAAAATAAAGAACTTCTTCGGGCATGGAATGCAAAATTTGCTAACCAACTAAGTTACTCCTGCTGGCAAGAGTATTGCCAATATGAAATAAAGAAAAATAACCCATATAATTAATTAAAATTACATTAATCAATCCCTATGTCAGGACGCCGAGAACACTAATTAGCCTTAATTGTCCTGACCAGCCTCATCTGAGGCCTTCACCTACCCTCTTTGCACAGAGTCCCTAGTCCCTTTCTGAGGTGTCCTCAGCCCTGCCGTGGCCAGACCTTGGACCTACATTTCTGGCAGTCTATCTCCAGTCATGTCTTCCGTCCCATCTCCTGGATGGACCTCTGGCCAACATTGCAGCCCTGACTCATGCTGCTCCTGACAACTCCTGAGAAATACCCTGGATATAGTTATAATTATGTATAAATATACACACACACACACACATATATATGTCTCTGCCATTAATATGTAAAATGTATGTGTATAAACACATATCTGACTGCATCTATCTGTCATTTCCCTCCCTAAGTTCACCAAGTGGCATAGAAGTGGGAAAAGAGAAAAAGACAATTAGAAGAAATATCTAAAAATAATTAGTTTTGTTTACATGGTTTTATGCAATACAAACTTTTTTTATAGCTTCTTATAGATCTAAGGCTATGACTTTCTGTGTGGTAATTACATTCCATCCATTCCAAAGATTTTTGCAGTCCTCCAAGGCCTATTTATTTCCTATGGAAAGAGCAAATTTGCCTAAAGCAGGGGTCGGGGAATGGACACAAAGAATAATTGCCCTAACAGGAGAGCAAAAAGAAGCTCATGTGAAGACTAAAATCCAGTTGTTTGATTCCTAGATGGTTTTAAGTACATAAGAGCCAGTTGTTTTAACCTGGGAGTTCATTTATCTGCTCTTTCTAAACCTTGTGCTTGAATCAAGGCTCTCTTGAGCTTCACAAACCATATCAAGTTTCCAAGTCAAAACTCTTTTCTTCCCATCTTTCTGTACAAAGCCAGAGCTTCCCATTACCACCCAGGTTTCAGGTTTGCCTTGCACACCTCACTCCATTGACAGTCTTGTGGGAGGACATGCAGTGCAAGAGTGGCATGTTTATGTACCTGCTTCATCTGGGAGTATGTGACAAGTGGAAGGGATGTAATCCCCCTGCTACGTGCCTTCCACAGAAGCAGTCTGGTTTGTGTGTCAGCTTGTCATTACAAAGCACAACATGCTGGATTTATTGCATTTTGATTCTGGTTGAGCATCTCCTAATCCTATAATGCATTCAATATATTTTTTTACTTAATTCTACTTTTTGGAATGCTTTGAATTCCACGTAAATTCTCTGCAAAATTTAGTCATGCATCTCAATGTCCAACATCTTGAGGTTTTTTCTCAGACTCTCTAGGCTCTGGATAGAAGGTGACAGGCTTTGAGCAGAGGGTAAATGTAACGTCATTTGAAATCATTGTATTGATTAAAAATAATGTTGAGTTATAGTTAACTTTTGCTGTTTGCATGCTCAAGTGGCCATTCTGCAGTTAGAAGAAGCTTTGGTTTCTGAAAAACCATTGTTGTGTTGGCTTGCCAGGTTAATACTTCTCATACCCCTGAAACAGGCTGAAGCAGTGATACATGATTCATAACTGGGGCGTTTAGCTACATCTTTATATAATTTCTTCTTAAACTAGGTGTTGGATACATATGTGTGGGTGGGTTTTTTTCATAAAATACTGTGGCTCTTTCTTCTTTTGTACATGTACAAAATATATGTACAGATTGGTCTGCAAAAGAAAAACACACACTATCTCCATTAAAAAAAAAAAAAAAAAAAAAAAAGCGCAAGTGAGAAAGATAATGGCAAACAAGTAACAAGTTAGCTCTCCTTTCTAAGACATTTTTCTGCATCCAGCCACTTCAGAGCATCACTGTAGGAAATGTCCACAGGGAGCTCTAACTCTTGAGGGAACTTGCAGACAGACTAGATGATTTAATAAATTTAAATTCAGCTTTGTACTATGCAGTCAGAGGAATGAAGTAAAAGATAACCCCCACTTTTAAAGCTTGCTCCTTCTGTTTTCCTGCTGCAGTAATATATGTGTTTGATTGTTGCATTACTCTTTAACAACTGTGATACAAATGGGGCAGTATCTGCATTTTTTGAGCTTTTTTTTTTTTTTTTTATCTACACACACAGACACACACAGACACAAACACACAGACACAGACACAGACATAGACACACAGGCACAGACACAGACAGACACAGACAGACAGACAGACAGACACAGACACAGACACAGACAGACAGACAGACACACACGCGCACGCACACATGCACGCACGCATGCACACGCACGCACGCATGCACACACACACACACGGAAAAGTTATCTACATGACTTTCTGCTCTTCTTTTCCTTGTCATTAACCCATGTTACTTACAGGGACTATCAGAGTAGTTAGAACTGACGTGCTGTAGGAGACCCCTGGAAAATTCTCACATTTCCTAACACCACTGTAGGAATGTTTTCTTATGTGTCTGTTTCCTGCAATGACTCCATTTTTTCTTTTCACCATCAGTGATACATATTATCAGTTAATATCCTGTGTGCCTTTCTGTCAGCCAGCTATCAGGTTAGGATAAACGAACTCCTCGACCTTATGTTAGGAAACATTCAACTACAATTTAGAAGATCCAGACCCATTCCACCCCCCTGCCCTCTCCTTTTCCTTTCAATCCGTACAGCACTTCTCAAAGCAAACATGTTGGAGAAATCTCTTTCTCAGGGCCTGACGGCATCTCAAAGGTTCAGAAGGGCTGGAAAGTACAATCAGCATTTGGCTTTCATGAACCCCTAGAGAGCCGTTTCTGTCACACATGAAATGCACAACAAATAGTACAATCTCTGGTCTTCGAGTAGTCTTTGTGGAGGTGACAAGTCTATTGTAACAATGTAGGGCAACCAGCATGGGTATTCTCCATTGAAGTGCAATTTGAATTCTCTGTTGGCAAAAATCAGCATTGTTTTTTCTGACTTCAGTGGAGCTATTACTGCTGACAGCTGCTGAGCTTCTGGCCAGTAGTTTCCAATTGCTTGATTTTATGGTAATTTCTGAATCAGAGAAGTACACGTATGGTCCCAGACCGCAGAGCCTCCTCTTCCATTTCAGTAAATCTTTTAGTAGATCTAAATAAAGTTTGTGGAAAAATAAGTATTTGGTACTGAGTGTTGCTATCCTGCAGATTGCCATAGGAACACAATGCTGTTATCTCCCCAGGTACTCATTTGACATAGTTATGAAGTAATACACCCTAGAAATACCTTTTTCTGTCATATTTATAGCAATTATGTCAAATAGTGAATTTAAATAATTTGAGTTGATTACCGCTGGTTTATGAAAACACACAGTTTGACATATTCGCAAGTTTCAATTACTGTATGTGGAATGTAATTATGTGGAGTACAAAGCTCCAGGGGAAGCTGTGTTTGCTAAATATACCTTGTCTGAAATGCAATGATCTTTACGTGTTTCCCCCCCAAAAAAATAAAGTATCATAAATTTTATTGATGGCTGACCATCCAGCAAGTTCTGCTTTCAAAAGCTGAGTGGACTGAGTACAAAGACAAAAAATCGTCATGATCTCAGCAACCTATGTCCTATGTGAACAGATAAATGTAATAATTCTTTAAATTTGTTTTATATTTTTCTGGTCACTGTTTAAGACCCTCCTGAGTACCGTTTTCACTCAGTGAAAGCTTAGAGTACAAGGTCACTTGTTTCAAAATAAGTCTTTGTAACAAGAAACTTGATAATTTATCAGCTGATCATTAAGGCTTCTTTAGGAGTTGTATTCTAAATGGAAAAAACACTCATGATCATCTGATCATCAGGTCCTGTCACCTGTGATTGTAGGAAACACACAGCAAATGTGTTGTTTTTCACATATATCCTCCCAAATCTCACACAGCTCAGAACTTCCAAAAAACATCACGGTTGTAATGTGCTACAGAAAAGGAGCAGGAGGGATGAGGTCTATGGAAGGTGGAAGTCAGCAGGGGATGGAAGTCAGCATTTTGCCATGGTACTCAACCCAGCATTTACAGCAGCTTTCCCTTTCATCCTTGTAAGACACATCCTGATAGCCCCAGTGCCACACAGGCTGGCACAAATGGTTGTATTTCTGTGAGCTCTGCAGCTCCATCCACAGAACTCCCCATATGGAAACGCCCATTAAAATTTATATTGTGCTTTTAAATACACAAAGTTTCAGAGTTGCTAAATTTGATCCTCTAAAGCATCTGTGTATTTCATTTGCATCTCACAAAAACAGATCGACGTTAAAATCCATTTTATTTGGGTTGCTGTGATAACCCCAAATAACCCTAAATTCCTTCTGTTCATATTTACTCACATTTATGGCTTTGGAAACTCTTTATCCTTATGATGCCTTTATTTTCCTTGCTAGTGAAGCTGTTCTCATATCTAGCATGGGATGCCTATCTGCTTATTTTCTTTTTGACAAGTAATGCAACCAACAAGAAGGAAGACATTTGTGGTTATTATTTCTCCTTAAACATTTACATGTCCTTTCTGTTGTGTCATTTATCAAAACAATTCAAATTATTATCATTAAAATTTCAAATTTCCTTCTTCCTAAAGAGCTGAAAAATATGCTTTTGACAGGTTTGACAGTGGTTTGATTTGAACTTCTGCTTTAAAGGACCAGTAAAAGCCTTCTTTAATATCTGGGTAAATAGGACTTTCGTACCCACAATGGGAGAAATTATTTCTGATTAACTGGAAATGAGCAAGGTTAGAAGTGAGGGAGAGCTTTCTTTTTGAAATAAATTATGTACCCCTGGATGTACTCAATTAAAATTTTGCTTTGACACAAGACAACACCTTTCTATTGTCCTTCATAGTGAAACATTTTCTTCCTGTATCCTTAGCTCATATACACTCCTAAAAAAGAATCGTGGTGGTATGTCAGATTCTAATGTGACCACTGTGCCCCAGTATAATTCTGAAAGAATGTTGCTTTTGTGTTCTGCTCACATTGATGCTATGTTTTGAAAAAAAATCATAACAGAAAATAAAAAAGGAACAAGTAAATCTGTAATACAATTTAGAATCAAGAGCCTTTGAATTTGATGAAAAAAAATGGCTAGGAATGTCTCAACTGTTGACCATGTTCCACATAGCAACTTTTCCATTTCTTTTAATCTATTTTTATGAATTTCTAGAAAAGAGGAGTCTATATAAATAAGAATGTATTTCCTTGCCTGAAGATGTGAGCAAGGCTTATGTAAAAGTATAAGTGTATTTTCTTGTTCAGACATTTTCAAATGACAGAAATCTAGAATTATCTGTATGAATAAACAAGGAACTGAAGCCACTTTTATTTCCACAGCATACTAGTCCAAGTAACGTAATTAGTGCAAATAATGATCTGACTACATGATCTTCACATTCACCTTCTCACATGGTAGTATGTTTCCACTGATTTCAATTGCTGACCAATTAGTTAAAAACTCAGCAATGAATATATAAGGTGTGTATTTCTTGATTTCTAAAACCACAAATAAATAAACTGATACATGAGAGTTAACCATAGAGAAAATCAGGTGTGATGATGCACTGGCCACAAACACGTGCATGGCCCAAACGCGGTATATATTGTTGATACTGGTATTAACCAAAGAAGAGTTATAAAAAATAAGCATGGATATATACAAGTAAATGAGGCATACAGGGAAAACAAAGCAGGTGCTCTGCCATGGGGGTCTTTGGTGAAACTGGGATAGTTCTGGGCAAGAGTACGCCACAGCGTCAGGATGCTGGGGGCTGCTAGGGTACTGTTACCTGGGGAGACATCTGCAGTATCAGTAATTTCCTGCATCTACTAAAGCCTTCTTGAAGTCTGCTGGACCAAAGACTGCATCCTAACTGACTTTTCCTCCAAATATTAGATTATATTAGATCTATATTGCAGATGTGTTCTTTATCATATTCTCCAAGGCAACACAAATACCAAGTGTGTCCATAAAGCAGAAATAATTCTTCACCTTGCGAAAATCTCCGATTCCTGACTGAGTGGAAATAGCTGCAGTTCACCACACTGTCAACCAACTGTCAATAATCCCAGCAGCAAGGCTCTTCAGGTAGTGGGGCATAGATGAAGAAGTGTTTTCATCACAGGGCTTCCAGTAGGGCTCTAACCACAAGTTACTTCAACTAAAGCATATTAGTTACAGACCTATATTCTGTACATTTCTAAATTGAAAACAACCCAGTTCACATTATATCAGATTACATGTTATTTTTCACTTTTGTGTTAGAAAGTAGGATTTTTTCCAGAGCAGTGGTACAAAACACTGATTCACCTGCCTGTATGGTTAAGTAAAAATTTCTTACATATTTAATCTGTGTTCTCAGGGTCTTCTTTTCTCTTTATAGAAGCTCCTTCTCTTTATGAGTGTGGACACAGATTAAAACATAATAATTTACCCTTCCCTCCTGTCTTCAGCTTGTTACTAGTAGGTAGACAGCCTGATGACTGTAGTGGATCGATTACTGCATGCTATGGTAGTTGATGTGGAACAACAGCATCAAGTATAACACTACAGAAAGTTCATATCTTGGCTTTTACTTTAAAGGACCTGATGAATTATTTTAGCAACAATATCAAATACTAAGCCAACTGCACCTTTTAATTAAGAAGAAATGTGTTTTATAATTAATAAATTATCTTACAGGCATAAAGCATTTAATGACCTGAAGGTTAGAGATCAGCATACAGAAAAATAGATGGAGGCATGGAAAACAAATGAAAGGTTTAATAAGAGGTAACATTTTTCATCTATATGGAATAAATTTATATTTAACTTCTCTGAGAGGTAAAAACACTTCTGCTACAGGATAACTGGGCTGTTTATGTGAAATTAATTGATAAACTCTGTCTACCTTACTGGATCCTTGGATTAGAGAATGGCTTCCGAGAGGCTTCTGTTCAGCAAAGGAAAGGTCTGAAGGAATTGGATAGCTAGAACACCTTTAGTGAACACAGCTGTTATTAAAACTTATGGTCAATGATTTAAAATAAGGATAGGTATTGCAACAATCAGTAGACATGCACTAGATTTCAAGAATAACAGTTGTTGCAGTTTAGAATCCTGATCTCTCTGAATTTGTGCCAAAACCTACTGAAGCCACTAGAAGTTTTGAATTTGCGCTATGAACTTTAAAGCATGCCCATGAATCATCCTCTTAAGCCTAAATTAATATCAACTATTTTAAGGCAGCTGAGATGCCCATACTTGGAGCCAAGTTACAAACTTCTACAGAGAATGATTTTTTTATTATTTTATAGCAGAGCTATGACATTTCTAAATAATCCTAATAACAGATGTGAATCCCCCACAGACTTGCAAAAAATTGTGATATATATGATATACTAAGCTACCTAGATCTTTCCACTGCTACAAGACAGATCAAAGGGAGATATTCTTCAATAAATACAGATTAATACAGTGCAATCATAGGCTATCAAAGAAAGAAAGAAGTTAAGAAATTGAAAGAATAAATGAAATATTTTAGGTTATTTACTCAAAGGAAAAATATTTAACATGATACAGCACCAACTATCAACAAAACCTGAGAGCATTTCACATGAAGAATTGAAGGGGGAGAGTGGGATTGTAATTACTTTTCCAAAATGTCTGCTTGAATTTAAAGGTCAAATTTATCTGCTGAGTCCAAAAAGACTAGAAAAGCTGAGATTCCTTGCAGCAGGATGATTTAAATTGTTTACAGAAAGACCTTTGATCAACAAGAAAAGTGTCTCACCTAGGGTTTTTCTGAACCCACCTTTACTGGTCTCTGTAACAAGTTAGGATCCACACATCAAACTTAGTAAAAATCACCCCATTTTTTCTTATTGAATCAAAGGTTTTTGCTTTAATTTTTGCTTATAGAAGCAAAGGTGCTACCATAAACATGTTGAATCTAGACTGGATCTCAGTTAGATGCTTGAGGATGTGCCCATACTGAGAGGTGTAGAAGAATGGTAACAGATGATATTCCAACAACGCAGCAAATGGAGACAACTGGGAAAAACCCTTCAAATATTCATCCTTGTATAAAATAAAATCAGAATTTAAAGTTTCCAATTCACCATAGATAATAGAAAACTCTAGACTAGCATTGCACAGAATTTGAAATATCTAGTGGAAATCTCTCCAAGCAAACTTGAGCAGTTTTCAAGGTCAGGCAAGGATTCTGTATTTGTATAAATAAGGTAACACACTTGAATGTGAAAGTTTTGGTTTTGTCATCAAAAAGTGATTGTATTTGGTAATGAAAGTTCAAATCCGGTCCTGAAATGCAAATTCATGAACAGGGAGACAAAGAGGTTTGAAGTCTTTCCATTTCACTTCAGATCATTTTAAAGTTGTGTTCAATATATTAATTCTAGGGCTAGAGTTCAAAGAGCTGCTCTTGTTAGTTCTGATTTTGGATGCTTTCTGGTATACCCCATACCAAATGATCTTTTCCTCTCTTTTTTGGGCTGAACTTGAATGTGGGTTTCAGCACCACAGGTCAGCACCAGACCAGAACATCTTCTAAACTGTGTTAATTTAGACTAGGCAATTTATAGATTATCTGTCCAACACAGGTTTACAGTTTTGATGTAGAATAGCTCTTGATCTGAAACCCTTAGGTGAAATTCTGAGGATCTCATCCTCTGCTTTAAAGTAAATAATTTCTAAATTCTTCAGCACAGAAACCAGCATTCACCTTTAGGCACAGGAATGGTGATCAAAGATGTTTCTGTTTAGGATATTCTCTGGCCTGAGATTTATCACAAATTTTACCTCCAGTTCCCAAATGAGCTCAGCTAATAATCAGTGGCTTATTAGAAAGATTCAAGAAACAACATGTCTTTTCAATCTGCCTACAAGGTCAAAAAAACTTCCAGCAGGAGTTAATATACATACACAGGCCTGATGTATTGAAGTGCTGCATTTTTTTACTATGTTAACAATTTGATGAGAATATCAATTAAACATGACTGTGTAGTTAAGATTTCCATCTCCAAATGCAGCTGCAGCAAGTAACTGGACTGCTAATCAAAGCAGTGTTATAATTTAGCACTGATGAGGAAAGCAGTAGCAGTCAGAAGGGAATGACAGAAAGGAGGCAGCTGCTTTCATATCATTTTAGTGTCCATTTCTTTAATGAGCCTGAGGAGACAATTCCCTGCTGACTATTCATTAATTAATGGAATTTATGAGAGGGGAAGAGCTATCAGCATGCAAACAAGTAAAGAACAGGTGATGACGGTCTTCTGTTTGCAGGGAATGAGCATATTGAGGAAAGGAAGCTTTTGAATAGAGTAGAAGATCTGAAAGGGATATTTAACAAAATAAGTTCCCGGTTCTTAAGTTGGGCAGCAACGATGTGTGGCTTGTGGCTTAACAGGTGTATATTATAAAACTTAACTTCTGAAATACCCATAGTCAGATCAGGGAGAAAGGAGGAAGCAACCCAGAGGATTCAGCGGATGTTTCTTTCCCATTCTGAGCAAACAGCAACATTTTACCCTGACTTGATTGTATTAATAAACAGTTTTATAGATCCTGCTAGAAAGCACTGCCTCCTTCCAGCTTGGTCTTTCAGAGTTTTCCCAGTGGCTTGCCCTTTGCTTAGGAAGTCTGAGATGCCTTGACTAAGTTTTGCAAGGCAAACCAAAGTCTTTCCCAGCCATGAAGATCTCAGGGTGCAGAGCAGATTGTGCTAAGATCAACCTGCAGAGGTTAATAAAGAGAAGACAATATTACCGTTCTGGGTGTCAGCCACCCTTCTGTCAGGCTAGAGATCCTTTGCATATGTATGATATCACAGGGTAGCTGAGATTGCACAATTGGTTGTAGTCTGATGGTATCAGTTGACAGAGGGATTATTTGAGCCCCTTTGCACAACTTGAATTCATGTAATATTAAACACCCCCAGGCCAGATTCCAATTCATTCTCTTTGTTCTGATCAGGAAGTGTAAAGTAGCTGGATTTAGACACATTTGTACTGAAGAAAACTCCCGATAAATGCTGGTTCTGCCCATTTCTACCAGGGGGGATTTTGTGTAGGATGTGTGAGGAACATAGTGGAGCTCAGCTCTGCAAGTGCAAGCTCCTTAAAGGCTTGATGTTAGCAGCATATGTCAGAGCAGCCAGAAGTCTGCTGTAAATGGGACAGGTTCAGGCAGCAAAGACTGGACATGCAAGATAGACTCTTAACTATAAAAGCTCCAAACAGTATCCCATTGTGTTTTGGGGATTTATATCAGAAAGGCCATAGTGACAATCACAGTTGTACAATATGCCACTCTTACAAGTCTGTTCCATGGAATCTTGTATCTCTTGCATATGCAGTAGCCAAACACAAGAATTTCATTCTTGACACTATATACCACACACAAACTGTTCCACATATGTTCACAGGGTGGGTAGCTATAGCACATGCTTTTTTAAATAGAGTTTCTAAATGTCAGAGACGTTACATATTTTTCTCAATGGCTTTTCTATCGGGTGGGTGATGGAGAAATAAACAAACAACAAAAAGAGTTGAGCAATTTTATCCAAGGTCATAAGCAACGACTTAATGCAAAACATGCCTGGAATGCGTCATAACAGAAAAAAACCCACGGCAATTAATATGAGAAAATACGGAACGCAGGAAGCCCCCTTACCTTTGTATCACATTGTTTTATCAATTGTGCAATATCATATGGGGGGAGGAAGGGGATTTCAATAGCATTGTGGAGTTGTCGGTAAATAGAGTTAAGGCACAGATAATAAAGTAAGTCCTTCATTCTATCATAAGTATATATGAAGTTAGATTTTAATTTTGTCTATTAAATATTGTTAATTTATTGCATTGCTCACATCTTTCTGCCCTTTTTTTTTTTTTCTGAAATCTGTAGCTCCAGGAATCCTATGAAAAACTTATTTTTTTATTATAGCATAGGTTATAATTAAAAAAACCCAACCAACAAACAACAATAAAAAAAACCCTCAAAAACCACCAAATCAAACCAAACTAGGAAGATTAAAGTAAAAATGTGTCCTTTAAAAATGTTTAAATTAAATTAAAAAGAAAAAAAAGTTTAAACCACTCTTGGTTTTCTGTTTGATTTCTTTTGTATTGTAAGAGGTAATTTGCTCAACCCCTCTTCCTGACTGCTTGGAATGACAGCACCAGCTTTCCGCAGGCAAGGACTGGAGTCATTCAACATCTTTCTGCCTGTGTGAAATTCATTCGTTAGCTCCAGCCTGGTTCAAGACTTCAAAATAATTTCAGTACAAACATGAGAGAACAGCACATAATAAGAATAATTAAAAACTAAGCAAATTATAGTAGTCCCCTTCTCACTACATTCATGCAAGGCTGTGTGGTAGATAGTGGAAGCTTGTCTTTTTTCACTGCAAAATATTTCATTGACTTCTAATAATAGGCAGCTTTCTTGGCTTAGCCATTTCATTCATGGGAATGAACTGTAAAAGAACTCGGGATTAAACCACATGCTGCTAATTACAAACAGTCATTCAAATTTCAACTTTGGCTTTTGTATTTCAATGAGAAATGTTGAAAATTTTGACCATTTATCTCATTTTATGGCTAGAAATATATGTTTAATGTCATCTTTAATTCAGACACCGGTGAAAATATCACACATGGGAATCCATATATCTTTTAAGTTAGCTGACATAAGCCTTATATGAATGGTGTCTCTTAGAAAAGACAGGCGGATTGTCACCAGCACAACATACTAGATCCTGGTGCCAGACTCCCAAACCATCACAAAGATTTCCCCATACCTGAGATGGCAAAGCTAGCAGAGGTTTAGAGTGATGATTTCCAAAGGAACCTGAGACAAATACATACTAGGAAGAAAATTAACTCTATCCCAGCCAAAAGGACTCCAGTACTCAAGTTATAACTAAAACCATATCACAGTTAATAGTGAAGAAAGGAAAGGTGGTGTTTTTAAGGGGAGAAAGAAAATGAAACAAAATCATTGTTTTCCACCTATTTCTCTTTTTTTGACGTTGAAGTCACCAGCTGAGCAGCCCTTTTACATCTGCATGGCCTAGCTGTGCCGAGGACCAGCAATCTGGTCAAGGTGATGGGAATGGAGCAAATATGAAAATACAAATGGGTGATGGATATAGGAATCTTGTCCTTCCCTCTCTCGTACTTGGCAGGTGCACAAAGTCCAGATACCCTAACACTTGGTGCAGGAGCCATGCAGCTGGCACCCGTAATGGTGACTCACACCTCCAAAACCAGCTTACCTAATTATACCACATGAAAGCATAAAATTAATAGATTTATCCACTCCTTTAATTTGACAACAATTTTTCCTCTGACACAACCTGCCTCTCCCACACAACAAAATCTCCAACATCGTCCATAAATAATGGATGCCTAATTGATTTTAGATGCCATTGTACATCAAAGTTGATGACAGTTGTTTTTAAAATATACATAGTCCACATCCAGTACTCTTACCTTAATAAAGCCAGCTGTCTGTGAAAATGTAGCCAGCTTCCTAAGGGGAAAAAAAAAAAAAAGTACATATAGACATATATATAAATAAAGACAGTGATCAAAATGATGATTGTGGAATATATGACCAGCCAGTCTGGTCAGAACTTCATATGTCAGCAATCCATCAAGACACACATTCCTCCCCAGCCTTTTGTTAACCTCTGTAGATGAACATTTAAATATATTTGCTGCTAATATTAATTTTCTTGTCCCAGGTATGATCAGCATATGAATCTTGCCTATATATTGCATCAGAAATGATAGAGGAAATTAATAATGATTGAAAAGCTTTCTGGTCTTATCTTTTATGATATGAGTAATATGACAACTAATTTCAAAACAATAGTTGAACCATCTCTCCCCATTCCTGGAAGATTTTTTTTAGTTCCACAGCTTTTTACATCATTCCTGGGGGTTATCATTATTTTCTTTTCACATTTAAGGAAGGCCTGAGACTAATTAAACAAAAAAAATCAGATTCTTAGATGATAAAATAAGAATTGTTATTAATTTAATTTAAAATTATTAAATCTAATTATATTATCTTAGTCTTCTTCATGCAATTTTAAGACATTCAGTAAAAAATAAAGGCATATAACTCCAGGAGTGATTAAAAGACCAAATTGTTGGCATTATTACTCAGGTTTTAGTCACGATATAACAGCAAGGGGAAACTGAGTAGAACTGAAGGAAAGAAAATTTAAAGGTCACTAAGAAACACTTCTTCATAAGATTCTTATTGAGCTTCTAAACCTCATTGCTACAAGATGTCTCTGAAACGAGCAGTGGCCATCAAAACAGTTAGGAAAGAGGCCTCATGTCTGACTCACAGAAAGTTAAAGATTACTGTGCTTTAAGCCCTGCCCTTGCTCTTTCACAAAATATTTCATTTCTGATTGGTGAACTTCTTACTCAGATACCTTGGACTCTGTGTTTCTGTGATGAGACGACCAAATTAAGCATTATAAGGACAGGGTTTGGGGTTTGTTTTCAAAGACTCATAATTGCATCACAAATTGTTCTGGGACAGATGAAAAACCTAAATGTACAAAGCTGAATTATCACTGATTTACCTTAAGTTTCTTCATGAAAGTATGTCCTAAAAGGTTGAGAGCATGAGTCCATAAATGCAACTTGTATTCCAATGCAATTTTACTTCAACCCCAGTTATTACTGCATAAGCACCTAAATTAAAACACCCATTTAAAGACTCTCTTAACATAACACGTTTCTTGGTAACCAACAGCCAAACGCAAAGTTCAGTCTTGGCTTTCTCCTCAAATTTGCTGCCTACAGAGATAGCTCTCCTTGTTTCAAATCCATGTACCTACATCCCCTTTTGCACCTCATTTTGCTTTAATTTAATTGCATAATTCAGAAAGACGCTACCAGCACCTTCTCACAGAGCTGAAGCCCCCAGTCAAAAGACCTCCCTGGTGACATCCTGTACCTTCCTATGCAAGTTTGTAATGTCTCCTTCTCATTTACCGCGGATTAAGTGCCAGCTGCACTGTGGAGAAACAGTACTTAAAGGAAACATGAGCAAAGAGGACTTCAGAGCTACAGCTGGAACCCATAAAATATCTTGAGGAAGGAAGTTGTGGGGAAAGTACAGGCATTCGGTTTTCCGAAAGCTGCAAAGTGATGTGACATTCACCAGGAAAGTTTCTCCAGTTTTATTAACTGCAGGAGGAGGCAAGACCAGGACTGAGGTATTTGAAACAGATGTGGATGGGAATGAAGCTCTAAATTCATTTCTCTGGGGAGTAAAGATGGGATTGAACATGTTTTCTCTATTTTATCTAAGTCTGGTTGCATTTTTTGTTTTGTTTTGCAGTTTCAGTATTTTTCCATTTTCAGATTCTAAAGAAAGATAGGAGGCTGTCAAACAAACCAGCAAATAATACATTTTTTTGTATCAGTCCTTTTTAAAATTCTTGTTATTAGAATTGTAAATCCTGGAGGTCCATTCACTCAGAAGGAGTGATCAGCAGGTGTTTTATATATGAAATCTGCAAAGCTTTTGTTTGGTTTTGAACAGGGGAAAAAAAAGAAGTTATTTAGTGTAGATCACAAAGTTAACCAGCAAGAGATGAAAAATAGTCCAATCAATCCTCCAACACTGCAATTCTGTATTCTGTGACTGAATAATCAGATCCTTCAAATTCGACACTAGAATTTACTCTACAACTTACATTAGAGTGTGAACTCCAGGTTACTGTCCTCCCCCATTTCCTTAAGTTTAATTTTAGCATGGCTATTACATTATAATGACTATGTCAAAATAAATTCTGAAGCCACATGGATCATGTGAATACATTTATGAATCAGATTTGGGAGTCAACAGACCTAGCCCAGTCTTGTTGATTATAAGAAATAGGCCAGTCCCATCCAGAAAACTTGATATCTATAATTTCCACTTCCTGACACATGTTTATGCATGTTTGTAGGTGTTTTAGCCAACATATCTTTATATCCACCAGGCTTGACAGTCCTAGTATTTACTATAGTTTTACATTCATGTGCATTTATTGATTGCAGTTGCATTTACTCCAAGTTCACCTTGGCGTTACAGGGAAGAGAGTTGTGCGCACAGGTTTTGTGTTGATGTGAGATCTTTTCAAATAGTTATAAAACTATATACTGCTGTGAGCAATTTGACATAATTTATGCTGGATATTATTATTATTCTTTGTTTTCCATCTATTACAAATTTACGTGACTTACTGGAGAAGTTAGTTCTTGTGGAGAAAAAAACAACTTATAAATTCCACTGAGTAACAAACTATTTTAAGTGGCTGTACATTTGAGTAGCTCATAAATATGCCTGATTCCAGTAATGGATTTACTATATTTTTAATTTTCCAGCAGATTGGCCATAGTTTTAAAGGTTTCATCTGAAGCCGTCTGATCTATTTAAAGGGCGCAACGTACTTAACTATTCAAAAGGCACTTGATCCCATGAATGCACTTTGCTAGTAATGGGATAGTCATTTTCCAGGCCAGTAAAAAGCTATTACTCACTGGAACACAAACAGATTGTGAGAGGGAACGCTCATACTGATGGCTGGCAGCCTGACAAAGGGAAAAAGGGAAATATGGCCCTTCCCTGAATTAAGTTGCATTGACTCTATCTGTTCCAAACATTTGACTCAACTCCTTTCCTATGATACTTACGACAATAATAGCATAACAGATTTATGTCATGAAGGCACTGACCTTTGTCAGAGGGAACATTTTGACAGGAAAAGATGTGATATGCTGCTGCGCTCTATAGTTTTGACAATGACTGACAGTGTGGCTGTATATCGACATGGCAAAACTTATGCTTATGTTTTTACACTGACATCTTTGGATCAACTCCTGGTTTTTTAGTGTCTTTGATCACATAAAACTTTCCTAATGAAAATGCTAGATGGAGGCAATTCATGCTGCCGGGAAGCCTTGATTCACCCCACATAGGGAAAGATGGGTTTTGGTGAAGTGACAGGTAAGCCTAGTGAACGCTGATACTTATTCTCTTCTTTCACTCCAGGGTGAGGATGCTCTCAGCTTAAGAAAGTCTATTTTATATCACCTCCTTTGTTGTTGAATATTTTATGTTGATGATTAACATTTGATGCTGCTCATTTTTCCATTGAAGAGCTGGATTTGGTGGAATGTGATCAAATTTTAACTATGAGAGAAGAGAGGTGTTACTGCATGGATTTGAATACTTAGGTTATAATTAATACATGGATATTTTTTATTTTCCTTTGTCTTCGGGATTGGTGGGTAGATACACTTCATCACCACAGTAGCAAAGAATCCTGTCCATAAGAAAAAACCCATATATCAGGGCAGTTAGACAAGCCAATAAGGAAAGAGGCACAGAAAAAGCTATTTGTCCAAGGATAGGGTGCAAATGTTCAGTATTGGTTTTGGAATTAGAAAGTATAACTTCCAGTGCACACTTCAGTATTGAAACTGAACTGTTCATGCTGCCTGTTTCTCCTACCTGAGTAACAACCTCTTATTTTGGGGGGATTGGAGTATAACAATGTGGTACGGCATGCAGTGTTCAAGTTTGGTTTTTTGTAGTCTAGCATGAAGAATATCTTCAGTGCTGTGCAGTGCAAACAAAATTGACAGCCTGTGCCCTAGGGGATCTTGTCTTGCAAACTTTTACCTGTGAGTAATTTCATTCACTCAGAGTATATTTCTGTTCCTAGTGAAATCAGTGGTGAGTTCCCAGTAACTCCAGCAGATCAGGATCGAGACCAAGAATATTAATATTGACTTATGTGAGACTCTCAGAGAACAAATCAAACTGGAATACAATCAAAGCAATAAAAACTTGTTTTCCGTCTTTCACCTTTTATGATTTAGGTATAAAATTGCCTAGATGTAGCATCACTTTTCATTCAATTCTCTGAGTGACATATAATGAGGTTTCATTGTTCTCTATGACACTTTGACAAATGTTGTGTTACTATTGCTCTTAAGAGTGACTATACAAAACATCACCACTTTGGAAGCATAGCGCAAGTGTAGTGAGAATCCAAATGAATTATGCATGAGACATGAGAAAGGAAGCAAATGTTAACTAATTTCAAAATGGGTCAAAATCAAGAGAATTTAGTTGGTGACAAGTAAAGTCATTTTTCTACAATATTACCCAACTGTGTCCCTTCTGTTAGACTGATTTGCAGAGCAGAAAAGGTCATTTTCCAAGCAGATGGGGAATTTCCCAAGCAGAGGGGAATTCAGCTTCTACATGCCAGATATAATGAGAACCAATAAATTAGGCAAAGCTCCTGTTTACCTAAGCTGAAATATTGATGACCAAGCCCACGAGAATGCTAATGTCTACATTCATCATTTTTTTTTAAGTCTTGAAATTTAGAGCACGGTAGCACATGTTGTGATAGATCTATATATCACAGGTACAGTAACATTAGAAAAGGTACCAACCGCAGAATGCAAACAGTGCAACTGAATAATTTCTGTTTCTTCTACACAGATTTCACTTTTATCAGCTAAAATTAACTGGGATGTAAAGCAGTACTAAGAATAAATTGTATGGTTTGAAGTATTGATAGCAGATTAGAAGATCTTTTCACTTTTATGTTACCAGTGACTAGAAGCTGGTATGCAATCTATGTGACATGATCCGGTGGTCTTCATCCAGTTCCCAGATTGTGACACCATATGGCTCCTTCATATGGCAGTATAATCAAGGCACAAGGATTGTAACAAACCTTTCAAGACAGAAAGCTACCATATGACTGGAAAACAGCAAATTTAATAGCTTAAGTTAAGAGAACAAAAGTGATCCATATAACTAAAGGCCTTTAACTCCAACTTCCGAATACTGTGTTCTGAAAAGGGGAATAATTAAAGGCACAAAACCAAGTGGAAAACAGGTCAAAATACAATATTATTTACCACCAGAACATTACATGACAATCTGGTAATTTGAGAAATGAAGTAGGCTGTAAGAAACTGTAAACCCATCTCAAGGGCGTGTCAACGTATGCAGGGGAAGTCGGACAGGAGGTTTTCCTAAAAGGTTGTGCACAACTGCACAACTATGGAGTCAGTGGCAGGATAGCTTGTAAAATTGGGGTGTGGTGATGGAGTGTGGTGGTGGATAGATGCAAGGATGAATGCACATGCGTAACGTGTATGGATTGACAGCATGTACATGGATAACATGTATGAAGATCTGCAAAGGAACAGGCCATAAGGCCTGTTGAGACCTTACAGGTCAGGATCATAAAGGAGGTCATGAGATAAAAGAAAATTTTGTCATGCGTCTGCTAGAGACAGCTTTATCAAAAAGAGACAATTAATGAAGCCTCCTTCAAATCTCCTGATCACTAGTCCTAGTTCTCATGGAAGACTTTAACCATATATGCGAGAGGGTCACACAGCAAAGCACAAGAGATCCCAGAAGTTTCCAGATTGTTTTGACACAGCTTCTGCTAGGTTTAATGAAGTCATTTTTAATGCACACAAATGCATGTGGCATGGGAAATAAATGGGATCTGGATCTGCTACTCATGAACATATTATCAATTCAGCAATGTAATGTAATGAATGTAATAGTATTCAGGGATGTGATAGTTGGCTGCAGTGACCTTGAGATCATAGCATTTAAAATCCTGAGAGAATTAAAGAAGGTAAGTAGCAAAATGAAGACATTCAGGACTTCAGGAGATGAGACCCAGTAGAGGCTGGGGGATGAGGGGATTGAGAGCAGTCCTGTGGAAAAGGAGTTAGGGGTATTGGTGGATGAAAAGCTGGACATGAGCCGGCAGTGTGTGCTCACAGCCCAAAAAGCCAACCGTATCCTGGGCTGCATTGAAAGTAGTGTGGCCAGCAGGGCAAGGGAGGTGATTCTGCCTCTGCTCCACTCTGGTGAGGCCCCCCCGCAGTGCTGTATCTAGCTCTGGGGCCGCCAGCATAAAAAAGACATGGACCTGTTGGAGCGGGTCCAGTAGTGGCCATCAAGATGGTCAGAGGGCTGGAGCACGTCTCCTATGAGGACAGGCTGAGAGAGTTGGGATTGTTCAGCCTGGAGAAGAGAAGGCTCCAGGGAGACCTTACTGCAGTCTTTTAGTGCTCAAAGGGGGATTATAAGAAAGGTGAGGACAGACTTTTTAGTAGGGCCTGTGGCAATAGGAAAAGGGGTAATGGTTTTAAACTAAAAGAGGGTAGACTTAGACTAGATATAAGGAAGAAATTTTTTACAATGAGGGTGGTGAAATAGTGGCACAGGTTGCCCAGAGAGGTGGTAGGTGCCCCATCCCTGGAAACATTCAAGGTCAGGTTGGACAGGGCTTTGAGCAATCTGGTCTATTTGAAGATGTCCCTGCTAATGGCAGGAGATTAGTTTAGATGACCTTTAAAGACCCCTTTCCAACCCAAACCATTCTATGATCCTGTCTTCACAGGCAACCTTCTCAAAGTGCAAGAATGGCCCATACAAATGTGCAGGGACTTGAGCAGTTGTAGCTGAAGACTGGCATGAATAAACAGGGAAATCCAGGCTCAGCTCAAACACAAAAAGGAAGTACAAAGAAGGAAGAAACAAAGATGGATTATTGAAAAGGACTACAGGGAAATTTCCTGAGAAAGCAAGGATGGAATTAGAACAGCCCCACAACTCAGCTGGAGTTCAACCTACCGAGAGATGTGGAAGGGAACAAGGAAAGCTTCTATAAATATATCAGCAGGAAAAGGCAGCCAGGGAAAATGCTCATGTTGCGCTGAAGGGGGCTGTTGACACAGGGATGAAAAATACAGAAAACTGAGTCACTCTATACTTTCTTTGCTCAGTTTTTACTGGTAAGTCGCTCTCACCTTACCAGACCTCTGTGCCTAACAGAGTTTGGGGGCTGAGGGAATGCAAAACAGAGGACAATAGTACCAGGAACTACTCCAGCAAACTGGATATACATAAAGCCATGGAAACAGCTGGGATGAGTCCAAGTATACTGCAAAAGATGATGTCATTTTGAGACTGCTTTTCCCGTTTTTGAAAGATCACAACAATTGCTGGAGGGACCAACTGCCTGGAAAAAGGCAATGTTACACTAAATTAAAAAGAGTGAGGGGGGATCCAGGGAATTACAGGCTCAGTAAAGAGCAGAACAAAGGCCTGGGACTCAAACAACTGTGCAACAGCAGAGTCTGAGGACCAACCCTCTGGGGAGCATTTTTGCAGAAAAGGATGTAGTGCCCTGACAGGCAATAAGTTGAACATCACTACCTGCAGCACATCCTTGCTGTCATAAGGGCTAAGCACTTTTGGGGCTGCATCAACAGCAGTATAGCTAGTTAGCTGAGGAAAGCAGTGATTCGTCCCAACTCAGCTATCATGAGACTACATCCAGGTGCTATGGCTAGTTTTGGGTTCCCCAGTGTGAGAATGACAAACTGAGGAAAGTCCAGCAGAAGCCACAAAGAAGGTCAGTGGTTGGGGCACAGAGCATACAAGGAGGGATTGAAAGATCTGGAATTGTTTAGCTGGGGAAAGAAAAAGCTGTCTTCAAGTATAAAGAACAAAGTGACAGAGGACATAGACAGGCTCACCTCTGAGGTCTACAGTGAAAATACAAGAGGCAACAAGGGGAAATCAGTTTGGATATTAGAAGAACAGCTTTTGCGATGAGAGTAATTAAGTACTGGAGCAGATTGTTCAGAGAGGCTGTGGAGTCTCCATCGTTGGAAAGGGTCCCTGTGCATCCCTGAGAGACCTGGTCTAACTTTCAAGCTGGCCTTGTAAAGGATATGCAGAAAATTAGACCAGGTAATCTCAGAAGCCTTTCCAGCCTTCATTACTCTGTGGTTTCTTTGGTTAGACAGCAAAGAACAGAGGAGTGGATAGCGAACCATAGCATTCTGACAGAAAATCGGTACCATCAGAAGGAAGCTACCAGTACAATTTTCTTAAAGATTTTCCATGGAAGTTTTGGTAGAACAGTACTTCGAAGCTGCAGTACAGTGATTTCTTTCTTTCCAACATGGAAAAAGACTATTTCAACTGGATCCTCATTCTGAAACATTCTGAAACCCTCAGACACTATTAAAATGGAAAAATCATGTCTACCTAATTTAAAAAAAAAGCAAAAAAAAAAAAAAAAAAGCCGAAAACTTGAGAAAAGAGTTTGCAAGTAAGATTTAATCTAGTGTAATGTGATGGGGTACAAGCTATTTTGATCTAAAACTTTAGCTCCTAGTATAGCTCCTTTGCACTGATCTGTTATCTTAATGCTGAGCTAGTAAGACTCCTGGGAATTGTCCTTCTGTAATAAAAATCCTAGCTGGCAGAGAAAGCAAGTATAGCTGGCTTTGCTCCAGGGTACTGAAGAGAAGGACATTTCCAGGGCAGGGGTGGGAAGCTCAAGTAGCTCATTATAATGGATACTGGGTTTGACATAATGAAGACTATCACCTCTCCATTTAAGTACCTAAATATGTTGAATAATAAGACTACTGAAAATACATATGCATTGCATAAAGTTGTGGGCAGAAGTTTCACCTTTTTTAAAAAACAACAACAACAAAAAGCTCAGAATCAGATTTTTTGAAGACTTCAATCTTATCAAAATAAATTAATACTATAAAATAATGCTAGAGGTAAAAAAACACCTATATTACTTATAGGAAGTATTTCTTTTGTGAGAGTTGCATTTTTTTTTCCATAGCAGTTAATGAAATGTGGGGCTGGATTCTGACTTTTCTTATAACTATATAAATTCAAAGTGGCATAATTATTAAAGTATTTGTTATGAATATTTACATGGTTTTCTGAGAGCAGAGTTTAGTTCATACTTTTCCAGTCTTCAATCACTTTTTTTACAGCTAGATATAAACTGACTGTAGCACAGGAAGAAACAAAATAATCAGCATCTTAAAGCACATTCCCTTTGAAACTACAGCCTTCTAACCATTTAGGATCACATTTCATAAAACACGCGAAAGAACTTATTTGCTGAGACCAATGAGAAAAACATCAAAATTCTATAAGCCATATATTTGTATTTTCTTAGGACACGCTGCTGAATTCTAGACAAACCTGTCCTGCTAATAAATTTTATTTATGAGTAATGTCAGGGTATAAAACACTGCTATAAAACACTTTTCAGTACAGCCCAGAGTCTTCCTCTGCTATTCACATTCAGTCTAGTTCTAGATTCCAGATAAAATTCTAGACAGGAATATTTATGCAATGTGCACAGAGTGCGTTAATCCACTGCACTACAAAGTCCATTAATTTTGAAGACTGCTATGAATTGCACTACATGACATGGTGATAACTACATTATTGCCTTTCTAAAAATGCTTTCCTGATATTCAGGGTCTTGTTTTTACTCTCTGGGTACTCTGTGCAGTTTGGTACATGCATATGGGTAGGCAGAAATCACATACCACATATGCATATACATTAAATGTTTGCATTAATATTTATTACACCTTTAGTATCATAATATCAGGATGCTCATTCAATTAGAGATCCACCATATTTTGATTTGTTTATTTTTACTGTTAAATATTGCAAATGAAATTATCCATAAATGGAAACTAATTAAATTAAAGGCCAACAATAGAAAGTAAAACCACCTATGCCATCCCATTTCGGTGGATTTAAAAGGAACAGATTAAGGATCTAAGGAGAAATTCTGGTTTGACTGAATCATCCAATTTTATAGAGTCCAGATGCACTTTTCCGTTTTAGAGGACAGAATCACATTGTCTAGATTCAGATACTTACAGCCTTTACCTTAAACAAAAGGGGAGAACTGCTTAACAAAGGGGTGCATTATCATGTAAATTAGCCAAGTGAACATGATCGGTGGGATCTTAACAGCCTGGTGAGAGGGGCTGACACAATTCTGCTAAATATAATGATGATGATGATGATGATGATAATAACAACAACAACAATAATAATAATAATAATGAGAATTGGAGGTTTGTCAAATGCTGGAGCAGGTTTTCCGGAAAGGCTGTGCAATCTCTATCCTTGGGTGTGTTCAAGATTCAACTGGAGACAGCCCTGAGCAATCGGACCTAACTAGACCCTCGTCTGAGCAGGTGGTTGGACTGGAAGCTTTCCAGAAGCCCCTTCCAACCTAAAATACTCTTTGATTCTGTGACTTTAAAAGGAGATTTTATTGCCATCTTTAGCTAACAAATGGATGCTTATAGAAACTCTCTTGGATGTGCGGAGTGGTAGGATAAGGCACAAGCTGGAACACAGGAAATTCCAGATAAATATAAGGGGGAAACTTCATCACGAAGGTAGTCAATCACTGGAAAAGGGGAAAGGAGAAACTGTGAAACTTCCAGGATTGGAAATACTCAGAACATGGCTAGAAAAGGTCTCGAGCAACCTGACCTAATTTTGAGGTAAGTTTTGCTTTTGTTGGGAGCCTGGACTCCACCAACTCTAAGGTAATTTCCATCTGAAATCATTGAATGATTCTGGACGTATAAAATGACCTTACATTTTCTTTCCATTTCAAAGGCCTACATGAAAAGTTGAGTCCATGAATTTTGCAATTAATTTTCGATAGAAATTCAACATCTGGCTGCAAAAATATCCCAAAGCAACATTTCTCTTGTTGCCACACTCGGCCAGTGGCGGGCCCGGCCTGGAGCCGGGGGACAGCGGCTCTGGCGGCCGGGGGGAGCTGCCCGCAGCGCCGCCCGCACCCGGCCCCCCGTCAGAGCCCGGGCACGGGGACCCAGCACATGTGGGGTGACACCATTGGCAGTTTTACAGTTGATCCCACTGGAAGTGGTAAACGGTCCCAGAGATAAACTAGATGTCTGCCTTGTCCCAATAAAGGCCTCATCTTTCATTGCAAAGGCTCCAAACTATCCCCCAAGCAGGGAATACTGACAGCGATAATTTACAAGAAGACATTATTAAAGAAACAAGGTAGAGGAACACCAACCAGTTCTTCCAAGTCCAAAGCTAATTGATTTTCACCATCTGGTGTTTGCTGGCTACACTTGGTTACTGAACGGGTTTAGTTCGATGACAGGCTGTAACACCTGCGGGTTGTGTCTCACGTCATTCCCCTCAAAGAATGTTACTTTTACATCACTGTCCCTCATCCTCCCGCTTGGCTTCTCAATACACTCCCTTCCATCATGAGTGTTTTGGTCCAAGCAAAACTAAAACAGGAGGACACATTTGTTGTACGGTGGCCTCAAGATATTTGAATGTAATTGTATCTGAATTGCTGGAAAAGCTATAGATAAAGACGGCATTTGTCCTCACTGCAGGACTTGCAGGACTTTTCTTAGCTGGATTTCTTTATTTTTCTTCTTTTTTTTTTTTTTTTTTTTTTCTTTCTTTTTCCTTGTGACCTTCTCTACTATATTTCAACAAATATTCTGTAGAAAGTCTGTTCCACAGTTCACTGCATTCATTAAGTCTCCTGCTACAAAGAATACTAGAATATGGTAGAAAGAGATATAAAAATGTGACCCACGCCACCGATGGTCATTTCAGTTCCTGTTCTACTTTTATTAGCATTGAGGCTTTAACTTCAGTATCCTTCTCCCATATCCTTTTGGATATTTGCATTCTTCTGCAAAAATGAAATCTGTGGGGTTTTCTCCTCCCTTCTGTACTTAAAGTGTATCATAGATTTGCTGTAACCTCCTTGGCATGTTAAAAGTGAATGAAAATGCTTTCTGTCCATTGAAGAGAGTAATGGAAAAAAAAAAAAAAAGGCTATATATTAGGAGCATAATTGAAGAGGCTTTCTTCATATTACTTCTACTAATAATACAAATTTTAATATTACGTTTATTTTTATTTATAAAAGTATGAACTTGAAGTAATGCCAATGACTCCGGTGAATTCACCCTGTACTTCAGTGAGTAGAGGCTCCTGACTCTTGGAGATCATTGAAGTTGCTCTGGATTTACCCCACAGTAATATATCAGAGAATGAATCTGCGTTGTTTACAGGAGCATGAAAGGGTAAGTTTGCAGAGGACAGTACAAGGGCCAATTTAATTAACATCAGCAGCAGCCCTGAGAAACTGTTGGCTTGGCTTGTGTTTGCTGAGAACATATTCTGTACAAATGGGATGAATTCTTGGAAGAAACAAGAGTGCAAAATCCCATTTACAAACATTAACAGTCCATTGTCATATCTCTGACACATTTCTATTAAAGTATTAAATAGAGCTCAGCTCTTAATGACTCTTTCAACAATGAACTGCCATTTCAAATAGCCATCTTTAGGGTCTCATGCATTATTATTTTTCTCCTGTGTTATCTCCCATGGCATAAAATATTACTTATCATGTAGCAACCTGAATCATGTAGCTATTAAAAACCCATCTGAAACAAAAAATGAAATGCGGCAGCTACACCTGTTTATTATGTGCATTTACTTATGGCATTGGCTACCAAACCCACCCAGTCTTGGGGGCAGAAATAAATCTTACTAATATAATGACTGCACAATAAAAATAATATGTCCTGCTCGTTTTTAATAGTGTAATATCTAATAAAACACCCTCCAAGCCAGAAGTTGTAGGAAGAAATTTATTTTCATATTATTCACAGTGAATTGCTCTTGATATTAATTACACAACAGCAATGATATTGAATCCATAGCTCTTTAGGGCCTGCTATACCCAGTAGTCTGACTGATTTTGCTTTTGCTTCCACAATGTATCAGGGAAAATATGATAGCTATAATAGAGAGCAGGACATGTACAAGATGAAATGACCTGAAGTAGTCCCTAAGAACATCTATTGAGCCACAACTGATGATACTGTGTTCAAGGCTAGGAGACTGACAATGGATGAAAAAAAAAAAAAAATCACTGCCTAATGGAAACAAATCTAAAAGTTGATAAGGCAAGACAAATTAAGGAACTGACACAGAAAAGCCCTAGATAGCTGTATTCTGCCTCAATCAACTTGTGGTTTCATTTTTCTAGCTAGTCTCATCTATGGCTTCTTGAAAGCCAGGGAGACAGTTCCATTGGCCTGCTGGGATCAGTGATGTTTTATATCAAAGTAAGCTTAGTGTAGTTCTTAACTTATTGTAGATGCTATAGTATAAACCAAGCACAGCATAGTTAAAAACAAAACAAAAAAACACCCTAAACAATGTTAATTCCTTGGTAAAGAAACTGGTTTTGACAGCTCTTGAATGGTAAGAGGCTGGGAGAGAGATAGAGGCGTTTAGAAAAAAATTAACTGGAAGGATGGGGAATTTCAAGAGTTTTTAAAATAAGTTGAGGAAAAGATTGAAGGTGGAAATAGAGGAATAAGAGATGAGAAATGATTTGACTGTTTATATATTCTAGCAAGCTTTTTTATAACACAGATTAGCAAGGAGTTCTCTATTATGTTGTTCCTAACTTTGGCAAAAAAAGTTCTGCCCAAGTGAGGAATCCTTTCAAAGAAAGACAAATAAGGTCTTTGGTATTTCACTGGGGGAAAAAAAAATTGTACGCAATTGAAGTGGGTGAGACAGCATTGTCTAGAAAGAGCTACTCTAAATTATACACGCTGATGATCAATTCACATATATAGCCAAGATATAGAAAATTCCAGAAATGATTTCCCTACATCGTGAAACAGAAACAGTTCTTTTCTTTTATATCTGAGAAATAGAAACCGTAACCTCTGTTATTTTCCTCTAAAACAGTCGAAAGATAATATCATATCTACAGAAAACCAGCCATGGAAGCTAAAGTATAAAACTTGTTTTGTTGAAAGTCTTGGAGGTATTTGTGGTGAGTTAATTACTCCTTTTTGTAGAATGACCCCATAAAATGTTGTGAAAGAAAGTTAAATGTGAAAGTTTCCCCTGTGGACTTCAATATGGGAGGACAAAGAGGCAAGGAGTGTACAAAGACCATGATCTTTTCCTGTTTCCATGGCGATATAGCTCCAGAAAAGATGTACCCATTTAACCAGTGGGTCCTGCTGCATTATATTTTTAAGAAGATTTAACTCTGCTGGTTGTACATTGGACTGAGGATGAAATTCCTGAGCCCTGTTCAAACTCTTTCCATCCCTACCCACTTAGATAACTTGAGCTAAGAAGAATCATACTGTAGAAAAGCCACAGAGAGCATGAAGTTTCATGAAAAGTCTCACATTTTGAGGAAGGTAGATTTTAGACATGTACTCTCCAAAAATGGCCTGCATTCCTTATACAGTGATAGGAAACCCGAGGTTTTCTAGTCAAAAAAAATCTCAGAGATGTTTCTATCCATTGATTTGACATCATAATCCACCTATGTTGCTGCATCCTAGCACTTAAATGTCACAATTTACAGAGAATGTGAACTGCAAGGACTTGGCTTTGAGTTTTGTCTGTTGTGTACGCACTTATAAAAGTAAGTATGATGAACCTTTTAAATGTCATCACACTAATCATACATACGGAAAATTTAGACAAGCTATTGGACATCCATGTCTCTCTTCCAAACTTCAAAGCTAAGAAAACATAAGGTTAAGAAAAATATACTCAGTTTACTTAGCTGTAGGTTAGACCATCCTTGAAATAAGCATAGATCTGAGAAGACATTAGTAGGGTCATAGGATAATTATCTTTCATGAGAAACAGGAAGACAAATAGTCATTGACTGTGGTTAGTGTAGGGGAAGGTGATTATAATGTGTGAAAAGATCAATATCTCTACTTAGCTCATTGTTTCTGGTATTCAACAGATTTGTGAATTTTCCAGACTCTTCATTTCAGACTGTTTTTTAAGTCTTCATGGAGAATCAGGAGAGAGGGAATGACTGTTTGTAAGAAGTGTTCTCTTACTGTCAGTGGGGTGTTTCAGCTCTTTATTGACTGTGTGAGTTCCTCCTGATGTGTAGGTGTTGCCTGGCTTATCCTGTGTTGCTGCCATGAGGACACTGCTACCCAGGAGGAAATGTGTTACATCCCAGGACATGCAAATGCAAGACCTATGGATGCTGTTTCCGTTGTGGGGTTATTTACTGTGGCTGTAGTGGAGATCTGTTGGCATTGTTCTGTGTTACAGAAGCTATGTTAGAGAAGCTATAAAAAAATTGTCTCCTCCTTTTTCCTAGGAAATAATTACTTTATCAGCTTTCCCTAGTAACATCTCATAGCCATCCATTTTTCCTTCAAGGCAATACAACTGATAAACATGTAATTAAATCACGACCAACTGTTCCCAGCTTGAATTTTGGTTTGAAGTTTCTTGCTTCTACTTCAGATACAGAGAAGGGCTGATGTGCCTGACAACTCAACTACGTTTCACCTCTAAGAACTGGTATAGTAAAAGATAGGACCTGTATCTGCAAACTTTATCTCACTAATAACCTTGAACTTGCATCCAGAGGGGGGAAAGAAAGCTGGTGAAAGGGCTGGAAGGCATGTCCTGTGAGGAGCCGTTAAGGAATTTGGGCTTATCTTCTTTAGAGAAAAGGAGGCTGAAGGGTGACCTCATTGCTCCTTACTGCTCCCTGAGGGGGAATGCAAAGAGGGAGGTGGTGAGCTCTTCTCCTTGGTATCCAGTGATGGGACACATGGGGATGGTTCAAAGCTGCACCAGAGGAGGTTTAGACTGGATGTTAGGAACCATTTCTTTACCAAGAAGGTGGTCAGACACTGAAACAGGCTTCCTAGAGAGGTGGTCAATGCCCCAAGCCTGTCAGGGTTTAAGAGGCAGTTGGCTTGACAACTTGCTTTACCTTTTGGTCAGCCCTGAACTGGTCAGGCAGTTGGACTGGATGATCCTTGTAGGTCCCTTCCAACTGAAATAGTCTGTTCTTTTCTATTCTATTCTATTCTTTTCTATTCTATTCTATTCTGTTCTATTCTATTCTATTCTATTCATGACATAACTGTCACGGTTCTTACTAAATGTATTCAGACAGCATTCTGCAAATTTCCAGCATTTTATTCCTATCCTAGGGTTTTATAGCAGTCATATTTCTGCTTGCCTGCACCCTTTTCCTCTACTCTCACCTAGAGACACCCATGTTTGCATATATTCATCACTTTCCAGACAGCAACCAGTATTATTGAAACAAAGTTCAGCAGCTAAGTTAATTCACATAAACTTTATGTGCTTTACTAGTAAAGTGTGTGTGTGGGGGGTGTCCTTTTTTTTTTTTTCTGGATCTGTGATGTGTCCTATCACCTCATCCAAAAACCCTGCAGCACATTTGCAATTGTTATTCTTAAAAAAAGAACCTGTATCACTGTGCTTAAATCCTGCTTTTCCTGTGCAATACATATTATACAGCAGCACATCCATTTCCAGTTTCACAGCTATGCTTTAAAAAGAATGAGGTTCTTGTGTAAGATATGCTTTTAATTATTTTTAATCTTCAAAATATATTAGGGATTTTGAGCTTACCTTTTCTCTTGGCTCTCAGAGATGCTTTTAGAAATGCTTTTGTCAAAAAATTTGATGTGATATAATCAACTCAATGTTATTTTGCTTATTGATATCTTTTGTTTGGGAGCTGGATTAAGACACTTGCAATTCCTTTTCCCAGATTAATATAAACTGACTAATCTTCCACAGATTTGGGGGCTCAAAAGTATCATAAAATATTTAATGTCATAATTTTATACAGGTTTATTTAATTGGACATTTTAGTTACACATTAAAATAATATTAAAATAGCAGAAAGGCAGTCTGGTTTACAGGTATCAAATTATGTCATTGAGAAACACAGAGATATTAGTCACTGATATGAGTATTATTAAATTTACCCTTTTATTCTTTAGTTACTCAGAGCATAAATGTTTGTGAACTTTAATAAGGTAGATATTTTTATCTATTGCATCAAAAATCTATCATACAATTTCAAAAGAATAGAAAAACAATGAGAAATGCTACATGTTAATTAAGAATATGATTCAACATGAAAAAATACATAGATTTTTACTGACCTATATTGTTCTTTGTCCAGCAGTGTTCAAAGAACCTTTTAAAACTCCACAATCACAGGAACAAGTGTGTTACTTTTCTGTACTGATCTCACATGTTTATATGCCAGTTTCCAAATGAGTATGCCAGTTTCCTGGAAATACAGTTGTGACTTCTGTAAAATTAGAGCTGGGGCATAGTCCCTTTCCACGGATCTTAATCTTACACATAAAATAGGTCAGATTAATTTTATCCTGACAGTGCTGCTTTCCTTCCAAGACTTCCAAAGGACCCCAGACTGACAAGCTGGGAGAGGAAAGCTGTTTTGTAGGTAAGTGAATTGGATGAGATACATTTCCATAAACTATTTGCTAAGGACAAGTGAGGAGTCCTGTGCCTACTTTACAGAAGAGACAAATAACTGTAGATCCCTTGTGCTCTTGGTAATTAATCTCAACAAAATCCCTGGTTCTACTCTCTGAGGTAATTGTTCCACTCACTAGGTGTATTGGGTGCCCACAAAGCTGCCTCCTGAAACTACTATTGTTTTGAGTAACGCTTTAAAGAGACACAGTGTCAGATGCTGATGCCACCTTCTTCATGCAGAAGCAATGAGAGCTTTTTAAGGGTCTTTAATATTTGGAAAGTGCAAACACCTAAGAAAAAAGCACATTTGTCAGAGTGACGAAATATATTCAGCTAGAAGTAATGAGTAGAGAGATATGGCTGATTCTTTCGCTAGTCTATGTCAGATATATTTATCAACTTGCAAGTTATTGTGCCTAAGAGTCAACCTTAAAACCTTTAAAAGTAAAATGTTAGCACAGAAGAAAAGTTTGATCACAAAAAGTTCTGTTAAGCTTTGGAAAGCGTTTGGTTTTTTGGGTTTTTGTTGTTGTGTTTGTTTTTTTTTTTTGTTTTGTTTTTTTTTTTCTCAACTCAACAGCTATATGAAATGAAACACTGTAACTTTTGTAAAAGATCAGTTTTGCTTTAGGAAATAGAGGGACAGGTTCCATAATGTTAATGACTGACTTTGAATAATGACTGACTTTGAACCCATCAAACAGGCTTTAAAGTGCCATTACTTCACTGCAGTGTCGTTAGAAATTTGTGCAGAAGGGAACTTGTGTGAGTTTGTCATTTGTCTTCAGTACAAAAGACAGCAGCAGAACAGTTGGTGATACTTTCATTTTGGCAGGTCTCTTTCCTAATTTGTCAGGCTATTTTTGAAAACCCTACAAATATTTTCATTCACATTGGTGCCACATTTTAGTACCTGATGAGATTGAAGGCTATCTGACAGAGAAAAGTTAGCTGAGTGCAATCTGCTTATATGTACAATAAGACCTCAAAATTTGGTGCTCTGCCTTAGTTAAATAGGCTACCAGCAGTCTCACTCTCACCATGTGGGACAGACAGACCACCTAATGAGACCCAAGTACTGGAAGCAGCTAAGAAGCTTCTGAATTAAAATCCCTGCTTATTTATTTAGTTCCTATATTTATTGATTTAGTCACACAAATACAAATAAGTTTGTATAAATATTAATATGTTAAAATATTAATGTTCATATAAATAAATTTATTTCTATTTATTCCCCTATATTTAATTATTCTCATAGATCATTAACAGAGCTTCATTACCCAGGTAATAATGAGAGGTAATGTTGTGTTATTTCCATGCCCAACTCCACACCATGTCTTACTGGTGCTTTCAGTAGTGAATTGAAGTGGACAGCACAGCCAGGGGTCCTTGCTCATCTGAAAGCAATTAAATCTTTTAACACTAATGCTGTCAGAAGTCTTTACTTTTGTCCTGTTGAACTAGTTTAGTTGAGACAGTTAATTATGCTTTAGTTTTATGCTTAATAGAGGTATATGTTTTGCTTTATTAGTTATGGATCATAAGAAGTAATACTATTTCTCACATATATAGTAAGTTCATCTGGTTCAACTGTGAATATATTTGATGCTGAAAAAAATATTTAAATGGGGTAATTATTAATCACAGAATTGTTGAGAATGGAAGGAATATCTTGAGATCACCTAGTCCAACCTCACTACTCAGATGGGGTCTGATGGAGAGGGTTGCCCAGGACCATGTCCAGTTGAATTTTTGGGTATCTCACAGATGGAGATGATATTTTCTGAATTGGTCATGGATCTGGCGTGCTTGATGGGCCATATGCTAATACTTATATGTAATGCTATATAGTGTCTGGATTTATCTCAGTGGTTTGCAGACGGAGAGAAGGAAGGCTCATCGTAGCTACCTATGAACAAGCACTGAAGAACTGCTGAAAACTTGTAGCAGAACAAGCTGCTTTGAACCCAACGCAGTCTGTAGTACTCCGGCATAATGGGCATTATTGGGAATGATCCAGTTCTTAGAGATGTGTGACAGAAGAAGGAAGCCAAACAAACGAGAAAAGTTTTGAGGGACAAAGAAAAGTAGATGACAGATAGTGTCAAGGAGACCCAAGCATCTATCAGTTCCAAAGGATGGTAGGGTTTTAGCAGATGAATATGCTTGTCCACACCTTTGAAACTGTTTCTTTTTTTGATGCTGTAATTTAGTTACTGCATAAAAACAAACAAACAAACAAACAAAACCCCAAAAAACAAAGAAACCCACAAACTTATTAACAAGGGGTGGTTTGACCAACATGTACCATCCTTCATGCTTCCCTAAAGGGAAGGACTGCAAATCCTCAGATCATCTCAGGCACAGGAAAGCTGCTAACACAGAAGGCAGTACAGCTCAGGTGTCGGAAAGCAGAGAGGGTTTGGATCTAGAAAAAGCACTTAAGCAAGCAGTCTAAACTTGACTAAAGGGACAACTGAAAATCCATGAAAACCACTGGGGATCACAGATGTGACCGATTTCTGATGGGCTTAAATATCTGCTTAGTGCTGAGGAGGTGTTCCCAGGCAGTGAACTCTGAAACTCCCAAGGGGTCCTACAAAATTGCACTGGTCCGCTCACAGGCAGCCTCTCCACTGGGGCCTTATCTCTCCTTACTAACTCAGTATTGCCCATTTGATATTCTTTGTCCAAAATCAAGGTTTCTCAGAGCAGCACTACCTCTCAAGCAGATAACCTCTGCAGAACGCCACCCAGGATGGGGGTAGCAATGAAGCATAACTCCAAGCAGCCGTTAGCAAAAAATAACCCCTCCTCACAGCTCTAATACACCAACATTTTATTCTCTTATTGAAGTTTGATCCTCTTTAACTTATTATGCTGTTTTGCGTGTAGTCTATGGAGAATACAGAATGTAAATCTGATCTTCACCTTTGCTTTCAGACGGCTATAATAAAAACTGCTAAACTGCAAATCTACTGTACATGGGAATCAATTCTTATATCCTCACAGTAGTGACTATAAAATAAGGAACATAAAATCACACAGCTAGATACTCAGTAATTACAAATACTTTATCTTCATTTCCCACCTTCACAACAGAAGTGTTAGTCTGGGCTTAAGTAGCTGAGGGAGATCAGTAGCCAAAGGATATCTGAGCCCTTCTTGCCTCTTTTGTTCACGCTCCCATCAATGTCAACCAGTGTATCATTTCTAATTGCATAAATAAAACACGCTTCCATTGTCCAAGTTCATTTCCAACAAATAAAATATAGTGACAACATGTAAAAGTATTTACCAGTAGCTGGCTGAAACGAGAAACTTCTCTAGTTTGTTTTGTTCGTTTTTATTTGGTTTTTTGTTTGGGTGTTGGTTTTTTTTTGGTTTTTTTTTTTTTTTTTCTTGAGTACAATGCAGCAAGCATAAATACAAAGGTAGATCCTCAAACAGAAACCAAGGGTGGACTGAAATATCCCACTAATCTACCTCAGGCAAAAGACTGTCTGAACAGATGGGCTTTTCTCTATGCCTTCAGGTTTTGCTGCATTACTAGTGGAAATTAGTTCCAGAGGGGAGAGCCTTCTCTCGAGAATTTGTCATCACCTGCTCCAAGATGTTAAACTCAGTAGCACAGAAGGAAAGAAACATTTCCCCAGAAAGCTGGGACCTAAAGCATCTTAGAGATGGCAAGTAGTTTGCAGGGGACTCTCTTGAGCTGTAATGATGGCTTGTGCTGTCCACAGCTAATTGTTCCCTTGCAAGCCATGGGGGAGAAGCTGTTCTGAGCAAGCTGCTCGCAGTTGTTCTATATTCATGGCATCGTACTGCAGACCAGCCAGAACTACCAAAACAGGCTGCTAGGAAATTTATGAAATTTCAGCTGCTGAGAAATCTGGATATGAAGATTAGAAATCAGGTTCAGAGAAGCTGCATACTGCCAAAAAGCAAGAAAGTAACTAATTTCTGTAAAATTAATATCTTTTTAGTGATCCAACTGTCTGTAAGTTTTAATAATTGGTGTTGTACATAGCACCTGTTTGACATAATACTTGATCCTGTGAAGACTCATGGGGTTTGGCTATTTGCTTAAAGCAATGTAAGTGGAAGCTCTTGTTGGCCTTTTATGTGCATCTGCCTGACACATTTGTGTTTAAGCAGAATTATTTATATCTTTTATTTTTTAATCAAAAGGTTCATTATAAAAGCACAGAATTACTGCACATTTTATATACAAGTTATTCTGAGCGTGATGTCATTTTAATTAATGGTTCTCACAAAAAGGAAAACCATAATCAATTACGGCTATATAAAAAAGCATTTCAAAGTAAATACAATCAACACAACTTTTCAGAAAATCAACTCCTTTTCAGTAAATGGTGTATTGATTTTACAGCTTCACATGCATATTGTGTCAATTAGAGAAACTGCCTACTCCAAGTGTCTGCCTACTCCTTGCAAACACTCATCTGAAAACCTGAATAGTTTGCCAAGGTCTGGTCTAATTTATTTGCATTACACATTGCCAACAGCAGTAGGTGGCAATCACCATGGGACAAAAAAAAAAAAAAAAAAAAAAAAAGCACTCTAAGAGCAAATAAAAAAATGGATAAAATGGTAAATGAAGATGGTACTTGCATGTAAAATAAAAATGGGCTCTGAATGAACTGGACTGAAAACCAGATGCAATACCTGGCATTGATTCTGACTCTTACTGGGTCATTATGAGGGTGAAACAGTATTTTCAGTCTTAGTACTGAGTTCATTGGACTTCCTGGTTAGGAAGGCTATGGAATTTAAGAGAGAATGGTGCTTTTTTTAAGGTAATATGAACTCTATGGTCTGGTTGCCTAAGGAATGAATGGCTTCTTATTCTTAGTGATGGGCACAGAACGTTCCACATTGGCACGTAATGGTGAGCATGGGGCTGTCAAGGTGTGGGTGTGATCCTGCACGGTAATATCAAGGAGCATCTGAACGATGCTCTTAGTCATATGGTTTAGGTTTTTTAGTCCTGCAGGGAGCAGGGCGTTGGACTTGATCTCTGTGGGTCCCTTCCAACTGAGATATTTGATGACTATGATTAGGGCATCTGAGCCAGACGGACAATGGAGATGACAGGGCATGATCACTGGTGCTGTTGCACTCAGCTGAGTACCACTCTTCACAGTGGCAGAAGTTCCTGAGGCTTCAGAAATGTCTCCATGATGCATGGGGTCAAATCCAGGACTCTTGAAAGGTCTTATATGAGTAGAAAAAGCACAGTGCCCATGTAATGAAGATAAACACTTAAAGTGGAAGAAGCCATGATACAAGTGTCTGCTGTACCTATTTGGGATCAGGGATGTGAAAGCGGGACATATCCCACGTGCCAGTTAAGTATTCAGGCATCTAAGCTGTCAGCTATGCTGAAGTAGGATATTTGTTCTCTTATTCTGGCTTGTCATTTCTCTTCTGGACCTAAGGAGCTACCCTAGTCTTTTGGTGCTAGTAGACCTTTCTCTGAGGACATCTGAAGTCAGGCAAAGCTGAGGAGCAGAGCAGGGTAGATGAGGTTCTTCAAAGAGAAACTCCCCAGTTTCACATTAGGTGGATAAGCTGGCAGAAAGAAAATGTACAAAATTTTTCTGCATGCCAGATCAGGTGGGAACACAAAGATATATTCTGAAGATATGTTTCTATCATATTTTGTGGGTTAAAAAAAAATTAAAACAAGTAGTGAACTCTTGTCCACTGTTCCAGTTCTCACCGTAAGGGACAGAGCTGCGGACTCCAAGCAAGGCTTAGCTTAGTGCTGTGTTAAAGAACTATAATTTTAAAACTAGGAAATGAAGGGTTGTTGGTTTTTTTTTTTCCATAACATGCAGTTTTAAAACCATACCACTCAACTTCCACGGTCTTTTTTTCTCTCTCTTAACCTCACAATATAGGCTTTATTCTCTTCTCACTTTTTTATCTGCTTTAAAACAAAATGTAACTGCTGGCTTTGGCGGACTTATTCCTGAGTTATACCCTGAAGTAACAAAGTGAATGACAACCCAATATGAAACATATGATTGTGCAGAGTGAATTCCATATTGGCCTGCACCCTGCATAATTCCATTGAAGTCAAGCTAAGCCATGTAAGTTATTGCAGAATTTTTTTTGCATGAAAGGAAAAAATAAAATAAAATGAAAAAGCCCATGTCTAGTCTTGTGTTTTATCCTAAGCCAAATGGGTAGACAGCTTGCATTTGCCAGCCTTCTCGGAAAGAGCCTAAAGGGACCTGTTTGCCAACATTTGATTCCCTGGCAGCAAGCTTTTTGTACTGCCGTTAATTAGCCAGCACAGGGTGTTTTCAGTTTTTCTGGAATGCTCTAGCCAAGGGCATACTCTATGGACAGACATCAGAAAAAAGCCACTGACTCTATAGAAATCCATTGAAGAATCCCATAGTCATTGCTTGGAGGATTGGAACAGATGCACTGGAAAGCGGAGTCCAGGAACACAGATTTTTATGTATGGTTTTATCAGTGTTTAACAATCCTATAGTGACATTCGTTTGACTTGCCAAGCAGAAGGCAATGGTTTCATCTGTATCAGGCACTCAGGCAGAGCAGCTTGTTAGATATTATAAACAAATATGCTACAATGAAAGCATACTTTAATTTGTTAGAAGCAGGGCTAATTTTGTGTCAGAGCAGTCTGAAATATCAGCAGTTATTTAATGGAGATATAGTTGTGCAAGCACACACATTTTAAGACGCAGGCACCTCCTTCTGCACAAAATCAGCCGAGTTACTGAACTACTATCCAATAGTGCTCTGCTGTTCATGACATGGAAATTTCAACATCCTGTCTAATAATCACAAAGAAACAAGCTGTGACAAAGCCATGAATATATTTATGGGGGGTGGAAGACAACCAAACAAACCCCCAAAAAACAGGTATGAAACTTTTCGCTTATTTATCAGAATTTGCATCTCTCAAAGTAGGTTTAAATATGATCTTAGTACACTGAAACATAGAAAGCAATATATATTAAATAAAACTCGACACAAATAGATTACACAACCTTTGAAATGCCTGCTAAGGTCTCTCCAAGAATCTGACGCTTAAAAATGACCAAATCAAGAAAGTCCACTGAATCCACTAAATTTTCCCCAAAATAGGGAAAGTTCAGTGTGTTGCAGGAAAATAGTAAATTGCTTTCTATACAGTGAAAGCACACCTGCTAACATTATTGATATGTCAGTGCTATCTGGTTTTCAATGACTGTTATCTGAGCAGCAATGTTCTCTTCAGAGGAATAAATAGAGAGAAAAGAACATCTTGAAAGATTCAGAATCTCTTAAAAAATAATTAGAGTGAAATGGAAGTTTCTAAAAGATGTGTTTAAAACCATCATAAAAAGAGGAAATTTATTCTGGTCCAGGTCTTCTCAGTGGTCCTGTGAGAAAAGGGTGTGCTTAATATTCCATATTTCTGACTCCAAAGGAGGAAAAGATCTACTTACTTTTTAATAAAATCCACTTTCCTCTGTATGTACATTTTCAAATACCTGCCATTTTTTCTAGTAATCAGAATTTCTATTTGAAGGTGCTTTTCAACGTATGAAATGCATAGGAGCAGATCATCACTCAGTGCAAACTATACCAATTTGATCCAAAATTTGTAAACTTTGCAAAATCCAAATGATGCAAACTCTGCATCCAAACCATTTCAATCTTGATGCCATTGTTCAAATAATTATCATACTCTAATGAATTTATTCCAGCGGAGGACTGGCTTCTTCATTTTTATTTTTTTTTTAATTTTTTATTTTTAAAGGAATTTTTCAGGCATGGGTGAATTTCAGCCACAACAAATGACCACATAACTGTGTGTGAACAAAAATTTCCTGAAAAATAGAGATTGTGATATATACAAATGTACTAAGCCCTATGTCAAATGGACGGAGTTACATTATTTCATGTTGTTGTACACCTGTCTGAAAGCTAGAGGTGAAAAGCAATATACAGAAGCATACACCATAGCAGGCCAATGGACCAACTAGTATTTTGACTTTGACAGTGACCTGCAAAAGTGCTTCAGAAAGGGATGTAAGATCTGTGTGACACATTTAGTGAAATAACATGTCCACAAAAAGGGAATTTGTACTATTCTCATCATACTGATGATTAAAATGGATGTTTTTTTAGGTAAAACAGATGCATGAACTCAATAGAGAACAATTAACTTATGAAGCATCTAAAATGTGTTCAAGACAAACTACAAAAATTAATTTTGTCCTTGATTGACGAATAATGTGCCAATTAAAAACAAAACAAACCCAAAAACCTAATGGCAAAGCTTTCAAATATAGCATTTCTATAAAAGTAATGAGAAAAAACTAAAATGTTAATAAAATCTGTAACAGTCACTTAACCCTAAGTATTCTGTGTCATTCTACATCTAATTTTCCTTCCCCCTGAATGTGCTGTATCAGCGACCCTCTCCACTGATGATTACCAGAGTCCTGGCCCTGGAATCCAGCTGAGGTTGCAGAAACTTTCAGCAAGTTCAGGGACAATGGCCTGAGAGAAAACACCGAGGTGTTTTGTTTTTTTTTTTTTCTTTTTAATTTTGCTTCTTTTTTTATTAAGATTTAACTGAGCTTTGTTTCAGAGTAGTGGACTGTGAAACTAGGACAGGAAGATTAGACTTTGCTGGGAAAAAGATATGTATGAAATATTACTGTGACAAGGTTGTGTGGATAGTTTGTGATGTGTGAAATGAAATCCCTACTCAATGCACCTAGGCAATGCAATTAGTGCTCTCCTGGTCAGGGCTTTCTTGTTAGAACTGAAAAGATTTGTCCTGAAAAGCAAGTACCCAATGTATACATACTGAAAGCCCCACTTAAAATAAAAATAAAAATGAAATCCTTAAGATACCCACTCTGATTTATCTTTTTAATGTATCTATAATGGGTTAAAGTGAAGGAACATTTTTTAGAAACTTTTATGGCAAAGTTCTGAATATCTGGCAAATTCTTGATCAGAATCGTACATGCAGAAAATAATGAACTTTCTCTGGAATTCAGTCATTTTGCAGAGGTGGGGGAACTCAAGCTGACCAGCAAATTCCCATTCAATTAATTTTTAATAGACTATACCGTCTTTAAAAAAATCAACAATTTATAGAGAAGAAATTACTATTTTTTTCTGGGGAAAAAACCCAACCAACAAACACCACCACCACCACACTCCAAACTAACCAACCAACCAAAACCAACTTTGATCTTTCTCCCAAGAAAACTGAAACACTGAGTACCAGGCAGAAATTACTTTTTCCTGGAGAGGGAAGACAAAACTGACAAAAGGTTTTCCCAGCTGAAAATATGAATCTTTTCCCTTCTGATGATGAAATGTAATCTTCCCGCCACCCCCCACCCCCCACCCCCCCACCCCCCGTTTTCTTTCAATTCATAACAAAACAGAATATTTTCAAAAATGGCACTGGTGGAAAACAAAACCATATCTTCCAGCCAAGCACAGCCATCACAAACCATGCAAACAGCTCACTGAACCTGAAGTGGACAGGCTGCTTTAGCAGTTAGTCTTTCTCGCAACCTTATTATTTATAATATCTCAATTATTATTTAGGATAAAGCTACTTATTCTTGGCTTCAGGGCTCAAGTGGTTCATAAAGTTTTGTTCTGACCCCGAGCACTGAGATGAAACCCATATTTACGTTATTATGTCTTTGCTGTAAGGACAGTTTAAAAGAATGAAATAAAAATATTAAAAGCTTCTAATAATTTAAGCCTGTGTCACAGATGTGCTTGAACCAATTTTCCGATGAAAACAGCACAAAGACTGCACACAGTAGTAAACCACGTGGGCTCAGGAATGTTCCTGGATACTGGAGTGCTAGGTTGTTAAGCTGTTAGTACATTCTTTGGCATGAATTTTTCCAGTCTTGTTGTATGGTTCTCTGATACAGTTTGGCTGTCAAAATATTCTAAAGGTGTTTCCCAGTAGCTGCTTTCTATACAGCCATCTCGAAAGCCAAGACACTGTACTTGGCTTCTGTGTCTGGAAACATTTCTGGGCATGTTCAATTTACTAGCAGCCAAAATGTCCTGGCTTTTGGCTATCCAGATGTTGTGTGTGTTCCCTGCCTGTGTCCATAAGGGTAAGCAGAAAACATAAATTACTATAATTATCTCCGACTGAAACCAAAAAGATGTTTTAAAAAAAAATATTAAAAATTCTTTATGGACAGAAAACAGGATTGAAATCAGGTTCCCCAAAATCTGAATCTCTGGTCATTGCAAAATGAGCCCGTCACGCAGAGCTCAGAGCAGCCCAGAGGGACACAATCAGAGAAATACCCATTAGCAAAGAAGTAAAACAGAAATGCAGGTGGGAATCGATCTGGAAAGGAACTATGTATTCCATGTTAATTAGAACATCTTGAAATAAGATCTGAAATGAATAATTTCATTCAGAGGGTTAAGGTTAGATACAGACAAAGGTAATTCCATCAGAATAAACATTAAATCTTTGTCCTATGTAAGTGATGTACTTATGTGCCTATATCTTTATATTATTGTCAATGGTATACAAAGGAAAAATAAACAACCAGAAAAGGTGTTTCATAACACAGGTTCTCAGAAAGATAAACTAAATTCCGTTTACTTGCACACTTTTAAATTCAGTATCCTCCTACCTGTTTCTTTCTTTTGCAACATCTTCTGAGACACCCAGATTATAAAGAAAAAGCTTGTTTTCCTTACTATATATTGCCTCGTTCAGGAAAGCTCTGATTCTTATTAAAATCATCAGATGTATTACTGCTACTAATAATTCTAATTTATTACAGGTTTAAAGAGTAGTGTAATTAAAACAATTGCTTTGTCTGATTGGGCTCTTCAAGAAGGGAACCAGATCTCAGGGGCTGTGTTCAGCCTAACAAAAACTGGTCCTCATCCTGGCTGGATATTCAAGATGCTATCAAAATATGTATTGTCAGGAAGTAAAAATTAATAATACTTTTTAGTTTTGATAAAGTTGAAAAGCCAAAACATGAGACAGCTACCTAAAAAGGGAGGGTCTGGATAAATGAAACTTGGGAAGTTAAAAGCGAGATGCTGGAGTGTACTAAGTCCCTAATGACTCACAGGGAATGACCCTGAATTCCAAAACAGAGGGGAATGCAGGTCCAACCGATTTCAAAACTGAAACTGAAAGTGAATAAACATTCAGATGAATCTTGTTTTGGGAATTAATCACACAGTTCTTTGCAAGAAGTAATCTTACTGAAACTATTGCTGTGGAATGGTAATATTTTTAAGGAGGAATAACTGGCTGAGATGAAATTGCAAACCTTAGTCTAATACAGGCTCGTACTGTGGCATATTGGCCAGGTAGTTGAACAAATCTGTTATAAGGTACTATTTGCAAGCTTGTGACCTTTTCCTTCTTTCCATCCCCATTTCAATTAAATTATCGCTCTAAATATATCAAAGAGACTCTTAACAATCTGATAGGTTAGAACTACATATTGAACAGAGAAAGCACTGATTTTAAAGGAAAAAAGACAAGTAATTTCTTAGAATGATTTTGTCTGCCAAGAGGTTAAAAATTGATACATACTCAATGGAAATAGTTAGTATGCAAAGAATAAAAGATTCTATGTTGATAGAACTAACCAGTTTACTGTTGGTATGCTAATTATGGGTTTGGTACTTTGCAAACACTTTACAAACAAAGATTTTGAACATGTGAACTAGAGCTAGCTGAAATGCTTTTTGGTTCGACTGATATTCAATGGAATTGAGCACTAAATAAAATCTTTTTGTTTGCTTCACTTTATTTTCCCCCCAAAATTTCCAACCGTAGGAAAAATGGCTAAAAATTGAAGAATGTTGATTTTTCAAAACCTGAAATGGTTTTGACTGTGTCTTTACTGCATCTCAGGGAAATAACCATTCAAGCCATCACTCTTGTAGGACCATTTCCTGCAAAATGCTTGACAGTCCTATAACTAGCAATGAGTACAATCCATTCTCTCACTGCTGCTTGGTCTTTTCTACATCCTTTCTCTCCCGTAGCCTCTATTGGAAGCTTGCACCTCAATGAGTCATATGGGAAAGCCTGGTTGGGTAGAATGCATGTGCTAAACTCCATATAAACAACCTTAAGTTTGAGACTTAAGATCTCGCTAGAGGACACCACCAGTATTTTATGTATAGCTGTCTGCTGAAATTATCTGCAGCTCCCATCACCTGGATAACATATGTGGCAAATAGACTTCAGTGTCTTTGCTAAGTCAGAAGTTGTCCCGTGCTTGATTAATTTTATCTGTAGTTGTAGAAATCACTATGAATTATACAAAGAGCAACAGAAAAGAACTCTGCTTCTGCTGCAGAAGAACAGTTTGGAAGGGACCTCAGCACATGATCTATTCCAAACCTCTGGTGAAAGCAAGACCAGCTTTGAAAAGGTTGCTCAGGACCTTGCTTGGTCAAGTTTGAGTATTTCTGGAGATGGAGATTCCACAAAATCTCATTGCTGAACCTTTTCCCTAACAGGTAATCAGAATTTCCCTGGTTGTAGCTTGTGCTCATTGCCTCTCACATGTACCTCTGAGAACAGTCTGACTCTTATCTTCTCTGTATCTTCCCATTTGGTAGGTGAGAAGGGCAATAGCATCCCCCCTTGGCCTTTGAACTGAACAAGGTGAACTGAGCAAACCCAGTTCTCTCAGCCGCTCCTTATACATAAGCAGTAGTGCTTTTGTCTCAAAAGTCATGATGAAAAAAAACAAAGGAGCATCAAAGCATTATAAATTTTACCCATTTCTTCAGCAGGTCATTTTCCTTTGGGTTTTTTTCCCCCTATAAAACGCTGTTTAAGTAGAAAAAGTTGGGATCCTATATTTCCTGATGAGCTGTGCATCTCAAAATGAGGACAGAAACATTTTAAACAAGATGGCTTCTCCAAGCCAAAATTATTACCAAAATGAAATTAAAATAATAATAAATAAAAAACCCTAAATAATAGAAAGAGGGAAGGTAGGAACAGGGGTGGTGGTAGCATAATCCACTCTTAAGAATTTTCCCATACTACTTATATAAAAAGTATATACAGAAGTATATACATATAACAAATACATTACAGGGCCTATGACACTGTATGTATTTAGTGTATCTCTGAAGAAGCCAAATGTAAACCAGAGGAAGTCTGCTAAATGAGCTGGAAAGTTGTGGGAGGATCAACAGGATTCTGGAGCTCCATGTCCTTCCTCAGAGATCCAGAGACGATGATACTTGCACGTCAGAAAGATAGTTTGGAAGCTGAAAAAGATTTGAGCTTCCCAGGCTTAACTGATTCCAAGCAAATCTTAAGGTCAGTCTGGTTAATTTATTTTATTTTTCTGCCAGAGCTAATAGCAAACCGTAATACTGTATTGTAAACCCTTGCTTTTTATAAAACCTACTGTATTAATGTAATTTGCCAATTTGATATACTTTCACTTTGTCCTGCATGCCCGTTATGCTGGCTTGAATGTGGAAATGTGATTTGTTGAAAACTTTTTTGTGATTCCAGTGCTGAATTTGATGTCAAACTGTGCTAGCTGTGTTTCGTAGTTACTGTAGTGAGTCCTGAGAATTAACAAAGCGTGTGTGTGACTTCTCCAGTTTTCACCCACCCCTTTCATTTCAAATAAAACTGTCATCATCAAATTATTCAAATAAAAGACTTTTTTCTTTTCTTTTCTTTTTTTTTTTTTTTTAGAGATTTTCTCATCAAATAATCTGAATTTCCTGAAATGGGCATCAGAAAAAAGGAGGGGAAAAATATACTAATACAACAAGAATGACAAGTGAACCACTGATTGGAAACCATGGCATGTTAATAGCTTGTGAATTGTATGTTTGCAAATTAAGCATTTGAAGGCAACAAGTCGATGAAAAAGTTTTTTACAGTGTGCACTGGGTAATGCTTATCTTCTTAAAGGTAAACTCAGACTCTGATAAGATAGACTAGGATAGATATATTCCTGTGTATGAGTTTTTAATGAACTGCGGCTAAAGAACTTTTCAGGGTGAAGCTCATGTCATCTAAAATGCAAACATCAGCCATGCAGACTAGTGGGATTCAATGCAGTTGACTTACACATACACCTAGAGTCAAGTGAGATGCCCTGAGGGGACCATTCCTGGCTCCCAGCTAATGCTCCAGATGGGCCTGCTCTCACAGAGGTCCTGGCTCACCTCTGCCATGCTTTGCAGATGCGTTTGAGCATTTCAAATGTTTCTAAGGGCAAAGACCTTGTCAATGCCATCAAATAGGTCTGTATATCCATTCAGCTAATCGTGTGTAGGTGTCTACTTCAAGAAGAGCAGCACAGTGCTCTGAACCCAGGATACTGGTTGTACTAGAAACCTGGCTCACCTCAGCTACCTAATGAAGACAGTGGCATTGAGCTGTCCTGACCTGTGAAGTGCACTTCATCTCTGGTCCAAAGAGTTGTCAAGGTTCCTTCTGACTTTTTTTGAAACGGACAGTACCTCCAGAGAGCAATTCACTCTGCCTCTCTCAGATTCCCATCTTAGGACAGAATTAATCAGTTTCTGAAGATGTCATCCTTTCCCATCAAAGACTAGTTTAATGTCCAATTTTTATTCAGCCGAAATCAAACAAAGTTTATTCCATCTCCAGGTGATGATGTTTGTTAAACTAGTAGTGTGGGTTTGTGATGGTTATGAATAATACAACATGAAACTCTGAGGTTGCTCTAACTTATAGTATCATAGAATGCCAGGTTGGAAGGGAATGGATTAGTTAGTTAAAGTAATCCTCAGTTGTGGGGGAGCACAGATGGAAGGGAGAAAGGAAAGATGCTGAGTTAAACCTTTGGATCTGTGATAACAGAGAGAGAGAAAGAGAGAACAGACTTTTAGTTTTCTTTTATATAGGTCACTGCCTTTACATCATAAATTCCTGAGGTCACTGACAATATGGGGCAGATTTTAACTCATGCTAAGAGGTTTAACATCTCAGTACCAGTCCCCTGGGCCTCACTACTTTTAGATTTTTAGCATTCAGACTTTGGGTTTTTGCTTGTTACTTTTTTCTCTTTTTTCATATTTGTTTATTAGAGTTACAAATGTGTTTATAGTACAAAGCTTACTATTCCTTTCAGCGTGTTTCAGGATTGTCTCTAAGGTGTCTATAATTATGTGAAAACAAACTTCTTTTAAAAATTCTTGTTCCAAGAAAATACAGCACTTTCTGAAACTGAAGGTTCCAAAGAGACTAGTGTTTTATGAGTGATAAATTACATGACTTTTGCATTATACATTTTACAGCATACCTTGTTTTGTGTTGCTGAAAGATAAGATTGTCTTCTCATTTTAAATATATATTTTTAAGATGCATGAATGCATAAGAGAAGAACACAGGTTTGGCATAATTATCTGTTGTTTTCAGTCATGCCCATGTCTCATTTTTAAAAACTGTTGAAAGATTATTTCCCATGTCATGTTGCCTGAAGTACATTTTGTTTTAAATGCAGATTTAAATAAACAGCTGCTTTTCTCCCCTGTAGTCTTTGAAGAAGCTGCCAGAGCCCAATAAAATGTCTTCACCCCTGTCTAGAGCTGTAAATATTTAGGGAGCAGCCAAAATAGTAGTAGAGCATTTACTGCAGTAAAAATAAGCTGAAGTATTATTATTCTAAATGGAAAAATACTTATTAAAAGGTCTGACTGAAATAAATACTCATTTGAGTTTGATTTCACCTAAAATATATAGATGTATCTAAATATCTTTATTGGTTCTACAAACACAGAAAACTTAGCTGTGAGAAAAAAATCAGACAAATTATACCATCAGAAATAAAATTATGGAATTAATCTGAAGATAAAAAGAAGATGGATAGTGCAGGTATATCTGACCTACCCACTGTTGTTGTTATGTTACCTGCCTACTTAGAAAAATATTAAAATACATAAATTATATACGGTAATTTGGTTTGGTAGATAGATTTTGCCTGCCCAGTCAGGGGCTATTTATCTGAAAGTCTTTCAAGACTGGAGCGTTGGATCATTTTCTAAGGAAGTAGATTAGAAATAGCAGTGTCTGTCTTTCTCCCTCATGTATCCTGCTCATATCAGAAAGGCTTGATTAGATTAAAGAGTTTGTGTGTGTTTTAATATTATTCAGGGAAAATAAATAACTGAGATTTGATCCAAAAATCCATTAAAGCCCCTGAAAAAATAGAAATGATCTCTGGGTAAGGCAACAGCTGTTAATATGGTTACTTCAGTGACTGATCCAGTCTATCTAATCCTGCAGACTAGTCTTGTTTACTCCACCTCCTGTCTGTTTCCCTTTCTAATGGCTGGAGTTTGCGTAATTACAGCTGGAGGCACCCATAATGACAAATCATGAAGTTTCCTTGAAAGTCTTGAACTGAGCTTTGTAATGCAGTAAAACGGAAAGTTTGGAATATTCATACTGAGAAATGTCATGCTAACACTATAGACTACTGCATGTTATAGTCATCATGATGGATGGCTTCTTCGGTAAAATGTTAAGTTACTATGATATTAATGCACACAACCCTTACATATCATGCTATACCAAAAAAAAAACAAAAAACAACAAAAAAACAAACAAAAACCCAAACCCAAAAAAACCCTCCAAACCTCCTCAAAATGCAACAAAAAAGAAACAACCCCAAACTAAAAAATCCCATAGATGTTCAATATTCATAACATGCAACAACATGCTTAAAAAGACTGCTGTACTTTTCTTCTGGGTAATGTTAAGAGACACACTTTCCTGCTCGTTTGGTTATAACCATCTCTTCAGAAAAAAACCTTTCTGGATTTTCTCTGTCAGAATTATTCCCAACCAGACATTAAAATTGAGAAACAGTGCAAGTGAACACATGTGAACTCTGGAGATTATATCCTTTTGAGCAATGTAATAAGAGAACACCAAGAAATTGATATAAATCTGAGGTCAACCTCAATCATTAAAAAAAACTGAATTTTATAATTTTCAGTAGTATCCCTGACAAGTTTAAAGAAAGGCTTTTAAACAATAAAGTACATATTTTAAATTTTGAATTATCAACATTTTACTGGTGTCTTAGATGATACACACAATTTTTGATGTTTAAAGCTTGCAAATCGAATTTCAGCTCTGAGAGCACCTTAGACTGACATAAAAAGCAATCAACGCAATATAATGTAATTGCTTGGGTGGTTGTTTTTTTTTGAGTGGAGATAATGTGAATAACAAGAAAATCACAAAGCTGGTAATGCTTTAAGACCTTTGCTTGCTGATTTTGGGGCACAATTATTCTTCTAATGCCAGCAAGAACTCATGTGTCAATCTGTCCTGTATCTACCTACATGCGTGGGTTTTGTTGGTTTGTGGGTTTTTTTCTGTTTGATTGTTTTTATGTTCAAATCTTCTTTTTTCTTTGTGATTATATTACTTAATTACTGTTTGGATAAAAATGACAGTTACACCATCCCAAGAAGAATGCTAAGCCTATTTTTGGCATAAGAAATGACATAAGATCCAGCTCACATATTGTATGGCTCCCAGAAGTGCAACCAGAAGGAAAAGAAAAACCTTCTTTTCCTAACTCCACTGCTCCTCTGCTTACATTAAACTAAGACAGGCCTTCTAGGGGTACCCACTGCAGCTAGGTCATTGGTATTTATATATTTTTTCTCTCCACTTAGATGGTGGAGGACCTGGTATCCTTCTGTTTTTTCAGCAGTTTGGTGTTAAACTGTCCTTCACAGAATCACAGAATGGATGGGATGGAAAGGCATCTCTGGAAATCACTTAGTCTAACCTGATGGTCAGGCAAGGTCAGCTAGGTTGCTTAGGACAGTGTCCAGTCAGGTTTTGAATATTTCCAAGGATGGAGACTCCACAACCTCTCTGGGCAACCTGTTTCAGTGCTGATCATCTTCTCTAACAAAAACAAATAAACCAACAGCCCCACCCAAACAAACCAACCACTCTTTCTCATGTTTAAGTGGAATTTTCTGTATTTCAGATTGTGCCCATGCTCTTGTCAGCTCACTTGGTACCAATGAGAAATTTCTGGCTCCATCTTCTTTATTTCTTCCCATTAAGCAGTTATACACATGGATACAATCCTCCTGAGCCTTTCCTTCCCCAGGTCAAACAACTCCTGCTCTCTCAGCTTCTCCTCATATGAAAGATGTCCCCATCTCTCATCTTTGTTGCCCTTTGCTGGACTTGCTCTGTCTTGTAAAGAGGTGCTCAGAAAGGGATGCAGCACTCCAGATGTATCTTACCAGGACTGAGCGGAGAGGAAGAATCACCTTACTCAACCTCCTGGCACCTTTCTGCCTAATGCACTCCAGGAAGCTGATGTCTTTGCTGCAAGTGGTCATTGTTAGCTTATGTTCAAGTTGTTGTCCACCAGAACCCCCAGGTCCACCTCTGCCAAGCCACTTTGCAGCTGGTTTGTCCTCAGCCCGTACTGGTACCTGAGGCTGGTCTTCCTCATGACTAGGATTTAACTTCTTCCCTTTGGTGAACTTGAAGCTCATTTCAGACTATTTCTCTAGCCTGCTTGACTGTTCAGATGGAGAGCACAACCATCTGGTTTATCAACCACTTCTCCCAACTTTGTATCACCTACAAACTTGCTGAGGTTGAACCGTGCTCTGTTATCCAGGTCATGAATGGACTATTGGCTGCAGGGCAAACCCCTGGGATATATCAGTCATAAGAGACCCCCAGCTGGACTTTGTGCTGTGTTATCAGTGGGGAACAACCCTTTAAGCCCAGTAGTTCAGCCAGTTTTCAGCCCACTTCATGGTCCACTTCTCTGTCCATCAGTTTGCCTGTGAGGATGCTGTGGAAGGCAGTGTGGCAAGCAGTGCTGAAGTCAAGGTGTACTACATCCACCGCTGTCTCCTTTTCCTCTCATCTAGATTCAAGACTGTTTAACTGAATTCCTGGCTATGCCATATATACTTGTGGTCTTGTGAAGATAACTATTTAAGAAATTAGAGTATTTTGGTGTTATAGGACATATAGGTGTCCAGAAGAGTATTTTGCAGACTATCTGGATTGCATGAACAATGAAAGTTTTCAAAATATATCTGCAAAGTTCTAAGAAGTGAGATTCAAGACACTGTCAATGCATATGCTGCTTTGTTCACAATTCATACTGGTTTGAGGGTAAATATCTCACCATAAGGAGCTGACAGACTTCTTAATGTGTGCTTTTTAGGACAACAAATTTCTGTAAAATAAATATCTCTATCAACCTACCATTATGAGCATGTACTAATGTATACAGCAGGATGAATACATTAAGAACAAAAATCTGTCACTCATACCCCTCTGTCTCTTTTTTCACTTTCCTTTTTAGCATGGCAAGGCAACCAGATTGAATAGCCCTGTAACTCTGTTCCCTTGTGTGATCTTGGTTTTTATTTTCACATACATTTTACTTGAGATTGCTCATAATTATAGTGCTGGAATAATTTTTCTTCAGAAAATGTGCTGTATTATGAAGCAGTGTGGAATATAACAAGAAGAGTTGAGAGCTACAGAAAGTAAAAATGACTGTCAATATTGATGGTATTAGCCACAACCCTTTTTCTCTGAACATCTTTGATTATCCTTATTTGAAGAGCAGTGAAGATACAGAATTGCAAAATCTGGTCTTAGTTACACTGATTTAAATGCAGGGTAACTGCACTGCATTTAACTGTTCTTAACAAAACCCCTAAATTTTTATTTGGTTTCCAAATACAAAAAATGTATTTCACCAGCAACCTGTTAGGGTGAGGCTTTGGGATATTTTTTTTTTCTCTTTCTTTCTTTCTTCCTACTCCTTTGATTCATTCCTTTAAAGTATGTTTATTTATGCATTCTTTTATAAATGCAATCATAGCTCATTTTGCATTTCTCATTGGGATATCATTTAAGCTTAAGTCAAGCCCTGCCACGTATAGTCTGATGGTTTAATATAAAAGATTACTTAAATATCAAAAGAACTGATTAAAACAAAGCCCTTGTGGATTCCTCAGAAAATATTTTTAGAATATTTCACATACCTTATAACGTTTTTTTTAAGAACTGTAGACATTAATGGGCTGCGGGACAGGTTAGGTTCAACAATCCAGGCAAAAAACTGCATAGAAAATGAATTCCTGAACCCAGATGTCTGTTTACATAGACCAGAGACCTTATTCTCTTATGCTTCCATTGGCAGTGCTGGTGTATGCACTTTTTAGAACACAGGATTTATTGAGCCCTTTGCTGGGAAACCTGTCAAAATATACCCTCACTCTTCATGTTTTAAGCCTTTACTTCAATTCTTCTATAACCTTCTATATACAAAATTTACTATGGACATAGATTTCAAACCAGAGGACATATACCCTTTGGGAGTGCTGGTCAGCAGCCGGCTGGGCATGAGCCCCCCGTGTGCCCAGGTGGCCACGGCGGCCAGCAGCGCCCTGGCCGGTGTCAGCAGCAGCGTGGCCAGCAGGGCCAGGCAGTGCCCGTCCCCCTGTGCTGGGCCCTGGTGCGGCCGCCCCTCGAGCCCTGGGCTCAGCGTTGGGACACTCACCCCCAGACAGACCCGGAGGGGCTGGAGCGTGTCCAGAGCCGGGCAGGGGCTGGGGAAGGGGCTGCGGCACAGCTCGGGGGGGGGGCGGGGGGAGCTGGGGGGGCTCAGCCTGGGGAAAAGGGGCTCAAGGGGGACCTTATCACTTCCTACAGCTGCCTGGAAGGAGGCTGTAGGCAGGTGGATGTTGGTCTCTTCCCCCAAGTGCCAAGGCATAGAACCAGAGTAAATGGACTCAAGTTTGCCAAGAGAGCTTTGGATTAGATATTAGGAAAACATTTCTTCCTCAAAAGAGTTATCAAGCACTGGAAAAGGCTTCCCAGGGAAGTGGTTGAGTTCCCATCCCTGGAGGTATTTAAAAGATGTGTAGACACGGTGCTTAGGGACATGGTTTAGTGGTAGGCTTGGCAGTGCTGGGTTAACAGCTGAACTTGAAGGCCTTAAGGGCCTTTTCAAAACCAAACATTTCTATGATTCTATGATTTAGGACATTGTAAGGTTATAAGGAAGATGATACAAAAAGAGACTTAACCTTCATTACCTCTTAAAAGGTATCTGAGATTTTTATTCCCTCCAAGTGAAACCTAAGCATGGTTTTGGTGACATAGCTTAAAGACTATTTAATCACTACTTTTTTTTACTTTTTTTTTCTGGTGTGTCAGTACAGCCTCCAAACATCTCCCTTACCTGTGGAATCTGCAGTGATTTAGTAATGAATATTTATGTCAAAATAAATATCATCATGCTTGTATGAAGGAAGAAAAACAGAAAGAATGAGTTACAAGATTTTTCTACAAACTGTAGACATAAACAGCTCAGAGAACTTTGAAGCCTTCTCTTAGACCTTGTGACTTGAATAAGGTGGAAGGGACACAGACAGTTACCAAGAAAACATGATTATTGCTGATAATTTTGTATGATGTCTCATAAAAATGTTGCCTTAAAAAAAAAAAAAAAAAAAGACAAGAATATTTTTTTCTGATGATATTTTTGATAGTTATTTTTATAGTGATACAGACTTACAGCTCATGCAGTCGCTTATCCCCTTTTCCCCTTTATAAATTGAGCTTTCACTCAGTTTACAAAAAAAATGGGTCTACAAATTCTGCTTGGCATGAATGAAAAAATGTGAATGTGTTGATGTATAGAAACTATATTATTACCTGTAAGGACTACACTAATGTTGATTGAGTTAATGGAGGGGTAAAACTATAATCTTATAAAAAAGTGAGAAAATGTGGATTGCTTGTTTCTATTAGTAATGTAATATAATATGTTGTTATGATAATACAATAGTAATGCAATAATAAGAACCAATATAAACTTGTTTAAAATGGGTAATTTGAAAAACAGACAAATTCTATTTTTTGAAGTATTAACCAATATAGCTAAGAAATTATTTGGAAAAGGAGTTAATATATACTGTCAACACATTAAAAATATATATAAATAAATGTCCTTGAAGTTTTCCTCAAGGCTATATTAATAAACCAGACTGTAAATATGAACATAGTTGGAAGAGTTATAGTGATTGTGTCTTGTTTTTTCCTTATTTTATATCTTTATTTGATGCATCAGATTTGATTTTATACAAAAGTATGCACAGATTGTTTACTGAAGTCACCTTTTGACTTCTTGTAATAACTCCCACATAACTGGTTAGACATTAATTTTGCTAAGTTGTGAGTGCTTAATTGGCTTTATCTAATCTGAATGTAATCAGACAGTCAACAGAGCAGAATATTCTTTTAAACAAAAAGTCTCCTAAAGAAGAGATTGTCTGTGCTTCAGCAGCAACTTCATTAGGGTTGCCACGAGAAGATTTCCTAGTGTGGAAATGGCCTTCTGGTTAGTGAAGAAAATCAGAGAAAACTTATTTTAAAAATCGTCTGCCATGAGATTAGAAAATAAGTGTCCCTGAGCTGAAGGATGTATGGCTGCAGTCACAGCCAAATAAACTGTTATAGAAGTTGCAATCTCGTTTGCTATAGACAGAGCAAGTCATTTAAAGTACCTGTGAATACCAGTTTCACTTGAAGTTGTCTTGTGACTTTGGCTCAGGAGAAATCTTATTTTCTCTAGCATGCGTTTCTAGAAGAAAATTCCCTTATTCTAGTAGAACTTTTTTTCCCATTTATTTTGGAATGGTGTTTTTTTCCAGGCTTTAGCTACTTAAAGACTCTTATAAAATGAAACCTCACGTTTGTGTGGAGTACTAGATCCTAATACAGGAACAGGACAGACCTGCCTACTGGTAACACCAGCGGCAGCGGGAGCAGTAATCTGAGCAGGTCAGGGAACAAGGCAGTCTCAGCTGCGTTGAACTGTTACAATTATCCTCACACTGTCCTCCTTCAATGAAAGAATCATCTTTATTGCGTGCAGAATGGAAAGAAGATATGGGAAGGCAATGGGCCAAAAAATGAGACAATACTTGTATTAAATTGCATCCCATTGAATCTAACATAGCAAGAACACAGAAACAGAGCAAAAATTAGTTCTGGAGTAATGCATGTGTTATTCCTTGTTCTGTGAGAACAAAAAGCAAATTGGGATTTGGCAATGTCATTCTAGGTTTGGTCGTGAACCTCCCAAAGTCTTCAGCTGAGATAGCCAATTAAAAGCTTCTATAGTTCTTGAATATGCAAGGCTTGAATTTCTGAATGCAAAACTTCCAGCCCTGATGGTGCTTGGCAGAGCTAATGGTGTCTAATTTTCTCTCATCTCTCTAGGAAGGACATTGTGTTGGTACTGCCCCTTTAGCCAGAGTATTCAGCTCTTTGACATAAGAGGGAACGAAATTTCAAAATCTTCAAAACTTCTGAAATACTTAAAGTATCCCGTGAAATATTTATTGCTACCTTACGCAAGCTTGTTTGCAGTGTCTTAAGCACCGAATACTGAACAAATTAAACTCCCCCCCCCCAGACGATATCAAATAAAATATTAACAAGCCCCTAGGATAATAAATACATAAAAATAAAGAGAAATACAGATTTGTGTAAACGTTGTTTACCTGATACTGTACAATCATGCCAAGTCCCATGTCACTACAGAAATGGTGTGAGAGAAGTGAGTAAAATGCAAGAGCACAGGAATGTCCTTTCCAAACAGTATCAGAAGTTTGTATATTTATTTATTCTGCTTTACTGTGTCATATGGCAGGTAACTGCAGAAAAGCCTAAGAACAAGACACAATTATGACATTTTCACAGTATATTTTGCTAATGATTTCAAATAATCTATAGTTTTGAGAGGTTTTGAGCTAGTCCTATCTTTTATTTATTAGGTCTAGAGAGATTTCTTACTAATCCATTTGCTTTTTCAACACACATAAGCTACTGGCAGAAGTTTCTGTGGCACTGAGTTGCCCAGCTACACTGTATTTTTTCATAACAGCACATCTGGTTTGTTTTAACTTGGCTACTTTAGTAGGATCACCTAGCTTTCGTTATTTCACATCAACTTTCCTATATTCATTATGATTTCATGGTACTTTATCATGCACATACTCCATGAGCTCATCCGGTCTGGAAAACTGTGGTTAGTTTAGTTCTTTTTGACTATTCACTGCTGAGAACTGGAAGCTATTCAGTACTTGGGATTGACTCAGTCCCCTTTAGCTTTATCTGAATTTACAAGGAGGCATAGAGCACCTGCAATGTCTGTTTCACAAATAAGCTCAGAAAAGCACAAGTGATCAGGGAATTTTATTCTATAGGAAAACAGAATATTCTGAAACTGAGATGCATAAATATAGCTATAGTATAAAAACATAAAAATAATATAAATATATAAATAATATATATATATATAAAAATGAAATAAATACAAAAAATTAAAGCATATATGGGCATAAACCCACACAGAAACATAGACACACCTAAAGATTTTGCTGGTAGATGAAAGGGGACTTTGAAATTTATCACATAGTTCCTCAGTTTTTTAAGACCAACCAGACCTTCAGATCTGCACTGCAAATAGTTTTTTGTAGTGCCTTAAACAGCTCATATTAGTTTTACCATTATTAGTCCTTAGCTTTAGAGTCAATGTCGCTTGATGATTCTTCTGTAAATAAGGGACAGTGAAAGATGGAATTCAAATGTTTTTATGACCAACTTTGGATCTGATTTTAGACTGGTTCTCCTAAGAAAATCCTGACTTTAGCTCCTTATTTGTCTTGCAGGTTCATGGAATGGAATTCAACAGCAATGGAAATATGTTTTGAAATGGAAATATGCTTTGAATCAATTTAAAATAATGCATCTTTGCCACATTCTGTACTGCTCTTAACCAGATCATTTAAACATGGACTGTCTTAATTTTAAGCCCTGTGGACAGGCACTGGTGAGATACTTGGATTGTCTTGAGGTTCACTGGGAGAATTTCCCATGGTTGATGTAGCTATGTAAAATGTGCCACCTGGTTGGACTCAGTATGAACTTGGAGCTCTACTAAATTTTTGCTTTGGGGGAATATCAGAGGTGTAAAACTTGAAATGGATTTATAAATCATAACGGATTTAAATATGACAGCAGGATTTATAAACTTGATTATTATATCAGGATTTCATAGTACATTTATAGCCTAAATCAGATATACCTCAAGAGTAAAATAAGGTGTGGTACCTGAAATCTCTCAATTTAGGGATGTTTAACAAGATTTGTAGGTCTGTCGTTGAACTTGTCTATCTTACTTGAGAAGCCAAAGAATGGCAGATGAGTCTGTGGATTTTTAAATCCACTTTGGAATTTGGAATGAGTCAACTGTTTTAGAAATTAAGTAAATATGATCTTCAAAACGAAAGTTTGTAAAGGGAAACACACTCCTGCAGATTTATTCAGAAGATTTATAAATGGGAACTAAGGAAATCTTTAAGAAAAAAATGCCCTGAAAACATTTAATGTTTAAATGTTCCATAAAAAAAGCATAAATGTCCTTCAGCTGATAGATGTTCTGCTCTGGCTTGTGGAGCACAGCTGGTGTGTTTAAGTCTTTGGTTCATTGGCTTAAAGACCAGTGACTGTCAGCCTGCCCCAGGTTTGTTGGCTGCAGAGTTGAGCCCATTAGAAATTCCCACTGCATGCACACACCATGCAGCAGACCACAGGAATGAGCTGTGATGTTGATTTGTTCTAATGGAGAAAGTTCTCCTGCAGTGGGGACTGTCCAGTGGTTATCACTGAACTACAACTGTAAATTATAATCTTGGTGAGAACACTGATTTACACCTCAAAAGATAGCTGGCCAAAGGGAATTTGCTCCACTTGTGGACTTCTGTTTTATTTGTTTGTTCTTCTCCTTTTAATAATGTTGATATGCAGTGAAGGAAATTCAGTAAAAGGAGATTCCTTTTCTGCAAAGCCTGGTGACTTTGCTGTTTCATTACAGGCAGTATGAAGTGTAATCAAGTAATAAGAAAATTCTGCCAGATGCTTGAAAAATATTTTGCAGGATTTGTGAGAAAGTCTGATTTGGAATGCCACATTAAAGGGAAAAAAAAGTTCATTAAATAGTAATGAAATGAAGACTATACATAGTAAGTATACTACAAGCATTATTTTTTTAATTTCCAAACTCTTTTTCCTCTGAGTTTTTAAAAATAGTGACAACTCATCTTACAGAAAGTGTGAACACCAAGTATTTCTAACAGCTCCTTGTGTAACCTTCATGTAATGAGTATCTCCAGACCAATCCATAGTTAATCATTCTTCCTTACACTTCTGTAAAATAAAACAAAGCTACCTTCTGCCTTTTACAGACTGGAAAACAAAAGAACTGGGACTATTTATCTAACACCACATATCTTTTGTCAATGAGCCATTTCAGAATGTGAGACAGAAAGCTTCTATTCTTTGACAGGGTAGCAGACACCTTAAATTAAGTAAAGAAAAAAAAAAAGTACATGAACATCAGAGAGAAAAGGAACAAAAGCAAAAGAACACAGTCTTTAACTATAAGAAGTTGTACACTGTACCATTAAATAAGAAAACTCTTAGAGCATTGTCATCAAGGTTATATTTCATACACAAAGATAAGTGAATAACCACAAAACACGATAGCTGCAATCTCTGCCTTGGTTTGCATTCTCAGTGTAAGAACTCTGTTACAGCTAAATACATTAGGATCCAAATGAACTTGTCTGGATTTGCATGACCTTACTGGTGTCAAAGCATGATGTTACTGGCATCAAACACCATTCAAAGGCAAGTTCAATCTACTTAGTAAATTATGTTATTATCTTTTCTACATACCATTACTATTAAATGTTTAGGTGAGATGTAAATTGAAAGCTACACTTTTTCATAATCACGAAAATATAAAATCTCTGTCTGGAAACTTATATGTGGTGATCATTAAATCGACAATCTCAGTATAGAGAAGTAACAAGACAAGACTTGTTTTCCAGAAAGCTCAGACTATGAGTAAAAGAAACTAAATCTATGCTAATAAATTTAAATGCACCAAGAAATATTCCCAGGCACTGGAGTTCAATTGCTTATGCTGTGAAACTTTCAGAGTGGTCCTTAGCATGCTTCTGGACAGGTCCAGGTATCACTCTTCAAAATGGTCTTAAAGTATGCATCAAGGAGGTAGTATGAACCAGAGGCAATTCCCAGTCTATGTTTTGAACTCAGCCACCTTTTATTAATTTATTTTATATTTTATTTTATTTTATTTTATTTTATTTTATTTTATTTTATTTTATTTTTTATTTCATTTTATTATTTTTTAACTTATTTTTCAAGCATGAACAGGGGATGCTGAGAGTCAGAGAAAGCCTTGCACATGTTTAGATTTCTAACATGGGCATAAAGAGTGCTCAATACTTGCATGAAAGAGCCTAGAGGATGTGAGACTCAGAAGATAAATATGATGCAACAGAGCTTAGGTTAAAGAGCTCTTCATGGAGCGTGAATGCAGATTTCATAGCACTCAGGATCTATGCACAGCACAGTCTCTGATCCCTTTGAAAGACCTTCAGTGTGAGATGTCCAAAAATGCCTCTTTGAAGTCTTTACCCCTCAGTTAACTTGAGACATCCAGGAAAACCTTTTCCCTTTTTGTAATTGAAATCTGGGACAATAAAGTATTTTTTCCTACCATTCCAAATGATTCGCTTCCAAATTGCTGCCATAACTCTCAGCTTGTCCATGAAGTAGGAATGTATCATTATTATCATGCCCTTGCCCTCCTCCGCACCTGGGCACAGCAGGAACACGACTCCATGGGCTCTACCAAGTTCCTGTTTTGCAGGGGACTGGTAGTGTCTCAGGGAGACATGCATTCACACATATCTTCTGCGTTGCTGCCTTCAGTTCCCTGAAGTTCACAATTAGGAAGATACAAATCTGGTGGTTTCTATTTTTAGCACACACCACTCCTGTTTTACCCAGACAATTACATTTCCCTCTGTTCCTTTGAGCAAGCTTATATTGTAACTTAGAAATGTATTTTTCAAAGGTACTTCTGCAATGGCAGTGTAGTAACACAGTTAAACAAGGATTCCTCTTTAATGTTATGATCTATTTCCATTTAAATAGTCCTGTTGAACCCAGGACCTTGTTGTTAGACCACCTCTAAAACTGAGGAAATTTTAAAAGTATTTTCCTGTAAAGGGAGAAAGAGGTCAAGTCTTGTAGCCTTTTTCTAGATACTTGTTAAGTAGGTTAAGATGGTTAAGTAGGTTACAAATTTTGTTGCACTTGGTATATTTTAGGGTTGTTGGGTTTTTATTATTTTTCTTTAGCTTAACATGGGATGCCTACTTTGGGATTGCCTGCATTAGACAGCACACTGCATCCCTTTCTCTTTTATTGTCTAAGGCAGTAATGGTGGATTTACCACTTGAAAAGTGGGTAATCTCCGTGAATGGTATATGGACAGTTGTACACATCCTGAAGTTGCTAACATAAAATCCACTTGCATGATTAACATAAAAGAATGCGTATTTCTTAGCATTAGAGACACAAGAAGAGATTTAACTTATTAAACGGTAATGAGATGAAGTTTCATTCTCATCTACCATTTCCTAGTTATAACAGTTAATAGAGGGAAAACCAATTTAATTAAACTTCAAGAAAGGCTAATCCAATAACGTTGTGAAGTGGATTTACCTTAGCTTCTGACTACATGTCAGAAATATTCTCCCAGCCTGCTCCTCTGAAATTAATGTGATCTTAACATTTCTACAAATTCTCTCACTGGAGTCATGCAGGATCCATACTGGAAAGTCCTGCTGATTCATCAACTTTTATGGAGATACACCTGTGACTTCTCAGGGCTATGTGGCTATGGGGAGTCTTCTGTTGACAAGGAGTGACCCTTGGACACAAAAATGGATGAAGTGGCATAATCTTTCCAGCCCAGGAAATTACAGAGACTCTGTGACCTTTATTGTTATTTCTGGGCAGATTCACACAACTATCCACATCTCCTTTTGTTCTAGGTTGCATTGCATCTCTCTGTGATACCTGTAACTTACAGAAACAGTTTTGTTGTATCTGGAGAGAGTTTCTGTACACATAGAAAATTTTGTAAATGGAGAACTTCAAGTATATGAAATATGAATAATAGGAACAGACAGCTTGTGGTTACTGAATTTTCACTGAACAAACCTGGCTGTATGTCTTGTAGTTATACATTTTATGATAACTTTCTGCAACACACATTTTTCTGTCTTTAAGGAACATAAAATAAGGATGTTAATACAAAGTTTCTATCTTATAAAAATGTGTAATGTAAGGGATCCTGGCACACAAAACCTCAAAATTCAAGTACAAAACACATGGCAACAGGATAATGTGGTGCCCACACTTCAAGACACATAACAAACACGTGGCTGGTCAGGTTCTACTTGCTGTACACATGATGACTGCATTTACTACTAGAAACAACCAAGAGCTTTCTCATATTATATAGGAGTACATAGGTGTAAAGACATCTAGTACCTCTACTAAAATACCTTAATACACATATATCTATTAACTGGCAAAGCAAAACAAAACAAACCCAACCCATCTTTAAAATTTTATTATTTTTTAGTAACTAAAGGCAAGCAATAGACAAAAACAACATGTCTTCCCACACCATTAGTTCATTACTAAATCAGAAAGTTTAAAATTAAGAAAAAATGGTGCTTTTTGCCCAATAAGCTTGACAACTCCAGGTGAATGTTATGGCCCTGCGTAGAGGACATGGATTCCACCCAGCTCTAACGAGGTTAAAATCAGTAGTGGTATACCTATTTTGTTTGTATAACTTATCTCATTCTTCCAATGCTTGTAAAGCATTTTGAAATCCAATCATTGCAAACACAACATGGAAATTAGCTGGTTGGTTCTTCTACTGGTATTAAAAAAACCAGTGTCCTTTCTCTGACCCACTGTGAACACCATAGTACATACTCAAATGAGAAGAAATGACTGGCAGGCAGTTTTGGAAGCACTGATATAAGGGCGGTGGATTAACACTGGCAAACAGATATTTAGGCTTGTATCAGCTGGTATGTCAAACCATGAGTAGGAGAAAATATCACATTGAAACACTGAGAATGTGGGATCTGAGCAGTAGCATGTGCCTGCTGATGGGTTACAAAGATAGGATGCTGATATTACCAATAGTAACTGAAAAGAGAGAGAAGAGAAAAGTGACAGAAAAGAGAGAGAAGTTAAATAGATTTGGAGAAAGTATTGAGTACTGTTTAACTTTTTTCCAATTATCATGCTTCTCAGAAAAAGAAGGATTTATCTGAAAATGGAAATGAAAATTGAAGGGAAGGACAAAGAAAATGCTTGTTTGCCATTTACGGTTATAAAGGGCAATTTTTCTATTTTTAGTTTTTTAGAAGAAAACTAAGACAGAGATTCAGATAAGATTAAGGTCTAGAAATGGTGGCAGACTATCCAACAGGTTTCATTCACATTTAATTAGCTAAATAAATTAGGGTTGGATTAGATCATCTAAACCCACAACTATGAACACATTTTCAAAGTTACACAGTGAGGTTCATTTGCAGTTCCATTTATGATACTAATATTCAAAAATAGCTGCAGACCAGATGCACTTGGATTCTAGAAGAGTTTATCAAACATTTAAAATAAAATAAAATAAAATAAAATAAACAAAACAAAACAAAATAAAATAAAACTAAACTACCAGTCTGGTATGTACAGCATAGTTGAATTTATATTAAAAATTAGCATAACACCACTGACATCGTGATTCAAAGTAAAATTTTATGCAAGATGGATGGATGAAGTTCTATGTTAGATGGATTAAATCTACTTTACTAACAGATTGAAAAATGCAATTGTTAATTTTTTTCAAGAAGAATTAATTACACAAGGTCACCCAATAATAGCACTCTTGTTTCACTGCTATTTAATATTCCTAGTCTTGATTTAGATGACAATATGAAGATATTTCTGATTAAGTGAATAACACAAAAAACCAGTGGGACTGTAAAACATGAAGGACGCTTGGTTGCTGTTATGAGACAATCTGAGCTGCCAAGCTTAATGATCGCAGTCCAAGGAAACATGCTGATAAAGGTTCATGTAAAGAAATACATTGGGAAACCAAGGAAACTGTACAAATCCAGCTGGGAGATTATGGCTTGGACTCAAAATATGTTGCAGGAAAAAAGGGTGCAATCATGACTGGAGACAACCTGAAGTGCCAATAGCTGATGCACCTGAGTGACTGACTGCTGGATGAACACCTTCACTGTGCGCAGATCAGAACCAGATAAGAAGAACCAGGCTTTAACTCAGATATTTATCCTGTATCAAGTTAAATTAGATGGCTACTTGATTTGAGTGTAGAGTGCATGCGTCATGCAACCTAGAGATTAGAGGTCACCTAGAGATTAACCAATTTGTTTCCTAATTCCCTCAGCAATTAATGGAGACAGTAAATCTATCCTCCAGATTTCGACAATGAGGACTTCTGAATAATCCTGAACTTCACTGTTTAAAACCAATAAACCTTGTATAAGTAGTATGTTCTCACTTTGTGCATAAGAAACATGTAACGCAAACTTGTTTGGTTTTCTTCATTTGTTGATTAGGTTGTAGGAAGTAATTTTGTGATGACTGTCATCTTATCCACAATTGCACACCAGATGAAGGACCTTACAATGAACTCTGACACATAAAAGGATGTATTTGCAGCTTGAGATGTAAAAAGCAGCTTCCCTAAAGAGCTGCTAAAACTCTAAATCCCTATGACAGGGAACAGAGGGAATTGCAACACAGACATGAAGCAACTGGTTTTATTTCCACTTGTAAGGAATATGTAGAAGTCTATGTACATAGACACTTTGTATTGAAATATGCATCCTGTGTAGTTCTGATTACAACCTTCTCTAAAATGTTTAAAAGTTAGAGTCTTTCAAAACATTATCTTTCATATTTTGTGAATATGGTCCTTTGCAAAAAGTCCTTCTTAAAAAAAAAAAAAAAAAAAAAAAAAAGAGGGGCGGAGGAGAGGGTGTTTCTCTTCTAAATCACTTATCTTTGACTTCTAATAAAAAGATATCCTAGATTTCAAATAACCATGTAATGTCCTTTGCTGAATATAGGACTTCTTTCTATCTGGAGGCTTTAACGATGAGTCTAAGGATTCATTTCATAGAAATGAAGCACCTTGTTTCCCTGAAACTTTTTTCTTGAACTGACATCCTCTTATTCAATAATGCTTTCTACAGCTGCATTGCAGTAAGTATTTTTATTAAGCATGGATAACCCTGAAACACAGTGAGCAGCTTTAGAGTACCATAGATTAACATTTTTTATTTGACTTTTATTTGTGAATTCAAATCATATAGTGTAAAGTTCTTGTTGCCTATTTACTGAATTTATCTTTCATTGTACTGAAATGCTTTTTAGCTCGTGTGTCCTGATACTCACACATTCTTAAGGATGACGGCAACCATAAGGTTGAAATACTGAAAGCTATCAAACACAAGAATGTGAAATGCTCATATCTCCAAGCACTTAGAGCATAGGATGCATCAAACAAGTAATAGGAAAGCAACCAGATGCATCTCTGTCAATGAGACTGAAAACAGCACTGAAGCTTACAAACAGAGGAAAATTTGGGCACTGAATGCAGCTAAACTGTTTTTAACTGAAACTATGTGTTTCAATGGGAACAGATTGATTTGTAAAAAGCAGGACGTTGTTTTTGCAATATTTTTTTCTGGCAGATATCAGTTTCCAGAAAAGGTCTATCAGGACTGCCTTTGCGAAGCTGATCTTTCAAATCCCAAGCAAATTACAGCATTACTGTAGATGAATGCATTAACCATGTGCTTGCTGATGTCCTTTTTTAATACGTAATTTAAGTACCTGCCTTCCATAAAGCATTAGCTTTTGGTTTGCCATTTAACTGTTTTGCTTCGTTTTTCCGAGAACATTTTCCTGTGTTATTAAGCATCTTGAACATCATCAAGATAACTCCAGGCCTGTGGTACAGACCCATCTGTCACCATCTACATGGGGCAGAAGTCATAGGAAGTGTCACCATTCAGACACAAATGTCTCAGGCCTCAAAACTCAGCTATGAGAGCAAGCTTCCAATAACCGTTTTCCTAGGTTAGGTTTTGTTTATCAGTGTTAAGAAAAGTTATTAAACAATATTGCACTTAAACTACCTGAGCCTGCTCAGTTCTGCTCTGCAGGCAGGAAATTCTTTGCATATGAGGTCATTATAGACCTTTGGGGTACTGAGTGCACACAGATAAAGGACATCCAAGTAGATGTCCTCACTACTGAAACATCAGCTTTGAATGACACCTGTAAAGAAAGGCTTGAGCTGTCCGGGGGATCTAATACATTTAAAAATGGAAACCTTTTGCACTCACAGTACCACATCAAATTCCAGTTTTAACTTTAATGAATGCAAACAACTGTGAACATGGTCCACATGGAAATTTTTGAGTCAAGTGCCCTACGACTGCAATTCATTTATGATCATTGTCAAAGTCTTCTAGAAGGTCCAGCACTGCTACCAATACCTTCAGGCTGGCACCAGCATCTCTAAATTTGAAAAAGAATAGAAAATGTGAATATTGTCACAGGTCACTATTTAAGCAGGTTTTTGGCTGTGGAGTAATTCAAAAGTCCCTGGCAAACTAAATGCCATCTTACCTTACTGGCAGATCTCTCAAAAATAGCCTGTTCTTTCTTCACCTCTGTTCAAAACATAAAGATATAAATTCCTGATGTTCAGAATTTCCTCTGTACCTGCGACCTTCCTCAAGAGGATGAGACATGTGAGGCTAGGAAGGATAGCCCAGGACAACTTGTTATATAGTCCTATAATTTCAAAGCTCAACAGCTATTTGCAAAAGTCCTCGGAATACTTTGACTAACCCTGAGCCTGGCTAACTGTGAGACTAGAGAGGATGTCAATGTATTATCAGTGTCCATATCTTAAAAACACTTTGGTCCAGAGAAAATTTATTCCAAACATCAGAAAAAGAAACTCTAGCAATTTTTCAGGTAAACAAGGACTTCTAAGGTTTCGTTGCCGGCATTTCTGTATTGTCAGGAAAGCACCAATACTTGTCTCCTTACTGAAACACCTTGAGGGCTTCTCAATGCATTTGTGAAGATGTCTCTGGTAAAATACTCATTTACTATTTTCTGTAAGCATCTTTCACAATGAGAAGTGCTCTCAAGAAACCCAGTACTTGATAAAGATAATAAAATGTAGCCAATAGATGATTACATCAATCAAACTGGCCATGACCTTATTACCAGCTATAGGAGAGAAGCTGGATGGCAGTTGTCAGCTCAGAAAATCACCAGATGCCCGGTAAAGCCAATGTTGGTTTCTCCAGAGAGAAAGAGAGCCTTAACTTTGCGATATACTTGGAAGACAGAGGATTTGTGCTGAGACAGGTTTCTAATTATTGGGATGTTCATCCTGAGAGCATATCGGATGTAATTCCTTGAATGTTATGGGTCAGATGTCAAGATACTGTGAAATACCAAACACTTATTTTCCATCCAGCCTTGGCTGGAAGTCCTCCCTCTTCAAGAGATAAATATGAGGCTTTCACACACTTATTTTCTGACAGTCTGAAGGAAGATTAGGGATTTGTGGTAGCAGAACTTCAGCTCCCATGAGACAGCCAGGCAACAGTTTAAAACAGAAATATTTTGCCCCCAAGAAAAATATTTCAGGTTTAAACCTTCATTTTCTACGCAGTGGTTGGTTACTGCAACAACTCCAGGAAACCGAAAACTCAATTTTCCTTAAAAAAAAAACACAAAAAAACCCAAAAAACCCCAAACCAACAGAAAAAACATTTGACCAGCTACTTCTACCTTGTGCAGCTATTCATAATGTTTACAGTAAGCAATGGCTGGTATAAACAGAGAAATGATGACAAAGCTCATTCTGTAATTGAATGCTAAATTAAGACAGGTTATGTAGAAATGAAAGCATAGTAAGCTACAGGTAAGTAAATGTGTGGGCCAAATATAAACCATAAAAAGCACAGCAACACAGAACGTGCTCTTTGCCAGACCTGTAATTGAAGACACAAGAAAAAGCAGCGGCACCATACCATGAGTGATGCTTCTTCAAGTCCTGCATAGAAATTCTGCTCTTAATCAAACACATCTGGAAAAATGACAGGTTTAGTCCCTGTATGCCCATGTATAGGGCTTCCAAGAGAACCAGAAGCATTACTAAAATAAAACGTGTAAGTGATCTGTCCTCTTGGTGGTAGAATCTGACTGATACATCCCTTGAAACTGAAGTATGGATTATTTCAAATAAAACTGACAGCATCAGCCATCTGTGAACAATCCGACAACGTCTAACTCCTCTGACCTTTTCTCACAGTACCAACTGCCTCGGCAACTCTAGTCAAACCTCAGCAAAGCCTTTACTCTGCTCCCGCACATGCTCTAAATCAATCAAATACTGTAAGGACAACACCAGCCTGTTTGTTTCCTTCTCTGATGCTCTAGCTGTGGGCGATTCATCCATCATTAACGCAGATGCTGCAGAAGAGGTTAGGTAGCTCTGAAGGTTATTAATGGACAACCAAACTTTTTAGGTCAGATAATATGACAGATTTTCAGAACAATTAGTGATTGTGGCAGGTCAGCTACAGACAACGAAAAGAGCTGTTCTCCAGATCAAGAATATGCTATGGGTTTTTTTCAGCGTAGTCCTCCCGGGGGTCTTAAAGTAGATGAGAGGCAAGGCTGGCAGGAAGAAGTTGTGTTTTCTTGTAGAATAGCTAATAAGTTTGGGAGTAACAGATAGGTCTTAAGGAGCAGGTCTCCAGGGGCAGGTTTTCACTAGTAATTTTGTAAAACACAAGTGACTGTTGTTTACATCTTCCTGTATTCTCTTTTCATGCAGCTTTCTCCAGCATAGTGCATCGTTTATAGACTCTTGAGAGACACAATTATGAAATCGAAACAATAAATGTATTAGGGTTACTTATCTAAATGTTATCTACTGTTTGGTGACTAAATGATAGTATCAAACTTAAAGAGAAGCATCTCATTCATTTGCCCACACAAATATAATGTTTTTATTTATACAAAAATGGATTGGATAACATGCTTGTAGAACAAAAGTGGAGTGCATTCTTCAAGAAAACTAGAAAAAATCTGGAATATTCTCATTTGTAAAATATCTGTTTGAAAAAAATTGTCTAGATATAAGTTAATATTTTTGTTAAAAGCAGCGGTAATACTCTTTACTGGATGTAATTGATCTTTATATTTCCTTTTGAGAAATACTCATCAGTAAAATATTTTATGAGTATTATAAAAATTCAGCTTATATTTGATGCATGAATGAATGCACCTTCAAACACATGAAGTCATTATACATAATATATGTGTGTACCTCTACATTCTTATGCACACAAATAAGCATACATGTCCTATATAATTCTGTATCTGTGTGTGTGCGTGTTAGTAATTGTGAAGATATTCCTCTGAAATACATGCTTATCTGGACAAGAAATATGCCAATTTACACATGACATGGTCAATCTGGAGGTGACATCAGGTGTTTCCACTTCCTCTGGGCAGATCCAGATGTGCTGTGGTTTACAAATTTGCCCTTTCATTATCTATTCACTCGACTTCTATACAGATACTGGGGAAATCTGGATAGGATAACAAGGAACACATGCACATAAAGGAAAATTGTCAAAAATTTGATATAATTTGGTGGTTTTGCATGGAGATTTATGATGACAGTAAAGACTCGGATAATGAATCCTTTCTCTACACATGTATAAACTAAGAACAAACAAAACCAGACATAGACATTCCAGGGTTTCTCCAACAGTGCAGAAATGTTTTCCAGAACAGGTTATTTTCAACTTCCCCCCCTGTCTCCATGTGACTTACAATTTGAAAAAATAATTTAAAAAAAAAAATGCTGTTTAGTTTAATTTCTGTGTGACTCTCCCTACCCTAATTAATGCCATTATTCAAAGCCTGAACTGATTAAGAAACTGTTAATTGTTTCAATGGTGCTTCTCTGATGCTCATCACTCTAGTATCTCAGTCTAGCAAACATTAATGAATCTATGTTCCTAATGCCGTTATGAGATAGTAACTGTACAGAAGAAAGAAGTAAGTAAAGAAAGCCCCTTCATTCTTAAAAGCATCTTTTTAAAAGGTCTTTGTTCATTTAGCGTTAAGGATAGAAATCACAAGCATCCACCTGTTTCCTAAAATGCAGTGACTCTTATAATGACACATGGTCATTAAATATCTACTGAAGAGTTTGATTTATGCATCCACATCAGCTCTCTAAAATATAGAGTTGCTACTCTTCCTCTTTTACAAAATTTTTAAGTGGTTGGTTAAAGGTGACCCCAGGAAACCACTATGCCACCTTTACCAAAGATGGCTTAACAGATCCATTAAAAGAGGGAATATGGAGCAGTTTTGAGGAGGTGGTGCATGAAATCATAACTGGAGCATTACTTCTGATAATGGTACTGACCTTTTGTAAGTGCTGTGATAAAACTGAACAGGATCTGGAAAATTTCTACAAGAATGGCAAGTCACCTTGAGAATATCTTTTCTAGATGCCCATTATCTATATTTTAATGGATGTCCCCATTCAGCACAAGTTGCCCCCAAAAGAGGATACAGTGAAGAGTAGGACAAGTATGGAAATGTGCTGATTTAGTATTATGACTATGCAGCCTTCATGTGAACTATTCCTCTGGATCTCCTAAAGATTCACATCTTGCTCTGTTATTTCTGCTTGGAGACAACCTGCTGGAAAAAAAAAAAAAAAAAAAAAAGTGCTTGGAAGAGTATATAGTAAATAAAAACCCAGAAAGGCAGACTGTGCTCAAGTGATATAATTCTGCAACTATGTATTGTACTCCTCTTTTAATGAAAATGTGAAAGGTCTGATGTGGGACTTCTTATCATTTTTGTTTTGTTCTCTTGGGGTTTGGTGATGTGTCCCGTCCTGCTGTGCCCGCCCCACCTCACCACCCCACCCCTCCAGTAAATATATCTTAATCTATTAGTTCTTACCCCTTTCTTACAAAACAGGAGATATCTTTCCTTGAGCTTGTCCTAGGCTTTATAAACTCAAGAGCACAAAAAGAGCAAGGAGACAAAGGCAATTTTGTGGTTGCACAAGGTACACTCTTTATGGCACCTCATTCTTGCGGCTATAAAAGGGTTGTTGGGCTTTTTTTTTTTTTTTAGCATTGCCACTATAAAATGTTATTTGAATGGTTTAATGCAGCAGACATTTTAAGTCACTCAAGCAGAATTTCTTATACATCCTATTCAATCAACACCACAGTTATTTTTCTCAAAGTCTACTGTACTCTGCTGAAGTGAAACTTTTGTTAGAATTATTTTGGAAATGACTAAAGGTAACATTTTCTTCTCCCTCAGAGAACAGCGTGCCTGATTCAGACAGCTACTTTTTCTAAAACAGCTGAAATATAGTCAATTAGAGCAGAAGCCATAACTTAATATTCTCTGTCTCCTCTCTAACGTCTTCACTGTGGTAGGGGTGTGGAGTATTTCTCTGCTTTGGGACAATGTAAAGAATACATACAACAGAAAAAGTGGAGACATGTCTACCATAAAATATGTGGGAAAATTGGCATTATCTGCTGAGATAAAAGGTTATTATTTCACTATCTGGCTCTGTGCAAGGGGGTATGAAAATCTTGTTCCAGGTATACTGTGTGAGAAGGACGTGGACTGTTGCAAAGGCTCCATTAATTCCTTTACGTACAATGATATGTATGTACATATAAAATCTTTTAGAATATAGTTAATAAATGATTTAATTAATATTTAATTAAATTAAATTAATTAATTTCAGATTTAATGAATATTTGATTTGACCAACATAGAGTTTTTTTTGTTATTCATGGAAAACTGTGAAGAATTTGGTTTGGGAACAACTTCACTTCTTCAGTTTGCAGTTTTCTTAATCCATAACAAAATTAACATGTTAAGTTTACATACTGGATGACTGTTTACAAAGTGGACTTATAAACTTCCCCATCAGCTTATCTTTAATGCTTTGGTGATGTAACATTGCACAGATCAACAAAGTACTGTATTTCCAATAGGATTATAAAAAATTAGATTGAGCTGTGTATTTTAGGGGGTAATTTAAAAAAGATGACGATTTAAAAGTAGCTTTGAGGTGCTGCACATTCCTCCCTGTTTTTTGCTCTCCTGCCAGTTTTCCATGCATTGCCCAAGAGAGTCATGGAACGGCAGGACCTGAATCTACACCACCACATTTTTATTTTTAAGCAAGAAAGAAGCCCTGTTGTGTCAACAGGGCTCCTCATATGCTAAACATTGAGAGCTGGTGTGGTTTGCACATGTGCTTGTGATTATTTACTGGATTGGAGCTAGGCAAGGGAAAGAATAAAACTAAATTAATTAAAAAGTTTAGTCAGATGCATGAAATATGCTTGCTAAATTCATTGTTAGGGGTTTGGTTTTTTTTTCCTTTATTTGTTCAGGAGGGAAACTTCCTAAGAACTGCTATACCATTAAATAGTAGAAATAGAAAACCAAACTGACAGCATCTCTCTAAAGGACCCTAGTTTGGAATTAAGATCTTATGCCAGAACACAAGTTTTCCTTTTTACACCAAAACAGGTAACACTTTCAGTGTCAGATTTTACCTGCATGAACTTCTAATTCAGATAGAGCTAATTCCCTTTCTGAGCTCTGTGAGTTAATTTTTTTATTTGCACATGAGACCGGGCTATAGATTTCATTAATGAGGCCTGAGAACTTCTGTTATCCTGAAAGTGAAAATATTGGAAAGAGCTTGGACATCAGGACATGACATATAGCTGCTGTGTGCAAAATCTTCGGTGTGTTTTTATCCTTGTAATGATTCTCTCTGTACTCTCAAGGAGCTACAAATTCATAGTCTGACAGCCTAATATCAGCCGTGATAGCCTTCATTCTGCCACACTTGCTTGGACAGGGTAATTAATGTAAGCATATGAGAAACCATAATTGACATTTTGATCAACAAAGGTCTGCTTGGCAAACTTGCAAATGACATTGAAGTGGGTTCCCAGGAGCTATTCAAATATCAGCAGAGAGGTACATCACGTGGATGTCTTCAGCCACTCTGCTATGCAACGTGTAAGCTATGGTACAGTAGGTCATTAAGACTCAAAAGATTTTTATCATCTTCTCACAGCAATAGCTGCAGTGGGTTTCTGGCTGAAGAAAATAGCTCACACAAGTTCTTTTATCAGTACGCAGACATATGTTAGTATAATGAAATGGGGTTTACTTGTCATTTAACATTGGGTTACAACAGCCAAATTATAAAAGAAAATTCATTAAAAGAAGGAAGCACTCTGCTATTCTATCTGATGAGATAATCTTTTCTTCCCTGGAACAGTGAATTCCTAAATACCACAGCCACTATTTCTAAATCCCACAGAACACCTATTTCAATCTTGACTCTGACCATAAGAACTTAAAATAAAGGTACAAGTGTCCGTTCTTCAGATCTAGGGGAGACGTGTAACATTCTCCTATGCATATTTTTCATCAGAGAATATTCATTTTGTTTTAAAAGGCACTACCTATTGTTTGTATTGCTAACAAAAAGGATTTGGAGAAGGGTGGAATTAAAAGATGAAAGAAAAATATTTACCAATGTATATGCAAGCTTGAGTAAACACTGGTGTAACTGCATTAACTAATACAGCCCTCGTATTTTTCCTGATAAATTCAAAGGCAACAACAGACCTCGAATTCTGATCATTGTTAACCTGGCAGATATCCAGAACAACTGTGGTGTTTTTTAATGGAGTTATGCTGAAAAAATTTCAAAAGATGTTGTATTACACAACTTTCTTGTGATTATGACTTCAGTAAAACACCTAAGTATGTGACTAGACCTTCCTTGGTGAGTGTGCTGGTTTTGGCTGGGATAGAGTTAATTTTCTAAACACTAGCTGCTATGGGGCTATGCTTTTGTGCTGGAAACAGTGTTGATAATGCAGGGCTGTTGCAGCTGTGGCCGAGCAGTGCTGACACCGAGCCAAGGGCTTTGCTGCCCCTCACCCCACCCCAGCAGCGAGGGGCTGGGGGGGCACAAGGAGCGGGGAGGGGACACGGCCGGCACAGCTGACCCCCCTGACCCAAGGGATGTTCCATACCATATGGCGTCATGCTCAGCATATAGAGCTGGGGGAAGAAGGAGGAAGGGGGGGACGCGGCGAGTGACGGCGTTTGTCTTCCCAAGTCCCCGCTGCGCGTGACGGAGCCCGGCTGCCCTGGGGATGGCTGAGCCCCTGCCTGCCCGTGGGAAGCGGTGGGTGAATCCCTTGGGTTGCTTTGCTTGTGTGCGCAGCTTTTCCTTTACCCTTTACACTGTCCTTATCTCAGCCCACGAGTTTTCTCACTGTCACCCTTCTGATTCTCCCCCATCCCACTGTTGGGGGAGTGAGTGAGCGGCTGCGTGGGGCTGAGTTGCTGGCTGGGGTTAAACCACGGCAGTAACTGTACCTAAATGCTTGTTGAATTAGGGCCCTGACTGATTTGCTCAAAATCACACTATGAATAAATACTCAGCAGGGAACCCAAATAGAACAATAACTTAATTGCACCTGAAACAAATGAATAATGCTATATATATTATTCTCTGCTGTGGAACCTGCACCTTAAATCAATCAGCTGTGTATAACCAGGAACAGAGACCACTTTTCTACAGCACAGGGTGACGCACATAGTAGCTACATAATTTGCTGGATAGAGATTTTGTTGTCTTGGTCTGTAATTCCAACACTCAACAATGTACAGGATTACCTTCTTTTCTATGTATGTGTGTGTGCATTCCGAGAACAAGTGGATTTTTTTTCAGGACATAAAGGGAAACTCGGTAAACACATCGTGTAATAAATGTCAAATCTCCAGCTGCTTTTTAGCAGCAGGACAGGCTGAGGGCATAAGTGCGATTAAAGCTGCACACAGCAGAGAGGTGTTCATGACTTGCATAGGTTACAGTCTCCGCAACGCTCTCAGCTGAGATTCCTTCGCCTGTCCTTGCTGTCTGCTTTCCATTCAACCTCAAGCCCAGCCTGGTACCAAACAGAAAAATGGTCAAGGAAGCAGTTGTTTTAGGGATGGTGAAACCACAGAGGAGGCAAATAACAAGCAAATAGATGGAAAATACACAGAAGGGGATTTGATTAAAGGTACAAGCTTGCTTTGAAGTGGTCGGGGGTGGGGGGGTGGGGCGGGGTATGGGAACAGTGACATACACAGCAGCAGCTGAAGAGGGGCTGGGGGGATCCCTCTGAGTGATGCACTGGGGATAGTAGAGGCTCTAGGGGTTAAAGAGTTGGTTGCAGAAAGGCAAATGAAGAAATCACACGGAACAGAGAAAAGGAAAGCAGAGCTACTTACTAGGCATAATTCAATGTCTCAGAAAGTCTGCTGGCCTTCCTGGGATGGGAAATCAAGAGTTTCCTTCCTCTCAGAGTATTACTGCAACATGGTTGGTGTCTCAACCTTTACAGGGCTGCTAAATCCCACTCCCTGAGTCTGCTGCCTAAGCTCTTAAATTCGAATAAATCAAGAAAATTGACATTTCTAAAAATAGCTCTTTTACCTATCCTGAGATAATTACAGCCCAGGAGAATTAGAAGCATTAAGCATACATGAAGCCTTGTGAAGCCCCCAGGGTATGATTCATCTTGCAATAACCACACCTCTCGCCTGTCTCATCCTTGCTAATCATCAAATGTCTCCCAGTCTCTCCGCCTCCCTATTCTTCACCCCTCTTCCCCTCCCTGTAGAGGATACCTGCAAAACAGAAAGCTGATACAAAGAAATGGGAACAATAGCTTAAAAATCCCCATCGTTCCGTTTCTGGTGGGAGAGTTTCTGGGTCTTGTAAAGGGAGAGAAATACAACCCCCGAACACTTCTCCAGCTCCTTGGTGTCAGTCTTTCAGCACTGAAACAATTTAAGCACGGCTGGAAGTAAATACAGAAAATGGTAACAAATGAAGGATTGAAAAATGGTAATGTAACAGATGGAGAAAACTAGCTGGAGTTTTGTTTGGTGGAGGGATGAGTGCTGACTCCAGTGGGAAGCTGTGGGAATTAACACTTTTTAAACTAATCCAGTCTGTAGAGAAGCTGAGTTTCTTCTGAAATTGAAGACTTCCTAGGAAGTAGATGGTATTTTTATTTATCTCACCTGACAGAAGCCTATAGCTTTGGTGTTTCAGTAAAGAGGACAACTTCTAAAACAGGGGGGCAGGGCTTTAAAGGCAGTCCCTCTATATGCTGATGCATGGCACATTATAGCTAGAACATCTTATACCACAAGGGCATGTATGGCTGAGAACAAAATCAATTGCAGTGCTTTTTGTGACTACCCATTCCACTTACAAAGTTAACGAATAGAAAGACGTGATATGACTTTTGACTTCGGGCTGGGAACGTGAACTGGTCAGCAGCATCAGCAATCAGTTAATGTGTATTTCTTCAAATTCTTTCAGAGTTGTTCAATTGTGTATTTATGAAGCAGCCTGTAATGATACTTGCCATAAAGCAAAACTACTACTTGGACTGCAACCTAATTCTGACAGGATACGAGGAGGAAAAAGTGCATTTGCACCATGTAGGATAAAGATTTAAGAACTATCAGTCTTATCTTCAAGACAGCAGTGAATCTCTTTGATATATGTCCCTAACTGGAAACCCAGTTGTCTGGTACGGTGATTTGGTACTTGCCTCTGAATTAGCTGCCAGTGGCCACAGCTGGAGGCAAGATACTGCATTACAGAAACCATTCATCTGATCCATAATGATGGCAGTTTTCCTAAGAAAACTAAGTTTTGTACATATTCATCCTTTCAGCTCGCTGCAAGAACTTAAGAACTTATTATTATTGTAATATTAAAAGGTATCTAATTAATTCCATCCACTCTTTTCAATATCACATCATAATTACTTTAGTTTTGCATAAAATTGTTACATTTCTGAATGTTAATTCAAGAACTAACTTTTGTCTTCCCCGCCTTATTCTTATCCTCACCCACAGGTTTATGAAGAAGTATTGGCAAAGTGTTTTTCTAAGTTGTTAATTAGACCACTGTGTACAGAATATTATTCCTTCATTACAGGAAATTACATGTTCTTTTCCAGCAGAGACAGAAGAGTGACTTCAGTGCACACTTTCCTCTCTCATTTGCTCTAGGAATAGTTTTCAAAACCCACAGGAACCAGGAAGTAGTAACATTGATAATGCTATGACTTCTTTGCAGTTGGACCTGCATAATCAAAAAGCTATTACTGAGTTCAAGCTGAGACTTAGCCAAGTCTGTTCAATAGTCACATTTCAGATGATTAACTTTATATTACCACTTGAGATGGTCTTACTTTCAACCAGAACGGTTGAATAATGTCACATCATTAAATTAGGAAGAAGATAGTCCATTCCCATTTCTGGATCCTCTTGCAAGCCTTTGTGAATAAGGTAACAGCTCTAAGATATGGGCATTTAAACTAAATTTAGTATCTAAAGGCAAAGGGTCTAGTGCAAGTGAGGTTTCCCTTACTGACAATAGAAAAGACAGTAGACAAATTCTCCATCTTTGAAACCACAGATGAGGAAAAGTCTTCAATAGGGAGCTATTCTCTTGAGAGATTTGTTTTGGTTTTGGTTAGGATTTTTTTTCTGTTTACTATTTCCTATGCAGCTGGTATCATCTAAACTTTTAATACATGTTGGTGGTAAAATTCAGAATATTGTATTAATGGCACATTTTATATACTGCTGTACTTATAAGATGTAAGTAAATGTGAACTCCAAATATCAAAGGTATAGAAACTATCTTACATGTCTGTAAGTTATATTTGGGTAAAAGTGTTGACTCTTTTAGCTATGTTCGTGCTCTTATTTTGGTGCCTTTTTTTCTGAGGATACCAGCTTAAGGAATCAAGTGAACTCTGCATCTATACACAGACTTAAAATTAGTTTAATAGATAATGTCACATTAAATAACATTCCTCAACAAATGGCCAGCCTGAGTTTGTGAGGATATGCCAGAAATGTTGTGCCTTACAAGAAATTCCTCTCCGTGTCCATTTATATCAACATTTCCTTTCACATGGCTTTTTTTTCTCCACCAAGAAAGTTGAGATGAAGTGGTGAAAACACTTGGAAAATTACTTGAGGGTTCATAAGATGAAATACAAAATTAAAATAGATGAGAATAACACAGAATTATGAAGGGCTGAGTTCCCTCTAGTGTGTTCTTGTATTTTATGATACCAGTGCATGATACTCAGACTGGAATGACTTGTGTGCTACCACTGCTTACTTAGACTCATCAATTTCATGGTGAGGAGGATGTCTGAAACACGTGGATAGACAGATATAAATTCAGGTGTGCTGATCTATCTATCTATCTATCTATCTATCTATCTATCTATCTATCTATCTATCTATCTATTTTTCCTTTTCCCTTCCAGAAAAATCAGTATAGGCATTACTGTACTTAACTATTTTGATTGAATTCAAAGGTTATCTTTGAAGAGTTTTCAGTGAAGTTTAACCTTATTGTGGAGCCTTCCACTTGGAAGACCCCACTGAAGATGTTGGAAAAATCCAGAAGGGTGTAGAACAAACCAACTGTCTAACAGAAATGTTATGAAAAAAAAAAAAAAGCAATGGTGGTAGGAACAACAAAATCTCTAATTACCGTAGAGGTCACCCACGCAGGTCTGAATTTCAGTGTGAGAAGTGACTTTTATTATCAACATGTTGGACAACTTCTGCATTAAAAGTGGAAGCAGAGAGTGTAAACTAAGTAATTTGCCTGAGATGGAGATTTTTTTTAAAACGGAACTTAATTTTATTGGGGGGGGGGGGGGGGTGTTGGGGGGAGTGGGAGGCATCAGACACAAGGAATATCTTTTCAATCATGTCAGATGGGTTTCCTGTCCTGAATCTCCAACATGCCTCAGCATCCTCAGAAGATGGCAAAATCCTTCCCAACGACTCGTGTGGGTGATGGGTTGGCCCAACAGACAGGAATGTGCAGGGGATAACGGCACTGGGCCAAGAAGTCCAAAGAGGTTTCTAATGATTCTCTCCTGAACTTAGTGATAGTATATGAATTTAATAAAGAGTGGGACAAATGTTATTTTATGCATTGTAAATTGACTCCATATATCAACATGTGGTTTTGTATGATCACATATAAATCAAGTAGTTACTTGAAGCTGTGTGCGGTGACTTTTCCTTAAAATATCTTTTCCTTTACATTTTCATCTTCAAATATTTTATTACAGATTAAGCTAGTTACCAAAAGATAAATTCAGTACAGGATCAGAAATGATTAATAAAATATAAACAGGGTTATTTTGAGTAACCAAAAGCAGCACCTCAGTTCTAGTTTGAAGAACCCTCTGTACACCTTAAACATTCGCATGTTTAGTCTACCTCAGCAGAAGAAAAAAAAAAAAAGTACTGAATACAACTGAGAGAGCCTAGAGATTTTAAGAGAAAAACAATGTTATAAATTGATAAATTTCAGAGCTACTTCTTCTTTTAGATGTGTTAGCTGTGTACAAAGATTAGAGTTTTAGGAAGGATTTTACAAAGCCCAGGGAGTCAAACAGTTGCTCAGATCCATTGGCCACTTTTGAAAATCTCAGTCATAACTGTTTCTTTTTCAGCAGGGTTGTGTGCTATGCTCTATTTACATTCTGAAATCACTGATGGAAAAACATTGTTTATTTTGGGCCAGAATTAAGGCTGTAGTAGTGTGATGAAATATGCATTTCCATCTGTTTGATCAGAATAATCCTCTTACATCTATAATGTATTCAGCATAAGTGTTATGATATCTTTAGCCATTAATTCCCCTGACATTAAGTGTTTGGGATTAAAATATGAGGCAGCAAATTAGTGCGTGGTTGCACTTAGCACCTACACTTAGGTTTCAGCAAAAATTGTTGGGTTTTCTTTTCTCTTGGAATTTCCCAGCTTTTGTTTCTTTCCTTAAAGAAAAGAATGATGAACCAATATATTGAATCAGAACCCTTGACAAAACAGTGATGATAAAGAATACTTGATTTCCCTTTCTAATTTTGAGGTCACCCCTGGAGAAGTCCATTGGTTAATAAGCACTGCCCACAAGTGTATAACCAGTGTGCTTTTCAGGGAGTTTGCACCGACAGGGCTACAATACCAAGAAACAATTTGTCTCCCCACTATCTTGCCTTTCACTGTTGAAAGATTTCCTCAATAGCAGAATCTCTATTCTGTTGTTGCCTTTACGAAACTTTGGTGCAGCCATGTGAAAGTACCTTCCCATCTCACCTCCCCTGACATCTTTGCACTCTCGTTATAGGAACCACCTTCCTTCTTAGGAGAGGAACTTACTGTTCATTTAGCTTTTTAATATTTACTTTAGAGCTTCTTTCATAAAACAGGGTGTAGTACTTTCATGATTTATTCAGTTAGTTTTCTTCACTGTCCCTCTTTCCATTTCTCCACTGCATTGTAATCAAACTCTACATATCTCTAAACTCACAACTGTGAACTTGCATGAGCAGCTCTGCCATAATTTCCTCCTCATTCTCCATTTTCTTCTGTTTCTTCTAGCCTTCTTTTTTTTATTCTCCTGCTGCCCTGATTTTTTTTCCTGTTAGTATCCTTCGTCTCACAAAATGTTTAACACCTTCAAATGAAAAATCTGTCCTCTTACAGGCCAAAATCTTGTGCAACAGATTATTTTATTACTTAAAAAATAGGGCAGGGATGAATTCTAGAAGTCCAACTGACTGTAACTTCCACATGTTCACATAAAAGTTCTCAGGTTTGTTTCCAAAAAATCCCCATGTATCACTCAAAGGCCTTTTGCCCAGAAATAATTTGTATTTCTAATTCAGTCTCTGCATTCAAGGACATAAGAGACTCACGTAATGATAAAGTGATTTCCTCAAATCTATGTCATTCTCACATTAATTGTGGTCATTAGAGAGAGTCTCAGAGACTTCTCCAGTTTTGGACCATGTTCTTAGCATGGTCCTGACAAAAATAAGACAAAGCTATATAATTCATAGATGTGGGGGATTTCTTTTTACCATGGTGTAAATGAAGCCTTTTGAGATTTTAACAACCCATCTGCTGCTTGCCAGAGGAGATGAGACTGCAGTGAGACTGGCCCCAGAAACAAGTTGCAATTCCCTTTTTACTCTACCTGAAGCATTGATAGCATCATCAATAATGTCAACACAGTAATGGGCTTTGTTAGTTAACTTGTGGTTCTTTGCAAGCTGACTGGCTATGAACTGGGAAAGGATCTTAGCATTGTCAATAAAGAACAGCTATAAAAAAATACTTTGTTGACAGTACTAGTATTTTACACAAAGAAAGATAAACCCTATCAGGACAATGTGCTCATACCCTGTCCTCCCTCTGGAAAATAATCCTGTCTTAAACAATTACTTTAATGTAGCTCTCAAGCTCTCCTCTGCAGTCTTCTATGGATTTAGTTAAAGGTCATATGTGGTAGGTGACCAGTTTTTACTGGTCTCTTGAGTAGTGGCTTCAGACAGGATTCACTCTGTGGCACCAGGTAGGTCAGACTTTCTGGGTCAAAGATAATTGATAGTCTCCTTGGAAAGAGGGGCACTACCAAGGAATAAAAGGTAGGTTTGTTAACAGAGCTAACAGGCAACATATTCATTGTCCATTATTCAAGCTAAAGCACACTGCTTGCTCATTAAATACACACTGAACAAAGAAAATGGATGTACACATGAAGGGTCAGAAATTTTACAACCTTCCCTCTCAAAGAGTATGTCACAATATTTTATTTGCTTAGTCTACAAAAGCAACTCAATAATAACCTAAATGCAACTCCCCTTTAAAAACACCACTTTACAAAATCCTACTTACTCCTGTGATAGGAAAATAAACTAGTCTAGTTAAATATGATTATTAAGAGACTAAACCAAATATTATCTATTATTATTGTGTCAATCTTCTCAGCAAAAACTAGACAAGTATATATTTTGCCTAGGCAAGTAAATTTTCATAATCATTTTTGTTTATAAAGGCTAAATGTTAGGTGTTACTTATATAGTTTCTGAAAAGTTAAAAGATTTTTTTACCTCTCATTTGCTACTTCTATCTCTTTCTTCTCTTTTTATGTTATTGACAAGAGATAAAATACTATGAAAAAATGTTTTGATATGTGTCTACTCAGATAGAACTCTCTAAGTAATATATACATGAAGATATTTGTTACCAAAATCAGCTACAATTAATTTACCACTTTGTTTTCAAGAGTAATTAGATTTGATTTTGTTTTGTTCACTGTGCTTAGCTTATATACAATCTATCATTTCCTTCATCCAAACTGTCCTTACACTCTTTGCTTGAAATGAAGATTATTTTTTTTTTCAGTGTTGTGATAACAGAGCTGCTCTTAAGGGATAAAATAAGATTTTACAATGTTTCCATTTATTTATAACATTTATCAAGCCTCTTTCAATAGAACCTCTCCTTTGTGCCGAGCGTGATTCCAGATTACACAAGCATCCCTGTTTTTCTATTGCCCCTCTCTAAGTTTGTAGGTTAAACTGAGAGCTATCAATTAACATTTTATTCTCTTTGTAAATAATATTCAAACTAATAAAGAGTTGCACATAAAAAATCCCCAAACAACACTGCTAAGTTGTGTAGTAATACCCTCTTCACTATGAAACAAAACTACTTTGAACCATTAGCAACCATTACAAAAAAAAAAAAAAAAAAGCTTGGCAGAAAGTACTTAGTTGATATACTTCAATATCAAAGGTTTGAGGATGATTTGGAAATCTTGATAAAAGGAAGACATGCCTGTGGATCTGAAATTCAAATTTGCATTAAGATTTCATTGTGAATCACTGACTAAAAGACAAGTGGTTAGAATCTCAGTCCACCTTTACCCATTTTTTTTTCAGTAATCTTTTTAAACAATATTGAGTATGGTTAGCTTTCTTTTTTTATCTCTTGAAATAAGGGAAACATTTGTTTTTTAAAATATCTCCTTGTAGTGTTTGCCTAAGATTACAAAGTTCTGAGGCTTTTACTAAAAAATAAGATATGAATCAGACGACAAACAACAGCTAGTAGTAATGTACCTATAAAAATGTAAGAAGAACATAAACAGATTGGTGAATTTTCTTGGCATATTCCTCAGGCCTGCAGCAGTCTGTGAGTTTCTGCAACAGAGTCTGCACTTGGATCATCATATTTAATAATCACTGCTGGACCTACTTTCCATGAATTTTCTAATTCATCTGGAATCTGTTTATGTTCCTGGCTTCTCCAATATCCTGTTGCACAATTGAATTATACCTTATTTTTCCTCTGTAATGCTAGAAGAGACACAGTGTGGGCAGACAGAAACCCAGAGAACCCTTATCAATATCCTGAATCTTTCAGGGGCTCCTCAGGAGGTTTTCAAAGATCTGGTAGCTCTCACATTTGAGAGGTGATACTGAAGTTGGTGTGAGCGGTGTGAAAAGCTCATGAAACCTGGATGTATTGGGAAATTACATGGAGAGCAAAAACTTGATGTCTACTTCAATTGCACTTTTCCCTAGCAGAAAGTGAGGAACAGGGAGAGAAACAGAGACACCCCTTTCCCCTACCCTTAAATAATTTTAATAGGAAATGTATTTTTATATAACTTCTGTGAAAGATGGAGACATTTTCCTTGAACACATTGGCAATCACCTAATATTAATTGTTCATTGAAAGGATGAAAAAAACCAGCACATCATGGATGCAGGCATAATAGTCTAGACTCTGTCATGGATTGAATAAAGAAAACACTCAGATTCCTCTATCATCACAACTATCCAGCTGGGGAAAAGGAGTGGATCTAGCATTCAGATTCACTAGAGTTTAACTGGATATTAGGGTTCAGCAGAAGGTGATAACTGTGCTAAGAAACCATGAGGAAATTCCTATAACATCCACATAAGTTATGATTAACAAAATGCAATTGAATGCAGAATGTCAAGTAACTTGCAGTCAAATCATTTAGAACAAGTGCCTTCTCTCTTGATTCAAAAGTCTTAAACCTCCATTTAAATGTCACTTTATTTGCATATGCTCTATCTTGCAGCTCACCTTGAGCTTCTAAGAAACTTCAGATCATTTACGTAACATGTCTCACTGGCACTTAATATGTCCTACCCTTTGCTGGCCAGTGTTGGGAGTCTGACTTTGCTTTTGCAAGCTTGTTTCATGCAGTCAACACTATCTGTATAGAGTTTCTGTTCAGTGAACGAAATAAATGCTTGAGTCTCTACGGAAACACTGACAAATATCACAAGAGAACAGTAATTGACAGAGCAGGAATGTGTAGAGCAATGCTAGAGGCAGCTGGCTTCTGACATCCTTTATTTTATTCTCAGAATGAGAACTAAACCACTGGCAAAGTCTTCTGGTTGGTGAAGGAGCCAACTTGGAAGGTTTCCCTATCTGAAACATGTTGCTTACAGCATGAAAAGGAAAGCTGAGCAACTGGTCTGCACTATAATTAAGTTTCAACAATAACCAGTCATGGCTTGATCACCAGCTTATTTTGTCCAGCCTGGAATTACCCATAAACTCAAAAGCCTTCCAGTGTTGCTTCAACTTGTGAGGAGTATGTTTTGTTCTGTTGGAAAATAAGAACCTCTGGTCCAAAAATAGCAGGTCAAATTCCCTGCTGGCTCAACTCCATTAATTTCAGGGAAGTAGCACTGAAAGAGAACTTGGCCAATGAGGCCTAAATGAGAATTTAAATTAGATGTGAAACATCAGTAAAGCTTTCTACCTTTTTTTTTTTAACCCATCACTCTCCAGGGACCAAATCCTCAGCAGGTATAAATTAGTATAGTTGCAATAATTTCCAACTCAGCCACAACAATTTGCATAGATTAAGAATGTAACTCTAGGTAGCAATATATTTTCCAGGAGTGAATAAAGGAATGATCCACAGTGCTGACAGAAGCGGTTGCGTATAGTTAATGTGAGATGCAGAGAACCATAGGAAAGATAGGCCACATTGCTATCAGTTAATGATATCCTTTAAATAATTTGAAAATTAATCTCACTTCAGGGAAATGAAATGTTTTTTTCATTTTCCAGAAATGGCTTTCCTAGTTAAGATCACAAGTTTTCTTAGTCTAGTATCCTGTTTCAAACTATAATGGAAAGTGAAGATGTGGGGAAGAATTGGAACAGTAGGGTAAACATAACAATCCTTCTCCAGAATCCTTCTACAGACTCCAGTAATTTGGGGTGCAGGGACAGATCAGGCCAGAGGAGGTACGCTGTAGGCAGTGGAATCATGATACCTGTAGGTGAAAAACTCAAGTCATGGTCGGGGTGAATTTGTAATTCATTCTCTAAAATTCAGTCACATTTTACTGCTTGTTTTCAACAGAGTGGTTTATTTTTATGTCTTATGGTGTGTTGTTTTTTTCCAGATATAACGTTATAACAGAAAATAGTACTTGGCATGAGTGTGTTATCAAAAATGGTCGATGCAATTAACTGATGTTACTGAAATACTTGAGCCAAAGTCAAAATTCTAACCAAGTTAATACAATGCAAGGTTGATTATGAAGTCCTTTATTTCAGTGTGATTTCCAGCTTATACTAACACTCTTTGGCTAACATATATACATGCAGTGTATCTTAAGCTATTTGAAAATCACCTAAGATTTCAGGGCTGGGGAAAGAAAACAAAGAAAAAAACACCCAAAATATCCAGTATGCTTGAAAGTGGTGAACTTGAGTAACTAATATATGTAGAAGTCCTAACGTTTCCTCTGACGATTCTGTCATCTGGTCTGTGTCTTGTTGCCTTGCTAAGGCATACTTTTACAGTTTTAAGGTGTAGAAATCCCTCATGCCCTTTATAGGTTCTGCATTTGGGAGTTTACCAGACAGCAGTGGCCCATGAACAACAGGATGACTAACATCTCTCCATGAAAAGTGAAAAATGACATATACATATGACTGTAAAACCTGGTTGATCTAGTAACACAGATAACATGGTATATAAACAATAAGTGGAAAACAGCGGGCAAAATTTCCTTGTGTGGTGATTGGATTTTTTTTTTTTTCTGGGAGAATCCTTGTATTTTGTTTTTGTTTTTGTTTTTGTTTTTTAAATTTACATGGCAAGCTCACTTGCAACATCATAGTAAATGTATGCAGTTTACAGTGAAAATATTGTCCATAACAAGAAAAACAAAGTCAATAATGGTAAATGGCTTTGGAACACAATTTGAAGACCACTGTTGTTTGCAGCTAAAGAGTGCATCACTGTGGAGGTCAGTGAGACACATGAGAACTAGTTGTCTGAATTAATTCAGTCAGTTTTAACCATTTAACACTGTGTCTTTTTTTTCTTTCCTTTGCAAAATAAGAAAATACTTATTCATTATGTACAGGTTACTTTACTCACTTTCCATCTGACATCCCAACAGATGTACTTAAACAATACGAAACTTGATGAAACTGGAGAAAAAAAAATAATGTACAGACGCTCATATGCTGATAATAAATGAGAGACTAGAAGATGTTCTTAACCATGTTAATATTGCTCTAAGAGTTAACATCAGCAGGGCTGGACAAAATTTTGAAAGGATACAGTCAGAAAACCAGTTACATCGATCAAGGAAAGCACAGCTTCCTTAAGAAACATAATATAACAGTTGTAAGTGAAAGTAAAGAAGGACAGTATTATATCTGATGCTGCATGACATTCAGCGAGAATGCTTACATTTGCTTTAAAATATTGTAGCAAGATAGTATTTTGTATTTTCTGATATACTTTTAGAAAAGTCCTTTTGAATTAAGATGTTGCTGTGCTGTTTCTGCTATTTGGGTTTCCATACAATTTTAGGCTAAGTGCCTGGGATTCATTATATAGGTAGTATTATATATATAATGCCCTACCTCAGAAATAAGGTCTGTTTTGGCAAGTATAATTTGCCTTTGAGTTATTACCATCACTTATTTTCCTATTGAAATAAAAGTTCATTGCTGACTGGAAGGACCTTACATTTAGAAGATCTTCAGCAGTGTTGGCACATAAAATAGCTTTCACTGGAAGTCTGCTAAAAGGAGCAGAGAAATGAACATGATACTTACTATATTATTAAGTATTATTTGTGTGTCTAGGGTTGTACATCATAGTACAAAAATATTGTATTAAAGCATGCAAAATATAATTAAAATTCGTTTAATTAAAGAACATGATTATACTTGCTCATGTTCAAAAGGAAAAATAAATAAAATGAGGCATTGTAGAGGCTTCATTGATTTGCACAATGACAGAAGTCATTAACTTAGCTATGGTTAAACAGCACTCATCTGCTTCCAGGGCAAGTGGGCCTGTGCTGTAGGTCTGTGATATATTTCAAAGTATTTTGCTTTTCATGCATGGTATGTATGAAATGTGCATTCTGTTGACTGGTAGCACAATCAGCAGGACGCATTTTGACAGCTAAATGGCAAATTTAAATATGACTTACTTTTTAGTGCTCTGGAATTTTTTATTTTTATTTTATTTCCCCTGCATGTGCAATATAACCCTGCTGAAGGTTTTAAATATCTCATGCGGCTTACCCATAATGTATCACTCCCTGCATCTAGGTAAGTGTCATCATGTCCGTTAAGACTAAGTTGAATGTGCTGCTCTGCTATGATGTATTGTCTCAGGAATATCTTCAGACTTCATCACATGGTAATTGTCATACTGATTACCCCTGGAATGCATAGACGAAGCAAATTCAAGGGACTAGGGACTTTTCCTTGTCTGAAAGAACAGAGTATATTTTATGTTTAAATGGCAAAGTCAGTTAAAATGTTAAACTTTGCATGAAATTTTGTTTGGGGGAAGATCTAACTCTACAGTTTTAGTGGCTAATTAAGAAAAATCTGTTAGAAGATATTACTTTGCAATTTTATAGTGCTCATTACTGAAGGGTTTCAAAGCACTTTACAACTACTGGACTGGTTCCTCAGCTAGCAGGAACTGCTTTCATGCACAGATTTCATGAAATTAATTTATGGAGTTATAACAACATTATAACATATTTAAGACACCACCCTGATATCAGTGTGCTTGGTATCATTACATCCATTTACAGAAGAGTGGAATGAGGGAGGATAAGATTAGAAAACAATACTAATTCACCTATTTTTAGGGGTGGGATTCAGTTTAAGATTAAAACATCTAAATTTAATGATAATCCAGCATGGGGTTTAGTTACACACACATGAGATGGCTCATAATGCCCTAGGATGTCAGAAATCCACAAAGACCTGGCACAAGAATGATGTTATTTCCTTGAATGGTACCTAATCATGACAAATCTCAAAAGTACTAGACACATATGGTGTGACGTGATTTTCACTACAGATATTTTCTGTAGATTTAGCTGAGTTATCCTCTGGGTGCCACTGTCTATGTGCTCAATGCAGTTGCCCAAATGCATGTGTCTGGTGCCAATTAGGTTGCCCTAGGGGCTTCCATCCAGCATGCAGCTGCCACTGCAAAGTTTAAATCTCCCTTGGTCTCTGTCATTTCTGACAGCTCCGTGCAGATTTCCTGGACACCCTAAGGCAATTCAGTTTTGGTTGTTTTGCATTTTTGAGTTAACACCTAACTTATGTGCAGACATCTGCATTTAGTATCTGAAGCTTAATTCCACCTTAGATGTTTACATTTTAGGCATCCAATTTGAGATCACTTTGCAGTTAATGGAGAGGAATAATCACTTTTGGGATATGAATCATCTGTCCAGCCTGTGTCTCTGCCACAGGATGAAAGGAATAAGTGTCTAAAGTCAAGTTATATAGATTCAATCTCATTTGACTAAAATAACATCACGATTCTCTCTGAAAGCTAAATGTCCTTGCTACATGACTTGGTATTTGAAGTGAAGAAATGTCTACTGCAATCCATACAGTAACAGCAAAAGAGGACAAAAAAATCCAGAAAGAACCTATATGGGTCCTACTAAAAGCAGATAAAAGGAAACTGAACACATAAGTACCTGTGGCAGCAGCATAGCTGAGGAAGTGAGACCAGTGGCTGTGAATACAGCTAAATAATTCTATATACAGCTTCAGAAGTTGCCACCTGCTTTTTAAACTTAGAGGGGCTTGTCTGTCTGAAAGCCCATTTTATTTTTTTCCAGGTATTACCTAGTAAAATATATTAGGTTTCCCTGTAAGTTTTGTCACACTGAATAGTTCTTCAATCAGTCATAACTAAGAAAATAAAACTTAAAATATTAGAGTGGTGAGTCAGAAATGGTGTAACATTCACAGCTAACCTCTCTGAAAGTTTCAACCCTATCTGCTTTTGTATGTCAGCCAGATGACTTCCTGAAAAAGATGGATGAGTAAAACAGTTAAATTTTATTTATTCCCTAATTCATGTCTCCTAAAGTGGAGTACAAAGGTGGCTCAGTCTTGAAAGGAAAAGCATTACCTGAGCCATAAGAAACAAAACTATGCTGAAGACAGGTAGGGAGGTAAGGTTTTTATCATTCTGACTGCAGTGTTAGGTATGATGATTGGCATACTTGTATGCTCCAAAATGAGTGTGACTGAGCTCTTCATGACATTTGCCTAGGTTTGTCCGGTCATGTTGTGGATATGATGACATTCTTTATTGGCCATTACCTCCTTGCTTATACAATAAAAAGCTGGAATGTAGACAGCATATAAAGACAAAAATACCAATGGTTTATAACACACTACAGAAACAGGCATTCTTTCCTTAATTATAACTTAGATCTCGGACTTCCCAACATTTGGAGGAGGTGAGAAGTTAGGAGGGAGAATTAGGAGGCAGCATAGATTTTGAAAGTAATACCAGTCTCAGTCAGGAAAACGGGGAACACTTTTCTCAAATCAGACCTCTTTGTTCATATCAAAGTGATAGAACTTACATTCTTTCCCCGTTATTCAAAACACGGTCTTGTTCTTACAACACAGTACACTTTAAAAGACTCATTCTAGAGTTTATATGAGGTTTGACTCTAAGACTGGTCAAACCATGAAACATTCCTTTAAGGAAATTAAAAACCATGATTATTGACGTCCTGGCAGACAAAGAAGCTTGCAGCTGATCTATTACTACTATGGACTAAATCACACAGATTTTGCTTATACTTCAGTTATGCACTCTGCAGAAGTGAAATGCCTATTTCCAGATCTTTAATGATACTTTACCTCTCAGATCAGAATTTACTCATCTCTGAACTCTATGCTATAAGGTTGTGGCACCAAACTTTCCAGTAAGTAACAAAAAAATGGTGATAGATTCAGACTTTCCTTTTCATTTGGATGAATAAGAAGAATCTTCATCATTTATTGGATGCAGGGGGAAACATAGTGACAAAAGATGAGAAAAGGCTGAGGTACTTTATGCCTTCTTTCCTTTAGTCTTTAATAGTAAGACCAGTTGTTCTGTGGGTACCCAGACCCCTCAGCTGGAAGACAGAGATGGGGAGCAGAATGAAGCCCCCATAACCCATAGGGAAATGGTCAGTGACCTGCTACACCACTTCAGAGACACACAACTCTGTGGGGCTGAATGGAATCCATTTGAAGGTACCAAGGGAGCAGGTGGAAGTGCTCACTGAGCCACTTTCCATCATTTATCAGCAGCCCTGGCTAACCAGAGAGGTTAGCCAATGTGATGCCTATGTAGAAGAGCAGGAAAGAGGATCCGGGGAGCTACAGGCTTGTCAGCCTGACCTGGGTGCCGGGGAAGGTGATGGAGCAGATCATCCTGAGCGCCATCACAGGGCACGTGCAGCACAACCAGGGGATCAGGCCCAGCCAGCGTGGGGTTATGAAAGGCAGGTCCTGCTTGATTGACCTGGTCTCCTTCTATGACAAGGTGAGCTGTTTAATGAATAAGGGAAAGGCTGTGGGTGTTGTTTACTATAGACTTTAGTAAAGCCTTTGACACCATTTCCCACGGGCTTCTCCTGGAGAAACTGGCTGCTCATGTCCTGGACGGATGCACTCTTTGCTACATAAAAAACTGGCAGGAAGGCTGAGCTAAAAAAGTAGTGGGGAATGGAGTCATATCCCGCTGGCGCCGGGCACAGGTGGTGTCCCCAGGGACCAGTGCTGGGGCCAGTCCTGTTTGATGTCTTCATCAGTGACCTGGACGAGGGGCTGGAGCGCACCCGCAGTCGGTTTGCAGAGGACACGAGCTGGGGGCAGTGTGACCTGCTGGGGGGCAGGGGGCTCTGCAGGGGGTCTGGGCAGGCCGGGCCGAGGGGCCGAGGCCAGTTGTATGAGGCCCAACGGGGCTGAGTGCCGGGCCCTGCCCGTGGGTCACACCAGCCCCCCACAGCGCTGCGGGCTGGGGGCAGGGGGCTGGGAACTGCCCGGCGGGGAAGGGCCTGGGGGGGCTGGTCGGCAGCCGGCTGGGCACGAGCCCCCCGTGTGCCCAGGTGGCCACGGCGGCCAGCAGCGCCCTGGCCGGTGTCAGCAGCAGCGTGGCCAGCAGGGCCAGGCAGTGCCCGTCCCCCTGTGCTGGGCCCTGGTGCGGCCGCCCCTCGAGCCCTGGGCTCAGCGTTGGGCCCCTCACCCCCAGACAGACCCGGAGGGGCTGGAGCGTGTCCAGAGCCGGGCAGGGGCTGGGGAAGGGGCTGCGGCACAGCTCGGGGGGGGGCGGGGGGAGCTGGGGGGGCTCAGCCTGGGGAAAAGGGGGCTCAGGGGGACCTTATCACTCCCTACAACTGCCTGGCAGGAGGCTGTACTAAATACTACTAAGGAGATTGTAGTGAGGTGGGGGTCGGTCTCTTCTCCCAAGTGACAAGGCGTAAGACAACAGGAAATGCTAAAAGTTTTGCTGGGGAGGTTTAGGTTGGGTATTAGGAAAAAATTCTTCCCTGAAAGGGTTGTTAAGCACTGGAACAGGCTGCCCAGGGCAGTGGGGGAATCACCATTCCTGGAGGTGTTTATAAAATGCATAGATACTGTGCTTAGGGACATAGTTTCATGGTGGACTTGGCAGTGCTTGGTTAACAGTTGAACTCAAAGGTCTTGAATGTCTTTTCCAACTGAAATGATTCTATGATTCTATGATAATAATTTAAAGATTATCTCAGCATCCCTGCATTTTCTTTTTATATTATGTAGGTAAATAGAAAGTCCTTTCAATGCACAAATAAACAAAGTCTTGGTGGAATCTTGGAAGGAAAAAGTGAACGAGCTTGAACCACATTAAAGAAGCTTAAAACTATATTGAAAACACACAGGATGAAAAACTTTCATCATTATTACTTCAGGTTGCTTAGGATATGTATTAAGGGGAAAGCCAGTGGTAGGAAGCAAGAATGAATGTATGTAAATACCGAGATAAATCTGGGTTTTTGGCACATTGTCATGTCTGTGTTCTGGTGGATGCTGTTTCCACTTCAGTTTGTAAATCTTGTCCCTACCACAGAAAGTCAGGCTGGGATTTATCATGTCTAGTTTTAAGCATCAACACACCATCATTTAAATGTGGGACAGTCACATGATGAGGGTGACTGACTTGCTGTAGTCATCTGCATGAATTGCCTTCTTTGACTTCAAAAGGAGCATAGAGTGATTAGCATACATAGTAGATGTCTAAATTTCATCATGAATCTCACCTTAAATAATGACAAAGACAGTCACTGCAGTGCATAAATAACACCCAACTTATCAAAAGCAACAAAATTGCTTAAATGAAAAGCTATAGTTGTTCATATTTGGAAAACAGGCCTATGTACAACTTAACCAGCTTTTCAATGCAGTGCATACTGTGCAATTGTGTCAAACTGAAAAAAAAATTCAGCTTCTGGGTTTATTTTCCCATGACTTTGGTTTTGTTGTTTGCATGATATCCAGAAAAAATCAGTAGAAACCCCTAACAACCAAAGTAAACCCTGATGGAACAGGCAGCAATTGGGGGACAGTATCTGCCAGGTACTAAGATCTCAATTAGACCCATAAAAGTTTAAAGCACACAGGGTTAGTGTTTCAGTACCCAGCATCTAGCAAGTGCGTGATCAGCAGAGACAGTCTAGTGAGGAAGAGTATAATAACTCTAGCCTGTTATAAGACAATAACTGTCCAGAGTTATTCTCTCACCACTGCTATTTTATATCTTGGATTTGGACTTGCTAAGCACCAGCCTAATTTGTGTTTGACTAATTTATCTTTTCCAGTCATTAGTAGCCCAGCAATGATGCAGAGCAGATTTACAAAGAAGTTTGCTCTTTTCCTTGTTCTTTAGGAGGTATTGAAAGCAGTACAAAGATGAAGCAACTAACAAGGAAGGAAGAAAACTGTGTGTTTTCTTTTTCTCCCAAACACTTACAAAATTATATCATATAAAACTAAGATCAGCAGAGAAAAGGTAGTTTCAAAGGGAAAGCCAAGAAAATTGCTAATCCCCACCCTATTCCTAGCAGGGGGGAAAAAAACAAATAAGAAAGGAGGTCACTACAGACCATAAGGAAATTCATTCAAAGTTTGAAATTTGTTACTTTCAGTTTAGTATTTTGTAATTTTTTTTCTTTTATTCTAATTACAAAATACTTTAAAATCTGCAACAACAAACACAAAATGGTTTTAGAAACCATGGAAATTCTGAAGTTGTGCTTTCTCAGCAGCACAGTAGCTTCTTAATTAAGTAAATGAATTGGAACTACTTGTGCTTACTGTGGAAATTCTCAAGAATGACAGTTGCTTTCACTACCTCATGAGGGTTTAAGGCTTTAGAGTTATCAGGATGATAGATGAGTTTGATTTCGGAGTTTGCCGACTCTTTGTCCCACGACCATGTGGCGACACCAGGACAAGAAGCATTATTGAACTCAGAAAACGAGGACTCTGGTAGATGGCATGCCTCCAAAGCTTCCAGAGTTGCCAGGCATGTAACATAGCCTTCTGGCATGGATGTGAAAAGAGACCCTCTGAAAATGTAGGTTCTAGAAGGCTTGGATCTAAGTTGATAGAAACTATTTAAAACTCAGCCACTGCACTATCTTGACAGGAAAGCGAGCAACCTTTCAGTGGAATTCAGCCTGTAATTCAGTCCAGGCTTTGTCAAGCTGAAGATCTTTAGTAGAAACATTTAGAGTAAATGAAACTGATGGGTTTTGATAAAACTTCACTTTGTAAGAGAAATTCTGATCTTAATTAGAAGTTCTATAATACTTTGATACTTTTAATTATGCAAGAGTCAAATACCATTATGAAATTATGGGTTTAATATAAAATAATGGAAAATTTAATTAAAGTGCATAGCCAGTATAAAGAAAAGCAGAAAAAAATTCATACCATAAAGGCTTGTTTCCCATATCTTTTGGTAAGATTCAGCCACACGATCGAAGTTATCAATGAATAACAGAAATTATTTCTGTTTGCTTTTAGCTAACAACTTATGCAGGATTATATAGTTCAATTTACTTCAAATTTCTAGGCATTTGGACATTGGCAAAATGATCAAAATATCTACTCCCATATACTGTCCATTAATATTTCCATCCCTGCTCTGAACTGGCATAACCATATTTCTGGATGGTTCTTAAAACAATTTGACTCCAACCATGTATGTATCAAAAGTTTTTTGCTTGATCCCATCAGGTTATCTAACATTACTCCACCAGTTTATCTGATATATGATAACTTGTGAATCACCATAATTTTATCATGCACCTAAGAATTAACTCTCCCAAAGGCATAGGTCACTTTTGAAATTATTGCCTTTATGTTGCTATGGCTCTGAATGTGAGTATTGACCACTTGTTTCTCTACCTAAAAACAAGTCTGAGAGAGAAAGAAACAAGAAAAATATGATGCTAAAATACAAAGTGAATATATAAAAATATAATTATATATAACATACCACTATAGATATTAAATGAATAAATATAAAAGAAATATAAATTCATATATAAATATAATGCTCCATGAATATCAAATGAAATGTTCAAGCACATCAGGAATCGGTGGCCTTCTTGATGAGCCTGGTATTGTATTTTAAAAGAATCTTACACTTGGTAGTGATCTATTTAAAATTGTTTGTTCTGCTACACTTAGAATAGCAGAAACAGGTAACTACTAAGGAAAAACCTTCTTATGGATATTCCCATTAAATGTAACTTTACAGAGTATCTGTTTCTAAAATGTCAGATATTTACATCAGTATCTTGATAATACAAGCCTATAATTTTTGCTTCATAAATTTACTGGTGCCTGTTAAAAGACCACTATGAAGCAGTCAGATACAGTCATGATGAACTAGAATAAATAACTAGCTTGCTAGCTATAAATGCCTCTTACTTCCATCGCTTTAATACTCACTCCCATATGCTGCAAGAAAGATAATGTTTTTTTCTAATAAGAAAGTATAAAATGAAGGTCTCATTACTGTAATGCAGTAAAATTTAATGCCAATAAATATATGAAAATGCTAAGAACAAGGAAGTTCTGCCAATAGCTTTACTTCAAAGTCAATGGGAAAGGCTCTTCATCTAAGCACAGCATGATCTTTTTTCCCAACTGATACTGCCACATGCAGGGAAAAAGAAAAACCCATGAAAGATTGGTAGCCTACTTGCTATGAAATGTAAAGAAGGTTCATTTATTTTCTTTAAAACTCCACACCTTCAGCATGGTTTTTTTTTCCTCCAAATTTGAGTGCCAGATTAATCTTTGGAACACACACATCTTGTCATTTTCAAAGAATAAGTGACAATTTATTTCCCTCTGGTGCACAGAGGAAAATCTCCTGTTACATTTCAGCACTTTGGGATGGGAGAACCAATGCTTTGGGTGATGGAAATTATCCCTCAAAGTCCTTACACTAAGAAATTCAGTAGCCAGTCCCCACTAATATCTCACCCTAGGACATAACAGCAGAGCTGCTTTTAGTTCTGAACTGTAGCAGAAGATCTGCAGTTTCTCAGCATCTATAGAAGATGAGTGCTGAAAGCCTCTCCAGCAGCCTTTGTGGCCCTGGCGTTACCCAGGCCCTTGTAATCTATTTCTTGAGCAGGACTCAGTCAGTGCTTCTGTAAGCAGAAGGCTTCAGAAACTATCACTCAACGCAGCACTTCTATTTCATCTTGCTCCTAATTTAACTCTACAAATGATAAATCAGCTAAAGAGGTACAAATGAAGGCAGATTAACCTTTGAAACTTCTACTAGGAGCTGCTGATTACCTTATTCAAGTCAATGAATCCTCACTAGTATGTGTGTTAACGCACAAAGCTTTTAATACCAATATATTGGATATGCACATATTGAAACATGCCTGCACCATCACAATCTTTTTTAATATTTTCTTCAAATTGTGAAAAGATTCCTTTGTTTGGCATTGTTTTCTTATTTCTTTTATTTCAGTTTATTGGGGGAGAGGGTTTGAAAGAGAACACATTTTCTCTGAAGTATAAATACCCCCTTGCTAATAATATGGATGAAATATTGTGCAACATTATAATACACATGCATCTTCTTTTTCTGCTTCTGTGAGGTCTACAAAACATCCGTATTTTTGTTGTACCCTTCCTAGTGATATCTGTGTCAAATGACTTCCTTTAGCTTAACAGGAATGAAACTGAAGTGCTGATTATTAGCCCTCATATTAAATTGCTGCTGACTGACTTTCCTTTTCAATCAGGCTTTTCCCTTAAAGAGCTGCTGATGAAGCCTGACTGAAGAATTTGACAGCTATTCTATTTAAAAACATTTCTATTTATATACCATATGATTATATTTATATATACATGTGACAGAGCCTGGTTTCTTACGATTAGCAAATCTTCTATGAGAACAGGACTTTGCTGTATTTTCCTTTGAGTAAAATATCAGATACAAAACACAACCCTCTCCCCCTCTGAAACCATCATTATTTCAAAAGCTTCAGTAAGAGAGGACAGAACATGGACTGCGGGTCCTATAGTTATGACTGCCAGTGGGGATACAGGTAGAAAAGCAGTGGTTTAGACATACAGGGCAAAAAAGGGGGGGAAAATAGTGTTTTGAGATCTAGCAGCTATTCTGTAGCAGAAATCTGTTGGCATTATGAAAGAAGGCAATGTAGTAGGGGTCATTAGCTGTTTGTAATTTGGATTTCTACTTTACATGGGCTTTGGTCCATGAGATTTGTGTGGTGGCACTGAAGACTATTATACTAGGTTTCAAATTCTGGCTCAGAAATTAAATTCATAGCCCTTAGTCTGGCAACAATATTTGCTGTATAGCACATGGAGGAAGTTAGAGGCCAACGGAATGGATTCCCAACAAGCAGCACAACTAAACCAGTTAATGGGAAATGTTTAAAAATTAGCGATTTCTTCCATTATACCAGATTTGAAAGACTCTGTGAGGCTGTCACTCACAATCCCAAACCTTTTTCAACTTAAAGTCAACTGATTTTTAAGTACAATGAGGTCCTTCACTTTACATTCCAATAACAAGGAAGGAGCAATCATCATGTGGAGATGACAACACCTACCAAGGAGCTCAGGAACCTGGTTCATCTGCATATGGGCCTTCAAAACTAAAACCCTGTACCTTTACCCTGCCAGAACAATATTCTAAATCAGTTGTATGGTCACCTGATCATCCTTACTCTGAACTAAACCCATTAAAGATGGATTGAAACTGGAAGCTCTAACTTTGTAAAACATTTCCCACGGGCTTCTACTGGAGAAACTGGCTGCTCACGTCCTGGACGGATGCACTCTTTGCTACATAAAAAACTGGCAGGATGGCTGAGCTGAAAGAGTGGTGGGGAATGGAGTTAAATCCACTTGGTGGACAGTGACATGTGGTGTTCCCCAGGGATCAGCATTGCATCCAGCCCTGTTTAACGTCTTTATCGATGATCTGGATGAAGGAATTGAGTACATTACCAGTACATTTGCAGATGACATGAGCTGGGGGCAGTGTGACCTGCTGGGGGGCAGGGGGCTCTGCAGGGGGTCTGGGCAGGCCGGGCCGAGGGGCCGAGGCCAGTTGTATGAGGCCCAACGGGGCTGAGTGCCGGGCCCTGCCCGTGGGTCACACCAGCCCCCCACAGCGCTGCGGGCTGGGGGCAGGGGGCTGGGAACTGCCCGGCGGGGAAGGGCCTGGGGGGGCTGGTCGGCAGCCGGCTGGGCATGAGCCCCCCGTGTGCCCAGGTGGCCACGGCGGCCAGCAGCGCCCTGGCCGGTGTCAGCAGCAGCGTGGCCAGCAGGGCCAGGCAGTGCCCGTCCCCCTGTGCTGGGCCCTGGTGCGGCCGCCCCTCGAGCCCTGGGCTCAGCGTTGGGCCCCTCACCCCCAGACAGACCCGGAGGGGCTGGAGCGTGTCCAGAGCCGGGCAGGGGCTGGGGAAGGGGCTGCGGCACAGCTCGAGGGGGGGGGGGGGGGGCGGGGGGAGCTGGGGGGGCTCAGCCTGGGGAAAAGGGGGCTCAGGGGGACCTTCTCACTCCCTACAACTGCCTGGCAGGAGGCTGTACTAAGTACTACTAAGGAGATTGTCGTGAGGTGGGGGTCGGTCTCTTCTCCCAAGTGACAAGGCGTAAGACAACAGGAAATGCTAAAAGTTTTGCTGGGGAGGTTTAGGTTGGGTATTAGGAAAAAATTCTTCCCTGAAAGGGTTGTTAAGCACTGGAAAGGCTGCCCAGGGCGGTGGTGGAATCACCGTTCCTGGAGATGTTTAAAAGACACATAGATACGGCACTGAGGGACATAGTTTCATGGTGAACTTGGCAGTGCTCGGTTAACAGTTGAACTCAATGATCCTAAGCATCTTTTCCAACTGAAATGATTCTATGATTCATAATTTATAGTAGAGGATACAGCACAGAGGTTTGGTGCTCTTCTCTGAGTGTCGGCCTCAGTTCAAAAGCATAATCATATAGCATCTTTTTAATAAGCAATTTAGAAAATGAAAAATTGCTTTAGCAGCTCTCTGTGCTCCTTCCAGATTCATAGTATTTCACAGGATTTTTTAATTATTGTTTTTCCCAGCATAATATTTTTGCCTGTGGGCAATATTAATCATAAATAGTACAAGGGTAACATACAGGCAAGCGAGACCCTTATGACTCAAACATTCACCTAAGGAAAAGATGGAAAGGTGGTTCCTATAGAAGGTGGTACATAGTATCTGGCAGGTTACGTGAATTACACTGTAGAAAATCTATTTCCCAGTATTATGCAGAAACAGATATAAATGAATAAGATGCATAACTATCTGGGGATACAACTTCCTGTAGTAAAACATCCTTAATATAGCAAAATGAAAAGAAAAATAATCCCCAAATGCCAATAGCAAGATTCAACATGCAGATTTTGAAGCTGGAAGTATTCAGATGAGGAATAAATAGCTACACTGTAAAGCTAATAATAATTAACCAGGAAGATACAATAACCTGAGAGGTGGTGCCTTCTCTGCCACTTGGGAGTTCTGAGATCAAGTTTAGATATCTTGCTAAGGGATATGCCCATCAAGAACCTCCAGACTGAATTCTGCTAAGCAGGTGGTCAGACTGTTCTGCCTTAATTTCTTACCTGTATGGGCTGAATATCAACCTTTCTGAACACGGTGGAATAATTTTGTTAAATGTGTTGGGGCCAGTGTTATTTCTGTAAATTATGAGGACTCCCACGCCTGCACAGACTTCTATTGAATAGATAATATTAATTACAGTGTAATTAGATAGACAGGAGGGAAGGCAACATGGGTGCAAGGCAGTAGAAATTATTGTGGTTAGAAGAAATGAAACCACAAAAGAGTAAGTGCTTCACACTAGGATACTTAGTGCTGTTAAACCATATTGAGAGCATCACACAAAGCCAAATTCTGAGAAGAGAATCTAGAAAGAAATTACATTCATATTTTCACAAAATGGTACAGCAAGCTCCTTTGCATATACGATACTGTGGGAAAAGTGCAGAATGATTGAGGAAAAATTGATTGATTTAGTGATATGAAATAAGGTGTGATTTTAATTCAGCCACTCTTTGATATTACATCAGGAAGATTCAAAGATCCTTGGTATACTGCTGAACAGTATTTAAACTGTTTGGACGTTTAGAAGTTTCGAAGGATCTATATAAAACAAGGATCTTGTTGTGGAATTTCTTGGCTTTTTGAAGGTCAGAAGTATTTTTTATGAAAATAGAACTGTCTACAGAAGTGTCTGGTCATAGGAACATTAATAAGATTTAAATTTTGCTTGGATTGAGTCTTTTGGAACTAAATTTTGGGGTTTTAGACATGAAGGACTTGGTACATTTCAAAAATGGAAAGATAGATGACTAGTGAGTCTTAAAACATTTCCAGTTACAATACCAAATTAATGTGTTACTTTCTGGGAAAAATCAGCTGGTTTGTAACATCACACACAGCAGAACACAGGGAGACAATCCTGAAATACATCATGAAAAGTTTTTGCATAGCCAAACAGGATCAAAACTATTTGAATTATTTAATTTTAAATTTATTGTCCATTCCACATCCTACCAGAAAATTATTAGTCTAAGAAGCAGCTAAGTTGGGCTACAAACAACAAAATAAAAAGGACGTTGTAGCCTGTTGGAATTTGGCACATAATTTACTGCAAAAGTTCCATCAAAATCCACAGTTTGTGAAAATGTATGGGTAATGAATAATTTCATGCCCATGGTTCTCATTAATTTTGTTAACCATGAACGATTAAAACAAAAAATATATATAATGAATATTTTAGAACAGAATGAAAAGCATTCTCAAAAAACTCCTTATTTTTCCACAATCTTTGGTACATGAATAAAATACTTTGCATTTGTTTTGACATATTATGGGAGCAACAGAAAAACAAAAACATTTTTACCTTTTTTCTATTGCTATTAGAAAATTATACGGAAGTGTTAAAACCAAAGATTTTCAAAAGTATTTTTATACTGAAAAGAAGTGGGGGGAAAAGTATCAATTTTTAAAAGTTCCTATTTCCACACGATGTATTATTCATATTCAGTTATTCAAACCTCTGTAAGAGATTACAGGAAACAATCCTCGATGCAGCCACTATCTACACTGAGAAAAATTTTCACATACAATTTTTCTTACTGTGACTATTAGCTAGAATTGCAAAGAGTAGACAATGGTATGGAGCCACAGAGTGGTGTGGCACCCTGGGAAATGATAAAACATGCCTCTGCTCTGCTCCCTGTGCCAGACTGTTTTGTGTCAATGGCCAAACTTCGGCCCATCAACATACCCACATGGGTAAAGCCGCAATGTATTTTGCTGGTTTTAGGTAGGTAAAAGGATTGGCTATCTCCAAGTGTAGGGATTCCCAGTGACCATCAGTTTTGGTTGCCTTGGGTGCCTTAGTTGTTCCACAGACATTTCTTTGGGTTATTTGCAAGACCCCTGTTCTACCACAGGCTTTCTACAACCAATACTGAGCATCCCGTAGGGAGCTGCCTTTGAAATATTGCATCAGAAATGGCTCAGCATCCTCAGGTCAGCCACTTCAGTCTTAATGGCAAGAACATGGCTAAAGCAGTTGGATGGTGATGGTGTTCCTCTGTCTTTGAGAATTTTTGCTGTGTCTTATACCCATTTTGCCTCTTACACAGGGCCTGGCCAGCAAGCCAGATGGCCGCAATATTGGATAAATGTTTTGAGTGAATAGAGTGGATACCGCTGTGCATTGACAACTGAGCATCTGAAGTCAAAAATGATCTGTGTATGCAGAATAACTAGGAGAGAGGGAAGTATAATTGCAGGACAGAAAGAAGCAGGGGTGGGGGTTTGTACAAGAATGAGAATGAGAGTGATTAGGAGATGAAATCAAGCCCTCCTCCATGAATAGAGATTGCAAAGAATAGCGTAACTTCCCAGAGAAATTAAACAAGCAAGAGGGGATATAATAAAGTGTGAAAAAACAAATGCTGTGTGGCAGGAGGAAAGGGGACTGCTATTCCCCCCGGCATAAAGGAGGCCTTCAATCAAACAGGAAGGGACAATTGCTGATTATTTCCAGACAATGAATAATTAGTCTGTGCAGTACACAGCTGCATGATACAAAGGGAGACTGGACAGTTTATGACTAACAACGCAACTGACTTAATGATCCAAGTTTTGGGTAGGGACATAAAACCCCATATTTAAGCCAGTGTCTGTTGGCTATTAATGGCAAGTCTTTTGGGAGTAAGCAGGTTTTTTTATCTTTTTCAGAAAGTGTTTTTTTGTAGCTACTTCTCTCCAGCTACTATTGAAGACAATAGAAGATGAGATGAACCACGGATTTGATACCTTATGACCTGTACTATATCCCTATGAAATGCCGCAGCATATTTCACCACAGTATGTGATAGGCTTCTAATTTTGGGTGCTGTTCATTGCAAATATATTGCCCTGGGACAAGATGTAAAATGATCTAGTTCTGGTAGAATTATGCAGAACCTAATAATCTGCAATTAAGTCTCACACTCAAACTCTTAACTGCTCATCCAGCTCCAGAGACATGCATATCTTCAGATATTCACTTTCTGTCATAAATTCTATAACTAACAGGGAGTGCATGTTCTAGTGATATGGAAACCAAGCCTTAAAAATTTCAACCGTCCTCTTCTTTCAGCTTAATGAGCTGACACTTCTACATTGCTCAGCTGTGTGATGACACCTCTGTCCTGATGTGACCTCCAGGCCACTGTAGTCAGCTTCTGATTTGTCTTCTGGTCCCATTCAGAAAAAGTCAACTTCTGTACTACATGTACACATCAGACATGCTGCACAGAGAGCTAATGTGGGTGAGCTGAGCACAGTCTTAATAAACTGCTATTTTTCCTGTTGTTGCGGATATTTCCATGGCCCAGCAGTTCCAGGAGCTGTATTTGCATACAAATTCACTTCATGGTGTGGCTTTTCCCCAAATAATTCTGTTTCTGCAACTGTTCTTGTTCAGCAGAAATTTATGAGTCGGAAAGCAACCAGGAGATGCAGAGCAGAAGATTTCCCATCTTTCAGGGGTAAACATTACCATTCACAAGCCTTGCACTTGTTAGACAACTGTCACACTGCCACTGCTTGGCCAAAAGCAACAGAGCCATCTAGATCCCTGAGGATTAGTAAGACCTTTGGATAGTAAAGCTCTTACTAAATTGGCAGGACTGTACACCATGCTGGCTTTAACTCTGCAGGAGTCTGGTGAGCATCACTACAGTAGAGTTAATCAGCTGGCAAGCTTTCACAGTGCTCGTGTCCTTGATTAACCTGAAATACTGTTCTTTGGCCCTATTCCTCAAACCAGCCTTGTCATGGGGAAAGATTTGAACCTCTTTTTCATAAACGTAGAGAGAATTAGCTCTCTACTTCAGCATGTCAGCATGGGTTCTGTGAGGAGACTACTATCAACTCCAGGGACATAGCAGAGTGGCTGAGGCAGAGTTTATTAGGACTTTATTACACGTCATATTTTTAATTCTTCCTGGTCCAAGGAGAACTCACCGAAATGGTCACACAAAACACAAGCCTGTTAACATCCATTATGTTTTCTACATAACACCTTTGGCTTGCACTGCACAATGCTCATGTTAATCACCTAGAAACATTGCCCAGGAAGATTGTGGAGTCTCACTCATTGAAGATATTTGAAAGCTTTCTGGACATGGTCTTGGGCAAGCAGTTTTAGGTGGCCCTGCCTGTAGCTGGGGGAACAGGATGGGTTGGACAAGATGACCTCCATGCAGATGCACAGGTTTCCTTGATAGGAATTTGATGCAGGATTGGAATATCTGATCAGTAATTTATTGGGTTAGTTTGCAACGATGCAAAGCTACACTGAAGAAAACGTAATCCGGTGTTCTGGACTGGGCATCAGACAACCTGGATTCACTCTGTCCTTTGACCTGCTATGTGTTCCTAAACAAGATGCTTCCCTTCCTTATGCCTCTCCTTCTAGATATCCTTCCATGTCATTCTATTTTTTGTTCAATTTCTCATCTGTCCCACATACTGTCATGTTTCACTTGCCATACATCCAATATTTATGGTATACATATTATACACCATTGCTTTTAGGCTATAAATTCTGTCTTTTACCAAGTAAACAGTCCTGATAGAAGAGCTCTAAAGTACTTCTTTATTATCATCCATCACGAATCAAAAAAATACACACCTAAAAAGATATAAACATAGTACAAATGAGGGTGGGAGGAAGTAGTGTGCTTTCAGGGAGGGGAAGGAGAGGAAAGGAAGCCATGTGTTTTTTTCAAGCCTTATAACCTTAGAAAATTTTATAACAAACTATAAATGAGACATTGATTTCAGTGGGAATGTCTAGGTGCTATTGTAAGTACCATTAGATATAAAATCTCGAGTTACATTCCAGGTTTAGAATTTGTAAGGTATAAATGTGGCCCTGGTAGTATTTTCCTTCACTGATTTTTAAAGCATTTATAATTAGCTGCCAGAGCAGTTTTAGCCACTGACTAGAAATCTCCCAGCAAGGTCCCTATAAATAAATAGCTCAATAAATCATGGGATCTTCTCACCATGGAAAGCTTTACTATTATGAGAAGCGATGCCACTAGAAAATAACTAGAAAAATTACATTTATTTATTAAATGGAAAGAAGACACAAAAAAAGTATTTAAGACTATGCTTGCTTAAACCTTACCAATGTTTTTCTTATGTTCCCTTCTTCTATACAAGATTATCGCTTTTCTCAGAGATGTGTATTATAAATATGTTAATTTTGTATTGATTACCTTTTTTTTATCATGTTTATGACCTTAGAGAGTGCTCAGAGCACAAGCATGGCTCTGTCTCCAGGGCTTAAAATGCTTCTTGCAGGTATGCACATGTACTACTCTAGACTATCTTAAAGCTCATATATCTCAGAAAGATCAATACCACAAAGGAAAATAATAGTCGTACTTTTTTTTCATGGCATGTCTAGGTAGGTCAGCAAAGATGGGATTTGAAGGATCACGGTGAAAAGCCTTCCCCATATCCCATGGAAAAATGTGCTGCAGCATAAACATCGAAGAGTTATGAAAAGCCTGCAATTTTTTTCCCTCCATCTTATTAAAGTAACTGAAGATACAAACTAAGTGGTGCTGAGGAAAAAGCAGCAAGCTTATAATCTGTAACAAGCTCTCACCAGACCTACACATAGTAGAAGCACCTTAATAATGCAAAGGCCTCTTAACATGCCTGAAAAGGATTCAACATGACTGACACAGTGAAATGTGTTGTAAAAAGCACGATTATCTGTGAACATATCAAGTCTGATCAAGCTCTTTTCATCCTTGCTTATGAATACAAGGAATTGTTTGTCTATACACATTTTCATGCTGTTCATTCTTTCCCAGAAATACATCCTTTTCACAAAAGCTCATGTCAAAACACACATATCCACAACAAATGTATGCACACATGTATAAAAAAGCTGGGCTACAAAGACCCTTTGTGGCAGGGAATTTGGGGTGGTGGAGCAGCAGGACATGAATTGGGTTTCAGTTAAAATCTAGGCATAGGTCAGGGCAGATTTTTTTTTATTGGAGCTGGAGTCAAAGTGGTGGTGGTGAGGGACTGCGGAATCAGAGCTCTTGTTTGACTGCAGAAGGGGAAAGACAAAGTTTCCTTAGCCAAAGTGGAGGAGGTTGGATTTTGCCCTACAAAACCTAATTAACCATCACCACCTCTTTAGGCTTTATCCAGTCTCACAGCGAGTGCTGGCAGCAGCTAAGACAGGATTTATCAATCTTCCACTCATCCGTAGCCCCTGCTAATCCCACCTTCACCTGAAGAAGTGACGAGCAAGCAAACCTCCCCCTCCACCACCCTCTCACCAGCAGAACTCTACATTGCAGCCCATGAGCTGCATTTCCCTCTAATAAACTGCTTAGCCTGTGAGATATCCTGAGGGGTGCTGAAGCAGCAAATGCAGGCAGCCCAGCAGTGCTCAACAAGGTCAAAAAGGGCACAAAGAGCAAGGGAAGACACGTTCACAAACATACTGGCCCAAAAGGCATTATGGACTGAACAACTCTAGAAGATAAGGGAAAGGTAAAGAGGTAGACAGACAGCTTATTGCTTTTTATCCCTTCTGTGCCATCTGCCATCCCACCAAGATCTTCTTGCTCCTCAGTGGGAAGCCTGGTGATCGTTTCCCTCTGCATTGAAGGCAAAGATGATATAGATACTAGCTAGCAACATTTGGGAACTGTGATGAGGGCTGTTCATGCAGTTGCTGAAAATACTGGTCATTACTTTTCCAGCTGGGATGGGAAAACCCTCCTGCAATTTCACTGAGGTTTTACAGTGCACAGCCAGCATCCTCTGTGCCGAGGGCATTTGTGGCAGTGGTGACTAACTGCCAACTTGCAGTCAGCTTACCAACTATATATTTCCCCATGGGATGCAAAAAACCAAAGACAAACTGTGCATGCATTCTTGTGCTGACCAGGTACGGTAGCATGACCCAGCAGCACTGGGGTAGGCAGCCTTGTTGACAACACAAACGGGTACCCAAATGCCCTAAAAGGCTCTGTCCTGGCATGGAAACAAGCAGTCACTTTCAGGCTGGAAATCAGAGCAACGGGGCATCACATGTTCTCCTGATAAACCTCCCTAAATATCGGTAAGGCTGCCTAAGTGTTTCAGCAAGGCCTGCAGAACAAACTGCAAGGCTTGTACTGATATCAAGTCACAGCTGAGCTGGACTGGATTGAAGATCATGCCAGGCAGTGCTCATACACTCCAGGAATGGACACAAAGTAAAGCTAGATGGCTTAATATAAGAGGGAAGTGGATGTTGGCCATCAAAGGGACAGTATTTGGATGTTGGCTAAGGAGACCTCAATCGTCTTGACCACAGCCAACTTGCCAATCTCAAACTAGCTAATCATTAACCAGTAGGTGTCAGAGACCACAGCTTCAGAATCTGTGAAAAGCTTAAGTATAGGCTTCCAAAAATTTATTCAGCTATTTCAAAGTTGTGGTAACAGCTTGTAGCAGAGGGCCTCAACTCTGCCTCTCTGCACCTCCCAGTTCCACACTGAGGACACTAGCCTGAGCTCAGCTCCTCCATCCATAAACTTTTTCTGACTAGGACAGAGCAGTGCTGTTAGGAAGTTGCAAGAAAATGAGCCATAAAGAAGTCCAGGAAAATTGGTAACAGATTATCAAGAGTTTCTGCCAGTCCATATTCTGCAGACCTATGAGTTACCCCTCCCTGCTGGACCTGCTTGTGTCCAATGGCCAAACCAGGAGGTTGGCAGGAATGGGGAATTTGGGTGACAGTGCCATGGTACTGCCTACGAATCAGGGAGAACAGGACAACTAGCATCTGGAACAGAAATAAGCCGTGACTTAAGCCAAGAGCAGAAATGGAGCTTCATTCCACCTTCTAAAGGGGATGACACCTACCATCGTCTCCACAGGACAGATAAAAGGGCATCATAGCACTCTGGAGGATGGTCTACTGAAAGGTCTCCTGTTCTGAGTGAAGATATTCAGGGACACAATTTTATTTTAGACAGCTTCAGGCTACATGTTTGTTGGCTGTATTTTGCCCACAGATCAGACTAGTGCTAATCTAAGGTCAAATACCTGAAATGTCTAAAGCATGTGTGTTACATTTTTGGTGTCACCCACATGGATCTACTTGATCTGCCCTTTCTGTGGTAATGAAAGCAAAGCTTAGCCATCAGTCTAAGACACTGGACATCACTATCTGCATATTGGTTAGCTCTCAGGCTTAGCTTTTGAAGGAATCAACTATTTTCCTCTAAAGATGAAGTCAGGAGAAGTGTTTCAGATGGTCCTTTTTCCCTCCCACACTCCTAAGGAGTGATCCATGGGCGCTTCTTTCTCTCAGCAATCCCATTCATCTGCTGCCATGACCCAAAGCATACAATATGGACATTTGGCTTTTGCCAAGCCTAGCATTTCTGGCAAGTTGTGGCAGAGGACTTACCTATTTGGAGTGCACTTTATGCTGAAAAACTATAAAAATATGCCCTCCAAGTGCATTTACTAGGACCTGGAGCACATCCAGGCCAGGTGCTCTATGGAACTTTGTGCATAGAGTAGAGTAGAGTAGAGTAGAGTAGAGTAGAGTGGGTAGAGTGTGCAGTTCCGCACCATGCTCTGAATAACTCATTTGCAGACACCTTTAGCACCGCCAACATTTTCTGTCTCCTCATGCTTATTGTCTGCATCTTCCTACTTAAATAATTGCAGCAACATCAAACAAAGCCTGCATACCCACACAGAAAAATTTCTAAATATCTAAGTTTTGTGAAATGGCTCCAGTGACCTGTTTCTAAGCAATTAATCATTTTTCTTATTTTCCAGTCTGGGGAGGAGGGACAATTTGCACATTAGTTGACACAAGTAACATTTCAGAAACTATACAGACCAAGCCCAAATTAATTTTAACTCGGTTCCTATTATAAAAATTTACATTGTCAGGGAAAGCCCCCCCCCCCCCCAAAAAAAAAAGCCTTCACAAAACCACCCAAAAAAGCATGAGTTGTAAAGTTATATTTTATATATGGTAGATACCACATAATTTTATCCATTTATACTGCCCACATAGAACTTAACTTACCAATATGATTCTTTTGTTGAGTCTGCTCATGTTTAACCAAATATGTGCAAGAAATCAAAACAGGCACAGTAAAATTATTACTCTGGCAGGGAACCCTTTTCTAATGATTTCCCAGGAGCCCATGCTTTTCATCCACATTAATGGTCACTCAACAGGCAAGTGAAAATGCAGGGAAATCTCCTGAGGAAAAAAGTGTCATTCCAGTGCCAACATCTCTCCTAATAAGAACATAACCATTTTACACAGAAACTGGGCACTGTAATGAGCGTCCAATAAAATAAAATTGCTATATAAAGTGCACAAGCAGGCATTTGAAGAGGCTGTGAGTGGATGGATACTAGCCAAGACCAAGCAACAGGGGAAACAAAATACCCAATGATACTTCAGTGCTTGCATGGGGTTGGACTGTCAATTCTGTGCTCTTCTGTGTGCTGAAAGATCTGCCATCTTGTTGAACTTGCTGCAGCTGCATGACCTGAGGGCAGGAAAAGGTGCTCTGCATGCCCAGCTTCAGCTGATTACTTTGCCAATCAGTCAGATGCAATTTACAATCAGTTTTAAGATTGCTCATCATTTCCTATGATTGGCATGCTGACTTTTTGGGAAAAAAACAAAACAAAACAAAACAAGCAAAAACTTACGGCCCATATCAATCAAAAGCATAAACTGGTTTCAAGCCTTCTCCCTTTGTTAAGCAGTGGTGTAATTCTCCCTTTCTCTTCTTGGAGAAGTTGGCCACCCTTTGTCAGTGGAAATGGACACAATGGAAATTCATACCCAGTGACAGCATGAATTATTGGATGTATATGCACTTACCACAGTATCTACTTTTAAGATAACAGTGATAAATTGAACCTTCCTAAACAAGTCCCATTGTTTCTCAATACAATTAATAGGAAAATAGAAAACTGCTCAAAGCAGCAGCTTGAGAGGCAATAGTGGGGTGTCTCTGATTTCCCTGGCTGGAAGTCATGTTCTAGCAGTCTTGCATGGAAGAGTATTTCAATTTTCTTTAATCTAGTGATCTGATATACTATAGTATCTGGTAGCGGTTATGATGGATGCTGTTAAGTGCATGATCTGCTGCTTTCAGAAAATCTAACCTAAGACTTCACAGAGAAGAGGCCTGATGGTCACATCCTCATGATTTTTAGCAAAACTACTAGTATGCCCCTAAACCAAGGATTAAAATATTAACGTCCTGAGTATAACTTACTGCATTAAACACTGTCATACCTTACAGTAACATACCTTCAGCTGCAAATGCCCCATAAAACAATAGCAACCTGAACAGGTTACCCTTACACCAAAGAGCTGGCAAACTCACATCAGAAGCAGACAATAATTGTGAGGAGGTAATTCTCTATTTGACAAAGATACACTCTTTTAGGACTTGAAATTGTTCTGTATCTCCATAGTGAAAAATTCGTGGTATTATATTCTGCTGCATTTGAGCTGTGGAGCACTCACTGTGTGAGCAGTTTGCATCTTTTAAGAGCTTATGTTAGGTAATGAACACACAAACATCTCTGTTATTTTATTCTAGTTTCTTATCCCTTTTGTTTCCATCAATTCTCCATTTGCCTTGCTTAGGAATCATTTTCCAAGCACTGATGATTTAGATTACCTTAACTGGTGTTTTCTTCTTCTAAAGGGAATGGAGGCTCTGACAGATAAGGCAGAAGATTCAAACCACTTACTCAATTGTACCTCAGTCCTCTGATCTGTTTGCAGAATGGCCAGGCAATGCAGGAAATGTCTTGTATGATGAACTGCAGAAATTAAGTCGCAGACTACCCTAAATTGGTTGCACTTGAGCCAAAAAGTTATTTCAGGGGCATTAAAACAATTAAATGCACTGGTAAGTATTTGGAACTTTATTTGCTGCAGGTTCTTCAAGCTGGAGGTATGCCAGGTAGAAATCTCTTATAACACCCCTTCACCTTGTGTAAGCAAGGGCACACTCCTTCAATACATGGAAGAGTTGGTAGAATCAAAGTGTCAGGATGCTTCAAACACTGAGGAAAGCTCCAGTGACTTCAGCCTTCCTGAACATCAAGAGCAGCTGTAGCTGTGGTCAATAAGACATTTTTCTAACAAAATGTTAAGCTGCTTTCCTTTGCAACCATGATGTGGTTAACAGATTCAGATGTTTTTGTATGATTGTCTTGTTTAATGAGGAGTTCATTCTTGTCTCTGCATTGAAGATAATTTCTCTGACAACCATATGGGACAGGATTTGTTTGTTCAAAAGCCCATCCTTACCATGAAATGGCTTTTGAAAGCAGCTTTTTGTTTGAAGAAGAGGTAAAATAGGAGAGGCAAACATCCTTTGTTGTTTATCAGTAGTTTGACCAGGTATTTTGGTCAGTTTTGACTGTTGGCTTAACCTAGGCTGGAGATTTTTGGATAGAATTATGCAAAAGTAACATGATACTTTCAAAAATCAACACACTCTAAAACCAAACATATCACACCTAAAAAAAATCCTGCAAGGATGGGACACTTACTACTTCAGACAAAGTATTCAAAATAAAGCATTTGACTCCCTGTGACAAAGCTTCTAAATTTATTTTTTTTAAAGAAAGTCTATAATAACATAAACTAGACAGAGTAAAACAATAGAAAGCATGGAAAGGAGCTGTTGTCACAGGGTAAACCCTGTATTATTTCTTGTAATAGCCCTTAAAAATATTCACAGTATTTACAGAAAGATTTGGTATTTAGAGAAGAGCTTGGAAAGCCAGGTTGGTTGAGTTATTTTCCTACCCTTCATATTCCTTTGTGGTTTGATCTTGGGCAAGTCAGCATTCTGTGTCTCATCTTCATATGGGTAGGGCAGAAATGCTTCTCCCACAAGTAAGTATAAAAAAGCCACACACACTTAAAGGCACCTCAGAAGAGGAGGAATAGTAAAACCTCTTATCAATATATGTCCTGGTTTCAGCTGGAATTAATTTTCTTCTTAATGGCTGGTGTAGTGTTCTGTTTTGGATTTGGTGTGACAACAATGTTGATAGGACACTGACGGTTTTGGTTGTTGCTGGGAAATGTTTATATTAATTCAAGGACTTTCCAGTTTCTCAGACCCTGCCAGCGAGAGGGCTGGAGGGTCACAAGAAGCTGGGAGGGGACACAGCCAGGGCAGCTGGCCTGAGCCAGCCAAAGGGATATTCCATACCATGGGATGTCATGCTGAGTATATATAAGCTGGGGGAAGTAGGGGACACACACACACTTGACATTATGGCGTTTGTCTTCCCAAGCCCCCGTTGCGTGTGACGGAGCCCGGCTGCCCTGGGGATGGCTGAGCCCCTGCCTGCCCGTGGGAAGCGGTGGGTGAATCCCTTGGGTTGCTTTGCTTGTGTGCGCGGCTTTTGCTTCACCCATTAAACTGTCCTTATCTCAGTCCACGAGTTTTCTCACTGTCACCCTTCTGATTCTCTCCCCCATCCCACTGTGGGGGGAGTGGACAAGGGGCTGCTTGGAGCTGAGTTGCTGGCAGGGATTAAACCATAACACCATAACATGATTAAACCTGTCAATTTAAGGTAGGTATGGGCTTAGACAACCTTGCCTCAGACATAATGTGGAAGATGCACATACCTGTAAAAACACCTTTGCTGTCACATCAGTACTGCCTTTGCCTCACTTACAAACTGTTCAAAGGGGAGGTGAAGAATAGTATCTCTCAAATCTAAGTGCCAAGAGTCTTTGCCTCCTGTTTTTCAAGGATCCATTTCTGTAATATCAAGAAAATATCATGCAACATGCATCTTTTCTGTATACTGTATACAGGTAGCTTGTTGTCCTGTCCCCTCCCAGGACAGGATTGTCACCACCATGCAAGAGTTCTATACAAGTATCAAAGAGTATTAAAGAATTTTTCGGTTTTATTTGTGTGTCTTCAATGCAGTGACATAACCAAGGTGTGCACTCATGCTAAATTTCCATAACAATGAGTATTCATGTTTCTATATTAGTTGTTACAGTGTCAAACCCAACATTAAAATACACAACTACAAAATCAGTCAAAATTTCTTCCTGTACTACTGTACAAAAGTACAATATAAAACCATGCACCTCACATGCAAATTAACAGGGAAAACAATTTATTTCTGACTCTACAAATAAGTTCCTTTGCTCCCTGGTCTTTCCAAGGAGAATCATCTCTGATACACCACCTACATCATTTTCCAGATGAACACAATCCTATTAATTATTTCTATTGCAACTAATGTCATAGGAAAAGCCAAGAAAATATTGACAACACTAATAATTCTACATCTCCCACACTCTGCACTTGAAATTTTTTCTCATCTTAAAGCTTTTTATGCAATTTATTTTCCTTCAATCTATTCTTTCATTCCCTGTCCCCCTGAGGCATCTGGTAAGCACTCCTTGAAAGTTGTTCCAGGATCACCCCCATGAAAAAGCACCATTTTACTCTCAGCTCCTTGCAATTAAAGTTTGAACCAGAAGGCATTCAGCTTCCACTTTATTCTCTCAAGCATGAGCAAGTGCAATCACCGCAGGAAGCTGGGCATCCTTGTCAGAAACAGCAGGAACCTCTGTCCTTAAAAAGTTACTGTCATACCACTGTCACTTACCCTGGACGACAACATGCCCTGATGGGGTGTCTGCTGTCCTGGGAATCCATCCCAGTCATATTAAGCAAGGCTAAGCAAAGACTTCACCTGTTAAAAATTTTTGTTCTAACTGGTGAGTCTTGGCTCATCTTCTGTTGGACTTTATGTACCTGACTGTAATTAACATGTTGGGGCAGCAGTCTTTTATGAAATACGCCTTATCAATGCTCCTCATCCAAACACACATTCTTTTCCATCAGCTTATATTTAAACCTCCTGATTTAGCATGTTCCTTAATGTTCACCACAAGAGTTTTATCATTTATGGTGCAATGGACAAGATTTTTATTGCTGGGATAAAATGATAGATGTAAAATAGGCCATCTTTTCTCTGAAAACTGAGAATTTATTTAGATCTCAGAGATACAAATCAGAATGCAACATCCATCCTTCTAAGGTCCAGAAAATACTAGATTTCCACCACCTTTAATAGTTAGCTACCCTTGTAGAGGTTTTTGTGTCCAGCATTTCACCAACTGTTGCTTAGTTGTTTTTAAACCAAATTCCTTGCAGTTTGCTCATTGGAGAAGAGCATCTCAGATGCAAAGCAGACTCTTCCACTGGCACTCACTAAAACACCAATTGTCCCTGGTGAGACCTTTTGCTTATTGTAAAATTTAAAAATGCCATTTTGAAAAAAAAGCATTCTATCTACTGAATTCTAGCCAACAACATTTTTAGAAGGTATTTGAGTAGCACACATGAAATTCTACAGCTGATTTCAGTATTTTGAAGTTTTGGCTGAAGTTCACTTCACCTGATTTTATGCTGGCTTGTCCAGAATAAAGTATTTTAGGCAATTAAATATAGAAGACTTGTAACTGGAATTCCTCAGTATTCACATAACTGAAGATAAGTTACAGATGATATTATTGAGTACTCAAAGCAGTAGTGGCAGTCACGTGAGTGTCTCAGAGAGCAACAATCCACCTTAATGATGATCAACATGTCAATATGTCCATCACATCATAGATGTGTGCTACATCATAGGCATTGGTCCAAGTCTGCACTGCATTTTCAAAACTTCACACAGTGAGGCCCCCAGTTTGATGAAGCCTGCAGTTCCTATTATAAACAAACAAACAAACAAAAAATAAACAGAAGCAGAATGGAGATCAAGAAACCAGTAAAGCTTGGGAAAAAAAAAAAAAAAAAAAAAAAACAAAAACAAAAACAAAAAAAAAAAAAAAAAAAAAAAAAAAAAAAAAACAACAAACCCAAAACCTTGGAAAGACGCACGTGGCCAAAAATCAATTAATGGATCTGAGATTTCCCAGAAATATTCAGTTCAAGAGGAAATCACCTGTTTTTTTCCTAAAGTGCAGTTCCAACACATTGAAGTCAGGAAGACAGTTTTCTACTAACAAATTACTCAAGTTGGCTCAGAGTAAGAAGCAATAATAATAATAAAAAAAAGGTCCTTTGCAGATAAATGTGTAAACAAAACAACTTAAAAGATAGAGGTAAATTTGACAGAAATCAAAGGTAGTCAGAAAGAAGCATTAATTGGAATCAATATGTGGTGGTGAAAATGAAAAAACTGAATCATTGCAACACTTAATGTCTTAAAGGGAAGTAGAAAGGTCAGCTAATTAAATTGTCTTAATGTGAACAATAAGGACTAAAAGCTGCAGCTTTTAAACTTGTTGAAGTAGTACACAGACAAGCGTGAGAAAGTAAATTATTCAATGCCAAGGAAATTAAAGTCAGAAAAGAGACCCTTACACAAATTGACATTCCTTGAAGCACTTAATGTAAACTCCTAACAAAGCAAATTACCGGTAAAATGAAAATTGATAATTCGCTTGGCTCAAGTGATTTGCCATTCATCACATATTGTGAAAAATTGTACTCTGATTTACAACTGCACTAGCAATTACCAAGGACACGAGACATATTGAGGTAAAGGGGATCCTTTCATTTGTTGTTTCTCCGTCAGTTTTGGATAAAGCACAAACAGCTGGAGATAAAGGAGGTTGGGATTTTGTTTTCTCTCTGGCAGGAAGCAATACTAGGGAGAAGAAATGTAATCACCCTTTCAGAGGGCTTTTTTGCTTTTCATTGTCTAGTCTTTTAATGTTCAGCCATCTACACACCAATCCATCCCACCTAGCATCCTCAGATGAATTAGCATACTCCTGGGAATAAGACTCCATTGAAAATAACAAAATGTCAGCATTAGTTGTAATGGCTTAAGTTGGTACAACCTCTGCTCAAAGGATTCAACCAAAAGACTCTGCTACATTCAGAGAAGGCACAGAGACTTTTGCTGGAACTGTTAAAAAAAACCCAAAAAAACAACCAACAAAACAAAACAAGTTTTTACCAGTTTCCCCCCACAAAGAGTCTTGTGGCCAGACCACACTGCAGATTCTGCTACCTGGTATCATTGAGAAGTACCAACCTGGGGAACTGGATCACTTTTTGAAGGAAGATTGCTTAGATTCAGCCTATAAATTCCTTGATACATTTGTGTTTTACTTAGAAGTGAGGCTTATGAATACCCAGTTAGTACACAGAATAGATCAAACCCATTACCATTTTGCAGTAAAATAATAATAAAAATATATATGTAAATATTCCATGTGTTTCCAACGTATGACTTTATTCTTTTATAATAAAAAAAAAAAAAGGAAAAAAAAAAAAAAAAAAAAAAGAAAAAGAAAAAGAAAAAGAAAACCAAACCCTTTAGGTGGAGATTATGGCACTTACTACATATGTACTGTGGGAAAGCACTACCTCGGTTACAAGCTCATAACCCATGGATGTAAAGACTGAAGATAAGGATACTTAGGCTACATTTAGAGAGCATGGTAGGTGAATTCAGTGGTCTGTCCTAGTGTCCTACACACCAGTCACTCCCACAGGAGAAGCTGTTGGAGAACTTCAGGACTCCCAGTTCATCCTCACACTTTGATGCCAGAAGATCTAGATTCAGCAGATGGGAAGCACCCCATTTCAAAAAACCTGGTGCTGCTTCCTTGTCATGAACTGCAACATTTGATTCTGCTGCTGCAAGACTGGGTAAGACAGTTTGTTACTCAATCTGCAAGTCTTGATTAAAACCAGGTATTCTTACTTTAGAAAAGAGGAAACACAGGATCAAACAACCGTCAGACTTACAGAAATTTTCCTCCTGGATATCTTGAATTGTCACACAGCATCTTATTGATCAGTATGTCAAAATGCCAATTTCTTGCTTGGAATGTTGGAAGTAAAAAAGCAAATCAATGTCAGGAAATGTCACTCTTTCGATTAAATAGTTATAGTTGCTTCCAGAGTATGGGAAAGAATTAATTACAACAATAAAATTAAGGTGGATTTTTTTGTGTTCAGAAAAGGGGTAATTTACATTTGAGTAGGTTCTACATTTGAACTATAAAAAAAAAATTAGAGGTTTCCTTTCATTTCTGAAATAATTTTCTTTAAACAAAATTATGAGAGTTAATTTGTGGGGAGAGGGGGAGTCTTAAATACTTTATTCAGCTCCAGTCAAAGCATTCCAACAGTCTTTCGTTTTGAGCAATGATACAATAAAGTGTTCATTTATACTAGATCCCTGTGTTCACATGGAAAGTGTTTTATGAGATATAATTTGAGAGAATCTTCCCTCTGTGCAAGTACCACAGAACCGGTCTATATGCTGTTAAATATCTCCTGGCCAAGAGAATAACAGATTTAAGGACAAATTAGAAAACAAAACAACAACCAAAAAGACCCACAAAAATATCCCAGTTGGCTAATAAAGAGGAAACAAAAAGTAAGTTCATCTCTCGGAATGATCCAATGGAAGAAAACAGGATAATGAGATGCAAAAGAAAATCAGACAGCCAAAGCGACATTGTTTTTTATTTCCCAAAGTGGGAAATGAGGGCACTTGGATTCTCATTTCTTAAGGTTTAATTTTGGATAAGCCACTTAACTGACCCTGCCACAAGTCCCAGTTGTGTCGCCTTTGTCTCTTCTCTTTCACCATCTTCATAGGAGAGGGCTGGAGCACCTCTGCTATGAAGACAGGCTGAGGGAGTTGGGATTGTTCAGCCTGGAGAAAAGAAGGTTCCGAGAAGACCTTAATGATGCTGCCAATGCTTAAAGGGCTTGTGAGAAATAGAGACTTTTTACCAAGGCCTGTAATGACAGAACAAGGAGCAATGGTTTTAAACTGAATGAGAGAAGGTTTAGATTAGACACAAGGAAGAAATTTTTTATCATGAGGTTGATGAGACAGTGGAACAGGTTGCCCAGCGAAATTGTAGATGCCCTTTCTCTGGAAGTATTCAAAGGGACTTTGAGCAACCTGATCTAGTGAAAGTAGTGAAAGATGAGCTACATGACCTATAAAGGTCCCTTCCAACCCAAACCATTCTATGATTCTGTGCTCCCTGGTATGTGTAGTTTGATATGAGGTGATGTTGTACTTTATGGTATGGAAAAAAAAAAAAAAAAAAAAAAAGGGGGGAAACAAACTTCTTGGAGGCAGTCAATACAATTAGGTTCAAAAAACAATTAGATACCTTCATGGACAACAAGGAATTAGGGATGCACACCCATAATCCCTCAGCTGGATGCTGGGGATTGGAGGAAGGCAGTGGCCATGCTGGTATATTTTCCCTTTATAATGTCTCGTACCATCTCTGGGAGAGCCGTGACCCAGGTACACCATTGTGCATACCATACGTGCTTTACATGTGTCATATGGTGAAACTGTCACCCTAAACTTAAAGTTCTTTTGGTCAGAGGCTCTCTGTTATGATATGTCTACATCCATGTCAGCCACAGTACAGCACCAGGCCAGATTCAGCCCCTTTAATTACCAGACAATGCAAATAGTCCATGTGGTGTCCAGCGAGCAAACAAAATCTGATCCCTCTGTTGCATCTAATATCCCCTGCAACATCCTTCCTCCCCTGCAGAAACCATCAAGTTTAGCTGGAGCTGACTGCCAGTTTCTAAAATTACTGGACAGAAGTAGGAAATATTCACGGGGCATCCTCATAAGACTTTGCCTTATGGAAAGAGGATAAGCTCTCATCACATCTCCCTTTGTCAAACTTCACCAGCAATCAGGAATATCTGGCAGGAGATGAAACTCACCGCATAGCGCATGCACACACACACACAGAGCCAACAGCAAATACTTGAAAATCATAAAATGGCATATCATGAAGGAATAACAGCTTGATTTTTGATGTGCCAAAGCATTCTCAAAGCCACAAAAGAACTCTGTATGCCAAGCTAATAAATATTGAAAACAGGTTTATACTTTATTATATCTTCCTGAAAATCTTGTATATATGGGAAGAGGGGTTTTCTAGGTCTATTTTCAGGCACATTTAAGTGTTTAATATCAACTCTGTTTCTTTGTGCTCACTGCGACCTATTTTAGCGGTTTAGGACTGAGAAGCAAGCCCTACATATTGATTCTCTGATTATTTCCTAATAAATAATTGTGAATCATAAAGCCATTGCTCATGCAGAAGTAATATGACATAAATACAAGATACCAAGTCTGTTAAGAGTTCAGCAAGCTTCTGAAAGATTGTAAAGTTATAACCAGGAAAGTTTATGTGTATTTCAAAAAGCACTGAAACAGATTTTTTCCCCAAGTACCAATGACAGAAGTCTATAAAATTTTTCAGACTTATTGTGGAAAAATTCTGAGATGTCAATCACAAACTCCAGAACACAATCTTATATTGTTCCAGCAAGACTTTCTACCCAGGAGTCAGGCTTCTTGTTCCTCTTTTCCTTCAGCTGTTATATTTAAACATGCACTAATTCTAATCTAAATGGGAAAGCTGTCGATATAGTCACAAAGCTTCAAGACTGGGGCTCCTCCATAAAGAAGGCCATGGCAAGGTGTGAGAAGCTGGTGACCACAACCCAGGCACGGGTGACAACTTGACCACCAAGGATGCCTTCCCAGCATACTGACCAAGAGCATCCAAGCCTGGCTCTCCAGACCTGCCAAGAGGCAGGTTCCACCAACAGCCCAACCATCATCACACAAAGGGGAGGTGACAAGTTCATACCTGCAGTCAAATCAACAAGTCAGGACTCATAAAGGCCAGGTCTGAAGACTGGTATATCTATAGCATACCTCAGTGCCAGGACCAAGCTTAAATGGTACTTCTGAGCAACAGGCAGAGGGTGCCTGGGGGGGAGCCACAGGTGAACCTGGTCAGGTCAATGAAGGTCCATGAATACTCTCAGGGCCCTTGTAAAAACAACACTCAGTTCAGATGCAAAAGGCTCAAATCAGTACATGCAGGAGGCAGCTTGCTCTGTGGCGTATCAGATGGAAAACCTTTACTGGATGTCTGTCTTGCTCTGTTTTACCATATAGATGTATTTTCCATCATTATTTATTATCACTCTATAAATCCTTGTCTATTGCCTTCTCAGATTCCAAACACCCACACACCTCTGGGCAGGAATAAGTAGCGCAAGTTCACTGTCATCGCCTGTAGATATGCATACATAGTGCAGCACTTTGGCATAACAATTCCAATAAAAAAGGACAATGTTATTTCATTCTGTTTTCCCAACCTAATTGCACAAACCCTCAGACACTTATTTTAAAATGCAAAACCACAGTAACTTGCAGAACACTTAATAAAAAGAAAATATATTTGGTTATTTTTCACCCTACTGAAGACACTGGCTTTTGCATTTGCATAAGATTTTAAAAAATTTATTATGCCTTTGCCTCTTTTTAAGAAGAGAAAAAGTATATACTGTTTCCATTAAAATTACTCCAATCTCATGCTCTTTCATTACAGATATGTTTCCTGGTTTTGTTCATATCCAGGAAAGCTGTGATTGATTGGAGGGTGCTATCTTTATTCTCAGCCCTTAGGATAATTAACCCTGAAACACACAATCAAGGCTTTCCCATTAGTATGTTATGCCATAGATCTGTATTTCTGAAAATGCTGTACACATTACCCTACAGTCATCCTTGACATTTCATTAACAGCGGGCACAAATGTATACAGGGTGAGAAAGAACTTGAAATGGGTTTATTTTATTATTTTTTTTTACAAAAAAGATCCATTCTTGAAATTCGAGTCCAGCCCCTTGTGATCATCATAGTTTGGCATGTTTTGGCTTGTCTTCTTGAACAGCAGCAGAGAACTGCAGGCTTGTTACCTGGCTCTGAAGGATGCAAGCCAGCCTGGTCTGGAAGTCACACATTATTGAAGCAGGATTCTGTGCCTCTGATGCCCTTAAAAGCAAAAGGCACATGGATGTACTAACGTCCATATGCAGCTCCCAGCTCACACCTGGCTTACATCTGGCCATATACATATACCTGTGGTATGTATTCCCCAGTAATCAGACCCTGCTCTGGGATCCAGGGCTCGAACAGACTGGTCAGTGGTGAACACCATAGCTCCTTTGACTGTGGAGACAGGTTTGGCTGTTACCCTGCATTGCCTACCAAGGCACTGATGCCATTAGGCGAGCAAGAAGAGCATCCATAACCTCTAGTACAAATACTGTTCCTTTACAGAAAGCAGCTGGTTTGCAGGATAGCTAAACCGTTGTGAAAAGGAGGAAAGAAGGAAGCTTGGGGGGTTGGGCATAATTTTTTCTTCTTCTTTTTTTGGGTTTTTTTTTTTTTTTTTTTTTTTTTACTTTCAACCTACACTGCGATAACAGCAGGACTAATCACTGGATTAGTATGTTATTGCTTTGGAAAGCTCAGTGTAGACATTTGCAATTCTGAACAGCTTGCAGCGGTCTAAATATGAAACTCACAGAGATACTGTCAGGTTTGGTGAAGGTTAAAATGAAAAAAATGTGTAATAATGAAAAGCTTGCTTTTTCTGTTATTTCTGTGTGTTTCAGGCTGGTTCCATGCACGGTGAAAGTGGACAGGCCACTTTATTCTTAAAAATGAAGCGATTTATTAATATTAGTAGTGATTACAATACTATCTCTGGAATAAGGAGCCCTGTTGTTAATGTTCTGAAACTCTTATTTTTATTGAACTTCGCAGAGAAAAATAGTGTTAGAAACCAGTCATACACCATTAGCTTCTTGGTGTAGTGATTTCTCATAGGAAAATACTCTTATTATAGTGATGGGAATTAACACATGTGAAACACTTGTTTATACTGGATAAGGACTCTGGTGGGTGTAGAAGTTCCCCTTTGCACATTAAAAGTTGGCATAATGATTTGGCTTGGTAGGAGCCCAAAATGAAGGAGAGAAGAAGCAGAGTAGCTGGACGGGGAGCATGAAGGGAGATCAGATACAACTTGTAACCGAAGAGGGCTCCATCTCTCTTTTTGCTTTTGAAGTGCATTTAATAGAGCTTAATAGACTAAAATACCTTATCTGTAACCACCCTACAACACCAATCTGCTTCTCTACCTCTTTCCAAAAAATTTGTTGAGATAGGTTTGTATTTTCAGATACACATGGACAATGAAAGGACACTGTTCTCCATTAAATTACTTTTCTGTAACAAACTATTTATTATATTTTTATAAAGATAATTAAGATTTCAATTTATGCAGTGCTTCTCTAAAAGTTGCAGCCAGACCATTCTTCATGGCCATGAGGAATGAAGCCTCCCCTTGAAGTTCATGTTCCGATGGGCAGAAGGAAAAGAAGAAAAAAAAAAAAAAAAGCAGAAAAACAAAGATAAGATTGTGGGAAAAAATATAATAAAAACCATAAAACCTAATTTCTATACCATGCAGCTTGAAAGAGCTGAGGATCAATAGGGCCTTTCATGAAACATAAATACAAATGGGTGAGGGGTTGTGCCTGACCTCATGAAAGCTGAGTAATGCTTAAGGGGCGTTAATAGGAGCCTTAGGCATTGCTGCACTTTGGGATGAAATTTTGGGGAAAAAAAAAGATGTTTAAAGAAGTGAGATAGTAAACCAATCAGTGCTTCAATGGGACTGATGAAAGACAGCATGGTAGTAGCAACTTCTGCTGTCTGATAAAAGCAAACTGGACTGGCAAAATAGCAGGAAAATTTGCTGGTGTCCTTACAGACCCAAAGCTATTTTGTTCATCAGTTCTTTAGACAATTTTTTTTTAATAGCAGAAGAAACATATTCAAGCATCCTAGAAGGCAGCCAGCACATTAAAGAAACTCTAGCTCTGATTTGTCATTTTCTGTCCATTTTCATGAGAAAGTCAGGATAATGGAAACAGATAAGAGAGCCAAGTTGCTAAAATATGAAAATCACAGAATTAGCATTTAACCTAATTCCTTGGTTGAGGCTGTCAAGAAAAGAGCTTGTGCTGATTGCAGAATGTGAATTAGCTTAAGAGCTGTGGCAGTTTGTTAATTTTCATTAACTCTCAAGGGTTAACTCTAAAAAAAAGTTATATGACACCCATTTTGGAAAACCTTCTTTAATAACAAAGACATTAGGCTCATATGCTTATCTTCAACAGTTCCTATAACATTGGATTTTCCCCTGCTTTGTATATTGCATAGTTATTTGACATTTAAGTGTCTTTGGATTTAAGGGTTAAAGGAATTTTATTCACGCTTCATCCTGAGAGAAGTCATTATCTCAGTGTTTAATGCTTCTAATGTTTACTACACTGCATCGTGGCTTCTCTAGTATATTTGCTATTAACACATCCCAATTCACTTTTTGCCTTTCAAATCGTTTGGTCTTGTATTGATTTTGCAAGTACTTTACCAATAATATCTCATCTGAAGACCTCAGGAGGTACTAAAAAATATTTCTGAGAGAACACCCCATCTAGCTCATATTAAGTTATCTATTCATGTTTTTGCTTTGTTTGAAGGGATTCTGTGTTGTTTTATGGAAAAGTAGGTGATGCAGATTAACAGAAAATTTAAATCAAGCTAGCAGGTCATGCTGGGAACTACTAAAGTTGTTAACATTTGAGAATATACTGAAAGATAAGATCCTTTCCTCAACAACACTGCAAAGGATTTTCAAAACCAGTCATTTTAATCTGTTAATCATAGTGATATTTGAAATCCTGTTTTGTAAGGTTTGATACAGTTTTGGAGATACCGAGAACAATGTATTTAAGGTCTATTGGGTTGAATGGGTGATTCATCATCTGGAAAAAATAGAGGAAACCTCTTTGTGGACTGGAAACAATGATGTTTTAGACCTCAGCCAGCTTCAGAGGCACTCATCTCTGGAGATGCAGAGATTATAAAAATCAGAATCGAAACAAGACATACATAGAGTCAATGGAAAGAGAACTAGGCAGGGTGACAGAGGAGGATAATGAAAAGTGGGTTTGTAAATGCAGAGGTTTTTTTCAATGAGTCCTTGCATAATACCTAGAAACAAAGGCTGCCTCAGGTATATGAGGTCCCTGGAAAATTTAACCACCTGAAGTATTTACCTTGATGCCTAGTGTATGACAACTCTAGGATTGAAGATATTGGACAGCATGTAGTGAGGGTATCTGAGGTGTTTCAAGGCAATCCAAAGCAAGCCTTGAAGCTCTATGGACAAACAGGTTTTTAAACCATGCAAGAGCCTTCAAGACAAAAGGTATGCTGGGGCCTGATGGAATCCACCTGTCCCAATGGGGAAAATGGGTCTTTGGGTGTAAGCTGGTGGGGCTGAATGAGAGACCTGTAAACTAGAATCGATCTGGGACAGGGATACCAACAGGACTGCAGTAGGTAAGCCAAGGGCTGGCCAGTCATCGTCTGAGGATAGCAATGCTAGTGAGAACATTTACACTGCTCTTGAGAGCATGGAGGGCTCAGGAGCATATCTGAAATGTTTTTACACCAACCCATGTAGTATGAGAAAAAAACAGGTTGAAATGGAAGCATTGGTCAGCTCCCAGAGCCATGGTATCATTGATATTAGTGAAACTTGGTGGAATGATTCCTGTGATTGGAGTGCTGGGATGGAGGGCTGCAGGCTGCTCAGAACAGATAGGCAGGGCAGGCAAGGTGGAGGTGTCGTGTTATACATAAGGGAGAGGTTTGATTGTACAGCCCTTACACTAGTTATGGTGTGGTTGAGAGACTCTGAGTGAGGATTAGGGAGATGGAAAACAAAGGAGGTGTTGTAGTGGATGTCTACCACCAATCACCCAGCCAGGACGTAAACCCTGATGAGTTCTTCTATAGGCAATTAAGATAAATTTCTGGACTGGTAGCCCTGGTCCTTATGGGAGATTTCAATTTCTCAGATGTCACCTGGGCATCTCATACTTCTGTGATGAGCAGGTCTTGGAAATTCATTAAGTTTATAGCAGATAACTTTTTGTCACAGTGAGTCAACTAGGAAAGATGCCCTCCTAGACTTGCTGTTTGTGAGTAGACGACTCGTGGGGGGTGAGATGGTAGGTGGTTGTCTTGGCCACAGCGATCATGAAATGGTTGAGTTTAAAATTTTCAGTGTAATGAGAGGAAAGCACATCATTGCTACCCTGAACTTCAGGAAAGCAAACTTTGAGCTGTTCAGAGACCTATTTAGCAGAGTACGCAGGGAATCTTCTTTCGAGGGCTTAGGAGTCCACGAGTGCTGGTCGGCCTTTAAGAACCACCTTTCAGAAGCACAGGAGCAGGCAATTCTACTGTGTTGTAAGTCAAGCAACTGGGTCAGAAGACCAGCTTGGCAGGAGAGGGAACTCCTCAAGGAGCTCAAGAGGAAAAATAAATTGTATGATATTTGGAAGCAATGTCAATCTTCACAGAAAGATTATAGAGCTTTGGTTCATATATGCAAGGAGAAGACACAAAAGGTCAAAGCTCAATTAAAGCTGAAACTGGCCAGTATTGTTTCAGATAACAAGAAGGACTTTTTAGAGTATTAATAGCAAGAGATCTAAAGAAAATGTTGGACAAATACTCGTTGAAGTGCTCATTTGACTGAAAGAGCTGAAGAAAAAGCAGAGGCATTCAATGCTTTTTTTTGCCTCAGTCTTTAACAACACTGATGGGGGCAGCCCAAGGTCTGAGTTGAAGGATTACAAGTATGGGAACAGTGATTTTCTATTTGTGGACACTGAAATTGTGAGGGACCAGCTGTATCAGCTGAAAGTCCATGGGGCCTGATGGGATTCATCCCAGAGTGCTGAAAGAGATAGGGGATGTTATGGCAGGACTCCTTTTGATCATCTACTGAAGGTCTTGGGAGTCTGGGGAGGTCCCTGCTGACTGGAAGCTACCCAGTGTTCCACCTCACAAGAAGAGCATGAGGGAACACAGAGAGAAGTACAGACCTGTTAGTCTAACCTCAGTTTCTGAAAAAATTCTGATTATACTGGGTACTATTGAAAGGCATTTAAAGAATAATGCAATCATCAGGCACAGTCAACATGGGTTCAGGAAAGGAAAGTCCTGTTTAACTAATTTAATATCCTCCTGAAATAGGGTGACCCACCTAGTGGACAAAGGGAAGGATGAAGGATGAAGTGGATGTGTTTTTTCAGGAATTTAGTCAGGCTTTTGGTACTTTCTCTCATGGCATCCATCTGAACAAGCTGTCCAACTGTGGGATGAGCAGGTTCACAGTATGCTGGGTGAAGAATTGGTTGCAGGACAGAGCTCGAAGGTTTCTAGTGAATGAGGCTACATCTGGCTGGAAAACAGTCACCAGCGGTGTTCCTCAGGGTTCAGTTCTAGGGCCAGTCCTGTTCAATATATTTATCAACATTCTGGATGCAAGAACTGAATACACCATTAGCAGGTTTGCTGCTGATACCAAATTGGGAGGTGCTGTTAACCTTCTTGAGGGAAAAGAGGCCTTGGAGAGGGATCTAGATAGATTGGAACAATAAGGAATGATTAATGGGATGATATTTAACAAGTCAAAATGCCAGATTCTGCAGCTAGGACAGAGGAATGCCGGACACAAGTACAAACTGGGAGAGGAGCGGCTGGAGAGCAGCCCTGCAGAAAGGGATCTGGGGGTGCTGGTTGGCAGCAAGCTGAGTAGAAACCAGCAGCGTGCCCTGGCAGCCAAGAGGACAACCCACATCCTGGATGCATCCATCACAGAATCACCAGCCGGTTGGTGTGGCCTCACCTTGAGCACTGTGTGCAGTTCTGGGCCCCACAGTACAAGAATGTGAAAGTCCCTGGATGTGTCCAGAGAAGGGCAACAAAGCTGGTGAAAGGGCTGGAAGGAATGTCCTGTGAGGAGTGGCTAAGGGTTTTGGGTTTGTTTAGTTTGGAGAAAAGGAGGTTGAGGGCAACCTTATTGTTCTCCGCAGCTCCGAGAGGCGGGGAAGAGGAGAGGGAGGTGCTGAGCTCTTCCCCCTGGTATCCAGTGATGGGACATGTGGGAATGGTTCAAGGCTGCAGCAGGGGAGGTTTAGACTGGATATTTGGAACCATTTCTTTACCAAGAGGGTGGTCAGACACTGAAACAGGCTTCCTAAAGAGGTGGTCAATGCTCCAAGCCTATCAGGGTTTAAGAGGTATTTGGACAATGCTCTTAACAACGTGTTTTACCTGGGCCAGCCCTGAATTGGTCAAGCACTTGGACTAGATGATTGTTGTAGATCCCTTCCAACTGAAACAGTCTGTTCTATTCTATTCTATTAAAAAAAAAAAAAAAAAAAAAAAAAAATCTGCACGTGACTAAATCCTGCTAGTAAACTCCTGAAAGTGGCTCTATCACTTCTGGAATTAAGCTGCCCTCTGAGCTATAGGGCTTGGATGGACCAGCTGAGGTCTCTGCAATGTGCTTCTCTGTGCAGTGGGAGACATTCCTGTGATGCTGCTCTGCAGAGCTTCTCCTCAAATGCACAACTCCTACCTCCCTCACCACCATCCCCTACCCCACCCCCAAAATCCAGAGTAATACTACTCTGTTATTTTACTAGATTATTGCAGATCACAGCCAACAGAAGACAGGAGTGGAGGTGGCCAATTGTATTTTTTTCAAACTATGAATCGAACCTATGAATTGAAATGTGAGAGAAAATGCTTCAGGAATGGCTCTCCTCTGATTGCATTCTAACCGGTTCATCTATCCAACAGTATACATCAAAAAGCATCACATGCATTAGCACTCTGCTGTGCTGTCAGATGCCTCTGCCCTGCCACTGTGAGGATGCTGAACTGGGTGAAAGCTCTTAGTAGAGGCATCTCTACATAAAATATCCCTTCTGCTAGACAAAACCTTTGGTGGAAATTAGTCCCCATATTTCTACACCTCACTTCTATTTTTACTAGGTCTTAGACCTGTGTTTGTAAAGCAGAATTCTGACAATCCATCAGTTGCATAAAGGGTTTGTGTGGCCAGGCCCAATGGTGTGACTCAGCATATTAATGCTTTACATGCATTTAATAAAAATTATACAGTCACTATGGCACTTTTCTCAAGGCAAAGCATTTTAGAATAAAATAATTCAGCTTGAAATTCATGGCAATGGAAACACATGAAAGCAGTTCATTTTTAACTTGGCTACAAGTAATTGGTGTATTGTTCTTCTCTATTGTTTTTTCTTATTTACCTCTTAAAACAGAATGTCATATCATTAAATCTGCTCCATTGGTATCTGTCATCTTAACAGCATGTTGGCCAGTATTTTTATGAAGTAAATGTGAAGCTTTTAATTTCCTATTCTTCACTGCATTTACTACTCCCACAGGACCATCCTGTGTCATGCTTTTCCACATAGAGTAGTAACTTACTCTGCAAGTGCTGCTTTTTTTCTTTTTTTCTTTTTTTTTTTTTTCCATTAGAGGTTTCAGCATAGCAAACTATTACTTTATAAGGGAAAGGATAGAAGAGTTTGGCCTAGGTGCATGGAAATAAGTTGTTGGGTTGTTTGTTTTTTTTTTCAGTAAGGACAATCTGCATTTTTCAGAGAGCTGGGTGTTCAGGTGTTTTGGTTTTGGGGTTTTTTTTGGGTTTTTTTGTTTGTTGTTTTTTTTGTTTTTTTTTTTTTTTTTTTATCAGAGAACTATTTTTAAAAAATGAGTTAGAAATTGCTATAAAGTTTTCAGAAGAACCGTACTCAGTTCAAAAGACTGCACAGCTTTGCCCAAACAAAAAAAAAATATTTCAGTATTTCTTTTCCATGCCTTTTTTAAATTTTGAGTGTCATTGGTTTTAGCCTTTGGTTTTATTGCTGACACAATAAAATAGTTTAACTCCATAATTTCAATGCTTTTTTATTCTGACACTTATAATATAAAATGTTTAATTGTAGTGTTTTATATACCATTTCTTTGACAACTCTATTTTACTTTACAGAACTCCTTGAAAAAGGAAGAGCAAAGCTGAGAAGAAATAGTCACCCTCACTGCTAATAAAGCAAAACATATCAATGATGAGAAATGTTGAAACAAAGCAGAGACTGTCAGGGTCACATCCCCTGCCAAAGCTCAAAGCCACGATAACAAGTTTATCTGTGATGTGAAGAAATTTTGTGGAAAAGGGATGCCTTTTAAAGGTCTATGAAAGAAACCCTGACTGGTGTGATGGCTGTCACAGGCCAGTAAAATGTTCTTTCTGATGAATGAATGAAGAGTGACACACAATATTAAAAAGATGTCAGCATGATCTTACATGAACAGGTCAGTAGATGATGAGCTTTCTGCCACCCAGTCAAATCAATTACTACAGCCCACTTCAGAGGTCAGCTTATTGCCCTCACCATGATCCAGGTCTACGCTACAATGCTCTACACAGGGAAACCAAGCGATCTGTGATCAGCATGAGTATTGCCTAAAAAACACTATGAACAAAGACATCATTGTGGCACCAGGCAACTCTACTAGGGCTGGAGAGCACAAAATTAATGGGAAGGCACCAGAAATGGATGAGTGGAATGGCTCTTCATATTCTCTGGATTCCACACTGTATGTGTGTGTGATACAGTTATCAACCGCAATCCTTAAATATTATTTTCTCCTCGTGAACTAATGATTAAGCACTTCAACTGCATCACATTTTTTATCAGGTTTCAGGCATCTCCTTTGAGGTATGCTCCCCAGATACCTTTGAATTATTGAAGGTAGAAACAGACAGCTAAGTCATGCAATGTTATAGGTGTCTTCCCATACCATTTCCAAATTTGAAACGTACTCAGCTTGCTCAGCATGCTTGCTGGCAGGGCAAGCTGGTATTTTCCTAGCCAGATCTTTGATCCTTTCAAAGGGAAAGAGAGCCTTGAGTTTTAGCTGATGCTCCTTTCCAAAGCTTTTCCTACTAAAGTGATGTGCATGCTAAGTACTGCAAATGCTCAATAATATTGAAGTAATCTGGAATTTCAGAAGCTGTTCCTGGTTCATGCTGTATGAAAACTATCATGGCTAGTGTAACCAGGTTTATAGTATAAAGAGCTGTGGAATACATGTGTAATTTGTGTGTCCACTGTGTCTGCCAGGATTTAGAAGTGCCATGTTAAAAACCAACTACTCTCTCCCCGAAGGATGTATATGTTGAATTATTAATAACACAAAATACTTCATTTCAGTGCTTTTGGATAATTATCAGAGCTCTTTCAGGGCACTGCCAGTTTTTTAAAGCTTAGCCATGTTGCATTACAAGCAAACAGAATATTATAAATGTAGTCTTTGCGAATAAAAATGGTGAGCAGAGTATATATTTACCAACACTCAAATGAAAAATCATTGTCTAGATGGGATAGTATTGGTAGATAAAAGCTACCATGCAATGAAATAAGACAATCCCAATCAACAGTTCTTTAGCAAAAAGATGTACTAAGGCATATTTTTGTGCACAGTTTTAAAAATGCAGTATACATTCATGTATTAATCTATAAAAAGCAAGATATAACTCATGTAAAATACTTTTAAAGTACACACAGGGTATTTACTAGATAAAGAAGCTATCCATAGAGTAACCAGAAAATACATTCTGGGATGATCTGCAAACCTGCATTGATTTTTCTCCCTTCTCTTAACTACCTTCACCACCATTTACCATAACAATCAAAAGGGCATTTCAACTAGAAAGGACTTCTCTAGTTTGCTCATTTTACCTCTCAGCTTAGTGAATTTAATGTTTTATTTCCTTACTTAAACTGTGATGAACCTGAAGGACAAACTACAGCCTCACATTCCTGATTTCAGCAGATTATGTTTCTACAAGAGTAAGAACAAACAAAAAACCCTGAAGTGGCACAGAAGAAACCTGTGATGACTCAGCAGGGATGCACCAGTCATCCACATTTCACAGCAGCATTAAACTGAAGTGTCAGGTACCATCTTCCCATCGCGCCAAGCTCAGCATGAAGTGTTATCTGTTTGCTGCTCACTTGGTCAAGAAGCTCATTTGCTCATTAATGTGGCTACATTTTACATGGCATACATTTTTCTCTATCTTCTTAAAATAAATAGGATACAGAAATAACAATAAACTGCTAAGCATTTAGACTGTATTGGGCTTTATATATCTTCATAACTTCAAATAATCAATATACCCTCAAAGTAGCTTGGTGGCTTAAGTATCATCCCTCGCATAAAAAGAAAATTAAACCACTGGAAAAAGATCCCCTTGAGCAGTTTGGCAGCTTCAGCCACATCGCGATGAGCTGGGCGTGCTCAACCCTTTCTGATCTTCAACACTGCTGATACAACCTGGTCCTGCAAACATCATCATCATCCTCACAGAGCTGTAAGCTCCAAGAGAACCAAGGGAAGGAGTGCAGTCAGCATATGCAGAATAAGTGGACGTATTTTATTTTTTTTTTTTTTAGTTCTTCCAGACCTCACTTTGTGGAAATACAAATCACGCAATGACAGGAAAAAAATGCCGGAGTAATGAGTACATTTTAATTCTGTTTTCTGTGCATCACAACTATCATATCTCAGTGGTACCCCGGTGAAATCTATATGCATCTAAACACAGTGTCTGTGGAAAACAAATTAAAAACTAAATAAGCCACAGACTGAAATGGGAATAAAACAGATTTGGAAAGCAGAAAGGAATGCTGATGAATTGTGTGCAGCTTTTCTCTTGTAAAGCTGAGCACCGTGTTTGAATGCTGACCATACTCGCTCTTTGTGTTTCAGTTGATCCCCATGCCTTAAGACCATGTATTATTTTTAAAAACAACTGTGCATCTATTTAGCAATATACATTCCTCAGTACAAAAAATGGACAGATACAATGATGCTCCCGGTGACTTAAAGATCAGCGGGATTTTTCTCCCTGCTCCTTGAATTCAGAATCTAATTGACTAAATACAAATCCTGAGTTGGTGTCCAGATGACTCTTTCTACTCTGTTGCTCAGAGTAGTTAAAAAACTGTACATTTCAGGTAATATATGTAAGGGGAATGCTCATGTCCCAGAGATTTAAAAACTCGATTCTTTTTATAAACTTCCTGGTACAAACCTCCTGGAGTCACAGTGTACTGCAAAAAAACGCTGTTGCAATTGATCTCACAGATGTTCACAGAGTGTATAAAAAACTTCCTGGAAGTAGAGGTGTAGTTTTTGAAGCTAGTTACTTGTTTAGTGTTTTGTTTTGTTTTGTTTTGTTCTGGTTTTTTATGCTGTGGATTATTTTAGTCTTCTGAACGTAAAAATATACAGCCCAATTATAATCTAAATGAAAAAAAAAAAAAAAAAAACCACAAACAAACAAACCAAACAAAAACTGTGGAAGGTATCTGGATTGGCACTGCATTTGCACAGGATTTTCTTTAAACTCCCAAATGAAGTCATTATTTCACCTTTTTCTGTCATAAATTATTATTTGAAAACAAATCTAGAACAGTTGTCCCACTGTTACTTAGTGGCAGAAGGTCCTATTAGTGTTTTGTGAAGGTGCACTGCCTGGAAACAGTGCTCTGCTTCAACATTACAGTACTACCTTCTGCCTAGAACTCAGAAAATATTTTATTTTATGGGAATAAGCAGATGTTTTCAATAAATCATTCATTAACTAAAATGTTGGGCTAGATCTGAAATAATTTATGCATTCAGACTGAATTTGATAGATAAATCATTACAGCACTGGAGAAAAAAAATAAATCCCAAACAAACAAACAGAAACCTAACTCAACCCAAACCTTCCAAATTAATTTCCAACATGAGAAGGTTTTATTGTTTTATCCAGTAGCCTGTTGAACAAGACACTTGTACCTGCAAGTCGTATATATTCTAAACCTAAAAGTCTTGAACCTACACTTGGCACTACTTTATCTGATATCCTGGATAGGATGGCTCCTATTTCTTTTCTTGAAGCTATACATATCCAGTATACCTTGAGACAGATTTAATATTCTGTTAACAAGTATACAAATATGGAAGTGGGGATACCTAGGTTTTGGTATCTCCCATTTTCTATGGAATATTATTTTTTTCTGAAAATCACATGGTACTTCCATTCAGGCTGAACCACGTTCTTCACTGCAAGAAGTTTCTTCAGTTCCATAGAATTCTGAATAATTAAAAATCAAGGTATTAAACTTTTAAGGAAAAGCCCTAAATGGAAAAATACCCATGTTGTTTATTTCTGTCTTTTCAATCTGAAGTTCATAATACAATCAAGTATAAAACTTCAAGCTTAATTATAATATTTTGGTCAAGGACTGTGTTTTTTTTGGGGGGTTATATATCAATAAAGCACAAAGGATACTCTGGACAACAGGAAACCAACAAAAAAACATCTAATATATTTTGCTGCAATATAAGGTACACAGATATGTGGCACTGCTAATACTAATTTTCAGACAGTATTGTCTTAGTGAAAAGTTGACAGTAATTCCACCTCTCTTATCTGATTCTGGAAAGATCTTGAAACCAAAAAGACTGATTTCAGATGGATCTTTCTTATTCTGGTGAACAAAGTCTGCTGTTACCTATCTTGCTGTTAAGTCAAGGCTTGAACACTTGCTGGTGGTTCAATGACTACTTCATGGAAAACTTCCTTTATACATCTTTGAGTTTGCAATGTGGTACATTAAGAAAATGATGGAAACAATTCTGCTGCCTCATCATTAGAATAAGATAGGTGGGTGCAAGAAATGGGTTTTTCATTGCAAGGAATAACCAAACTGAAGGGGTTGAAGTTTGGAAGGTTATGTCTATTTTTAATATTCAGATAAAAACTGAGAAAAAGGACAGCTGCAATTGCTTTCATTATAACTTTTTTATCACACCATTATAATACTTTTAATTTTGATTGGATATGAAATGAAATCAAAACTCTTGCTCCACTAAAGCAGGAATTCTAATTTTTAAAAAGCTTGCGTTAATGAGGCTGTTAAAAAAAACCAAAACCAAACAAACAAAAAAAACAACAACAACAAACCACAACAAAAACCTTTAACTTCCCAGATTTCTGTGGCCTCTGTATTTCTAGACTAGTAATTAATTAGCTTGGTTCCATTCTCTAACTATAAAATGGGGTGGACCACATTAATATGATGCGAGAGATGCTCACAAACAGCACAGCGAGAAAAGTCATCAAAGTACACACATAGCTATGTACACTGCGCTCACCAAAACAATTAATGGGAAACCTAAATACAATCTAAGAAATTGGACTTCTGAGTTCAAAAAGCTAATTAATCTTTGTATTCATAACTGTTCAGAGGTCCCAAGGGGCTGATGTATTTTTAAGAGTGTTGGTGGATGGCAGGTGGTAGTTTTCACCACTGCTATCGGCTGTAATCTTGAACATTGACAGACAGTTTCTGTAGGTTATTTTCCCCCTTTACTTAATTACTCAGGTTTTGTGAAGTACCCTTTTTTCTTTAAGCAATCAAGGAGTATTTTTTAGAGAAAACAGACACAGATTGGTATAGGCTGCAGGAAACAAAAAAACAAAAACAAAAAACACAGCACAAACCAGTTCTTAATATATCACATTGAACTGTTCTCAGAAATCTTTAAGAATAAAAAATAAAATAAATAAATAATTTTTTTTAAAGCGCCAAAGATAGGGAACAGAGAGAACAAGGAGATAGGAAAAGTTTAGTAGAGGCAGGATGTCCTTCTGGGGAGATGAAATACATCCTCATCTATCAGCCCTCTGATCAGCCTTACTTTTCTTCCCCTTCTCCCTGGAGGGAAATAGGAGATTTGCTCTGCTAAAGCCAGTGTGTTTCACTGATAAGTAATGCTTACCTTGCCAGTGTCTCACTGCTTGCTGCTCTTGCTGCTTTAATAGTGCAGATATTTATTCTGCTTTCACTGCAGGCGAACAAAGACTTTGGCTAAATTTCCTTCGATGTCCTGATTTAATCACCTTGCATTAAACTGCTGCATTTAGCAAGCAAAAGAGAAATCACCAATGCACAGGTAAGAAATCTCTTTGTAAGTCAGATATTTCTTTCACAATTAGAAAGAATCTTGCCTGTCCTCTAGTTGACTTACCAGCTGTATAACTAGCTGAATGCAATGCTATGTACAGGCACAATTTCTTAATTTCCTTCGAGCACAGCCTATGAGTGTTTGAGAGAACAGAGAGGGCATTTTGCAATACTTTGAACAATTTCTTTCATATTATACGCCAATTATAAACTTCCAAACCTCTGTAAAGAGTCAAGCTTTTCCAAGGCTGAGACATTTTGTTCTAATTGTACCTTTAATTGTGCCTTTCCTCTAATAGTTATACATATGTTTTGTAATTCAAAATGAAGTACTCAACAATCAACTCATTATATTTCTTTATGAAATCTACATTCCATTGATGGCAGCACACAAAACCTGTCACCATACATATTTGTTGTTTATTTCCATTCAAAGACAGCTTTCTCATGTCTAGTTTTCAAATTTATTTTGACATCATTATGCTTTGCCATGGACAAAGACTACAAATCACGCTGAAATATGAAATATTTTTTTAGGTGACTTTTATTGAACAGGTTAATGGATAACAATTAAAGTGCCACAAACTTGTCTCAAACGAGGAAATAATAATAATAGTAGAGTACAAACTCTCAAAAATTATGCATGGAAGGACTAACTTTTTAAAAAACAAAGAAAACTACTAAGAAAACTACAAAGAAAAACTAAGTTTTCTTTGTGGTTTACTTTCTTCAGCTGCAATCTCTTTGCTAAGTTGAAGAAGAGAAAACACACAGGTGTTGAAGTTATGAGATTTGAAACAGAGATGATCAACACCCAGCTTTGCTCCTGGCTGGCCCTGGGGTCATGGAGCTCTGTAAGGCTGCTGGATTCAGTAGCTCCTAACAATTTGCCTTAGTTTTGGTGGTCTACTAGTTCTTTTGAAGTTTGGTCCCCAGCAGGGGTTTTCAGAGGCTCCAGCACACTGGCTCACTTGGAAGTAGGTGCTCAAACACAGCTTGGGGAAACCCACCTTCACAAGTAACAAACAAGAGCAGTGCAGTGGGGTCGTTTTTTTCTTGTGAAGCAACAACCAAACAACAAAATTGTGTATGATTCAAAACTTCCATAACACAACTTTCCCCTACGAATTTCCTTTCCACTGGCAGCTTTAACATTTGTCACCTTCTCACCTGATTTTCAAGGGAAAAATTGCTTCAAAATATTGTAGTTCTGCAAGGATTCTCTGGATTTGTTTAAACTGCTTTGGAAACTCCTCACTTTTCAGTATCCTGAGCTCCCTGAGAAAGTTCCAAAGGTTACTCCAAATGATAGTGGATTCCCTGAACCTACTCATGGTCCTTTGTAAGCCAATCTTGTGTTCTACTTTTTTCATCTCCTTAGGCTCTGGACAACAGTATCCTTACACGCAAAGAAAACAAAACATATCCCTGTAAAAACCAGAATTTAGGAAGTGAAGCAGTACAAAGATAAAATATGACCTTTTTTTTTTTTTTTTTTTTTTTTTTATAACCAATGGCCCCATCCTGGCCCTTAGCTATTACATGATTTTTATTGCTATAATGTGTGGAGTTAAGAAATGTATGTATTTGTTGGAGAAAAAAAATAGAATATTAAGAAAAAATATTTTAAGGAGAATAATTTATAGAAAGGAAAGTTAAATTCACTGGAAAAAATCTATCAAGTTAATATAAAAGTAGTTCAGGAAGAAATAATTTGATAGCACCTTATTTTAATAAAAATCATCCTTGTGATAAAGACTGATTTAAACCCCAGGATTCTTGGGTTTTGCGTACTAGTGAGGAATGAGAAAAAAAACTTAAATATGTTGGAGTTTGAATTTTTCTTCCAACAAGTACTCAACTAAAAAGGTACATGTTTTATGATATGGGGCATTATTCAAGCTAGCTAGTTAAATTTCTTGGAATGGTACAGTTGAGCAAAGACTTTGCAGGAATAATCTGTCTCAGCACTTGTCTTCATGACTTGTAAAACCATACAAAAGCCTGAAATAGTGAAAAGTCATTTCAGTCTTTTAACATTAACACACAATGTTTTATGTGTATGGAATCAGTATGTCCTTCATAATTGTCCCTATACAAACCAACATAATTGTCCCTATACAAAGAGGAAGGCAGATAATCCCAGCCCTTGAGAGATTTCAGTATAAAGGAGACTGTTTTATAACTCAGATGAGGGGATAATGCATGAGACTAAAGGCAAACAGTTTTGGTAAAGTGGCTTTTGGATGATAGCATGGCTTTTACTGTTAGAAAATGCATATTTAATCATAGAGTCATAGAACAGCCAAGGTTGGAAGTGACCTCAGAAGATCATCTCATCCAAATTTTGTTGGAAAGGCAGCCTAAATGAGATTAACTAGCAGCTATTTGTTTCATCCAAACTACTTTCTTTCTAGAAGAGCTAAAATCATTCAGTGACAACTCCGAGATAGATCAACATATGCTTTGAAGTAGTTCAGTACTCTGGATGTTTCATAATACAGATTAAGCAGTAAGCATAAACCCAGAAAACTTTAAAATGAAAGGCTGCAGGGAATCTAATAAAGTCTACATTATTTCAACCATCACCGGGATATTGCCCCACAAACACTGGTTTTATTATTCACAAAGAGGACAGACTTTTGATTTGAACAATTACAAAAATTCCCAGAATTCATATTCAGGTATTTGGGGCAGAGAAGTCAGTTTATTAAATTTTAAATCACAATTTTCATGCAATGTTATTGTATTAATTATTCCTTTAAATGTTGTACTTCTTAGAGCTCTACAGAACTGTCATACCTTTCATTACAGCTGCAGCTTTATTTGCCTTAAAATATTTAAGATTAATAAAAACATCCTTAGCAATGAAAATGAATGAAAATGAAAAATTAATTTAAATAGTCTTGGATGTGAATAGTGTGTGATATGGACTGAAGACTGGAAAAAGGAAAAAAAAAAAAACAACCAAAGGATGCTTAAATGGCACTATTATATCTTAAAAGATTGTGTGCTTGTGCATTGCATCAGGGATAGCGTCAAGCTGCCTCTTCTCATTTGATCCAAACAAAAAATGATTTGACACCAGGAACTGTGTCTTCAATGACCTACATGGCATTTGTATCAAGACTTTGTTTAACTTCATTACTCGCTAATGAACAGGGGCATAAATATCACTGAAATTTAACTGACAGCATTAGATTTTGGATTTTGCATTTAGCAGTGAGGACAGGTGAGTAATACAATTAAGTCCAGATAGGTCCTGGTAAATCAGAAAATGTCCTGGTTCTACCTCAATATTTGGGACCCAGGGAAATTTTCCTCCTGGCGTAATGTTTTTGAGAGTCAGAAGGATAGTAATACCTTCCTCAACATACAGTGTCTGCTTTTAACGTTTCAGCAGTAGCCGTGTGAAGAAATTGCAAACTGTATCTGCCAAAAAGAATCACTCAGCTGTATCTGATGAAGATACACAGGTACTTGCACCTTGGATAGACTTTACACAAAATACCAGATGGCTTTGTAAAGGCATCGTGAAGTCACAGGGCAGGCAAATGACGCTCATGTTCCTATGAAAGCTTCCACTGGACTTCTAAATATTGATTACACAGGAATTCTTGTTGGGCACTGCCCATAGTTTAATGTAATGAAATGATAGTTACATCTGGTTTTATCTAAGAGTTAATCCTCCTGTCCAAATTGTTCATGTAAAGGTTTTTTATCCTTAATGGTATAGGAATTATAGGCCACGTTGAGGAGTGATTTGTGTCATCGTGAGACAGATGCTCCACACGATGGGAGTGAGTCACCTGCTACAGGGGTTAATTTCTCTCTATTATTGATTTGAGTGGAAATTTCTAGTATATGACAGCATGCTGTGCTTAATAATAGCTACATTTGTTATTATACAAAAGCGAATAATGTACATTTAGCTATTTAATAAGTATACCTACAAGTATTTTCTATTTATATAGCACATTTCTCAAAGGAGATGGCTATAAATGGCTAATTTATATAAGCAACTACTGTAAATATTTCTCCCAAATTACTTCTATGCCTTAAAAATAAATTAATTAATTAATAATTAAAAAAAAAAAAACACAAAAAAAAAAAAAAAAAAAAAACAAACATCTCTCTGGCTAATATTCTGGCTTGATGATTTTGCCTAATTACTCAAAGGAAATGTGTTTTGTTTTTCTCCCCAGCAGATAGGAGTCCGACTCAGGGCTACAGGACAAATTCTGCCATGTTCAGTCCAGCCCTCAAAAAAAGGTGTTGCTTTACTTTAAAAAGATTCAACCTTTTATTATTATTTTTCCTTAATAATGAGAAGGGGATGTACGTGTTCATGGAGAAAGAGAAAAAAAATAATATATTATTTTTTTGTTTGGTGGGTCACTCAGGAGAAAGGAACAGAATAAACAAGATGCTTTAAGGATGCTGAAGGATTGAATCCACTGATCATTTAATGGAAAATGCATAAACATCCCTTGAAGCACTTACAGTTATTTAGGAGTTTTCTACTCGAAGTCAAGAAGGCTCTACCCACTTCCTTATTTCGGACTCGAGAATGTACTGTAACCATCGGGTATACTTACAATAAAAAATGTGAGTAGCTGCTCATACTCTGCCTACATTCATCGACAGCCAGGCAATAAATGAGCGTCAACTAATTTCATAGGCAGGGTGTAACAGTACTGTCACTGGAGATGGAGGAAAAAGCTCAGTGACTGACTCACCAAACCCACAGCAGTTCCCTGGCCAAGGGGATGTATCTTGAGGATATATCAGACATTAAATTGCTCATTTGATTTCAGCCAGGCTTCAGCTCTGTGTGTCTCACGACATTTTGAGGCGAACCTTTGCTGAACTGTTTACCTTTCTCAAGGTAAATCACCCTTGGAGCTATACAGTCTGTCCCTGCTGAGAGGAAATGAAGATTTATTTTTTTTCCTTGTGTAAAACAAACAGTAGCAACGTCTCTGGCCTGTCCTCCCCATCCTGGGAAACAAAGCAATCATTTCTGCTATTACACTTGCTATCAGCATAGCACAAGTCTGCCAGCTTCCCCTTTTCACCTCTCCCAGCTTTCTAGTTTCTTGTATGAATGCACTTCATCATTTTCAAATTTTCCTTTTGGCGGATTCAGTACTCAAATAACTATTACTTTGCAATGCACACACAGTAACCCCAATTTTCCATTCACTGGATTTTCTTCATTTTCTCAGAAAAAAATAGTACTTCATTACATATCTACTCATCTGCGTGCCTGGTGAAATGCAACATTATTCCAGGCAGAATCTGGGCTATTTGTTTGTTTGTTGGAGAGAAAAAGAAAAGATGGGTGGCTGATTAGAAGGGTATTAAAGCACAGGATTTTTGGAAGGAGGGATCAATATGTCATTACTAGAATCCATTAAATGGACACCTTATATCTCCAATGCAAAACGTATTTTATATGATGATATAGAGTTTTTAAGAGCAATTTGGGTTTATATTAAAAATCATAGTTAAACAATGTTTAAAAGCATTTAGGTGAAAATCTAACTCAAAGTTCAAACTGCAAGATGATGCTTGCTTTTTTTTTTAACCCATAAACCCCATTCCTTGAGATTAAAGGTTCTCATGTTGTAAAACTGGTGATATAAAGTAAAGTAAGGTTTTGCACTAAGTTTTCTTTTTGTTGCTGGTCTTTTTTTTTGGGGGGAAAAGTTTTCTGACATCAGGAAAAATGTTAGCTCTGCTTTGGTGTCAGGGGTCACGCTTTTGCCTGAGGCAGCCTCACCACCAGTTGATAGCAGAAATTAGGAGTGAGGGTAACAGGAGAGAGGACTCACCTTTGGTCAGGACACATTTGGAATTGCTTTCATTGAGGACAAGGAGAGACCACAGGCATTTTGAAGTACACATTTCCATTCAGGAATTCTTTGTACTAGATATTACTTCACCACTGATACTGAAATAAAGCCCCAGCTGCAGCTGCCTCCTGCAAAAAGTTAATTCGCCCTCATGGCTAATGTCCTGACGTGCGGGGTGTGAATTGTAGGAGCCACTGGAGATGCTGGGTTGTGTGAGCAGGAAGGAGGAGGAACCAGGCTATGCCTGAAACAAGTAACAAATCATCAGAATTGGCTAGTTTCCTCTAAGGATGCTTTGTACTTTTATAGAAAAACTACAATAAATAAGTTGATCACGTAGATAAATAAATAAATAAAGCTAGGAAAGAAGAGGTGATATATCCTTAGCATATCTTCAAGTCTTTGGAAGCATCCTATTGTACCTTCAGCTGTCTTAGCTGCCTTTGGTTTGGTGTTTATTAATAATGCTTGTTATATTTACATGAAGTTTAAACTATACAGCCCTGAAGAAGGATCCAGTGGTAATAATAAAATAGAGTTATGTCCTTAAAGATGAAGGAAGTATCATGATGGGATGCTGCAATTTTACAAAAAATATTTCTGAAGATTAAACCAAATTTCCAAAGTTTCTGATGAAAGCAGATTTTTAATATTCTTTTTGGAAGTTTCTTTACAGAAGGTATTTTAAGTTCACTTTCAGAATAAAATACCAGTTCTAAAACCTTATTTTTCAGTTTCATACTAGATTTATACTGTGCTATCTCATAAAATGTAAGAGATTTTTTTTCTTAAAAAAAACCCCAACCTCACACTAATTGAAATCATACTTCTGGATGTTGGAAAAACATCTATTACACTGTGGAAAAGCAGCAATTAACCAAGAAGCTTTTGTTAGCTCACACATTTTCAGGACATGGATACATCCTTGTTTTGGAGTTAGAGCACAGCTGCATGGCCAGTTACATGTGGCAGTGTTACAAGTATATGTTCCAGTTTGGGAGAGGGGACCAGTAAGAGTCCTATATAAAAGGGACTATGGGTCAGGAGGGAGATTTGCATCTCTTCTTTCAAGATACACACCTCATTTTCTCAGATTCTTGTCTTCCCTCCCCCTTCCTGACCCACAGGCACCTGGAGATAGCAGTCCATATTTGTTTGTAAGTCAATATAAATAAAAAATAACAATAATGCTGTAAAGGGTAGACAGAGGTCACTTTCAATATGCTAAGTTGACTGTACTATGGTATTAATACACACACAAACAAGGAAAACCAAAAGGAAATAAAATGGTATTTGCAGGATAAGGGAATGGAAAAAAGATTGGGGAAACTAAACCACTAATATTTCTCAAAAATCTGTTGCTTACTGCATGAAATAATAGCAATCATAATTTTACATTCTAATATGTTGTCTTTCATTTGTTGTTTAAAGATTTAGTTGATGTAGTCATGTAATTAAAAATAAACTTTTCACAGTATTATTGGTGAAATTGATGCTATGGCATAATGGCAGATTACTGATAAAACATTCTTTGTAAGAACATGGTAATGACATTTCTGAATATACTGATCATGAAATGTTGCATATAGCAAGAGGATCTTAAAAGTCTCTCTGGGTTCACCTGTGTATAAGTGTGTGTGTATACAGAAAAGAGGAGGATTTTCCCATCATTTCCATATTTTCACTTGGAATTTTCTGGCTCTGTATCTGACTCTCAAAAAGATATTCCAACATAAGTTGAATAAAAGAAAGAACAGGGCGGGGGGGGGGGGGGGGGGGGGGGGGGGGCGGGGGGGGCGGGGGGGGCGGCAGGAACAAGTCTCAAAATGGAGACTCAAAAGTCCAACAAATGGACTGACTCTTCCTACATAAAGCCAAGAACTCTGGAGTTGGGATGTTGTGGTTAGAATTTTTGTCCAACATGAGAGGCAACAGATTTGGTTGCGTCTGTGTATGGGTATCACTACCCCTCACTTCTTTTTTTATTCCTCCTGATTTTCTTTTCTCATTACCTTTTTTTTAACTTTTTCCTTTTGTTGTTGTTGTTGTTGTTGTTGTTGTTGTTGTTGTTTCTGTTTGGTTTGGTGTGTTTTTTCTTTTATCCCACCTACCCGGCCAGCCCCCTCCTGCCCCCACAGCAGAACTAAATGGTTATATTTGAAACAACCAAGGGAGCTCAGAGCTGGCATCTTACAAGGGAGGAGCTCAGAGCTGGCATCTTTTGAGGAAGCCTTAATTCCTTTTTCTGTAAATGCTTTTTTCTCTCTGTGCCCAGGCAGAGGGTAAACGTATGCTCCTGGGGTAAACATACAGCACAATGGCAGGGTCCCTACCACTGAGCAATCCTGGGGTTCCCTCTTGCAGTACTTGAATTTGAAATCTTTTAACATCTACAACTATTAAAAAATACTAAAGCAAAATCTGAAATGGCCCTGTCTTGTTAGCCCTCAGTTGTGCTACAAAGTCTGAGTACAAGTTGGTTCACTCCAGAAGTAAAGAGAGGCAAGAAATTTGCTCCGCCAAGGCCATTCATTTCTGCACAGAAGATCCCAGCTACAATTCTGGATATTCCTTTCATCCCTATTTTCCACGTTGTCTTTGAAATAGGTCAACGCTCCTCAGATTCAGATCTCTGTTTCAAAAATATTTTCTAAGATGCAGCTAAAAAGTTTTGGCTACTTAGAATTTATCTTAAATAATTCATAGACCTGGAATATCTGAACCTCTGCCTTTCATTCGTAAAAGGATGCAGCTAACATTATATCACAGGCATACTATTTGCACCTAATATTTGTATGGTGTTTGGTCACTGGGACTACTCTCTATACAGAGAAAAATCCTTTATAAGAAACATGTAATAGTCAACAACTGAGTAATTTCCCACTTTTAGGACTGGAGCTTTTTTTGGGATCTCAAATGATAACTAAGGAGAAGAAATTAACCTAAATTGTAGCCACTGACCTTCCTTTGTTAGTCACTGAATAATTTTTTGACCACAAACATCAGAAATGTGAAAACACTGATTTTTTCCACAAAAGAACTTCAGTAAAATCTTGTTGCTCTGAGCTTCTTCCAGGTATACAATCTGCTGAGCAGAGTTGTGCAGTTCAATCTGTCTCTGGGTTTTCCTCACATGCATTTTATTTCTGGACGTCTGGGTTGCTGCATGCAAACCAGTGGTTCTCCTTCATCTAAGTTAATTGAGTAAGATCTAGTAAATTAAATTTGTGTAAAAAACAATGTTATAATGGTTATATGGGTGAACTAATGAATGCTTGGTATATATAGTGAAGATATGAAAGAGGAAGCAAATTAAGGCTGACACAGAAACCCAATATCTGTAATGTAAAATGGTCTAAGAAGATTGCTTTTACTGTACTTTCATCAACTCTTTCAGGAGAGATTACAAAATTTAACAGAGAATTACAAAAGGTGCTACTTTATCTGATGACATCCAAAAATTAATCCTTATAAGCAGCCCTGTTGCAGGCCATTTGTTTCCTGGGGAAAAAAAGCGGGGTGGGTGGGGAAGGAAAATGTGTAACATTTCAGTTAAATACATTTGGATTTACTAAACGTCTATTAAACCAGGCTGGCCTTGCACCTTTCTTAGATACAGCAGTTTACTACATTTTTAGGTTAAAGGACATCAGTAATATTTCGTCTGTCTAGAATTTAAAAGAGGATCTGAAAGACTGCCAAACAGAAAATTAATTAAAATGGCAAAAAGGAGATTAACGGAAATATTATAAAATGGAGAAGAAATTAAAGAGAAGAGAAAATGGAAGCTACTGGGTTGGAAAGAACTTATTGGAATACCTCAAGGGCCAGTTTGGAAATAGCCTAATTTAATATTTGTAATCATGGCATGACCTAAAGTAGTTTATTAGTCATAGTTGCAAATGATGCAAAGTGGAAGGCATCATCTGTACAGAGAAAGAGGAACATTGTGGAAGATGAACTGAATTGTGAAGCCTGTAATAAGAGGAATGGGGTGAAATTTAGCAGTATAAATAACAAGGTTATGCTTTTGGGTAGAAAATGAAGTAGAGAACAAAACACTGAGGGAAAATCCTGAGATCCTGAATATGGTGTAGTATTCTGATTGCTCACATTTAGGAAACATTAATTCAAACCAGAATAAAACTATGAAGAGACTACTAAAATAGATAGGAGGTAAATGGACATTTACAAAATGGAACAAAGCCATAGAACAGAAGCTTCTAAGAGGACATGATGCTTTCTCATAAACAAATTTGTCAGGGGAATAAACACCAGAGATGTAAAATAACTATTTCCCTTAAAGGTCAAGAAGAAGATTTAGTAAGAAATAGGGTGGATATAAACAGTCTGAATAAACTTAGGACACAAACTAGAAGAAGGCTTCAGCCTATCAAGGGAACAAAATTCTGGGAGGGCTTAGTACAAGAGTAGAGGAGCAAACCTAATGAACTTTGCAAAAGATTTCACAATACTTGTTTTATATATATATATAAACATAATAGGTTTATGACTGCATGATGTGATCCCTTGATCCCCTGACAGGACAGAGGGACGGACTTGTAGACGTGTTGCCTGTATTGTGGATTGCTGAAGTTCTTGTGTTTGTAACAGCATCAGATTTATTACCATTTCATAGCTATTCACCAGTAACTACAGTTATTAACAAAGATGGGATAATTATTGAATAGTTTCTTACAGAAAACATTCTGTATACTCATGTAAGCATCCGTGCTAAACATGTCATATTATTACACATACATATTTTTAGAACTAGAAAATTGCTGAATTACTGAAAAACTACATATGAAAGAGTACTGCTTCCAACAACGTATGGGAATAAATTAATATGGCTCCTACGGTTTTAAAGGATTCATATCAAACTAACGCTCACCCCAATCTCTTCATAGCTACCTCCAAAATGACTCAGTTAAAAAAAATCTTAAAAAATTAAACCAACAACAATATCTGTTTCAAGGACTGAACTGTAAATCACAAATTTTCATTCTTCTTCCTGGAGAGTTAGACTTCCACGGAAGCCAGTGGAAAGTTCTCATTCACTGTTTGTCTTTTTCTGTGTATTGAATTTATAGGACTGAGCCCAAAAGCAAATGCTAAGAACTATGAAGTGCAACAGGTTTTTCTTATCAAAGCTAGTAAGGGCTAGAGCTCCACTATAAGGAAAGTACCTCCTGGCAAAATTCTTAAAACAGACAAAGGACCACAACAGACATTGAACCAAGAATTTAGAATGAACTTCTGAAAATCAACAAAGTTAAATACCGAAATCCCACTGTTGTTACATGTCTCAGCTGAGTTGTTCTTCTCAGATACCCTAGGAACTGAAATCAACTGTCATGACATGGGTGCTGTTCCTCAATAAAGAGCACTGTCAAATATGTCAACAGTGGATGGAGCCAGAGGTGGTGTTAGGGCAGGGTCTCCATTGGGTAGTGGAGCCAACATGCCCCCCAGAAATCAAGGAGTCAAAGTTGGCTATTATTACACAGGGAGTAAGACTCAGCCCCAAGTCCAAATAATTTATCATTTTTTAAAAAGATATACATGATTACACTAAACTTCCATGATAGATATAAGGTGTCCTCAGGCAGTTCTGGTGTTGGGAAGGGGGTGAGTTTGGCTTTCCTCTTGGTTCTGGTGGTCCTTTTTGCCCCTATACTTTCTTCTTCCTTCATAAGAACACAAGCACTTAGGTTAGTGTGCAGTAAAATGGGCTGCTGAATCCATGTGGGCTAAAATTAGCCAGATCTGAGTGTGTGTGTGTGTGTAACTGGGATCAGTTCCCCAGAAGAACACTATACTACCTAATTATTCAAGTGTTTGCCAGCTTCTGGCAAATGAAATTGCTTGTGGAGCTACTGAGCTAAATTATATTTGCAGTTCTGTTGTCCAGTTTCATTCAGAAGTGGTTAATTTACCAAAAATGATTGCAAATTAATATAGGCTGCTTTACACTGTGTCTATCCAACTCCCTTTATTTCACACAAAACCCTTCTTGAAAAGTGCCTGAAAATCAGAATGTCATTATATTTGGAAATGAACTGCCAACTGCTCTAACCCAATGTTTTCAGTACTGAGTCTCAAGAGCTTGCAGCATCTGAGGTTGAGATATGGTGTCAACATGGTCAGCAATGAATAAATAAATGAAGAAAAACGGTATTTTAATATTATAGCATGATGAAACCTACTGAAAGTGACCAGCCAGGACCTTGTTAAAGTTGTACTGAGCTCGATCAATGAAATCAAATGTTTTATCAGCAAACTCTGCAATGTGGTTGCTGGGCAAGCCCAACTGGACCGATGTATGTCAGCTATTTTTCAAAATGACAGAAATAGTAATGGATCGTCTGGAATGCTATTATTTAGTGCTAATGAATGACTGTTTGGTGATGGAAGAAAAATCAATTATGACAGCTGTGAGAGCTGCTGCCTCTGTTCCATTATTCCAAAAATAAATAGCAAAACTGCCTGCTAAGGTAGGAAATAACTTAGTATGCCCTGTGAGAGGCAAAAGTTCTAGGCAAAGAATTGACTCGAATTTGTGTTTACTGCATGTAAACGATGGTGGGGCCCCAAGGTAGAAGTGTAAGTCCTTGAACTGCTGAAAAAAACCACAACTTTTTCCTACTTGTATTGCAAGTCCTCAACATGCTTTCTCTCTCCAGACATTTGGGCAATTTTTCCTTGAGCATTAAACTCTGTTTTTTGGGGAAACCTTCGCAGCTGATCCAAGGCAAACCATGACTGAGAGGAGGTGGCAGGTGAGAGACCATTATATTTGGACTGCTAAGTATTTAAGGAACAACAAAGGATTAAAAAACAAGAACCATCGTTTAAAATAAATAAAAGTTGTTCCATTAAAAAAATAGCAGAAAGGCACATGTTGGTCAGCTTAGAGCCAAAATAGGACCGTTCTCACTCAAAGAACAGTTCATGTGTTGCTTGGGGCAGGAACTCTGTGCAACTAAACAAACCTAAAAGCCAAATCAGAAATACAATTTCAGCAAAGATAGTACACAGCATGTTGCTCCCTTCTAAAAAGGGTTATTGCTAACTATTTAAGACTCCTAGGGATTTTTGTGTGTATTAATATGCATGTAGATAGCTAGGTAGATACAGATAGATATACATAGATATATAGACATAGATGTAGCCATAGGCATAGATACCAGTCATCTGACAGCATCTCATTTGAATGTTGCCATCCCAGTACTAAACCAATTGGCAAAGAAGATCTCAATTTCCTTCTGCTTCCCAGGACTGATGGCACCTTCATGCCCTTCCTGAGATCAGAAGGAAACGTGTTGATGAAGCTGTGGAGCTGGACTGTGCCAAAGCCCCTAGCTGAGTGCTGAGAGCCACGTACCTTCCCCCTGGCCCCTCAGTCCCAGCTCTTATGGACCAGACCTGGGGACTGTTAAGACAATAGTCTTAATTGAACTATGAATTGAATCTGATTGAACAATGCTTGTTCAATAGCAGCGTTCTGTTGCCTGTGATTCACCCTTGTCTTTTATGTCCCACCGGTGCAGAGGAAGAGGAGGAAGACAAGGCACAAAAGGGATGGATTGAGTGTGCAGGCCACCAGACAATGTGCAGTTATGCACGGCAGTCTGCAGCTATAAGCAGCTGTCTTCTGTGAGTAATGACAGCCACGCATGAACTTGTTTGAAGAGCAGAACATACATGCATGGTCAGAACGCTGACGGACTGATATAGCATCCCCTGACTGAGCTGAAACCTTCCTCTTAATATCAACAGACTTTGACCATATTGTGAAGACATGAAAAAGCAAATTGCAGCAGAAGTCTCATCTTTAGGATACCTAACATGACAGGTGTCCACTGATAAAAACTGAAGAAATATGACAGGGAAGAAAGAATATGCTAAAACTAATAAGTTTATAAAATTCTATGAAATGAAGCAAGTTTAATTTGTGAATTCATTACTCCAGTGACAAGCTGCTAAAACATCAGTTGTGCTAATGTGTCACAAAACTAGACACAAATTGAAGGAGACTAAACTTTCCATTATCTGAACTCCCTTGGTAATGGAATGTGATTATTAAAGTCAGTTGCTAATATGTCTTACTGTGAATTTATCTGGGAACTAATACTTTTGATTACCAATTGAAATTAGTGTTTTAGTTATTTTATCTCGATTCTACGTGACAGCACAGCAAAAGGGAGGTTTGCCACTAAAGTCAAGGGCAGCAGGAGGAGGATATTGGTTTAGCTATGGGACTGTTTGAAGGAGCTATTACAAACTGGATTGAGCATAATATATAAGTTAACGTTGGGAAAAGAATCCTGGAAGGATACAAAACCTCATGGTGCAGTTATCACAGCAATCTCTTCAGAAAAATAGATGAAACACTGCCAGGGAACTGACTATCCAACATCTGCCAAATCTGGAACTCCAAAGTTGTTACAAAATATGAAAGTTGGGGCTATTTTGTGCCATCCGTCATGGAAGCTGTTTCACATGGACATTTTCCATAGCATAAAACTATGTAATGATGCAAGGTGGAAAGAGAAAAAATTAAGCATTTTATTTCTTCAATAAGAGACAAATATGGATTATGATATCCAATGTAAAACAAAATAATATTCTCAATGATCTTGGATTCTTCTGATGGCCCTAAGCTCTGACTGCCCTATGACAGTTTCCATAGAAGCCCAATGACAGTGCAGACAGGAAAATTTGACAAAGAATATGGGGGAATATGCAATCAAGCTTCACAGACAGAAAAAAACTACTTTGCAGGGCTGATGAGGATACCATTGGAGAGCTTTGAAGATATATGATTAATAATCAAGAACAACTGCAGATCTCTTGCAAGCCTTAAGTTCCAGATAGGGTGAAAGATCAAGCTCCTTCTTGAATATAATTTTGTTGCTGCTAACTTTCTTTGAAGTCATTTGTCATGCTGTGACAAGCTATAGATAGGTTTCTGAGGACTTATGGTTTCCTCAGATAAATGTAATTATAGTAAGTATAGTCCAGGTTTTTTTAAACAAGCTAATTGTCTTCTGGCTTGAATATTGCTTAAAATTTGATCCCCTAATTGAAGCAATGACAATTAAAAATTATCTTCTTGGGATTAATTCACTGTATTTTCCATTTTCAGTCAAATAAAAAGTTTTACTCAACACAAAGCAGCCTGCCTTACTTCTGGTGTTTTAATGTTTGGATTAAAAATACCTATTTGGTTAGATTTGGAAAAGCAATCACATTTAGGTTGGAAAAAACTGAAATGTTGAACTGCAGCAATATTGTAAAATGAAGTGGCCTTCTCCCTTGTTCATTTTAATTAGTGCACATTTTCCGATACTTTGGTGAAACACAGATCTGAATTTTTTCAGTGAATAAAATAAGTAGACAACAATTTTGAGGTGTTTGTGAATTCTGTAAGCATTACCCATGCCTATAATGTGTTTTTTAGTACTATACTATACTATTTATAGATATATATATATAAATAATGGTTTATTAGTACTGTGTGTCTCAGTGGTCTGGTCAGAAACAAATTCAGTTCCTATTCCTAGGTCCTCATCTGGGGTGAGCTTTTGGGAATGGATTAAGCCCATCTAACTTTAGAGACCTGGTGGATTTACTATCATGGAGACGTATTCACCTCATATGCATAATGCCACGGAACAACACAGGAATCCCCAGAAGACTGGATCTCAAGCAGACTAGATGAGCTCAGAACAAGAAAGTGCAGGTAGAACATGGGATCTAAAACACAACCCAAAGGTCTTTCCACAAAAAAAGTTTGGCAGAAGGGCAAAACAATGGCCTAAAAGTGTAAGTGCCATTAGTTTTCACTACTGAGTTTTACATTATGGAGCATTTTAATATCTGCAGATTCTGGGAGGATATGCTTACAAGAGAACCTTCTCATTACATACAAAGTGAATAAATAATAATAATTAAAAAAAAAAAAAAAGCATAACAAAGCAAAACTGAAAGAACTCTTGGATGATTGCTGGGGAACAAAGGACTGGAAAGATTAATCTTAAAGGATTAACATCCAGAAAGAAATTAAAGAATCAGATGTCTACATTTAGAAGCAGCAACAGTGAAAATCTGTTACAAATTGAACATGATTTGATGCAACAATGAAATACGGAAAAGAGTATGCAAAATTAGAGGCAACACTTGCAAACAAGGGTCTAAAAGGAAATTTTAATGACAAGCAGAAATGCCCTAAAGTAGCTGTTGAAAAAGGTACATCCATGGACCACCATTCTTTAGTCTGGACCTCTAAACACCACATGGAATTTGTGGTAAATACTATACAAGGAGTTGTGTACTTGCATAGTAAACTGAAGTAAAATGTACAGCTTCACCCTCCTTTTTGCTAAAGTCAGGCAAGTATTCCGTGAATAAAGCACAACCTTGAATAAAATTTCTTATGCTCAGAATCCCTTGGGTTGGCAGAAACAAGTTGTTAGGAAAACAATTTCAAAACATACATATTCATTTATGGATATATATACAGAATATGTTAGAATATCATATTCTACTGGCTAAGCATTGCATTTACGTCACGTGAACATTAATGAGGGTTTGAGGGTCACCAAAGTATCATTATCAGAGCTTGGCCTTGCAAGTACCTAAAAACGTTTGCTGTCAGCACAGCTTGATTTCATAGCCGTCTTGTAAGAATACTTAATGCTAAAACATCCTTATTATGCACTGTATGCACATTTCTAATCTAACAAATCAACACATTACAGGGCTTATTGCCTTATTACCCATTTACAAAATCATGATCCTTCTCCTATGTTCAAGGTAAACCCTGACATGATATCTTACATATAATTATGGTATATAAATGATAAAACTCTTAATCAGCTAGGTCTCTCAAGAGCCTGATTGCTTCTGCCTACTTAACGAGAAGCTTTAATATAGGCAACAGAGCAGTGTGTCTAAATATACACTCTTAGGGAAGAATATTTTTCCATACATTTTTTTGTGCAGAGTTCCCCAGGGTTTTGATCACAATTTGTCTCTGACAAATTTTCAGTGGCCATAGACAGGATGAAGAAAGGTAGGTTTGTTTCGGGAGTTAATTTGAAATTTGGACATTTGATTTCTCATCTAATATTGAGTGCAAGCCAAAAGCCAGTTTACAATTCAAATGTTCCAAATGGACAAGTTGGCTACAAGGTTGGCACAAAGCTGTGAAGATGGAAAATCAGAGGGGCCCAAGATCTATATGTTTCTTACAGTTTTCACCCTCCTTAGATACTGAAAGTCCTTTTGTCCCTGTAAGCAGACATGTACCCAAAAGCAGACATCATGGTAACCTTGCTTTACTAAACCCTGCCAGGTAGACAACTGACAAGTTCTGTGGACAGTTGATAGGGTAGTTTGTGTAAATTTGCCTCTGCAGCCTTAGTAAAGTCATGCTGCTTTTCCTAAGACTAATCAGAAAAATCTGAGTTTTCAAAGACATATTCGAGTTTTTTCAATTTTAACAAGAAAATGTGGCGCATGTGACATGTTCAAACTCTTTAAACTGCATGCTCCTTTTGAAAACTGCAGAATTGCTGGGCATGGTGTACCTGGTTTGAAGGGGGGTGGGGGTGGGGCTGGGAATGATCCAGGGGTCCGAAGTTATCACTGCCTGTTGAGCTGCCCAGTCACTTGTACATAGAGTGGATAGCTATGGTTTATACAAACCTGCACGCCGTGCTACACTGCTGGAGTATTGATTGCTGGCAGGCTTTGTGTTAGAAAACTGAAAGCCTGATTTCATATAAAATATGGTTCCTTCTGAAATTTAACATTTAAATAACCCGTATGATTGATTTATGCAAATATCCTGGGGTTTTTTTCTGTCTTTCCTCTATCCAGAAATGTAAGATTCACTCAATTAATCTCTTCAATGTGAGGACGGGGTCATATTAGTTTAGTAATGAAGGACAGGGTTTTAAAAACAGCTTTGGAAAGCTCCTCGTGTTGCCATCTGTGCTTCTCTTTGCTTTTTCAGTATTTGAGATATTTTGATATAGATATTTTGTTTGTTTCCATTTCTGAACTTTGCCCTTACTTGGGATTGTTTTGCTGATGCACTGTGAAAACCCCGTTCTATTAATGCCATTTTATCTACCTTAGGAGGAGGGGTGGGAGAAAAAGAGAAAGAACAACAAAGAAAGAAAGAAAGAAAAAAACAATCAGATCACAATTATGTCAATTTTTTTTTTTTTTTTTTTCCTGAAAGAGCAGAAGGATCAAATGTCACAAGCTTCCAAGAATAATCTTATGATTGATAGGGGTATAAGTTGATGGTTGTCAATCGTAATGAGGAGGCAACAAGATTGCTGTGTTTCGCAGCCAAATTTTCTGTGCCTGTAGGCAATCAACACCATCCCGAGGATGCTTTCAAATGTATGTATGAGAAAATAAACAATCTGTAAAACTGCATTTCTTTCTGGATTAATAGTGGAAGTCTCAATGTCATTATTGTGCCACTAGAATGCTGAAAAAGTTGCAGATGTAAACCTTCTCTCTTAATCTGGCTCCAGCCAGAGAGCTCCAAGCATTTTAAAATAGAGAGGCTGTGGACATGTCTGCGGTCTTCTCATGGTGTTTTTACTGGAGGCACGGGGAGGCAGCAGCAAAACTTCACCCATGTCTTCTGCTAGTTTAACCTGTTGGGGTTTAACCCTGGTCAGCAGTATAAACCCATAGACACATTGGTTGGGAAGTGCCACTTGCCAGTCTTATTTGATAACAATGTATTCCATCATATAAATCATCCTGTTTCCAGGGAGAGATTGTTTCAAACACTGCTTAGTCTAGTCTGAAATACTTTGCAACAACAAGAATTCCCTGGAAGGAAGATTTCACAGTCTAGTAATTTTCCTAGTATGTACAAGTCACCAGGTATTCCAATTGCATTTTTCTTTTCTCAGTTCCACATCTCTTAAACTGTGTCTAATAGGCACCACTACTCTGATGTACAATACTTCTCATCATGGGATCTTGAAGAGCTGAAACAAACATTAACTAGTTTGCAAGAACTCAGTGGAGTTGGAATTTAAATATAGTAATTGAGTGAGATGAATGGATACCAGAGTTTTAAGGGAGGCTAGCAAGAAAATACTCCTGAAAAAAATATAGAAAACTACAAATAAGTAACCATTTTTTTGTTAAGAAAGTCTCTCTAGGGGGTTTTAATCACAATATCCACAGTGTGTGCAAACTGTGGATTCTTGGTGTTGGGAGAATTTCACGTTAAGTGTGTTTCCATAAAGAAAAAATAGATTTAATGTAATTTTGATATAAAATTTTAACATGAAAAACTCCCAGTGATCCTGAGGTTAGGTGCCTCCCCAAACACAGAGGAGTATGTGTGCATTGTGGAGGCTAGGATGCCAAAGCTGTCTCTGTGTCCACTAAAACTAGAAAGGAAGAGGATGAGCCACGAGGACCAATTATCTTAACGACACACAAATGCAGCTTGTGCAGACCTGGTGCACCTCCCACACAGTATGGAGTGCACTGGATGGATGCATTGGGTCAGAGCAACACTAACTCAGGGGCCTCTGCTCCACACTCACCAGTATAGTGTTGGGATACCCAGGAGAACTTGGTAACGTAACTGACGGTAAAGTTCTGAAGGGGATGGAGGTGTCCTCATATTAGTTAACACTGGGTTAAACTCTTCCCCAGAGGAGCAGTAGAAGGTTTGAGGGAGGAAAGAAATTTTCTCCTGTGTTTCAATATAGTGATGCTGATAGTTTGGATATTACAGCAGTCAAGAGAAATGTGTTGGAAGACTGTTAAATATCCTATTATCCTCCCGTTACTTCTGGAACGGTCTCTCCAGTATTAATACCTCCAGAAGATAATATTCCAAACTCTCTGCAGACTCAGCAAGACAGCACTACAGTGGGTTGAAGTTTCCCAAGTTATCTTCTTAAATTTGAATAGATGATTTTTCTTCTGTATAAAATAAAAACTTCTGAAGTTTGAAAGTCACCCTGCTGCTGCAGAAGTGGGAGCCCCTAGTATAGAGTTTATCTCCTGACACTGCTCTTTCACAAAGACCTTCTTTTACAGCAGCTGATTGTTCCCAAGCCCTGCAAGCAAGGGCTCAATGTCTTTACCAAATTATCTAATCCCTGGGATTACCTGTTTAGGCTCCAGGACATAAAACTGTTAGCACTACCACTGACCATAAATGTCATTACCTTTAATTAAAAAAATAAATAAATAAATAAAAAGATAAGGATCTCAGTAGTTAATTGTAGTGCTTCAGTTGATACAATAGATTATATCTTTCTCTGTACTGCTGCATCCATGAAGTAATTTCATTTCTATTTAAATCATAGATTGCAGATTAAAAAAAGAAGATTAGGAAACTATTTCACTTCTACAGATATAGTTCAGGTGTCACCCACCTTTTCTCCTTTATGACTCCTACAGCCCGAATAGAGAACAAGGCAGAGCGCTCAGCAGCAAATGATGCATTGCAGGTAATTTCCCACTCATCAAATTACGCTCCACGGGATATTAAAATTCCACATAATTAGACCTGTTTCTCAGAGATTACAGTTCTACTTCTCTGTACATTATTTCTACCTCTTCACCTGTTGCTACATCTCAAACTAGTGCTGATAATTCCACAGACCTTGTAAACCCCCCTATGCTATATATGTATAGAGGTATTTTTTTTCTTTTTCTGAAGTCCATATATGCCAACAAGAGTGTTTCCATTGGCCTCTGTAAACTCCAAATCGATTTTTATGATCAAATTCTAGTCTTTTCATCATTTCAATCTGAATGACATTAATTAAAACAGGTACAATAGATAGAGAATGAATCAGATGTTCATTTACTCTTCCTACAGCAAATGTTCAAACTTTCACACACATTTCAGAATGAATAATAATAATAATAAAAAAACTAAGGAAAAAATATGTCAGCATGATTTTAAAATGCAGATTTAAACTGGAGCACAGTATACATTTCTTATTGAAAAAAGAAATATTTCTTCTCCACTAGTAATCAGAGTAGCTATTAAACAGAAATTGCTAAAAGTTTTTAAATTAACCATTCCAAATATCCCAATTCAACAATCTTAAGATCTGTGAGAAACAGAACTCTCTGAATATGTGCTGCTGATCTTTAACGGGTAGTGGAACAATACTGAAAGATCTGAAAGGTGCAGAAATAAACTGGTATTGTGGCAGTACATAAGAAAAGACAAATAAGGATTAATTATGCCATTTAGTTTCAATTAAATCTCAAGCACAATCATACAAAGAATGTGGAATGCCAACCACAAGACCTCATATTGATAATGAAAACAAAGCCACGCAAACAGTTTTACAGATGTTGCATACTGTCCCACATTGTTTTTTATGAGAACAAAGGTCTGGTTTATACTGAAATGCTGGATAGAATCCCACAGGATGTTCAAATAAAGCCCTAATATAAAATAAAATACCATAAATGACAAAATATAAAATCAAGTGGAACACATCATCAGATTTCAAAATGACACCTAAAATGGAGAACCATCAGCCAGTGAGAGTGCTTCACGTGGGGTATTTCAGAGGGTTTGTGTCAGCTTAAGTGTTATTCATTAAATTAAAAAATAATGTGTAACTAAGTATAAAGTAACAGTTGGTAAATCTTGTAGATGAACAAATCATTAAAGCTTGGCAAGTGGGGTTTATTTCAACATAGTGCATTTCTGAGGCATATGAAAAACTGATCATTTATGATGAATTAATATTACCTACATTCTCAAGCTAAGCAAAATCCCAGCATCCTCATATCTAGTGACTCTGAAAGGTCGCTAGATTTCAAAAAAAAGATTCCAGGACCCTGGTATATAATTTGTTAAATTCTGCCAGGTATACTTGCAAGAGAAAGCTAAATATTCAAAAAGAGCTGATAAAAAAAAGGAAAAACACAAAGCAAAACACACACTCCCACACCCTCCATGGACTGATGGACACACCTTATAATGAGTAATTAAAACCCTCTGTCTGTTTAATAATTAAACTCTGTCTATCTAGTAGTCTGTGATCTGCTAACAAACGTGTACAGTGAAGGGATTTCTGACAGCTGATTACTTTTTACTTCATGAGAAAAAAAGAAAATGTTGGTAAAATCTACCAGTTGGAAACTGAAGTTAAACGCGTGCATACAGAAAACAGGGCGCACATTTTTTGAGCCAGAGTAAATAGCACCTGGGACTCCCTGTTTGCTAATGTCAATGCCTGGATATCTTTCAAGGAGATATAATCTACCACAAATAAATGTACAGGTTTACTTCAGAAGACCTTGGGTAAGACATTTAGGCACATTAATGAAAAGATCTGATCAGATATTTGTGAGGGTCCTTCTCAGCCTTAGCTTTGCTATATAAACACAGTGGTTTGACTCACCTCTTGAGTGCTTCAAAATTTGACATGAAGTGGGAAAAAAAAAACATATGACATTTTGTGACAAAATTATCTGTTCTAAGGTGATCTCTATCTCTGAACCAGGCATCCTGCATCTTAGACTAAAAGAAACAGGGTCATCAAGACATGTTTCATCTCAGTGTCTGTGCAGGTGATGCAAGAAGACTGAAGCATCTAGCCCAGCTGCAGAGATCTGCACTGCAAACACAAGCATATTTGTTAAATGAAGCAACCCTTCCCACCAGAGATTGACCTCCACGACAGGAGGACACACAGAATGAAGACAAGACTCGGGACCAAGGCTTCAGGAAGAAACTACTCACTGCATGAAAATGTGGTGGCTCTAACAGCTGTGATGTCAGTCACAAACTTTTCCCCATGGGGACAGTATCCCAGAAAAGTTTTTAGTGTCTTCCAAATCTATTGTTTCATACTCATTTGCAGCATTAAGAAACTGACCCTGAAGCTGTGCTTACTCATTGTTTTCAAGGTTATCTCATTGACTTTCCGTGCAGAAAAGTGTTTTAAAGGAGCTTCAGTTCCTGGAGTAAAATTTTGCAACATGAAGTAGTATCTACATAGCCTCAATCGTTGTATAGTTCATAAAAGTAATTTAAGACTTGAAATGACAGGGTTTCAAGCTGCACAAAGAATCATTACTCTCAGGGACCGCTCCTGTCTGCTGAAATGTGTTTATTTATGTGAGCTTTTTGTGGTTCATGAGTGAAAGATCCATGAGTTTGTCTCTCATTCTTCTAGTCTCTCAAGGAGGTGATATTTACACAGACTAATTGGCAAAGCCACAGAAGTAAAATGATGTCAGTCTAATGTTCTCATGCAGTTTCATAGTTGGCCTTTCTATTATGACAAGTTGCCATGCTTCAGGATAATGAGAGAATTCATTTCAAGTGGCATATCAAGCACTTGGAAAAGCTGAAGTTACTGTAACTTAACATTGACGTGCCACACACATTGTACAGCTCTGTCTTTATCATTGTGAACTAGCTAAGTTATATAAAGTAATCCAGTTGCAAAATATAATAATTTTTTTTTTTTTTTTTTTTTTTTTTCTCTAAGGAGTCTATGTGGTCCATGTGGATCAGGTAAAAAAATACAGCTTATAGAAACACACACAAAAATAGAAAAAAATCCCTAATTATGGTTTCGAACAACTAAATTAATTGAACACAGCTGTGATCCAAATTCGGGCCTTTATTAAGGTTACCCGAAGTTTTCAAACACCAACATCACACTAAATTTATTTAATGGACAGTGATAACTTTTAGCTCTGCCTTTTCATCAGAATATTCAGAATAGCCATGAAATCCTGCAGAAATGAAGATGTATTTCTAATATTGATAATTGTTTATAAAAGTCTTCCTTGCTTACATTTGTGCACACAAAAAAATCCAGAGGTATGAAATATAGATCTAGACAAATTGTAGTCTCTTTTCATGGAGCCAGATAATTTGCTGGACTGGTGATTATGTAAACCCCATTACAAAGTGTCTAAACATACACAAAATGCCACACTATGTATTAAATCATGCACATTTTCACTCAGTCACAGTAAAATGATTTTTTAAAGGAAGAATGGTCAGTTTTGAATAAATATTGAGTGTATGATGGTTATTCAGTCTCAGGTGCATGACTCTGCGTTTGCCTTTGCTGAATTTCATGAGGTTTCCACCAGCCTGTTGAGGTTCCTCCAGATGACAGCCCTCCAAGCACATAGCTTGTCCCCTCCAGCCTGGCGCAGGCTTTTGCATTATTCAGGTTGTTAACAAAGAGAGGATTAAGTCCACAAGCAGAAACATTGTGGTAATCTCAAAAGTAATCTTTTGGACAACCTAAGGTTCAGCTGCCTTTTGGAGGGCCACAAGTGCACATCTACCCAACGAAGCCACAATCCAGAGTTGGAACACCTGAGGTTTGCTGTGCTCTCCAGGGATAACTCGGTAGCATTAAAAGGATATGCAATCACTTAGCACACAGTATAGCGCACTGTTAATAATAGTTATTAAAGGAAAAATTAATAGGAAGAAAGAAGGGGAGAAAGAGACAAGTGAAGAGATATACCTCAATTCAGGATATCTGACGACATTGCTTTTGGGAAAAGTCAACACTTTTTTTTTCTTTTCTTTTTCCTAAGCAACTCACAAGTGGTACATTAAGAAATTAAGAGGAGAAAGGATAACTCAGGACTGAATAAGGGTTTTGAGAATAATGCCCCAAATCACAGAAAAGTACAAGGTTCCTAAAAGACAGCAAGGACAAGAAGGAAAAAATCCTGAAAGCCACACTAAACCTGAAGCCATAAACCAAAGGAGCCATCCATAAAAGTAAAAGGCTGAAAACAGAGAAGAAATTAAGTACGTGATTAAGAACATTACTGAAAATACCTGGTAGCATGGTAGTATGGTTTTAGAGGAAAGAAATTTGTCAAACGTACTTGAAATACTCTTGTGTTGAAGAAGTTACCAGTCTAGAAGCTAGGAGACCTTTTTAGACATTCATCTAAAGCCAGGGAGAGCAGGAAAATCTTTCAGATAATGACCGAAGAGTTGCCCTCTGGAGGCAAGTCAAGGGAGACTATACTCCTAACATGAATGTCTCAGTCCAATTAGTCCTGGGATTATCTAACCACACCACCTGAATCACCTTTTCACAATTATTGACTTGTTTCCACTCACGGCCTCCTACGTGGGTTCATGCCCTAAAGGTGAAGTACGTTTCCTTTACAACCATTTTAAATGAACTGAATATTAATACTCATTCCATGTAGCCACAGATACAAAAAATGTGCAGATTCAACCAACATAAAAGATATAGGAGCTACCATCTCCATGCTTCTTCTCAAATCCTGCTATGAAAATTAAGCTTCTGTATTTTTTAATAGGTATTTCTACTTATTTAAAATTAAGTAGCAATGGGATTTATAAGATTAGTCAGTCGAGGGTTTAAGTGCTGTTTATATATTATTATTTTTTAGCTGGGGTACTATCTTAAAAATCAAATTTTTAACAACCTTTCAGACTTACAGCCTTAGGGAAATAGTTTCCATAACAGTAGTTCAAGGGTTTAATGTCACATTAAAAACTTTCAATATGATGTGAACCCTTTCATTCTAGAAAATTAGCATTTTTGAAAAAATAATATATCAAGGCAAAAATATTAATAGGGAAAAGATATGGAGCCCGGCTCCAAAACAAGACAAGAGGATGGGTAAATAAACTCAGATATGACAGTGAGTTTATAAGATTCCCTCCTGTGTTTTCTAAACTGTAACAGTTCCCAAATCTTCACAATCAGGCTGCAAAAATTTATGATTTAGGAATGAGAAAGGGGACAATTATTCTGGACTTTACCTCCAAGTGAAAGCTAGACAAAAGTTTGACCTTGGGAGCATTCTGCCTCCCCTCCATCCCATGGCCAATGTCCAGCCCAGATTCATTATGGTGGAAATCCATCAGTGAATATGGAAATAAATTCAATGATGAAACATAGTAGGGGTTTTGGAAGTTTAAATCCCTTTCAAAGTAATACAGTTGGTCGGACCCTAAGCTTCTGCCTATCCCTAAGTTTTTTCAGAGGTTTCTTAATTGATCAAATTTCAGCAGATATTCAGTTACCAAAGGTATCTCTGGATTTCAAATGCTGCCTTTATTTCTCAGAATAAGGTCACTGCTATTTGTGAAATAGGAGAATGATTTTGTGTTTTAGACCCCTTTCCAAAAAATTACTGGACCATTTGGATTGATATTGTCTGTCGGAGTATGCATTCTTTGTGAGTTACTGATGTCTTTTTTTATTTTCCAAACCAGAAAAATAGTCCCACTAATTAAATTATGTTCGTGTTGTAAATAAATGAAAACAGACTTCTAAAAGATTTATCTGGCAGCTTCTATAATAGCTTTCAGCTGACCTATAAACATTCAGACAATCCATTCCAGAGTAGATCTCCATTCCTGAATGGCACAAAATAGACTTCAGTTATCACAATACTGCTCACATTCTTGTGAGGCAGGTTGGATGATAGTAATTGCCCAAAATAATAACTATGTATAAAAATGGTAACGCCTAAAAAGCCAGCCACCTGCTCCACGTAGAGTTGAATGCTGAAGTATTAAATGTATGATCTACAAGAAAACAAAAACATTAATTATCCTTCATATTTTGCTGCCTCCCATATAGACTGTTGCATAATTTTAAGTAATAATTCTATCATAAAATGTGATGCCAACAGAGTTTTCACAGTGTCCGTGCCAGAGGTATTGGGCATAAACCAAAAGCCAGCATATTGCTATATAGTTTCAAGGTTTATGAATACCCATTCCCTCCCCCCCTTCACTTTCCACATTACAAATAACTGACTTTTAATATGGATAATCAACAAATCTGTTATCACAAAACCAGCAAGAATGGCTGAAAAGCATGCTTAAATTCTGGAGAGATTGCCACCGTATTTGAACTGCTAAGAAAAGCTATGTAAATAGTGCTAAATGAAATATTTCAATGCTTATTCAGAGTGAAAACTTGTAGACAAACAGATGGTTAAAGACTGAAAGAGGAATTCGAGGAAAGAAAAAAGAAATCATATTGGTCAGTTGGATTCATACAGTTCCCACAAAAGGACTGCATAACCAAATGGTTATGTATAGACTGTATAACCAAATAGAAATAGTACTAAAAAATATATTAATATCAGGCTAAGACATTGCTTAATATGTAAGAGATTATTCTATTTTCCAATGTACTGCATAAATATTTGCACATTAAACAGGAAAAGTCATTGTTTTCAGTGGTGTTGAGCTACTCGATCTTCAAAACCACGGTATAAATTACAGACTTGGCCTATGGGCCAAATGGGAAGAAAACAGGTGTAACCTACAAAAAAACCCAAGAAGATTCTGCTTTTTCTGCATGCTGGACGTTGGCGGGAATATCACACAAGAAAGAGGAAAAATATTTGCAACTTTTTTTTTTTTTTTTCAAATTAAGTTATTTAAATCCTTTAAGGTTCTTTCAAAAGAATTTTATGGGGTTTGATTGGGAGGCTTTTTGGGGGGTTGTTTGGTTTTGTTTGTTAGGGTTTTTTTGCTTGCCCCTAAACATAAAATAACTAAGAGAAAGGGAGGAAGAGGAACAGAAAAAACAAAGAACAAAACCAAGACAGGTGGAGGCATACCAATTTCATCTCTTTTGAAATTAGAAAGAGCAATCTGTTTTTCCATTCATAAGTCAGCATGCTTCCTGTCTAAATCCCATATTATTTCTCTGGACAAATCTTTGTCTATAGAAAAGCAATTTTAACATTATTTTTTTCAACAGTAAGTTTCCTGTTCTTTTTGAGCAAGTTCTTAGACATGCTAGAAACAATGCAGTACTTAAACTTATTTTTATTTCTCAGCATGTTTATTCCCACAACAAAAATCAAAAGCAACTAAATATTTGGTTTACTAGCAAAACCAAAATGAAAATAGATTTTCAACACAAACTTTTCTTGATGGAAAATTATCACCAATTTTTTCCACTTTCTATTAGCAGGCCACCTTCATCCTGTTTACCCCCCTGCATCTTTTCCAGATGGAAACAAGTGGGATAATCAATAAATAAAACTGCTCAGCCTGATTGCCATATTTTAAATATTAAAATCCAGGCCCAGAGAGGGAAATCATGCATGCACATGTAAGCGTGCATGAACAAGTAAGTCCAATGCCTCAGATGTTGCCCAGGCCATCTAGTGTTACTTCGTGCCTGAAATTTACCCAACACACCTGGCACTGGACCTAGTGAATATTTATGATTTATCCACAAGTTTGCTAGAGCCATTTTTGTGGCTGAAATCACCCAGCCTCCTTTATAGACAGAAATTTACTTCCCATGATTGCAACCAGTTGTTGCAAAAAATTTCAGGGGAAAATGTTATGCAGGGAAAGCATAGCTTGTATGGAGTCTGACTGTATAAAGCAGGATAACCCAGATCATGTTAAGAGTTTTGGCAGGTCTCCCATTCAGCTCTCTGCTAGTAAGCATCATCTAATGTGGGGGCCATAAGCAACTGATTAAGAGCTTGCTTTCTCATACCAATCTTCCACTAAAAATATCTTTGAGGATCTATTTTATGTTGAAGGGGAAATTCCAAGATATCTTGTGTAAGTCAATTAAATTCATTGCATGAATTTTGGAGTAGGAAAAAAGAGTAATCGAGACAAGCCAAATTATGATCTCAGAAGACTCTAGGTACAGTCTAATGGCTTCTCTGGAATAACCTCAAGTTCATGTACATCACATAGATGAGATTTTCATATTAGATCTGACATTTTTCAAAACAAAATCATCCAAGAAGAAAAAAAAAAAGATTTATTTTGATCATCCCACACACAAACACAAACCGTGCTATTATTTTACAAGCCCATCTCAGCTTTGCATCCTCATTTGCAAGGCCATAGGGGAGGATGGGTTGGATAATTTGCTCCAGCATCGAATGACTTGAGCGTGCAAGGCAAAATGGGATATAAGCACTTCTTCCTAGACCTCTCCCATGCTGTTTCACATGGCTGTGTTTAAGGAACGAAGAAAATAAATGGCAAAAGATGTGTTTCTGGCTCACTGAGATTAACCAAATTCAATTATTCTGCCCATGATATTTTGGGGAATGCAATAAAAATAAGAGGTTAAAATAAACATACCTCACCAAGGCTATGACATATAGTTACTCAGAATCCTGGTATTAGTCATTCTAACTACAAGTAATCAACCAGCACATATTGCAATAACAGGGTAATTTTTTACTATCTTTTTCCCAGTACAGAAGTTCATGCTTCTCTGATCATCTTACAAAAGGGCAAGATTGTTTGCAAAGAAGGTCAAGTCCATCTCTTTTTTCAAGCACGGGTAGTGTAAGGCTTTGACCATTTCAGCACAGAATGTAAACCAAGTCACCAGATTTAAAGACAAGCATGTGTCTTTAGTCCTCCACCGCTGCATACATAATGGCTTTCTTTGTCCAGCATGGTCACCATTTAATCTTATTACTTTCTAAAGTATTTTGAGAGATGCTCTGAGCTCAGATTGGTGCTACATAAAACTGTCTCCCCTCTCTAAGTGTAGCTGGGAATTTAAGAAATACAGGATGGGTGTTGTATATTGAAATTAAAGATAAATCAGTGGTTAAAAGGAGAAGCCAGCAGAAGGGATTGCGCAGTACCTTGTGCCTGACTGCAAGGAATTTGTGTGTAGATCTGATAGAACAAAAATAGTGATTTTTTGAAAAGACTGCAAAAAAATGTTCCTAAACTTTGGCTTTGTATCACCTGAAGAGTTCGTTGGATTTTTCTGAATTGTCAGGGCAAAAGTGAAAGCTTCAGCTAGTAGACACCGCTCTCATGTCCCACTGTGCCATGATGCTTTCCTGGTGTCCTTCATTCTCCCTCACTGCTGAACCTAAAGTTCAGATATTCTGCATTGGAAATCTCTCATCCCTGGAGTTTTATTTTCAGGATCACTTTAACGTATAAAGAGATTTCTTTCCACACTTATTTCCCTGGCCCCATGTAATCTCTGTGAAGTAAAAGGCAAATCTGAATCCACTTCTGTATTGCTCTTCATCCCCTTATGGCTCTTCCCATGTCTCCTTTGGACTTTTAAGAACGAAGGTGATATGCATCAGATTCCCCTCAGTAATGCCTTAGATATTAGAACACAAAGGAGAAATTAAAGGATTATGGTAATGCCGCATATTCAGTACTATTCTACAATGGAATGCATCTCTCTCTTTATATAAAATAAAGCAAGTCCTTATTAATTGGGAAAAAAAAAAAAAAAAAAAAAAAAAAAAAAAAAAAAAACGACAAACAAAACCAATCCATTTCCATGGAGGAATAAAGGATTAAAGATGTAAGAACATGACCGCAACTTTAACTGAGACATGGAAAACCCACAGAGCAAAACCAAAAAAACAAGAAGCAGAAAACACCAAACAAAAATCTCCAGTGCAAGAGATTTATCTTTCTCCCCCAGCAGCAGAGGAGATTATGTGTGCTGGAGAGTGATGCAGTTTCAGCTTTGCTTCAGTAGCTGTAGCCTCATCTTTGACAAATTCAAGAAACATAAACCGAGTGGTGACATTGTAAGGGTGAAATTACAGAGCATAAAACAGAGCAATGACATTGGAATGAATATTGTTCCTGACTTGCATCAGAGGAGTGAAGGTGTAAAAAAATGTTACAGTTTGTCTAGTGCCTGAAATTTCTCTCCCTTTGGGACATCCTCATCAGCAGTGACAGGGCAATGACCTTGTATGAGAATTTTTAGTAGAATGGCGGAGTCAAAGGGTAGAGCATTCAAATGCAGTTATAAGTCAGTTACATATACTTGCATTCACCATTGCTTCATCAATGTTCACATTAATTGTAATCACATGCTACCTTCCTTATCGTGTTTTTTTTTTACCTACTTGAAAAAAGCAGAAGTCTTCCTGATATATGAATCACTACTATACACTGTCAGATCTCAAAAGACAAAGAAAGAGAAAAATTTAAAAAAATAAAATAAAATAAGTATTAAAATTTTGCAACTCTTAAACTCTGGATTAGTTCCAGACCTCCTAATTAACACCATTGTCATTTAAGGAAATGCCAGCTTCAGTGAAGTTTTTTATTTATTAGTCTTTTGCTCATTTCAATATTCATTTATAATTTAATGCATAAAGTATGACAGTCACATAAGAGAGTATGTGGCAACGCATAGCATCAACATGAAAATTATTTCAAAAATTAAGCTGCAGGAAATTGGACATTAACCTTCTTCACAAATATTGTGTATAATAACACAGATTTCTCTAGCAAATTGCATCTGATGCGTTTGGCTTCAGCTGTTGTCTTAGAAGTGTGAAAAATCCATTGAGTGAAACTGTTAAGATAATTTGTTGAATTTCTAGAAATCAAAAACATCCACAAATCACAAATCATGTCTATAAGTCTTGGCCAGAGCAGCTACCTCTTTTCAAACGCACCTATAATATTGCTTGCTCCCTTTTGCCTTGACCTCACTGAGTTTCTCTCCTTGCTATTTCAGCTTCTTATTTTCAGCCCTGTATTCTCATTATATCCCTAACTACGGTCATTTATTTAGTGATTGCAGTAATCCAACCTTAGTATAGTGAATGTAATCACTGAATCAATGACTCTTCTTTTCTCCTGAGGGAACATCTCTTAATAAGAGGGCTGCTTGCCCTTCTGGATACTTTGACAGTGTGTCACCTTTTATTTACTCTCATTTTGTTAATCTGTGGTGATGACATAGAAGTCTGTGCTTTTAGTTTGAAAATTCTTGTGCAGTCCTGTCTTATAATTTTATGATTGTTACAGATGACGTTTTATAATTGCAAACCCAGTTAAAAGTAAGAATAAATTAGGATAAACCCAGAAGGTCTATCAGGAACTGAGCTAAAAAACTTGTTGGTTTTTGTTTTGTTTTGTCTTATAGACTAATCTTTAATTTAGCATGGTATTTTGTTTGAATATGTTTAATTGGTATTAAAAGTGTTTGGCTGCATCAACATGCAGTGAACAAATTAACACTAATTAGTTTTCTTCCATTTACAACTAAGAAAATCTTTCCTATCCTTGATGTAAGAAACTAGTTGGAAGTCCAGGCACTTCATTTTGTGATGGGTATTTAATTATTACTACAGCTAAATGTTCCTTTCTATCATACAACACAGAATCCAAATATGTTTTTAGTCTAAAATAGGAGCTTCTGGCTTTACTAGCACATCTTTTTTTTCCAGTGGTCGCAAGGATGGTTATAGTCCTCAGAAATAAATTGACAAGTCCAATGTGAATGGCTAAAAGGCAAAAGGACAATCAATACCGAGTTCCTGAGAACTCACAGTACTTTGGATCTTGCCTCCAGCATAGGTCCTGCTCCTGAGAAAAATCTCTTAGTCACAACCTTTTTACCAAGGAAATCACCAAAATACCTCTTAAGAAGATGCTATTAAATCTGCAAACAGAATTTGCCTGGGGACTGTTGGCTTTTACAGAAAAAGGAAGTGTCAAAGTTTTTAACAAGACAAACTCTCATTTTTCTTGCATGACTCACTCAGGATCCACATTCTTTTCCAGATTTGTGTACCATGAGGTACTGGTGATCACAGTGACTAACTCGTAAGCAGCAGTCCAGTCATAACCATGAGCATGCTACTACACAGAGGCAAGAAGCATGGAAGGATAACCCACCTATAACTACCTGTAAGATCCTTATATATATAGATAGATAGATAGATAGATATAGATATAGATATAGATATTTAATAATACCTGTATTAGGAACAACATGATGCCGTAACAGTTATTACTACGTTGGTACCACTCTTTTCATACATGTAGATAAAGCAGGGAGCTGAGCTGAGGTTTGTTCGTCATGTTCCGCTTAGGACAGAGATATGATGTTATGATGTGACTAAGTAAGAAGCATTTTATCTGACATTGATTCATAAATGCACTCCCAGTTGGAGTAATTTTCTGTTTTCCTCAAGGCAGATTGCAAAGTATTGTCCTAGATCACATTAGGATAAACATTTCTTCTTCATTAAGTTTTCTAGTTAGAAATATGTTCTTTAAGTACAGATCAAAGTTTTAAAGTACTAAAAGCAGAAGACGTACTGATCAGTGGCTTCATTAGGAATGACTGGCTTCTCTGGCTGTCAAAATGTCAAGTTACTTGCATTAAAGAAACTAATAGATTTCTGCTTGCCATGTCGTTAGCAGAGATGTGAGCTAATTTGAAGAATAAACATTTCCTTTGCACATTTTACTTGTTAATCTTTCAAGTTCATTTCAGGTACTTATCTTGTTGCTCATTTTCCATATGCAAGCTGCGATGGAGCCAAGTGACTCATTTGTGCCTAGTTTTAGGATTATTTTTTTTTTTCTTTTTAATCGGAAAAGCCAAGAAATATTATTTCTAAAAACACAGAATAGCATTAGAAATTCTAATTTCTGATTTCACAACTAACTTGGTCCTAGAACACAATAAATTTTACATTTTAAAGTAATCCTGGTGAATTTAAATTATATCTTTAAGAAAAAAATCCGCATAATGCATAACATACATTATTTTTCATTTCAGAAAAAGAATAAAAAAACAAAAAAAAAAACCCAAAACTAAAACCAACACACCAAACCAGAAAAAGCTAAATAGTTAACAATTTGCTTCTTCCTTCCCTTTGAAGATACTGCTAATTCAAAACTGACTTTATTTGGAGCGGTTCAGATCCGGTAACATCCATGGGTACCTTCCAGCCAAATACACTCTAAGATTCTATGATTTACATGCTTTAAGTATGAAACAAATCTACATTTAATTATTCATTCACTAGAAACTGAGAAGGATTGATATTTTTTTTCAAATTTCTGGAGATGAACAAACTGAATTTTTCCACCCAATATATAAACCTCCATCATTTATGAACAAGAACCAACCTTTATTCACTGGTAAAATACACAAAATCCTTAAGTAAATGAAAAAATAAACATATCACACAAAGTGATACCAGAAGATGTATATTTGAGAACCTGACAGATCCTGAAAGTCATTAAAAATATTGTTGTCTATTTTTAGTCTGATTTAAAAGATAAATAAATAATTATTCTGGTAGTTTTATAAGATTATCAAAATTAATAATTTTAATATTGAGTAGAAAATTACAGAGCTAACCAGCTTTTTGACTTTTTGAATCATGTTCATCATTATGGTCTAAATCTTGGAAGATGTTTTTCTGTGTCAGCAGTTTTATGTTCTCAGGGGGAGGGAAAAAAAAAAAAAAAAACAACAGAGGGGAATTCCAAATTATTTGCTTTAGCTCAGAAAGATAAAGAAGAAGCAAAAAGCTTGAAGGAATTTAATTGGAAATTGAATTTTTCCTCATTCCCAAATTAGTCACACTGGAAAACTCTTGAATGCAGCATCTCAACCCCACTAATGCCTTTGATTTTCCTTCTCATGGGCAGATGGTCCTCCAAAAAATGTGACTTCACATAGCAGGGAAAGGGTTGAGCATGCACACAGGACACCTAACCTGAGCTCCAAACCTCAAGCAATGAAAATTATATTCGCGCTAAGGAATGAGAGAGAATCATCAGCAAAAGGCAAATCAGCAACAGGTCCAGGGCTGCAATGCTCAGCTTCCCAGCAGCTAATAATGCACGTGTGAGCAAACAGATGATGCTGCACAGTCTGTGGGAAGCCAGTCACTTCCGATAATGTTCCCCCTCCAAGGACCAGAGCATAATGTACTCAGCCAAAGCAGGACAAATATTGCCAAATACCTCCTACTAAATTCTTCTGAAAGCCAGAGGTCCTCGATCCCTGGAGGATGGCTAGTGGGAGCACTGCATTTTGCTGGGAGGTTTTTACAGGGCAAGACCGCAGCGCTCTGCATCGTACCGGAACGTGTTTCAGGTTCAACAGTAACACACTCCTTCCTACAAGGATACTTAGAGTTGTCAGGAGGTCTGAACCTGCAGGTACAAGTTTCTGGATTTTGCCATTTTGTATAGCCACAATTTGAAATGCGAAAGTCGTGGTTACAACTTGCTTACTCGGTGCCTGGTTTGTATTTGAATGTCTGAGGCATGGAAATCAGCAGAAAGGTAAAAAACAAACAAACAAACAAAACAAAAAAATAATTCAAACAGCAAAAGGGGTAAAAAGGGGAGATGGTCGCCAAGGGTCGCTTTAGCTCCAGCAGGAAGAATGGCCCTGAGTTTAACTGTGGTCAGTGCTGAAAGATCAAGTTCTCCAAAGGGCAGCGCTTAAAATTAGGCTCGTGCTCTGAAACTTTCCCTGTTTCACACTGCAATCTCCCTCCATCCACCAGCTGGAGGAGGAGTTAAGGAGTGCGGCCTTGTGACTTCTGAGGAGCATCACTGGAAGGGGTCCTGGGGAGTTCAGTCAACATACACCTGCGATGGCTGTGCAGACAGACCTGTGATCCCCTTCGGGGCGTTTCTCTTTTCGTTTGTTTGAGTCGGGCTTTTTGTTTGTCTGTTTGTTTCTGGATCACTTTTGAGAGCTGTTGATGTAATGTACCGGGTCCCCGTGCCCGGGCGCGGGCGGGGGCCGGGTGTCGGTGCCGCGGGCAGCTCCCCCCGGCCGGCAGAGCCGCTGCCCCCCGGCTCCAGGCCGGGCCCGCCGCTGGCCGAGGCCGAGCCCCGCAGCCGCGGGGGCAGCGCCGCGGGGAGAAGGGGCTGAGAAGGGGAAAAAGCCCCGCGGGGGGGAACAGCGGCGGCAGCGAGGGTGGCCGGGAGGGGCGAGCGGCAGCCCCGCAGCCCCCCGGGGCAGGGCCGGGCCGGGCCGGAGGAGGCGGGGGGGCTCCGGGCGCCGCAGCAGAGGCTCCCCGGCAGCCCGCGGGGAAGGGCAGGGCAGGGCAGCCCCCGGCGGGGCAGGCTGTGCCCCTCAGCCCACGGAGCCCGCGGGGGAGCAGCTCCCCCCCGCAGCCCGGGGCAGGGGGTGCCCGCAGGGGGCTGTGACCCGCGGGGGCCGCGCCGGAGCCGGCTCCGGGCAGGGCCCGTGGCCCCGCGGGGAGGAGCCCGGGCCGGGGCCGGGCTGCGGGCAGGGCCGGTGCCCCCGGGGGGGCTGGAGCCGGCTGGGCCTGAGGGGCCCTGCCCGGAGCCGGCTCCAGCGCGTTAGGCTGGCAGCGTTTCTGCCTGCGCTCGACACAGACTGAACCCATCTGTACGTTCAACACAGGATAAACGATTCCACTGGATGCAGTAATGACACGGCTGGAGCCATCTAAGAATATGACAGATTAGGATCCTAACAAGGCGATGGAAAGGAGATACGCACTTACACGTTTTAGCTTAGCTTATGTGGTGTTTTTCATACCATTTTCATCAGTGGGGTTAGTTTGTAAATACAGCTTGTCTTCTCTCTGTGCTCACCTAATCCTTCTGACAAGACCCTTACATGCCAATAATCTTTTCTTGTTCCCTCATCTTTCCTTCTTGTCCTGTGCACATTTTAACATAACTCCATCTGTACTTGTTGTAGAGATGTGTTCCAATGCTGTCAGTCAATTAGGTCATGTTTTGACCAAGCAAAAATGATTTTTTCTCCATTACATTGTCAAGTAAGTTATAATCTCAGTGCAGTCAAACCATATGAAGTGTTCCTTTCAAGTTTTGATGTAGTCTCTGTGAAGGGTCTTGAAATGCAGAACCAGATCACAGCACGACAGTTACAGACTAAATGTATCCCTTTGGTTTTGCTGCCCACTCCCCCACTGCACCCCTTGCAAAATGCAATTAAGAAGTACTTTTCTGCTTGTTCCAATTACTTCAGTACTTGAGTGGAGGATATATGGATATTTTTTCTAGGAGGAATAGTGTAGAAGGTTATTAGTGGCCCTAACAGCATTTTAGATGTAGAAACATAATAATTCAGAATTTCAAAGCTGGGTCTTATTCATGTCTTTAAATTCATAAGTGCCATTTCCACTGCTGGTTTCAGAACAAGAGAAGACAATCACTTCATTGGTATCTTTCTAAAAACTCAATGCAACAGCAGAAGAAAATTCAGTATAAAATCCTTGAGAAAAGTGGAAGGAGGCATGCTGCTGTCTTTTCAATTAACAAATACAAAAGAAATCAATCCAAGATGGGTTAGAGATAACAACCCAACATTTGCTAAAAAAAATCTGGTAAAAATTATTAAACCAAATATTTTTGCTTAATTAAAAAGTATATTTTAAAAAAGCTGAAAATGAGAGAGATTTATCCTAAAAATGAGAAAGGAAAAATCATTAAACAAATGGGTGTCTCAATGAACTTTGTATCCTGTGCCTCAGAAGTTAAAATTACTTTGTGGTCCCGCTCTAGGTACAGCTATCTCAGTAACAAAGTTCTGAAAAAGAAAAGAGCTTACCTGTGTCACTGGTTTCTGTAACTGTATCAATCACATCCTCACTTCAGAGTCATCGATAGATTAATGTTGTCTGGAGTACAGTGTCTGTAATGACAAGTTATAAATCATATGAAAAAGGAATCTATCATGTTCAGACAATAATAGCATAGAATAGCCCAAACGAGGATCCAGAACATTGTGTTCATCTACCGTTTCTACACAGATGCCTCAAGGCATATATTACTTTTGTAGATCAACTCTGTATAACTAAGAAGTGGAAAGAAAATTTACATTGTAATATGGGTAAAATACATAAAAAGGTTAAGTTTTAACCTTGACATTAAACTGCTGGGTCTTTTGTTTTGTTTTTTTGTTGTTGGTTTTTTTTCCCACAGGAGCTAAAGGAAGAGGAATAATGCAATTAACATGTTATATTATCCCTAATTACCTAAAATGCATTTTTACATGTCATGTCATAATTTGGAGGTCAAATATCTTGAAATCTTATTTTCATTTTGATATAAAGTAAAAATTCTTCTCTTGCCATGGTAGTATATAAAGATAATTCCTCACTCCTAAAATCAAGAGATAAAAAACATAGATAAGGAAGGACTGGATTTAGAAAAGAGTAATAATACAGTTTTACTAATGGGGAAAAAAATACCATGAGCCTAAAAAGAAAAAAATAAAAGGGGATAGATCTCTGCAATGGTTAAACTGATATAGAGGACTCAAGTTCTCTTCTTTTTAGTTCACATATGAGACTTCAACATTGGTCTTTGACATTTATGTTAAGTACTCCAGCAGTGAGTTGATTAACTATTCAGAGCTGAAATTCAGCAGTTCATTCATCTGTCACTTATACATATATATGGAAATTCAATTCTGGACTGAAGAAACGTTCCAGGATAAAAGTTTTGTTAGAATTGGCATATCTCAATAGAGGGCTTTGTTTTAGTGGAAATGGATTTTCTTGAATGGGAAAATCATCAGAAAATTTACAACCAGCATTAAAAATGAAGCTTCGACTTCTACTGATCCCAGACCTCAAGGCGCTAATTAAACTTCAAATCACTGTAATTAGGATTTGGCAAGAACTCCACATTCGTGACAAATGTAAGCAAAGTACTTCTTTTTGGATTTCCAGAACAATCATGGGGATACAGACCTCATGGAATTTTGTTGATTGTTCAATTGGCATTGTCAAATCTCCACTGCTTTTACCATCTCATTGTCTACCTGGAAGTCTTTAATAGTCTCAGACTATCAGTCGCAGACTAACTCTGCAAGCCCAGAGTTACAGTCGTAGAACATTTTATGTTGGAGAAGACCTCTGGAGGTCTAGTCTGACGTCAGATCAGTTCCTGCTTCAAAATCCTTTCAAACCCAGTGTCTTTTAGGGTACACCACTCTACAGATTTCATGAACTGTTCATTTACATTGTTTACACAATTGCATCACGGAGCACACACACTCTTTTACTATTTTGCAGGTATACTGCATCACAGGATTAAGAGAAAAATTAGATCAGTACTGAAGCACAGGATGGAATATTAGAAACCGAGGAGCAGAATTATTTTTGCTTTAATCTAGTTAAATCAAAATTATCTTGGGACTCATGAAATGCTCCCCAAGTCCAATAAACATTTCCCAAATAAGATCTCTTTTTAGAAATAAAGTATCTTTTTCCTGTGTTTCCAACAAGTTATTTAAATCATTAGCTGGCTTGTTGATTTCTTGTTAGTACCTGCCTTTCAGTTTTGACTATTTAGAGATCCTAGGGCTACTATGCCCCTATGTATCTTCAACACTTACGATTTATACCTTTAATTAGAAAGCATAAATGTAGGCTTTCTGTCTTCATGAATACTTGTATTCCTTCTTATTTCATAGGATAATAAAACTGGATATATTTCACGGAAATTGTTTGTTGTTGGTTGGTTGTTTTTTTTTTTTTTTTCTTCTTCCCAGTATTTTTACCATTTAACAGCTTTGGAATACTCCCAACTATGCAGATTAAGTTTTGCAGTGTATTTTCATATGTTCTTTATCTGCCAGTTACCAAATACATCTATTTTTACCAAATAACAAACTAAGTCAGCATTCTATTTGAAACAAACAAATTTTTAAAAATGTAAAGTATCAGCTTCCTGAGGAAATATCTGAACAGTTTGAATAGCAAGATGAAAAGTGAATTTGGACAACATCAATAAGTGGAATCTATATGTTGTATTATTTTCCAGTGAGTAAAGAGGACATGCACAAAATAAAAACTAGGAAAATTGTTTTGTACTACTCCAGAAATTATATGACTGGTGTTTCTCCTCTAGTGTTCTGACATTTTGGAACGAAGCTTATTTTCCTTCTTTCCATAATCATTGAAATAACTCTAAGGAAACCGCTGCATGTCGTATCACTCACTTTAGCAATTTGCAGGCATTTACAACTACTAAAAACAGTGCCACCCACAGAGAAGACTGCTGTTGAATTATGCAAGAGCAAGCCACATATTTCAGCCTGAATGAGGAAAGTAAGAGCCATGTTGGATATTAAGAAAACATATCAGGTTCAGAGGTTTGTAATTAATCTTGTCAGTGCATGAAGCAGGCTAACCTGTGTGCAGGAACGCAACATCTTGGCACATTTCTCTTCTATGAATGCAGAGCCAACCATGGACATTTGGGACTTGAATCTATTGAAGTGATTTGACATAATCTCGGTCAAGTTCTTGAATATTATACTGCATTCTTAGAGGTATTAAATATTTTCATCATTGGTTCATAAATGTGGAGAAAACAGGCAAATGGAATGCTTTTTTTATTAGCTAGTCTACAAGGAATAATACAGAGACAGAAGAGTAGAAGAGAGTTCCATCCTGCTACCAGTGGAAGCAGAGAAATTTGCTCTTCAGTTGATCACACTGTGTCTGATGGATAGAAAAGTCAATATAGTGCCCATAAATAAATTTTAAAAAAAACATTTTCCTTGTTTTTATACAAGTGCAATACCATAATTGAATACATTTACTTCTAGAACCTGTTGACACTCAAGATATATGTAGTGAAATTGACTGAAAATATTTTTTTTATTTGCCTTGACAAATGTACAAATGCCATACACGATGATTATGATGATCCTTACTGAAAAATAAAAAACTATAACAAAGCATGGTGCAGAGACCACTGCCATTAGCACAGTTCTCTCCATTGTTTGTATGGAACCTTTACTGAGAAGTCCAACAGTGGGTATTTTTTTAAGGAAATTGATTGTAATGATTAAAGAAACCCAAATTTTCCTTTGATGGAACTTTCCTTTTGATGACAAAAGAAATATTCTGTCTGCAAATACAACTCTAGTTTAAGTTCCTTAATGGGAACAAATAGGTAATTTAAGAGGACCATTCATACTTACAATTTTTTATTGACTTAAGCAGCCTGCATCAGAGGGAACCTAAAAGATGAGGTTAGGGAAGGCATCTAATTTTTGGTAACTAAAGTGAGATGTGAGAGATGCTACTTATGCTTGGCATGCAGGGAGCTTCATGGTGTTAGAAAACTCAAGTAAAGAGTATTAAAAAAACTCCCCAAAAACAACAAAAAAACACAAAAAACTGAATGCACAAAACAAAACTACTGTGATAAGGTATAGCACTGTGCAGTTTCATAGGAAAAAATGAACCATAGCACTATTATATTCACAAACAGAGAATTGTACTGATTTTTCTATGAAGATACTTTTAAATGTATATAGATTGCATATATCATGAAGTTGGTTGTTTTGCTTTTGGGTGGTTTTTTTTTTTTTTTCCTATAAAGGAATAAAATATAAAAAAGGAAAGAAAGGAATGATCCTGGTATAAATCAAGTTGTCAAAAAAATCTCCAAAATCCTAAATATTTCCATCAAAAGTTCTACTTTTACTAGAAAGCAAAACTAATTACAAAAACCAAACCAAACCAAAACAAACCAAAACAAAACAAACCAAAACAAAACAGAGCAAACAAAAAAACCCCACTACTTGAAAAGCATATTTGGAAATTAATATTCTATTTCTCACATTCTTTATATGCTAGTATAAAATAAACCATCACAACAGTATGTGTAAATTTTTTCAGGTTACAATATGTTGATTGAGTTGATGTTCTGGACATGGCGGGAAGGTGGACTTCATAGTGTTGTGTCATTTTTCAGTGTCTCAGCACTTAAAAAGCTGATTATTTTAAGATATTCAGCTTCCCACATGAGAATATATATGGTACATTTGATTTTTTACCCATACATGGATCCAGTGAACCAGTATAAGTATCTACTTAGACATTCAAGAACTGTGTAAAGTAGGAAAGTAATTTTAGTTTTTTAAATTACTCACCAAGTTGGTAGAATCAGACTTTCCCAGTCTACTAAAATTTCATGCAAAGTTGACATTTGTAACTGATCCTGCTGATAGTTGTAGCCTTTAAGCATCTAATAAGTTATCTGAGACAAAATCAATCTTTTTACAAAAGTCTCCTATGAGATCCATCCTTCAGGATTGCCACCCTTGTAGAACAGACTTCTGTTTAAATTTCTCCTCTGCTTTCAAAAAACTGAGTATGAGCAAGATCAGAAACATATGTTCTCAGGTGCCAATTTCCCCAGCTCTAATAGAGATAATAAAGTGAAAAGTGAAAAAGATAAGGTAATTACCACTACCTTTTCTTAGCTTTTATAGCAGGTTATGAAAGTACAATTTACTACCTGTTCCAATTACTAGAGTGATTCTCGGTTACAAGAAGAAGCCTATGTTTCCTGCACGTACAAATATTTAGATTAATTTCATAATTTCTGGAAGCAATGAGACACTTTGTAAGCCATGATACATTTCTACATTAAAATTAGAACTGAACCTTAAGCTGATTCTCTTGCTTGCTCCCAACAATTTCCGTGGGAGTGCAATTTCAGTATCATTGACACACAGGTCAGGGCAGCCACACTTGCTCAGTAAAAGTGAAGGAAAGCTAAGGGCAAGAGTAAGAAGTAACTCAGTTTTTTTAAAATCAGGCACTTTCAGTTGTCATAAAGTGGGATTAGTGGATTTTGTACTGGAAAAGCATCAAGGAAAGAGAGAGATGGGACAATCACCCAGATCCTGTGTTTGAAGAAGTGCAGAGAATGTAGTAAAGCTTTTGTTCAGAAAACCCATCAGTTTGCCAATCACTCCTGCACATTGTTAGTAGTGCTCTTGAGTTCAAAAGGGTAAACCTGCATATAGAAAGATATTCAAGTATTACAGTGATGCCAGAGGCCCCACATTTGTTTGAGCTCTAAGCTGCCCAAGTATCATCTCAAAAACTCTCCAAGCCTTGAAACCACTTTGTGGGAAAGGAAGAAATTTAATGGCCCAATTTCTTGCTTCCACAAACATTTTTAATAGCTTCTGAGTTTCTGAACACAGAAAAATATACTTAATGACCTAAGACAGCAATTTAAATAACAGTTTTAAACTTTAGCCTGCTCCGTAATGTTTCTTAGTAATTTAATTGAAGCCTTTTTACCTCATTAATTGTTAAATGAATGTTTTTTCCTTACAACTTGGATTCTTACTGACCCAGTCTATGTGGAATCTAAAAATTGCAGGTAACTTGCACAGAGCAATAAAAAAAAAGTTATAAAGTGCAGAGGTAACTAGTTGTCTTAAAATACAAGCATTTCCTAGTAGGATTGCTTAGTCACCTCTGGTGATGAAGGAGCTCCAGTAGCATGGATGAGGTGAGTCTTGATTTAAGGAACTGCAGTTTTTTAATCAATGCATGAAGCAGACCTTAGCACAAGTGAGAGAAAAAGCTAAATATGTGTTCAGTGTAATAATGCAAATCCAAATATATGAAACAACTTAATTTCTGAGGCTGATAAAGGTCCTTTGCATTGTATTCACCATGGTGCAGGTGTATTGCAGAGACACACCTCAAAGACATCATATGTAGAGCTTATTTTCAAACAGGATAATTGTAAAATGGATATAGGCACAGTTTAGTAGAGCTGTAGTATATTTTTGCAGAGTAAATCCCTTCTTCTGCTCAGCGCTATAGTTTTGAGTGCTTTCACTGAAGTTGGGTATGCTGCTGAAACAAAATCGTACAACCACTGTAGATTCCGTTTTCTTCATTTATATGATGTGTTTTTTCTAGTAAACAAGTAACTGGTGAAACAAGAAAATCTCTACAGATAACATTCTTCACAGTTTTGCCACTTACTCATGTGAATGACTGGCTGGTTTAGGCATGGATTTACTGGGAAACAAGAATAAAAGAGAGGCTGGAGCTAAGAGGACATGTTTTCTTCCTCAGCTTCCAGAGTCCTGATCCAACTGTCCTAGTTTACTGACATAAAATTTGGAGTCAGGCACCTCTGTTAGAATTGTATATACAGTAGACTGTTGCATACTAAACCTATCTTGGTTTTTTTTTCCCTTCTTCTCCACTCCCCCCCACCCCCCCCACCCCCCCCACCCCCCCCACCCCCCCCACCCCCCCCACCCCCAGTAATTCTTTAGCCAAAATGAAGGCTATAAAGATTGGAGGAAAGGCATATTAAATAAGTAAATAATTATATGTTATTTCATTACGTTCCTCTCCTGGCAACTGATCTTTCTGTTCCCAACTCCTTATTTAGCAAAATGTGTTCTATCATGACATAAATAAATAAATAAACAAACAAATGAACAATCCCCTAGGAATTAAAAAGGCACAAAACCCCCCTGAATTTCGTAAACAGTGCTTAACTATTATATTTCCTTCTCTTAACAGATTTAGGAACACCCAGTCTATGTATATAGCTTTACCTAAAGGACATGAACTAACTTTTATACTTTAATATTATCCTAAGCACCCTTTGAGATTGCATCTTCATTCTGCCAAGCACTAAGGACATATGCAGGTGGAGATAATTCCTGACCCAGGAGCCATATACTACAAATAGAAGGAGAAATAAGAGCAATAGTACATAACACTGGCTATTGCCATCAGTAACTCAGCTGTGGAATTGTAACGAAAACCAGTTGTATCAGGTCAGACCAAAAGACCCTACGAGGACATATAAGGGGATATATACTAGAAAACAGTCTAAACTAGTGCAGCTATACAGCAATACTTCTCTACACAGTCATCCAGCTTCTTGAGTATCAAGGACTTCCTGAGCCACAGATGGTGTCTTTGTGTTTAATATCCCTGGTTTAATTTTTTTCTTCAGTAAATTAGTCCAAATTAATTATTTGAAAGCCTATGTAACCTTTATAAATGCATGTTCCAAATACCTGCACGAGTAGTACATAAGCTAGATAAGAGTGCTGTAGGTGTAAGTGCCATATCAGCCTGGGATTCCAGTACCTTAAAGACTGAGGAATAGGACTCTGCCTACTGGGAACCAATGATTTTTCCTTTCCTTCATGTGTCTGAATTTGTCATCACTATGTTATGCAAAGCACCTCCTTGGTAGTACTTGATGTGATGATAAAGTCAAGGATCACACTTTTACTGTAGCTGGTGTTGAACCTTTTGATATTTAAAGACTATCTGGAATACTTCCCAGTCTTATACATCTGCCCATCTAATTTAGATTTTAGTGAGTAAGGTTTCACTGGGATGCTACAAGGATGATTAAGAACCTTACTACCAATACTACACCACTTTCACTCTTTGTCAAACCACCATGGGCCATACATTAAAGTAAATCAGGCAGATGGCTGGATGGTCAACAAATATGTGACAAAACACTTCTAAATATTTGCAGTTTAACATGTGCTAGTGTTTATCCATCTGTAGAAAAAGCCACCTGCCAGTTGTTTGAGTGATGTGACTGGCTAAGCATTGCTAAGCACTCTTTAATAACAACAACAATAATACTGCCAAAAAAAAAAAAAAAAAAAAAAAATTGTACACAAGGTATGCACACTGATGGCTTTTGCAGACAGAAAGCGCAAATGAAGACTCAGAAGAAAGCAATCTTCTGTTGCTAAAATATTTATTCATGGCATGCATTATTTGCACCATTCAGAGGCATGTACACCACTATCATATTACAAAATTTGCTGACAAGGTGTAGAAAAGGCTGTAACACTACAGCATCTATGTACTTTCTTCGTTACTATGCTGAGCTAGAAGTACATGCATACATCTTCAAAATTAGTTATAGAGCTGATTGTCAGCAATCCATTCTCTAGTTTTTCTGCTGCACATCCTTCATCCAATTAACCCCAGAGCCATCAGCATTTGGAGGCAAATGTGAAAATAAAATCTTTGCAGCGTGCAATGGAAGCAGACATCATTTAGTAATACATGTGTCTATGGTAGTAATGATACCTCACTAGAAAGATCAACTGGCCTGAAATCATAAATGGACTTGTGACATTAAGCAATTCTCCTTGTTCTATTACAGATGATGTGTCTGTACAAAGCTTTAAAAATCCTCCCAGTTCCTGTTTTGGAGAGACTTCAGAAAATTGTCTCCATGGTCTGTTTGGATGCACTTTGAAACTTTATAAACACATGAACCATTTCTATTTGAACTAATAAAATTCTGTATCTGTATTCATAAAAGCAGAAGCATTTTTATTTCCAGTCATTTTTCCTCAGTCTTTCATCATTACAAGTGATATTACTGGATCTTAGTTGTCATGCAATACCTAAGTGAATAGCCAAGGAATTTTTTGGAGTAGGTGGTGTGTAGTGGCATTAACAGCTTCCTTTCAAGGGTAAGCAAGGTATACTAGCCTGAGTAGGTAAAGCAAAGCACTGATGCCACCTTCTAAGATCTTTGCTCTATTCAATGTCCCTTTTGGGATGATGCTATATCCCATAGCATGGTCTACAATCCTTTGTGCTAGAGTACATGACAATTAAATATTCTTTTGCATAGGTATTTTTGGCATTCACAGCACATTCAGATATTAATGGGCTGATGCTTAGTGACAAACCCAGGACACTTCTCCCTATTTATTTTCAGATTACACTGAAGATCAAATGAACACTGCCCATCTCTATCTACTCTTTCCTTAGAATAAGGAAGTTTACAGAGGGGAAAATGCCTACAAGACATGTGTTACTAAAAGCTGAATTCTTCCAGAGCAGTCTGCAAAGCAGATGTTAGGGTTTCTCCAGCGACATCAAATCAAACACAGCGCGTACAGGTTCTGCATGCCCATATTCTTTCTTTGATACAGATACCCCGTGCCAAGAGTGCAAACTGTTCAGCTGCCAAAAGCAGGCACCCACATCACGTTCAAATGAAATCTTGAGAAGCATAGCGAAAACAAAAAGTTATGTCCAGGCATACAAAAGCCTCATTATTATTCTTATTATAAGCCTTGCCCACTCTTGCAAAGAGCCTTTTTAGCTATAAGTCTTTACCGATAGTTTCCTTTCTAAACGCTATTATATATTATTCATTACTAGACTCAAAGTCCCCATTCAGGATGTTATTGTGTTTTAGAGCTATGCTGATGATTTTCCTCAACTTTCTGAATTCAGAGGTACAGAGGGAAAAGACTTGATTGCATTGCCAATTTTATTGCGGTCTGGAGGGCTGTGAGGCACAAAAAGGATACAGCCGCTTTATTTCTTTTCCTCCCAGTTTTGGACCTTTCCTGCCAAACTGTGAGAGCAGGATTATGCAGCTGCTAGAGCTCCCCAGTCAGAGGGAAGGCTCTCTGCATTTTCATTCCGTGCATTTTCTCTTAGCAGATGCTTGGCTTGGTACATTTTGTGCTATACAGATCAAACCACAACAAACAGGTCTGAAATAGAAGTGCCGGTTTTGCAACTCCACTGTAGAGGTCATTGGTTACCAACAATTTCCATTTTTGTTAGCTCTACCCAGTCAGAATAGACTCCTCCCAACAAAAAGAGGATCTGTTGCCTGCCAGACAGTAGCCCAGGTAAGACTGAAATAGCAGAGACGTAATTCTCTGAAATGGGGGTCTTAAAATGAAATTGCAATAATACTGGTTTGCTAAAGTAATATTATACTTGCATTAGAGAAAAAATCTGAAAAATTAGTGTTACAAAATGGAGTCTGGCACAACACAGCACAGCAGCATGATGGTCAAGGGCTGAAAACATCCACATTTTCAATTTTTGCATTAAAGATGATGGGACAAACCTTTAGGTTTTGCAAGGTCTTGCCCAACTCCAAGAAATTAACATTCAAGGGAGCTTCTTCAATATAACTACCTCATACATAATAAACCTGAAAGCACCTCAATGGATACCTGAACTTTACTTTAGTATCATTTTCTCCTGCTGAAAAAAAAAAGGGAATTTAATTTTCAATGAAGATGGATGTTCTTTGCTTGGGCTAGTGCTAGGGCTTATGGTTTCTAGGTTGGCTTTTGCATCTAGTCTGAAATCATGACTTTATACATATACAATGTTTAACACTCTCTACGAGACATGAACAAAATGTGGTTGCGGTCTGAAGTTTAACTCTAGGAATGTGTGGGGTCTGAGAGCAGGGAATATACTGAACTGAAAATTCCCATAAAGGGAAGAGTGTTAGTAGTGAAGGGTGAGGAAGAGGACTGCTTTTGCAGAACACATTGTATCTACCTGTACAGGGTTTGGGGCAGGTTAGACTTGCCTTACGCTTATCTGAGCCCAAACAGAGCATTTCCCATAAGGAAAATTTCACCTATCTCCTCTGTGGGAGTATTAAAAAACCCCAAAACTATTCCACAAGTGTTGTTTAGAAATCTAGGGAAGAATCAATTTTGTACCTTAAAGCTTCTTTCTGCAATGCGTTGCAGTCAAGTTGTTTATGTTGAAATATGGGTTTGGGAAAAAAGAAATGAGCAAACAAGAAAAAAAAATCATAATCCTCTTTTCCCCGAATATTTAAGGTTAGAGAAAAAAATAAAAAAAATATCCATTGTGGATGTTTATGATGAATGAAGAAGAGAGAAGACTCAGAAAGATTTCTGAGACTAGATGTGACTATTTTGTTTTTGCAATAAAGTTGGTAAGATACAGCAGGAGACACAACTATTTAGTTCTCAGTACATTTTAACAAACAGATAACATCAAAGGCAAAAAACAGGAAGCAAAGTGGAAAAGAAGAGGTTTTGAGCCAGAAGGAAGTTTAGCAGAAGAACCAGTTAGTATGGCTCCTTCACCAGTACATGAGGAACCTCTGAGCAATGAACTGGTGGCAATAAGGTAGCAACTAATACAGAAGCACATGCAAAGAGCAGGAGTTTAGTTTAATTTGGGAAAAATAAGGAGATTACCATGAGAATGGCTGTATCTTTTGCATCAGGTGGTTTAAAGCAGTGTTGCCATGATGGGAAGCATGGAGAGATGTAAGCAAACCAGGAAGGAAGAGGTGCAGAATTTTTTCATATGTCTAAAGACACTCTGAGGGCCAACACCAAGAATAACAACAAATCCAATTTGTATTCTGGAAAAGCTAATGACAGCTGAAAGTTACTAATAAAAGGCTGTCATCAATCACTATGAGTATGGGCATCCAGGTGTGCCCATTTGAGGCCTTGGTTGGTAAATCTATGTACCTAAACCAAACAAAATAAGGGCAGAGGCTCTCTAATGGTCCAACATCATCCATACCATAAGATTGTTGTTATAGTTCCTGTAGTTTTAGCACAAGATGAATACCAGTCTTCCAAAGAGTGTCTGGGGATGATCTGAGGTAGGCTCAGGCCAGGGGTGTTTGAAGATGTCCAACAGAGGCAATAGAGCCACCCCCCAAGTACAGATGCCTAGGAGCTGGCCTTGGATGCATACTCTATCCACTATCTATCTATCTATCTATCTATCTATCTATCTATCTCTCCCCACATACCTCAGCCGTAGAGACACCTACATACGCACACTCTCACTCACAAACACAAATTTATGGGTGTCACGCCTGGGTGATGCTCATACCCTTATTATCTAATGCAGTGCAATTTGTTAGATAAGTGTGGGAAGGATGTTTTGTGCATATGCCAACAAACAGAATGAGATTTCAAGTCATAAACATCAGCTATGGGGTGGGGGGGTGGGGGGGTGGGGAATAAAAGCAGGTAATATGAGTATGATTATCTGAATTTGTTTCAGACTCAGAGAGCTGCTCTTAAGGATCTTCAAGAAAGTAAACTATTTAAGATAATGAAAAACATATTGCAAATGTTCTTAGTTTCATTTGTTTACTGCTTTCACAAGCTACTCCGAACAACTCATTAATAGAAGCTAATTGGAACAGGTTCTGTGTCCATGTCCAGTTTCTTTTTAATTGCTGAAGTCGCTGATTTGGCATGAAACAGTTCCTATTTAATCTGTCTGATTAAAAAGGGCATTTTCTCTTGCTGTACGCATTGGAGTGGAAATGAATTGTTCACTGTCATGCACCAGGCTGTTCCCTTCATTTGATAAACCAAAGGATTAGGCAAATTTAGTCAAGGAGACTTGAGGACTCTTCTCTCCCTCTGTTCCCTTCATACCATGAGGTGAAACACTGTAGTGATTATTAGACCTCTTTTTAATTTTTTGATTACATGAATTAATTGGACTGACAGACTGGACTGAATTTATCTCAGTCAATTCTTCAGTAAATTATTTGCACGTAACTGTGTTCCTTGTTCGAAAGGAAGATGCAGATTCTTTTGTCTTAAAGTAAAACTCAATACAGAATGCAAGGAAGAGCTTTGTTCATGTATATCCTTTCTATCACACTGAAAATGAGGAGTGTGGGGCTGGAGAGCCCTGGTCCTTCTACTGTCTGACAAACAATTTAAATACTAACAACAGAACTAGGTGGGAGGGAACTGCTGGGTTTGTTTGGCAGTGTACTGTACCAGTCCTATGGGCTGCAAAGCTGGGAGGGAGGATGGAGATGGCAGGCCTGAAAAAGTTGTGAGGTGTCCATCAGGGCAATTCAGAACATCTGCAGCACAGTGAACAAGCAAACTCAGGCTTCAGGTGTGCTATTTATACACAAAGGCCACAGGTTGCAAAGCTATTAGAGGAAGAAAACCCTTTCACACAAAGTTCAGCAGCAGGATGCACCAGAGACTTTATAATAAGCCTGCTTCTAGTACCTGTGTGCTTTTGGGGTGCTCTTGGCACTCAGAAGTCCTCTGCAGTCAGCTTGTCTCTGAGTCCTCAGAGCTCTGCCCTGTGCCATTCTCCCACCTCCTCCACTATGTTTCCACCTTGGAGACACAAATCACAAGGCTGAGGCTGCACAGCAGCTTTCAATGTGGCTCAAAACCTGGACAAGGAGCCTACAAAAAGGTTAAAAATCACTACCGGTAACACGAGTGGGTAAATGCATGGCATTACATCACAGCTATCACTGTTTGTGCGTGTCAGCTCTGAAATATGGAATAGGTGATTAGGCAGTGCTGACAGAAAAAGAAGAAAGACAAAAGAAAAAAAGAAAAAAAGAAAGAAAGAAAGAGTCATCTCCTTCTCCCCACACCCCTGAAGACCAAAGGGAAAAGAGTGGGCAGAATAACAAAACTATAACAGTTTCAACCAACTTTAGGTATCAGAAAAAAAAAAGAAGCTTTTTTCTTTTTTATTGCTTGTTTGTTTGCCTTTCCCTACTAAATTTTTCCTGCTGATGTTTTGTTGGGGTTTTTTTTGTTTGTTTGTTTGTTGGGTTTGTTTTTTTCTAGGAAACAGACAGAAACTACATTTTCTGGAATGGAAAAGTTCCCTCTCTGTTTTTGTTGCTTCCCAAAAAAATAAGTTAGTCATGATTTCCATGCCTAAAAATCACAGCAATTGCAGGTCCAAGAAGTGTGGGTACTTGCAGAAGCAGCTAGAAGTCCACACAATGCACAAATAATGTAATTTGAAGAGCTGAGTTTGCATGTTGCAGAGATGTGGGACCTACCAGTTAACGCGCTGATTATGAATTAGAAAGGAGTTAATGTTATTTTTGGCAGAATGCCTTAGTCTCAGCATGATTTGGTAAATCACTTGCTCCCCTTAAAACAAAAGACCTTGTCTCAACTTTGAAGACTCAATATATTCCAGTGTGTCAAACGTACTTAGAATATCACCCCTTCTCCTTCAGGCAGCTTATCAGTATCCCAGACACTGACTCTTGGAGACAGGAACTCTGCAGTATTCAAGCCGACTCCTTCCTGAACAGGACTGAAATTCAGACTTTCTAGGAACTGAAGGTGCTTTTGTTTCCTTGGAGATAGAGTGACCACTAGACCACCGAGCTGAGCTTTGGTGACCCCAGTCCAAACAGCTGTCACACTTTCCAGCAAAAAGGGGCTGGAAGCGGAGACAGATGTAGACAGAACCCAATTGTCTTCCCAACATTAGTGATATTTTTCATCCCTTTGCAGGAAATTTGGTCAGAAAAATGCTCTGATGCTTTGTGTTTGTTCTGCATTATTTGCAGAATAACTTGATTGTGTACACAAATCCTGATAATCAGGGACTGTTGCATCAGATGTGTTTGGCTACTGTTATCCAGCCTTCATTCCCTTGGGAAGCAATCTCAAGTGTGATCATGCTCCTCCTTGCAAAGTTTTTTGCCTAGATGCATCTTCCATGACTTTAGCCAATTATTTGTAGGGTCAGATTAAAAAGAGAGGAGCTTATCTCTTATATTCTCCCCATAAATGGCTTTTCCCCTTGCCCTAAAAGTATGAACAGAAGTCAGACCATAACCAGTTTTCTTGTTCAATATTTGGAGGTACCAATTGTGCAACACGTCATCTGCTAGTGAGATTCTTTCTGAGCGCCATCAGTTGTTTTCTATCCCTGTCCTTGTTTCTCCCCATCCTGCCAAATTTCTCATGAACAACGCTTCTCCTATTTGTGCTCTTTGGGTCCCTAAAAAAATAAGGGGCAGAACCCCAACAGTGTGTCAGGCCACCCGTGAAGGTCATGCTTAGTATTTCCAGTTGGGTGTTTGTAGGTAGCTCTGGGCAGCTACAGCTCTTCCTCACATGAAATGGAATAGCTTCAGCTGTTAGATGGTTTGGATATTTCTGTTCCAAACTGGGCAGAATAAGGAAATGCTTATGGCTTTTAAACCCCCCAAAAGAAACCATGCCTCGATGCAATCATAAGCCAAACTTTGCAACATTAGCCACCAGCTGTGATATGGTATAACTTAAAGCACACTGGTGCTATCTTATTCCTCACTTGCAGGAGGGACTTCTTCTGATAGGACCCTCCTTGCACACCCTTGAGGGCAATAAAGCTGAGTGAGTTTTCAGTAATAAGCCAATGGGCTACGGTTTGTGTTGCACTAATCTCTCTTGCCTTTTTTTTTTATCTGTTCTTAGGGCAAATTTGACTCTTAGACTTTCTGTAATTCCACCAAAATCAATTGGAGTGCCTGATGTGCAATTCACAGCTGAATTTAAATCTCTGAGGCACAAGTGATCCCTAACTAATTAACCTACAAACATTATTGTGCACTGACAATTTGTGAAGGTATAGTCTGTACTGAAGATCCAAATCCATCAACATTTATGAAGTTTTCTCTTTCTTGGTTAAAACTGTTCTCAGGTACAAGTTTCTCCCCAGACCACTGCTGAAGTGAACCAGCACACACCACTGAAAAGGAAACATTTGTCCATTGAAAAATCCCATGGTGGGATGGAAGCTGTGAAAGCAGTTAATAAACAGAACCATTGTGGCTTTGTTTTCTTTGGCACGGTTCGTGATATTTGATGATGGCAAATCTGAGGTGGTTACTATTCTTAAAATAGCACCTACCACTTAGCAGGAGAGGTTCTCTGTTCACAGCATTGCAATGCCTTTACAGCTTGAACAGCTTGGAGCCCTACCACTCCTAAAAAATTTGTTATAAACTTTGACAGCAGACCTGACTTATCTCTGCACATGCCCAGTATTTAGCAATAAGACAGTGAAGAGCAATATACATCACCAAACTCATCTGTTTAACACTAACCACGCCATCAGCAAGACCAGTGAAACCTCCTGAGAAAACTCAGCAGTGTGAGGAAGGATCACCGAGAGCATTAGTCAAAGGCAAGGCTGCTGCAGGAAGCAATTCCACAGGCAAAACTTGATTCTGAAAAAGGATTGCGTTGTCACCCTTACAGATGGAAATAAATTTGTAAATGTTTTTAAATGGTAGGTGAGGGGAAAGGCAAACAGCACTTTCAAAATGCTGAAGTTAGAGATTTAGTATGGCACATACTATGAGGCAAAAGGCACTTAATAAAAACATTTTCAGTGACTGCTTTTTTGAAATGGTGTGGAAAAAACAGCAGTAAAAGCCAAAGTTTTTTATAATATTGATAATTCTTCTTTATATGAAGACCTCCCTCCTTTTAGCTTGCTACCTACTTGTTCTTCAACAAGAAAACCACTTCTGAGTACCACTCAGTTCAGCCCTTCCAGCAATTCCCTTCAACATGAGCCCATTTTCAGATTCCAGCATTCACATTCAGATCCATCACTCACTTTTTTCAGTTTTGACTCGGCTGTTCAAAACAGAATTATTGTATTTTAATTGACAGAGATGAGGATACCATTTGCAGCTGTTAAATATTCTGTAAGTGTCTGTATGCAAACTAAACAACAGTAACCTATGGTCTTGGTATATTTAATTTCTCAAGTTGTCTTTGGGTATGAACAATGCAAAATGATTTCACTTTTCCTATTCAGCAACTTCAAACAAAATTCCACCATATGGAAATTCAAAACTTTTAAACATTTGTGAAATCTGATAAATTTGTATCAGTTTGTTTCTTGAACTTCATTTTTTAATTTACTAATAGATAACAATTTACTGAGAGTTCTCAGCTGTGGCTATTTATTCAATTGGCAAGTGAGCAAAAAAAATCCATTCTGATTTGACATGTACTCTCTCTCATACTTCGTGTCAAATCAGCGTAAGAATTTATCTTTTTTTTTTTTTTTTTTTTTACCCCTAAGGAAAGCTATGGACAATAAGAATAGAGGAAATATGATTAGTTATTCCAATTCAGTCATAATGCTATAGTTCACAGCTTGTCTAGCTGTTCTTGTCTAGACAACTTTACAATAGGAAGGCTGGGCCAGAATAGACAACAAAGGAATGTATTTTTTCTTTAACATATCATTTAAAAACCAGATAACTTCTTCATCAAGGCTTGAAGCTACAAAATTTTAGATCTCAGTTTGCACTGAAACCAGTCTGAAGATAATAGATTAAAATTATTTCATCATACCTTACTGATAGATGCACTGATAAACAATAAATGCTTTTTGGTACTGTTAATCTCCATTGATCTTACATGCTTAACCTTGAAGTGATCTACCTGTATAATAGCTTATTAGTGCATCTTTGTCCCAGGTTTTCTGAAGCAACAGTCCCACTAATGCAAAATGTAGCCATTTTTAATATACAAATTCCACTGTGAATTAATATGTTTTGCCCCCAGGCTTTAAAAGGGTAAGCTGAGAAAAGGGAAAAAAAAAAAAAAACCAAACAAAAAAACCCAACCACAAAACCCAAACAATAATAATCAGGGGAAGACTGTTAATACAGTTTTACAAGAGTATTAAATTCAAATAAAATATTTACAGAGGATAAACAATGCTTTTGGTACACTATGCAATTTACATTACAAGTAGGTACAACTAATCTTCCACACATTCTTGTTTATAACAGCAAAGCATGCTCACAGCAATGGAAGGGAACAGGGTTTTCATTATGAAACTATTTAAAAATAAATGTGTGAATATAAATGATCTATTTGTATCCAAGCTCCAGTAGATCTAAAATGAAAGCCAAAAAGCAAGATGGTGTTAACAATATTGCTTTCAAAAACTGATTTATATTGGGGTTTGGTACTGGAGTTATTCCCAGTTTATGAGTCCTGCATAACAACAACAACAATCTCAACCTCACAACAATGAAGATTTCTGCTTACTTAAATGGCTCCTTACTTAATTTTCTTTTTAACAGTGTTGCTGATACCAATTAAACACAAGTGCACATTAACTGCTATATAGATGCTATTAGTTTTTCTTTTCCAGTTGGTAGCTCAAGACAAATATCCAGGCTGCTGTTGTAAGGATTACTGTGCAAGTACAGGATTTTTCAGCTTGCTGACAATTTGGAGCAAGTGAGAATAAAATTATTTCAGTTGGGGTAAACATATGGTAAACTGATACACATATTTTACCAAACATCAAATTTAAAAATAAAGCTTGTCACAAATACCAATACATTTTTGAATTAACATAATTTCTCTTTGTGCTGAGAAATGTTGATTTTAAGCAATCCTCAATTTAAGGGGACCCCCCCCCCCAAAACCCACAAACCTGAAAAAAAAATACACATTCTAGAACAAAAGGAACCTTTTGAAGTACAAAAATAAAGATGTCCACTTCTATCCATTTTTTCATGTTTCTCGTGAACCTACACCAACAAAATCACAGAATCATAGAATGGTGTGGGTTGAAAGGGACCTTTAAAGATCATCTAGTCCAATCCCTCTTGCTATGTGCAGGGACATCTTTCAGTAGATCGTATAAAAACATAGTAAAATTAACAGGAAATGAAAAATAATTTAGAATCAAAAAGCCTTATTTTTCAATGAAATATCACAGTACAGTATGCCTCTGGCTCTAGCTACAAGCACACCTCTACAATGTGCACAAAATATGCAGAAATTTATACATGTACATACACACATCTTTCACATCTGTTTATATAAACATATATAACATGTTTATACTATAAGTTTCTGCTACAGATGTATACAAGCTATATTTCTACATCTAAAAATGCACCTTTTAGTTTGTTTTCTCTTACTTGAGTGAAGAGAGCAGTCAACCTGGCTTTGGCTGCTGCTTTTACAAAGCAAGGGTCCAGGACCCAACAGTTAAAAAGATTTTTCTTTGCCAAATTAATTCTCCCTACTCAATGGGATTGTCCCAGGCAATTTCCTTTTGGAGCGTTTATGCAACAGGAAATGGGAATTGTATTGCTGATGTTACAGTGTAAAGTTTTAATATTTTCTTTAGTCGATCCAGATTCAAACTTCGGGAAGCTGCCGGGGGTCTCAGCTGGTTCTCTGCTTTGCTGTTGTTTAAGCCTACAGCCATTTTGCTGGAAGCTGCTCTTCGACGGCATTGACCCAGCTGCGTATCTGAAGATCTTCAAAATCACAGGTGTGAGCCTCTGCCATTTATGCTAACAACCCTTCTCCAAATATGGCCTTGGCTCTAAAGGCAGCCTGGAGCAGACAACAGTGACGTTTTTCTTAATGTTATTGTAAGTGAGTTTTTCTTTCATTTGGGCCAGCTTATGGAAATTCTCCTAGCCTTCATTTGAACTGATCTCCCTCAAATATCTGCAGATGATCAAAATTGCTACTTGCCTACTTCAGCCAATGTTTTCTGCTTATTTATTTATTTAGTAAATGCAAAAGTTTCTAGATCTTTAATAAATATTTCCAATTTCAACTCTTTACCGGTGTGGCTAGTATAGCTGGTCAGAAAGGGAGCCTTATAGGCCTCACTTCAATGCCTTCCCATTCCACTCAATGGAAAAGTAAGAGTTTTTATGGGGAAAAAAAAAGCAATGTGAAAATTTCCCTTTTTTTTTTTTATGTAAAATATCATTTGTCATAGGAAAAGACATTTCCCTCAGCCAGAACTGGCTGTTCATTCCAAGGATGTATTATTCAAGTTATGTGCACTAAACTCTACAAAGTTCTGTGAATAACAAAATCCTACAGGGAGGACTCTTCTCCTGAATGTCCCTAGCACCATCAAACCAGCACATTTTCCAATCCATCTGCAGTCAGGGGTACTTTCCCACACTACGAGTTGTTCTTTATGGAGACAGAGCTACAGTGAACACTTTATTGAAAGAGCTGTTTTCTTTTTTTCCCAGTGTATACATAAGTGTCGAATGTTCGCTGCCAATTAAAATAATAAACAAACAGCATAAACTGTATGGATTAGAAACGGGTATAATTGCCCTTTTTAGTCATATAAATGAGCGGTTGTCTTGCTATAGGGAAGAGATAAACTAGACAGGAAGAGACAAACTAGACTGGAATTCATTTTCACCTCCCATGGTGAAATCTTTTATTGCTGTTTTTCTGTGCTACAACGGTGGAATACAAAGCCGAAGTCACAACAAAGCAATAACGCCGCATCGATGCGTTCCCAGAACTAAAGCCATAGGCAAGCAACACTGCTTACTGCCGGGCCCCGGTTCAAGTCTCCTTACAGCCCTCTGGGCATTTCCAGATTAAATAGCTTTGAAAAGGGGAACAGCACATTAGCAGCCCCTCTGAGACAATCTGAGTAAAGTTACTGCATTAAAAAAAACAGTTTAAATTATGTTAATAGAGCTGCAAGCTGCAAAGAAATTATTTATCAGAACTAGTGCAAGACCCTAGAGTTTATGCATTTTTTACATCAGACTTCCATTCCCTCACTGCAGTCCTGGGTCTGTCCAACAAACCCTTTTATGCCACCAGCAGAGGGGAATCTGTCATTTATATCAGTTTTGCTTTGACCAGCTGTGATCTTTAATGCCATTTGTGTCAGGGCTTCTCTGTGTCTTTTCCCTAGAGGGCATCAAACTATTCTTTGTGCCCCAGGGTGCATCCAAGCCCTCCCAGCAATCCCAGCATGGCCATGACATGGTGTGAATGATGTGCAGCAGATGGCTCGACCATGGCCATCCTCACTGCTGAGACACACAAGGTAAAGTGCTTCACAGGAATTGCTGCAGTTGCCTAAAAGGCTATCATGTAAGTCGGGAGGATAATTCTTCAAGATTTGGGAACAAGGATTACCTTTTCTCTGCATGTTAATAATTAAGAAACTGACCTTGGAGCACCAATTATGGCATGAAATGACAATTGGCCAAGACCAACCTTCTCCCAGCGAATGTGTATATATCAGCAGCTTTCATGGATCAGACAAACATGAACAAAACCAACAACAGAGTGGGGACAGGGAAAAGATGTGTATAAAATATCCAAAATGATCCCCCAAAAGTTAATTGGTTTGGTTCTGGGACAGCTATGTGCCAGTCTCACTGATCATGAGAAGCATAGAAGCAGCTTCTCCTAGAAGCATAGAAGCACCAGAGGGTGCTTCTGCTGGCAACAACCTGTGCTTTGAGGAAAGAAAATTAGATTCTTTCCAGCCCCAGTTTCATCCTTTGGTTTCACAGCGCACTCAGCTGCTTGAAAAAGGGAGAATTGCACATCAGAATGCCATCTGAGATGACTGAATGGCATTCCTACAACAGGAAGAAGTTTGCATTCAAAATTTCACCAAGAAACACCGCTGTGAGGCAGGACCTGATTCCTGTCTCACTGACACCAGCTCAGATCAGCAGGAAGCTGATAAAGCCAATAGACTATCAAGAGCAATGGGGTTAGACCCACATTAAGTGTGTGTGAAAATCAGTGGGAAGAGAAAACGGCTTGACGTATCTGTATGTACATTTAAACTCGCAATTTGTGAAAATACCAAGCATGAGAAAAATCAAAGGTAATCTTGGATTATAAATGGGTCCATTTAGTTCTGACATTAAAAGGTGGGTGTCATCTTCCTGGCTTTTAGGTCTCTAATGATTTCATTCTGCTTTTCCATAATTCATAGCCTTTCACAGTTTATTAAATCGCTCAAGACTACTCACCCTTTCTTTTTCATCTTTTTTATTTTAGTTCTAAAATTTGTGTGTGCGTACATGCTTAGGAAGAAATGTAAAAGAGCTACTTAGCATTTGAAGGAGTGCTGCAAACAGTTATTTCAAGCCTTTTGTTCTAAAATAAAATAAAAAGCCAAGGGAGGAGATTTTTCAAATTTGTTTCAGAAGAGCTTTTATCGCTCGGGTTTAAGAGAAAGATTTTTTTCCCCTGGCATAAGCCATCATCAATCTATGGTACTGCTCTAATTTACACCACCTGAGGATTGACAGTGACATAAAGTGAGCAACTAAAAAGAAAGAGACCACACGTGACTAACATCTGTCACATCGCTTAATATACTGTTGCTCAAGGAACGAGGTGACAAGAATTGGTGTAGTGCCAAAAAACAGAGCGGAAGAAAAACCCTCAACTTCATAACTTACTGCAAGTTTTCATTACTCCTACAATTGCTTTAAAAACGCAGCAAACAGAAATACAGAACATTACAGGATGTTAATACAAGCAGAAAAAATGTTGGACAGCTTTATCATATCTTTAAAGATGAGCTGCTGCAGGTGAGTTTGCAGAATGGTTTCTGCAATTTTATGCAGCTCAAGGTTCCCTGGTAGGATCTTTCTCATGGATAACGTGTGGTTTCTCCTATTGACTCACAGAGTAAAGAGACTCAGCAAACCCCAGTGCTGAATACGAGTACGTGGTGAAGGTGCACACATGCAATGGCATGCAGAAGAGGAGTCACAGAAGCAAAACTCACTTTCTTTTCAGAAAAAAAGTGCCTTGGAAAAGCTGTGGGCAGAAGGCAGTCTCAAGGTCCATATGGCAATAGAGAACTTTGCTCGGGACACCTTGTCCACTGCTTTGGAAATGAGACCCTAACCTTATGAATACTACCAGAAAAGGCTTATAGGAGTATAACAAGATATTCGAGAAATCTCATAACCCCAAGAGTCTGCAGGCAGAAGTCAATGTGTTGGTCAGTTAAAGGCATTCCTCTCCTAATTTCAACATCTGTAGTACCCTGCTTGGTCTTGATACTCTGTTAACAGAATATTACTGGTTATAAATGTAACACCACATAGAGCAATTTCTCATAAAACAATGTATCAAGTTGTACAGTATGCTTCCTAAAGTTCTGGTGGAAACACGAAGACTGAAACATAAAAAATGTAATTAAGAATGCTGGTACTTGTACTCATAAAAGAACTTGGGGGATGAGAGAAGGTAATGTTCTCACCACTCCATCAGAGTAGCAGGAACTCCCATCACAGGAACAGGGAAAGACTAAGGGCAGCAGAGGAGAAGAGTTCCTTCCAAGCATCTCTCCAAACCCCTTGGACCCCTTGGAAATAAGGACAATAGTGATGCAGGGGAGGGAGGACAGCAACAATCATCTTAAGCAAAGAAACTGCTTTCTATGACAAAAGCTGGAAATTTACTGTTAGAGAAAGGCAAATAAAGAGATGACATGTTGAAACAGCCAATATCATATCTAGATGATTATTACAACTTAGTAATTGAATAATTATTGATAGATAACTAATCAACCATAACCTTAATATTAACAGAACTTAGCATTTTGCTTTATTTGTGCATGTATGTATGCATGTATTTATGTTTGTAATGCCCTGTAATGTAAATTTATGTTTTGTAGTAATTATATTCTTTTAGCCTTAAATCTTGTCCAGGATGGAAGATGCCCTGACTGACCTGACGCATATCCATTGATGGACTAGGTGACCTTTAAAGGTCCCTTCCAGCCCAAATGACTCTACAATTCTCCATAGTGAGTCTTAAAAATAATTTAAACAGTCATCTTGGCAAGTGTCCAGCTGCTTAGCATATACAACAAGGATAAGCAGTATCTGCCACCACAGAAGTGTTGAATAGACTGACTTGAGGTCTGGTGCCATGGATGTTGAAGAGGAGTCCTCTGGGTATCAGTGACAACTGGGAGCATTTTCTGCACCGTGGGCAGGGAATAAGGTTCAAGGTTGAATCTGAAGGACTGAGGGAGCATTTCACCAAGAGACCAAATTCTTTTATTGGAGTATTTCTTGCAAATAATTATCTTTCTTTTTGGTTTTTTGTGGTTTTTTTTTTTCTCTTCTTTTTTATTTTCCTCTTTCTTTCTTCTTTTTGTTTCCTTTTTATTTGTTCCAGGAGCAGGAAGGGAAAGGGGAGAGGAAGAGAGTATGCTCAGCAGAGGGGTAATAGACAAGCCTTGCAAGTTGATAATCCAAATTAAGACGATGCCTAGTTTTCTGCATTTAAAATTCTACATCCACAGAGAGAGAACAAAGGATCTGTGTGTGTGTATGTGTTGTCATTTACTCCTGGAAGAGCACTCAGACTCCTTCTGTACTGCAGCAACACCAACCCATCAATAAACCATAATGAAAATAAGAAGGTGTATAAATGTTCCTGGGGGACAACTGCTTGTTGATTGATATAAAGTATCCATCTTTTATACACCACTGTGCAGTATTTTCTTCATGCATCATATGAAAAATAATGCAAAGAAAACCTTGTTACCATTACTGTGAAAACTGCCAGAAGGTATGTAATATACAATTTTCCCCTAAAGCATTTGATTTTGGAGAAAAACCTAACACCTGCTTGCCCATAGTTGAGTGCAGCCACGGAGCATTATTAATTACAGGGTCAAGTCAGCCACAAAAATCTCATAATTCTTAAAATGCTGCAAAAATATTTAAATTATTTACAGGTTGAAAACCTGAAGACAGCTTTGGGTTGGGTGACGCCCATGTTTGTATGCCCATATGCCTGCTCTGAAAAATGAACTATATAACTATGGCTTTTACTACTCCAAACTCCGTAACACCCTGTCCATGTTCATAGTGTTTAATCAAAGCTGGTTAATAACAGAGTTTTGGAAGAGTGGGCAAAGTCAGGTCTCTTCCAGCTTTGAACCATGTAGACGTAGTTGGACAATCATTTGGTTATTCAAACAATGCTGCCTAATGCCCTCTCCTTCTCCCAGAAAATAATCCTCTAAAAATACCTTCATCTAGTTGAGAATATCATATCTAGTTGACCAGTTGCATTGGAAAATTTTGGCTTTCTTAATGGCTGTGGTCTTGGTTTATTTCCTTACGTGCCTCAGGTGTTCATAAATAACATGTTGCTTTGATATCTAGAGTGATTAAGTACAGGAAGAGAAAATGAAAGCAGCAGATCGGTGTGATGGCACATGGCCTATAAGAGCTGTATGGGTCACACCAGAGGTTTAATTAAGCCACTAGTTCATGCGGTCGGTAGTAGTGACTCAGTGAAGTAGAAGAGGTGGCCGCAGTTGGAGGACTGCACACTCCCAGCAGCATCCTGCCACCTTCCAGGAATCTGTCACCTCAGTGTCTTGAGGTGGGGGTTGTATGTTTAAATTTATAAGTAGAATCACTTACCTTACTTATCATTCTTATGAGGATAGAAAACCATTTAAATTAATAGAATTGTAAAATAATCTCTATGGAAAGCACCTCTGGAGGACATATGATTAAAATTCCTGTTCAAAGTAGGGTCAGTATTGGAATATTTCCAGAATAGCTGATGTCTGCAGCAATGTTCAATTGCAAGAGTTAAAAAACAAACAAATAAGCAAAACCCCTCCACAATATTTAGGCACCGGTGAATTTCTGCTGTAGTCCGTGCTTTTTAAAGCTTCTCAGAACTTTCATCCTTGCATATGGGCTACGTTTATGTAGTTTCAAATGTACAATATACTCTAAAGATAAATCACAGAGCTAATATGATGGGTAGAACTGAAAGCATATAGTAAGTTGAAAGTAAACCTATGAAGGTAAATATATCAATACATAAGAACTGATTATTTAAGTCTGACATGCATATTGTTGAGCATCATTTATCAACTCTATAGCAAGTTATAGTCCTGTTACATCACCAATTATTTCAGGAAGAAACCTTCCCAGACCTTCAGGGGCATGCTGCCGACAAAGTGCTACAGCGTGGTGTCCCACAGCCCCAGACCACCCGTGCTGCATTCGCGGCTTCACAGATCCCAGTCTTACCCAATATTGTGAGAGACACCCTCGCCGGCAAAATACAGGCATGCATTGCACGTAGCAATTTCCCTCTAAACACCCCAGGATTGTGCGATGCTATTTTGACATGCTGCTTTTATAACAGAATATGGGTGCCCTTCTCCAGGCTGTTCTGACCAGACTGTTCAACAGATGGCAAGGAACAGTCATATATGTCCTCAGCAGCTAACCCATATGTGGCTTGAAAAGCAAATGCAGAAAGCTACAGTAACATGACAGAATCCATTACTGACTTTTAATCCTGATAGTGATGCAGAGCTGAGCCATGAGCACAGCTGTTTGTGCCTTCGGGAGAACACTTTGCCCAGCTCTGGTTCAGAAACAGATCATTAGAAGTAAATCAATATAACCTGCCGTTCTTCTTCACTCTGTCCTCTCTCAGAAAACTAATCAGCAGCACAGCACTGGATATTGAAAGCTATATTCTGGCTGAACCAATTCACATCAGACTGAAAACCAGAGGAAACCAGCGGCAGCAAAAAAGGGAGGATTTATTCTTTCTAAAGAAAAGTGAGGGTAAAAAGTCACTTGAAAGAAAATCATCATACTGTTCCCAGGCTATGAAAACCATGATGTGACAACCTGCATCAGTAATTTTTGTGCAGGAAGAAAGAGCCAGGGCTAGATTTTACTTTGCCAGTTCAAGCATTTGAAGAATGCGTACAATATTGAGTGTTTCCATGCTTATTAGTAATATTCTGTGTCCTAACTGTCATTTGTGATGCACAGTAAATGAGCACTGTCATAAATAACTTAAATGTTGTTCTTTTGCCTACTTTGTTTCATGAGTTAAAAAAAGAAAGGTATGAAGAGACTTGGTGGCTTGTGTAAAGCTGTGCAAAATACCTATTTGACAGTGATGTGCTGAATTATGGAGTCCTGAATGCCAAGCCCCCGCGTTAATCATAGTACTATCCTTGTCCATCAGACCTTGTGATCTTAAAAAGGTCTCCACTGCTCTGAGCTAGGTATTTTTGCCCGCTGGGAGAAAGATGCTTTAGCAGAAAATTTACTAAACTTTCACATTTTGAACAAGCTCTGAAGTTCTTAAGAGACCCACCAGCCCGACTAGAAGAGCTAGCCAGGAAACAGAATTTCACTTCAGTGAAAAATGTCACAGTATAGCAAAAAATATTTTTTTAAAAAAATAATAGAATTTCTTGGCAAATATTTGTAGAAATGAAATTCAGTAATATGCCTTGATGTTCCCAAGAACAAGCTTCTGTATCTTGAAATATGTTCTTGGCAGCCCTGCCCAGGTGAGTGCATTTCCACTCCGGGTTCCTGGAGGATCTCACCCTCAAGCTCATCCACAGTCTGCTGGCTGATCTCCTGTGGACATACACCACTATCTGGAGGCTTTTTGACTAAGACAGAAAGTTTCTTGGAAGGCAGATTGGTGGGTGAGCTGGCAGGAAACCAGGCAGGTCTGCTGTCAGCCTCGCTCCTCTTGGAATCGATGTGCTCCCAAGGAGCGTTTCACTTTGACAAATCGGCATTTTTCCAATGAAAAACAGTATGTCAGAATATTTCTGCCCACTTCTGCTGTGCCTTTATCCTTGTCACTCTCTGCCCCTTTTCTGGTGAGAAAATTTGACTGTTGAGATTAGGGCAGATTGGCCACTCTCCTCTCCAGGCAAGATGTTGAACTTGCTCTTCCTCTACCTCTATCCTTGGGCAATGCTGTTGAGATGTGGCATAGGAAAAATTTACTTGTGCATCTTCTCTGTCATCTTCGTTTTACACAATATTGGCTACAGAAAAAGCACACAAGTTGTGTTTTGTCCTTTAACAATGTTTATGAGCTTTTGTGTAAGAGAGCAGAGGTTGAGGGTGATATTTGTTTACGGCCTCTAGTACAACACGCTATCACTTGGATGTAATAAAATGCAAATGCATTATTTTTAAATACTGCAACAGATTTAATTACTGTTACTTGCAAAAATAAATGCCACTTGTTGCCACAATTATCGGGTACAATAGCAGACATCAAGCACTCTGCTGTTTGCACGGTTTTAATGAGAAGCAGTCACTTCATTCAGGTTCCTTTTTTCCTCCAAAATGCAATTAACAGTGATTAGTTGAGCCAATTCCAAAATGCATTCAAATGAAAGCAATTTGACTAGTTTGTAGGTCCAATAGGTGATACTTTCTGAAGTTCCTAAAAGAATTAATTGCATGTCTCTACCCAAATGTGTTCTAGGGAGGGTAAAGATAAAAGTTCTCTTTGGTTCAAAGGCTTTGTTTTTGACAGTGCAAATCATTTTTCTATAGAAGCATATCATTTGGACCAGCCTACAAGACTGCTTAAGAAATTTGTATCTGCACCAGGACTTTCTGTTCTTTGGAGAAAATATTGTCCCTTAACATGCAAAATGTTCCTTTTCAGCATAACGGCACATCTAAAACCTTCCAGCTGCTGACATTTGAACAAACTTCACATTAATAAAGATTTTTTTTAATACTGATTTCTAATTTATGTCCAAATCCTGAAAGGAAAGATTCAGATGTGTTCTAATAGCTTCTAGCAACTAATAAATCAGTGACATGTTTATACAGATGTGATTTTCTTTTCTTCGTGCAAAGCACTTGGTCAGAGATCTCAGGTCCACAGTAAATACAGAACATCACTGCAGTTTAATTTTCAAGGAAGTTCAGACCCAGAAGCTGTGGCAGCCTAGCAACAATTCTGATGGCAGGATTAATGGTTTCAGCTCCTACCCAAAACAAGCAGAAAACTTTCTATTTATAACTGCATTATTTCCACATAATTTATTATTTCTTGGGTATCCAAAGAGTTAAAAGTCTAAAAAAGAAACTTCAAAGTATAAGTAACCAAGAATGCAAGGACTTCATAACGCTAAGATCAGTAACTCCTCCAAACCTCCCACAGACTATTTCCACAAACCTAACAGGGTCAATTAAAAAAACCCATTGTATTTTATGCAAGAATAAGACTGTTTTCTTTGGAGTCCTGGCCAAATTCTAATTACCTTCAGCCTACCTAGGCTTCTCCCTGAGGTATTAATGGGATGTGGTTTTCTTCACTTTCTGTCCTAAATTGTTGTAAAGTGCTCTATTAAACAGCTGCCCCAACCTGGCTCTGTTTTACTGGCGAGTAAAATAATAATGGGTTTATACACAGCACATATACAGGAGCAATAGGTATGCTACACAGGTGCTAAAAACAGTCATCAGAGGGTGTCATTAGCTGTATGGTGTAACCATCAGGTGTCTCAAAACAGATACAATAAGAGTTAATAATAAATGCAAGGTTTTATTTGTGATTGAGGACATTTTATTGCTTTGCATTGAAATTTACCCCAGGATTTGCTTGTGGCTCCACTTGCATGACAACTAAGCCAATAAAGGTTCACTGAAGTTACAAATGTGTCTGTTTTTTCCATATTTTTCCCCTCCATAGAGCTGCAGAAGTAGCTGATCTGCATTCAGTCCCCAGTGAGGATGAAAACTCATTGCACATAGATGAAACGTGCAACATAAAAATATTTTTTTTTGATGGTACCCTCACTGAATTGTTCCTATGTTGTAATTAAGGTTACAGCTAGAACTGTGATCACCAACCCAAGTTTTAGAGCACTGTTTTTTCCTCGACATATCCCCTCATCTCCTACTTTCTTGGACTCCCACTCTTAGTCACACCTCAGGTTTTACAATTTACACAGATGTATGGAATAAAGGCCCATCAAATGCTCAGAGATTTGTCTTTTGTCTTTCTAGTCCTCATCACTCATTAGTGACACTTGCAGACATGGCTTTGACTGTTTTCATTTTTTTCTCCTCCACTCCCCCTATTTCATGTTGCACAAAGAGCTGTGAAACAAAGACTCATCAAAGTCATCATTACACTACATTTATCTGCACAGAACTGCCTTTCTCATCTATTAGCCTTTTTAAACATTCCAAGTCCTTTTGTGGCTGGATTCCCTCTCATTATTTTGCCTTCCTTGTCACCCATTGCTGAGCATTTCTGCAGCTACCCTCCTTCTTTCCCCCTTCTCGATCTTTTTCTGGACCAAATACCGCTATGCATAATCTTCCATTTGTCTGAACTCAAACAAAATAGCACTTTTTTTTATTGTTACCAAAATTAAAATTTTAAATGAGTTATTGTTTGCACTGATTTTCATCTGTACAGCTGATTAGTCCCTTTTTTTCACTTTCAAAGAGTGAGGAATCTTTGCTTGTCAACGATTTATCTGTATTTCTAATAAAGGGTAAATATAAAACAGACAGATAACCTGATTCCTTTGCATCAGATTAACTGCAGAAACCCTTTTACAGAAACCTTTTGTAATAGGTCACGGGTTTTTATAGGTGAAGAGCAGTATGTTAGCAGTAAAAAAGAAAAATTAAATATGCATACATTGGTACTGTTACCTACGGTTCTCTCATGGCACACTCAAAGGCGAATGTCCCAAAATCATCCCCCTGCCCTATGAATGAGCAGCTGCTCCATGGAATAGTGACTCACTGGCTTCTGACAAGCTCCCTTTCTGACCTCCACTGTCTCTAGGGGTCCAGCTGACTGGGAGGTTTTCCCTGGCTCCACCTTTATTACTCCCTGCTATTGGATATTTAAACACATCGATAAAATCCCACTTGAGCTCTCCCTTCTCCAGGCTGATCAGTCACAGCCCTCAGCCTCTCCTCATATGTCAGGTGCTCTAGTGCCACTGGACATGCTCTGATATGGCCATGTCTCTCATGTATTGGGTAGCCCAGCACTGGATTCGGCATCCCAGATGTGTCTCACAAGATCTCATCAGAGAAGGATCACCTCCCTCAACCTGCTGGCAATGCTCTGCCTGATGAAGCCCAGGAGGCTAGTAGCCTCCTTTGCCATTGAATGCACATTCCTCGCTCATGGTCAGCTTGGTGTCCTCCTAGACCCTCAGGTCCTCTGCCAAGATATTTTCCAGTTTGTTCGTCCCCAGGTTGGCCTGGTGCCTGGGGTTATTCCTTCTCCAGAGACAGGAATCAGCATTTACGTTTGTTGGAACTCATGAGCTGTTTGAAAGCCACCAGCAACATGTTGGCAACATTAGACTGACACAACCTTTTCAGCAAAACGCATTGGAGTCAATTCTAGTCCCATGGGGAGGAAAAAATATAAATCCCCAGCAACAACAACAGAATCAATCGCCTTCTCTAGCATGATGCAGTTTGAGGGAAATGTTTTTTTTCCAGCATTAGATGAATACAGAGTGTGGTAGGAGCAGAATTATGCCTAAAAGGAAGATGGTTTTTATGTGTATCCAACTTGTTTTTCAATAATTAAACATATGCTTATAAGCTAACCAGCTTCATTCGCTAACATTCAGACTTAAAAAACCATGAATGTTTCTAAAATGTTTGTAGATTTTTCAGGCTACTCTTTTTTTTTTTTTTTTTTTTTTTTCCCACATTGCTTAATAAAGCTTAATAGCTCTTCTCAAATTAAACTAAATTAATATGCCAGCTGTACCCAGTTTTGAGCACACAAAGCCCCCAGTGGTTTATAATAAATTAATACATATGGTTATGGTACATCTTAACATGAAACTCTCATTTGCATGTTGGATGCCAGAATCTATTAGTTTTGCTTCATAGTTCTTACATTAAGTTTATCTCAAGACATCACTCTGCCTGCCGATAAGTACAATTAACTACGTATTAATTTGCCCTAAGTGGATTTTCGTATTCTGGTTTGTAACCAACGGATGCATGTTTACTAAAGAACTGTTCTAAATCCCAATATTTTCTTATTGCCACACTAAACTTGTAATCCCTCTTCCCTGTGGGCTTCCATTATCCAGCTGTGATTGCACTGATATATTTTTTTTCAGTTTAGGACCTCTAACAGTTAATACAGGCACCACTGCTTTGAATGGGCACTGGTTCAGTGGTCACATGGACTCCAGGCTCGACTACAATTAAGCATGTGCATAAGTGTTTTCAGAATCAGCATCTCAGCAGCAATCTCTCTTTTTCATTTGTCATCCACTAAAAAGAAACACTGGAAGCACACATACTCTCAACCCTGTACTGAGCTTCAGGTTCTAGCAGGGACCAGGCATGAGGGCATCATGACTACTTACAGTGCAGACATCTACCAGGATTAGGATGAAAAAGTCAGGTCCTCTGTAGTGGTTAGTATTTCATTTCTGGGTTACATTTCAGATATGGAAGTCTAGAGTAATTTGACATATTGTAAAATATCCTATTTGGCTTTCAGCTTCTGGTCTGGAAGGATGCATCTCCCGCAGATCCTGTGTCATAGCTGCCTGACTTACATGGGTGTCTCAGATTCTGTGGCAATTCAGGTGACACTAAGCAGTCACGTGTGGGCAACTGGGAGAAGCCATCAGCGGGTGAAAGGGAGATTAATGGTAAAATTCAGCCCAAGACAGACAACTTCATGTAGATTTTCTCAAATGAGTGGAGTGTCCGAGTGACCACTACAATCAAAAGAGAGTTATTCAACAGAGAGATTCATTTGTCTAAAATTAGGTCGCTGGTGTTATTTTAGAAATAGTGGGTTGTCCTCTCTGACCTCTGCCTGCTACCCCAAATGATCATTCAGTGTGACACCTACCAGCCAAGGTGCATCTAAGCAAGCATCTATCCAGCTTGGATCACTAAGGAAATCCAAAATAATTTATGTTCATGCATCTGAATCCCAGCCACTGACCCTGCTCAGCTCTAGGCTCCACTGACTGTACTGATGTACGGGGTTTGGCTGGGATGGAGTTAACGTTCCCCGCAGAGGCTGTTACAGTGCTGTGCTTTGTATTTGCAGCTACAACAGTGTCGATGGCACACCAGGGTTTTGGCAACTGCTGAGTGGTGTTTGCACAGCGTCAAGCCTGTCTCTCCAAACCCCTCAGTGCTGACAGCCAGTAGGATGGGGATGGGCAAAAGGTTGGGAGGGGACACAGCCAGACCAGCTAACCCAAAGTGAGCAAAGGGATATTTCATATCATGTGGCATCACCCTCAGAAATAAAAGCTGAGATAAAGGAGGAGGAGTAGGGACATTCGTTATTTAAGTCTTTGTCTTCCCATGTAACCACTACACATACTGAGGCCCTGCTTCCCAGGAAGTGGCTGGACATCACCTGCTGATGGGAAGTAGAGAATAAATATTTTTTTGCTTTGCTTTACTTTTATGTGTGCCCTTTGTTTTTCTTCATTAAATTGTCTTTATCTGCACTCATAAGTTTTTCATCTTATTTTCTGCCCTTGTCCCACTGAGGAAAAAGGGTGATAGAGCAACTTGGTGGGCATCTGGAGCCCAGCCAAGGTCAACCCACCACAACCGAGTGCATACTGACATGTAGAAATCCAAATGAAAGCATTTCATCCTATGGGTCCAAATACCTTCAAAGATTAAGCTAAAAGCTGTATGTGCTGTATGTGTTAATGGTATATACTTTAAAGCTCTGTAAATACATATATATACACACACATACACACCCACCCCTACAGGTGTGTATATTTATAGGTGGATGTATATATATTTATAGGTATATATATATTTAAAAGTAGCAATAGAGAAAAAAAGCTTTAAAGTAACCAGAAGCATACATGCCTAGAAATGTCCATTTTGATGGAACAGTGCTAATGAAAATACTCCCATGCACCACGTTTATGTTATGCCCATATGTAATATTTGGGAGTCCCTGCAGAATACTAGCAGAGTAGTGTCACCTTTCCTAAATAAATTTTCTAAACAGAATATAGTGAGAGTATTTTCATAAAGCTTCACTCTTATCAATTTCATATATGTCTCACTTCCTTTACAGACAGAGGTTAGGATATCCCTATATCCATCAACTATCTTTGAAAGTTTCATGACAGCTATAAAAGACAGGGGCAGTTAAACAAATTAAATACAATTAGCCTATTTTTGTGAATATTAGCTTTCAGTGACAGTAAATTTGCCATTAGATCATTATTGGGAAAAGAATCAGCAACGTAGTTACAGCACTGTTACTGCTTTTTATGGGAGTAAGGAAAAATATTTAAGTCAAAATGTAACCATATGGATTTGCCCAAGATGTAACAGTGATTAAGATATATCAGACACTTCATGAGAAGTAATACCTAATTCATTAGCCAATTAGACTGCTTAATACTTGTTCCCAATATTGCATCATATCTCTAATGATTTATTAATTTAAAGCATCGAGATCAGAAGCTTTTTTTTTTCTACAGAGAACTCAAGGTAAGTCTTCTGGAAGAACAGGCATGTCTGCAGGACTCCCTGGGGACCGCAAGAGAAGCTATGCCTTTTTGGGGAGCCAGCAAGCCATAAGGTATTAAATGTGTGATTCCACAGCTGAAATTGCAAAATTGTTGAATGGAAACATTGCAGCAAAGATATTGCTTATTCAACATTTCCATATGGTGGGATGTATTTGGAGGAGCTGGGGTTTATTCTACCCATCGGTAGAGAATGGAACTGGACTTTGAGGAGTGGGATCAACACTCAAATGACATCACTGGCCTGAGGAATAACCTAACGAATTTGGAAACAATTAAAGAAAATCTTTGTTTCTGTTCCCTGATCCAGTGGCTAGTTACGTATTTATATGAGAGAGTCATCAGGTAAAATACCATTGGAGGAAGCTACTGGGACCTATACTGTTGTGGGTTTTTTTTCCAATGGAATGAGTTCCAAATCAGACTGCAGTTCCCTTACTTCTCCTGATCTCATGAACCTTGCTTTCCATTCTGGTTGTGACCAGATCCATAAGGGTTGGAGAGAATGCTGTCACCGTTTGCAGCTTCCAGATAGGCTTTCTTTTCAGACAGCTGCGGATCAGTCTGAGGAGTATATTGGGTCACGATACCTTAATTCTTTCCAATACGTGTGAAGAGCTGAATATTGATGCTTTTGCTGGGCTTTAGAATTCTTCCTTAAGAACAAACTTTATTCCTTTAGAACTTTTCCTTAAATTACTTTCATGTTGCCTTCAGGGAGTTAAACTGTTCAACAGACCCCAAGGCTCTGACCATCATGATGTGTGAATCTCCTGCCCAAGCACCAACTTATTTATGTTCAGCTCTGCTGAGCATAAATATTAAAAATAATCGTTGAGAAGTATTGGCCAAAGGCCAAGAAAAGAACAACCCGGAGGTTACCACGAAAACTGGCAACTGTGGCTTTGCTTGCATCAGTGTGCAAGGGTATTCAGAAATTCTATGGTCCTGCTAGAAATGGTCTTGGTTTCTACCATCCTTCTGCTTGGTAACCTTAGCACCAGTGTTTTGGGTGAGGGCAGCTGGGAGACATCGCTACATCAGGGGCACTTGCCAGGAATGAATTGCAGGTGATGGGAGGATGGGGCAATGTGACACTTTTCAGCAGGCTCACTTACATAAGTAAAAGCCAGAACTTTTGGTGGAAAATCATCAAGCTTTCTAAGACTTACGAAGAAAGAGGTCGTTATGCTTGGGTAGTTGCTGCATTGTGAGATTTTCTGCTGCTCTTCTAACAGCAACAACCACTGGAATGGACTGTTCACCTGGAAATGCTCAAAGGTCTCCAAGTTGGAGGCAATACAACCCTTCTAAAACTACATTAGCCTGTTGATGTTGTTGTTCCCTTAATCATCGCTTTCCCACAATCATCTGGGGTTTGTAGCGATCCTTCTTTCCCTGGTCCAGCTGGCAGAGTTGTTAAGCCGCTTCAGCAGTCATTGCCATTCTGAAGTCAGGAGATCTGTGCTGTGAGCTACACTGCAGAACAGCTACTGGGTAATGAAGCCATCCAGCAAACACTTTTCCGAGGTGGCTATCTGGTAAGTCAGGAGGCTTATTTGGGGAGAGCGAGATTTTTCAGCAGGACAGAGATATTTTATGAATCATACAGACATCATTATGAAATTCAGAGGATGACAGAGGATACATTAAGGGACCTCCTTTCTGAGCCCTGGCAGCAGATGACTGCAGCAATTCTTTCTATTCTGGAACATCTGTTCATTCTGTGGAGTTTAATATCTATACAAATGCATCTTTTAAAAATCAAAATAGAAAATTAGTCACACGCCTTCTAAATTTCACATGGTTTGATATGACAAAAGCGAATAAAGAACAGCCTCTGTTTGTTATGGCTGTACAAATGATGGTGTATATAAATTGTACGCAGCAAAAATATAGTTGTACCTAGCAGGTATGACTGAAATCTAGTAACCTTTTAGCCTATGTTCTTTGCCATTAGCGTGATTCAAGGGATGCATAGTACTGCATATAAAAATAAATTGCTGTCTCTGTTAGAATGGAATAGCTAAAGTGAAAGGTAATCTGAAAAATACCGATGGCTTACCTGTGATAGAGCTGGTATAAATGGCCTTGTTCCAGCACTTTGTACAGTTGGAGTTTTACCCTAAACCACTAAATGTCATCTGAATAATAATGACTCTTTCAACACCAGAAATCTGATTTTTTTTAAGACTTCCACCAATTCTCTAGGGAACAAAAACACTTCACGTGCCATGCGCCTAAATACAACAGTTTGAATTTTAAGCAACCAGCATTTGCAAGGAAATGAAATGCAATCTAAAGACCAGGACTTTTTCAAAGAAGTTATTTGCAGAATAATAAGGCTTACTGGGAGCTGCAATGTGCTCTGGGAAAACCTGCAAATAGTACAGAAATTCACTGAATGGAATATTCATTATTTGCCTAGCTCTAGTCACTACCTCTCAAATTCTGCCACACAAGGGAAGAACTGTTTAGTGTCCAATAGCATTAGACAAACCCCAGTAACAAAACAAACCTTCAGTTTTAGGCACACTTCAGAGACGAGCGCAGGATTCAGGTTCGTGTGTGAGACACCCGTCAGAGTTACGGTTTCCAGCTTTGTATCTTCTGTGACAAAGAGGACCATGATTAATGCAGCATCTTCCACAATCTGACTGCTTAAAAGAGATGGAAAAAACACTAAGTAATTTCCTGGCCCAATGGAATTTTTATTAGTTCCTATCCTATCTGTCTTTATTTTCCGATCAAACCGAGCATTTTAAGATCATTTTTCCAAACTACTGCTATTAGAGAACTACTCCAGAATTCAGCTCCTCTAATGAAGAGTCACCTTCCAACTTCCTCTTCTTTTCTTTTTTCTTTTCTTTTCTTTTCTTTTCTTTTCTTTTCTTTTCTTTTCTTTTCTTTTCTTTTCTTTTCTTTTCTCTTTTCTTTTCTTTTCTTTTCTTTTCTTTTCTTTTCTATTTTATTTTATTTTCTATTCTTTTTTCTTTACTTTTCTTCTATTTTCTTTTCTTCTTTTTTTTCCATTTCCTTTTCCTGTTTCCTTTTCCTGTTTCCTTTTTCTGTTTCTTTTTTCTTTTTCTTTTTTCTTCTTTTTTCTTTTTTCTTTTTCCTTTTCTTTTTCCCTTTCTTTTGCTTTTGCTTTATTTTCTTTTTATCAGTCATTTGTATCCATTTGTTCTTATTCCAGTGCTGTCCTTTAGTTTAGCTTACATTTTTCTTGCTGTCTTTAACTTCTTGATGTATTTTCACTCTGCTGTGCAGGGCTGAACACCGTCAAATCTGAAGTCTTCAAATTAGCAAAGCATTCAAATCTGCATTTAATTTTAATGTGTGTGTAAAAGACTTGTCTAAGTTAGAATTTAAGTACATAAGGCTTCATATAGATAAAATGAAATCTGTTTTTTAGGGTGAAATATTTATCTGACAGTCGTGCCTTTTCAAATGTCTGTTTAATCCACGTTGCAAACAGGTGTCAATACCCACACAGTTACAAGGGGAAACAGTTTACAAGGATGAGATTTTATTTGATGGATATTTTTCTAATTTTATGCATTTGGGCTAAATTTTCCCATCAGGTTATGCAACTAAAGGATTATCTCCAGGAACACCTATGAGCACAGAGGAATGGTGACAGGTGCAGGGGGGTTCCAAATAACCCCATCAGAGACATGAGCCCCTGACTTGGTCCCTCTCTGGGCTGTCCCAGGGGAACCTTAGCTCCATGGGCTGGGGATGACACCCAACACCACGAGGCAGTGGGTGAGCACCTTACACACTGCTGGGGTGACTGCTTATGGAGGTTGTGGGATGAAGGGGAATAAGGTTTGGGGATTGCGCAAGGCTTACTATGGGATGAGAGGAACCAAAGGTGAGGACAGGAAGGGATCAAGGTAAACAAATGTGGGAAAACAGAGGTAAGGGGACAAAGAGGGCCAGTAGTCTGCGTACAGTGCATGTGTGTGGCCATGCCCCACGCCTGATGGACACAGTGTGTCCTGTCTTCTCCTTTAACTCCATTTCCAGATATTTTCTTGGGTGAGGGGCTCTCTGTTCTGCACACGTGCATGTGTATGGGCCTCTGAGTGCCAGTGAATGGGGTGGGATGAGGGGTCACAAGGGTCCATGTGTCCATGGTGACAGCAGCTGGAGTGGGATGTGCACATCATGTGGGTGGATGTGTTGGTTGGTGATGAGAAGCAAACATCAAGCGGGATTAGCCAGCAAGTAGGACTAGGCACTTAGGAGCAAGAATTAGGGTGGCCATCACTCAGTGCTGGATACAGGAGGGATCCAAGGGGCTGTGATCTCCCTGCTAGAGGGATCAGGGGGTCCCAGCCAGTGACTGGGGTCACAGCCATAGGTCTGGACCAGCTCCTGGAGAGATCCACTGCACATGTGTATGTGAATGAAGTGGTCTCTACCAGCAGCTGGGATGGGGGTGTGGCCTCGGGGGTTCCCATGCCAGGTGCCAGCAACTGGGGAGACTGGGATCAAAGGGCAGCTACTGGACAGACTGTCTGATCCCAGCTGCTGGGGGGATCCACACTGCATTTGTGTGTGTGTATACACATGTATATGTATATATATACACACACACACAGAGATAGATATATAAATATATATATTTCTCACTTACAGACCTTCATCCCGATGAGCCAGAGAATAAGGTTATTTACCCTGACAGTGTTTGTGTGAGTGTTGTGTTTTCTTTCTGTGTTGGTAAGAGTAACCAGAGATATGCATATGTATAAACGTATTCAATGTATGTGCATCTGTGTGTGTGTGCCTGTACGGAATGCATGCTGAGCCTTGCTCTTTGCTAGACCTGGGAACAGAGCTGCATCAGCCTCATCTGTCAGGCTACTGCATTAGGAAACACATAACATCTTCCACATTTCTTTGATTTAGCTTCAACAAATGTGCAAAATAATCAAAATAACTAAAGCATTTCTCAAATATGAGTTGAGCCGGGTGGGGGGAGTGTTGGGGGGAGATACATGAGGTCTTCAAGGCCTAAGGAAGGCATTGGAGAAGGGCAAATTCATTTTTGTTTGAGATATTTGTTTTGACATTGTTGTTTGGTTTTGTGTTGTTGGTTGTTTGTTTTTTTTTTAAAAAAAGGTTAGTTACATTTGCCCAACAGTATGTGTTCAAAAACCAAACAAACCCAGCATTTTCCTCAAAGGAGACTGAGTAAAATATATATGTATGCATGCGAGCAGAGAGGCTAAAATAAATTTGCACAGGGTTGTACACACATTATCCGATGGATGCTGGGAAAAGCAGAAGTGAGCATTCTTGCAGTGCGTGACCCTGAATATGTGCAGCACTGGACATAGGGGTAATTATAGCCTGTGCAGCCCCCTCAGCAAACCTGCATCTACGGGCACCAATTCATTCCTGATCCACCTGAGCTTTTAAAGACTTGGCTTGGCAAGAATAGCAGCTTCTGTACCATATGCAGCACTTTACTAAAATGAAGAGATACTGCCGAGGCCGTTAGGCATACACCACGTTTCTATGCATTAAACATGTATGCAACGTGCACAAGGAAGCTACGTTGCTATTGCAATTTTGCAGTGTCAAAAGTTGTCATGTATCAAGTTGAAGATAATATGGGAAAAGCATTAGTAATGGTGCCATCTTGTGCCTGAAATCTGGAAATGTTGCATAACTTTGTGGTAATCCATATGTAACCATCTTTACGAAGTTAGCATGTACAAGAGGTTGCAGCCTGAATTTAAGTTGCTACTCAGAGAAGAAATCAGGTTTTGAGCCTTTATTCTGCAAAACAGTCTGTGCTTAAACTGATGGGATTATGTTTTAACTTAACGTTAGGGACAAGTAATCTAAAAGAAATAAAATACGACTAGCAGTAATTTTTTCATTTTCCCAGTTAAGAAGTCTTTACACATTACCTTTTGTTTTTTGGCGTCTTTTAAACTGTGTGTAGCATTCCAAACCTAAACTGCATAGAAACGTTGCTGCAAGGGATTGCTGTGAAGTTTTCAAGAGAAAGCCAAGAAAATGCAAAATCTTAGGAACACCAAGAAGGGGCTGAAAATTGCACAAAGGTTTCCCACCTATTTCTTCATGCCTAAAATGACGTTAAAAGCAGGAAAAATACAATCTTTTGCCAAGAGAAACAAAGCTCACAGGTCAGCTCCAGGGCCACCTGGTCACAGACACACAGCAAGTCACCAACAGCACTTGCTTTTAGTGAAGGTGATTTCTTTTGCTGATAGGCTTACATGGTACAAACTGTGCAAACTATGAAACCATCTCATTATCCAGATAATCTTCATCATATATATAAAAACCCTGAAGATACTCCTATGCACATACACCCCTCCCAGAATATTGAGATCTGGCCAAAGCAGAAGTACATTTTTTTGACATTTTAAGGTTTCAACAATTTTTATCTAACAGCAAACAGTCCTGCAATGTGAAATATTTTGGATTTGAACATTTATTTCATCAATTGTACCTATCTTGGGCATGCAAATACCAGCTACAGAAACTCAAAGCATGCCTACAGCTTGACCCTAAACATGAACTTAACTTGATTTCAATGGAAATAGTGTGAGGTCCATTTTACTTAGATTATTATTATTCAATGCAATATATCAGTTATATCAAGTAATTAATTGCACTGTGTGACAGATAAGGCTGCACTAGCTACTGGGAAAAAAGAACATCTAAAACCGCCATCCAAATCAGCTTTCCTTAAGACCTTGAAATAAATAGTTACTTGCTAAAAATTATGACACAAATTTTTTGCATACAGTTTGCTGATGGATTCAGGGGGGAAAAAGAACAGCTTATATAGCTTGTTTTTATGTTAGCTGTTGATGTTTGAATTGCAAATCTCTGGATGCAAAGTGTTTTACAGTAACTGCTGAGCTGCAACATATCCTAAAGGAGGCTTTCAGGGCAATAAGCAAAGTATGTTATCCTTGATCTGACCATGTGTGGCCATGTGCTCCCTGCTCCCTGCCCATCCTGACCTTTGTTTCCATGGCAATGCTCAAGTGATAACCACCTGGAGCGGTCAAAATGGATGTGTCTAGTTGTGACGGCTCTATCTGACTCAGAGTGGGCTGAGGGGAGACTGGTAACGACACGATAGCCAAGGGCTAATTTGAGCGATGCACCCACCTAACAGTGGTGGTCAAGGTCCAACTCAAGCCAAGTTTGACAGAAACGAACCTCCGTAGTCACTGTGCAAATATGACGGGGGGTCAGTTATCTTACTCCATAACCGGTGGGCAGCCCAGGGCCCATGGAGCTCTCCTGCACGGCAGCAGGCTGCACCCTGGGATCTCCCCTTGAGCACGGATGCCTCTGAGGTTATGCCTTGAGGCTGAGATTCCTTGCCGCAACAGATTATCAGCAAGTGATTAATAGCATGCTAAAGCTTTGGAAATCTTAGCTAAGTGGTATAAAGGATTGATTGTGCACGTGTAATTCTTTAGATATATACCACTGATCAAGTCTGAGACTAAGATGGATCCAGCTGCACCTAAACTCCCCTCTAAGAGGAGTTTTTAGAACACAAGAGCATCCTCCCTGAATCTCACAGCTCAATGGGAGGGTCTCCCTGATCGTTTTGTCTGACCCTGTCCTTTGTGCATTAAATACTCAAGTGTACCTGGCCATCAAATCCTGTTAAACCACTGTCACCCTTACTACCAACCCTTGTTAAATCATGTATCACTGCTTCTCTTTTAAGAGTGAAGTGCATCACCCCATCCATGACACCATATACTCCTGTTGGACAGGGTTCACTCACACTTGGCTGGGCAGTATTCTCATTTTGCATGGAGGAAAACGTGACCACTTGCAAACCACAGGCTTTAATTTAGCTCTTTTCTAATGTTTCTAGATATGCTTGGTGTATCCTTGCCATCAACTTTTTATTTAAATATGCATTATAAGACCAAATCCATATTTCTATTAATATTAATAAGAATGTGATTGCAACAACTGTGGAATAATCTACACAAGTTGGTTTCAGTGACAGCAGCCTTCATCAACTTCTCCATCACTCTCACAAATGCTTCTGGGTATTTTTCCATAATGCTCTCAGGGCATGGGGAAAAACTGTCTTGCAAGTGATTAACCTGGTATTTTTCCTTTTTTTTTAAAGCTGTCATAACATCCATGGATTACTTCAGCGTGGCAGTAGGTAGAAAACTGATGAATTTCACTCCAGTACTCACTGCAAATGTTACTTGTTATTCTCAAATTCCTTCACCCCTGCATCGCCCCCAGTTTGTCCCAGTACTCACCATGGCCCAGCTTCACAATTTCCTTTAGTCTCTTAGTCTGCCCATAGTGGGACCGCCTTTGCACTGTGTTATTCTCTAAAATGTTGCTAATACTCTCAAAAGTGCATATTAAGAAGGAACAGTTTGAGACAGGGTTTAGTTTTGTGTGTGTGTGTGTGTGTTTTTCTTTTTTTTTTTTCTTTTGTTTTTCATTTATTTTTTATTAATTTTTTTCTGTTTTTTCCTTTTTTTTTTGAAGGTGGTTGTTTTCTTTTAAGGGCCTCTAAAACTCTATCACAGATCTGAACTTGCAGCAGCTTTCATGGATACTCTGCCTGTGTTCCTGGTTTACTCACACCTCTACTCTTTATCAGTTATCTTGTTTATTTATCTGCCTTTTAGATTTATTTAGATAAGTTCACCCACACTGGTACCTAGGAGAATATATTCATGGGATTTGCTTATATTTATAACCTATTCCCAGTCCAGGCACAGAAAACAAAGTGGTCATATTTTTATGAAACTAAGTTATGTTCTGACTTTGGAGCTGCGATTCACTTTTTATCAGGCTATAAATGAAAAATACATTTGGAGATAGACTTGATTTTATGAGTTATGGTTTAAAACAGTGCTTATTATGAATATTTTGTACAACACTATTTGTGTGGAGAAATTGAAACTCATATTACTTTCAATAAATTATAACTAAGACCTTTTAAGATCTTTTCCTAAAAAAAAAAAAAAAGGGGGGAAAAAAACAACACACTACACTGTGCCAGGAAGTAAAAAGATCACTTCAGTGCTATGGCATGATGGAATTTTTTAACTAACTGCTAACATTTATGAAATATTGAGTGGAGAATCTGTCTACTGACCTGAAAAGTAAATGAAAGACCTATAGACAGTGAAACAAAGTATTTAAAAAAATCTGGCACAGGGGGACAAAAAAGGCATAGAAAACCCCCAACCCAACCAACCAAAAATAACCCCAAAAACCCAGAAACCCCAAACCAGCAACACCAACAAAACTCTTCTGTTCTTTAGAGTAAAAGGACTACTGCTGCAGTAGCTGGGTTGGGGGGGGCTATTAAATGACAAATCCAGGTTTAGTGATCTCTGTTACAGCCTGTGACCTGGAGGAATCCGCTTAGATTCAGAGACTTAAAAGATATGCAAGTTCTGTGCTTCTTAGTGTTTCAAGAGCCGTATGATTTCAGTAGGTAGGATGTCTATAGAAATGCTAGGTGCTTGGGAGGCTGCAGCCCAGCTCCCCAGCATCTCTAAGGCAAAGCAGAGGTTATATAGACACATTCAATACTCAGATGTTGCTGCCTGCTGAAACACACCTCAACACAGCTGTGTTTTTGTAAAGATAAGAAAGAATGACCTAGAAGGTTTGGGGGTTTTTAAGCTGTCTTTCAAAATTCAGCCAGGGAGAAAGAGCATAAAAATCAATATTTGAATGTGGATATGCATGTGAAAAGATATTTTCACATCTTCAACAAGCAGACCTCAGAATATTCCCCAGGAGGAATGATGCACATCTACATGCTTATGATGTAGCCCAAGGAGTGAGAAGGTTTAGGAGATGTCATGCACTAACCTCCCTCTAAACTTCACTGCAGCCTCAAAATTACATGTTTTCTACAACAGCTTCCTCAGGCTGAAACTCCAAATGAACTTAATTCAGTGCCTTTGCTATTGATGATGAAATTCCAAATCAGTTGGTGAAAAGCAGGTCTTTTTGTTAACGTTAGTCATCATTTTCTAAAAATGAAAAAAAAAAAAAAAAATCTAGGGATATCAGCTAAGGAAATTCATTAGCAGAAATTCTGCTCTACAGATATCAGAAATGCCTCTATTTCCGTTCTGCTTAAGCCCAGGTGGGACATCACTCCTCATGACTGGGCAAAACCAAAATCTATGAATTTTACAGTAACAGATGAAATAACATGATTGTTCTTTATGTGACCAGATTCAGTTATAGAAAGAAACCAACCCATCAGCAGGAATGTGGAGTTTCCATCAGAGAAACACTGAGAATACTGGGCACATGGTGGGAAAATGGAAGAGGAGGAATGGAGGTTGTGGATCTTTTCCTTGCACGTGTGTATGTATGTCCTGTATTTTGGTTCCCAGTGTCTTCTGCATTTAAAGAATACATTCTGGCAGCCCTCTTTGCCACTAAACTGTTGGAGGATGCAAGCTTTTGACACAATTAAGTATGTTAAAGTAGCAACCTGCTGACTCATGGCTACATCGCATCGAAGGGATCTAAATATTTTATCAAGCATAAAATAAGCAACAAACTGTGTAGCGTTTCAACTCTTGCTTACAATCCCAGCAATTACAAATTAAAGCACAGCAAACCTTTAAAAGGGGAGAGAAAGGGAGAGAAAGAGGAAACACCTAAACCCCAGTACCACTGGCCAATAGCTTTTACAAAGAATTCTGACTCCGTAGAGGAGCAAATCCTGGAAGGTAATATTAAGAGGTTGCAAGGACCAGCTTCAAAACTGTCTCTAACTCTGAAGTCAGGCCATGGGTTTTGAATGCCCTGAAACGGTGACTTTTGTTTTCCTGGTAGCTAACTGGATTCTCCCTTATTGCAACATGTGCATGTTGCCTCCAGTTTTCCTTGTTCACCTCTGAGAGGATTCTCTCTCTTAGTCTCTACATGGTGGCAAGGAAGCTGCAGACAGCAAGAAAGTTCCTCCTCTTCTCCAGCTCAGCTCTCAGCCTCTCCTCCCACATCTTGACCAGCTTGGTAGCCCTTTGCTGGACTTTCTCTGATATATTAATCTCTGTCTTGTACTATAGAGCCCAAAAGTGAGGAAAATACTGGAGCTGAAATCTGGGGACTGTCTGAAGTCTGATTGGAACTGTAAGCATAAAAAATACAGCTGTCTACCAAAGAATCACAAAAGCAATGAAAACCAAATGATTTTAAAAAGGAAGGAAGCTTGAAGCTGTAGTGTTTCTACAGTTGTAGGAAAGCACAACTTCCTTAAAGGAAGCATGGAATGAAATTTCTGACCAGCAACACAAAATTAGAAATAGATAGATAGACAGACAGATAAAACCCAGTATTTAGATCCAACACTGTGATCATGGGACAGCTAGGAAAGGAGAACGAATGTGCAAGAAAAGCCAATGTGCATACATCAGAGGCTCAATTTCCAACCCCCACAGCTACAGCTGTCAATAACAGACCTTTCCTGGTCCTACTTACCTTCAGGGCAGAGTCCATTTGGCTGCAGAAATCCCCTTGTAACGATTGTTTCTATTGACATTAGAAGGATGGTTTGGGTCTAGGTGAGTGAGGCGTCTCTCAGACTTCCTCCTCTCTTGGCATGCTGGAGCTGCAGTATGACAGACTAGCCCATCCTTTAGAATATTTTTAGATTTCTGACTTGTGTTTGCTTTGCAGTTGTGTACAGGCATGGACTGTATACAGCTAGTGATGGGGATATGAATTATTCTCTCAGGAAAAATATACTTTATATTTTACATGTTATTTTTTACGTCATATTTTGGATTTCAATACAAACAAAACAGATGTGGACTAGTTAGGTCTGTAGCAGGTTGAAAGGCTGCACTCTACTGTCCAAAACCGACACTGCTCAACATTTCTAAAATCAATCTATTCTTGAAAGCTCCGTTTCTTTATGCAACTAAATTTGCATATCCTGCAGCTGAAAAAGGCATAATTAGTAATTTGTGATTAATTTAAGCAGGAGCAGCTATAAAAATCTTAGGTATTTACATAGTTCTCATAAATTAGAGTCACAAACTGTAATTTGTTAAATTGAAATTCTGCTAAAAGCTTGCATTTACATAGATGTTCAGATGTTAAAGTGTTGACATGTATTTTAAAATCAACACTGCTGGCACATTCATAATTCATGCCAATGAGCTGGAAGGTTTATTTTGGAAGTTATTTGAACAGTAAAAAGTGATGGCCACTAAGAAACTGCGCTTGTAACCACTCTCGCCCAATGAAAACATGCATCTCCTTTATTAAGAGCTGAAGATGTTTCTACAGAAGATCTGCATGCATGATCGTTGTCAAAAATGGAGCTACATGGATTGATATAGTGTGATATCTTGGGCTAATCCCATGGTCCTGCTTCATATTCACTATATGCAAGAAAAAAGGTCAGGGCATAGGCTGCACAAACTGCCTGGACAAGTCAGCCCTTGGTGTGTGAAAGCTTGCAAAGACACCCAACAAGGTGTTCACTTCAAGAATGGAACAGGGAAAATGCAAAAAGTTAAAACTGTCCCATTTTAAGATCTGTGTCAGTGCATCTGAATTCAAAATGTAAAGGTCATGTTAAGGTCTGGGAAAGCTCTTTTCTATAATGTTGCAACTGTCAGTGGTACTAATGCAAATAGTGAGGTGGTTAATGGACTGAAAGAGAAACTTCAATGCCAGGTCACCCATTAGCTGACACAAGTCAGCACAGATCGACAGAGGCATAGCTAGCTAGCTTTATGTCCTCTAATATACTAAAAGAAAATTAATTTTTCCTTTTTAGTGCTGAAGAGGCAAGGTTTTATTATTTTAAAATACTAATATCGAGAATCTTCTTGGTAGATCAGTGGGGTTTTTCCCTTCAAATAACACCCTCTGCAACCAGATAAGACTAACTTATGACTAAGTGGCTATGCATTCGAACATTTGTATATCTATAGAGAAGTAAGATACCATAAAATTTCCTTCTAAACTGTCAACATAGCTGTGTAAGAGCAGGAATGGATAAAATAGTGTTGAGATATGCCTGCTGTATAGATACGCTAACTGTGGTGAAAGAAGGAAAAGTAAAATGCACAGTCAATGCTTACTGATGGTGTCAGGTAGGATGTTCTCCTGGCTGACTTCAGAAATCCCTGGCAAAACACTTTTTTCTAGCACTGCTATTTATCCCACAGAGCTGGTGAGGTGACATCCTGTCTCTTGACTCAGCAGAGGATTTGAACAGAGTTGCCCAGATTCACCCACTTGGCCTGAAGCAGTGACACTGCATCCCCCTGTGCTGGGCCCTGGTGCGGCCGCCCCTCGAGCCCTGGGCTCAGCGTTGGGCCCCTCACCCCCAGACAGACCCGGAGGGGCTGGAGCGTGTCCAGAGCCGGGCAGGGGCTGGGGAAGGGGCTGCGGCACAGCTCGGGGGGGGCAGCTGATGGAACTGGGGGCGTTTAACCCAGAGAAAAGGGGGCTCAGGGGGGACCTTATTGCGCTGTACAGCTGCCTGACAGGAGGCAGGTGGGGGTCAGTCTCTTCTCCCAGTAACAAGCGATAGGACAAGAGGAAATGGCCTCAAGTTGTGCCTGGGAAGTTTATGTCAGATATTAGTAAAAATTTCTTCCCTGAAAGGGTTGTCGAGCATCAGAACAGGCTGCCCAGGGAAGTGCTTGAGTCCCTGTCCCTGGAGGGATTTCAAAGACATGTAGATGTGACGTGTAGGGACATGGTTTAGTGGTGACTTGACACTCCTGGGTTAAAGGTTGGACTTGATGATCTTAAGGGTCTTTTCCAACCTAAATGATTCTATTATTTTTAAATTAGAACAGTGATGCTCTTAATGCACTGAAGAGTAAAAGACAGACCACTCCAGGCCCAGGTAGGATCCTAGGTGGGCTGAAACTCCCTCTGAAGACATCTGGCTATTTTCTCTCTCACTTGCAAACAGTAAGCTTTTTTTTTTCCCATACAGGTGCCTAAAGTCGGTAAGATGGATCAACACTAATGTACTTCAAAGTACAAGGAGTATGAACTCCTGCTCCATTTTCCAAACCTTTCTTCCATATTTTTCATTCCTTTTTGATCTTGTTCATTGTTGAAAAACTGCATAAGCACAACCCCATGTACTCTAGCCTTTCACTGACAGAGATGCCATGGAAATGTATACCCATCTTTTATTTTACTGGATCGCCCTACTCAAACTTGATGACATTCTGCCAACTTTGCATGCACGTCCGTGCTTATATCCAGAGGCAATCTTCCAAAAGGACAATCTTCTCTCTCCCAGATCCTCTTTCTGCCCAGCTACCCTGCCAGAGCCTTTGCAATCCCTAGTAGCTACTGTAATCTATCACTTGCTAAGTCAGATCCTTAGTGAATGCAACATGGTTTTGCGCCTGCTTCTGGCTTGAAAAGCACTGAAGCAGTTGTTTGCGTGCTACATTCCTATCAACGCTGACGTGAATCTGATACCCTTTAGCATGAGGTCACAGGTATGAGCTAAGGCAATGCCCTGGAAACTGGCTGTAACAGGAAACGCCTGATGGCTCCAGCAGTATGGAAGAATATCATCTGTCCAGCCGGAGCTGATGTGCGGTCTGGTGCTTTGCACTGCTGTACTTATCATGGGGTTAGACTGTCCATAAGGTTTGAGAGATGTATGTGACAGCACCCAAGCTGCTGATTGTAGGTGTTGAAAATACATGTCAATGAAAGAAAAATTCAATAGAATGAAAAAAATAAGTCAGATGTAATTTTCAAAGTAATAATTGTCTATTTTTATTTAATTTGATTTATGAAGGATTACGTTTCCTTTCTTACTCTGTGACACTTGAGTTCAAATTCAGTCCCACAATCTAGTCTACTGTAAGTTCCTTAGAGAACAGAAAATTCTGTTATCAGTGCTTAATTTTCATGCACAGCTTGTCACAGTGACTAGCTCTCCCTAGAAAAGAAGCTGCATTATTTGTTATTGCAAAGCATGCTGCTGATAATAACATTATAGGTGATGCATGTTCGCATTTTTACCATTACCAACTAAGCCGAGCTCCCATGGCTTTAACTGTTCGAATCTTCACAGTTATCTGCTTTGTAAAATGCCAGGCACCCAGGAGTTTCCTCAGAAGTCAGCAGAAACAGTACTCAGCAGTTTGCAAAACAGATTTTGAAACTAGAATAATCATATAGTCTAACATTTTCCATCCTGTTGGCCCCATAAAACGTATTTGGATGCCTACATAAGATTTTATAGATTTTCTTACAGACAGCTGTATCTTAAGAGAAATGAACATTGTCTCTGGTTTTTAGTATTGGTACTATGAAATACTGTTACAATGATAAAGGGACGTTTTAAGATTTTTATCTGTATTTCCTGGGGGTGGCATTACAGTAATTGGCTTTTGCATCATTTGAGTTGTGAGTTTCATATAATTAAAATGGTATAAATTTACTGTTTTACAGTTTTTATCTTGTTACTGAAATCAAATGGTCAAAACCAGGTTTCCAGAAGTTAAATACTGTTTTTGTAAGATATTCAGAGTTTTGGAAATGTTTGTTGTAAAGAAAAGAACACGTAACATAGTGTATACAGTGACAAACTTGTTATTCAGTCTATGAAATGTACAGTAGACCCACCACCATGGATGAAATAGTCAAAACTCAATGAGAGCTAAATAATATGTTATCTTATTCTGTTTTGTTTTATTTAAAAAAAAAATATGTGCCTGTATATCATTGCCTCATAGCTATCATTAAGTCACTGACATAGTTTATCTGAAGGACCGTCAAATGTCTGTCAGTAAATACAGCGAGGAGGGGATTAACCAGATTTCTGTCAGGAATGGTTTAGGCTGAGGTGATCTAGGGAGGAAAAGAGGGTAGATATAGGAAGAAATGATCACTGGAAATCCAGTGCTTCTATCAATATATTTTAATAAAGAGAAACAGATCACCTTATGAATGCCGTACTTACATATACCCTTCCATATAAGAGATTCTTTGCTCCTCTATAGTGAAGGGAAAAAGCAGATGGTTTCAGAGAGAAATTTAGAATAATGTTTTAATCCCCAGTTGGTAAGAACTGGCACTTGCAGTCGGAGCTGGTGGCAAGGCAAGGTTTAGCATGTAAGCCCACACAGCTGATTGCAAAATTGCCTACAAAACATATTAATTGATATTCCCACCTGCTCTGAATCCATTTCACTATCACACCGTCAATACCTAGCTTTGCCTCTCGTCTCTGGCACAGATTATATTGACAGTCTCAATTCATATTCTTCTGTCTCTGATGAACAAGCACTGAATAAAATTGTGCTGTTGAAATACAGAAGGGATTTGGCTATGGTGAATGAGCCAGGAACAGATCATGACAAGACCTGATTGTCTTAAACAAACATACGCTTTGGAAAATATCTTCTTAATGCCTCCAGTTTAGAGGCTATACATATAAATAGAAAACTGGGGGAAAAAATTGGCCAGGCCTTTGTCCCTATCCCAGAGTTTAATTCAGCTGGAGATGAAGACAAAACCTACACATTTTCAAAAATGCTTGAATTCTGGAAGGTGGTAGACACTGTCTGGTGTTTTAAGGATATTTTAACACATTTTTAGATGCCTGAGGTTTCCAAAAGGCTCAATCCAGCAAAAGATTTCTGAAAGTACCCTGCCAAGAATTATTACCATCAGATCTCCCATAAAACACAGATGTATCTGTTTTCTTTCCAGGTCGGTGATAGTCTGGCTCCCTGTGCCCTCAGGTTGCTCAACCAGGACACAAGAGGTGTAAGTTCAACCTGTCACAGCCTCCAGGCATTTAAAAACAATTTGCAGAAGAATCCATGAATCAGCAAACCAGAGATTTGGCTTAGAGCAGGGAGTTTCCATTCCTTCCTGCTGAACTCCTGCTCCTAAGCAGAAAGGAGTAGAGAATTCAGGTAGCCAAAAAACTAGAGGGAGAAAGACTCTGCAGCTGAAGAGTTATAAAAGCCTTTTGAGATCAGGGAGTTTTGAGAGTCTGCCTCTGTTCCTAGGACTTTTTGAATTTTTCTGTTAAACTGAAATGGTCTGGGAAGCAAGGAAGGTAAGTAGTGCCTAACACTTATCGTCTGCTGAGCCAGAAGAGTTTTCTCCAATTTACCAGTTAAAGTAGAATTCACACTACAGATAAATATCTGAGCTTTTGTGAGATTATCTGACTCAGATAAGTCTTTTGTGGTGGTACCTGGTCCAATGCACTAGAAGTGTGATGTCAACATCTAAGGAAGGCAAAGAAGAACACTTCAGCTTGTGTCTGGTTCAAGAACTAAACCAAATTTTGGAAAGCTCTGTAGTGTTCTTAAGGGCAGGGGAGGTTCAAAGAGGTCAATGCAAGACTATTTTCAGAGTAAGGTTATGCACCAATACCACCACACTTAATTTATGCTTCATACTTGCAAATCGAAATCAGGATTGAAATCAAATCACTCCAGCAGGAACTTGCTCGGTCCCTAACTGGAAACCTCCACTAACAATTCAGCCTTCCCACTCGGGATGCCATACCTTTACTACTGGCCACAATAACCATATTCTCCTTCAGTATGTTTATTATTCTTAATTTAACTTTAATAATTTTTAAATAACAGTGAAAAATCAACTTGTCTGGTCTGTCCCTAGTGCAGGAGCGGGCTGGAAACTAGGACCATGCGTGGCAATCAGTTAGCTGAGGGGGATGAGCTCGAGCTTGTCTAGACAACAATTAACATGATGAGGCATGTTTACAGAGCACAGGGGAGTGGGAGACGGATGGAGCCAAGGAAAGGTAACACCTTGCTGTTAATTGCTGGTAGTTAACCACCAATCAGGGATTGCCTAGTATGCAAGGCTTAGCTTCAAGAACCAATCTGTTTAAAACGCGCAGCTTCTGAAAGTCTATAAAACCTCGTGCTTCTGTACAATAAATTGACATTTGCTTGCATCAAGCTGCGTCCCGTCTCTTCATTCGCCGCAAATTGGTGACCCCGACGTGATGCGTTTAAGGATCTGACGTGAAGGGCTCTCAAATCGCCTATCTGAGCGACATGCAGCGAATCCCACAGAACTTTGAATGATCTGCTGAAAGGAAGCAGGAGCTGGCCAGAAATCCCTCCGGAGTTGAGAGGTGAGCTGTGGGAAATCCGTAACGGGGAATCAGGCTTCGTCCCCAGAAAGAGACGTATATGGACTCATGAAGGGTCTTCTAGTCAGATCAGGGAGTCCGTGCCTCAGTTTCCTCAAATGGTGACCCCTATGGTGGTGTTCCGAAGCCTTGGAAGAATAAGGACGGAACTGGTCGATAAAAAAGACAGCTCGTGGAAGAGGGCTGCGTTCCGGAGGAGACGGCTTGGCTGAACTTGCTGTCTGGACCAGGCGGACAACCTAAACCCCGAGGATAACACCTGTATTCATCGAGACAGGTGAGCAGCCAAGAAACTTTAGAGACTTTGAAAGAATGAAAGTGTGTACATACAGCAGCCAATTGTATGATGCTGCCGCGGGGGGGAACTCCGTGTCGGGAATGCATTTAGCATCTTGGTGGCAAATTCTGACTACTCTTTGCCAAGTGTGGACTAATTCTGCTAACGGTGCTAAACCAGAGGAAGCTGTAAATTCCACCGACAGCGCGACTCTTCTCAAGACACCGTCAACGATGGCGATTCTGTCCACACCTCCTCTGCCCCCAGAGCTTCTGTCACTGATTGCAGCGACCCTCACAACACAGGAGCAAGCACGGGAACAGGACAACTTGGACAATGATTCCATTGACACTGATAAACCTTTTGATCCAGGTCCTATAGATCTGGAAAAGGAGGTAGACCTTTCCCCCACCCCCTTGTCTCTCCTGTTGCATTGATTGTATTTTTGGGGAGGGTGAAAGGGAGTCTGAGGGATTGGTGACAGGAATGCAAGTGGGAAACACTTCAGTGATGGGTTTTGGGAGTCGCTATGGCATGTTGAGTATTTTATCAGACAGATCAACCTCGAGAGTGGCAGCCTGTGCAATACGAGGCTGTTAAAGAGTCAAGCAAAGCAGTGGGGGAAGGGAGGATTCATAATGAGAGAACAACCAGGTATTGTGAAGGAGAACAGGAAAGATAAACATGGTTATCTAGTGTTTAATAGGTGTCTGCATGCTTGTAGAGATATATAGCTATGTAACTACATGAATGATTCCTGCCCTGAGCCTGGTGGAGCATTCAGCTGCGGTTTGTGTCCGGGCTCAGAGATGTAAATAGGGGCTTCTTTGTTACGGTAAAAGTGTTTCTCTTTGCATAAAAAAGAGAGGGAATGAAGGGAATGACCCCAGAGGTATGTTCAGAGAAGGCATGCTATGTTTTGAACTTTTTGACTGAACCAGTTCTTGTTTGGTGTGCCCTTCCACCTATGTATAATGTTAATCCAAAAGAAGATGATACTGTTTACACTTTGAATGTCGATAATTGTCTTTCTGTAGATGCTAATGTAGTAGGAGGCTATGATGGGAACGTGTCACAGCGGTTCTTCTCTTATCCAGAATAACAGCAGGGAAAGCATAAAAGAGTTAAATCACCTTGTTTGGTAGGCAGTTAAGAATGTGGGTCAAAATTGCCACTGCTTTTTGTTGTTGGTTCAAGGACATGGCTGTGAGGATTTTGATGGTATGTGCTGAATGGATTTTAGGCGCCCCATTGCAGCAACATGTTATCAAAATCTGAGAAAATTTCAGCCTTTTTGGCATTCATTCAATCAATTGGCAGTATTGTTTGTTTGCTATTACCTTGGTTGCTGTCATGTTTGCAAGGGCCCTGCAGAACATGGCAAACCTGGTACTAGCTGTTCAAAAACAAAAAGGGGCAATTGTAAAATTGTACGGAACAAAGACAGTGGGTTATTTTGACATTAATAATATGTCTTAGTTGCTTTTTTATTTGTTCTATTACTTATACATCGTTTTTACTTGTTCGGTTTCAAAGGTTCTTTTTGTGCAACAGGAAGGGGGAGATGCAGGAGCGGGCTGGAAACTAGGACCATGCGTGGCAATCAGTTAGCTGAGGGGGATGAGCTCGAGCTTGTCTAGACAACAATTAACATGATGAGGCATGTTTACAGAGCACAGGGGAGTGGGAGACGGATGGAGCCAAGGAAAGGTAACACCTTGCTGTTAATTGCTGGTAGTTAACCACCAATCAGGGATTGCCTAGTATGCAAGGCTTAGCTTCAAGAACCAATCTGTTTAAAACGCGCAGCTTCTGAAAGTCTATAAAACCTCGTGCTTCTGTACAATAAATTGACATTTGCTTGCATCAAGCTGCGTCCCGTCTCTTCATTCGCCGCACCCTAGATTTAGTTAATGCAGACATCCCTCACCTCTGAACAGCCATTCTAACTTTGTCCAGGCGCTATTGAAGATCACAGTCACAATTTTTTATCTCCAGACTCCAGCTCCATGCAGTTGTTTCTGCTTTTGGGAACATTAGAAAATCTCTCCCTAATTGGTCATATGCTATCTTTTAAAGGTCATACCCATGATTCTTCTTATTTACTTGAGAGCAATTCTTTTAAAGGGCAGGCCTGGGTGCAGATTTGTAATCATGTTCCTATATTGCTGCTGGATAGAAAACAAGAAAAAAAAATATAAGCAATCCTATAGGGAAGTCAGCTATCATAAGATTTCCAGTCCATAATACTTTGACTGAGTTTCAGCAAGTTTCAAACTCCGAAATTTTTCTCCATGCTGTGAAACTTTGGACATTTATGTCTAGGCACATGAATTTACTTTTATAAAAGTGATATTACATCCCAGAGCTGACTTCTTATCTGTCAATCAAGAAGTTCTTTTAATAATATTTGAAAATACGAAAGGGCATTTATTTATCCTTTGAAAGAAGTAATTTAGGTCTCAGCGGGTAATTTGCATATGTCACTAGTTTAACTAAGCAAGGACTAGAAAATTAAAATGCGATTAGGTTTTTTTGCATAATTTGTCAAAATTATATGCTTTTTGTGAGGGACAGGTGGGTGGTAAAGACTTTAATATAAAGTGTATTCCAAAAGTTTCTCTGACTCTGTAGAGACTTCAGTGGAAAATTACCTATTTATTTTATTATTTTATTTTAGTGAATATGGGTCTATCACAAACCTCAGGTTAATGCAGAGAATTAGGTAATAGTTAATAAAGTTTGTCCAAACATTAAGACAATTTACTTTTCTTTCTTATAAACTCCAGGAGCACTTTAGGATCCTACCCAGAAAAGCTTAGTTTCATCAGGCTAGACAGCTTGTCAAACAAACAACAAAAGTAATACAATTACCATTTTACTAGTGGAAAACCATTGCCCAAGGGGATTACATGGCTTCTTCAAAGTCATGTAACAAAACCCAGGAGGTGGAACTGGATTTTCTAGGTCTCAAGACAGCTTCGATGCAGTCAGTGCCTTCAAACTCGCCTCAGACGAGCTTTCTCCCAATCCTTGCAACAGATTCAGGTTCACGCTACATTCAAAACTACGCGAAGAGGTGATTCAGGCCACGCAACCTGAATGGTGTGCACAGTAATAAGAAGATATAAATGTATCATTTTGTATATTAGTCCCATGGAATGCCAAAATAATGGAAAATCAGAAAAATGTTTTGGTAAAGCTTATGTGAATTGTCTGAATTTGGTTACCCTTCATAGCAACTGCTTCATGTCTGTTGTGGTTTAACCCCAGATGGCAACTAAGTATCACGGGATGGCTCGCTGGCTCCCCGCCCTTGCAGCAGGACAGGGAGAAGAATTGTGACAAGGTAACACTCATGGGTGGAGATAAGAACAATTTAAGAATCAAATAAAATATAATAATAACAACAATTGTAATGAAAAGGAAAGAGAAAGAGAGAGAAACAAAACCCAAAAGAAACAAAACCAAGCAATGTGCAATACATTTGCTCGCCACACACTGGCCGATGCCCAGCCAGCCCCTGATCAGCAATCGGCAGCCCCCATGCCAGCTCCCCCCAGCTTATACACTGAGCATGATGCTTTATGGTATGGAATATCCCTCTGGCTTGCTCGGGTCAGCTGTCCTGGCTCTGCTCCCTCCCTGTTTCTCCTGCACCTGCTCACTGGCAGAGCACGGGAAACTTGAAAAGTCCTTGATTCAGGGTAAGCACTACTTAGTGACAGCTAAACCACCAGTATGTTACCAACACGATTCTCAGACTAAACCCAAAACACAGCACTGCACCAGCTACTAAGGAGAAAAGTAACTCTATCCAGGCATAAACCAAAGCATTCTCACAGATGTTTGTTTTCTATTTAATACGTTGACATGAGATACTGTAAAAAGGCATAACTGTGAGAGCGGCAAAAGGAGAAGGCTCCTGACTCCTATTAGATGCAGTCTTAGAGCATTTACTACCTTGTAGAACAGCATAATGCAGCATGCTTTTGCAGAAGCCTCTTAAATTTGACTAATGAACTGCCACAGAAACAGACTTGCAGCATTAACAGCATCTACTCTTTAGTCAGCTGAGCCACCTGAAAATGCAGGTACACCTGGTACCAAGGTTCTTGAAGCATCAAAAGCTGAATGCATTGTGAAGGGGTCCAGGGAGGCCTCTTTTAACACGTTTGGCCTTTAGTGCACTATAAAATGTTTATGGTTAACAGTAGTGTATCTACGGAATGCTTGCACGGCATCATTTTGAGAACACAGGGAGGAAACCCTTTTTTTGTTGCCTTTGCAGAAGGAAAGAATACATGGAAAATTAGCTTGGCCTCATGGCCAGATCCAAAATGCATCCAGGGTCAATGGAGCATGCACTAATTTTAGTGGATTTAGGCTGTGTGCTGTGATGAAAGTAGCAAAGGACTATGCTACAGAAACAATCCTGAACATTACAGATTTCAGCACAGGGAGAAGCCCAAGGCTAATGCTGATGGCTTATTTTCTTGCTTTGCTGCCATCATGTCTCTGCTAGAGCAGACTTTTATTCAACTTCTAGAAATAACACAGGTGATACAAATATGGCAAAAAAAAGTTTACATGTTTTTTCACTGGCTAGCAACCACAAAGAACATCCTGAGAGCTGTTCATCTACCTAGGTACAGGAGTGGGAGGCCACCAACTACAGTTACTGTATGTTCACACTATGGTCCAGCCAGCAGCTGTAGGCCGGCAGGTATTCCTACCTGTTTTAAACTGATAAAAGTAGAGCAATGGACTTTTTATTGAAATGCATTGTATGACTTGATTACCTGAGCCTTTGACCCTAAATGTCAGCGTAGAATAAATAACTTAAACTCATACGTGTGTTTTAGCTGATAGAAGCATGAGGAGTGGTTGCAATGCAAATATAGAGTATCATGAAAATGCCTTGTATGTGACTAGAAGTAAGATTCAGATTTACACAGACTAGAAGCATGAGACATATCTCCCGAAATAGCTATTCACTAACTAAGGGTTCCACCGAGGTTTGAAGGATGACAGTGCCATTATAAATAAGCTGTTGACTGTTCAGCTTTGGATGACAAATTCAGGTGCTACAATGCTTTTCCTTTTGCAATACATCATTTTCTTAAAGCATGCAGTGGTTTAGGCAAAACACTCAGGTGCTAAAAATTCACTGAAAGACAATTAGCAGAAGTAGTGTGATTGCATCTGACAGTTCTGTAATGTGAACCCTGTTGAGTTGCCCAAAATAATAGTGTTAAGTAAACCAAAGCCATAGAATATGTTTGGTCTTTTGTCTATAATTTAAAGGATAACTTACATCTCCTGCTGTGCAATAGCACAATTAATTATATTTCCCACAAGTGCCTGTTTTTAGTTTTAGAAAGGAATAAGGAAGTCCCGACTGCAGAAGGGAAAAAAAGTGTATTTTTTTAAAAAAAAAAGAGCATGAGCACCAGAGACAGCAGTGCTGTGCAAGAAATGGTAGTGTGGCCACTTTCCAGCAGGTCACCAGTTCTCACTTAGGTTAACATCAACTACCTCTGTACCTGGCGGTTGATCTCTAGTGTAGCTTTATTGTTCATATCTATTTAACAACAATTAAATGGATTAAAATATTCAGAGAAGGTGGCAGAGATGATCAAAGATATAGAATGAAACCATGAGTCTCTGGTCTGAAGAAGAGAGGGTGAAGGGTGTGATAGTACTTATGAAATAGAGTAGCATAAAAAGTGAAAACGTAGTGACCATTTGCTATATTTTTCTCTATTTTTTTTTTTTATTGTGCAGCCAGGTACATTAAATGTGTAACAAAATGAAGGGAACAGCTTTTCCACACATCTGGAGTTAAGGCAGAGAGTTTGTTGCTGCAGAATACTGCAAACTTTAAAAGTCTCTATCAATTCAAAAAACAATTTGAAAAATTAATCGGGGAAAAAAAAGACACAAGTGCTGCTAAAAACAAAGATACCCTTCTTGCTTTTGCCCCAGAAGTCCGTAAGATGCGGAATTCAGGTTGCTGTGAGGATACAGTGGAAGGACTGTGCCTGTGTATTTCCTCTGTTATTATATTTAGACATATTTTTTTTAGGCCACTGCCATAGACAGTGCACTAGAACTAAATGAACTGTAGTCCAACTTAGTAAATCTGTTCTCACATTCTGATGTAAACCTTGTGACCTATTATTTCCTATTAAACCTATTAACAGAGACTTGCCTTTTACAGCTATTTTTCCATAAACTGAGCTGCAATAGGGCAATGATTTGGTATTAAAATATAAAGGTTAATTCTGTCAGTAGTATGGATGGTATATACGACCCAAGGTGAAAAATTAGGTTGTTGTAAAAGTGTTCTTTAAGAATTTTAACAGATGAAAAAGGAGCAGTGTCCATTACATATTCCCAGATTCAAACTTTTCATTAAAGGTGTTCTAGAAATAATTTGATCTGCCTGCAGTAATAATATAATATGTCAAATAACAAACTTCATATCCTAACAAGCTAAGTTGCATCTATTCCTACTGAAATCCAAGGGTTCTGAAATAACAGAACCCCTGGCAAGATCAGGCTAAAAGATAAGTTACCACGTTAGTTCACTTTTGCTTTGAGTCATTTGAAGAGGAATTCTGCTCTAACACGAGCACTTAATGAATTCTGAGATCCCATAAGGTTTACTAGAGCTGTATTCGTAGAATTTAATAGCATATCGCTTGCTAGAAGTGTTTTTGTGCATCTTGCGCTTCACATCACTGACTCCATGATTAGACGTTTCCATTTCCTAAAACATTTCTTTACTGGCCAGACAGGACATCACATGCTAAGGCATCTTCGCTTGCTGCTCTGCTCCTGGCAGGGGGGACTGGATGGAGATAAATCCCTGTCTCTCCTGCTGCCAGAGGCTGTTTTACCTACAGGTTGACAGAAATCTGTACAGAGCCCCCAGAAGTGAAATGCACTTATGGCTGACCCTTGTCACATGTAGGGCAGCAGTTGGACATCACGATGATCTTGCCATGGAGTGAACAATACTAATGGGTTATCAGCTCAGCTGGCAAAGAGCATTCAACAGATGAGCAGAAGAAGAAAGGAGCAGATAAAAGGAAATTAATCTGTATTCTGTTTATTGAACACTCTGCTTCCTCCAGAGTAACAGCAACATCTTTTCCTTTTAATTTTTCCATTTGAGTTTGATCACAACCCATGCAGATGTTGTTTCATGCTTCAGGTGTTTAAACTGACTAATTTTAAGGATGTCCATGGGGCATGCATCTTTTAGCACTCTGAGCAGCTTTTCACACTTCTGCTTTCTATAGGCTTTGGGAAATATTGCTTTACACTTGAAGACGTTTTTGTTAAGTGGCCTGGAAGCAGGAATTCTGTCCTGTCATTTCAGCAAATTTAGACTTAAGCTGAAAATAAGGAAGCCTTGAGAAATTTAGTTTTTCTTATTTTCAAAACATCAAATATTTTCTCTCTGGTTAGTTAACACAAAGAGCATGGACAACTCACAATTGGCATGTATATGTTAAAATCACTTTTCATCAAACTGCATTGTGGAAGCAATTACCTTAGTGAAGGGAGGGGAACATTATCAGGACACAATAAGAAGGAACTAGGGCTTCTACACTGAAACAAAACAGAATTGTACTAAACTTTCTGAGCATAGGGAAGAATCCAAACAAATTTCAGTGATGTTCTTAACTAAAAATAATATATACCATACCAGTAATAATTACACATGTAAAAGAGTAGTCCAGAGGAACCCTCAAGTGAGGGGAGATAATCAGTTTGCGGTCAGAAAATAACTGATATGTGGCTGGAGATTGAACTGACAGTGACTTAAACAGCAACTTGGAAGCTGCGAGACATTCTGATTCTTGAAAGGTTCTGGTACTTGAGTTTGCTGGACATACTCTTTACATATGAAGCCAATCTGCCAAAGGAATAAAGGATCAACAACTTAAAAGTCAATAGCTGCTGGTGGGAAAGAGGAGGTGCAATCAAGATTCAGTTTCTCTTTTCAGTCTTACATTTCTGTGTGTTTCTGCATGGGAAATGCATTTACACCGAACCTGCAAAATAAGCCAGTGCTTCTGCTCTGGGTTGCATCTTTACACATGCAGGGCCTGATTTTCAGGCTTGTGGATTCTGCAGTTTTAATTGATTTCATGGCTCCACCATGTTATTGATCCAGATTTCAGTATTCCTTACAACTACTTCCACTTCCTGAAGGATTTCTTAAAAGAGTCCATTCATTCCCAGCTGAATTACCTTTAAGTACTTAGCATTGTATGGCTAGGTAATCTACAGGATGGCCAAGCCAGTCCCCTGTACAGAGTAGGACAAGTATGTAAAAACCTCCTTGACAATTATGTTACACCTATTATTAAAAACCTTTAATGAAAAAAGTTTCTCAGTGTTGTGATACTGGCTATCCAATAGTTTAATACAATCTTTATCATTGAAATTCCTGTAAAAAAAAACAATAGTATTTTCCTCCTTTTCTCCTTTGGAATACGGAGAACAATTAATTCATTTGTACAACAGAAGGCTTGCTCTACTCTTCAGGAAAAAAAAAAAAAAAAAAAAAAAAAAAGACATGCAAGTCATTTCAGTGTTTCATTTTAGGTCATATTTTCTGATTTGCTGGTAATTGATGGTTTCCCCTGCCTTCTCTATTACTTGTCTGCATCTGTGTTGAGGTATGTTTACCAACATTTGACACAGCATTCAAGTGCCAATTGTTGTGCCAACAACAATTCAGAGGCAGAATAATTACTTTAAAACTCTTTGATAATCCTGTATTTTTATTCTTAAATTCATTTCAGCTTATTTGCAAAAATATGCCGTTAAAATAAAGGCAGAATAATTACCTTTGACATCCTGACCTTCCTATTAATATATCTGTACCTATAATTCACCATTTTTGCAATGATATTACATTAATCTATATAAATAATTTAGTTTGGATGAGGAACTTTGAAGCAGATTTCCAGGCATTTCTGTTTATCATGTGTTTTTTTATCATCAGAGTAGACACACTAAAATCTTTCAGGATGAAACTCACCTGGAGGCTTTGCCAGCTACTACCTGGCTTTAAGACCACAGGAGGGAGCAATCTAGTGTTAATCTGAATTTACCACTACTGGAAACACTTTTTGTGTTGACTATGTGTGCTCAGCATTTTTCTCAATCAAAATAATTTATTCTGGGCTGCGCTACTTGTTAATGTAAGCAGTTATGTGGACTTTCACTTGTTTCAGGCATATAGGCACATTTCTATCAGCATCCTTTCTAGCCTGAAGTAATCCTACATCAAAGCTTTTCTGGGGATCCAAGTTTAACTGAGTTAGTGTTACAATGGAAGTTGATGGCAGAATGGGCAATTGAACATAAATATCCCAAATCATAAGCCACTAGCTCATCCTTCCCTCTGTCAAATTAGCAAAGGAGACATTGTGGGGATGTTATTCTGGTTTGATTTTTGGGGTTTTTTTCACCCTTAATGCTTGCAAATTACATCAGGTAGATATATTCCATATGATGATCTGCTGCTGCAGGGAGTATGCCTTGAACGACATAGGGTTTTGCTATTAGCTTTATTGAATGCCTTCTCGGTGCTGAGGAGAATTTCCCCCCCCTGTTTTTCATGTATTAGTAATTTTGGTGGACTTTCTGTATCAGCAGACAAAGATTCAGCACCCACAAGTGTTATTTGAAATAATATTTTAATCGAGAAACTTCCATATACATACTGTAGATGTACTGGACCAATTTTTTATAAGTCAAGTACCATTAGGCTATTGCAACAGAATCTGATTTTACAATATAATATAAGCTGGAGGAAAAGAAACATTAAGTGCTATTTGTCAAGAAGAGTGATCTTTATGAGATCTGACCTTTCTCTAAGCCAACACAATAAAAAGGTGAGTGTCATTTTTATATTCACAAAGATTAGTTTTGCTTACAGTAAGCAGAAGATGAGTCTCTCAGGGAGCTTAAAATTCTCATTGGAAATAATTGAATCTCATTACTAAGCATGCACTATGAAACCCCTATGATATGCCCCAATCAACTATTAAAAGCATGTTCGTACTCAGAGCACACTACCTTTCCAACCTCTGCTGCTACATAGTATAGTACTAGTGAATTGACCTTTTTACGAAGACTTAAAGCACCATGTAATTAATTTTTTTCTATGTACAGAGTTAAGACTTAATGAAGCTGTGAGGTTAAATGTCAATACATCCATTGCAGATATTTTTTATATTACAGTTCTTGGCTTTCAGATGTTAATGATACACTTTCTGTAACCATTTTGTTTTGGTTTGGTTTGGATTTTTTTTAAAACAAACAAACAAACAAACAAACAAAATTGCAAATTCGTACTGCATTGCAAAACTTGGTCCAATTTCACTCGTTGAGCATGCCTGATCTAGGAAGAATAGCTCTGAAATGCAAAGCCATAAGCCGTGTTGGCGATGACTTCATGATCCTGATCTAAAGTCCATTGAAGTAGATGGAAGTGTATTATACTTGAGGTTAGATGGTTTCCACATATCTAGTGCTGTACAGTTTCACTGTAACATCCAGAGCATCTCTGTGTAAGACCTCTGAATGTTCATTAAAATCTTTTTTTCAAGGCCAGTAGTTGATTTGCACATCCCTGAACTAAAGTGTTTATCCTGGAAATAGGCATGCATAGATAACAATTTCATCAGTGGTTTAAAAAGCTTGTTAAAGGGCTGAGCATTATTTTTCATATATCTTAGTGATACTTGAAATTCAAGGAAGAGCATCTCCCATTTGTCCATTCAGGTTTTTCCATTTGCAGATCAAGATATTTAACTGACCGTCAGATTTTTAGGCTATGAATGGGTCTTCTCATATATTTACCTGAGCACCCTGGATTCAACAAGGAACAGCTTTGCATTATTAGAAACTGTAAGAGTTGCTTCTTCCTGCGTACCACAGAAGCTGAATGTACTTCTTGATTGAGTTAGACCTATAAATATTAGCTCCTAAATTGCAGCTACTATTGTGTCTCAGTGTCACATCAAATTAATAAACTCCTAGTACCCAGACTGTTACCTGCCTAACATGCATTGTGTTTAATAGATAATTAATTCATAGAATCATAGAATCATAAAATCATAGAACGGTTTGGGTTGAAAGGGACCTTAAAGATCACATAGTCCCCACTCCCCTGCCATGGGCAGGGACCTTCCACCAGCCCAGGCTGCTCCCAGCCCCGTCCAGCCTGGCCTTGAGCCCTGCCAGGGATGGGGCACCCACAGCTGCTCTGGGCAGCCTGGGCCAGCGCCTCGCCACCCTCACAGGGAAGGGTTTCTTCCCAATATCTCATCTAAACTCACCCTCTTTCAGTTTAAAGCCAACACACCTTGTCCTATCAGTACATGCCCTTAAAAAAAAAATAATTCTAACTAAGATGGTTAAGAAAGATCATGTTTCTAGGGCAATTTTGAATTTATTGTTTTAAACACCACTGTCTAATATATTTAAAGCAATTCTGAAATCCACACATAATTGAATGAGCTCTGGAATTTATGAAAGCCACACTCCTGTCTTATCAGCTGGTTCACTTCATATATTTTATGATATATACCAGTGATTTTTATTTGCATCTTACTGAAAAAAAACAACAACAACCATGCTGCAGAGCTTGTCAGACCAGTGCCAAAACCAGTTTTTCATACGCATCAGGACAGCAATTGAAAATGTATATATCACTCAGGAGTACTGAGTTGTTACAAGGGACTATTCAAAGCCAGCCAGGAGGCAACAGGTTATAGGACAGAAACTGAAGGGTAGGCGATAATCTTCGGAGTCCCCTTGACTCCAAAGAATAAAGTGACCTTCTGGGGGTGAAAAAAAAAAAAAAAAAAAAAAAAAAAAGGCAAAAAATAAAATAAAAAAAAAGCAAAGCAGAGGAAAAATTTCTGAAACAACTAGAAAGGAAATCTTAAATTACATGGAAATTGTGCTTCAAATGTTGTCTACCTCATGGTGCCACAAGGTATGAAAAGGCCAATTGCCTCAAAATATATCCTTTCAGGTTTTCAGGGAAAATGTCTTTTATGATAATCAGCAGTGGAGAAGTGCTTTTGGGAAGCTTTAGAGTACCAGAGCTCACACACCTGTTTCCAGTGCATGAATCAGGTCCCAAAAGACAACTAGAATGTATTAGGGAAAGAATGTTGCAAATTATAACTAATACATTGCTTAAGGGCTCCTGGAAACTTCAGCATCCAGAGGGACCATGACAAGCATGAGAGGTGGGCCCGTGTGGACCTCACAGAGTTCAACAAGGCCAAGTGCAAGGTCCTGCATAAGGTTTGGAGCAACCCACAAACACAGGCTGGGCAGAGAATGGATTGAGAACAGCCCTGAGAAGGACTTGGGGGGTGTTGCTTGACAAGAAGCTCAACATGACCAGCAGGGTGCACCTGCAGCCCAGAAAGCCAACCACACCCCGGGCTGCATCAAAAGCAGCGTGGCCAGCAGGTCAAGGGGGGTGATTCTCCCCTGCTGTTCCACTCTCATGAGACCCCACCTGCAGTGCTGTGTTCAGCTCTGGGGCCCCCAACATAAGGACATGGACCTGTTGGAGCAAGTCCAGACAAGGACCACAGAGATGATAAGAGGGCTGGAGCACCTCTCCTGTGACAACAGGCTGAGAGAGTTGGGGTTGTCCAGCCTGGAGAAGAGAAGGCTCTGGGGAGACCTTAGAGCAGCTTCCAGTACCTAAGGGACCCTACCAGAAAGCCAGAGAGGGACATTTTACAAAGTCAGGTAGTGATAGGACAAGGGGGAATGGCTTTAAACTGAAAGGGGGGAGATTTAGATGAGATGTTGGGAAGAAATTGTTCACTATGAGGGCGGCGAGGCGCTGGCCCAGGCTGCCCAGAGCAGCTGTGGGTGCCCCATCCCTGGCAGGGCTCAAGGCCAGGCTGGACGGGGCTGGGAGCAGCCTGGGCTGGGGGGAGGGGGCCCTGCCCGGGGCAGGGGGCTGGGACTGGGTGGTCTTTAAGGTTCCTTCCAACCCAAACCATTCTATGATTCTGTGATTCTATGAATTACCTGAGCTGGAAGACTCTGGACGTCCCGCACTGTGTACAAGGCAGAACACAACTGCATCATGTAAGACAGATCCTAGGGGGAAAAAACCCAACAAACTATGCCCTTCTTTCTCTGTCTTTCAGAGACATGTCCCTCTAATTTGCAACTTTACTCTTTCTTCTGACATTGAGTTTGATGCATTTAATAGTTTGTCTGGTAATCTACACATTACCTTTACATTTCTCTCTCTCCTATGCAAATTATCATGGTAAAGGGGAGAGATGGACAGCATTAAGGACAGAGGCCTTCTGTAATCTGCTATTTTATGTCAAAATCCAGGTAGACCTCGGTGTTACATGAAGGATCTGGTGGAGACATCAGCTGCATTGCTACGAGACACTGAGTATAATTAGTAATTGGAGAATTCCTCTCCATTCTTCCCCGACGCCAGTCCCCAAGGCCAAGGTGTGGCGTTTGCATTTGGTCTATTTTCATTCAGTCAGAAGTTAAATACCAGCCCCTGCTAAGCCAGGTGACCACAGTGAGGTTAGAAATTCTGAGATAGGAGGCATCTGCTAACTTTCACAATGAAAGGACAGTGTCCAGAAAGGGTAGTTACACAAAAATGAAAAAAAGTGCTCTTGTGGCAAAGATGAATGCTGCATCTTCAGATGCAATGAAAAGGAAGTTTTGCAATAGTAGCTGGAAGAAGATTCTGAATTTCTGGAAGTTTTGGGGTTTCTTTTGGTTTGTTTTAAGCAAGCAAAAAGTGCTTGTAATAAAGACATAATATAAAGATTTTTTTTTAAAGTCCAAATGAAACAAAAATCTTCAAGCATTTCTATGTATTGCACTCTCTTAGAAGAGACATATGAACACTATTTAACCTTCTAGCAGTTAAGAAAAGTGTATAAAGCAGAAAGTGCCTATAAGCATGTGATTTATATACATAGGCAGAATATTTATAGACATCCTAAAATCGAGACTGCAAAGCGGACTCAGAACCAAGTCAGATATAACATAGGTGCAGTCAAGGAAGCTCCCAAGAGAGATTATAGTCTGGCTTTTATATTCACATCTACATACAGAAGATTTGAACTTTTTACATGTTATTTCATAAACCCTTCCAGTTGTTCACCCCTAAACCAAACCTTGTTCTCAGAAACATTTTGCTTCAGGATTACCTTACATCAACACAAACAAAGGAACATTCTTATTTCTGCACCCCTGGAGGAAAACTGCTATAGAATATTGTGCCACCTTCTTTTTATTAATCTAATGGAAATCTTCAAGACCTTCTTTAGAGTGTCACTAATTCCTGATTTGAATACAAATTATAAATGACTAAGAAAACTGTTAAAAGCCCAACTTGATATGAGTATCTCAAAAGAGAAACAAAAAAAAAAAAAAAAAAAAAAAAAAAAACCCACAACCAAGTAAGGAAAATTATACCAAACATTATCACTGACAGAGCAATTTTCACCTCCACATGTGCAAATGCATTATAAAGGAAGTTAATTATCATTATTACCACTTTCCTTTCAGATTGGTAAACTTAGTCAGAAAGAGATTATGTAACTCAGCAGAGATCCAAGCTGAAAAGTGAGGGAAAAAACCTACACCTCTCTCAGTACCTGCCTGTTTGTAACGCAGCCAGCCATGAAATAACAGGAAAAGATTGAAGGCAATGGAAATGTAGCAATAAGCACATCACTGCAAAGACGTCAAAATACGTCCAAAGTGGCAACCTTTGGTCAGACCTCTCCGTTTTTCCTAGGTCTGAAGTGCCAACTGAACAAGGAGGACATGAAGGCCAGCTTACAGTATTATACTTGAACCAGCTTTTGATAAAACTGTGCAGATAATATTCAGCAATGGCATAAAAAGACCTAGTCTTGGAATAAAAATATTCTATGGTGTCATAAAAGTATATTACTTATGTTCTTTGTTTTATATATAGATTTCCTTTTTATTTCATTTGTAATGGTGAAACTATTTGTGATTATGATTTTAAATCAGTTGCTGCATATCTCCAATTTCATTTGCCTTATTGCATGTTGTTGCATACCTTAAAAGACCAAAAGCTACATATCAAAAGGTAGAAGAAACTTAGCGTCTTTTTTCCTGCAAGCCCAGCAGCCTTAGCTTTTCTTGATGCTGTTATTCAGACAAAAGAATTGTTTCTTCTGAGAGTAATAGCACCTAATAACACAAACCCACAGGTACAGGTGATAGCAGAAGCTGCAGACTCCAAAATCATCCTGGTTCTAGGCATTCAGGTTGTCTACTTTACTTCTAACTGCCTTTTGTAGTTACAAGGGCAGCTTTCCCCCTGCAAAGCTATGAAATGCTGCAGTCTTCACTCTAAAAACTCTCAAAAAACATTTGCCAAGAACTGTGATAACAGGTGGTGGGTTTTTTTGCCGTAGAAGTGTGGTTTCAGTAAAAAAAATTACAATTAATCAATTTACAAGTAGACCTTGATGATGTCTGTGTAGCTTTGCCTGTGAGTAGAGAGGCACTGTGGAAGAAAGTTTCACTAACCACAATTTTCTCCCTTAGAAGAAATCACTTTGCTTCACTTAATTTCCCTTTTTGAGGACTTTTCTCTCTGGCTTGCTTTCCTTCTTCCTCTGTTTTTTTTGTCTCACCATTTTCTCTTCATTTCATTCATCTCACTGATTTATTTTAGTAACTTCATACCACACAGACTGTCAGATGGCACATTACTTCTGCAAGTCATAGTATCAGAACAGTAGCAATACCCAACCTCTGTTTTCTGTAAAAAAACCTTTGTAAAAAAAAAAAAAAAAAAAGAGAGAGAGAGAAGAATAAATTGCCATGTTCTGCGGGAGTCAAATTACTCTGTAAACTCTGATCATCATGGCTTGTGTTCTCCAATACTTACATCTGCTGATACTATTAATATTAGTAAATAACACAAGACACCCTTGCAGATCCAGATCTTGGTGCAATCCTGGAATTGTTCACTGTGTGAGCATGAATGTTCCATATTCGTGTTAATGCCATGGACATCACTTGGGGTCCTGACCTTCTCACAACACACTTATAATCCAGGCATTTTTGGAAGAAGCAATGAAAAATTATCACCATACTGACACTAGCTGACAACAAGAAGCAGAACAGCTCAAGCTCACATCACATCAGCTGAACATGCAGGTACTTTCATCATCAGACTAAAACTAATCTTTACTCAAGCCTCTGTTAACAACATTTGTAAGCTCTTTAACACTCTGAGGTGTACAATGGAGTATAATTTTGACAAAGGCACTTTTCAAATTGTGTCAAGCAGCTTACAAAGGATTCAGTAATGACCTCTGGTTATCAATAAACTGTTCCTGTGAGCAAAGACTTTGATTAAAAAGTCTTATTCCTGGGGGAAGCATCTATTCCTGAGAGCAACTCAGGTTTCAGAAACAAATACTACAAAAGGTAACAATCTATAAACGTTACATTATTCAAGAATTAACAACAAGAAACTCTTTTATTTCATTGTATTTCTCTACCTTCATCAGGTACACACAAGTGCAGTGGTTTGCTGCCTGATGGTGTCAGCAGCTGATGTTTCAAGAATAACCTGTCAAATCAGTGCACACCTGCAGCCCCCTACCAGCAGTTCCTATAGGTCATCCAAAATAAGAGGAATTTTGAGGGGTCTTTTTAGTTCAGTTTTATTTTGAAGCTTATCCTCTGGGTTAATGTTCCCACCTAAGTAATACAGTACTTCAAAAACAGGCTGCACTGGGAAGAAATATTTGAAACACCTTCACTAAGGTATTTTGTTGGAAAGTACCTTCTAACATACTCTAGCTGCCACTAGCTAACATTTGGGGAGCATGTATATCTGGTGTCAAGAAGGAAGCATGCAATGGCAAGGGAACAGTGACGTGGTGTTGAAGAATTTGGGATAAAAGTAGATGTTTGTTGCTTTTCAAAAGCAAGATAATCACTTAAAGGATATCTAAATTAGTTAAATGTACCATTTTTTTTTGGGGGGGGGGAGGGGAATAACTACAAGGAAAGCCATATGGATAATTATAAATGAGATTGAAATACTAATTATAGTAGTAGAAGTTCACTTAAAACTCACAATCAATTTTATTGAGCCTATGTGAAGAAGAAACATAGTCTGCAGTTTTGGAAGATGATAGCATTGGCAGCAAAGCTATTGCACAAAGTTCACAACCCCAGTCAGCCCCCACTCCTGCTTCTAATTTGCTCATCTCAGCGAGGCAGTTAGCTGCAAACCCACAGGCAGCTGTGCTAGCACAAGAGCAAGTGAGGCAAACAGCATCGTAAGAAGACAGGACTGTAGAAATATCCTAAGGTGCCTTTGTATGCCAAGCAAGCATCTTGTGAAACAATATCCTAAAGGCAGGTCCATAAAGGAATTTCAGATATGGTGATAAATTGCCTTTACTAATGTTTTTTGGCTGCCTGCATCCTGATGTGAAACCTGTGATGTTGAGTTAGCTCAGCATCTCAGAGTCAGATTCAGAAAAGCCAAATGTTTACCAGAAGAGTGTGTCATAAACCCTCCACTTTGGTGTCCCCCAAGCACATCCTTGGGGCCTACTTAAGTGTACTGGGTCTGCCTGGGATGGAGTTAATTTTCTTCATAGCAGCCCGTATGGTGGTGTGTTTTGGATATGTGACCAAAATGACCAAAGGGATGTCCCATACCATATGACATTGTTCTCAGCAACAAAAGCGGAGGGAAGGAGGAGGGAGGGGGGAATGTTTGGATTACATTTGTCTTCCCAAGTAACTGTTGTATGTGAGGAAGCCCTGCTTCCCTGGAAATGGCTGAACAACTGCCAGCCAGCAGGGAGTAGTGAATAAATTCCTTGTTTTACATTGCTTCAAGTATCGAGCTATTTTTATCACAGCCCACAAGTTTTCTCACTTCGCAGAAAACTTCTCTCCCCATGACACTGGGACAGAGCAAGCTGCTGCATGGGGCTTAGCTACCCACAACACCATGCCAGATTAATTCACTCAGAGCTCTACTCTCTCTGAAGAATGCCCTATTCATTGGCCGTGGTCCCTCTTCCAGTCTTTTTTCTGTCCCTTCTGGTCCACTTAAATCTAAATTAATTTGCTGAGAAGAATTTCAGAAAAAGCAGTTTCCTCGCTGTTTCATGCATGCACTCCATGCCTCTGATCACTCTTTGTTTGCAAAAGGACTCATGGACTAGTTCATCTGAACAGTGGTCTTCCATAGGAAGTGCAATGATGTGCAAGAAGACCTGGGCAGAAGCTTTGAAAGCTTCAGATTGAGAAAGACAGAGGGCTTTTCTGCAAAGCAACCATTTTATAAAGGAGGGAAACATCTTATAGTGTTGATATTTTTAAGTGACAGTCGCCTTGGTACTATGCGCTGCAGAGATCTTAGCCCTTCCAGTGGTGAGGTTAGGTTTGCTTCTCCCTGGACCTGTTATTCAATGGACTACCCCAGCTGATGTTTCTATATGGGCTAAGGCTAGTTGTAATCCCTCACTTCTTTGCATCCTTAAACCAGTGGATACCCACAGAAACATAGAGAAGCACAAATGCAGAGAGGTGCCTGCTGACTGCCAGTATAGGATGCATTTGCTCATATGTAGACTTCTATAAGGAAAATAATAATCTTAGGCTCCCATACAGCCAAAAGATGTAACAGACACTTTCTCACATCCTAAAATAGATGTTTAAAAGAGACCAGCAGAATTTATTTTTTTTAACCTCTTCCTAAACCTGAGGCATTAATATCCTTTTTTTGGACCTGGACTCAACTTGGTGCATGAAGGCTGTATTTTGTGACATTCGAAAGACATCTCTATGTATAAATGATGTCACCAATCACCATTAAAAAAAGCCCTAAAGCAAGTCAACTTAAAATTTGGAGGTATTTTCATTCCAGATGATAAACTACATTTGATGAGTCTGCGTTTTATTTACTGAGTGGATCAAATTCCTTGGCTGAACTTTAAATGCAAAGCCATATTTGATGGTTTTCAGGGCCTCACCCAGAATAGCATTTAAGCTTTAAAGAACCAAAGACCTACCCTAAAATTCTTGGGACTTCAGTTTACAGCATACTGAATTGTTAGCTTAACTAATGATGCTTTTCTGAACTGCAAGCTCAAATTCAAGGGCTCCTTTAGGGTCCACATCTTCCTCATGCAATGTGTCAACACTCCTGTTCGAAATCAGCAATAGCTTGGTATATATACAGTAGCAAGGGCAAATCTGACCCTTTGTATGACAGTCAGGAATAATATTATTGTAATGTTCACTGATAAAAACAGATAAGTGCTTCATTATCGGAAGAATCTGAAGTGCATTTTTGAATATTTACCTAGATCTTTGTATCTTGTGCAAGACAAGCATAGCAGTAGCTCACACACGATGTTCAAATTTCACTCTTATTATTTAACCACTGTATGCAGTTATATTTCTAACGTCCTCTTTATCATCTGTATACACTCTTCAAGGGAAAAATACCTGGCGGTCATGTGGAAATTGTGTTTTTCTCCACGAGGTATTTTAAAAGCAAGCATTTCCCGTATATAATAAAAGGAAAATAAAACAAAAAAACTCTAAACACTTTAAATAGACAAACTAACTATACAGCATTTTTTGAAAAACTGGCACTGAAGATCCCCTAGTAAGCTTCCAAACAAAACAAGATTTGTATGTCACGTTCTCCCCTTTTTCAAATGCAGCATCATGAGAGTGTCAAAGTATTCTGTCATATGTTTCTGAACCTCTGGAGAAGATTTCACAGGTTAGAGGGTAGGGAGATTAATAGTTTTTTATAAGGTGTTATTATAGTGCAATGAGACCTTTTTTTCTGATTTTTTTCACATGGTCTCAAACAAAAAAATCACACAAACCATACAGTTTATATTTTAACCAACTCACTGCTTTAGAGATGTTTCAATGAGAGCAGCTCTTTGAGTTTTCAAAAAATACTGACATTAACGTAACAATCTCTCCACTCTTTTCCTCTTACCATTTTCTTGACTCATAATTACTTTTTGTTTATTCCATTTTCTTACTGAACCATAGGGGTTAAAGGGAATATTGCCAACAATTCACCTATGTGTTGACCTGGGTCCTTTCAGAATCTCTGCATTTCTATGCAAGCATTTCAAGTGAGAGAGAAACTTCCACCTTCTCTCAGAGTCCTTGCCAGTGATTCCTTATCATCATCTTTAGAAATATGAATTTTATGTATAGTTTGGATTTATACAGCTTTCAACTCCCGAACATGGGATGGAGTAGTCCTTCAGTCTCTTGAATGACTACTGTTGTCTTCTCCTGTGAAGATCAGCCAGTAGAGCCAACACACAGCAGAGCTATCTTCTGTGTCAATAAAGCTTTTATATGAACATTGTTTTTCAACCAGCATATACAAGTTTTCTTCACATTTATAGTGTCATGTAAATACCTGCCAGCAATGAAGAGAAATGGTGGCTTGATCATGGCTTGTAAAGGTCTACAGGAGAGAAATAATTTTTATAGCAAAGGTATTTTAATGTAAGAAGGAAAAGACATAACAAGATCCAGAAGGTACAAACTGAAACTACATAAACCAGTTTTGGGCTAGAAATAATGAAGATAATATACCAGTAAAATCAATAAACTTACATCATGCATCTTTCAGCACTTCAGATAGGGACCACATAACTACTTAAGCACATGGAAGTGCACTTTGCTAAGCTGTGAGCTTGGAAGAGGAATGACTGGATGCACACCTGTTCCCGTGGTGTCATGGAAACAAGGTCAAAAAACAAACCAGTCCCTTTTGTTCACCAGTTGTTCAAAGAAAACAACAAAAAAGCATAAAACTGGATGCGTAACCTATAAATAACCTTGTCACAATTTTAATTTGTCAAATTTGCTTTTTCTTTTACCAGTAAAACAGGTATTTTTAGTCATAAAATGGCCAAAAAGAGAGAAACAACATCATTTTATGATACAATTCATTTTTAGTTGTATTGTTAAATTACATAGGTCTGGATAGCTACAAGTAATTCCGTATGTCTGTTACTGCAATTGCAATATTGACTTTATCTTTTTTTACACCTTTTTTACACTTTATCTTTTTTAAGAGGAAAGCTTAAAAATAAAATAAAAACATTAACTACCAAGTTCAGCCTAAAGAACATCCACTGTCAGCTCTGTGAGGGAGATTTTGTCCTTTAGGGAAGGCTGGTAGAAAAAAAAGGGTCAGGGAAAATTAGAGTTACTTGAAGTGAATGTAATATACATGCTACTGAATGAAAGGCGGGTTCAAGAAATCCACAGGAACTTATTATTGAATCTGGTGGACCTTCCTGGAAGAAGAAACAGTCTGCAGTTATTTCTACAGATTTCTGTCAAATTATTTTAGTCCCTTTTGAGTTCCTTTCAGTAAAGAAGTCTCAGGAAGAGCTGCCGTCCAGTGCTTCTGGGGTCTATGGTTCTCAGAAAAGACAGTTTGTTTTGGCATCTGAGGGTAGAGAGACCCCAGTGCTGTTGTAGCTTCTGCATGATCCTCTGACAGATCACAGGAGTGTGAGATCCCAAGCTAAACTATACAGAGCATCAAAACAGAACATCTAGAGTATCTACAACAGATCTGCAGTTTCATTCCCATTATGATTTTCAACTTGATTGAAATGTTAACCTGAAACCTTCTGTTTCAGTCCATGCAAGCATGAGAAGGGTGTCATTAGCCACCTGATTTCATACTGGTTTCTACTCCTGTTCCTTCAGTGTTTCATACAGTGCAACTGAATGGACAGAGGCATCAAAAACCGGCACCTGTCCCAGCGTGAAATGAAGAACAAATCTTAGCACTCCATCCCACGGAGTAGGTTTTACCAAGATTATCCAGCTTTTATCATCTCCAGAACAGAGTTATCGTCTTGTAAAAAGCTATATAAAAAATGTATTATATATGGAAGTAACTTTTAACTTTACAGGCAACTTTCAAATTACATGAACACTGGGGAAATTAATGTGGAAATGACTAATTTACAGAAGCAATGTTTGATCGTGAACCTTGAGTTTTACATTCTGCTCATCTCTAGCATCAACCAGGTGAGAAAGCACAATTTAAATTATTAAAATGTGATCCGTCATGATCAGTGCAGACATAAACAGCTCTTAAAATAGACAGACAACCATTAACATTTAAAAGGCCCAAAATCTCTAGTCACTCAACTCTCTTGCTTTGGATCTCTTGTATTTATATGATGTGATAAACTGGGGTGGGTTGTTGTTGCACAGAACAGAGAGTGGAGGTTCCTATGCAGTGATTCGTCTCATTTATTATGAAATATCTTGAAAAAAAAGAAAGATCACTGAACTCTGTATCATCTATCTCAGTTCACATCTCAAGAGGTTAATAATTACTGTTTCATATTTATCCTTCCTTCATGTGACACAAAACCCTCAGTGTTTTAGGGAAGATCAGAGATTCAGGCAGGAATCCTTCCTTGAATGAAAAATTTCATTTTATACACATGGAGGAAAAGATGTTGCATAAAAGCTATATCTATATATATAAATACATCTAAATAAAAAATGCATAAAAGCTATATATATATTAAAAAATATATATATTACACTGACATTAAAGCTCCCCAAAACATAGAATTTCTCACATAAATATGCTTAAGTGAAAGTTATTTTGGAGGGAATTTCTTCCCCGGTGCTAGTAAACTCAGAGTTAACAGATAAGAGAACCGTTACTTATGGCAACATAAAAAGAATATTCCTGAAGGGTCTAGTTCTTCCCTCCCTCTGATCAATCTGTCTCTCTAAATGTAACACTTGATTTCACAGGCAAGACTAGTTTAAAGTTTTAAAAGTTTTCAAGGTTTTCAGAAGAACAGGAGACTTTCAAAAAGTTGCGAATAGCAACTGGAAGTAATCTTGTATTACTATATGTTCACTTTTGTACTGTACACTAGAAAGCTTTCTAGGCACTTGGAATAACAGTTTTTGAAAGCATAATAATAAATATTGAAGGGAAAAAAATTGGGCGGGGGGGGGGGGGGGGGGGGGGAGCGGAATCTGCCATAGGCAGGGCAAGAAATAATTTCACAAACCACCAGTTCAAGATTTGAAAACAAAATTGTCGATACCAAATCTGCGCTATGAATTTGCTTCTAAATAAACTAATTCCAAAGTGAATCAAGAAGAAATCCAAGGGAAGGTACTTAACATACAAAGACACAGAAGGAAATATTTCATTTGAGCTTCTGAAACAGAGTTTATGACATGATAATCTTTTCAATTTGAATAACTGGTTTATTCTTTTCCATATTAAAATAGCTGATTCCTACTAGGCCTTTTATCATTTACTCATCTCAGAAGTTTGTTTATATAAACATAGAGAGGCATAGTTAGCTATGCATGTGTTTTGTGAAAATAGCTAATTGAAGGAATGATGCTAGCTTAAAATGCTGCTACCTCTCTCTCTATTTTTTTCTATTGTTTAAACATCACAATATAATCTGGTTATTTGATAGCTTTTTATAAATGCATACATTGGAGCCTTTACCATACAGATACTCTACATCTTGGAAGAGGGATACTAAGGGGTTTTTGATGCAAAGACAAGCTCCACTTGCAGAAAAAGAAGAGAGAAAAGCTGAAACTATTACATATGTGAAGCATTTTTAGTAGAGAATCTGATTTGTGATTCAATCTCTGCCAAAAAAAGATTGTAATTTTTTTTCCCCCTTTTCCTGGAGAACCTTGTACACTTTTCATTTCTGACAAAAACCACAATCTTTTTGCTTTCTTATTACTGCTTCATGGTTCCACATCTTAATTTGCTAACCATATGCTCCTCTGATCAAATCAGCAGATGTTTCTTCTCTTGAGCTCAGCCTGCAAATATCTTAGCAGTGTCAAAAGAGCTGTATGCCAGAAGCGCTAACTAAACTAAACATGTAATAGAAACAGACAAAACCTTTATCGGTCAAATTCCTAGGTTATTTTTATTATCGTTTCAGAGCTATCATTAATCTGATCAAAAATATAACCTTGGCTTCAGAATTTGGAATTCTCTTTGTTCCCAGCATCAGTATGTCAAAATTCATCTTCAGGATGTGATCCTGTTTATTATCTCGGGCACTTTAACAACAAAAAAACCAGCAACATTTCTTAATAGGGGACTGGCCAGAGATGGGCTCAGCACGCTCCTTGGGGTTATTCTTTCTCACATGAATTCTGACCTTGCATACTAGGGTGGTCACATCTTTCTTATCCCTATCAATACGCTAAAATATACATTTAACATTTTACCCCTCTTTCCCTCCACCCTTCTATTCCCTTTGAGCTAACAATCTGTATGTAGCTGTAGTAACTGGTGAAAGAAGTTCACTGCATTATTTAGTTTTGTTTGCTTTGTCTGAGCATTGGAAAGAATACTGATGTACACGGCTGTCTTATTCTTAGTACTAATTCACAAGTCATATCTCTTCACACACATATATTACAGTTGGCGTCTGTGTCCATAGGGATTTTTAAATAATATCGTTTTCCAAAACACTGTTCTTTTTTAGGCAAATCACAAATGAGTCTAAGAAACAGTAGTTCATATATGTACCCGCAGAAGAAGAAAAGAATGATGGTACAACACCTTCAGACATCTTCACCTTTGCCTTGAGATACAGACATGTGGTAAGAAACATCTCACCCCAAATTCACTGAGGTTTTGCTTTTTTTTTTTTTTTTCTTTGCATTTTGGACACATCTGCACTGATGGTCCTATGCTACGAATTCTCAGTTCAAGAAAACCATATTTACTTCTATTTCTAGAAGCACTCTTATCCCCAAGACCATAAGGGGTTTACTACTGACAATATGTTTGTGTCTACAATTCTATACAAGACTGGATTCTCCAGCTGCTATAAAGGATGCTGCATCACTTCCATCACCTATATCATAACTTGCCAGGTACACTTGAATGTAAGTGTTACTGTTCCATCAGGGCCCTTTTAATCACTTCTAAGGTTCTACCTGCAGCTCTGTTTGCTTTGAAATGTGCATGGCAGATGGCTAGGGTAACCTCAAAAAAGGCAAATATCACAATGCTTCAATCTTTGCCAGAGCCCTAAGGTTTGTTTGGCATAAAAAGTAAGGTTATCCTAATATATCCAGAATCTAGCCTCTAATACATTTGACTTTAATAGTCCAGGGAGGTTATAATATCGTGGAGGGGAAGGAAGAAAAGGCAGACGGACCTTGATGAACACAGAGGAGGACAACTAAGTAATGTTCCATGGAATCAGATAGAAATAATAGTTTCTAAAAGTGGAGACACCTTATTCGTCTCATTCACCCATTGCCTTTATTCCCATTTGATAGCCTCTGCTGAATACCTACAGCATAACATAGGCTGGTTTTATGTCATGACTATATTCCTGGTCATTTAGCTGCTAAGTTAGCCATGTCTGCACAGACAAACAAGTTAGCCCTCCAGTGAGCATGTCTCTCTTCTCTCTGTTGTTGGGTGTTTGGGGTTTTTTGTTTAGTTGTGGGTTTTTTCATTTTGTTGTGTTTGGGGGTTGTTGGTTTATTTTTTTCTTTTATTTTTTTTTTTTTTTTAGTTTTTTGTTATAACTTTATTGTTGAGACAAACACAAGCAAAGCTGCCATTATTTGGTCATTGAGAACCAAGCAGATGGTAGGTATCTATGCTAAATCAATGATACTAACTTAAAACATCAGCCTGTCAGCAAAATCATGGCAAAGGCTCTATTTTAGAATCAGAACATGCCCTTCAAAACTTGATGTACATCTGACATTTTTCATTGGTCAGGAGTTGAAGACATCCAGTTCTGACTGGGGAAAACCTATGGTGTATGGCAACAGATAAACTTATATATCTTTCCTAAACTTCTAGCAATCTAAGTTTCAAGAAAAAACTCTTCTGCTGGGTCACTATCTTATTTAATTGGATGTTGTGGTAGGCTAAGCTGAGAACAGTTGAGCTGAAGAAAAAAGTGTAAAAATCTTCATGAAAAGGCACATTATTTCCTGCACTTTTAGGTACCTAGAAAAATAGAGATTTGATCAATAATTAAGGATATAGGAATAGATTTGGCAGAACTAATAAACAGCATTCATGTGAAAGGTGCTGCATAAGATATTATTCTTTCCTCTTGGAGTCATTAATGGCCACAGAGGGTCCTCCTCATTCATGAGATGTACATCGATAATCAACCCACTCATGAAAAGAAAATAACAAAGCATAATAGACAGTTAAATACACAATATTTCTTTTATCACAAAAGGCTGCACTTTGCTAGGAAGAGAAGCCATCATCAGCCTCAGAAATAACAAATACAATTCAGTTTATTCACAGTGAGATGAGCAGTTCACTCTTGGCAGTTTCAGGTTATTGAACTGAAGAAAATGGACACAGTTCCTTTCAAAGCTAAGAAATGCTCTTTGAAAAGTGATTAATATGACAATCAAAATAAGCACATTAAAAAAAAAAAAAAAAACCACAAAAAAAAAACACCACAGAAATTGGTATTGGATGGATCAAAACTTTTATGCTACACCTAACCTTGCAGTCCACTGGAATTTAGATGGGTGACAAAGATCTAAAGTGAATAACAATGAAAAATGATGGGGGAAGGAAGGTTTGGTCAGCATGAGATTAATTCCTTTGACAAGTATAATGTTTTCTGTAACTTCAGTTTCGCAGTCAAGCATTTTTAGTGTAATTAACTTTCTGCAATAAATGTTGAGAAGTTCTCAGATCATGTATGGTAGAAATACATTTTGATAAAATGCATAGTTCACCTCATAATCAGGGGCAATTAAAAGGGCAAATATTTTAGCACACAGGGGCTAACATATATTTAATACACCAAATGTAAATGAAACCAAATAAGAAATTTTAATCTATATTTGGTTTTCTTCTGTGTCTCTTGAGAGATTACGATATACGCTGTTTTAGGAGCAGAAATGGAAGCTTATTAAAGATAATTTTACACCTTGTTAAGAGTTTTCAGGTCCTTAATTACTTGACCACAATGTAATTAATACTAAATAAAATTGATCCCTCTAGCATTTTACTTACTAGCTGCAGATTGAAAATGAGATCAAAAGTATGGTGCTGGCTGACATACTGGATAGATGACCTTGACCCTAATAAGTGGCATTATATATTAGCCACCAGCACCTACATCTCATAACAAAACTGATGTTTCTTTATTACTTTTTGTTATTACCCACATCTTCATCCTCTGATCTTCACCCTATGGCTTGACCATAATCCAACTGCTCAACAGCTGAGTTGTCAGCATCCTATTAACTGGCATCTCAGTTCACCTCTGCTGGGGTCTGAGGCTAAAACACCGATGACGAGAGACTCACCCATGCACCTAATTCTATACTACAAGACAAATAAGATAAGGAAGCCTAAGGCAACTACACATAGATGAAATTATAGAACTATTGATATAACTGGAACCTTACCTGAGGGCAGAAGAGTGATAATAATGTGCTTTGTTTCTATAAAGAACTTTAGAGAGGTTAAATAATTTTGTGTACAATAATGTCACAATCTTACCCAGTACCATGAGTCAATGGGAGTGCACCTTACAGACTGGGGGAGGCGTGGGACATGTTGTGGGGTGCTGAAAAAGTACAAGACTTACCATGGAATATTTAGGAGGGTGACCAAAAGTAGGAGAAGGCAGGGATTAAAGTAAACAAATGTGGAAAACAGAGGGGGGAAAAAGACTGGTTGCATATGAACAGGCTGTTAGTTGGTGTGCTTGTCTGGCCCCCTGCAACTGATAGGTGCAGTGTGTCCTGTCTTCTCATGGAACTCTTTTTATAGCTATTTTCTTGGGTGAGGGGCTCTCTGTTCTGCACGTGTGCATGGGTTTGGGGCTCTGAAGTGCCAGTGAATGCAGTGGAACTGGGAGTCATAGGGGTCTGTGTGTCTGCGGTGCCAGCAGCTGGAGTGACTGGAGCACCTGTGCACCATGTGGGTGTGTGATGTGGGTGATCACTAGTGGCCAGCAAGCCAGATTAGGTGGCAAGGAGGATTTGATGCTTAGAAATCAGGTATTGTCTGAAGCCCCAGCCATCAACTGTGGGGTCTTGGGCGTCAAATGAGAGACCTGTCTGGATGCACCAGGCACTGTGCATTAGGCAAACAGAGAGATGGAGATCCAGGGAACACTACTTGGTAGCCTTGCCTCTGGCCGTTTACTGGAGGGATCCACTGTGGTTGTGCACACATGTGTGTTTGAGTGAAGGGGTCTCAATCAGCAGCTGGAGTGGGGCTGCAGCTTGGAAGCTCATCTGTTCAGGTGCCACCAAAAGGGGAGACGGGGGTCTAGGGCTGGCTGGTGGGCTGGCAGAGGGTCTGAACCCAGTTGCTGGGGGAACCACATTGCACGTAAGCATATAGCTAGATGTGTTTCCCACTAACAGACCTTCATCCTGATAAGCCACATCAGGAAACAGAGTGCTGATGCTGTTTGTGTTTGTGTGAGTGGTGAGTGTTTGCCTGTGTTCCTGGTCATGGGTATGTGTGCATACGTGTATTGTATACATGTCTTTCTGTGTCTACATATAGAGAATACACACTTGGCATGACTCCTGGCTGGAGCTGGGAACAAGGAGGTAGCTGTGACAGCCTCCGGTCTGTTGAGCTCCCAGATATTGCAACTGCTAATAGAAAGAGTCTGACTCATCCAGAGCTACAAAATAGATTTAAAAAAGAATATAGGATAATATTGAAACCTGTATTCCATTATCTATTCACTAGGGTTTTTTTCTTCCTCATAACATGGAAGTTTATGCTTTGAATGCTGTAGTTGACTCTTCGTTCTTTAGAAGCAGAGATATTTCACTACAAATTAGCTGTAGAAAACAGATGTTGAAAGTTCTTAGAGCCTGTATATGCAGTATGGCATCTCCATTCTTAATAGGCCATAAGCTTTGTGCTGAGCCTGCAAGGCCTCAGGACTGAGACTTGTCAGTCTTGCTCTGACTGAACTTTTGCCAACCTGCTTGATCTTTGCTTTACTTGATTTAGCTGTGACAACAATTTCTCTAGTAGCCCAGGTGTCTGTCTCTATGTAAATCGTAACACTTTTGTTTATCTCGGTATGGTACAACTATAGTTTTATATAAACAGAAACAACCACCAGTCATTCTGCATAGAATAAGATATTTACGACTCTAACGCAATGAGGTAGTGTGGAGAAGCACAGGCCTGGTAGGACAGCAGAGGCCTTGAGAAGGGGAGACACAGAACATGGCACAGAGGAGCAGAGGCAGGGGATGATAAGAGATGGGCACAGACTGACATTAGAGGCAGCTTGCCCATGGTCAGTTAAATCTGGAGCTGGGCAAAGCTGAGTTTAGGGGTAACAAAAAGAGTGAAGTTGTATGTGACGTAGGTACCCTGCAGAGTGAATATGGAAGTGATGTGGAGCTGCAGGCAGATGAAGAGGTAGGCGTAAAAACATATTGGCTAAATCTGAAAATGGAGCCCAGGCATTCCTAGGGCAAGGAAGAAGAAACCATCTACACAAGCATTAGTGCACTCCAGATACTATTTGCTCTAACATCCTCCCAGGCAACCACCACCAGAATGAAACTGCCATCCCTGGGACTGAGGGGAGCAGGGGAGGGGGGAGCACAACACCAGGAAAAGAGGTAGACAATGAAAAGTGTGTGTATAACAGTTTTAACTGCTTAGTTCTGTAACATTCAGTTATCAATAAATTATGATTCTTGGATCTGACTGTTGAGATTTCACTTATACAAACAATAAATTCTTGGGTTTATACGTATACATAAAAAATGTGCTTACTTTTTTCCTATAAACAAGATTTTGAGCATAACATTCTCCATGAAAGTTACTGAAATTACTGAATTATATCGGCTGGAATGAATCTGTATTGTGCCCAAAATAATAATTCATGATTTCCAAAAAACTGAACCATAGAACGAAAGAAAATTAATCTTTTAAAAGCCCCACAAGATATATAATAGTAACTACAGAAGCACTTTAAGAGCAGTATTTCTCATGTGGTGCATCACTGATTTTAAATTTGATCTAGAGGTAAGATTTTCAACTCATCTTTAACTAAGCATCAATTTTATACATGTAATTTTTTAACACAAATAACTACAGATACATTTTATGCTTGCTGTAATACAAGGAACCAAAATCAACTAAGTAGCTCATGTAAAGCATAGCAAAAAGAATGCAAATACAAATGGTGAACACAATTAGCACCAGGCCATGGATAACCACAGGTTTAGCTCATTCATACCTTTTAACAGTGTGTGCTTTCACCTGAAGACGAAAGCTACCCATGTTTTGCTCCCACTTTTGAAAATAACTGTCAGTGCCAAAAGATTTAAGTCACCATTCCTTCTTTGAAATGCAGGCACTAATAAGGTGCACACTTGCCATCTATTGTAACACAAAGTAAAAATGGGTATGTGAAATTCAGAAGGAAATTATAATTTCTTTAGACTAATAAACTTCAATTCATATTTCATTTCATTAAGGGCATGCCAAAAAAAGGATTTATTTAGGCTCAGCTGAAGGTTGGTAACATTTTGTGAAAAGAGGAAATTGCTTTGTTGAATGACCCTGGTTGATCACTTGTCCCCATCTGATCACGTCCTTAATATTTGTTACCACTTCATAGGTCTCCATGTAAGTGGCAGCAAATTACTGTCTCACCCCAGAACAGCTCACCTGTTCAGTCTCTGCCAAGGGTACTATTTTGTGTGTGTGTGTGCTGGATGGGTGGATGGACACGGTCTGAAGAAGGAAGAAATGATTTAGGGACTTGGTCGATTTGCCTCAGGTTTCTTGTGCCATTTGAGATGCTCTTGCTTCCAGCTGTCACCTAGGGAATGCGTAAAGGATCGTTCCTAAATCTCATGTTTTGTCTACCAGACCATGTGAGTGCCTCAGATACACCAGGATACCTCTTAGCATACCTAGAAATGTCATTACATACCTCTGTTTAGGCACCTGAGTTACTCCCACGTGGTCCCAAATAGCTTAAAGTGTGAACAAATGACAACTGATACCGTCAGAGTAAAGCCTTTGGAAAGTTGTTAATTCTGGAACAGAATCCCAATTGGATTCGTAGCTAAAACTCCATGCATTAGGAAAGATGCCAGTGTAATAACCAGAATTATGTCAATAAGACCAGGATTACACCTTGGAATGCTAAAAGACTTATTGTCAGGATGTTTTCCTTCATGGGCTACTTCAGGTTTTGTGTTTCTGAATGTCAGCATGTTGCTGTGAGTCATGAATCCTTCATATCCTTTTTTCTTGCAGAGCTTTCAAACAAACAACTGTCCTTTTCCTGTTTTCTTTCTCTCCAGAAGTACATATACATATATTTTCCAAGGCTATTATCTGTCTCTTTGCTTTCAGAGACCTGTTAATCTTTTTTTTTTTTTTTTTTTTTTTTTTTTGAACTTGCTCCCTTTCAAAAGTGGCATCCGCGGGATATTACACAACAAAAGAAAAAAAGAAAACTCACATCATATATAGTCACCTACCAGTAGGAAAAATGTATGTGTCATCAGCTCACCGAATGCTCTTTATCAGGCAGATTTTACTGTACTAGGTGACGGCGGTGTCAACAATTCATAACTTGTATGCGGGTGGTCAGGTGAACATAAATATGTCTTTATAGCCCTCCACTGCAAGCTCAAAGGAACAACCTTAGATGTGAACTGTAAGACTGAAATTTCTGCCTGGGTGCCTATGCTTACCGTCGTGCTGAGACAAGGGTTAAACAGATGTAACGTAGAAGCATTGTGCTCTTTTTTGTACTATTATTATCATTGTTCCTATTACACCTACTCTGATAATCCTTCAAAGTATCCAGGAAAAATCAAGACTCAGATTTACACCAGTTTACCTGTACAAAAGAAGACCCAAGTTTCCAAACATGATCCTTGAATAAGGTTAGAGAGCAAAATACGTGAAAAAGAAAGCATTATATATTCCCTTTATAGTCTGCAGTCACAAACAAAATTTCAGAATTGAAGTATGTGAAAAAATTTTGAAAAAATATAAGTGAAATACATGTGAAAAAAAATGTGAAATATATGTGAAAGTCTATATGGTATAGTTGGGAAATGAATACTGTTCTATAAATCCTGCATAAATTAAGATGAGACAAACCTCATATCCTTTACAACAGCCAAAATTGCATTGTTAGATTAAAAAAAAAATAAATTCATTTTATTTATTTTATTTAGCTGAATTCTCAGCAGGAACCTGGACATGACAGTTTTCACTGTCTGGTCTAATAACCAAGTGTTATCTCTCTAAGGTACAAACACGTAAGCTCATTCCTTTTTCCTCTATTTTTGCCTGTGGCTATGAACTGCGATAAAGTACATAGAAAAGTGATTTTGTCTTCTGTATTTCAAATGGGGCAGACTGACATGAACAACATGTGCACCCTAGTCCACATGGATGGATTCACATAAAGGTTCATATATTAATCTCATTAGTAACCCACTTAATAGCAAAAATCATAATTTTCAGTGAAGTTCCTGGAAAAACTGAATGTTGAGCAAAAATAGACCAAACAAAATACAACTTAATATATCAGTCAAGTTAACCAAAATACGATATTGGTTCTAGTCCCACTGAAAGCTGTAGTTGATCTACCACAGTCAACATGGTGACAGTTTTGCTTGAGACTGGCATTGCATCGCAACAATGCGATCATCATTCATGCCGTATCACATTGGAATTATTCCTCCCTAATTCTTTTGTAAAATATATTGAGTAATAGTGGGTCATTACTGTGAAATTGTGAATCATGATTGTCTGGAGGTGAATCATCATTTTTTCACTTGTTCCGTTTTTTATTCTAGCAATACATGTCTCTCCATATATTTAGGAAATATTTGTTCAGGATATCTTAGCATAATCTCTGTTTCATTCCAAAACAGGGAATTGGTTGTAACTTTGACTATCTGTCCAAGAAATTCAAGTAAAACTTTTGGCTGTTCTGTCAAGACATACCAAAAAGCCTTGTGACTGTGTTTGCTTCTTTTTAAATGTCACAAGCACACCTGGATGGGACAAAGTCTCAGTGGGCACCAGAGATCTTAATTCTCCTGAAATCAAGGAACCTATATATTCATATATGCCAACCAGAAAACAGAAAACCAGTCCTAACACTACAGATTTGAGAACAGCAACATCACCTGAAGCAGATCTTTTATGTATCTTAAACAAGTTCTCTGTATTAAAAATATGTATTTCCTATTCATATTAAAAGTAGGAATGTATTTTAGGCTTGTTACACAACTCCTTTAACCAACAACAGGTGAGAACCCATATTGGATATGAGTCTACCACATAAAAGATGTTTTTAAAAGCAAAAATGATGCACTGTTGTGCACCAATATATTTAAAAGATAAATTTATATGTGCCTTCTAAGCAACCACTTCAATCTATACGAAGAGCTTGGACTACTTCCCCCCACCCCCTCAATGGCTTTGAGGGGGGGGTAGGGATTTCTTATCTCGAAAATAAATACAAAAACATAGATAGAAAAAGGGTGAGAAATGGTTTTAATGGCAGAAAAGCTGGCTTAGGGACCTCTTGTCCCTTGAACCAAGCACATACTAAATGGTAAATGGTAGCAAGTCAGTCACTGTGACCAGGAGAGAGAACCTGGAGTCAAGAAGGAAAAGAAGGAAATTATATGGTGAGAGAAAAGTGTCTCAAAAGCACTTGAGAATGTTGCAAATTAGTATTGAAAGCTTCAGTAATAACCCAGGCCAACATGTCCTTTCGCTCAGCTACTCAGAAAAGAAGGGAAGCTTTTGCATTGCCAGGCTTTTTTAAATGTCATCTTTGATAATAATGAGGAGGTGCAGAATTTACTGAAAATGTATAAATTACATCTCAGCTGTGTAGAGGGGTATGCACTTCTTCTGAATTGCATCCTGCAAAGACCATAGAAGTGTAAATAGTGCAAAATGTTTCAATTAAGCACGGTTGTGGGGCCTGACCTTTTAAAGCCCCTGAATGCTTCAGAAGAGATCCTGCACAGTTTTAATAATCTGAAGTATATGTAAATAGAGGAGGGGTAAAACAGCATCTGCTCCCTGGCATCTGTCTAGATACCACAACATAGTGCCAGGCAAAGGTATCTGGGTGGCTTCTGAACTAGCCTAGCCAGAAGGAGCTACAGAGTAGTGGTGTGATACCTCAGCCAGTGAAATTAAAGCCTGCAAAAGTGTTTCAGGACATGGGATTATTTAATTCAGCTAAACTGCCTCTGGCAACCCAGTTAGCAAAACAAGACAATTTGTGTTTTGACTAACAATAGTTTTCAGTGCTTCAATTATCTCATAGTATGTTCAGAGTCCCAAATGCACATTCTCTACCAAGCTGTACATTAAGCTGTCTCAACCCTTTTTCTGGTTCAAGTCTATCGTCTGTGTCTAGTACCTACAGCATATTATGTACAGATAGCTCCAGATTGAAGGAAAAATTACATTTTTTCCAAATATATATTCAATAAATAAAATAAAACCTGTGTAAAATTATACATTTTACACAAAAAAATGTTAACATATTCAACAACCCAAATAGATTTTCTCAGCATAGCCTCAGTTAAAAAAAAGTTTTGGTCTATTGATGGTTTTTACAGTCTGACATGACACATAGGGCAATGTGAAAGCCCATCTCTAAAATCTAAATGGAAAACCTGTAATATCAAAGTCTCATCTGTTATCACTGATAAGCATAGTTCACAAGAAGCTAATGAGAATAAACATGGTCTGAAATGAAAGTGGGAATTCATTTTTCTTTCCTTCAGTCAACATCAGAAACCAGTATTGTTAAAGCTCATCATTCTCTTCATAAATGGAAATAAAAATGATGTAATGGAAAACAGGTTTTAAAAGTCTTTATTTTTCTTGTTCTCCTGGAACAGCTGGAGGTGAGCCTGGACTTGAGGAGCTTCTCTGGGGGAAGCACTGCTGGACAGAGTGGTCACTGCTGAACCAGAGCTAGGAATGTTGGTGACTGGGAGCAGAGAAAACACAAAACTCAGAGAGGCAATGGTTATCAGTGGCTGGTGAGGCCAGGAAGATTGCAACCAGTGAGGCAGGTACAAAATTGGATCTAAAAAAAAAATTAAAAATGTCAAAAATAAAATGCTCTATTAATGAAGAACAGGTCAATATACTTAAAGGTTAGATTTTTTATGAGCCTGGGCAATAAACTAAGAGTGCACTGAAACTAAAGCAGGGGGAATTTGCAGAATGAGACAGTGTTTAAAAAATTTAGTGGCAGCCCCAAGCAACACAACAAAATTTGTGCTGTTGTGAATTGAGCTCTGGAGGAATGGTCAGGTTCCTTATGTATTCTGCACAAAGAAAGGGTGGCACAGGTTCGTACTAAAACCAGGAGGTCGAGATTATACAGTTAAACTATATTGGTACCCAGTTACTTTGTTACAGTAAAGAACCCTGCCCTATATATTAATGTGCTAATAATACAGCAAATTATCGTTTCTGTTTTGCAGCAAGAGAGCAGAAACAGTGAAGCACCCAAATTCACACCAATAATCATATCCAGACAGCTAGTCTCCTAATGACAAGACCAATGCCTTAATCTCTGTTCTCCCCTGATTTCCATTTCTCTGTATGTTGCATTTTATGACCATAATCAAGTCCCTTGACTTACGTGTATCATCTTTTAAACATCCATCATTTAAAATATTTGCTTCACAAAGGCTGCTGGAGACAAACATTCCATGAATCATTAAATACTTTCATTGAAAATCACTCCAAACATGACTATTATTATTAGCTGTATTAATAATAATTAGTAATGGCCATTAGATCAGACATTTGTAGTGCTCATGATTCTTTTCACTAAAAAGCATCTCTCTCTTAGAGAACAACTGTCGAAAGTTAATTGTCAGGTGGGCTTAATGACATACATTTACACTGAGGTTATAATGGACCATAAAGTGAAGTTCCCTAAGACGTTAAATCTTCAGTCTAAAATGTTACACTTACATAAGCTTTGTATTTCCAAGACAAGTTTAAGACAGTAAAAGTAAGTGCTTAATAAGTGATAAGTATAAAAATGTGTTTCTTGCTTTCTGGAAACCTATGGGAATGTATCACCCATTCAAACCAAATCAGTAATGTGTAATAAATGAAACTCAGGTATTAGATAAATCCAAAGAGATATCATAAAAGACTTTTCTTCTGAGACATGGGCATAGAACACTGAACAGCAATATAAATACACAGAGGGATTAGAATGTAGTTGTTCTATGGAACAGGACTTGTTTTTTTAATATGATTTCCTCTGTCCAAACAAGCTCCAATTTTGCATTGCAGCAAGCAAACTTCTCCTTTAAGCACCATCAATAAAACTTCCAGCTGACCTTTTCACGCCTTGTCTAAGGAAGCTAAATGTTACTTGCTTTTCACATTCAATAAAAACTATTACTATGTTCTACTTCAATGCATATCTGTGTCATCATGGGGCAAAGTCACTTTGCACTATGTGTTAATCTTGCCTTTAAAGTTCATTTCCAAGCTTTTGGGTTGATAAATGTGTCACCTTGGTTTATTCATGAGCCCCACGTGGTGTGTGACAAAGTAACTTGAAGTTCATAGGAAGGTCTTCAGATGTTTGGGCCTTCAGATGTATTTGTCACAGGTTTTCCTTTTTGAAAAAATAACCAAAAGCAACCAGAGGATATTCTGCATTTAGTCTAGTGCCCAACAGAATGACATTGAGTTTCAAAAAATTCATGGTTATACTGGGCAGAACTTCAACTGGTGCCAAGTGATAAAGTAGCACTGCCTTCAGTAGAGCTATTTTCCCCAGATAAGAATAACTGGACACTTTTCATGTGTCTCTGAAAAATTATCCCTGTCAACATTTTCACTGACTACAGTCAAGTCACAAACTTCCTCAGGTGATCCCACCAACCCTATCTTCCTCACCAGATTTTCTTCAGGTGAGACCCTCTATTAGCCTCCTGAGATCTTAATAAGTAACACCTTACATGTGAGCATCTTTCTAAGCAGAATACTCATGGATGTAACAGCACTGCTGAATTATTGTTTTCATCCAGGCAGCCAGCCGTAGCAAAGTACGGCTGAAGGCACAAAGAGTTAAAAGCTGAATCCCAGAACCATAATATCATAGAATGGTTTGGTTTGGAAGGGACCGTTAAAGTTCCAGCCCCTCTGCCATAGACAGGGACATCTTTCAATAGTCCAGGTTGCTCCAACCTGGCCCTGAGCACTTCCAGGGTTGAGGTATCCACAGCTACTCTGGGCAACCTGCACCAGTGTCTCACAATCTTTATCATAAAAAATAATTTCTTCCTTATATCTAGCTTCTTTCACTGAAAAACTCCTGCCCCTTGTCCTGTCACTACAGGCCTTGGTAAAAAGTCTCTCTCCATCTCTCTTCTAAGCCTCCTTTATATATTGAAAGGACGCAATAAGGACTCCCTGGAGCCCCCCAGGGACAAGGTAAACAAAGCTTTTACATTCACTGGAGCCAGCATTCCTCTCATATGGACCATTAGACTGTAGATATCTACTTTTCAGCTAGTTGCCCTATATTCCTTTTACACCAATGAAAAGAATTAGGTGTCTTTAAATACACCTAGTTTTGATGTGTATTTTTGGCTGAGATAAATCATACTCTAGAAGTGCCTATATCTCTCAGGGAATATAAGAGAAACCATTATAACTAGCTCCCACCCTGGGAGCTCTTCCTTTTCATCCCTTAGTCATCAAAGGTAAGTTTCAGAAAAGTTAGAAACTATGGAAAAAGTCTCTTTTTTACTGGAGCTGTAAGAATCCTCCTTCTGCTCTATAGCAGGAAGTTTTGTAGAGCCATTTGCTATAATTCAGCTATAAGGAAGCCTTTGACAATTTTTGTGCATTTACAATATTCCTAAAAAGGTGTTTTGCATTAAAATCACTTACTTAAGCACTGAGAATTCATATTTCAGCTTCTTAAGACCAACAATGTAGAGGCATCCTAGACTATAGTCTCCTAAAATACTGTCCCAATGTTTCTTTCAAGCATTTGGAAATCATATCTATGATACATGATATGCAATAAAATATATTAAGAAGCTCTAAAAATTCCTTTAGAAGTATAAATGGGGTATAGTTAATGTCTCAGATATTTGCATTTCAGTTGGTTAGTCTCAGTGATCTTAAATACTCTGAGATATCCTGAAAGCTGTAAAAGAATGTCCCCCGAGCAGAAGTATAAAAACCCATGAATTTTCTAAAATATCTAAACTTATGTGAAAGCTTATGATATAAGAATTAGATCTCCAAACATTTGTAGAAATTCTGTTAGCATGGTGAACCAAGAAAAGATTTCCCAATACTCACTTTTCCCTGTGATAATTCATTTAAATTTAATTATGCTGATTACTGGACTTAGCCTGAGCTGCAATGGTCACTCTGTGCCAACGGGCTCTGTGCAACTTCATGTCATCAAGATCATTCCTGCCATGTGACCCTCACCTTCACCCAGGAAACCCAAGGATGGCAGTGGGAGCCAGTTGTTCATGACACACTGGATCCAGCCCATGTGTGGAGTGCAGATGAGAGAGGCTATGGGCATTTGTAGAAAATCTTGGTGAAACTTGAGATGAGATCAGTAGGCAGAGGCATACAAACTTTAGTATACATGTGTGTGGATGAATGATAGATTTCACACTAGCTAATCAGGTCTTTATATTTTTCTCATTTGAATTCTTGATTCTCATTGGAAGTAAAACCAAACAAACATCCTTGTTCTCTGTCACTGGCTAGAAATGTCAATGTTTCCTTCTACAAAGGCTACCTGTGCCTTGACATTTACTCCATGTACCCAAACACAGATGACATACCCCTTAGGAAAAGTCAATTAAAGCAAAAGGAGAAAAGGCAGGATCAAAAAATATTGTGTATACTGTTCTTCAGTGGGCATAAGTGCCTTCTGGTACAACACAAGACTAAGCATATTGGGTTTGTGAGGAACACCCGCCCTTTAGGGCATACAGATCTACAGAAGAGCAGAACCTGCCTCCCCTTGTGCTCAGCTTTCCCCTCTTTGTGAGAACCTGCAAAAAATATTGATTAGCAGGTGTACTCAAAGATACACTGAAAATATCAAAACGCAAATACCAGAGTTCTGCCGAATGCCCTAAATCTAGAAAAATTCTTGTCTATTGCACTACACAAAGTGCTGAACAAACCTAACTCCTCAAAATTAGTGTTCAGATAAAGTACTAGAAATATAAGCACTTCTTATGCATATGATGAAAGGCTTTCTTCTGTTTCTAGGGGTTTTTTTCTTTTCACAGAACTCTAATGTCTGATAACTTAAGAAATAGTAACCATAATTACACTGTAATCATGTTTTCATCAACATCAGCATACTTGGCTAGTAAAATGCCAGACAAAGCTATAAGGAATCCTTTAATTATTTCAAGGACTGTTCAGTCAAACTGTTACGAATGTCAGTAAAACCATTGCATAAAATTAGAATGTATTTCTTGTGGGTTTAATGGTATGTGCAGTATGGAAAGAAAATTCTCTCATCTCATGTTCTATAGTGTCATATAAATAAATAATAGCATTTTCTCCCCAGCAGACTAAGTAATTTTATGGAACTGAAGTTGATTACATGAGATGTCTCAATGCAAAATTTCATCCAGGTGCCCTGAAAAGGGCAATTTCAAATTAAAATACAAATGGCCAGACCTGTATGAGATTTCCAACAAACCTAATGTCACTTAATGGTGATATTTTGGAAAATCCTTAGGTATTTACTCCTCCCGGTAGCTCAAATCTCTGTTATTTTCCTTTCCTCTTTTCCTCACCTAATTTTAAAAAGGGCTTATTTAAAATGCTGAGTCACCAGTATCTTGCATTTTTCATCTCCTTTACCTCTTCTGGTTTAAATCAAAATAAACCTTGAGTAGTGTTCTTTAAGAAATACATCAGCCTCTATTTTTATGTGGCATTAGTCACAGCAGTTGCAATGAGCTTGTGCCAAATTTTCAGGGTCAATTCCCTCTTCTCGTGCAACATGGAGGTAGGCACTGTGGTAATGCCATGTTTCAGTCTCTCTGCTTTTTCTGAGTACCAGTTTAATCTGTTTCAGTCACAGAGGGGGGGGGAAAGCTGCTTTAACTTCTGTATTATCCGCAAAATACTATAAAGATTTAAATAACAGGTTCATGCTCTGTGAGTCTCTAAAAGTAATTATAAACAACAATTTCCAGAGAGCATCACAGGAAGAAAAAAAAAATCTTCATGTACAGAAAACACTTTAATAGTATTAAAAATACTTAAAGGTTATTGAAGCAGCCAGTGATGTGTCAAGTATATCACTCATGGAGAGATTCATCCTGCTTAAGCATAGACATCTGAAAAGTAGGTGTCTTTGCCCAGGATGTCCACCAGATGCTTTTTTTATCGTCAGTGGAGGAAAGTAGGTTCTTCCAGTGTGTAATCCGGCCAAATTGTTCAGACATAGTATATCATTATGTATGATAGATATGATAGATATAGAATCATAGGACTGCTGTGTTTCTCAAGTGATAAAAAGGCATATACAGATGTCAGCATTTGGTCATCTTAAGTCTTCATTAAATCAGAAACATTAAATCTTCAGAGGCTGAGAAGAAGGGAAAATCCTCCATTCCCCTCCAAAACCACCATGGTCCCAAAAGATTAGCTTTAGGACCTTAACATGGCCTCACTCTAACTTAGGTGTCAATTCAACAAAGTCATTGAAATAAAATGTATATATCGTACCATGAACAAAGGATACACTGAGACACAGGACTCCGAGCACTCACAAGCTTTGTTCATGTATTAGCCATGAGCTGAATCTATGTGACAGTCTTTAACTTCTACATTTACAGCTTTCTTCCTCCAGCATTAATTAGATCACCTCACAGATGCAGAATAGAGATTGTTCATTCCCTTCCATTGAGCCTCAGAAATAAAATCAAAAAAGTATGAAGCCCACAGTTTACAAGTGCAACACTAGCAAGTAGGTTTTTTGGTCACTTATCCTCATGGCAGTTAAAAATGCACAGTTGAATATGAACAAAAGCTTGCAAAAGTTGCAGTGTTTTGCATATTTCCCCACAGATTTCTACCATAATAAAATTATATTGATTTTTTCATGATCACCAGCAAACTTTTGGGCATCTTCTGGGAGCAAATGGAAGGCAGAGCAAAAGCGGGTGAACATCTGGTTGTGAATGTCACCTAAAGTTTACTGTACATCTTCACACATCTGGAGTGTATTCAGTTGGGTGCAACATTTCACCTGAGTGCAACTTTTTAATAAGAATTTGATTGCTTATGTAGCATTCACACCTTGATGACAGACATCAGACTTATGAAATAAATATTTATAATGTTTTCAGGTTTCAATTTAACATCTGTATCTCTACTGACAGTGTAGTAAAATGTAGTGTAAAGAAACAGTAAAATGAGTTCCTCAGCAACTAAGGAATTACATCCTTTTCCCCACATCTCTGTTCCTTAATCATTCAGGACAGCTGGAAAAATAGCTGTACTTCAGAAACATCAGGTAGAGAAAAAGCTCAAAGTGTCATTCAGCTTGCTCACTTCACATTATTCAAAGTGGTTTAGAGGACAAAAGCAGCAATTTCTTTCCCAGCGGTGCTCACTACTGCAGTTACAGAATGCAATGCAAACAATAAAAAATATTTCTACAGCTCATCCTGAGTGGTGGAATACATTAAAAAAAAAAAAAAAAAAAAACAACCACAACAACAAATCACCAAGATAAAAATTGCCAGTTTCTGTTCTTTATCTAGATTTTGTTTGGTTTTAGGATATTCTGCTCTGTTTAGAGCTTTATAGATTCATGGCAGCAATCCATTAACTTCAGCAGGAGTTGCGAATGATCAGCACTTCCATAAATCACAACTAAAACTTTCAGTCAGGCATTCTATCCCAATTTGCTCTGCAGCCACATCTGCATTGGCCACATGTTTGGCTTCAACTCTAGATCTTCTTTTGCACTCATGTCAGATTTGATTATTTTTCCATGCTGCCACCCAAAAGGCAGGACATAGGATAATGAGCACAGGATCAGCAGACCCCCTGTGCAGCTGAAAGCAGGGGTTTTTCTGCATGTTCTCTACATTTTGAAAAGGACCATGCCCGATTGAAACAGAATTAAAGAAAGAATGAATACATAATGTACTGCATCAGATTTCTACTGAGCCTGAAAACTGAGATTTCTGCAGATAAAAAGTTCATAGCAGATGTCCAGGGTGAAGAAATTCAAGCTCAAGCAAACAACATTTGAACAAATAAATAATAACTGGAAATAGAAATTTAAAGTGAGAAATTTCATATAACCTTCTATTATGACTGTTACCAGCTGCATCAATAAACAGAAAATCCCTCTGCTGAAGTTAACAGGATAATACATTTTGATCTGCAATTATCTTGCATGAAAACTGTCAGCAGGTCCCCAGAAGATACTCTCTAAAGTATTACATTTATTAATACTAAAGACTTACAGCATAGGTTGTCTTTTTAATTATTTTTTTTAATTGTTTTCCTGTATTATTACAAATCTTGCATTTAAAGACACTTCAAGAGATTACAGGTCATGCGTCTCTGGTGAATCTCATAATTTTACACACAATATCTTTCATCTGTGAGAGTAAATAGGTAAACTACTAATCTCTATTTTTCAATTACTAAAAGTAAGCCATTTAAAGATACCGCTAAAGGGGTTTTCTTTATTACTGATACTTAGCAGAGTTAGCAACAACAGCCTTTAAGTTCTTATAAATTATTCTTATAAATTACTGAAGCCCTACAACAAAGTTATTGTGAAATCTCAACTGTTTATTTTGGTCATATCAAGAAGTTACAACCAAACACAAATTTACTCATAAATAAGTTAAGTTTTAAATAACATTTGGCCAATACATTAGCATTTTTTCTGGATGATGCTTCCCATTAAAAACATATAACCTTTAAAAAAAATTCCAGATCTACCAGTTGTCAAACTTTTAGTGATCATTATCAATTTTTTCGTATTTGTGCCCATTATTAGAGTATGAGATCATTATCCACATTTTCAGCCCCAAGTACTGTCACCTCTGAACAGCACAATGTAGGACAGACCACAGAAACAGGGATGTTTGCCATCTTTGTAAAATGCTTTGAGATCCCAGGACAAATAGTAGCTATATAGTAGTTACTGCTACTATTCTGATGCAAATTACGCTACTGTTACAATACCAAACCGGGAGGGGCGGCTGGTGCCCCAGGGGCTGCGCTGCCATCCAGCGAGGCCTGGGCAGGCCGGAGAGCTGGCGGAGAGGGACCCAGTGACCTTCAGCAAAGGCCAGAGCAGGGTCCTGCCCCTGGGGAGGGACAGCCCCAGGCACCAGCAGGGGCTGGGGGTGACCTGCTGGGGGGCAGCTCTGCGGGGAAGGGCCCGGCAGTGCTGGTGGGCAGCAAGGTGCCCGTGGGCCAGCGGTGTGCCCTGTGGCCAAGGGGCCAGTGGGACCCTGGGGGGCACCAGGAGGAGCGTGGTGGCCAGCAGGTCGAGGGAGGGGGTCCTCCCCCTCTGCTCTGCCCTGGTGGGGCCGCACCTAGAGTGCTGGGTCCAGTGCTGGGCTCCCCAGTTCCACAGAGACTGGGAGCTACTGGGGAGGGGCCAGCGGAGGCTACAGAGATGGTGAGGGGACTGGAGCATCTCCCTGGTGAGGGAAGGCTGAGGGAGCTGGGGCTGTTCAGCCTGGAGAAGAGATGGCTGAGGGGGGATCTCATCAATGCCTACAAACATCTCAAGGATGGTTGTCAGGAGGACAGGGCCAGGCTCTTTTCAGTGGTGCCCAGGCACAGGACAGGGGACAACAGGCACAAGCTGCAACACAAGAAGTTCCATCTGAATATGAGGAAAAACTTCTTTACCCTGAGGGTGACAGAGCCCTGGCACAGGCTGTCCAGAGAGGCTGTGGGGTCTCCTTCTCTGGAGACATTCAGAACCCACCTGGACGTGGCTCTGTGCAGCCTGCTCCAGGAGAACCTGCTTTAGCAGGGGTTTGGACTAGATGGTGTCCAGAGGCCTCTTCCAACCCTGTGATTCTGTGATCCTGTGAAATAGCGCTAATGAAATCCACAAAATACATAGTGAATTTCACAAAAATGCCTAAGTATTAAAATAACCCCAGTTGCCTCTATATTTAAGCACTTACCTCAAGACAACCATTTTTAGACTCTCAGACGGGAAAGGGATCCAATACTGTAGGACCCACAAGAGGTGTCATGTACCACAGCACCTCAGTAAGGACACCCTATTTTGTAAACAACAGCAGGATACTCTCAAGCAATGTGACAACATGCAATACTTCCTTTTCATCAAGGTCATTCATCCTACAGCATTTCCTCCAAAACATGGAAAACGGCAATTCTGAGCGACCACATTGCCAGTATTTTTGCATAGCCTCTGACTATCCATGAAGTACACAAACTGTCCTCTTTGGTAGCAATCTGTCTGGAGCATCCAGATGATCTCCGGTACTTCAGGAAGTGACAAGGCTAAAAATGGGAGAGGAAATAATGAATGAAGCACAGCTGAAGGTCAGCTTGCATACACTTGTCCCTGGGAACTGCTGCCGGAGGAAGCAGTTCAGAAGCTTCCAGGAGCAGTCAAAAACAGGAAAAGTGGATGCCCTAGACCTTCTCAAGGCAGAAACCTTGCCTTTATTATAATATAATTGCCCAAACACACACAAAACAGTTACAACAAGCAAACATTTCTCAAGAGTTCTGTCATTTCTCATGATTACCTCTGTCCTTGGAGAGCACTGAGTTTTCACTGCTAAAAATGTTCATAGCCTCCTTGAATGGATCTGACCCTCCCCTTCATTAGATGGCTTTCACACCAGTATTATTCATTTCAGCATCATGCTTCTACAGATTTCAATTATTTTTTTCCAAGATCCTTCTGTGCTCAAGAGATTATGAGAAAGGAGTAAAAACTTGCAATTATAATGCTGGATCAATGAGATCTGTTTTGATATTTTGGCCCAAATGACCCTTTGTTGCAATTGTTCCAGGGAATAAACTGCCTCTTAATGTTTGTTAAATGCCACTGATAGAAGACCATATCTATGGCTGTATATAACAGAGTGTGAAAATGATTTAATGTTTCAAAACTATCTGGAGCTCATACTGTGGCTGACTTTCTCAAATCGATTTTTGACAAAGTAATTCAAAGTTGTGTGCTAAAACTGTATTATGCCACTTGCTCTGGAGCCTGCCATTGTTCACCGGTTCTGCTGCATGCTTGCAGACGACAACACATACCACATCTCATCAGCTACACAATTTTCTGCGCAACAGGAAGATTTAAAAAAGAAACAAATTTAAGATGAACAAATATCTAAAGAGACAGAGTTGGTGAATGGCATTATTCAGCCTTGAAAATAAAAACAACAGCCAAGATTTAGATGTCAGATAAGCTGCTATCACAGATGATCTGGATTCATAAAAGATATCTACGACAGGCTGAAACACAACATGAAAGGCCAGAATTGCACTTACTTGTCTGTTTGGGCAAAACAAGAGTGAGTTTGCTGAAGCCCATTAATGTTAATATTACTGAAAGGGGAACTTGGATTCACATCTCTGCTTCTAACAATGTAGATAGTTTATATATCTTTCCCTCTGAGTTATCAGAACCTTTTCTTTTGCAGCTGATTGAATTAGATTTGCAAACAGTGAATCAATGTGAAATCACTGTTATTTTTAAAAAGTATTTAATCAAGCCAAGATGTGAGACATCCACCGTAAATGAGTTTTGTCCTACTAACAGTAAATTCTATCCTGTTGTACAGGTTATATATCTTACTTATTATTTCACACTCATAGTGACAATGTGAACAATTTTTTTTTGTTATTATTATTAACTGTGGTGTTAAAGACCCCAGGAATGAGCCCTTGAGCTCTATGAAAACATGGACAGATTAAAGAGACTTAGACGGGAGGATGGACATAAATCTATGAAGGTGAAGTTGCTTGTCAGACAGATGACAGAATCAGATTAACTCCACAAAAAGAGACCTGGAACTGAACTGAAGGGCTGTATCCGAGTACATTTTCCTTCCTTTTAGTGTCAGACCTGGGGTTTATCTGTTTTCTTATTTTTTCCCATCCCATTTGCAAATAGGGGAATATGAGTATACAGTCTTAAAGTAGCTCAAAAGTACCTTTGGATATATTAATTTATGAAAAAAAAATCTTCCAAACAAGAAAACTTTTGCCTTGATCCAAGTTTGAATTCCTCACACGATTAATAGCTATGATAATAAAACAACATCACACCAGTTTACAGATACATAGCACCTATAATCCTTCATCAAGAATAGCTTGCATCTTAAACTGTTTTCACAGATCTGGTTCTCTGTGCAGAAAACAATGTTATGTGATGGCATAAAAGTTTTATCAGAACAAATTTGAAATGGCCAAGTGAATTACCCTGGCCAGACCAAAATTCCTCCAATAAAAAGCTTCATAACCCCACCCTGTATTTTGCTTAAGTTTCACATTTTGTAGAAAAGCTATTTTAGAATTTTTTTGTAGAGTCTTTAAAAAATGTATTGGCACCATAATTTGTATTGCTATGCCTGTAAAATCCAGGCTACCTTGATATCATGCATCTAACTCTACTGTCAATAAGAAAGAAAAAAAAAAAAAAAAAACAACAGGTATTGATTTTTTTAAAAACCTATAGAAAACATTTAAAACCACTTAGGCCAGATTCTATGCTATCATTGTGGTGTAAATAGAGAAATAATGCTCCTCATGTCCACAGAAGGGTATTGGTGAAGAGTGGGAAAAATAGAAGGATCAGTCCTTTTTAATATAAAGCAAAATGTCACTCCTGTTTTAAGGTTCAATATTTCATCACCTGCCAGCTTTCTAAATAAATGCTGCATAACACTTGATATATCTGAAAAGCTGAAATTCCGAGCTCTCAAATGAAACAGAAAACCTATTTCTAACCCTGACAATTCTCAGGAGTTTGAACCTTAAAATTATCAGTAGAACAGAGCTGAATACTGCATTAATAGAATTTTTAGCACTGTAATTGCCAAGCTCTACTTTTAGTAGACCCACCACTGAGGAAAGAAAAGGGGAGCAAGGGAAAGAGATGGGTAAAAAAGAATAAGAAAAAAAACCTACCACCCCCACCCTCATATTAAAAACTCAGGAGATACATTTTGAAAATCTGAACTATATCTGTGGTTGTACACATATGATACTTTTTAACAGGGGAGGTACATTGGCAGACAAAGGGGCAGAAATGGTGTAGGTTTTCAGATGTAACATTTTTGTTGGTTTTTTTTAATGTTCAGGTACTAAATATGCAAAGTGCTACATTAGAGAGAGATGGTTGTACATGATAGCACAAGAATGAGTTGAACAAAAGGAAAAGAAGGTGGAAAATTATTAGTTTATATAATGTTCCTTTGATTTGTCTTTTGCCAGCTAGTCTTTCACATTTAGCTATACATTTCTATTCAACTGAGTTTTCGGGTAGGATCCCTTCCCCAAGCATTTATTTCAGTGCTGGATCGGGTTTTGTGGGGTTTTCTTTGGGGTTTTTTTAGTTTCTTTTTCTAAGATCGGGGTGGGGGGGAAATGTGGTTTGGGGAGGTCCAGCATTTCTCTTGGCCTGAAGGCAGAACCACTATATTCTGCTGTGGAGCCTTGGCATTAGTATGATGTACATTACAGTATATTAAGGCGTTGTACTCTATAGTGTTTCACCTTATTTTATTTTTTTCTTCAGGAGGTCCCAGAGGTTTCATTACACAACGTTGTCTGTAGCCTACCAGTATTTCAATGAGAAATTCATATGACAGTGCATAAATATCTCAGATGCTACAAATCACTGAAGTTGAGGAAAAGACACCAGCAGCAGGTGCAGTGACCCAGTAGATCCCCAATTTAATTCCTGAAACTGAGATCACATAAGGTTCTTAAAAACACAGGATTCAATATTTCAGGCACGTGACCTGAAACACCAGACCAAAATCAAGATACCCTGAGTCCTATGTGCCCTAGAGCCTTGCTTTCAATGCAACTCTGATATATCAGCAGGCATGGCTGTATGATCTGGTAGGGGCCATTGACAATCATACTCCACACACGGCAGCAGTACAGTCCTGTTGTCCTGGTGCTAAGCACATAACGAAATGCCCTATAGAAACACTGTGGACCAGGTTGTATATCATCATGCCAATGTCCTACATGTCAAGACAAAACAAAACAAAAAAAAAAGAGGAGACATGTTTAAAATGCCTTTATTTAAATATCTAAAATCCTATCTGTCAGAAAAGGGGTTCCGTGACTTCGGTTTTGATAGGCAGCCTCTTGTGTGATATTTCTTCATGCATGAGTAATTTTATTAGTCTACATAATCTAAATTCTCCATTAATTCCAGATAAAATGTGTCTATCTGTGTGAATATAGACAAAAGACATCAGTCAAAGACTGCAAAGAGTTTGGAAAAAAAAAAGAATGATGACTAGTTAATGAAATAAAAATGTTTATAATTTGCCTTTAGACACATTACGTGTGTATATATGCATATATGCACATGGAAATATCTATAAGAGTAAGCTCTGCCACCTACGCTGCAGTATCTGTGTCCACACATAGCAGATTAGGAGTAGCCACAACAGATCAGTTTTCTGGGGCAAAATCAGAAAAGAAACAGAGCAGCTCAGGACTCCTGAGAATTCAGGTCAGACAGTACATGCTTTTGTTTAGAGTGCAACACATACAGTAAACAGTACCAGCAGGCACAGTATTTGTGACTTCAGATGACTGCTGCAAATGCCGTACTGCAGAAGCACTCGAACAGCTCCCAGTTGGTTATGTGCTTATGAATTCAGTAGGACAAGCTACTTAGCAAAATAAAAGCAGAATTAAATAAAGACGAATTGTAATTGCAAAAACCAAGCTGAAAAGGTTTATTGCTGATCAGAAGTGTATTAATTCAAATGAAAATATAAATTAATTATATATATATATATTATATATATATATATATGTGTGTATATATGTGTATATATATATATATATATATATATATATAAAATATAGATTTTTTACAGGCACTAAACAAACACTTTCAACATCCTGGAGGTTTTCTGCATTAACAAACTAAGCCACAAAAAATCACGTACCAGTGGAGAACGCATCTGGCTTGTAGCTAGCTCTTAAATTAATAAATCAACTGTCACATAATTGTGACTTCTACCTGAATGACAGCTCCAATTAATTTTGTATTGGTACCTAGTGCAGAGGTGAGGTCAAGGTATCTTTTGGCTGCATTCCTAAATTTAAACAACAGACAATCTCATCCTTGTGGTTAAAAGTAATCAATATTAGCAATTTATCATAATTTGCTTTGCAGTGCACACTTGTGCTGTTTAATCAAGTGTCCTGCTTGATTTGTTTGTTCACAGTTGCGTGAAAGACATCTACTGAGCATGCCCAATACATTTTTCTTTTCCTCACAGCATCACTACAGTGCCTATTGCCCCTTGATTCATGCTCTGAGTTGCTGCATGACTTATGCAGATTGGCAGGGACTAGAAATGAGACACTGCTCTAAAGATCTCATGATAAATGAATTATTCTTGGCAACAGGTTCCCTGAAGAAAAAAAAAAAAAAAAAGGACCAACAAGAAAAAAATCAACAAATGAAATAAATAATAATAAAAAAAATCCCCTAAAAAACTCAGGAGTTTGATTAGAAACTTTCTTATCTTACATGTAGATCAATCTTCAATGAGATTTAATGGTAGAATAGCAGAAGCTGTCAAAGTTATCAGCCATGACCTTTTATAGTTAAAGTATGAATACAACATTTCTCATTAGGAGATATCCAGTTCACTCTAATGGAGTATATAGACTTTAGGGATCAGGAAAGCAGCTGGCTCAGCTCTTTAGCGAAATGGCCAAAGGGCATGATTTTCACCTCAGGAAATTAACTGTCTGTGTCCCAGCTCAGAGTGAGGGAGTTGGATATGGCACAGCATGACCTATTTCATCGCATTGAAGAAGTGTCCCAAAAGGGGGTCCATTTCAGGAATACCTGGGAGGCACAATGGCATGCTTTGGGATGCTGGCCAGTTTGAAGCCCTTCTGGAGGATGATAATTCTTTTGTATGTCGTTTGGGTCTGGGCGTCTTTGGTTTGAAAACCTGAGGATGGGGAAAGGGAGAAGGTTTGATGCTCTGGTATTGCCCTGATATGAAAGCTGGACATAGGTAGGATGTATGCCTAGATCTAGGAACTGCTAAGAAGAACTCCCAGGCTGAGTTAAATATATAGCTAGGAAGACTTCTTGGGTGGAGCAGCTCTGTCCTAACTAACTGAAGAGACATCAGCTCCCAGAAGAATTGTTGTTACCCTTCTGTATGAAGGGCAGGCTTGCTCAACATTTTATTGTTAGTCTGTTAAATATAATTAAGTTGAAGTACTTTTTGCCTGTGTCCTAAAGGAAAAGTAGCCTACATTCACTCAGTTGAAACCTGAATAGCTGAGCTTTTGTAGGGAAATAGAAGCTATTTGTTTAGGGCCCTCCTTCCTAAGGGCAGTGTGAAGTACAGTGTCTTGTCTTGCCATTTGCCCATGCATCGACAGCTATGCTACATGTCCAGGAATTGAGGCAGCTGCAGGGTAGTGGATGGGATATACACACTACACCTTGTAGTGTGAAAAGGTTTCTTTACTACAGGGGTATCAGCATCATTGGTCATGTAGATATGTGACTACAAAATACCACCCAAAAATGTGATTATACCTCCACAACTAGGGATCTTTGCTGTTACTGTAATCCAGATTGCAGGTGTGGTCATCAAAGATACCTAGAAAGCTGGCCAAGGAAAGCAGGGAGCAAAAATGCTATGAGGAACCCATCAAAATCCAGCTTTAACTGTATTTTTATCTATAATTGTACATTTTTCCTATTTGCTACTGTGTGTTTCTCCAGGCTGTTTTTTTCTGGTGGGAGAGGGGTGGTGGTGTGTTTCTTTTAAGTCTCTCTTTTGTGGATTTCAAAGGCAGAGTGAGTTTCATATTTTTGAGAAAGCAGGAGTTAAAAAGAGGTAAAACCTCCGTAGATACCACTCCAGTTTATGCATCCCTCTGTGAAGGCATTTTTCCAAGTTTCCTAGTGTTGCCTTGCTTTAGAGGAGTATGATTGTCCGTGGCACTGTGCCATCAATGTGTTGAGTCTGAAAGCCATCCAAGGTCAATACTGTTCTATTCTGGAAAAATATGTGCTATATTTTACCCTCTAAACTTAATTTGCCCAAACTACTAATGCTATAAGTTACAGCAGATAGCCTGGAAAGCATCTGTGAGCATCTGAGGAGATACAGCTTTACTGAAAAAAAATGTAATGTAGTAGATCAGCATGGTGAAAGTTTGCTTTCATTAAACTATGTGTCTGTTTATTACCAGGTCTAAATGCTACACTAAAGCCAAACAAAGCAAAAGCTATACCCCTATCTGGGAACTAGAAAGACAATAATTTGCAGGATACTGCACTTAAATTTTCTTTCCATTCCATCATTTCTCACTCAGATACCAAACTATCATAAACATTCAACTTCTTTTGGCTACATCTAAAGAAAAAATTTAAATAAAAATCTTCCAAAAGTACTGTTCTGTATTTACAATACCTTTGAAAAGCTTTATAAAATATACCTCTAATGCAAATAGTCTGGGGAATGTAATGGTTTACACACCTGAACAGACCTTGTAGCAGCCCATCATTTTCCATCATGACTATGTGATGTCTCTAAGACCAGGGGTAATGTGAGGGTATTAAGCCATAATGGCTCCTCAGGATCACTCTGGGACAACAAACTGGGTGAAGTCCATGTAAAAATAGGAAAGCTGAGTCCATCTAAAAGGGCTGGAGCGTGCAAAAAATCCCCCCATTGAAATATATTTTACATATATATATATATATATATATATATATATATATATTAGATCTTAGAAAAATCTGAGGTTGAGCAGTGAAAAGAAAGCTCAGAATTACGCACAAATAATGAAAAAAAAATACCTAGGACAGAGGACTATAAGGATGTTTTTACAGATTAGGGTTCTATTTCATTATGAGATTAGCTGGGGAAAACAGTACTATGAGAAGGCAACAGCATCCATGATTTGGAGGAGTAGCCATTTGTATAAACCAAAATTAGAGATTGCTTGTTGGATTGTGGTCACACCTACTGAAGACTTCACAGCAGTGAGGAAATTAAGGCATGGAACTGCAGGCAAAGAGTTTATTATTTTTGTCCAGACCTATACACTTTTTCTCATACCTTTAAAGAGCTTTGTTAAGAAAAATTGCAAAATCTTTCTGTCCTTTCCATTTCAGCCAGTCAGAGCTGAATGGTAAACCAAAGCATCTAGAGACTTGGAGATTCAGTAAAACTCCTATCCAGTCTCTGTGGTCATGTCTGGGCATGAGACATTTGTGGGTTGGCGTGCAGCATCCCAGTTCCATGCAGAAGTAGCATCCTGAGCTTCTACCCAGAACCAGCTGCAGATCAGCCAGAGATGCTCACTGGAACTTGCTGAGATCCATAGAATATAATAGCTGCAAACATGATGGACTGATGCCCAAATGAAGCAGTTTGGTCAGCCTCCATCACAGAGGATTTAATCTGTGGCAGACCTTCCAGGGAAAAATTCTTCACCTTTTAGTGCATTTTCCACCCTGTCAGTTAAAACCTGCAGAGGAGACCAACTTCTACTGGTGTCCATCTTGAATGACAGCCAACCATGTCATTTTTGCCAGTGAATCTAACTCACAGGAATGCAGAGATATTTGAGAGTCTGTGCCTTAGCGAGGCACAGCCAAGCAGTTTGTACCAATAAACCCGCAGTGATGGGCAAAGGTTTTCAGGCTGTACTAGCAAAGGAGCAGTTTCTGTAAACAGTATTTTTGCAGCTTTTCCATTCCACACACCTTTGCTCAAATCAACAGCAGCAAATAGGTTCACCACGTAAATAAAGCAGGGCAGCATATATAATTTTAATTTGAAACCCACACCTACATTTGAAACTGGAGATAAAATCTGGAATTGTGGAGTTTTAAAATCTGCACAGAAATGAGCGTATAAAGCCATTTTCTTTTGTAGTTGCTTTTCTCTTTATAGATAGAGGACCTGTCTGAAGCCAAGTGAGAGTTTTTCCATTTCAATGGGCTTTAGATTGTATCCATAATACACAGAGGGAGTATATGCACTTTATAATAGGGGGATAAAAGCTGTATCCAGAGAGCAAGATCACAGGGAATGACTGCTGGAATCTTTGTGCAAGAAAGTGCATATCACACTCCTTTCACAACTACTTCACGATTCTTATAGTCAGAACTGCAGATTATATGGAAAAGGCATTGTTTTCACTGAGGACAAAGCAATTCTAAACATAAAATCCCAAGAGAATAGCTTTACAGAAAATTTAAAATACTCTATACTATACCAAAGAGGAAAGATAGGTTCACAGATTTCTCCTTGTAGATATGATTCTTCCTCTAGGCTTGAACACTAAATCACGAGATTCACAAACCGAGGCTGCATCTGATTATTAACAATCAGGAGAACATGAAATACAGTGGGTTTCTGTACCGAAGCACTCAGCTGTGTTTCTGTCTGAGCCGTTAACCTGCTGAACATGATTGTATTATTAATGCTAGATATTTCTCTCAATGTCGCTCGCAGCCCTGAGACATAAATTACACCATACAGGTTTCTAAGAACTTCAGTGCTTTGGAGGTGAAAATTGCATTGAAGGAACATGTCATAGAAAATACAGGAAGAAATTTGGAATAAAATGAAAAGGATTAGTTACTGGGTAAACAGAGGGAAGCTGTTTCAGAAGCCACATTACTGAGAGACTGAAAAACTCTGCATATTACAGTGCAGATTTAAGCAGAGTAAAAAAAACCAAAAAAACAACTTGTTTCCTAATTATTCCCTAAGTTCATCAACTGAATATTTGCCATGTCAGTAGTGGGATGCAAACATTTTTTGAAATGCCAACTTACATAGTGGTTCTGCGTCTGTGCTGTTAAATAAACTGGATTGCTAGATCATTGGTTCAAATCATATCCTTGTTCATAGAATCTTAGATTCACAGAGTTGGAAAAGACCCCTAAGATCATCAAGTCCAACCTTTAACCCAGGAGTGTCAAGTCACCACTAAACCATGTCCCTACACGTCACATCTACGTGTCTTTGAAATCCCTCCAGGGATAGGGACTCAAGCACTTCCCTGGGCAGCCTGTTCTGATGCTCGACAACCCTTTCAGGGAAGAAATTTTTACTAATATCCGACATAAACTTCCCAGGCACAACTTGAGGCCATTTCCTCTTGTCCTATCACTTGTTACTGGGAGAAGAGACTGACCCCCACCTGCCTACAGCCTCCTTTCAGGCAGTTGTAGGAAGTGATAAGGTCCCCCTGAGCCCCCTTTTCTCCGGGCTGAGCCCCCCCAGCTCCCCCCACCCCCCCCCGAGCTGTGCCGCAGCCCCTTCCCCAGCCCCTGCCCGGCTCTGGACACGCTCCAGCCCCTCCGGGTCTGTCTGGGGGTGAGGGGCCCAACGCTGAGCCCAGGGCTCGAGGGGCGGCCGCACCAGGGCCCAGCACAGGGGGACGGGCACTGCCTGGCCCTGCTGGCCACGCTGCTGCTGACACCGGCCAGGGCGCTGCTGGCCGCCGTGGCCACCTGGGCACACGGGGGGCTCATGCCCAGCCGGCTGCCGACCAGCCCCCCCAGGCCCTTCCCCGCCGGGCAGTTCCCAGCCCCCTGCCCCCAGCCCGCAGCGCTGTGGGGGGCTGGTGTGACCCACGGGCAGGGCCCGGCACTCAGCCCCGTTGGGCCTCATACAACTGGCCTCGGCCCCTCGGCCCGGCCTGCCCAGACCCCCTGCAGAGCCTCCTGCACCCCGTCAGATCGGTCATCATATCCATAGCTTCTGATTTTTTTAAGGGTTTATAATCATGCTCCCATAATTTGATTTTGGGGTGGTTTGGGTTTTTTGTTTTGTGTTGGTTTTTTTATTATCATTATTATTTTCAAACGTTATCTTTTTATATTCCCAAAGCATTAACATAAAATCACCGTTGGTGACTAAATGCTTTTAGAAGTGGATTATCTCACATACATTGGGCCTGTATCAGATGAGGGCAAGGTTTGTGATATGCTGTTCTATTACTTTTCAAATATTTTTGCACAAACCATTTTTTAATCTATGCTGTTCTTGCATTCACTTCTGCAGAGTGGACAAATATCGCTTGCAAGGTGCTTTGATACATGTCTCTCGCCTAGAATAGAATAGTTCTAGTTGGAAGGGACCTACAACGATCAGCTAGTCCAACTGTCTGACCACGTCAGGGCTGACCAAAAGTTAAAGCATGTTATTAAGGGCATTGTCCAAATGCCTCTATAGACTAGCAGGCTTGAGGCATTGGTCACCTCTCTAGGAACCCTGTTACAGGGTGTGACCATTGTCTTGGTAAGGAAAAGTTTCCTAATATCTAGCCTGAATCTTCCCTGAAGCAGCTTTGAGCCATTCCCACATGTCCTATCACTGGGTACCAGGGATAAGCGGTCAGCACCTCCATCTCTGCTTCTTCCTCGAGGTCACCCTTCAGCCTCCTTTTCTCCAAACCAGACCAACACAAAGCCCTTAGCTGCTCCTCACAGGACATGCCTTCCAGTGCTGTCACCAGCTCTGTTGCCCTCCTCTGGACACATTTAAGGACCTTAACCCTCTTTTTAAAGTGTGAGGTCCAGAACTGCACACAGCACTCCAGGTGAAGCTGCATCAACACTAACTACAGAATAATCACCTCTTTTGACTGGCTGGTTATACCATGTTGGTTTGCTCTCTTGGTTGCTCATTTTGAGCCTGCTGTCTGCCAGCACCCCAATTCCTCTCCCACTTTATCCTTGGACCTGGCATTACTCTATCCCAGGTGCAGAATCCACCATTTGTTCTTGTTAAATTTCATGCCATTAATAATTGCCCAGTGATCCAGCCTATCTAGATCCCTCCACAAGGCCTCTTATCTCTCAAGAGAGTCAACAGCATCTCCCAGTTTGGTATCAGCAGCAAATTTGCTAATGGTGCATTCAACTCCTGCATCCAGATAACTGATAAAAATATTGAACAAAATTGACTCTAGAACACCACCACTGGTGACTGCTCACCAGCCAGATGTAGCCCTGTTTGCTACATCCCTTTGAGCTCTGCTCTTCAGTCAGTTCTTCACACAGCACTCTGTGAACCCATTCAGCCCACAGCTGGACAACTTGTCCAGAAGGATGCTGTGAGGGACAGTGTCGAAAGCCTTAAGCCGGCCAGAAATCCCTCCGGAGTTGAGAGGTGAGCTGTGGGAAATCTGTAATGGGGAATCAGGCTTCGTCCCCAGAAAGAGACGTATATGGACTCATAAAGGGTCTTCTAGTCAGATCAGGGAGTCCGTGCCTCAATCTCCTCAAATGGTGACCCCTATGGTGGTGTTCCGAAGCCTTGGAAGAATAAGGACGGAAAAAAGACAGCTCGTGGAAGAGGGCTGTGTTCCGGAGGAGACGGCTTGGCTGAACGATCATCTTGCTGTCTGGACCAGGCGGACAACCTAAACCCCGAGGATAACACCTGTATTCATCGAGACAGGTGAGCAGCCAAGAAACTTTAGAGACTTTGAAAGAATGAAAGTGTGTACATACAGCAGCCAATTGTATGATGCTGCCGCGGAGGGGAACTCCGTGTCGGGAATGCATTAGCATCTTGGTGGCAAATTCTGACTACTCTTTGCCAAGTGTGGACTAATTCTACTAACGGTGCTAAACCAGAGGAAGCTGTAAATTCCACCGACAGCGCGACTCTTCTCAAGACACCGTCAGCGATGGTGATTCTGTCCACACCTCCTCTGCCCCCAAAGCTTCTGTCACTGATTGCAGCGACCCTCACAACACAGGAGCAAGCACGGGAACAGGACAACTCGGACAATGATTTTGTTGACACTGATAAACCTTTTGATCCAGGTCCTATAGATCTGGAAAAGGAGCTAGACCTTTCTCCCACCCCCTTGTCTCTCCTGATGCATTGATTGTATTTTTGGGGAGGGTGAAAGGGAGTCTGAGGGATTGGTGACAGGAATGCAAGTGGGAAACACTTCAGTGATGGGTTTTGGGAGTCACTATGGCATGTTCAGTATTTTGTCAGGCAAATCAACCTGCAGAGTGGCAGCCTGTGCAATATGAGGCTGTTAAAGAGTTAAGAAAAGCAGTGCGGGAAGGGAGGATTCATAATACATTTGCTATGTCCCTTCTTGAAGTGATGGCAGAGCCTTATACACTCACACTGCAGGATTGGAAGTTATTGCTTTGTATGGTACTAACTGATACAGTATATGATGTGGTTATTTGATTTTTGTGAGCTACGTGTAGTGGCCTTGACTGAAAACCTTAATCGGGGAATTGCTGTTAACTATGAGCAGTTAGCTGGAGAAAATAATTGTGCCGATTCTGTGACTCAGGCAAGGTATCCCAGGGACAACTGTTTGCAAAATGAATGAGATGGCTATTAAGGCAGTCCGGATGCAGGAGTCTTGCCACAGTCTTGCAGGGTCCTAGAGAGTCACTAACTTCAATACTAACTTGATTGATTGGCTTCAGAATATTTTGCAACAAGTCGAACATCAGGAAGCTCAAGGGTTGCTTTTAAAACAACTAGCTGTGATAATGTCAATGAAAATTGTAAACGGGCAACTTTCATAATTGCAACCCCAACATGTGTCAAATGATTGTAACGCAGAACTCATAGCAGACTGTAATTCTCAGGCTGAGTTCTGGAATGCAGCATAACAGATTTTTGCTTCTCTAATCTCTTCTGTAAGAATAGTACACGCTTTTAACTTGCTTAGTAAATTAGGCTGCTAGCTTGCTAAACAAAGTAATACTACAAATACTGTTCTTTTTTTTCTGGCTTATTAACAGATGTTGATTCTGTCCATCATATGTTGCTACAGAATCAAGTTGCTATTGATTTTTATTATTAGCACAGGGACACAAGTGTGAAGACTTTGATAGGATGTGTTACGTGAATCTGAGTGACCACTGTGAATTAATTTACAAAAGTATACAAAACTCAAAAGCCTTAAACCAAAGATCTGCAACAGAGCCAGGGGCGGGATGCCTTTGGTCTCTTCTCATGGCTGGGAAACTTTGGGCCATGACTCAAAAGTATTACAGGATTTATTATCATTATCTTTAACCACCTTATTGATGTTTGCCTTATGTCTCCCATGCTTTTTTTTTTTTTTCCTGTATTCAGTGCTCAGTTGATTGTGACATAAAGCAGGTCATGGTCACCCAGCTACACACCCCCTTTGCCTCCTCGCAATTAACAAGCAAAAAAGAGGATAGAGAATGTCTGAAGAGAGCGATAGGAGAGGAAAGTGGAGAATATTTGACCTAACAAGAGATGAGAGAACAGCTAGGTATTGTGAAGGAGACTAGGAAAGATAAACATGGTTATCTAGTGTTTCATAGGTGTCTGCATGCTTGTAGTGATATATAGCTATGTAACTGCATGAATGGTTTCTGCCCTGAGCCTGGTGGAGCATACAGCTGCGGTTTGTGTCCGGGCTCAGAGATGTAAATAGGGGCTTCTCTGTTATGGTAAAGTGTTTCTCTTTGCATAAAAAAGAGAGGGAATGAAGGGAATGACCCCAGAGGTATGTTCAGAGAAGGCATGCTATGTTTCGAACTTTTTGACTGAACCAGTTCTTGTTTGGTGTGCCCTTCCACCTATGCATAATGTTAATCCAAAAGAAGCTGATATTGTTTACACTTTGAATGTCGATAATTGCCTTTCTGTAGATGCTAATGTAGTAGGAGGCTATGATGGGAACGTGTCACAGCGGTTCTTCTTTTATCCAGAGTAACAGCAGGGAAAGCATTAAAGAGTTAAAGCACCTTGTTTGGTAGGCAGTTAAGAATGTGGGTCAAAATTGCCACTGCTTTTTGTTGTTGGTTCAAGGACATGGCTGTGAGGATTTTGATGGTATGTGCTGAATGGATTTTAGGCGCCCCATTGCAGCAACAAGTTATCAAAATCTGAGAAAATTTCAGCCTTTTTGGCATTCATTCAATCAATTGGCAGTATTGTTTGTTTGCTATTACCTTGGTTGCTGTCATGTTTGCAAGGGCCCTGCAGAACATGGCAAACCTGGTACTAGCTGTTCAAAAACAAAAAGGGGCAATTGTAAAATTGTACGGAACAGAGACAGTGGGTTATTTTGACACTGATAATATGTCTCAGTTGGTTTTTTATTTGTTTTATTACTTACACCTTGTTTTCACTCGTTCGGTTTCAAAGGTTCTTTTTGTGCAACAGGAAGGGGGAGATGCAGGAGCGGGCTGGAAACTAGGACCATGCACGGCAATCAGTTAGCTGAGGGGAATGTGCTCGAGCTTGTCTAGACAGCAATTAACATGATGAGACCTGTTTACAGAGCACAGGGGAGTGGGAGACGGATGGCGCCAAGGATGGCGCCGAGGAAAGGTAACAGCTTGCTGTTAATTGATGGCAGTTAACCACCAATCGGGGATTGCCTAGTATGCAAGGCTTAGCTTCAAGAACCAATCTGTTTAAAACGCGCAGCTTCTGAAAGTGTATAAAAACTCGTGCTTCTGTACAATAAATTGACATTTGCTTGCATCAAGCTGCGTCCCGTCTCTTCATTCGCCGCAAATTGGTGACCCCGACGTGATGCGTTTAAGGATCTGACGTGAAGGGCTCTCGAATCGCCTATCTGAGCGACTTGCAGTGAATCCCACAGAACTTTGAATGATCTGCTGAAAGGAAGCAGGAGCTGGCCAGAAATCCCTCCGGAGTTGAGAGGTGAGCTGTGGGAAATCCGTAATGGGGAATCAGGGTTCGTCCCCAGAAAGAGACGTATATGGATTCATGAAGGGTCTTCTAGTCAGATCAGGGAGTCCGTGCCTCAGTCTCCTCAGCCTTACTAAAATCCAGGAAAAGTACATCCACTGTAGCTTGCTCTGAACTGGAATTTGTGTAACCTTGGCCAGTACAGCACTGAGTCTGAAATAATACGCTTGCTGAAAGAGAATGCATTAGCTTCGCTTTCCAGTGCTGTAGTATACTTGCTTGATTTAGGGACAAATCCAGGAGGGAGAAAAGAGAAAGCCCATGTTTGTTTAGAAAAAGCTTGCACAGCCATAACTCAACATGCCCAAGACTGACTTGTGAGAACAGGCCAACCTAGCGTAGAGAAGAGCTGCCCTCTTGAACCATGGTTGATAGACCTCAGCTTTTGTTGCCTTCTTGAACCATGGTTGATACAGACCTCAGCTTTGGTTGCCCCCTTGAACTATGGCTGATATAGACCTCAGCTTTGGGGATGCAGCTGCATCCCCATGTACAGTAATGATGTCCCTTCTGAACACTGCAGTGCGATGCTGCAGCATCTTCCTTCTCAAATGGGAACATGGACATGAATCTGATCCTTCTTCAAAGGTCTCTCCCTCTTGGCGCTGAGGGTGAAATTGCCTGCAGATGTGTTTGTATAAATGATCTTCGCAGCAGTTAAATAGAATTTATAGCTCATGGTCTGTATCATGCCTTCAGGCCATTTTTTATGAAATGGATCAGCTCTTGTGTACAGGAATTTATTTGTATTCATTTTAAATAGCTTCTGGTCACTGCTTGTGTTTTCTGAGTTTCTTCTTTTCCTTGACAATTCTAAACACTACCTTGCTAATCTTACTGAATGTGCTAATTGTTTCTTTAAGTCAGAAGTTCCTACACCAAGTGTCAGATCCAATTTGGTATCTGCATTCATTCTTTATCCCTTCTTTCTTAATATTTACATTCTAGTGCTGACCTCAGGCAGTCTGGCTGGATTTTTCTTACATCTCCAGGTGGTTTTCCCTTGTACTGTTGGGCAAGTACAAAAATTAAAGAGTATACATAGCCCCCCTCATATAAATTGCTTGTACGCATGAACCTCAGATTTTCCAGATCTTGACTTTTGCCTGATTTTTTCTCCTTTAGTTTATCTCTCACTGCAAAATTTATAAGATTTGTAAGTCTTTACACAGATGTAACAAAGATTCAACGCCTTGCATCAATTGCTTTCCTGAATGCTCTCAGTTAGACATCAGTCCCACACTTGAAAGTAGTTCTCAGTGACTGTTTGGCAGCAGCTAAAACCTGCCAAAAGCCAAACTGATGCGCTAAGTGAGAACTTCAGGGAGAAGTGACAGGGTCTGCAATAGGAACTAGGACAAGTGTAAAACAGTGGGTCTGAACTATTTCAGGATCTGAGCTGTGCAATTCACAGATATTTGTCAAAAAAGAACTGGGAAAAAAAAAAAAAAACCCACACTAAAAAAAACCAAGCCAAAACCCTCCTAAACTGACATCAAGGTATATTTTAAGTGATTAGAAATGGAGATAATTACAGTCTTTCAGATTTCCTCTTTGCTTACTAGGAAGTTGCTTGAAGTTTCCTCTTAAAACTCAGTAAGGCAAACATCTTGGAAATGAGTGATAAAATGTAGAATTAAGGAAAATACATGTTTCTTGTCTGACACAGTGCAATGTAGCTCATAATGACTGATTCTTTGTACTCGGCATGAAACAAACAAACAAACAAAAAAAAAGGATAAGAATAGCTACAGGGGGATGGACAAACTAATCAAGGATTTGCTACCATGAGCCACATTGCATAAGGAAGTGTGACGGGTGCAATTGCACTGTCTGTTCAGGGCCAGTCTTCTCCCTCGATTATTCAGTCTCAGAGTGGAGAGTTTGTACATATTTAGGTCTGGGGGAAAAGTGCAGCTGCGAAGAAAGATGCAAGTTTGCGATCGTTTACCTCAGCTTTTGTACCTCTGAAAAGACTGCAGTGGGGGAAAAGTTGCAAAAGAAGCTTGATGCTTAGATATTTTGTTTGCTATCAAGCCCGTCAATAGGTAGCTGACCCATCAGCTTATCTCAGAGCCTGTTTGCTGTGCTGCTGCACAGGGGTGCTTCAGGGGAGCAGAGGTATTCAGGGACTGATAACGTAATGGAGAAAGGAGGTGCTGGGAAAGCTGGGGATATTGCAGTCAGGAAGGGAAAATCTGGTAAATCATTATATAATTCCACCTGAAACAGTGTTTTATTAGCTCTGCTGCTTGTGTATATTCTGAACCAACTCTCACTCGCGTTGGGATGAGATTGCCGTGTCAGTTCTTACAGAATAACAAAGATGAAATGAGGGAAATCAAGATACTTCAGTTCTTGTTCAGATTCTGTTTCTGCCTGCTTTGGCAAATTATGTATCACCTTTTGAAGACACTGAATATCTTCTACAAGGAAATATCACCATCTTGGTATCCCACATCATTTTCCCCTGGAGTATTTAGGAAATCCCTGGGAATACAGGGAAGTGCTGAAATACAGCACTTTTATAGCGCAGGTTGCATGTCGCTGCAGTTGCTATGGGCTTTTTCAGAGCAAAGCTGCAAGTTATTCATCTGCTGATGTTTTTAAAGAAGTTTTGTGTTGCAGAGACTGCTCTGCAGGAAATATGATTTATCCTGTGGCTATATAAATTCTCTGCTGGATACACTCTCGGGTGAATTGGAACCTGTAGTGATTGCTGCAGCACAGACAAATATAAGCTTCACAATGATGCCACATTAATGATTTGTATATGAAATTTAGAAAATATATGAGAGAAATCTGTATCAAACATGAAGAAAGCTGTTAATTCTGATAGATGTCTGAGGCTGCCCTTTGGGAAACAGAAAATACGTTTGTAAGACATAGTATTTTGGATGTTCAAGGCCACTAGCCTGAATACTGTCCAAATCAACTAATTGTCCAGGACAGTGAAACAAATTTGCCATGACAGGCTAAAAGATAGTAATTTGTTTACTAAAGTATGGAAGTTTAGATTGAATGAATTGCCAGATGAATAAGAAATAAATCAGGCAGGAAAAGCATATTATGGTATGATGGATGCCTCCTCTAGGGCATAAGCACCATCAGCTGGAAAAGTGCTGTCTTCAGGCTTTATGAGAACTTGGGAAAAAAACATCTATAGATAGGTTTTATGCCATAGTCAGCATGCCTGGCAGTCAGGCACGTACAAAGCTTTATAACTGGAAGACTTCACAGTTTGTCCCCAGACACTGAAATAGTAGCAAATCCCTAGATAAATGTATTTTCCAGTGGCAGCAACTTTTTATTCATTTTCATAACTCTTCCTGAGGTGCTAAGTTCCTGTAACTGTTGCAGATAACTTCTGGTCAGCTTTTATGTCAACCCATTCAGTATCACTGAAATTTTATGCCATGTGTTGTGATTCTTCTATTGCCAGAAAAATTAAGCTCTGATAACTGAGCAATGTACCTATTGGAAAAAAAAAATAATAAGGTGCTGCCAGATAAGTCATTAACTATAACTTCTTTTACCTGATGAAACCAGTAGTACTCTACCAGGGAAATCTGATGTTTTGTGGATATGTTTTTAAAGATTGTGCAGGACTTCCTGATATACTTTTAAACAAAACAAACAAACAAACAGTTTCTTTTCTGAGATCTGACTCAAGGGGAGACAGGCATGGGAAAATGTTGTTACAAATGGTTTTCTTTATGTCACTAGAACTTCCAGCCCCATGACAGTCTTATGGTGTGATAAAATTAGTATCTTTGTGGCAGGTTTCTGGTTCCTATTACATAGAATCGTAGAACCATAAAATCATTTAAGCTGGAAAAGACCCTTAAGATCATCAAGTCCAACTGCTGACTCAGCACTGCCAAGCCCACCACTAAACCATGTCCCTAGCTGGCACACCTACACGTCTTTGAAATCCCTCCAGGGATGGTGATGCCTCCACTTCCCTGGGCAGCCTGTTCCAGTGCTTGACAACCTTTTTGGTGAAGAATTTTTCCTAATATCTAATCTAAACCTCCCCTGGCACATCTTGAGGCCATTTCCTCTTGTCCTAGGAATATAAAGGCAGGGAATGGATGTACTTGAAGACATGGGAAATATTCACAACATTGAAATTGAAGGATCTAATCTAGCTATGTTGCCTGCCTAATATTCCTACAGTTTATAGTTAACAGGGGGTTGAAAGACTTCCAGATTCAGCATCCAAAATTTAGCTCGATGAATTGTTCTGGTAAATCCCACTTATCTTCACCAGTAAGATGGAGCTGAAGGAGATGAGGCAGCTGAATGACCTGGTGAAGCTGATCAGCTAGAGGTGTCTGAATGTGCCTCTAGGAGACTGTCTAACCAACAGTGATAGAACCAAAAGGAAAACAGATAACAGCCATTGAAATGTTGGTTAAAACAGGCAACCAGGGGTCACCTAGACCAGCCTCCTGATAAAAGCAGAGCTATTCCCAACACAAGACTAGGTAAGCATGCTTCCATCTAGCCAAGTCTTGAAAATATCCAATAATGGTGAATTCCACAGTAGAAACCCTGTACCCTGCTGGAAAGATATATATACTGTCAGTAATGAGCAACATGCCTGTACATTATTCCAAGAAATGGCAGTGGTTGTTGGTCTGAAACAATGGTACTACCTGCTACACAATGCCAAAGTAAATCTAAGGTCAAAGAACCAAAAGCAGTGACACCAGTAAAGAAAATATTCAAGATATTTTTGTGCAATGGTATGAAAACGCGTTTTTATTCAAACAATGAACAAGTGAGTGTCCAAGGAAGGTGTTTGTGAGGGAGACAGAAAAATCTATGTGTTTCTTTTCAGGCTGCCAACACTTATGAAGTTAACGAAACTTTTAAAACCAGAATATTCTAATAGCCATATATTTTCAGGTCAACATCATGGTTTGGCCGAGTCACATATTCTTAGAAAAACTATTAAGTCAATGAGAAATTATTGCCTCCAGTCAATGTATGTACTAAAATATCATAGGAAAATATGGAGTGGAAAGAAATAATACAGTATGTTGGGGATATTGCATTTCCATATACTTTAGTGAGAATTTAATTTCTTCACCATTTTGATTATAAGGATCCTTAAGCATGTGATGAATGCCTCTAAGAAGAAACCTGGTTTTCAGAAAGACATATGATTCACCATTGTACTTGAACAATTTCTTTTTTAATTTAAGCTCAAATGTAATAGCTGAGTACACTCCTGTCCTATCTCTATTTCAAATGTCCTCTTACTTTCTTATAGCCTCATTATAAGAAAGTGAGATGCATTTGCTAAACTGCTTTTTCTAAAATACTTAGGGAAAGTCTGTAGAAGCCTTTCAATACAATGTCACTGAAATTTAACCACATTCTTTACAAAGCTAAAGGTAGAGATATCAATATGAATATGACTATAGAAATATCAATATGAAGTGACTTTACTTACCAGTGTGAATTTGCAAGAAATGGTCTGGGTGCTTTTATATCTTTATAGTTTTGCAATGCTCAGAGTTGCTGGCTGATAGTTAAAACATATAACTAAAACTAAAATATATAAAATAGCAAAGAGAAAATCACTGTTCTGATTTGCTTTGATCTATTGTATGTAGTTTGAACTTCATACACATTGTATACTTGGAGATTTTCAGAAACACATCTTTACTGTTTACTTTTAAAAACAATAGATACTGTAATCATATTTTGGATAGCTCAGATTCATGAGTCATCTTCAGATACTTCCCAACAGTGGAGAGCTGGAAGGGCAATAAAGATGAGGGGGAGATGAGGTTAAAAAAAAATAAATTCCTCTCCTTTGTGGAAAATGCAGGTTTTCAAAAAGAAAGGCTTAAAATGTAGTATGCCAGTTTTGATGCTCCTTTATTAAAAAACAATATTTAAATATTTCACTAATGCAGATTATTTTATATTTTTAGAGCAGAACAATCAACACTCAATTTCCCTTGCTGTGCAATAGGCTACAAGAAACTTGCCCCGCTTTGTCACATGGCTTGTTGCTGCCTTCAGATGCGTCTCTGTGAATATGTTCACATCAGCTTTTGTGAGCAGGCAGAGACTAGTTCAGGCTTTTCACTGAGGTGACCAGAAGGTGTATAGTCAGCGCAAAGCTACGCTTAAGCTAAAAAAAGTAGCATACTGCTATCACTGTAAATTATCCATCCGTTCTGAATAAGGGCACAATGCCCTTGTGCTCATGGAAGTCTGCAAAGCCACACCTATGGCCTGGTGCTCAGAATAATCCAGTTGTTAAATTTTGCAGTACTTAATAGGATACTGTTTGCCATGTTCTTTGGGGTGGGGTGAGGAGGCTATAATTAATACAGAGGACCCTTGAGAGACCCTTGATTTTTACTGTAAGATCCTGTTATAAAACTGTTTTCAAAGTGCAGAGTTTCAGGGAGTCACTAAACATGCATTACCACAAGGTTTCCAAACCTATTGTCTTAGATTATGACAGTGAACAACATTCATTACAGTCCACAGAGGAGTTTCGCACAGAGGTGTTAGGACAGATTTATTCTGCACTCATTCAAACTTGTAATAAGCCATATCAAGCACACACAAAGTAATATATTGTCTCCTTATGGCTAAAGGTCACTGGTGCAACTCCGTTAAGACACCTGAAGCAATCCTAACAAAGTTGTCTTACTTTCAAGTCATATTTACTGGACCTAATCTTCTTTGAACCATGTCACTGCTGCTGGAATAAACAGGGACATGGTTGTCAAGGACTTTTAATTTTCAGTGACAGCTGTCAAAGGGTCTTTCTTAGACACCAGTCATATTTTAGATAAGAAAATAGAGTTTCAGGCTGCATGCCGGCCATAGAACACGAGCAGTTGTGATTGCATACAGTCTCATTTCCCCAGTTTAATTTGAAATCGCAAATGGTAAATTGGATTTTATGGTTCAAATAAGATAGAAACAGAGACCAATTATCTCCAGTTTATTTATTACTTTTATCAATCAGTGTTTATTTTATAAATTAGCTGACATATTGTCCTAGCTCAAAGCAGTGAGATTGGACTTTATTTTTAATAACCTGAATCTTGTATGCACTTTTAAAAAAGAACAATGGACTACACGGAATCAAAGCCAAGGCTTCAGGATATCAGCTGGGTTGGTAGGGACTCCCCAGGGCAGTGATTCATGGTGCGTGGAAATAAAGTGACAGATGACCACTGACCTTGAAGGGGTTTGCTTTATGGTCCTAGAAATGTGTCTTGAACCACAGGAAAGACACATGACGCAGGATTTTGCTACAGGCTCAAAGGTTGGTGCATGGAACTAAGGAAAGGACAATGTTTTCAATTACGGTTCTCTTCAGCTCATTCATCTTCTAACCTTAATAAAGGAAATGAAGAAAGTGGAGCCATGTGCAAACAAAAACTGGGAAAAAAAAGAAAATTCAAATGAGTTAGTACAAAGCAGACTTCTAAGATTTATGAAATTGAGTTTTTTATTCTCATCCTTTCTGCTTCTTGCTACTCATTTTTTCTCCCTTGCAGCCTACTGCATCACTCCTAAATTTTCAAAGGAATTACTTGTTTCTGAAGGACTACAGAGATGCATCAAAGAAGCAAAGATTTAGGAAATACTGAAAGAGACCAATGCAACAGGCCTGAAGGAAGGTTGGACACAGCTACTTCCTACAGCTCAGAGTTAATTGTACCAACAGAAAAGAAGGCAGCATTACCTATAGGCTCAGAGTGTTCTTCAAAGCACATCTTTTAAAAAAATTCTCTTTTCTACAGAAGACCTTCTTGGCTATGGTTCCAGTGACCTTATACTGGAGCGGGCAAATATTCACATCTACATTCATTCCGCAGCTTAGCTCTTCCCTTTACATTTTAATGACAAAGTACCTCTGAGCCGCAAAGGGAGCAGTGGAAACCCAGGTCTCAGAAGAATCACTCAGAAGTTACAGTGCCTAGCCTAGAATAAAAAGACAGACCTCCGTACAGACATGGCAGACTATATTTTCTATGTCGTGCCACAGGTTGATCAAGAGGATAATTTACAGGTTTGCAACTGAATAAAGTCATATATTTGAAATGCAAGTTATAAACCCATCTTGAAAGGCAAAACTATTCTGTAACAGTCTAGAAATATAGTAAAATAAAAGCTTCTAAGGGAAAATATAAAGGATACATATTTTAGATGAGGCATTGACTAACAGTGTAATAAGAAAATCAAAGTTCAAGTCTGGTCTGTTTTCCCAGAAGCTCTGCTTACAAAGATCAGGAGACTTCAGTCCAATAAGGATCTAAGAACATTGTTACATTTACTGTAAAAAAGAAGGAAAAAACAAAATATTAAAGAATTTTTAGAGTTGTTTTTCTTTTTTTAAATCAGTGATGTAGTTTAAAGGAATTTTAGAGGGTTTTTTTTAATCAGTGATGTAGTTTTACATTTCAGATCTTAGGCTGCATTCTCAGTGTTAGAAGGAGTCCTCTCCATGGGACAGATAACACAGATAAACCTGTTTTAGGATTCATGCAGCCTTTTCCAAAGCCTCAACTATTAGCCGCTCTTTAAGACAAAATGTGTGACTGGAAGGAGGATAAAATATGGTGTCTGGCTGTTTGATCATTAACTAGGAAGAACACAGATAATTATCCATCTTATCTGAAGTCAGCTGTCTGAAGTTCAGTGTCCCATCCAGGCTAGTCACTGAGTCTCCCATTAAAATGAAAGTTAAAAACAGCTCCAGAGTTACTAATTTCTGAGTATTGGTATTTGAGGTGAATAGGATGAAGTGTTTTCTGGATGTGGCCATTTCACTTGCTGATATATGAGGAGTTCAATGACCAGTCTAGACCAGATACTGGTTTTTTATATCCAGGGTAAGACAAGACCTGCTGAACAGGACAGAGATGCTCAGTGCTGAGGAGTCAAGTGATTAAAGCTATTCTCTCTATTTATTTGTCCCTGCTTTATTATATAGCTACTGACTAGAACCATTCTCAGGCTGCTTATTGCCTATATCAAATTTAAAAGCATAGTTCTCATGTCTTCACATGAGTCCTTAGCATTTATCACTGCAATAACATCACCTCAGTGCTCTGGTAATATGCTGAGAGGTTTTATATGAAAGCCATAATCATAATTTCCATTGCATTATGAAATTCATGGAAATACACATCACTGGGAGTTCTTAGGCCAGATGTACAAAGGCAATAAGATTAAGTGTTTATTTCCCATTGTATTAATTCCCAACAGATTTAGTTGTATATTAAATGGGGAAGTGTGTGTGTGTGTTATATATATATGTATATAACACTGCCTTTATTCTGGAGTTGGTCGGGTTTTTTGTCTGTGAACATAGTGCATAATCCTATGGCTACTAGACATATGTCTTCTGGTAAATTTTTCTTGCTTAGATTTTGGCAAAATGCAACTACTAAGCCAATTTTTGTAATAAAGTGCAAAACAGCTGCTGATACCATGATGGTAGAAAGCATGCTATTACAAGTCACCACACCAAACACCAATTTTTCATGTTCTGCAGAAGGTCTATTTTGTTATTCATTATTTACTGGGAAGAAATGCATTTGACTCGACAGAACTGATCTCATCCCTTAGGACAAAGCTGAACTTGTCTCGTTTAGTTTCACAGGGCTGACTGAAATGCCTTCAATCTGCGCCTTTCCATGAAATGCAGCTGTTAAGTGCACATAGGTATTCAGAGACCCACATTGCATAGTATATTTAGTCCTGTTAAACCTATTAATGATGAAAACCAGAATCTCTTTGCAACCTACATAGCTCATGCCCAGGGGAAGATGTTTCTAACTCAAAGCTCTCACTTGCTTATCTTTCCATGTCTTTGTGTTTTGGTTTCGATGTTTTGTTTTGCTTGCTTGCTTCAGTAAGATAACCTGCCCTTTTGGAAGGCTTTGATCTCTTCCCATTCACACACAACCAGAAGCTGGAAGAAGTCAAGATGGCATTTGCCTCCTGAATCGTTGCTATATTTTTAATAGCTTTATAGTTATTAGAGGGTAAGGCTAGTGTTTGGTATGCAGATCACCTAATGTTTTCATTTTTTTCTGCAATTTTACTGGAACAATTTGAAGCAGATTTTCTCAGGAGGAAAGATAAAGACTCTTAAAGTATAGTCTTTTAAGAATGGCTTTAAAAATTCTAAAGTATAATCCTTAATGAGATCACTACATGTTATATTCAATGAGTGATTGACTGATTATGTCCATATTTATACCTGGCAAAAAAAGTTTCCAAAAATTAGACTACTTTGCACATGAATTATGTACAAGGTATATTCTACATACACCTCAAGTTCTTTTGATATGGTTTAGAGCATTTTCCAGATATTTTAGACACAAATAACACATTAAGCCTCTTATTCCCATTAACCTGTGCACATTTCAGAACAACTGGCAAGCAAGGACATATTTTCTCCTCTGGCACATTCCTGTTGAATTATTGTCACACTCTGCAGCACCCCGATAAATACTCCAGGGTATTAAAAGGCAAGGGGTGCTCTTTAGCTGTTCACAGAACTTTAGGAACTGGCAACGAATCAGTCAGTATAGGAAAGGTATATTGCTATGAACTACCAGGAGCTGTTCAGTATGCTGTATGCTATAAAGGTGTCTGAAACTCAACAGATTCCCAGCATATCTCCTACACTTTATAATACAGGCAACCACTGTCATTACTGAAAAGTGTAAGAGATATACTATTACACCTTTTTGGTAATGACCCTACAGAGTCCGTTTGTGAAGGCAGAAAGACGATTTCTGAGAAAAGACGGTGTAGATTAAAGGTTGTAAACTCAGTCCTCCTGATTAGATGAATTACTACTAATCACTTTTCATAGAGTCATTGTGTTGTCATAATACTTTTACATCAACACAGCTGCAAAACAATTATAATTGTGCTAAAAGTGTGTTAAAAGTATACCATTAAATTCACCATCGGGCACTCAGAAATTACCATTTGCTGCATTACTATAAATTGCACCTCTTTGCACATGTAAGTGACAATAGGTTCAGTTTATGTGGTCTCAACCACTTTTGCCCAGAAGCCCTGCCTTTATCCGTGCACAGGTTAGACAGTTCTCAGCTAACACAAGGGCCTAAGCAACCTAAGATAATTTTGAAAATGGCCTTGATTTGAACAGGGAATTAGACTACATGTCACCCTAAGATTCCTTCCAATTTAAATTATTCTATCATTCTTTGAAGTACTTTTTCTCCATTCTTATTGCTTATTATATATCTCTAGAATTTTATAAAGTAATAAAACTCCACTTAGAATAATCAAGCTTACTATGATGACACCACCACTATTCAACTTTTATAAATAGGAGACCAAAAATGGAAACACAGCCAAGACCAAAGAAATATGCAGAAGAATGAAGGGAATTAATTCAAGTCTCAGGGTAATACCCTTTGTACTGTTTCAACCACACTCAGCTCCAGTACACTTTTTAAAATACCTTTAAAACTAGCTCTGCTTTTAAAAGCTGAAACAACTGAATGGCTCCAGGGTCTTCCTTTGGAAGATAACAGCAAGCTTTTAGAAATCTGTTGAACTTCTGAAAACTGTCTTCCGTACACTTATGCAGTGGTCAGAACTTTCAATTCACAATGACAAGAAGCTCCAGTTTCTTCCTTTCACTTATTTTCTGGCAGCTGCATCCCTACATCACTGTATTCCTTAAGATGAGCCAAAACAAATCTTAAGCTCTGATTTAAGACACATTTCAGCTAGATAAAAGAATCACTAGAGTGGACCATGAGATTCATATTGATAGGAGTCAAATGCCAAACACTAGAAAGCTTTAAGTGAGAGAGCTTGCCAAGAAAGTCAGCTTCCAAGTCTGTCCAACATTTTATTGACAGAACTCTTTGCCTCTTTTGCTATTAACTTGTCTTATAAGAACAGGAAAAATTAGTTCACAATTAACATCTTCATGTCTTTGCATGAGTGAATTATCTACATATAGCTACATTTTTTTTCTTAAAAATCTTAATTCTATCCATTATCAGACCCACACTGAGAATAGCCAACTACAACTGGAATAGAATTATTCAAGGCTCTGTGAAGGCATATAATAAGGGACAGGCAAGTTCTGCCTTTATTCTTTCATTGCCCCTACCAATGATAGAGCACTGGCCCATTGAAATTGCCCACCCCGCATTAATACCACACTCAACCAGCTTTCTGTCAAGCAAAGTTGACCCACATACTGTAGCACTTGGACCTGATCTGACCTATTAACTTCATACTAGAGGTCTGTGACCTGAATGATTTTTTTTGTTTGGTTGTTTTATGTTTTTTTGGTTTTTTTTATAATTCTGTTGAAAGTCCTTGGAGCAATGAGATGGCACTCGTGCATTTGCTTCATTGATGTTTTGTAGTATGATGCTGAAGGTGTGGTTCATTACCTTCTTATGCTAGGAAAGCATGTTGAATATTTAAGTGTCCATGGCCTGCTAGGATAGAGCTGGAGGACTCCTGTGTGAAGGGAGCCAAATGTAGTGCTGCAGTCCTCATCCAGACTGTTCAGCTGGAGAGGCTCTTTGGACAAATGGCTGAGTTTGTGTGCCTTTATGGAATGAAATGAGCTGGATTACTCCAGAAGTGACCATGGCAGCCAACCAGGCAGAAGCTTGCAACGTGAATAATCATAAGACAAGGGATCTGGAGCAAGGTAGGGAAAGAAACAAATCATCTATTCAGATCCTGCAGTTGAATAAATTTGTTATAGAAATGAAAATAATAACTGTAAGACCCTTTATACACTACAATATTTATTAATTATAGGAGAGTTTAAACCAAGTAACCTGAAAGTATTTTAGAGGTTTCCATTGACTTAGCAAAGTCTGAGTCAGGTCTAACTGCACACCAAAAACTTAATTTTACCATCACAGAATTTACTTAATTTGTTAAAAGCTTGATTTATTTATAGTCGGTAAAAAGATTCACCAGGGTATACAGGTACATGCAGAATGTTATGTTCCGTAAATCAATGAATCCCAAGTAAAACATGACTCCTGCACAGAAAGGCTTATAAATGTTTTATAAGAGAAAGCCAAATGTTTTCATAACTCATTTTTCATACGGGCCAATAATGATGTTATGCTGCGAAAGGTATAGAAAAATGAATAAGCGAGTGTTACCTGTTGTACTATGTGTTTTACTGTCTTAAATGACTTCTCGTGTGACTTAGGAGCCTACTCTAGCTTCCCTTTCATCATGACATAGAAATCCTCTTTCATTTGCACAAATCTGGGTTTGTTAACTAGCGATGGGAAGATAATCACTTGTTTTAGCCAAGTCCTACCCATATAACTACATTTTTATTAAGAATGTATCTATAGACTCACCCTGCCTTCACAAGAGAAATATTAACTCTTTACAGCTGGGAGAGTTCCCTAGCTATATAGTGCCCTCCATCAGTGCACATATAACTTCCACTCTAAGACTTCCTCATTCCCTCAAAACGCGCCTAATATTCCTCACCATTTACTCAAAGAATCGGCAGATCCTAATTCAGCATCTTGTACTATAGGCATTAATTATGTATTTGCATCCCAGACACTTCTGTATGTGATTAATAATCCAATACAAGAATAAGCTTGGCAGCTTGCAAATGAGCAAGGTCAGTGTTCAAAAGGCTAGTGACAGCTTCAATGAATGGGTGACACTAGGACAGTTCTTATACAAAACCCTTATCAGCCCTGTGAAGTAGAGACTGTGGAACTTTTTTTTCACTGAGCTCAATCCATTGCAAACTACTCATCTACACTGTGCTAATGACACGTGTGAAAGAGATTTAAAATAATTAAACAATTAGAAACACAAAAGATAACATAACCTGAATATGTCAATTTACAGTTTGGGGAATTTTTGGTTTGCTTTTCTTGTATTGTTTGGTTTACTTCCCGCCCCCCCCCCCCCCCCCCCCCCCCTTTTTTTTTTGTAAGCCATCAGAGTAGTGATCCAAGAAATGTTACAAGACTATTGTTTTAAGGAAGCTCCTGATCATAGGTAGGAAAAGAAGGGAGTGGATCCATGGCACACATTCCTGCTTCCAAAATTAGTTTAATCTTTGATTTTGGAAATCAGGTACAACTTTCAAGTGCAATTGACTAATCCTGATCTGAAAGACATCTGAGATGAAGACAGTACACAGTACAATGCCAAAGTATTTAATAGTTGCAAAGTATTTAAGGTCAGAAGGGATTTTAGAAATCCCTTTCACACCCCAACAGAGGACGTTTTGTCCAGGCACCTCTGCATTGAGACAAGCATCTAAACTGTCAGTAAATGTGATTTTCAAACCTCAGACATGGACATAAAGACACAAGGGGATGTAGATTGGCAAAGGAAGGTAAATACACCACTGTAGTAGCCACTGTTAATTGCTCTCTGAATGAAAAAAACAAGAATCTGAAACAAATCTGATCAAAGGTACAATCAGTTGTTCAGCCATGAAAAAATAGTTATTTTAGTTAACATATCTAGATGAGCTATCAGGTATGATATCTATGACTGGCAACTATGAACAACTGTATGTAAGTAAGAAGACTGAATGCTTTAGAGGATCACAGAATTAAAGCAAATTTCAGGTTTTCAGAATGATCAGCTTGTGTGTGTCAGAGGGATAGTTGGGAGCAGCCCTATGCTCCCGGTTTTTGCCCAGCTTCATGCATGCCTAGATTTTCCACTCATTTCACTTTTATGGCAGGTTTAATCTCATGCAACAGTTCCTCTTGGTTGACACCAGCAATGAGTACAGAAAGAATTAGTCCTGCTCTCCACAGTTAATGAAACAAAATAAGCTTCAAGACTAGTAAATTAAGTCTCATAAATACTTGCCATTTATTCATTTTCAAAACCCTTCCTTTTTTGCTTTGGCTTTGGCTGAATCAAGGGCCAGCAAAGTTCTCTGGCCCTAATTATCTTCATGGAATTTGGAGACAATAAAGCCAGATGGCTCCTACAGGAACCCAGGAAAGGAGTTACCCATCTATAAGGTCTATTGGACCCTATCCTCTTTCCAAGTCTTTCCCAATTTCCAGGCAATACCCAGAGCTTTTTAAGACTGAACAATTTAATTTTCTTCTTTATCTGTCCCCCACTATTTCTAAGCAAGCCTCAAAGGGATGGTTATAATTTTATTTATTTAAATTATTATATTAATAGTAATAAGAAATAAAATTATTTAACAACTCACCCCCTAATACTACCACCTCCACAAAACCCCAAAAACCCAACCCCAAATCTTTATTGTTAGTCTGTAAAAGAAATTTATCATGGGCTTCATGTCCCTCTGAAGTTATTTTAGAGAGTAGCATGTCAGCTGTATAAAGGTCTAAGTCGAAGGTTTTAATTATTTATGTTCGACCCTCTTCCAGAAAAGGAAAACCAGAATGAACTAGAAAGGGGGGAAAATTAGGGGGGGGTGGGGGGGTGGGGGGGGGTGGGGGGGAGAGAGAGAGAGAGAGAGAGAGGGAAAAAGAAAAAAAGGAAAAAATAAATAGTGCTGAAAAAAATAAGTTACTTTGAGTCTATATTGCTGACAGTCTTTAACTAACAAAGACTGTCCTTAGACCTGCTGGCCCCATAACAAAGTGAATTTGTTGTGATTTCAGAAACATGCTTTGTTATAAAACACACAAGCCTTCTTGCCTCCTCCTATCCCACTCCCAAAAGGGAGCTGGTAACTGTAGCTCTTTGTGTTTCACTTCAGTGAATTCACATCTTCAGTTATTCACACAGGGTTTTAATTCCTTTGGTCTTGCAAAGAAAATCCTTACATGTTGTATTTTATTGAAGGATGGGAGGAGGAGAAGGAGACTGAAAAGAATATAAAGAATGGTTGAAAGGAAAAGGGAATAACAATTGGAATAGCCCTCTAGAAAGAGCAAATATCATTTTAAAAAGACACTATAGCTGGGAGGTGAGGGAGAGGAACAATTTACTTTTGTTAATAATCAGTGAAATGTTGATTATTATAACAATATGTTTATCATAAGCTGGAGATTTCCAGACCCCAGGTGGAAAGCTCATCTAGGTCTCCTGGTAACTGCACAAAAGAGTAACTCTATTCTCCCTTCCCATTCGGCAAAACAGCCACCAAACCGGGAGGACAGCACATCCATTACCAAAATCATTTGCACAATGTGCTCGAATATAGTCCAGTCCCAGTTCTCAGGAAAATGGATAATATCGATATTTGCTAACAAACCCCATGTTATGCAGTCAAATCCTACACATGCACAAATGTCTTAGCTTGATTCAGCCTAAACACACGAAACATAAACAAAGCAATATTACTACTACAAACACGAGGCAGGACCACAAGGTAATTTTCAGGCATGATTATCTCGATGAACAGTGATCAGAGTCCATTACACTGGGAAATTTTGCAGGATCTGTGAGAACCGATTCAAAGGCGATATTCCAAGAAAGATAATACACCAATAAGCATATTTTTTATTATTTTATTATGTATCTGCTTCCAGGAAAAAAACTATCTTGTTTTGGCATGTGGAGAAAACAGCAAAATATTTAATTTAACCTGGTCTTTCTCTTAATATAACAGTGCAAGGCTATAAAATTACGAGATCTAGGAAAGTCAATTTTCACACAACAGAATGACTCTTAATAGGCATGAAACTGACCTGTATAATCTATGAAGTGTGTCTGGTCTAGTTATTAAGTTTTCAAGTCAATATGTGTAAGAGAATGCCTATCATATTATAAAGAGGAATCAGGGGTTTTTGTGTGTGCGCTCTGAGCCCACAGAGGTTAATTAGAAAGTGGAAGGATTGAAAACTAAGTATTTTCTTACAAGAATGTGTTATTGTTTTTTCATGGGGAATATTTAGCAATGCATCTCAAACTAGCCTGTTTAAAGACCACATCTGTGAGTAACAGAGCTATAAGCACCAAAAAATGACCTTAGGAAAACAGGACAACTCACAACTTGAGTAGAGCCAGAACTGGTATAGTCAGAAATGCAGAATAGGTGTGAACTTTCAAAAAAGATAAAGGTTTCTAAGAAGCTAAAGATTTTCTGATCTCAGTTCTGTCCCTTACAACTAAGAAAGCATTTTTTTTATATATATATATGAAAATTATATGTTTTCCACAGCTGAGAGTATTGCAGGAAGTTTACTTATCTTTCTATGGCTGGTCTCTCTGAAAATCAACTGGAATCATGGATCTTAGCAAATAAAAAGGGATGTAATTTTTGAAAAAGAAAACACATCCAAAGAAAAATGGAAAGACAGCCAAATCCCCTGGGTGTTAATAGCGATGGCCTGCAGCCATACTACCTTGGGTTATGATCTTGGAGTCTCATAGGACAAGCAAGGTCAGACTTGGTCAATACTCAGACAGGACACCTACAAAGTAAATCCAGGTGCTGCAAGTCAGTGTTTCCAGTTCAGTAGCATGAACTTTTCTTCTGTTGAGCATGTAATCGCTGCCACAGGCATGGTCACAGGGGTCATTTTGCTCCTGGAAGTGCTGCCTTCTAAGCAGTTACAAAGTTGTATTCCTGACCACTTGAGGACATTCTTAAAGAGCAGAGGCATAAACCTTCCTAGCCTGTCCAGATTTCAATCAGATATTAAATATTTCAGGCTGTTTTCACTGATTAAATAAGTATTCTTTTCCGTCTTTTCTAAAGCAGAGATTTATTGTTGCTCTGTTCTTCTACATGCACGCACACTTAGTAACCAGCATACTTTGGGCATTGTCTGGTTCAAAGGTTCTTTGTAAGTAAAAACCAACACATTTTGTTTGGAGGGCTAAAAAAATATCACTAATGATGTTGCAGGTTTACCACAATTTTAAATGCAGACTCTTTTTTTTTTTTTTTACTCTACTACTACTTTTCAGTGGTGCTAAGAAAATGCAGGTGATTGCTATAGTACTCTTTTAGTGAGTTCTCTGTCTCACTTTTTAATGTTCTTTCTGTGGTATTTCCTACATTTAAATCCCTTTTTCTTTCCTAATACAGTGGGGACTGTTTTTCAGATCTGTCTTCAGAAATCACTTCCTTTCTGAGAATCCTCAATGGCAACATTTTGACTAGCTCCACCTAAGCCTTATGGGTCTGGCTCCCAAAAGCCCAGAGTGGCTTTGTCCCATTTCCTTGCAGTAAGGTTCACGTTTCCAAGTGCTGAGCAGCCTGAATTCAGATTGCCTATTGCATTACCTAATTTAGGCATGACAATTGCTAGGGTTTCCAAGTTCAAAGTAGTAATGAACAACTTGCACAGCCCTAGAAACAGGGTCATGTTCACTTATGCAAATATGATGCTAAACAAAGTCAGGAGAACTGTCTAGTCAGAGCCCACTGTTAGATGGCTATGGTTAAATAAGAGGAATCTTAGGCTTACTACGTATTTTCAGTATTATGAGGGGACCCTCACAGAGATTAAATTTCTTCTGATTTAAATTTAACATCACTTCATTGCACACTGTGACTCTGTGTGGTTTTCTCACAGTTTTGTTTCTAACAAGTATAGAAGATGAAAAGGAGGGGACCGTACTCCAGAGCTGTTATGCATGAGGCAGGTCCTTTCCTCTTTACATTTTTCTTTTATTGTATGAAGGTCCTTTCTATAAAGAACGGTCAGTCCCCCACTGTAGCTGATTTTTTCTGCAGAAGTCTAACTTTCCAGATGTGCAAGGTTTTTTTGGCTTTTTGCTTTCCCAAATGACCCTCAGCTAGTTGTCTTGTAGAATCGTTGGTTTACCTGTGATGACTTCATGAGAACATCATGTGAAACAGTGTCAAATGACTCATTATAGTCAAGAGATACAAAATCTACTGCTTCTGCCTTACATGTAAGACCTGTTGCACTACCACAGAAAGGAATTGGACAGGTTTTACAGTACTTGTAATAAATAATAATAGATAAATCTGTACTGACTGTTCTATCTGTAAGGACTGTTCTGTCCTTGTTTCTTTTTGTTGTTGTGCTTTCTTGCTTTCTCCCACGCCCACCCCCCACACCCCCCCTTAGGCACTTCCAAATAATTTGTTTTGTTCCACGTCTCTGTCATTTTCCAGGAATCCACACCTGAACGGCTATGCACTCACAGCCTGAGCGTGGTTCCTTCTTGTTGAAGTTAACAGAATACGTTAAACATGTTAAAAAGGAAGTTAACAGGACAACGATAAAAGAGGAATTGTCTGTACCATGTACTTTTGGGGAAATGTCAATATATTGGGCTTTTGCTCATGGGATGTGTGTGCCCTGTCCCATCCCGTCCCCCCCTTCTAAGTGGCTAAGACAAAAACATTTCATGTATTTACCAGCAGCTATGATAAAGTACTGTCTTTACTGACCATTTTTAAAATATTTTGGGGATACAAAAATAATGATAGGAGTTATTGTCATAGTGTGATTTGAAGTCCAACAAAATATTTTATAGATCAAGAAAATATATCTGGGAATAAATAAAAAGCTTTGTCTACCCTATAGAACTCTGTTTTCAAAAAGAGTGACTTGGGGATGCAATTTGGGTCATCATGCTTCACCTTGAAACGTTTCCTTCACTCAGGAAACAGTAGGATCCTTGGATATATAAAAAGTAGCACAATATCACCCCTTTGATAGTTGGAAACCTAGTTCTAATTTCCTGTCTAAACTTATACACAGCCAGGATTTGTGCTAGTAGACTTTTCAGCTCTCCTAACAATACATAAGTTATTCCATTGTCTGTTTTTTGGGGTGGTTTTTCTTTTCCTCTTTCTAAATGAGACAAACTGAAAATTAAAGAATACACCATACTAGGCAGCAGTTATAAATAAGCACTAGAAAAGTTTATTGAAAAAGTGGTGGACTCTTCTCCCACCACTTAGCATTTTTAAAAATGAAATTACAGTATCTGCCTTAAAACTGCATTTTAACCTAGTGTCTGTGTACATGAAGAAAGGGAGGGCTAAACAGATAAATGTGATGATCTGTTTGGTTAAGGAGTTTTTTTTAATCCATCAGTTTTCCTATTACTCCTTGCTTTCCAGAGCCTCAGGCAAAACAAAATCATCTGATCTGCCTTCACCACACATCTAAGACTTGAAGATCTGCACAACTCTTTCTTCAGAGGCTTTCTACCAGGATTATGACACTTCTTTCTTTCACCCTCCAAATTTGAAACATACATATTTAGAGGTTGAACTCTCTGTCAGCTTTGGAAATTGGCTTGTGTTAGAGGCAGCACATCAGCAAATGAAGGCACATTCTTTTGAGGCACTGAAAACTGACTTTTTTCAGGTGTTTGGCAACTGTTGTTCCATCTGGGCCAAGCTGAGATACTGGATCCAGAAAATGTCTACTGTCAGTTCTTGGGAAGTTTGTTGGCAGAAAGGGGAAGGGGGGGTGTTTTCCTCTGTTACTGGGAGAAGATACCAGCTGCTATGGGCAGACCATACCTGAGACATCCTCATCTGTTTGAAATTTTCAGGTACTTTTTCAGGCATTTAAGGCCTACCTGAGTTCTGTCTGTAACATACAATTTTTTACTCGAAGGACTCAAATAATTAAGTCTGAATTAAATCTCTTGCTTGGTGTATTTTATTTTTATAAAGTTGCCAAGAATATAACATCTGGGAAGGAAGCCTTCCACCATTTAACTGAGCAAAAGTGAGCTGAAAATACTATGAAGAGCTACACATCTTATTTTCATCTTTGGGTTTGATAAGCAGCCCGATTAAATCCATCTTTCGTTTTAAATAACAGGAAACATCATGTCACTTGACTAACATACTTTGAGGAATGGGTGCAGTCCCAGCTACTAGAGGAAACTGGTGGATCTTCCTTCGAGTATACCCATCCTGAGTACATATAATACATCACACAATGGTATCTTCGTGAAAAACTAGAAGTTCCACACTACTTCATGTATGAAAAGTTCATACATTCTTTACATATGAAAAGTTAATATAGGGTAAAGTGCCAGGAGCCCTCTTTAATTATCTAGAAAACACTGAAATTGTCTTTTAATGTATTTTTTGTAATATAACTCAGTTTCCTCCTTCCTTTGGCTAATCAAAAATAAAAAACATTTAAAAAAATAAAACCAAACAACTCAACAACATGTATTACTTACATTTTTATAAACAGTGTGTGTTTAAAATTCCATGTGCTGTATACCAACTGACTTCAATGGAGCCGTGATAATTTACACCATCCTAAGAATCTTGGCTTCTAGTCCTTCAGTCACATTTGATAGCCAGGTCTATGGTCATCTTATTCTACAAGATAGAAAAGGTCTGCCAACATAGAGCCAACTGTTAAAAGAGAGGAAAACAGAGGAAGAGAGAGGAAGATGAAGGAAAGAAAGAGGGGGGAGGGGGAAGAGAAGGGATGGATGGACCAGAAAGGAGCCTGCCTTTATTGGTATCCTACAGGAAGTGACTGAAATACATACTGAATGGTTAAAAATATTGAAATAGGTTATGCTGTACTAAAAAATACGAAGACCTAATGGAGGAAGTGTTAACACTTCATCTTTCCCCATCTTTCTAGCTCTAGAGAAGGTATCAGCATCCTCCTTCATTTTTTCCCAAACTGGTGTGACATCTCACACTTTAAGGGCTAAAAATTAACACTGTGGGTTTTATCCTGTGTTTGTAATAAGCTATCCATGCAAATATTCTCTTATACAATGCATTGTGGACCAGAAGGATAAGTGCAAATGGCAGTATTCCACAACCAATATTTAATTTTAATTGAGACAGGGAAGCCTCATATTTTTTACATTCCACAAAAATAACCAAGTAAGAAAAGGAACTGGCCTTTGAATATTATGATCCTGATAGTTTCATCTCTTATTTTGCACTTCATTATTTTCCTTTTTTATCTTACCCACCTCTGCATGATTTTTTTTTAATCTGAAAATACATAATTTTTATTAGGACATATTGCTGGAAAATGTGTTGATAGTCTGAATCATGAAGATGAAAGCATAAAGAAGCCAGATATTTTAGATTTGTTTTTGACTCTGTTGTTTTTGCAGCCAGCACTCCACCTGGGATTGATACTGTTATTTTCTCTATTGAAGCTGGGTTACCCTGACATGCTTGTAGAAGCTGGAAGAGGAAGCTGGCAATATTTATTTCACTCTGGTTTCTGAAGCCACAAGTTTCTCATCTGCATTAAGCAGGTTTTCAACTACCTTACATAGTCCTTATAAGGTATGTACAATCCTTACATACTACCTTACAAGAACAAGACAACATAACCAGTGTGAGTTATGCCCTGCAGGATGGGTTTCTAAGGAATCAGATATGAATTTCTCTCTGAATATCCTCAGCCATTTAGCTTTGACTGGACACCCACATTTTAGATGGCAAAAGTTGTCTGAGATCAATCTCACTCAAAGTATTTATCTTCACTAAGCCAGATCTTCAGATATGTGTCTTCCTGACATGGCACCACTGAACTGAAGTTAATTTCCTTTGTTAAAAACATCTGATAATCTTCTTTTAGTAGAAGCTGTTGAATTTTGCTAAGCGTAGTCCCATGTCCTAAATATTAGACACCTCAGAAATATTATTGGTAAACTGAGGAATCAGAAAATGCCCGAACTAGAATGCACATCCCAAACACATCCTCTTGGCTCTTTGCAAAGAAAGAAAAGTCAGATCCTGCTGTTCCTAATCATCATGGGGAACAGTGTCATTATCCCAAGAGTTGAAGTCAGCAGAAATAGTTATGAAGTAAAATAGAGCAGAGTGCCAGAACAGGAAAGCAGAATCTGGAATTTTGGAGTTTAAATGGAAGCCTCAAAACTGAGAGCCTGTGATATTTAAGCAATGAAAAGTTCACAACAAATCATGCAGCATTCAGAGCCAGCACCTCCCAGTAGGAATGCTCCAGTACACAATCAATTTGTCCTATTTGCAAAGGTTCACTATCTCATGATGCTTAGAAGCTTGCTATTTTTCTCATCCGCCAGGAACATACAACGAATTACAGGTAAACTGCTTTGGGTCACCTCTTTTGAAATGCCAAGTACCCTCAGTGCTGTTTTGTAATGAGTAGAACCTGACCAGAATACAAACACGGTATTTTTTATGCTCTCCATGCAGTTTGGAAAACAACAACATGGTCCCCAAGCAGACTGGCGGATAAATGGCACCAGAGCGCTGTCTTGGCAATGCATATCTCTGTTAGGGTCCAAAACTCTTTGAGCAATTTCAGCTGTCAGGTTGCAGCAGATGAGCCAACCCTTATCCTGCTCAAACCCACAGGCCTGATTAGCACCTGCACTGTCACTCTTCTATCTGCAAGGAAGTAACAAACCTCTTCAACAGCTGTGTAGGTGAAAGTATACCCTGTGGTATATCTCAGCGTCCTGCTACTGTAGAGCGTGATACTGAGTGAGCACAGCACAGATCTAATGCACTGCTTAATGCTTCTGTCTTTGGAGATGACTTTCTGGTGTCCACAAGAACTTCCAAGGGATTTCTTCCCCATGGGATGCAGTGATGCAGGACAGGTCCTTCACTTAGGACACATGCTGACTTATGAACAGTACCAGGTTAAATCAGGCAAGGCTAATTAATATGCATGAAATACTATGATGAGTTAGCATATACCTTTTGAAACAGAGGTTGATGTCTGCATGTGTTAGTACAATGAAGCCTGTAGACATAGTAACCCAATCGCAGGAAAACATTACTGTACTGTAGGCAGTCAAGGAGTTTCATGGTTATAGTTACAGAGAACAATTTAAAAATAAGAATAAAAACCCCTCACTGGAGAGCCTTCAGCGTGGCATCTTCTTCAGGTAGTGCTCAGACAGAATTCAATTCACCTTCCTAAATCAGCTGCTTCAGAAAAATATTTAAATATTTGGTAAAATGAAATCTATGTGTTTGTTTTAATATAATCCAAATGAATAATGACACTCTGTGAATAACCATTATGATTAACTTTAGTATTGCAATTGGGTTGTATAAGTTGAATGGTTTGTGGCTTTCCTTAAGAAAATGGTTCACATATTTTTTACAAAACTCTCATCATGACGATAATGCATTGATATATTAGTAAAAGAGTTTAAAAACTTGTTGGAGGTGTTTTTTTTTTTCTTTGCAAAATATTGGTAAATGCCCAAATAATTCTTAAAAAAAATGTCTTGTCCATGATGTAATACAAAATTTTGGTTTGTTTCATGGGAAGAGAAAAACTGCAGAGAGTGAAAAAAATGTTCACTTATAATATAAATTGCTCATTCAGAGATTTCAGCTCAGCTTTTCTCTAAATTGCTCTGCAGCAAAAGCCATACAAGGCCATGGAAATGCCATTTCCATTAGATTTGCAGGAGAGTCTCAGATTTAACTCTTACAGTAAGAACAGAAAATTACTGTACAATTTTTTGTGAGCCAAGTTCCTAAGTGACCCTTATTTGATTAATATTTTTTTTTTTGGTGGTAATTTTAACATTGCTATTATACTCATTCTGGAATAGGTAACTCATAGTCCTTACATGCCAGACAGAATTGTTCTTCATGCCACTCTGGAAAACAGAAATAACCTAAGGAGTTCAACCATTCCATTTGCTTATATGCTGCAAGCCTCTATAATTCAAGGAACACTTAAATGCCTGATCAGAAACTCTGGATCCTAAAAATGGTGAATTTAGGAAGCAATGGTTGTATGACTTTCAGATGTATAAGGCTGTTTTCACAAAGGACTATCCTTCCACAATGGAAATATTTTTAAGAAAGGCAGATATATTTTCCACTCCTCTATGCTTTTCTGCTTTGTGAAGGCATGACTCTCAATTCCACTGAGAAGTCGTGAGCTGATGAAACTGTTACTCTCAAGTCTTCCCTAATTTACTCAATGCTACATCAAATCAGTTCATGTTTATTTTTATACCATATTGGAAAGCTGTGCATAGGTATTTGTGTTGTAATTCTGACACTATATAGAATAGTTTCAGAAATAATGTGCAAGATTGCAGTGCTCTAAGAAAATCTCACTAATGGTCTTTCTCATAGTTGTAAACTTAAATTGGCAAAGAATACTAATAGAAATTTGCATATAGCAAATGACATTTTTCCTATTACTTAGTAAATTGCAGTGTGTCTGAAGCCAGCCATAAGCAAAAAACACTTTAATTGTCTATTTAAGTGGGATTACTGTGATATTGTTTCTAAAACTCAATGTAGATCCTTCTAATAGGATTCATAACAGCTCAGATATACTTTCTTATTCGAGATGAAATTGCCTGCGAACTATTCTGCTCGAAACAAAAGGTTTCTATTTAAGTAACTTGGTTACTTGAACAATGGTAGAACAATTTCGAAGTCTAGCAAACTTAGTTCCTAATGTGTATTAAGGTTTTCCATCTTTACAAACAGTACTCTCTAGAGCAGGCACGTGCACTGTTTCAAAGTGTGATTTTGTTTCTTACCATCTCATGGTGATCTATATAAAATGCAACCTTTGCTGTAACATCAATAAAGCTTCTCATAAGCTTTATTGATATTATGGAGACTCATCTATGATATTCTCCATGTAGGCTTTAAATGCAGTCCTTTTTAACGGATTTTGATAATGAGACAAGATTCAGTAGAACACGTGTTTGAGTAAGTTAGAATCACGGAGTCATTTAGGTTGGAAAAGACCTGTAAGATCAACCATTATCCCAGCACTACTAACCACTAAGCCATGTCTCTAAGTGCCACATCTACACATCTTTGAAATCCCTCCAGGGATGGTGACTCAAACGTTACCCTGGGCAACCTGTTCCAATGCTTGACAACCCTTTTAGGGAAGTTGTTCCTAACACCCAATCCAAACCTCCCCCGGCATAACTTGAGGTCATTTCCTCTTGACCTGTCTCTTGTTACTTGGGAGAAGAGACAGACCCCCACCTGCCTACAACCTCCTGTCAGGTAGAGTGATAAGGTCCCCCCAAGTCTCCTCCAGACTAAACAACCCCAGTTCCATCAGCCACTCCTCATAAGATTTGTGCTCTAAACTCATCATTCAGTTTTGTTGCCTGTCTCTGGACACGCTCCAGCACCTCTACGTCCTTTTGTAGTGAGCGGCCCAAAACTGAACATTATTAGAGATGTGGCCGCACCAGTGCTGAGTACAGGGGGGTGGTCCCTGCTGGCCACGCTGCTGCTGACACCGGCCAGGGCGCTGCTGGCCGCCGTGGCCACCTGGGCACACGGGGGGCTCATGCCCAGCCGGCTGCCGACCAGCCCCCCCAGGCCCTTCCCCGCCGGGCAGTTCCCAGCCCCCTGCCCCCAGCCCGCAGCGCTGTGGGGGGCTGGTGTGACCCACGGGCAGGGCCCGGCACTCAGCCCCGTTGGGCCTCATACAACTGGCCTCGGCCCCTCGGCCCGGCCTGCCCGGACCCCCTGCAGAGCCCCCTGCCCCCCAGCAGGTCACACTGCCCCCAGCTCGTGTCCTCTGCAAACCCACTGCGGGTGCGCTCCAGCCCCTCGTCCAGGTCACTGGTGAAGACATCAAACAGGACTGGCCCCAGCACTGGTCCCTGAGGACACCACCTGTGCCCAGCTACCGAGTGAATTTGACTCCATTCACCACCATGCTTCAGGCTTAGCTATCCTGCTGTATTTTTATGGAGCAAGGAGTGCATCCACCCAAGCCATGAGCAGCCAGTTTCTCCAGAAGGATACTGGGGGAAAAGTTTTGACACTGAAATTTCATTTAAGTATATCTGTATATTTTTGAGGTATGCGTCTAGCAGTGGACATGATAGTATCAAAAAATCTGAAATGTCACATTCCATTCTTTCCATTAGCTCAACAATTCCAGGTTCATTCTGACATTCCTGAAAATCAGAGACCTCAAGGCAAAGCTGCTTACCACTAACCGGTCTCAGCAAGAGATTCTACATCTGACAGCCACTTACTGGCTAGTGTCAGAAAGAACAACAAAATAATGATTCCCAAACTTTCCAAAAAGGCAAGACACTCCCAATAACATGGAACTTCTCTGTAAAAAATATGTTCAGGTATTAACAATATTTTGAAACTAGTTGATGATAATAACTACAAACAGTCAAAGCAGTGAACAACAGCAAAACACTTGTGCCATGTGCTTTGAAAAAACACACCACTCACCCTTTTCTTAGACTGCACAAAAGACCTACAGCACTACATGAATGCAATCTCTCTCTCAGAAAGGCTTCTTAAGCTCTTCTCCCACCACATATCTCTGCTCGAGCTCAATAAAGAGTTCTCTGAACTAGCCTCACATGAGAGCACAGAATGTTCTGGCCCCTTGCTAGCAGAACAATATTTTGTATTGTTCTTTATTAGACTCTGATCTTCCAAGTTCTGGGTTCTACATCTCAATACGTGAGACACTAAAGAGAAGATCTTATGTTGAAGATGCAGTGAAAGAGACAGAAAAAAGTTCTTCACAATGGTTTTAAGGAACACTAACATAACTGAAAATCAAGTCCTTCAGAGTCAAGTAACGGGTCGTTTGTAGTAATACGGTGTAAAGAGCCTGACAAACACAGAGCATGAGCTCTCCCAGTGTGGACCATTAAAATTTATCATACACAGTTCATTAAGAGTGTGATGGAGGAAAAATGGAAACACGTGGTTCTCTAAGGGTTTCCCATAAATTTCCCATAAATTGTATAAATGTTTCAGACCGGGTCTTTTTTTTTTTTTTTTTTTTTTTTAATCCAGAGCCCCCGGAAATGTTTTCTTTTCAGGGCATTATGCTTCCTTTAAATTACCTTTTTCATATTGGTACTGTGGCAGTAGAGAACAGCCAGCAAAAGGCACAATCATAACGCAACTACAGTTATACCTGAACAAATGTATGCTGCTGTTAAACATGTTTCCTCTTCCTTCCTAGCTGTATCTGTTGACATGATTTGCTCTCAGGGAAATAGGCAAGTGCAGGTTTAAGGAGTAACTGATTTCCTGTTGGTATTTTGTAAAAAATAAACAGCTTGGTATGAAACTGAATGTTAATTAAAAAAGCAAACAAACAAAAACAAAAAAAAAGCACAGAAAAGCCAAAAAACCTGCAACTCATCATGAACATGTCATGAGATCTTCTCCATCTTTTTGCAAACAAAGCCTTGTAACTTTTGTCAGTGACTGGATTGTTCATCTGAGAATTAGGGCTTGATTTTTCTTCTAATTCCATCACTTTATAAAGTTGAGTGGCGCTCTCACACCATAAAGTTCACAGTTCTGGATATAAAAGAAGCTGAGCAAGGGAAAGAATGCTGGTGTCCTTGGGATTGGTTGTTCGACAGAGCTCTGATCAGTTCTCTGTTCCACCGCACATTAACTGGGGGATCTCAGTAAGCCCCTCAGGGCTGGACACACCAAAGTTCTCAAGCATCACCCCACACTTCTTTTCCCACTGCTGGCTGCAGCACAGCTCAGAGCTTTTAGGTGGTGCCTCAGCTCCCATCCAGTCTGTAGGAGGATGAAGGCTTATACAGTCACTTAGACTGGGACCCATAAATCAGTACTACACCAGACATCAATTAATTGCAAAGTAACCAGCAGACTTTTGCAGATCCTTCTTTCAGGCACACACGTAACAGGAGTGAAGACAGCCAGCAGTGCAAACAAAACATAAAAAAAATAGGACACTTTTCTAGAAGCACCTTTCCTGTGTTTTCAAATGTAAACATCATTATGCTGTGCTTGCCCGGATCATGTCTCTACATGGTGAAACCAACTCAGAAACCATGAGAAGATTTTGATGGGAACAAATGTTGTAAGGATATCTACAGAAGCATCAGGCAGGTGTCAGGCTGCTAGTGCAGGCAAGGTGGCAGCAGCTCTGGACAAAATCTGCAGCAGAAACTGAGACAGTGCTAGCTTCGCTACTGAAAACACAGATGCTTGCTTGTTGTGTAGCTTAGTGAACACTTCTTTCCCCCTGCCCATTATTAGCAAAAGGCCAAAGGTTTTGTACTGACCTAATCGGGCAGAGCCTAGGGAGTTGCCTGTACTTGGCTGGGATGATTTGGGTTGGTTTAGCTGTGATAGCAATTACCTACTGGTCAGGTGAGTACTGTCAAACTTGATTGTAGCTTAGTTCTATGAATACCATATCTGATAAAGGCCTAACCCACGTAGTTACTGAGGAACTAAGATGAAACCTTCATGTACGTTAGTGTGGGGGGAGGATACTGTGGTGGTTTAGCTAATGGGTGAACATAGCCAAACTTTGAAGAAAGGACACGTAAGCAGAGTGTGTTAGTAAATATACTCCAGCTGGGAGAAGGAAGAAATTTGTACCATTGATACCAAACTTCTCCTGGCAGAGAACGCAGGATGGTGCTGACCTGCTACAGTTCCCTCTGCTTGCCGAAGGCAGGTACTGCCAGGGGAGGATCCCGGGGACAGCCAAAGGGTAAGCACAGCACCAGTTAAAAGTGGTGCAAAATGGAAAGCTTTCATATAACTTTTTTAATACCATTAGGATTACTCTTCAATAAATAGATTATTTGGCATATTACTGTAACTGTTCTATTACAAGTGCTGTGTGCTGATTAGGCTGTAAGAAAAGCTTGTGTCAACCATTGCCTTCAGACGCCTAAGTAGACAGGTTGTGGTTTTCAGGATAGCACACTAGAAGTGAAGAAAACTGTTAATATCTCATTTTAAGTGCTTCAGTGCTTTGTGTGATCTAGTTGTAATTTTTCTTGCTGTGTCTGTGTTTTTTTTCAACCATGTCAAGTGCCAATTTCTGGGGACAGCTGCTTTCACATTGCCAGAGGATGTTGGGTTCAAGCCTATGCCCAAGTTTCCTGGCCTGGTGAGGCAGTTTAGCTCACTTGAGATTCTAGGTAGAGTATTTGGATTCAGGGAAGTCTGAGCTCAAGCTATAGATAGAAAATAAGGGGATGCCTATAAGTCCCAGTGCTCCCTGGTTCTATAGCAGTACTTAAATAACTTTCAGGGGTGATATTAAAAAAAAAAACAACAACAAAAAAAAAAACCCAAAACCAATAAACAACTTTAAAGACTGTGATGAGTCCTGGTGTTTATTAATGAAGGTTATGTGAATAACAGGAAAATATTTAAACAAATTAACTTCTCTTACAGGATATTAAGATTTTTTTTAATTAAAGATTAGGGAGGGTAAGGAACCTGTACCATTTTTCATGTTGGCAGGGAAAAAAATCCTTCTCTTTTGTTTTTTAAAACTAGACATGGAGTCTGAGATCTCAAAGGACCTGAGAATGAGGAAGAGAAAAGATTAGGAACTCAATATCTCTAGGTATTTGCTGGTCAACTTTTACAAATCAAGCCAGATTTCCAGTCTTGGAGAGACTGGGTGTCAAAGACAACTAGGTAAAAATCACATACGCATTTGAGGGTCCCTCTTGCATCAAATTTAACTCTGAAAGAATGCCAGCACTCTACGTGACCCAAGCGCAGCAAACCCCACACATCTGCCTCAGGTTTGGGGTCTGTCACGAGGAATTGCCTAGTTTCAGGCAAGGTGGCAAGGTAGACAGAAACCATATCATGCTTTGTTACTTCAACCATATTCCATGGCCAGGTTGTTACTACACTTGGAACTGAAACTCGGAGAGGTATCTTACCATGAAGCAGGGAATATTGGATTTCCCACAGTTACAGCTGTCAGCCATACTAATTTCAAGATGTTCAGTATTTACTGAGTGTGTCACTGACTTCTTATCATTTAAAGGATCAAGTTTATAGCATTAAAAAGTACACAGAGCAATAAAATTGCCTTTGACGTTGATCAAATACCTCAGCAGAATAGATGCTCATTCCCTTGAGAACTTGTACAAAGAAACCAAGATTAGATGAAAAGAAAGAAAGGATTTAATCAACATTATTTCAGGATAGGAGCTAATTTCCTACAGGGATTGATCCCTTTCATACTCTCAGTACATTCTCTTTGTATAGAAACTTTTCATATCATTCATATAATCTTTTTCATCTATGAACTTTCACTGTCATAAAAAAGACGAAGAGAGAAACCTCTGACTTTTGGGTTTTTTTCATCCACTTTCTCTCTTCTAATTCATGTCCAAATATTTTTTACTTTAGCAGTTTTGAAGAAATTTATTAATAAATTGTTGTTGCATTTTGAAGGCATGCTAAAAGCAAGTTAAGGTTGTTTGTTCTTAGGAACCCCCAAAAGAATTTTTCAAAGTTTAACATTTGGGGGGGTGGGGGATTATTTTTAAACTCGGAAGCCTCATATTTTAGAATGGTTGGAAGTGAGTAGAGAAATGAAATAGGAAGGTAATTGTTTTGTTTGCCTGCCCTTAATGCTGACATTTCTCCAAGGCAGATGTTTTGAACAGACAAGGGGGGAAAAGCAGATGAGAAATTAAATTGTTCAGCCAAAGTACCATAGAATTTAGGAACTGTGAGTTGAACCCTGATTTTTCTTAAAAACTCCCAGACATTATCACTGGACAGGATCCAGCTGTGAGCCAAACTAGTAGAGCGATGTCATTTCTTCTTTGCAGTTTCCCATGTGCTCATCTCTCTCAGAAATAGCTGCAAGTACCAGTCTCCAGCTATTTTTTAACTACATTTCAGGTTGCGAAACTGAACTTCAGTCCTGGATATTGACTTTGAACATTGCATATAAACTGCAGAGTGTGCAACACATAACACAGAAGCAAAGCATAGAGTATTTCACACATGCTCCACTGCTTCTCAATTAAAAAGGTTCAAACCCAATTCAGTGTGCCTGTTTTAATCTCCAAGGCTGAGGTACCAAGAATTCACTCCTTCCTTTGTGAGCCATCTAGAGAGATGGAAGACAGGGCACAACTTTGAATCAGAAATGGCTTAGTGGAGGAATACAGAGAGTGTAACTCTTATCACAAGAAAACAGAGTCAGCCTCAGCCTGGCGATCTTTGGAGCAGAACACTCCTCCTCCTCTTGAACAAATTATGCCACAATAATGAAGGCTAGCTGCGTGACAAGGGAAGGGACATAATGGAGAGGGAGGGGAAAAGCAACTGGAAAAGAATGCCTGAATCAAGCAAAAGGACAATATGGTTCCTTTGTAGCAGAGCCTGTGCAGTTCTTAATTTTTGTTGGGGTGGTTTAGTAATCTGGTGACAAAGGAGGTCTTAAAGAAACTCGACCAGATGTGCACCAGTTATCTGAACACTATAGTTCATAGCTAAGAAGAGAAAAAATATATATAGCAAATGAGCAAGGATTTTTCCTTTCCTACACTGCAAATGTAACAGACTTTCAGCGCCTCGATGATTCTACCACATTTTTGGCACTATAGATTACAAGATCTCATATTATCTAGCTAAACAGGAGCTTTGTTTGCTTTAAAGACCAAATTATACAAAGGGATTCTAGTGACTATCTATTTGACTCACAAAGAATTCTAGTTTGCTCAGGATGAGTTTATGATCTTCCAAATAAATAAATAAAAATATCTTGCTATGAACCTGAAGATATTCTTGAACCAAAGCAACAGAGAATAGTAATTTATTGAATATAAATATACTTCTAAATTACAACTTGAATTAATGATGGAATATTGACCCACATAGCGTATCTCTAATAACCAATTCCTAGCATATATACTTACAAGTTAATATACCTTAACAATGCATTAACAGAAAAGCAGATGAAAGTATAAATTCAATCTTTTAATCACCCTATCTTTTATTAAGTACCATTAGATTATTTTGCCATGTGCAAAGTTAAACCTAGAAGTATTTCAGCATTAGTTTGGCCAAATTACAGCACATAAAAAAAGTTTATCATACCATCTTCAACTTTAAAAAATTTAGTCTTAGCATATCCATCATAATTAAGAAAAGTAATTTGTTGTGGTCTTCACTGAGTTACATGTACTGCAAAAGTGATAAGATTAGTGAAATGAACATAACTAACCAACTTTGATTATTATATTTCTTGTAGCACAAAATCTGTTAAAATGAGTAAGAAATGTATCTTTAAATTTTTATGGCTATGCCAGCAAGGAACTAAATTTTGTTTAATTTTATTGGCATAAAATCATAACAGAATCACAGTGACTGCTGCTTTAACATCTCCTGATCAGATCCTGATCTGAGCTTGCAGGATCGCACACTGGGAAAAACAAAAGAAAAGTCAACCATTCACTAAGAAACAGCAAAAGCCCTGCAACATATCAGTGTTAAAACCTGCTTTTTGATTTATAGATTAACAAGATTACTCTGGAGTTGGTGAATAATAATGAATACGATCACAGTATAAAGAACTGTGCAAATGTAAAAATAACTTGCAGACACCAAAGCACTCTAATTAATATACAGCTGTGAGGATGGTACTGAAGAATGTGCTTTCACACCTCTGCTTTTACAAATATTTATACGGTTTTGCATATAGATGCATATATTAATGTATGTATATAACTTTATTTGTATACCTTTTTTGGAAATTTTTTGTTGTATAACTGTAAAGGAATTATAGAGGAATGGAGGCAGGTTAATGAACATTGATAATATACAGCTGTGGGCTGGCTTCAGGGGCGGTGGGTTGGCTGATGTGGATGATGTGCAGCTGTGGCTGGTTCCTGCTAAGTAGTTAAATAGCTCATAGGGGTATGGAAGAGGAGTACTGGATGGAGAGAGACACAGAAGAAGCAGAGGGAGGAGGGAGAATGCCCCAGACGTAGATGAGATAAGGAGAGGCCCTGGGAGAAGCAGGGGGCACAGATGAGGAGGGGCTGGCTGGAGAAGGAGCCTGGAGCAGGAAGAATCTGGACGCAGCAGAGGCAAGAAGCAGGGTGAACTGGCCTGAAGAGGATGAAGAAACAGCAGAGACAGTAGATGAACTTTTGAAACCTTGGGGGAATAGGTGGCTGTGCTGGGGCAAGGTGCGAGAGCTACTTATTGAAGTTAACCTGGTGTGGGGTGGTAAAAGCCTTGTTGCAGCCAGCTAGTTTTAATAGTGCTGTGATATACAACTTATTTATATATCTGCCTTTATGTTGTTTGCATATGTTAATGCATTAGAAGCATTTCATATTCTGCACTTTAATTGTAGCTCCAGTTTTTGAGTCATGATAAAATTTTATAGTTCCAGGTCATTAGTACTCCAGAGACCTTACAGTGCAAAAAAGACAAAGGTACAAATTCCAAAAGGTGAAAATGCCACAGAGAAAAGCAGCTTATGAGACTTCACACCACTGATGAATGTGACATGTACCTAGATGACGTGGGCTGTGCTCTACACAGGTGAATTGGTTCCCAAACAGAGTCCTCTTATTTAAAAAAAAAATAAAAATAAAAAATCACAACACTCCTCAGGCTACTTTGTAAAAAGAGCTGATGATTGGGAAAAATTCTGGAATTTTTCAGTATGCTAATGCTGGAATATGTAACAAACCTTGCTGGGTTTTGATGAGCATGCGGTTGGCTTCAGACAAGACTCCCTCTGCAATCCGGTGGCTGTGTGTGGGTGCTGTCCAGCTCACTGCTGCAGCTACCAAGGCTTTCTGACCGCAAGACCAACAGTGCAAGAGGATTGAGAAAGTCACAACCAAAGCAAGCATTTATTTTTTTTTTTCTCCACTTTACAACTTTTCTTCTTGGGATAGCATTAGTGAAACTGTGCGAGTGGCCTTTTGGCCACTCCACAAGAGCCTGATCAGCTTTATTTCTCATATTCTCTGGTGAGCTGAAGTGAAATGTGTCAGATTCAGGACGATTCAGTCAGCAGTTGCTGGGCTTTTGAGGTCCACAGCTGAGATGCAGTATATTAGAGCATGAGTAAAGATTATGGGAATTACCTGCCCTTTCAGAAAAGCCACAATTTCTTGTGGCTAATACTGAAATAAAGTGAAACATCACCTGTATGACAATTTTCAACTTGTTGGTCTGTTTGAGGAAAAATGGGGTTAAAGATATTTCTAAAGACAAAATGGCTTCCTAGACATTGTGAATTTAAAGTAGTTTACTGCCTGCATCTCCAGCAATAAACCATTCACTGGTGTTCTGTTCACCGGGGGAGGCAGACAAAGTACACAGCTGAAATATTTCTACACAAATAGCAAAATTCATCATTGCCCCCAAGTTCTTCTTGTGTACATGCCACACACGTAATATTTTATCAGTTTTCAGGCACAAGCCTAAATGCCTGTTGCTCCTCCAGTTATAGATTTTTCCCATTGGAACTATTATCCATAATTTCAGAAAAAGCATCCATCATCTCAAAAAATATAAGATAAGGAGGCTGACAGGTTTAACACAAATCTCTGTATAATACTTCACTCATATAAGTGCATGCACAAACACATACCAAGGGTTTGGCCAAACTGTAATACTTTGATTCAGGATCAAACAGATGTCTGTATAATGACTCTGTGCTTTTCTGATCCTGTGAGCTAGCCGAGCACTGTATCGCTCCAGAAGTTAAAGGCATTTCTGACGCTGGGCATCACAGTAGTTGTTCTACTTTCCTATAAGAATCCAGATAAACCGATAGAGACTGTGGTGATAGTATAGGGAAAATACTCAGTTGGCTTCCTTTAACAGTTTCCATCCTGTGAAGTGTGATACAGTTTAACCTGGTGTTATTATAAGAACTGATTTAACCTGGGACAAAATCTGGCTTGTTGAGTAGCACAGAAATAGGAATTAATTATTCTCAATTTTTTATGAGTGTTAGTTCCCAAAAACTAGTGTTTGTCTCAGTCTCCCCTTCTGATAACTAGAAAAAGTTGGCATTTTGAGAGTGATGCAAACAATTTGTAGTAATGTTTGAAACAAATAAATTACAATAGAACTTGGTTTAAAGAAAATAAACCACTAAACAAATAAAATATTGTGAGCTGTCCAAGTAATTTCCAAAGAAGGGTATCTTGCAGTTAAATTTCTTCAGCGACCTTCTACAGTAAAGCTCCATGCTACATAAATCAGAAGAAATCACTTGGATATAAAGACAAATTATGTGATATATTGTAACTAAAAGAAATTATTTCTTAAGAGAGCCATCTGTAAGTATGTATTCTGCATGTTTTCCTATAAATAATGCAGAAATTTTGCATTGTGAAGACAAATAAAGACTTATGCTCTCAGTCAGAGTTCTCAGACCCATGATCCCTGTCAACCTCTTCATTTTATAATAACAAATTGATTTTCAATTGGAAATGAACAGTGATCCTTCACCTTGATTTATGGAATCAGAAAATTCTCGTGGGTTTTAAAGTAAATAGTCTGATTTATAGCTTTTGAGGCTATCCACAGAAACTTATTCCCATAACTGCCATAATTTTACACATATTTATATAATGTTGGAGTGAGAGAGCCTTCCAAGTTATTCACTATTGCACTAATTTGTCTGGTTCTCACTGTATTTTCCTGATTTATTTTAGAAGTTAAATTCTTGACAACAGAATTAAAGCAAAGTGAGGGCTTCAGAAATCCTGGACTGAAGAAATAGAATTCAAAAAGCTGTATGCTTATTGCTGGATGCTGAAATCCAGAGAATTTGAACGCCGCATCCAAATGTAAACAAGTTCAAACCTTCCTAAGCTATTGTTCTGATACAGAGTGTGGGCAGAAAATAATACTTTTGTAATTTGTTGTTGTTGTTGTTGGCTTCTCTACTAAGAGGAAGCTAGTTTTATGTTAGGATTATAATTATCATGGCACAAGCCTTTAAAAGAAGGTCCATTTCTACGCATCTGGGCACAATTCATTACTGCTTCAGGCACAGAAAAATGAATATTCCAAATAGCTTCACGTGATTACAAACCAAAGACAAGAATTTAATCTTGTCTATAGAATAAATAACAGGAGTCATCAGAGTTGGGAGTTAATAAAGCAGAGAAGTTCAACAAAACATTGCACAATTTTTTTGTTTGTATCAAATTAGTTGACTGGCTACCTCTAGCTATCTCAGTTTAAAATTTGATAAGATACAAAGACAAGGCAGTTTCTGCTGTGATGTTACTAGTCGAGTTCGGTTCTGTACTTTCCATATAGATTTTATTTTAGTGAGCAAAAATTGCCTCTGTCTCTAAAAGCATTCTGCAGCGTGATGTGTATTTCAAGCCCAAAATAACCTTTCCCAAAAAAACCCCGCCCACCCAGTCTGCAGATGGAGAAAGGCACAGGCTACAACACAAGAGGTTATTAATAGACTGTGGTTATTTCTCTAAATGGACAGATACGAACCTATGAAAGCAACTGCTGGATGCCCTGTTTTCATGCAAATGTCCCCAGCGATAATGGATTGTGCAGCAAATCCTTGGCCAAGGCACAAAGATGTACCGCAAATCCCCCACTCTTCTATCATGCTGACATCTGAAGCGCCCAGCAGAGAAAAAGAGAAAATGGCTTGTAAACAAATTACTTCTTCATTTATTATCTGGCAAAAAATGTAATAGAGGAGAGAAGGAAAGAAATATTCAGTAGTATTTTGGGGCCAGCTGTCACTGTCATGCAAGGCTTGGCCGATGCTGAGTGAGATATAGAGCAAGAGCTCAGTTCTTGCCATACAGTTGCCTCCCTCATACTGTTCTTATTTTCCTATAAAAATCATGCCGTGTGTGCGTGTGTCTCAGGGGGTTGAGTACAACCTGATTACCTGATTCCTGTCTTTCCAAGGGGGCTTTCTTGGGATGGGTCCCAGTTAAGAGAATGGTGGGAAGTGGTGTTTGGTGCTCGCTGCTCTGGTTGGAAGGTCTTTTGTGTTGTTCCAGTTCCCAGGGGAATAGCTGGCAGTGGTACTTTGGAGGGAAGCTGTGGGGTTCAGACTGCAGCGAGGTGGATTCAGACTGCAGGGAGGTGGACACACAAAAATACCTCTTATACACCCAAGCAGATTGTCTGTACAGAAATGGGCCTTGGGCAGCCAAAAGCACCTTCAATTGACTCTTTTCCTTTAGGTCCACATTTAGCTTCCAACACGCACATTCAAATGCTGTGATTTCACGTACACCAGCTCTGCTTTTAAATTGCTGATTCTTCCAGGCAAAGATTTGTATTCGTACTTCAGAGCTGTGTCAGACCACGTGTGCTGTCCATAAGGTGGCTTTGAATAATACAGGTGTGTCCTTAATCTGAAAAAGATTATTTGCAAATTTCCCAAACTCTCTAAGAGAGTAGTACAAGCATTTTAAGCACTACTAAAGCTCACATGGACACAGGCCAAGCCACGTGAAGCACTGCCGTTGCTTTGTGCATTATGCGAAATGGCCAATTTACATCAGCAGAGCATACGGCCCAGAAGATTAAATCCGGCAAACATTGCTGGTGGGGTGGGAGATTGCTCCTGCCTCAGCTTTCCGTGTGATGGTTCCACTGTTCTGAAAGCACACAGTGTTCAAAAGTGTATGAAACAACACCCAATATGAGATATTTGCTGGCAGTTATGCAGGAATCACCGCTGGCCTTGTAATCAGGGAAGCCTACTAAGTCCAAATACTCATTTATCATATCATTAACTTTGTGCTCAGTTTCATAAAGAGGAAAGCAGCTTCATGAGGGGTACTCACTGCTGAATTAAAGCTCAAACTGTTGTCCATTGTTCATTTGCTACAGTACATAGGTTCCTGGTGACATTCAGCTAATGAATTTTCTTGATGATTAACTACCCGTTATATGTGGCCATTGTAATGGAAACGTATTAGCTCCTGTTACAAGTGAGGTGGTTGTGTCATTACTAGGAGTGAGCTGGTTTTGTCTTTTTTTCCTCCTCCTCCTCCTCCTTTTTTTCTTTCATGAAGCCAAAGCAAAGCAAAGCTTGGGAAAATATCATTAAAATTCAACAATTTGCTGAAAAGAAAACACTGCTCTGCTGAGCAATAAAACGTATTTAGATGCAGCTTTTTCATTAGCTGTTGAATTAGAAGAAAAGTGAAATGTAGACATGGATATAAACTAGTTCCTATTTGGAGTTTTTACATTTATTTTCATTACAATTGTAATTATACGGACCATGATCCAGAAGTAAGTCAAAAAGAAAAAAATAAAAATATAAAGACCATGCACACTTTGTAGACATATTTCTCTGAGAACAGGTCTTACAATTAAGTGAGGGTGTTCTCTTTCTTTGCCCGTTTTCAATGCAGTTCACATTCTGAGGGTGCTCTGCTGTTGCTTAAACTGCACTGACATCTTGTGGCACTGAATTAGTAGGATCCTAAAAATAAAATCTTAAACCTTCATAAACTATGAGTTACCTTGTTTTCTTCATGCAAGCGCTGCCCTCTTTAACTCTGAAGCTGTTTAGTGTTTACTTGCTGGTGATCAGAGGAGGGCTGTGTTACGGATGTAGGGCAGCCTAGTGCATGAACACTGTCACATATGTTTTAAAAATGAATTTACCATTGCAAATGTAGGTATTAATGTGAGAAGTTATCTACAGCTTTGTGCCACTACTCAGGAGCACTCACCAGGGCAGTGAAGCAGCTTTAAAGCTGGGATTAATCTGACCAAAACCACCTAAAATTTTGAGACGTCATGACAGAATAAGGTTTTGTCCTGTTATAGTGGATGTATGTGAAGCCTGTTGACTAAAAAGCCCATGTGGGTGAGCACTCACACTCACACCCTCTCTCACACTCACACACAGCATGAGAGAATGCCATTAATTTCCTAGCTGGTGTTTTATCACCTTGGCAACCACAAACCATTTAGAATAACCAGGCCTTTTCATCACTGAAAATGAAGACAAGATACTGGCAGCAATCATCGGCTGAATAAAGATCTCCTAGTGGAAGTCCACATACGGAACAGAGTATTCGGCAGCAAATTAGGCTTCAGCAAACTCCAAAGGAATAAGGTTTTATTTTATCTTTTCAAAAGGCAAGGAAGTAGTTTGTGACGATCCATTGGAAGCAAAGTGAAAAGCAAACCACTGCTACATAAAAAGAAGGTTTCAAGGGGAGACAGCTGCAGCAGTGTTTTGTCTGTCATTGTATTCTTCACCCACTGAATGCTCCTAAATCCTATGAGTATTATCAGAGGTTATATACTCATATCAAAGGAAACGGCATCTCCCTAGGAAACCACAAGAATATAGGTATACACTTAAACACTTAAGATGAAGTAGCATTTCCATCACACTCATGTTCGTGTTATCCATTGCTGCAGCATCTGAAAATCTCTTTTTTTTTTTGTTTAGTTTTGCTGCACAAGACCCTTTTGAGATGGAGAAACATTATTATATTTATTTTACAGACAAAGAATTGAAGCAGAGGTAGATTAAATTGGTTGTCTAACCGGAGAGAAAAAGGATGTGAGGAGAAAGGATGAGAGAAAAAGGATTCAAAGTGAGGAATTTAAATGCAGGCGTCAAATGAAGGGGAACTAGCCAGTCTCTGAATTAGCTGGCACATTGTTGTCCAGCTCAGTTTTTCCTCCCACTGATTCTTCATATAAGCTGTCTAATACATCTGATCAAGTGGCATGTTCTGTGGGATTTGCAGAGATGCTGAAAAATGAAATCAAAAGGAATTCCCATTGGGAGACTAAGGAAAAAAAAAAAAAAAAAAAAAAAGAGTACAGACTGACTAAAGTGAGACACAATAGCTTGATTTCTGAAAGCACTTGGCTCTTTGGGAAAAGGTCTTTTTTTAAACGCATTTTCTGACTTTTAAAGTTATGCTCACATCAACTGTATTTGAACTTTTGTATGAGGTTTCTGCTAGTGTTACAGAAACTCTGCTTTATTTCCATGTGTGCTTGCAGAAAGCCAATAATGATGACTAATGGGCTTTACCAAACCATGGGACTGAAATTTTAGCATATAATCACTCACATCCATGATGTCAAATATTATTTGTGTATGGGTCTTTTCCTCTCCTGAACGTATAATATACCTATACTGCTAAGAAAAGGAAATTTAGAGTAGTCCAGTCACTTTCCTGATTTTTGCCATGCTCAGTTTTAGGCTTGATTGGCTTTTTTTCTTCCATATTCCAGACAAAGCAGCCAGTGAGGGCACGCCTGAGCATCTCTGAAAGCCAGCTTAATGGGACCTGTGGTACTTAATGCAGGATAAGCAATTTTCTAATACAGCTCACCCAAGCAGTTGATAAAGTGTATCTATTATTGCATAAGAATATGACATCGTTGCAATACATCTTATAAAACAAGACCTTCTATTACATAAAAATCCTCCAATCTACTAAGTTTTCCTTTCCTAAAGATGAAATTAGGAAAATTCTGTAAAAAACCTAGGCAACATTTCAACAACTAAATATCCAAATGCTGACAATTTTCAAATATTGGTGTGTTCATTTCCAGAGGTCTGACACTCCAAGAATCTTCTCCCAATACACTAATTATACTACTTCTTGATTTCTCCTCTAATGTATTCATTCCTTTCTGCCACTAAATGTTCTGTATTCCACTCTATCATTTTTACTTCTTCTGTCTTCTACTTAACTCACTAATGATAATAGGAAAATTAAAAAAAATAATAGATAAAGTTGCACCATATAATCTGCTTTAACATATTTAACTAAGGTGATAACACAACTTTAAGTCAATAACATAAAAGCTTTACTATTTACAGAAGAGCTTTGACCACTTCCTTATATTTAACTTTTTGCCTGGACAAAGGCAAAGTCCTGCATGTGGGAGAGTTTAACACACAGACACACACACCCACACACCCCCAAATATTATCAGTTGGGGATTGACTGTGTAACGGTTCTTCAGACAAGTCTTGGGGCATATGAACCAGGAGTGTGCCCTGGCAGCAGAGCAATAGCATCCTGGGCTCTTAGAGCAGGACCAGATCCAGAAGATCCAGGGAAGGAATTATCCTTCTATAATCAATACTTTTGACACTACGTGTAGACACTGCATCCACTTTTGGGCACCCCAGCGCAGGAAAGATACCAACAAATTGGAGCGAGTTCATTCAAGGGCCACCGCGATAGTTGGGGCTGGAGCACTTGTCCTTTGTGGAAATGCCATAGGATGTGGGCTTGTTCATTCTGGAGAAGGGACAGTTCTGGGGACACCCAACAGCAACATCCCAGTGCCTACAGGGAGGTCATCAAGAAGACAGGACAAGCTTTTCACAGCATTGCAGAGAAGGGACGTGAGAAAACAGCTTGACTTCACTATGAGGATTAAAAGATTGAGCAGTTTGCCAAAAGGACCTGTGAGACCTCCATCCCAGGAGGTTTTCAAAGCCCAGCTGCACAATGCTGTAAGTAACCTGGTCCAAATTCAGCGTTGACCTTGTCCTGAGTGGGAGATTTCCCAAGGTCTACTCCAAACTGAATGGTTCGATGATTCTATAGATATAGATGGTTTTTACTTACCTTTCACTAATTGCTTAAGAAATCTATTATGCAATAACATTCAGTATCCATATATATAACTCCTTGTTGAATTGTTCTAGAAAAGCCAACATTGAAAAAAATCTCTGATGCTTTGGGTAATATTCACCAAAGTAACTGCATGTTTCAGCTCTGGTTTTGTAGCAAATAGCAAGTTTTCAGGTAGCTGGGCCTCTCCAGAAGGTAATGCCTTTGCACAGTGACCTAAATTACTGATAAGTTGAGAAAGTGTAAGGAGATAGATGCAACTGTCTAAATTGATTTTGGTTTGGGCTGAGGGTTGTTGTTTGCATTTTGGTTTTGTTTGTGGGTCTTTTTTTATTAATCATATGAGTGTATTAATCAACATAATCATATTCTAACTGTCTTAAGGAATTATAAAAAACAGAGAATATTCATTCATTTTGGACCTCCCCTGTCTCTTCTTGGAGAAATACAGACGTAACCAGGCTATAAAAGCAGGGGTGGTAAACTGACTACAAAGTTATTCGTGCAGAAGAGGTTTCAAGGGACTGTGATTTATTTATAGTTGGAGTTTTCTAACTGAAAACATCCCTTTTGCAAGAAAAGAGATGCCAAAGGCCCAGAAGGAAGGTTAATTTTGCATTGCAAAGCAACCTTAACCAACCTACTGAAGTTCATCTTGGGTCTTAGAAGCCTGCATTCTTCCATGGGTTTGATGTTGATTCTTGGAAAAAAATTACAATCTGTGTTGAGGGGAAACCTCATCTACTTTAGACTTCTGCTGAGGTCTATAAACCAGTGGGATATTTTTTATCCTTCTTTATTTCATGCTGAATAAGATTTTTATGTATATCTGAGTTTCACTACAAATACTTTTGTAGTGTACTAATTGGATATTACATTGGGTGATTGTTAGAGGTACCACTGCTCTGCACAGACAACTTCTCTTTTGTTCTTATTTAACGCAATCCTATATTTACCCTACTGCCACTCACAAGACAGCCTCTATGAGTCACTTAAAGCACCTTTATTTAATTCAGCATACCTCCAAACCCACTGTAATACATGACATTCTATTTTCAAAGTGAGAGACTAAATCAGGTTAATAAATATACAGTATGATATTTGCCATGTACCTTTACTCTGTCTTAACATTAATGGCATGAATGTTTCTGTTTGCTACTGCTAAAGAGCTTTAAGTGCTGTTATAAGGATTTTCAAGGAAATGTAAAGAAAGCAACGTAAGGTTAGGACAATCTTAAAGGGCATGCATTATGCTTTTAATTAACTCTAATTACTATAATACTTCAGATTTGCAGTTAGAATTGCAAAGGAAACTAAATTGCTTATGTACAAACTTCTTACGTTGGGAATACAAACATTAGTGGTTTTTACAGATATAGTTCTAATATTTACTGCTTTTTTCCCCAAGCATTGATTTTATCCTCATTCCACTTAATCAAAAACTGATTTACTTTGAATGAAGGCCACTAGCATTGGCAGTTGTGTTTTATTTGTTACTGCCTCAAAGACAAAGACTCAAACCTCCAGAGATCTGATATCCTGAGGAAACATTTCAAACAGTTACAGTAACATGTCCCTGAAGAGACTCATTACAACAAACTTTTAAAAAAGTTTTTGCTTTCCCAGTGTGTCACAGTCCACCTTGGTGCACTACTGTCAATCGATTCTATCAATTCTATCAATCTATCTATCCAATCAATATGGAAGTCTCTTAGAATAAAATATAAAGGGTTTTTTATGAACAAGAACAAATATTCCAACAAAAATTATATTTTGGAAGATAATGACTCAAAAGCAAAAAGGGAGTGAAAAAAAATACAGAAAACATACTCTAACTCAAGGTTTGTCTTTTCACCATGGACACATCATTTCCATCAGATTCAAAGACAACTTCTTAGAAGTTGGGAGGAATTTGATGAACTTGATTAAAAAATGACTGGTTTTGCAGGCATGCATGTTTCTTGTCTATTGTGATGTCTTGGAGACAGAATTGTAATTTAACCTGCTTGTTTTCCCATAAAAAAGAATATTTTCCTTTGACAGTCTTGTTTCCCAAATCAAAGTATTCTGTGCTAGAACATCTTTTTTTAGCAGCACTCCTAAAACAATGGAACTTTTACAATGATTAAATTGCATAATTATTTTTTTTTAAGTTTATGTTTTCATCATCTTATCCTTTTTAAATATAAATTACAGTGGATAGGGAGGTTGTTTTGAGACTAGCTGATAGTATAGAAACTTTTGGTTGATGAGGGTTTTGACGTGAGGTTTTTTTGCTTTGAATTTTTGGTGGGTTTTGGTTCTTGGTGGTTTTTTGAGATATTAGGACAGTTCCTCAAAATATTAGTCTGCAAGAATCAGCCATGCAATTTCACATGGGTAATGGCAGTAGGCACCAGCCAAGCCAGAATCCAATTTATAAAAACCTTCACTTTATTACACCACCCTAGGAGGATGCTCTATGTAGTAACTACATGAGCTATTCATAATAAATGACCCCAAGGAAAAAGTGATTAATCATATTTGCAGTTGCTGGTTTAGCAAGGTGAAACACATTCCAGTGGAAGAAGACTGTCTTACTGATACATATCTAGAGGCATGAATTCAGCGGCCAGAGTAGATGGACGTGAAATCTAGAGGTATGCAATTTATTTCAAGAAACTTCTTTGTGAAAGGAAGGCTGTGTGGAGACTTCTTTTTAAAGCACAAACAAATGAACATTGGAGAAGAGTGATCTTTCCTGGCACATACATGGACTGGTTATATGGTTGATATATGCAACAAGCGTAGGATCACACTAAACAGATGGCACACAAAACGCTTCCTTTTTTTGCTCTACTTCCCAAAGGAGAAAACAATTGACACACAAGACATGCCATTGTCAGAGTCTGCTCTTCATTTAGCTGTAACTTTTCATAATACTCTTTTCTTGAAATCAGATGCTATAAAACAGTCTTGGTCTCAAAGATCTCCTCACCAAAGTTTCTTAGGATTCTGTTGGTTTTCTGTCTTCTTGTAACAATCTGGTCATTTTGGCTGAAGTTTTTAATGCTGCCAGCTGAGATATCAGCATATACTGCATGAGCGTCACAGTTACTCTTTCCCAGCAGCCTTTTGCAGTGGTTCATCACCATTCGTCTCATGCAACAGAACCGTAACATAGGACACAAATCAACTTGTGCTTTTAATTCTAAGCAATAAGTGAGACATATATAATATGTCTGCAACCAGGCCTTCTGTTACATATAGTCACTGGAACTGTTTGGAACGATGAAGTTAGCACCATGACAGTCATCTTGTGCTATCAGCTTCAGTGGGAACTGGATTCCCACCTGGTATTTCTGGAAATGTCATATAACTTTTTATATAAAGGAAGTGGTTGAGGGCAAAGAGTATTGATTTTGTTTCTAATATAGCATAAGCACAATGAAATGACTCAGTAATATTCATGGGCACTAATATTTCACAATAATTTAGGCATTACAGCAAATGGGTTTGATCTTCCGGTGAGATGAGTTTCTACCAAACTTCCCATGAGCTTCTAAGAGAAACCACATGCGGATTTTCCCTCCCCAGGGATATGGAGTATCATTTAAGATGCTTGACTCTGTTAGATAATATAGTGAGTATTAGCCAGTTATCATACAGATTTTTAGGTACCCCACAAGCATTTTTTAAGAGTGTATTTATTCCTCTAGTCTCTTTACCAAATGAACAGTTTATGTAGTTTTATCAAAAACAAGTATCGTGATCCTCCCAGTCTCTCTTTTCCTTGCAGCTGAGCATTTCTATCTGTGCTGGTTTTGCCCTGAAATCCTGTATACTGAGAGACTGTGTTCCACTGTTGCCCATTGAATACCTCCATCTACATTCCCACCTCACTGGAAGTTAATGTGTTTGTTATTTATAGCTTACACTTGTCTTACTGCATGATATTATTATTGTTATTATTAATCCCTTCATCATGTAACAGTAATATGTGATACATCAAAGTTCTCTGTTACCAGCCTGTAATCGTTACTCCCCAAAGTGCTGCCTTTTACCTCTGATAAAAATCCTGCATTACATTTTCTTCTGGTAAGATCCTTTAAAGTCATTAGTTTGACTAAAGGGTGCAGCAAATGACCAATGAAGAGATTTTTTTCTGTTTTAATGCCAGTCATCAATCCCTTATCTCTAAGTAGGCAGCTTTTCTATTTTCATTGTAAGTCTTTTTAAAGTGTTACAAATACACAGGACAAGAACTGACTGGATATTTTTTTTTTTCTTCCTTTGCATTAAAGCACTTGTGAATGCACAATGAGATTATTTGTTAAATTTCTAACTTTGCAATTTCAGTGAAAGGGACAGATAGGGTTTGGACAAAGACACTAGTAAGAGGATTTCAAGATACTACCTCCATGATCTTAGTCACACCATTTATTGTCTCTCTGAGGTGTTTTGGTTTTCTTCTCAATTAAAAATGGAGAAAGAAATGGATTTTTTTCCTCAACTTTTGTCTGATTTTTCTATTTAGACTAGGAGCTCTTTGTGAATAGGAGCTTATTATTACATGTTGATATTTTAAACCTCTTATCTCCATTGGGACACTTACAGATTGTCTTGACATAAATATATTGTATTACTAATACAAAACCAGAGAGAAGATGCATCATCATTTAAAATGCAGCATGTGACAGTGAAATTGATACAGTTTTATCGTTATCTGGCTAGTGTCTGTAAAAATTCTTGATTAAAGCCAATTAATGGAGATGATGATTTGGGTGCTTTTCATGTCATTAAAGCAAAGTCATCATAACTAAAGAATTAATTTTAATAATTCTACAAATAATACATATTGAAAGTTACTGGAAATAGGATTAAGACACGGCTAAAGAACATCAAAACAGCCGTTTAAACATCAGGTTCCAACTTCTTGCCTTTGATTTCAAGGTCTTGAAAGAGAAGGTTGAAACGTGACCTGACCATTTTGTTGAAGTATGTTAATAATGATACCTCTTTTGGGGAAGCCTTGCTGGACAAATGTCTAACAAAACCATTCCCAAAAGTGTAATCTGGTGAATTAAAATTTGAGGTATTTTACTTCAGTAAAGTTAAGTTTTGAGTAGTGAGAGTATTAAAATAACATTTAATAAAGATAACTTGAGACAGAAGCTCACCGTCCTGTTACTTTCTACAAAAAATCAAAGGCAAATGTTGCATCCAGCTTCAAAAAATTTGAAAAGACAGTGCAGGGAACCACAAACTGGTCAGCCTCACCCCAGTACCAGAGAAAACCATGGAGGAGAGTCCTCCTGGAACCCATTTCCAAGTACGTGGAGAAGGAGATGATCAGGAGCAGTCAGCACAGTTTTGCTACAGATAATTCCCAGCTGGCGCAACTGATTGCCTTCTGTGACCAAAAAGGCTGGATCTCTGGATGAGAAGAATGCATTGGCTGTTACCATGTCTTCAGCAAGGCTTTTGGCCATGTCTCTCTCCTTGGAGGCTTTCAAGCCTCTTTCTGAGCAATCAGGTTTGAATTCAGGGTTCATCATGCTTTGAAGAAGAGATCAGACTAGAGACCTCCTGAGCTCCCTTCCAGCCTGAGCTACCCTGTGATCCTCAGAAGGGGTTTGTTCCACGAGAGGACTGAGATCTAACATGGGCTGGATCACCCTTCTCCAATGCCTGTAAAGACAGGCACTGCAGTCTTAATTTATAGGGACCTCAGTGTCATGCCTAAAATTAATCGGGTTATACCCAGGCAAATTGAGGTGCTGTGGGTACCGTTATCTGGAGTCCCTCAGAGTGGATCAGAGCATGTTATGCTTTTCTCCAGCTACTCCAGCTACTAGCAAATTTTCTATAGTTTATGAGGGCTGAGGGTCAGGCTAGACAGTGATTTTCTAGATTTTGGAATTATAACTCCTTTTGTGTATGGTTATATATGTGCCAGGGTTTCTGGGTTACTGTTAAAGCATGGGTGCTACTCACAGATCTGTTCTAGTTCAAATCTCACAGGGTGGAGAATGACCACAAGGGAAGATTTAAGAACAGGCCAGTGGAAAAAAAAAAAAAATATCTCTTTCCCAGATGTATTTCCATATTAGAGATGTAACACTACATACTAAACAATTTCAAGCACAGATAAAATGTAACTGATTATTACTGGGATTATATTTTCCAATATCTTGCTGGACTTGTAAACAGACATGAAAGAAGTTCTGTAGATAACACTAGGAAAAAAACCCACACAAATTTTATAATCAAAACGTCTTCCAGGTCTATCATTTCAGTTTAGCTTTTTTCTTTCATAGCACAGGACAATCACAACATCAGGATTTGTCATCATAAACACCATATGAGCTGCACCACAATTGCCTTGTTACATGAGCATCACAAGGCTTGTTAGTGCCTTAGGCAAGAATCCTTCGTGCTGTGTCATTGTGCCTTATCATAAATTACACTCATTAACAATGCATGAATAATGGTGGCTTGCAGTGATGACAAAAGACCCAGATGATTTTACATTGTATTTCCAACCTTATTGTGTGGAAACCTACCTCCAGCTGGACATCCAAAGTCCTAATGAATCATATGAAATGTTTTATTTTTCAGTTTGTAGCTGTTTCTAACTTTGATGCCTGTTTTACAAATCCTTCCCCAACATTGTAGAGGCATAAGTCATGAAATGTCCTGGTGAAAAAAGTGAAGCAGCATGAAAGGCAGCAGTAGCTGGAACTAGAACTCGAGAGTTTTGAGAATTTTCTTCTAGCCTCTATTTTATTAATCTCGGGCAAGTCACTTTGTCTTTGTGTTCCCACTGGTACTCCCCTCTGGGGAGTGAATTACGTAATGAGATATTGGGACCCTAAATTCAGGTAGGACTTCTGTAATACAGTATTGTCTATTTGTGATTTAAAGTTTCCTAGATAACAATCTGTTGAGGGGCAAAAAACCCACCGAACCAGCTCAAAAACAGACCCCCCCCCCCCAAGAAACAGCCAGGATTTCCAAGGTTTAAGAACATATTTCTTGCAAAGGTTTTTGTTTTATCTTGGCAATTCAGATATAGTGATCAACTGCAGGACAGATTAGACAAAAATTGTATAGTTTTTGTGACCTTACTGTACATATTGAGTTCTGAATAAAGAACTGCTGCTTGATTTTAGATGTTCTTTGTATCATCTTCACAGTATAGTGCAAAATTCTGATCTCAAGTTAAATATACATGTAGCAAACAGTGCAGTTTACTTAGCTGTTTCATAGGATGCTTTTGGAGTAGATTCTCGCTTATAAATCCAGAAATGTTATTTTTATTTACATTTTAAGTTATTTACAGAAAAGAAAAGCATTTAGAAAGCACACTGGGAACCCAACTTTTTTCAAGAATGGATTCTGGACAAATGTCAGTCATTCAGACTGATATTCAGCCAGATAAATTTTCTGACTTCACAACATTTAGAGAGACCAGACTTGTCTCTAAAAATCTCAACAGAAAGGAGTTTTCAGGTTAGCTAGACAGGTAGAAAATATGGGTTATTTGACAACTTTTGCAAAGGCAGAGAAAGTATGATTTAGAGTTCAGAAGTCATTTACCTCAAATGACACACCCATTATCCACCTTGTCTAACTGAGGTGCAAAGGACCCATCTTGGGCTCATTAGGATGACTGCAGTCCTGGCAAGCTGGGACAGAGCCACTGGCTCAGAGAGCTCTGCCCCCAGAATTACTGTGAATTTTTAGTTGACCATCGTGTTATCCAAATGGGGTTTGCATCTGCACATCAACTATCCTTGCTTCTTTAAAATTAGTGGAAGTACACCAGATAAAGTTGGTGTTGCCTCTTCCAAAGTTTATTGTTCCACTTTGCACTGTAAACACTATTTCATATATATTGATTGATAGACTTGTTTGCTGTTGCTTTTTGTTTGTAAGACTCGGCATCCATCAGCTGCACCTCGCACTTTTCAGGTGAGATAACACTGATAACTATTCTTCTTTTCACTAGTGGTTTTGGATGTGACAAAGAAGCAGTGGGATGTAAAAATTATTTCTAGGCTCAGATTTAAAATGCACTCGCAGCACTGAACTTGTCTCTAATGAGTTGCCACTAATGTATTACATTATTTTACTTCTTGAATGTAGTGTATAGACAACTGCTTTATAAAGTCATCTTGAGTATCAGAAAGTTGTGCATCATAACATTGACTTAATCCTTTCTTAATGTTGCTTTTTTAGCAGGTTAAACTAATATGTTTCATCATCAGCCTTAATCTAATTTGAATCACCCATTAATCCTGTTCACAGATACTTGCAGATGTATCAAAAAATCAACTCATTCCATTTATAAATAAAATATCTGCATATATATCTAATTTTAATAAATAACATATTTTCCTGGCAAAAGCATTCCAAAGCTGGTTGTGATAACGGTTGTGATGCCTAGGTTATAGAGAATGGGAGTAGAATTCACTGGATTAAAAGAGGGTGGAGTCAGATTCCACGTAGAGACACACAGTGAAAGGGCAAGAGGCAAAACTGACAAGTTGAAGCAAAAGAAATTTTAACTAGCTATAAGGGGAAAAAAATTAACAATGAGAGTGACAAAACACTGCAAAATGTTGTCCAGAGTAGATGTGATATCTCCATCCTTGATGATATGTAAAACTCACCTACGGAAGACATGGAGCAACCAGATCTGTCTTTGAAGTTAGTCCTGAGCTGAGTACAACTTTGGAACAGGCAATCTCCAGAAGTCCCTGCCCACCTAAATTTTTGAAATCAGATCCCTGATTTTCTGCCAACTCATCTGGGAATTACCTACCCTAAAATTTTATTATTTTGAACTGTTAGCAATGAAAATATTCAAAAATCATTTTAAGGGACAAAATTTTAACAAACGATTGGCAAATGTTAGTGATAGATGGAAGGTGTAAAATATACTTTAGTGGATGAAAATAAGCTAAAAACTAAACAAAAAATTGGACTTGGGTGATCCAAGGTTAATACTAGAATACTAGAACTTATCATGGTCACAAAAGTCATTCCCTCTGTTTTTGAAAAATATCAGGGAAGACTATAAATGTTTTAAGTCTTCCAGTAAATACAGTTTCAAATTTTAGTGTTCTCTTGTAATACGTATATTTGCTAATATTTTAAGTTGAGACACCATCAATGTGATGTATCAAAACCTGTAATTTTACTCTTTTCAGCTTACATATGGTGAATTGCTATAGTATGATATTCAAAATTACTTTGCAGAGGTTAAGACACCTGAAGAAAACACCATCACTAACCCTTTACACAAAAAGAGCAAATAAATGTAATTCTTGAAAGTCAAACCATTTTGAGAGAAAACACAGGTTTCTGTTCCAACATGAACTTACAAATGCCTTAAAGGTGTACAAAGCTGATGATGTTCAACTAGAAATAAGAGAAACCAAAAGTGTTATGAATATACCGACATGATTAAAACCAGCAAATTACCGTGTCGCGTTTATCAGCAGTTCTAATGGAATGATGTATTTGCAATCATCCTACTTATCTGAGGTGTCAGTGGGGAGGGAGAGGTAACTCTAGTGAGCAACTCACGTCAGAGGTAGAATGAATTGCCCTTGGGTTCTCTAACCTCACTAGCAAAGAAAAGACCTTACTCCTCACTTAGGATTTCCATGTTCATTGAAATGGATCCAGATATAACTTATCATATGGAATAGCCCTTGTCTACTTCAAGAACTGAAATGAACAGAACAAGCATAAATCAAGTCTACAAATGCTAACGGGATAAAAGCTGAAATGGTTATAAAAAAAATATTGCCAAGAGCTCTACAGTAATATTTAACAAGATTCTCCCATCCAAACTACTTGAGAACCGCTATAACAGAAATGCAGACATAGCAAGGGCTGGAACCTGGGCCTGGCCCTTAATCTAGGTTCATACCTATAGGTATGTCTACATCAGTAAATGCAAGGGACCAAGGACCATTCTCCACTATGGAGGGTAAGCCCCACTTCTCTGCATGCAGCCGAATTCTTTTCCTTAATAAAATAGGATGGTTTCTACCATGCCGCCAAACAAGAGCAGCCTGTGGTTTGTGATGTTCTTCAGGTCATGGTGGACGTTGCTTGGGAGCTCGCAATGCATAATAAAGCACATGATATGGCCCAGGCCCTTCCTAGCTTAGTAATACAGATGGGCCATAAAACCTAGTTTGACAGGAATTGCTTGTGTGGAGGTTGTAGAATTGGGATGATGCACTGCCACAGATTTCTCTAAATTATGCTGGATGAAACCAAGGTTAAGGGAGATGATCTGTGGCATCTAGCTTTGGACACCTCCCTAATCAGGACCTAGATGCTGTACAACTAGAAAGTAAGATTAAGGCTTATTGTCCTTACATAAACACTGCTTTTTCAAAAGAACTTTCTTATTATGGTTTTGGCAACGTTTTCTGTTCCTTCCCAAAGTCTTTCACAGGCTGTTTTCCAGGAGAATAGCTTCCTCATATAGAGGTACCACAGCTGCACTGAGACTCAGTACCTGCCTATAAAGTGGAAGGGAACACAGTGTAGGATGGAGAGGCAGAGACCAAGCCAATAACACTATATTATTCACTGCTTGATTTGATTTCTGGTCAGTGGTATGATTTCCCCAGAATGAACTGTGACATTTCCTACAACTGCCTCCTCAGCATATAAAATAGGATTCTGCTAACCTGGGACTGACACAAGGGAAAGAAAATGTTTGCCGGCTCTAGCTCTGTACACAACATAAGAAAAAAAAATTCAATTCAGCTATGTGATACAGTTCAATCATAATGATTCCCTTTTAGGAAAACAGAAAGAACAATGCATTTTAAAATGCACAGTGAGGACCCATTCTTGTTATCATTCAACAATTTGATATAAACATAATCTTTTCTCAATACGAGTTTAAGATTGCAATCTTATTTTGTACAGATGCTGAACTTGATAGGAAAAAGGTTAAAAGCAGCATCTTCCTGATGGCATTTCTGTATCTGTTTTAAAGAACCACCTGTGTTACTTTCCTTTTCACTTCATATTTTAACATGCATATAATTTTATTCCTTTGATTTGGTTGACTGGCTTCATCAATCATCTCACTAGCAAAAGAGCTCTAAAAAGATGAATAAAACAATAGAAATTCCAAATAAAAATGCTCCCTAATTGAGGCAATTTCATAGAAGTAGATCTATGCTTTTTGTATAGCATGTTGCACCTGTTTTGTTTCTCTGACATTCATTTATATAGAGTACATTTTTTGCAGCAAAGTCACATAATTCTATTTTATGCAAATATTTTGCCAAGAATCCATAGGCAAGCTGATTTGATGGTCTCTCCTTATACACCGTGCCTAACTTTTTTGAATTAACATCTTGTGATGACAGATACCTCAAGTTATAGGTACAAAAGCAGCTTAAAGTAACTATTTTTGCACACTGGTATGGTAACATACAGTATTGTATATAGAGCTGCAGATATAACTTGGTGAATACCTGTGCAGTTTCTCATTTACTGCTCATTATTTCACTTGCTAGGTTTTTTAAATATAAATATTTTTTAATAATAAGATAACACTTTGATTGTCTGTATTTCAATTTCCACTACATCAACATGCAACAAAACACAGTAAAACCAGTATAGTGATAAATGGCTAAAGCACTCAGTGCTAACTGAAACAGAAATTTTCTACTGGAGGTAACAGGAAGAGTTTCAGTATAATGAATAAATACATTAACACTCATCAAATTTTGTGTCAACTTTAAAACGGAATGACCCATCCACCACTGAAGTAGACAGAAAACTTTGCTTTGACTAGGATGGAAGACAATCTGGTTCTGAAAAATACCCAGACACCTCAACATCTCTAAAAACCAGCAGATTTGGAATTCTGTGTATGTACCATAGCACTGACACCTCATATATTTCTGCCAGTGCAGAGTATGAGTTTTAGGAATGACGGATGAACTGCACCACTGAGAGAAGTTGTACAGCCTCATTTCCAGCATGCTCAGAGACATGTTCCATTGACCTAAAACCAAGGTATGTTGCAAAGGAAGAAGGTTGAAGCTAAACCGTTTTCCTCTAGTGTGGACACCCATTCACAAGGGCAAAGATTTGCCTTTGAAAGCATGATTGAATGTTATATTGGTATTACAACAAACCGAATCAGTGTTTGAATTAAATTGCATGTTACGATGCTATTAAAAGACCAATCCAAGAAAAACAAATATTCCAACACAAGTTGAAAATGTTAAATGATAATAACTCAAAACAAAAGGACTTACCAATCTGCCAGTAATATTTTAATGCCAGTTTTCTTAACAGGTATTGGGACCTGGGGAAAAGAGGAAGCAAAGAGAGTTGTCTCAGTTGTTTTATACAGCAAGGCAGGAGTCAGAATAGGCTGCCAGGGAATCAGATGCCTCAGGTCAGCAAAGTTACCTCCAGCACAAAAGTGCAGCTCCCCGTGTCCTCTGTGGTGACACAGATCACCAGAAGGGCATCTGAGAGCAAGTATTAGTGCAGATATTCATGGTTTTGCAGTCTTTTCTTTTCTATAGATGTCTTTACGATATCTAAGCTATACATTCTATAAAGTATTATAAAACTACACTAAACTACACAAAATTAGATTCCTTAAATTTCTGTGAGATACGTTAATGACAGTTGACTAATTTCCTATAATCATAGGACATGCGGGGCAAGCTGGGTATCTTGATTCGAGTTCTTATCTTTGACTTTTATTTATGAAGGAAATTCAGGGTAAGTCTGTGTCTCCTCTCAACTTCTTATGCCCCCCCAGGCTGCTCACTAGCAGGGCAGGATGAGGAGCTGAAGAGTCCTTGACGACTGCTCAAGCAGCAACCAAACCATCAGTGTGTTATCAACACTATTCTCAAACAATCAGTGTGTTATCGACGCTATTCTCATCCTAAATGCAAACCACAGCACTGTACCAGCTACTGGGAAGAAAATTACTTCTATCCCAGATGAAACCAGGACACTCGTTCCACATCAAAGTGTTCAACAGGACTACCATGCACACAAAGACTACTTGAATTTGACCCTCAACGCCATATAATGAAATACACTGGCATGTAAACAGAAATATGTATACAGACATATGGATGGATATTTATATATGGATAGATATTGGTGTGTGTACATATATATAAATATACATTAGCCCATATGAAGTGTTAACCTTAAAAAAACCCAAAATACAAAGATGTAATTTCTGACTTAAAGCTTAATAAAAACATTTGAAAATCTATTGAAAACAAACCATCTCAGTAGATACATTTCAGTACATTTTCTAATTTTAACTCAGAAATTAGTTTAAAAAAAAGATATTCAGTTCAGAGGGTAAAGAATGAAAGTCACTAAACTGATACAAAAGTTTGTAAAAAAATTCCCACAGACTTTAACATTTGAAGACCCAACTCCTGTTTTTAGGAATAATAAACAATATTTAAACTGCAGCTTTTGGGGAAAAAAATATTTTTACTGTAGATTAAATTTTGCCATAAATGAGGAGTCATGGTATTTTAATGAATGTTATACTGTATTTAGTGATCACAAAATATAAATCTAGATGTTTAACTCTCTTCTGAAATGTGGCATATTTATCATCATTAAATTCTGACTGAAAAATAATAAGTATTTATAGTAACAGAGTGGGACATTCCATGCAGAGCTACTGGGTCTAATCTCTCATTCCCGTCTCTATAGGCGTCATCCAACTCTTCACAAAGCTGTTGAGAGTCTGGTAATTCTCTTTATTGGAAATTTTATTATAATCATAATAAAAATAATGTTCCAAGAAGTTAGTGGGCATTAGTGCATTAGTAATGCACAGACATCACAGAGGGAATCAAGCTGTTTCTCTGTTTTCTCAGACCATCTATTCAAAAGCTGATCAGCTTAACCAAAATTAATGTGTCAGATAAGTCCTCTCAGAAAATGGCCTCTACCTTATCAATGCACAGGCACAATAACTTAGCTCTTTCACATTTTGTCTTTCAAGGGAATATTTAAACAATTAGGTCTGTCCTGAAGGGTTAATAAATTTTAAGTCTGAAAGAGCCCATTAAACCATGACAGCTAAATGCCAGCTTCACCCAGTAAGCTCATATGTAGCCCCATTAATTGTATTTAACTAAAACATTATACCAGAACGGCATCCATTTTTGATTAAAAAAACGGTGAGGTACAGAGAATTTGCCACTTATTTCAACACTATTTTTTTAGTGCCCTATGGCAGTCACTTGTGAATGTAAGCAACTAAATTCCAATTCTACCTTGTGCAGCAGCATCTCCTGTCCTTTCTGGTGAAGGGTCTGGAGGACAAGTCTGATGAGGAGCAGCTGAGGGAACTGGGGTAGTTTAGTTTGGAGAGGAGGAAACTCAGAGGGGACCTTCTCGCTCTCTGCAATTGACTGAAAGGAGGTTTTAGTGAGGTGGGGGTCAGTCTCTTCTCCCAGATAACAAGCAACAGGGCAAGAAGTTGCCTCAAGCTGCACCAGAGGAGGTTTAGATTGGATATTAGGAAAATATTCTTCACTGAAAGGGTGGTCAAGCATTGGAACAGGCTGCCCAGGGAGGTGGTGGAATCACCATACCTGGAAGTGTTTAAAAAACACCTAGGTGCAGTGCTTAGGGACATGGTTTAGTGGTGGGCTTGGCAGTCCTGGGTTAATGGTTGGACTTGATGATCTCAAAGGTCTTTTCCAGCCTAAATGATTCTATGATTCCTCGGTTCTATCCATTGTTTCTTTTTATACATCTCAAGTACATTGCATTACCAATCAAGCAAATTTAAGTGTGAAGACTGTAAGTAACTTTCCTTCCCTAGTTTCACTAACACAGTAAAAATGGGACTATGGAAATGTTGATGATTTCCCTTTCTGATACTTAAAAGTTTTTACTAGTTGTTTGTTTGGGGGTTTTATTACCCCAGAGTTGTTCAAAATTTCTCCTTTTTAATTCCACTTTTGAGAAAATGAAAGCTGCTGATAACAGAGGTTCCTATAGAAAAGCCACACAGGGTAGAATTGTTACGAGATTCCTGAAGCGTTACTAGAACCAGTGGGCTGTCTGTCTTCTCTCTCTGTACTCTCTACCATACCCTCTCATTCATGTTTAGGAAAACAAAAAGATCTATTTAAAATAATCTCCTCTAGTTATGTAAAGTTAGGAGCCTATATTCAGATAATATGAACATGTTTACGCATTGATCATTCACAGTATTCATGCACAGAGCCCAGGGGCCACTTCTGAGAGCAGTGAAATCCTATGTTTCATTTTCTATCACAGATGGTACGAAGCTTCTCTTATTAAATAGCCTTTAGCTCGATACGCAAGACAAAACTGAGGTGAGTTACCTGCATTTTGAAAGCATGGACAATGAGGGAATTAAGCAACTCACCTGCTTCATACTGAAGCAGAGCAAGTCACTTTAATTTATTTTTTTTAATTCTTCTGCCTCATTGCTGTAACATTTGAGCATTTTGAAATCCTCAGATACCATTATTCATCTACTGAGCTCATGTGCTTGGTGGAGATGTACAACTGTCCTCACTTTTACAGAGAAAGAAAAGAGAGAGAGAGCAAAAACAAGTGAGCGAAAATCAGAACCAGTGGTCTGGACAAGAAACTACTTTATGAGATGCTAATTTTTGACAAGTTTCTATTGTGACCTTAAAAAAATATGCTGCTGAGCTGCTCCAGGGTATTAGCTATTACTGTATGTAGTACACCTCACAAGACCGGAACAAATATCTTTTTCATTTGCTTTGCATCACACCTGCTGCTAAAAAGTGGCAGTAATACTACAAATATTTTTTAGTTTCTTCATTTGTAGCAAAATTCATAAGTCACAGTAACTATAAATGTATCTCAAGGTCAGAGTTACTACAATAACCCATTCATTTTGTTTTCCTTTCACTAAATCCATTATCTGAACAAATCATTAGGTGACCTTTTTAGTTACAGCAATTCAATAAAACTTACATTAGATGGAGTTTCAGGAACATTAGTCTAATGTGCTTTAAAAGATCACCTTCTCTGAGCAATATAATAAGTTTGTGTGAAAAGCATAAAGCATGTAATATGTAATAAAATCTGGCCTTTAATGAACCAGCTAGAAAAACTGACTTGTGTTATAATTCAACAGAAAACCTCCCTTAATTAATGGATAAGAAGCTAACAGTAGCCGCTGAATGTTACTTTTGATTATAGATTCAGCTTGTTTTTCTTTTTAAAATGTATGCTCCTAATTTATGCTGCTAGAGAAATTACAGTTTAAATGACCTTGGTTATAAGAGTAATATGCTATGAAAAGCCATACTTAGAGCTAATTAAAAGGGGTATCTGATTACTAGTACCAATTGCACTAAGTTACCACATAATTTTCCAAAGTGGTAGTCAGTCAGGATTGTAAATTTAATAAATGCTTAGATGTTTGATGGGTGCTGATTTTCTTCAAAAGATACAAGAATAGAAAACACCTTGTGGCTAAGCAGATAAACAATAAATAAAACATAGCTCCAACTATCAAGCAGGGAAATTTTATCAGGGAAGATTGCACAGGCGCACTACAATCCATGTTTTCCATTAAGAATATAAAGCATTAATCTGATTCTCCTTGCATCTAAAACAGGAATAATCACTTAAAAACCAGCTGGAATTATCTACATCTGGTGCTTCCAGACCGCTGTCAGGAAGAAAGCTAGTTTAACTTTCATTTCCAGCCAGTCCAGAGAGGTCTGTATGCAGAAAGAGGAGCAATAATAACTTCCCATCAGTCCCGCATCAGCAGTCATTTCTCCTGCAGATGTATGCACGCAGGAAGATAAGCCAATTTGAGCAAAGGTCAGAAGACATCAAAATATCAAACCAAGGTCCTGTTGCTACTAGGGTTTATTGAACAAACTTGCATTCATTCAGTTTGTGGACACTTCATTTAGCTCCACGTTTTTCCAAATACTTGTGTGTCTGTCTCCCAGTGAACCAACTGTATGCCTACAAGGGTGGATTTTTTTTTATTTTCTCATTGTTCTTCATCCACAGAAGAATGGTAGCAATTATTTCATTTTCCCAATCAATACCTCTACCACTCATGAGAGACTGGTGCTATGAAAATATGGAAAAAAATAGAGGATACGTTAAGGAATTTTATTTGTAATTTACAAATAAAACCAATTTTTAATTACAGTATTACAATTAATTAAATATTAAAATTCAATAATAGATAGATTAAATGTAAAGAAAGAGTCCAAATATAACAAATAAACACTCATTATTTTTAAGGTTGTACCTTTAGTTACTAGATTTGTTAAATCCCACTATAAAGTTAGGTATACCATAGGGGTCATATTGCTTCCAAGAAGAGATACATATATTTTTAGTTCTGTGCTGAAGCCAATTACAGAATTTATATGTCGTTACCTGACCTTACCCATAGATCACTTCCAGATTACCAAACAGTGCATTTAGATAGCAATGTTATAGCTCTCTGAACACCTTATCAATAACTTCATAGTATTTCTCTGCTACATTTTTGTATGCCATATCCATTTGAAAATCCTAAGAGTGAGAAGAACATGGATTCTTTTTATGAATGGGCTATAGACCAAACTAAAGAATTTCCTAGTTTATTTTCCTATCTTTTCCAGTTTTCAGTAGCTATTAATTACACACACACACACACACACACACATATATATATATATAAGGAATGCTCTGTTTACTGTTAGAGATCTAGTTCATAATCTTTTATTGCCTGAGAAAACTCAGATACCCTTTCATGTAATTTTTGCCTTTTAGGTATTGTGTTTTTCTTGTAGGTTTATTTGTTGTTATCATGCAAATTATTGAAATATGTTACATGATCTTTTAAGTTTATCTTGCTGTTCTGTGTAACTTAAGAGATTAAAAAAAACCCAAACAATTACTAAAGAACAGCTTAAAATATGCTACATTGCATGGTGATAGAGATCATCCAGTGATGTATGGTTATTTTTCTTGAGTGAAAAATGACCAATCCACATATGTAATCAAAAAAAATTTGCTTTATCAGCTGCTTCCTGTATATTTTCCCAGATCATAGATAACCCAACATAAGATTAATTTCCAATATCTTATTATCTGAGCTATCTCTATTTTCAATTAGTGTCTAAAATATTCATATAATTTCACAGCTATTCCTTTTAACTCATTAGAGAATTAATACATCATGGTCAGAAGTTCTGGGTTGGTTTTTTTTTTTTTTCCCCTCCTTGTTCCTAATAATAGCAATTTAAATTAGAAAAACAATAGTCTGCTTTAACTATTTTCTAAGTCAACCATTTTTCCCTTGCTAGATAAATTCTTTAAGATTATTAATTTGTGCAGACAACAATAATGAAAAGCTGCACCATTTTAATTATATTTATTCTCCCTAGGCAACTAGGCAGTTAATTGTTTGAATTACTAAGTTAAAAAGAAATGTTAAGTAACAGAAATGCCAGCACTGCCAATGACTTCGATGGGAGCAGTAGTGAGTTCTTAATTGGCTCTTTAATTGCAAAATTCACTCACAAGGCCTGTTAGCTTTTTAAATTTCACTTAAGTCTTTAAGAATGTTTACTGGGTCTTATGCTTTATGCAGGGTTTGGGGTGGCCTTTCAAATTTTCCCCACATCAAGTGTATTTGTCAGGATTCAAAAAATATTTTTCATGCTGCTTTTGGTGGAATGGATACTCTCCCACTGCATTTCTGAAAGTTGGGAGGCACACTGAGCGTTCATAAGCACTGCAACCTATTGCAGGCTGGTGATGGTCATTGGTTGGTGGTACAAACAACTTTCCAGTCTTCATGTCACCAAAACCGACTGCAACATGGCATATGCTTTTCTGCTCTGATATCGGGGAATTTTTCAGGTGGTTGCCACTCAGCAATAATTCAGTGTTAGTTTTGCAATTCTTTATATTCAACCATAACACTTTTTAATTATTATTTAATTGTAGGATCTTGTCCCATACTCTCTCAGCAAACTGATCCTGTGCCCCCAGAAAAATAATTAAAAAAAAAAAAAAAACAAAAACAACAAAACCCAACCAACAAACACAACCAAACTTCTTTGCTGGTATCATTGAATAATGATTGTGAGAACTATTGAGTGTACTTGTGCATTTATGCTTTGCCCTTAACCTGTCCACAGGACTGAGCTACCATTTGACTTATAAACCACAGGTGCCTTTGGGCACTGGCCAACCATGTGGTATTTCTTTGTTGAGTTCCTTGTAGAAATTGGTTGGAAATCCTTTACTACCGTTTCTTCCTTTAGAAAACTGCTCATCAAAACTAACATCTTACAATTGCATTTTTATCCTGTTTGGATTAATCTTTTCTTCATCAGAGATTTTCTGTGGGTAGACTGGAATTTCTGTTACAAAGCCAGAGCATAACATCCTAGTTTCCCAATAATTTAGTAATTTTGCACCAATAACAAAGAGATTTACCAAATTCTTATATCTCCTGATATAAATCTGACAAACTTGATTTCTGATATCCTAAGCAAGTGTTGTGGGCAAGAGGTTATTAGGAAGGTATTCTTCTTTTTAGGTTTTCCAGAAAAAAATAATAATGGAGAAGGTTCTAAATATTTCACACTGGAAAATAAAATTTTCAAATACAAGTGAGGTAAAAAGTCATATATCCACTTACAGTTCAATTGCAATAACACTCTATCTTGACTGAAATAAATCAGGATTAATACAGCACAATTCATCAATAAAACAACCATCAGTTCAGCAACTAACTTTAAAGGCTTTATCTTTTAAAAATATTCTTGAAGGAAAAACTCAGATATTAGCTTTCAGCTGCAACCGAACTCCCTAGAAAAAGCCACAATATTTGTCCAATATGAACACAGCCTGCTAAAAACTTCTAAAATACTTTTTTCCCCGAACCTTATTTTTGTCATTGTAATAAATCAGACACACGTGTTTTTCAGAATGCATTGGTAAATTAAGTGCTACAAATAGTTGCGTATATAACAGAGATGCCAAGAAAACAAATGCTACAATCCTCAAAGACTTTGCAACTGTTGATCAAAAATGCAAAGTGCTTGGCAACTTAAAGGATGAAGCTGTGTTTACTAATTTTCTAGCTGGGAGGTTAAATAGGAAGGAATCAACTCCAAAACATATGCGAGTAGTCTGGCTTGCCCACTTTTGTAAGTCCCCAAACAGCTGGTGTGGTGAAAACCTACTGTTCTGTGCTGCTGAGCCACTGATGGGGATAGGGAGAAACAAAGTCAGTAATAGTTTTCAAAGATCTCTCTTGTAACTGTATGAAATAAAGCTCTTCGGGAAATATCTCCACGTGGTCTGGCCTTTTACTGCAGTCAAGAATGATTAGGGTTTTTAAAAGTTGCTGTAGCAACTAACTATCCATATAGGCTGATGGAATTCAATTTCTGAAGTCCATGAAGACCCCCTCATATGAACATCAAAGAAAGAGAAAAGCCTGGTGTAATTGGCAGAAAAAAAAAGAAGCATGAAGAGATGATTGTGATAGATATGTGGGGAGAATATATATAATTTACAACTTTGAAGACAAACAAGGGGAGCTGGGATTAGAGATATATATAAATTGAACATTTGGAGAGGAGCATGTGGAAGAAACAGGAGGCACCACGGTATGGTGGCAGTCATTTGACTGAACTGATCAGGAGCAAGCCAGTATCAAAGGGCATAGTATTGACACAGATGAAGCAGGAGACAGGAATGTGCAGCAGAGACCTAGTTCTTCTCTATCTAGCAGGATGGGGGGTTGCTTTAGAAAAAAAGACATCTTCACACATGCCAGTCTAATTCATGAGAAGACCTCCACGAAAGATCACTGCAAGGAAAGGCAGACCCCAAATGTTTTGAGCCATCTGTGCTTTGTTACAAAATCCTGATGAAGACAAATACAGACGTGGTTTATGCACTGAGACCAATTGCACATACATCTGAATCACTGGAAAAGTACTGGTGGTTTGGGTTTTTTTGTGGGGTTTTGTAGCTGGTTTTGGATTTGTTGGGTTTTTTGGTTGGTTGGTGGGTTGTTTTTTTTTTTGTTTGTGGTTGTTTTTTGTTTTTTTTTGTTGGTGTGGGTTTTTTTTTTTTTTTTTTCAAAATAAAACCCAAAAGCAAACAGCTGCAAAGTAGCAATTTCACTTCTGTGACCTCCATCCCAGACCCTCTGGCTAAAGTTGCACCCAGATCAAAAGTGCAACTCCTGCAATTTATTTCCCACCTAAATACTCAGTGTATTCAGTAGTGTGCAAGGATGAAAACAATTTTTTATGTAACACTCCATTAGATTCAACAGTGTTTTATTTATGCTTGCCAGCTGGTCTTGCTTCCCTTCTGTCTTTCTAGTTGCTGCTCTCTACTTTCATGTCCCACAGTTTGCTGTCCATGCATGCTTTGATTATAATAATTCCTACGATTCTGTTGATCTTTTGGACCATACTAAAACATTAGCTATTGACAGTGAGTCCAAGATTACTGTCATTACCTCATAGTAGGTATATACGACCAGACTACTGATTTACACCTACCCTATCTCCTGAGGCTTTTAGAAAATAGAATTAAATAAGAAATATCTGAGACAACAAGATTAGAGAATATTTCTCCCACTCAAGGCATATTTTATAGCTTTGCTCTTCAGCTATTGCTGTTTGGAGAATCGAGTCTTCCAGTATTCACTTGCTCAAATACACGTATCAAGGTTTCTATAATGTTCAGGACAGGACTCGTTCTTTTATTATTGACAGCACATAAGTGCTTATTTCTTAGCTTATAGCAGTATTTCCACACCTCAATTTAATGGCAAAAGCAGCAACAAAGCCTTTAATTCACAATGCTGAGAATGCAGTTTGAACAAGGTGTATCTAAATCAGGTAGAATAACAGATTAATTTAGGTTGGTAGGAAACGATGATGTCTAACTATTCCAACCTTTGCTCAAAGTAGAGCTAATTTAATCTTTAGGTGGAGTTGCTCAGGGCCTTTTCCACTTCAGTTCTGAATTATTTCCACAGCTGGAGATTCACATCCTCTTCGGGCACTTCTTCCTTCCTTTTTCCCTTGCTGTGATTTGTGTCTATTGCTTCTGATCCTTTCACTGTGTTTCCCTCAGAGCCTGGCTCTGTTTTTTCTCTGACCCTCCATTAGATGTTTGAAGACAGTGATAAAAATTACCCTTTACCATCTGTTTTTCAGACTGAGCAAACCTGCCTTCTTCAGCCACTCTTTGATTTTGTCAGATATTTCAGCCCTCCAGCCAACTGGACATGCACAAGTTCATTAATCTTTCTTTTATGCTGGAAAGCCCCAACATGGGCAGTACTCTAGATGTAGCCTCACAAGTATTAAACAGAGACAAATAATAATTCCCTGCAACCAGCTGGCTATACTTTTGTTAGCGCAGACCACTATGTCATCACCAAGGGCCCAATGTGACTTGTAGTCAATTTATTGTCCACCAGAATTCCCGGGTCCTTTTAATGGAGCTGCTTTCTAGCCAATTGTCCCACGGTCTGTATCGTTGTACAGAGTTAAATCCATCCCAGATACAGAACTTCACACTGACTTTTGTTAAACTTCGTGAGACATTTCTGTCAGCCCATCCCTAAAGCCTGCTGAGGTCCCTCCGATGAGCAGCTCTGTCCTTCAGTGTATGAACAGATCTCCCCAATTTGAAGTTGTCCAAGAGCTTGCTGAGATTGGTTTCCACCCCATGGCCTAGGTCACTCGTGGTGGGTGACAGACCGGCATCATCCCCTGAGGACTGCCACTTGTAACTGGCCACCAGAAGGTCTTTGAATCTCCAGTCACTATCGTCTACCCAACCTGCTCTTCATCACTTGTTCATTTGCTCATCAGGAAACGCAAAATGCCTCTGAAGTGCTGTAACTGCTCTTTTGATTGTCACTAAGTTGATCTTTCCTGCTTTATGTCTGGGTTGCTATTTACCTGGGTCACAATTCTGACTTTTAACTTGAGTTTTAAATTCCTGACACGTATTTAAACATTTATGAGTCTATGCATGAAAAAAGAAGTTCCACCTTACTAATTGGCTCCTGAAGATAAATTAGAGAACATCACTTTTCACTTTCCTCTTCCCTACTCCCTAATGCTAATGTATTATCCCTAAGAATTTCTGCTATTTTCTTTGCAGCTCTAGCAATGCCTTGTTTACCTGTTTCATAATGATTACCTGCTGCTTTTTTTCATAAGGTTGCCTCATCTGGAACAGAGGACACATACTGCTTATTTTAATTAAGGGTAACTGAAGCACTATGCGTTTTCTCTTTGATCCAATCTGGTAACAATCAGCACAATTGACCCTGCAGGTGCGTACATGGTGGAACACAGCTCCGGGGCCACATATCTGCCCCCAAAGGTGAGGAGAAAGGCAGCTCTGTGTGGAATGAAAACTTGTGGGAGTGGGTAAACCGAGCCATGACAGATCATCATGTAGTTTTAGAAAGCTTTACATGGACAGTCAGGTATTGATGTTTTAATTCAAACAGTGCTGCATTACAACTTCCGAGCTGAGTAGTAGATAACTCTTTCATCCAAGGAGACGAAGCTTTCCTTTTTCCTTTTGTCCTCCCTCCAGAGAGATTCCAGGTCCATTTCTTGAACTGCAGCGTTAAGGACATCAAATTACCAGTCAAAGTGAACAGTCTGTACACTGAAAGTTACATTTCACAGGAAGGAGTATTAGACAAGGTAAGAAATTTCTTTGAATGCTCTTTTATGCATGCCATGCCTATGCAAATTTTCAGTGTCCACAAAAGAGCTTTACAAAGCTGCTGACTGAAAAACATAAAATAAAATCTGCCAAAGGTTGCCTTCCACAGGTTCATAGGATATTTACACTCCCCCTTCCTCCATAAAGGTCAGGCACACCAACCCCCCTGCTCAGTATCCCCTATCTGTATATCAAGAGAGTCTAATTTACACATTAAAGCAGAAGAATGTATTTTCAGCCTTAAAGGGAGCTGGGGGCTGCTCCATAAACTTGCTTGAGACCACAATTTTCACTGCAGTCACTGACAAAACACATGTGTGTGGCAACAGGTTCAGATGCTAATGACAGCTCTCCCTCACAGAAGGGAGCCACCATACCAGCCCTTCATAAACATTTTCTTTCTACCTTTGAGTAGGAATCCTGAAATAATCTGATGCCAGTAAAAATGCTAGTAGTTTCCTCCAAAAAAACCCGAAAAATCTTTGGTACCTGTTGGTTGCCCAAGTTTCAGCTCACAGACTCTTGGCAGAGGTGGAACAATGAACAGTTAGATGTTCCATGGCATGGAGATACGCATGTGCTACTACTGACCCAGTTTTACGGGGAGCTGTGGTAACACAATATATTGTGAGCTGATCATGTCAGGCAATCTTAATCAGACTTCACAACATGCTTCTGACCTGAGTTCTTATTTAAGCCAGAAATCATTGTTCTAGGAATTTACAGTTTTCACCAAAGGATCCAGTTGCAACAGTTTAGTCAGCACTGTGAGTGCACCCATGGCTGCCTTCTTCCTGCTTCCCCTTTGATGACTTATAAATATCAGACTCTTTTCTAGATAAGTCTACAAGGATTACCTCTAAAAATGCCACCTGCTCCAATGCTGGGAGCAAAGCTTCTGTTCACAAGTTTTTCATTCTTGTCCATCCATAGCACCTTTCTCTGGACTCTACAGTTACACAGTGAAGAAAGCAAATATGATGCTATGGAAACTGGAGGAGAAAGACCCCGTATCTTTCACTGAGCAGGATGAAGAAACAGGACTTCACCTTGAAAGCCTGTTCTGAACATCCTTACTGTACAGCTTCTGAACATCCTTACTGTAGAGCTCATCACAACTTACAACTTCAGTATTAAATTTCAATACAAAGGAACGGGGGGGTGGGAGAGTGGCAGAAATGGTTCTTAGATGTATGAAAAGAAGACCATCATGGAAAACTTAGGAATTTACATTTTGCCTCTGAAAAGCAGTTATGGGACCACTGAATTCTGAATCCAGGACCAGCAGCATCCCTGGAAGATGAATACATCAGTGTTATGAAGACATCAAAGGAAAGACACAAAAAGTGACTCAAGAATTGGAAAACAGCCACTTAGAAAGTGCAATTTTGGGTGTATGTCTTATTAAGGTAGTAAGTGAATCAGTCATTGCATATGTTAGTGTTTTAAAGGATGTCTGATAATGGTGACAGGTCTTCTGGTCTTGCTGACAAAACTGTAACAAGGGTCAATAGCTAAAAGATGCAATTTTTCTAACAGTAAAAATGCCTAAATCAAGTAATCAAGAAAACAGTGGCCTTGGCTTTTCCTGGAATTATTAAAGTCAGGTGAATTATGTTCCTAAAAGGAACATAGATATTATAGAAACTGGATTAAAACATACAGACTGTGTAAATGACAGAGGGATGACATCTTGGCCAAAGGTTGTACTTAATCTTGAATATACGAATCAGAAGAGTCTTGTGCATTTGTTGTACATCATCATTTTTTGTTCCAGTTTTCTACAGGATGTAACAATTATATGTAACAAAAATTAGTCCATGGTGGACAGAAGTGTCTTTGTCTGCCCCTAGTAGTTTAAGTTAGATTAAGTTTAATGTGGATTACATCTGAACTTTAAAATGCATAAATATTTGATCTGTAGAAGAGTATTTAATCAAGGGACTGTCTTCAAGCATGTATTTAAGAATCTTGAATTAGTCTGGCAGTAACATTAGAAAATCAGAGAATTCAGAGACAGAGATAGTCAGGCTCTTGGCTCGATGACTGGAATGATGACATTTCAGTTTGAACCATTAACTAGTCTTGGACACGAGAAAAACCCTAGGAGATGAAAAGCAAAAGAAACCTCAATGGGAAATACATAGGTACCTCTTTTTTTCATTAGAAACAATTTCAAAACAAAGCAAAAAACCCAGTCATGTCTAGGCTAAACTGGTAATATTTTTCCCCTAACCTAAGATGCGAAACAAAAAAGCTATCTGAAGTCTGATACTTAATCAAAAAATATATTAGAAGATTTTGGGGGTTTTTTTTATTATTTTATTATTATTTTTCCAGTCAAGTATTGCCCCTAAAGTTTTCCCTAAGGCATAACCACATTACCGTTTTGGATACAATGCAAGTTGTAACAAGCCATACTGTTCATCAGCATATGTCAGACAAAGATTCCTGCTTCCACATCCAAACTGCATGCATGGGTTCCTGAAGGTACCATTTAATCTGTCCTGGTCGGAGTCCAGCTACTGCCAACTACCTCAAAGTGGTGGAAATTGTAGTATAGAAGCAGACTTAAGAGTATTTGTGTTGTCCACTGCTGCAGTTTGGCTGGAAAGACTGTAAAGTATAAACTTTTTCAGCCAAATGCATGAAGCAGCATCAAGCTGCCTGTTTAACCAGTTAAATGCAGAAAGAAGGCTTTCAAATGACTTCATAGCCACTAACTTTCATTAATTTAAGGAATGAAAGCTAGCAATTTACACTACCAAACATTAGGACAGGGACGATGAATAATCTGACTGCAGTTCTAAGGGGAATATCTCCATTCAGAAAAGGAAAAAAATATTCACACCAGAATCTGGCAGGACATTAAAGTTAATCACCACTATTCTTCATATAATCTTTAATGATTGCAAACAGTCAGGACCTCCAATTTACATCTCATTTACAAGATGGCATCTTTTAGCAGCATGGGACTGCCTAACACACTCCCAACTACTAAATGATTAAAGACTTATTCTTGCAGTACCTAGATTTTTCTCAATCTAACCTTACTTACATCTGCTGCCATTACAACATGAAGACACTTAGCCTGTACTAACTGAAAAACAAGGATGTGTTTACACTTCATGAGGTTTTTCCTTCAAGAGGCTAAAATTGAACCTTATGAGGGAGAACAGCATCCTCTGCTTTCTTTCTGGTAAAATATGACAAAACCCACTGTGCTGGTCTCTGCCTACGAAGCAGTCTCCAAAGAAGCAGACGAACAGACCAGATGTACACAGCTTGTCTGATACCTTGCTGCTTCAATAATTTTCATTACAGTAATTGTTGCTTAATGCTGGTATAATTTGTTGCTCAAAGGAAACAATTTTTGTTTCCTTTAATGCCGTTACAACGATGCCTGCTCTTTTCCTGAAAGACCCAGGACCTCTCCTACCCGCTGAGCAGCTTGGAGGTGAAGCTGACTTTGCAACCCTGAAAGAAAGCAGAAGGCCAGGGACGTCTGAGCATGGGGTCACTGGAAAGCCATGAAAGCATGGATAGCTGCAAGCCTGCCCAGCTCGTGCTGTGCATCAGCAGACACCAGCAACTGGCAACCATCAGAATGGCAGTCGCATATTTACATGGCATGTGACTCCTTTACACTGACAGCTCAATTTGATTAATGGTAGCAAGTGGTTGAAATGCTATTTGCATAAAATACACTTTGCACTAAAAGTAATTTTTTGCACAAGAAGAGATGCACGTGCCTTGGGAATATTGATTGTAAGGCTGTTAGTCCTAGAAAAAAAATACACAAATAAAAGTAACAATATACATGTGTAGTGCATGTGTGTGTGTATACACCCCCTGCTCAGTTTAAGTTCTTTTCAGATATTCAAAGGCCATCTTGTCACTACTGACACCTTCCATTTCATCTCATACCATGAGGCTTTTTAAGAAGATTCTAGTCTGAGTGGTTGTGTGATGTGAGTCTGGTTTGGACAACTCGCCTGCCAGGCCTAAGGCTTTGTCACTCCACAACATCCCCTAGAGTTTGTCTGTCACAGCACAGAACCAGGGCTTGTTGCAGACAAAGGCTTGGGAAACTAACCCCAAAATGAAGGAAGCCCTTAATATGCTCAAGGGACTTTTTTTTTCTAACAGCCTTCGCAGGCTGATGTATCCATTATATCCTCTACCCAGCTGGAATGGAAGATCCTCTTTTGGGCAACAGATTCTCCCCTCAAAACTAAACCCATATCTTATACATATTTACTAAATATAAAAATACACTAAATTTATTAATATACATGTCTACTGAATATACTAGATCTGCACCTGATACCTATTTATAGCCTAGTACAATGGCTTTTCCCTCTCTTGTTGCTGTGCTCCTGTCATGCAGCATTGCAGGAAAGGTAAAGGTAGATAAGCATGAGAGGAAACATATTTAGTTAGCAAGGCCATCATCTATTGGAAAGCTTCTTCGCTGCATGCTAGCGCAACAGCTCTCCCTCGACACTTATTTGCACCAACTAGACACTGGTCTATAAGGCAAAGGGAAATCTGAGTTTATCAAATGAAAAAATTGGGCACAGGACAAGATAAAAGCAAAAAAGGCAGGTGCTGAGAAGGAAGCGCTGTCTGACACGACTTCTGGGGACGGCACTGAGAAGCATGATGTGATTCCTGTTAATGGGCAGGTTTTGACTCTTTTTTTTTTAAGTTCAGAAAGTTATTAAATGCTTTAGTGGCAGAAAGGTCCACCAGCAACTATTAAAGATGATGGGCAGGATACAGTTTCTAAAGTCTTGTTGTTCACTGCCAAAGATACAGTATGGGGACAAGACAGACCTTTGATCATTTTAGTGTACGACTGTGTAGTGATTTGTACGTTCTCGTGAGGAAGGGAAACTCACCCCAAAGTTGGGGATAAATGCATCGACACTTCATTTGATCTTCACTGAGAAATTGACCCTCAAAGCACCGATTTGACTGAGGTGCTTTGTAAAGCAGTCTTCTTGAACAATGTAAAAACCCCACAACTCCTCAAATGCAGTCAGAGCCTTTATGCCCTATCAGAATGTAGAACAAATGAAATCTAATAAAATACATAACACTGAATTAAACTATTGTTGCCACATGAATGAACATAGTCATATATACAAGCTCAAATGCTGTGGTTTGGGTCATTTGAGATCTCTCATATGAAATATTTTCTCTGCTGTTAAACAGTTGTATGTTTACTTTAGTGCTTTCCTGTGCGCCAGATTAACTACATAAGAATGATAAATATGAATGTTATTTTAAAAGATTAATCTCTTCAACCTATAAAAGCCGTGAACTTCAAAGTTAATACAGGCTTGACAATCTGTCACTTACAGGCTTGCCCTTTCCCCCATTCCCAAAAGAAGAGCACTGTCTCATATTTAGATTTAGATTTAGATTTAGCTGGCTTTCCTAAAGAGTTGGGAGAATATTTCCATTATATAAATAGCATTTTCCTATACAAATACTGGTCATTCCTTGGTTCAGTGCCCAGAAAAGATATCCCCTGTAGCTCTGTGATCTGCTTAACAGGTGCTTTTTTTAAGCATACTGCCCTCTTTCATCACGCAGTAACCTTCAGTAAATCAGGATAATTTACAATATAAATTCTGCTCTCGGAAACCTGCTGCTGTAACAGAAAATTCCAACGCGATGTGGTGAAATTCTGTTAACTGCAGTGCAACAATGTGAATTGCCAAATTTGAAATGAATGAGCCTTGTAATGCCTCAGGCATAACATTTTAGTGGCTGAAGAATTTGACATTACATGCATTTTGAGTATCTATAATCCTGTAGTTATCCTGCCAGCAGAGAACCGCTGCTCAGTAACAGTATCTACACAGAGGAAATTATTAAATACACTACACATCTACAGCAAGAAAAGTAAGCTTCACAACTGGAACTCTTACATACCTGTAACGTGTAATTGATTTAATCAGTTTTAAGGTGACACATTTATTCTGTATTTTCCTGCTAGGATCCTCAACAGCTTTCATATTTAAGCAGCTCAGCTTTTCAAGAAATGAGAAGGGACTCCATGAGGTTGGGTTTGCTTTCAGACATGCAGATTCCTGGGAGGAACAGGTACACTGAAGAAATTGGAGTTGGAGCTGGCATAAATGAAAGCAGCATAAGGCAATTAAATGCCATGAAGAATGGAAATTATTTTCTGCACAGGACAGCTGGAAAATTTCCGTCAGTTCTGTAACCTAAACAAAGCTCAGCTCTTGCTTGCTCTCCCATGAAATAACTTCAGTCCACAGTTTCTCTGGGAAATACCATTCCATTGACATGGAGTTTAAATTTAAGGAAAAAAACCCAGAATTGTACCACCTTAAAAGATGCCCAAGGCACAGTTAGATTTATTAACTTTTTTGGCCTTCAGAACAGGTATGGATTAACACAAATGCCTTTATCCACACACACAGTGTTTGGATTTAGAGTCCAATACCCAAATCTCAGCCAGATTCAAGGAACTGTCCAAAATACCTAAGGCTTCCCTGTAGCTGTACCAAGCTACAGTCATAGTAGAGATTCAGTCACAGTCAAAGGAGGATTCAGCCCATCTATTCTCTCTGCTAATTGCAGAGGGAGTCTCAAGTGACTGCATGCCATAGGAGGTATCCCAGGTTTTGTAGCTGGTGGTGTTTTCACCTTCAGAAAAAGCTCTTGGCTGTTAGAATTGAAGTTAAGCAGATATGGATTTCAAAGCTCCAAAACAGATCAGAAATGCACTATGCAGTGGACATCTAATGATGGCAACACCTAGAATTGATGAGAAGCTTCCCTTACGTCGAGTTTAGATTAATAGGTAAAAGGGAAGAAAGAGCAACTGCCCTCCAAGTTTTCATAATCTGCTTTTCCATTCTTCACAAATGTTCTGTATTATGTGAGCTTAAAAGAGCTAAAGCAAAGCATATGGCAAGCAGAAGTCTGTTTAGATTTGGTTTAGCTCTCAGCAGTATACTAAACCCACACCTCTTTTGCCTAACAGTACATAAATAAATAAGCACACCTCAACACGACCTTTTATTTCCCCAAATAAAAGTAATTCTGCATATTCTTCTTCCTAAAACAGAGCTGGGCCGAATGGACTATGCCAGAAATGAAAATGAGGGCATGCTGGACTTAGGGGTGTCCCTGCTGGTGTAAGAGGGATTTACTCCTTAATTCATTGCACTTTGTCACTGGTAGTTGCAAGATACCCTATGTTTAAAATTCTGAAAACTAAGTGGAAGATGACAAATATCAGATACAGTGCAATTAATGCACAAGACAAGAATTCCAGCACTGGAATTCAAAAAAAAAAACCAAAAAAAAAAAAACAAAAAGAGTCTTGTGGCAGCTTCAGGGAAGAAGCCACAGCTACATGATAGGAATTGTCCCTCCTCACCTCCTCCATGAATGGGGACTCAACACAGCCACTGGCAGTGAGCAGATTATATGAGGCATGATAAGAAGGGGCTACTAAAATAACATTCAAACAAACAAACAAATAAAATAATCTTACCAAAGAAACCACAACAGAAACATTTCTCTTCAATAAAAGTGCAGGAACAGAAAGAAGAAATATCAGTACGAAGAAAGACCATTGGGCTAATCCAAGGACGTTGTATTTTTACGGTGGGGTCTCCTGATTTTAGTTATGAAGGAAGGTGATGGCTACTCTTCCACTTACGTACTCTTGGTGGGTTTTGCCTGGTGATTCCCCTGCACAGGTGGCTCTGAGAGCTGTATAAACTGTTTCTGTGCTGAGTAGTACACCAGGAAGCCAGCTTTGATTAAAATCCTCCTTCGGTACTCCATTGCATCTCACCTATAGTTATTTTGCCCCCACATACTGCTAACAGTGTAATAACTAAGGACTAGTTTATAACTGCTATTTCATAGAACCAGTATTTGGGGGGTGGGGGTGGGGGTGGGGGTGGGGAAACAAAGCAAAAAAAACATTAAAAAACAACCCAAAAGCAATTGCACATTTAACCAGTGTTAACAAATGTTCAAATGTCATATGTTTGAACTGAGTGACCTATTTTTCAGCTGCTCACAAATTCAGTTGTGTTTCAGATGCCTGAAGAGATTTCTCAGAGCTGTTTTGTAGCCAGGTCCCAGCACTAACCATGCAATTTCAATTATTAAATTAGAATAAGTGCTTAGGAAACAAGTGAATAAATGATGGAAGGCCCAGACCATCTGAGTCTCTGGAAGCTCTTGCTGTACACGGCGGGTGTTTGATCAGGACCCAGAACAATTAACATTGCCACTCCCAAATCAGCCGAGAAACTTCACAGAAGCAGATGCACAGCAGGTGATATTTGTGTCAGCCATCTCTATTCACCTGCTGGCTCTTCTCGTCTCTGCTATTTTCTATGGTTTTCATTTCTAGCATTTTTCATTTCTATGATTTTCATTGTCATATCATCGGAAGCTAAACATCTTGGTGTATTTCCACCTCAAATTCCCACTTTCTTCCAAACCCCCTGAACACAAGGAACATCATGGGTAGCCTACGAGCCATCCCCGTGCCAGCAGTAAGAGATGGATGACCTTTACACTCCTGAACAGGGCAGGTCTCTGAACCAGGTGCCTGGTGCCACTGTCCTCAGTGTGGATAATTCCCGTTCCTCTGACGATTTCCCTGAAAGTGCTCTTTGATCTTGACTAAGCTCACAGGCACTGACCTTAGATGCTGCATCTGCTTGTTGGCAAACCTCAAACTCCATCGTTTCTAGATGTTACACTTACGGACGGTGACTTCTAGAAACACTGGTCCCCGCACAGCTTACTGCAATACGGTGGCAATGCTTCCCTCTTCCTCCCCACCCCACACTTGTGGGGCAGTTCAGTCAATGCAAAGTCACACCAAAGGATAGCAGTGAGTGAATTTGAGGAGCTTGCACAGGTCCGAGTGCGGGCTCCAAAAGCACCTGCCGACTTTGCTTGCTGAAACAACGTCACGGCTTGAGCTGCAGCACTGCTTTACGGTAAACATTTTTTCACTCATGTCTACTAAATCCTTACAACTACGAGAGGCAAGCTATTAACGCTCTGCCAGCCTTCATCTTAAGCCAAGACACAGACAACGATTTGAGGACTAATCCATTTTAACATTGGTCATTTGAAAATGCATAAATATGTATAGATATTTCAATATTAACTTCTGCAACTAATTTGGAAAAAAAAAATGGTACAAAATTACATCGTGTTCTTTTAGGTTAGGATCAGATTTCATGAGTGTTACACAGCTAGTGACTTACCTAACAAGATAGCTAGATGGTGCTAAAACATACTTGTTGCAGTATAGTTTTCTGCTGGTTACATGTTTTGAAATAGGGTATTTTATCTCCATGATTGCCTGTAAGTACACTATTTATGCACACTTTCATCCAGGAACTTCCTGAAAAAATTCCTAGTGGATCTGGAAAACACTTTTATTCCGCTACTAAAAATGAGATATTTGAGATGGAGAAATAAAGGGATCAATCAGAATATTTCTTGAGTCACAGATGGTTATGATAGTCACAGGACTGTCTGGCCTTTCTGAAGTTTGCCCACCACTGAAATACAACTGCCTCTAGAGCAAAATCCATCAGTTTACCCATGAACCATGCCAAACAGAAATGTAGAGCTGAAGAAAATGGAAATTCAGGAATTAAATTGATTGCACACTATAAAAAATCTGGGCACCTGAAATATATAGTAACCAAGTTATTAGTATTTTGAAAATAATAACTAAATATTTATATTGCAACCAAGTTATTATTATTTTTTGAATAATAATGAAATATTAAAAATTTAAAATTAATAACAATAAATAAAAAATACAACCTCTCACCTTTTTTATCTCATATTTGTTTAAGGGAAAAGTGGAGAATCAGTAAAGAAACCCAGATTAATTACAGATAATATTCTCTTTCCAATACTAAACTTTCCTTGTTGAAATTTTATCAACTAAGTGAACAAGTTTAATTTTGTCCCCATTAAAGGCTTTCTCTGGGAAGGCTGCTTACAATGTAAATGAAATAATTAACCTGAAAGTAAGAAATTTTTAAAACAAACATATACGCTGCATTCATGCTTGTCAGGAATATTCTTTGCTAAACCCATAGTAATTTGCTCCTCGTGGCCACTAAAGTCAGTCAGACTCATTCCTTACATCACCTCCTGCTGCAGAGCTGCTCTGTGTTAATGAATTAGGCTCTTCGGTATTTTCAAAGGTCTTTCATTACAAACAGGAACATAAAAATCTGGTATTTAGGCAAACTCAGTTCACTGTGAGAGCAACTCAAGCAAGTGACCAAATCTTCCAAAGCTCATCTAGGGTGGAAGCACGAGACGCAGCTCAGGCGACCTGCTCTGAGCAGGGATCTCCTCCACCCCCGAGTCCCCCCTGCAGCTGAATTCATGGCAGATTGTGCCTGGAAGTTCATGGATGTGCATGTCCCACACTGCTGCTGCCTGCAGCCCGACCCGTTTCAAGAAACTGTTGGAGGTGTCAGGTGTGAGAGCAGCTGGTTGCTCCTAAGGAACCCACAGAGCCTGGGGGTGCGGAGTCCCACCCCACCGTCCCGGCTGCATGCCGTCCTCCATGGTCTGCAGGCAGCCAGTCATTTTGAGCAAGGGCTTTCTCACCTGGTTGTACTATTAATGTTTTCAGTAACAGGCAGGCTTTTATTTGTCTGATCGGTGAGGAAATCCCCCAGACCTGCACTACTACGTTGCCTGACCCTTAATTCTTGAAAGAAGTATCTGTTTTCAGAAGGAATATGCTTATGCTGAGTTTATTTCTGTACCAATCTATCAAGGTGGAGCTGGAGCAGATGGCTCCCAGAAGACCAGCTAAGGAATTTACGTATTTCTTTTATCCACATAGGCATTTTTATAGCTATCTACCCAATTTGGGGGGCAGAACACCTCTCACAGATAGTATTCTTTCCCTGTAATTTGTGTTTTCAGACTTCTACTTGCCTAAAGCGCAGGGATTGTGCACTTCATCACAACAACACTCTTGAATCCACTCTTCTGCTTTCCTTTGTGGTTGTGAGGATCTGCCAGGCTTCTTGTACATCTCATTCAGTACAAGCACTACAGTGACCAGTGACCTGGACCACTTGCTCAGTGTCAGCGCGGAGGCGGAGAGGAAGAAAAGCACACAGGTCAAAAAACTGCTGAGGAGGGATTCGCTATTGCTCTCTCTCTCTGTTAATAAGATGTGAAATTCCCTTTCTATTTATCTTCTTCACACACACCGGTACCTGTGAAGATGAAAGAGCTTACAACCAACAGAGAAGGGGACACAGCAATTTCTAAACCACCTGGTGAACTATTTTTCTTTTGACAGTAAGATAACAGTAGATGCTTCAGGGGAAGATACTAGTGTAGTACGAAATTATTAAACCTGTCCCATTAGGAAGAGCCTGTGTTATGTTTCAGATTTTCTTGTTTTATCTTCCCCTCCCAACCCCCTAGTTTTTAAGTATTTGTTTCACATTCCCATAAAAATGTCTAAATCTTCATAGGAACCTGTTAAACTCTTCAGGTCTCTGGATATTTTCCTACAGCCAGGTACAGCCAGCTGTTTCCCAGGTTCACTCGTGTTTCTTGCCAGAGATGTATGAACCAACTCCAACCCAGAGACCTTTCAAACATGGTTAATGACCTTGCTCTCTCAGCAGGGCTCATTAGTGTTGGTATAGCTCCGTTGCTGGACAAGAATGGCCTTGTGCCTGGCCAAGCTGGGTGACACACAGAGTGTCTCAATTGGACCCAAACAGCAAAATTTCCTTTGATTTCCCCTATGGAGCAGAAATTTCTTTCATGGGTGATAATAAATGCTACCTTCAGGGCAGAAAGCAGGGCTGGCTAACAAAACATAGGGAATTTTTCAATGAGAGTATCCACTCAATCACCTGAATTTTGAACAGAAGGGACTGGAAATACAGATGGTGATTTCTCCTTTCAGTTCCTGTAGAGATTTGGGCACCAGGCTGCAAATTTCAGAAAGCAATTTCCACAGGTGATGAAATGCTCTCCTTGTCAAAACAAGACTTTTTTTTTTTTTTTTTTTTCACAGATGATTAGCTGGCAATTTGGCTAGCAGATGCTGAGTGATAGGATCTCACAAATCAGCAAATCCTGCCATTCCCCCCATCCACACCTGTTTTACTATCACCATGATGACTGCTGAACCTGAATGTGATTAAATTTAAATACCTCCCTCAGGTGCTTATAAAAAAAAAAAAAAAAAAAAAAAAAAGAGCAAACCAACACAATTTCGGAGAAGTAATGTAATGTTCTGGCTCAGAAAGGGGCAAATTGAGCTGTAGGAAAACAGCATCTTGGCTTTTTAAAAGTTCATTTGCTCCTGCTGTTTATACCCTACCTGAAGCCACAACACCCTAGGTTTCTGACATCTCGGTTGATGATTTTTTAAAAGATTATGATATTGGATGGATTATAAATCTCAATTTCTGTGTTTTCATATAAGCTTGCCCCTGGCAAGAAAGGAAGGACACAAGCCCTTTGCCCTTTAGAAAATAAGCAGCAAATAGGACTCCTGTTTTCCCAACATTTACATAGCTATCAAGTTGTTTTCCTATTAAAGGCTTATTTTGGAAGGAATCAAATTCAGATTTTTTTCCCCTACAGATACTGACATTTTATTCCAAATTCTGAATTGCAGCTGAGCTTAAAAAATGCCTGTTTTCAACAGCATACAAATTTTAACTTATCAGCATGGCTTTCCCTATAGCTATTTCAGAAAAGCATATGGACTTGGAAGCCACATCTTAGCTCCCAAATCCTAGCAACATACTGAGCAAAAGTATATTAGTTCCTTCACATGTTCCTAATACAGTATCATTTGTTACTAAAGTAACTTCAAGCTACTTTATATTTATTATCAACAATGAACATGTGGTTACCATATTTCACTCTGGATTAATTTTATTTACCTGGAAAGTTTATGTTTATGAAATGAAGAGGATTAGGAAAAATTACAAAATTTTGAGTTAAAGAGCTCAAAAATACACTCTTTTTTTTTCCCTCCCTCCTCCTAAGCAAATATAACAAGTCTGTTAGCCTCTGCTCTCCTGATTTCATTACAGAGATATCAGTGGAGTTACAGTGGTATTAGATTGGAGTAACCAAGTGGTGAATTAGGTCCTGTATATTTCATTATAGCAGCATCAAGCACATGCAATGTTCATATGGATCTCTGATAACATGATCACTGAAAGAGAAAATATATTCATCCCAGTAGTTCAAAAATATCTAACTAGAGGAAGCAGTGCCATACTTATTTCCTATCAGTGGCATCTATATACACTTCATATTTGAGAAATAAAAAATACAGTTTGTAAAACTGCCATCACAGTGACATCACTCTTCTGCATGATTTATATCACGGTATTTTCATATGACACTGGGCTGCATTAGGTTAGGGCACACCATGAAAACATACTTCAAATGGAATAATTTGCTCAGCTTTTAGGTCAGCTCAGTTTTGGACTCATGTGCAAATGGACTCATGTTGGACTTACGTGCAAATTCATTTGCACCTTCAAATTTGTCCATACGTGCAGATGAACTCTTCCCCGGCTTTATCAGGAATCACATATAAACTTGAGTGACAAACACTGGTGAAACCCCCTGTTTGGCAAATCTCAGGCCACATACGCAGTGCTTATCCTTCCTCTCTGCTAACTGCTTTTTCAGTCCTGCGTTGCAGTGTGTCTCCTGTCATTTTGTAAGCATGCCAGAGCTTACACGGTTCTGGTCATCTCCTGCCTTTACATTCTTCATCACTGGTTTCTCCTCTAGTGTTCGAAGGCTTTTTCTCCTACCCTCTCCTGTATTTTGCAATTTTGATTATATTTTTTATTTTCACAATTTTCATTAGTATTTTTATGCCAAGGTCTCACTAATTTACTCCCGTATTGCTGGCTGGAGGCATATATTTGAGCTCCATAAGGCAAGTGGCTGCATTTTCTCTATCTGAAATTCCTGCGAGCTGCATGGCATCTCTTTTGTGACTCCAGGCACAAGAGAACGTCAAGATAAACAACGGTGTCTAAGAAGAAAAGTTTGATTCTTTATGCGAGAGTTATTCAGCTGGAGAATGGCAGGTAAGTAAAAACTTTTCATGGTTAAAGAATGATTAAAACTGTTCTAGTAGTATTGTGTTTATAAATCTCTACCTAAATATTTGTAAAATGCCCAGTAAACAAATTGTCTGGTAGAAATGAATAAGCAAATAACAGAGCTGCTTGGAAATTCTCCATCAGTGAAAAATGCAGCTTCTGTACAATAACCATTTTCTGTTGAAAAATGCCTGTGAAACTGGCATTTTCCATTAGGAATGAATCTAAAGTTCTGTTTATTAAACCGACTGAAGTATTTTTGAATCAGTAAATAAATGGATTAAGTAGATATTTACTGTATCATAGTCTACCAAGCCGATGTTCAAGATGATGTAATCAGTAAATAAAATGTTTTTTTTTTTCTTTCTTTTTTTTTTTTTTTTAATCTAACACCTAAAATAGGTGAAGAGTGAAGTATATATAATATCATTGAATGAATTACTGGGCTGAGCTGTCTGATCAAGGCACAACAACTGGGTCTGTATTTTCCTGTTGCTTCTTTTTCTTCTTTCTACATTGAAAAAAAGCCTTGTAACCTACAAAGAACATCACACCTGGAAACCCTTACCTAGGCTTTTCTGCAGTCCATAACAACTATGTATTGCCCATTCTTTTTCACAACGTCACATTGAGGCATAAAAAGAAATTAAGGAAACTCTTTATGGAGTAGTTAGGGAGATTTGCAAATCCATTGTGGACAGACTCAGGTTCTTCCTCTCATTGTCCCAAGCCAGTTGGGTGGCAGCCAGATCTAGAAACCACACCTGCAAGAGTGTGACACTGCGCTTGAGGTAATTAACATTCTCAGCAAGACAAATTAGCCCAAACACAGTTCTCTACTAAGACATCTGTACAACTTCTAGGTGGCTGAACCAGAGTCATCTGCAGGGATAAACTGGCCCTTGGGTAAGCATGGCTTAAAACAACTAATTTTGGATTCCCCCATCTTAAACCATTGATCTCTGGTAAGAGAAGCCTGAAAACAAAGACAGCTTTCACCATGGAGACAGTGGTATCTGTACCCACCAGAAATTTAACACACAGACATCTGGGGAAATCTTTCCGAACATTATTTCCCCCTGGCACAAAGCACTCACAGTGCCCACGCCACCACCAAGCCCAGCTGCCCAGCACACTGCAGTGGGAAGCACACACAAGAACTCGATATCTACTGCGCCTGTCCTTGGACCTCACACTAGGTGAAAAAGTATCACAGCTGTCAGTAGCTGGCAGATATACAAAGCCTTCTTCATCCCTGCTCTAACGCTTCTTCAAGATCCTTAATATTTATAAACTCCCAGTTCAAGGTTATTGTTAGTTGCCATGCAATTAGCACGATAGCTACTGGTTATCTCGAAACACAGGCAGAAAGAGATCACATCTGCCTGCTGTTAAGTCCGTAGGCACCACCTCAAAGTTGCTGCACACCAACATGCCTAAGAAGCTTAAAAGAGTGAGGAAAGGAAGCCGTCCTAGGTGTCCTACAGTCAATGCCATCCATGTATTCTCCCATCAGCACACAACTCCAGCACCCCGTGGAGCACACATAACTGCTTTTACTCTTTTCTTCCCAGCCCACCCCTCTTCCTGCACTCCAAACAGACTTCCCCCTACAGCAGACAGTAATGAGCAGTATTTAATGATCTGCATGGTAATCATCAGGAGAGGAGATGATAGTGGCCTCTCATGTCCAGAGGCCACAGCTGAAAAATATTCGATTAAGAAAACACAGAGATGTGGGAGGGGAAAGTGTCTTCCTCTACCCCATAACACGTTTGGTCATCTTTGAACAATAGAAGACTAAAGCATTGCTGACAGCTCAGCAACCTGCTCTTTTCTTAGCATTCTGTTTTAGTAAACCAGTTATTTACAGTGTTTGTTCAGACAGAACATTATTTTTTTTCCCCTTGATAATAAATACACAAAATAACACTCTGTCATCAATCTGGCTAAGTCTGCTCATCCTGCTTTCAGCTGCACAATGACCTTTTCATGCTGACTGAGTAATGTGTCCCTTACATGGTTTGTAACAGATATAGATTGCTTACCTTCTCTTTCTGCTTGATGACATACTGATTAATAGCACCACGAGAACTAGCTTCTTGTGGTCAATTAATCATCTGTCATAATTGTTCAGCAGCTAAATAATTATTAATTTTGGGTGCCTGTGATATTGAAGGTTGACAATGTTAGAAAGGAGAACATGTTCCCTTTGCTTCGCTGGAGACATGGGTCTAAAAACCTCATAGAAATAGATATGTGTCAAGGCATTTTATCCTCCTGTAATTTGGATTCTAATAACTCCTTTCAGGGAATATATCACACTATTCATTAGATGTCAGTTGCTGGGGGACATAGATAATGGGAATGCCTTTCTTGGGAACACTGATGGTTTGAAGGCTGTCCCAAAGCAGCTCCAGCTCTGCTGCCCTACTTCAATGGTAGGATTCATGAGTAAAATTATTTATCTTCACTCAGTATTCAATGACCTATGTGCAAAGAATTAATCAGATTTATTATCTCCTGCTAGTTATCAGTGAACACAGATCAGTATTTGAAAACAACCGACTCATCAGAGATAACAAAGGTGAATTAGGTCTTGACATAGCCCCCTACTCCAACACCAAGCTCCTCTTGGCCTAGATGGAGTCTCATTTGGGAGTGTGGGAGAACTCAGTGACGGCCTTTACCCTATAGATCTATAATTTGACCTGTCACTGGATAGAATGATAGGGAGTTCATAACAAAGGAGAATTCTGGTTCAGCATCGTTGTACACCTAAGTGCTCAGAAGAGCCAAACACAGTATGAATTACTGGAGAGGTATGCCATAGGAAAACTGACTTTACCACATTTTGCTGACTCTTAGAATCCAGACCTATCTAAAAGTGTAATAGTGCTATGTAAATACAATGATATCTGAAACAGTGACACTACACCTTCAGGTTTAAAACCCCCTACAATTATTTGCATATTTTTTTGTTCTCAATGACATCCTCTCAATGCCAATGAGAGGTTTTACATTTCAAGAATTTCCTTGCAAGAATTTGCAAAAGCCAAGACTACTTTTCTGTTCTTCCTACTCATTAAAAAAAACCCAACCTCAAACAAACCCAGACATAAACCCTGAAATTTACTTACTAGGAAAAGGCATTACACCACTAGTTCTTCACTTCGTGTTTGAATATATATCCTCAGCGCAAGGTTTGCAAGCATAGGCAAGTAGGGTTTCCAAAGAAGTAAGCACCGTGGTGATGTAGATTCTGAAGATGACATTCTTAGTCCTGACTCCTAATGCTCTCCCCAAGGACTGCTAATACTTTGAATGTTATGTACAGCAACATCAGATTTTGGAGGTGTTGTACTGCTGTTTTCCTCTACTCTGCATTCCCAACAAGGTAAGATTCATGACACACAACCTAGAGCTTCAGAACAGAGTTGCTAGCTAACCCATTCAGAAGGGAAAAAATGTTCAGCTGGTAGTTTTATGATATGAAAGAAGTGTTTCATAAAATGAAGGTATATGTGATCTGTGATCAAGAGATCAGTATTTCTGATTCACAAGACCTCTACTTTCTTCAGAGTTCTATTGCTGGAGAAAAATATCTGTGATGAAACATGAACATTTGGGGTTTGGTTCGGGCATTGACATTGGACTAAACAGTCTTGAGAGTATATCAGGGAAACAATATTTTCTTTCTTTTTCTTTTTTTTCTTTTTTTTCCCCCCCAGTAAAAGGAAGTGCTAAATACATCTGTAAAACATAAGCAAAACCACATAAGAGGAGAGGTAAAGCAAATATTGTAATATTCATGAACGTTGTCCCTAAACTTTAGAAGGACAGTGAAACATTCTTGGGCACATATAGCAACATTCCATTGCTTCCCAAATTCTCAAGATTAATTTTCAGCTGCTGCAATTTCAAATAAGGATTTAGTCATCCTAAGGATAACCGATTCTTTATATCTTCCTGCATTTGCTGAATTTTTCACATGAAAACCCAGAGGCCTGCAGTGGTGTTTAAAATGAAACCATGATTGCACAGTTTCATGAGCAATACTGAAAAAGAATCAAATTATGGAGCTTTTTGAATGACCAGTCCATTTAGATAGGCATCTGATTACACAAAACAGGGTCTCAGAAGGTGCAGTGATTTCCATTCTCTTGAATGAGAACCTTTGGCTCGCAAGATCTTGGAAATGTAGTGTTAATGAATGCTACCGCAGAACAAATCCGCTCTTTTCTGAAAAGCTAACAGAATATTACTATTCGATATAGCATGACTTCTATATGATTTCTTTAGCAAATGATGTGAGTTAGAAAATAGCTGCTTTATGAGAAATGAGTAACGCTTTTGTCGAACTACCCTCTTAAATGATAGTGGTTAATTTTGTATTTAATAATAACGAATATAAAAGCAATGTGGAAGCCAAATATTTATGTTACGTTGTGTTGCCTCTTGAATAAATGACTGTTCTTAAAGATCAGCTTGAGGATTACACATGTGGAGATGCCAAGCTTTACCCAAAATAATTCAGCATGATTAATGGTCTTTGACCGAAGAAGTCAATGATATGCTTTCATAAAATGTTAGCTCTCAGGAACCATGGATCTAGCTATCTGAGATTCATTTTTTTTCTGTATATTTATCTCTAATAGCTGACATCTCTATTACTGCAAAATACTACAGAATGGATTCCCTTGCAAAATATGAAACTGGAGTCAAAATCCTATCTTAAATTCCTCTGCATTTTGGACAGTCTCCAGTTTCATTCAGGTTTAGATCAACCTCTGGATTTTATTACATCAGCTTCCTCCTTTTCCCTCTGAATTCCTTTCTTCTTTTTCTCCCAATTGTTTTGACCTATGAATTTATAGGCAGATGACAGTGTTATACTGAAACTATGTAAAGGAATTAGTAAATTAGGTTGCATTTGCTAAGACTACATAAGCTGACACAACAAAGTTCTCCTACTGGTCTGCAGAATTTACAG